>NC_141672.1:93392189-94800689 GCF_028749965.1 Puma concolor | reverse complement strand
GCATGGCACAAAAACAGACACATAGACCAATGGAATAGAATAGAAACCCCAGAACTAGACCCACAAACGTATGGCCAACTCATCTTTGACAAAGCAGGAAAGAACATCCAATGGAAAAAAGACAGTCTCTTTAACAAATGGTGCTGGGAGAACTGGACAGCAACATGCAGAAGGTTGAAACTAGACCACTTTCTCACACCATTCACAAAAATAAACTCAAAATGGATAAAGGACCTGAATGTGAGACAGGAAACCATCAAAACCCTAGAGGAGAAAGCAGGAAAAGACCTCTCTGACCTCAGCCGTAGCAATCTCTTACTCGACACATCCCCAAAGGCAAGGGAATTAAAAGCAAAAATGAACTACTGGGACCTTATGAAGATAAAAAGCTTCTGCACAGCAAAGGAAACAACCAACAAAACTAAAAGGCAACCAACGGAATGGGAAAAGATATTTGCAAATGACATATCGGACAAAGGGCTAGTATCCAAAATCTATAAAGAGCTCACCAAACTCCACACCCAAAAAACAAATAACCCAGTGAAGAAATGGGCAGAAAACATGAATAGACCCTTCTCTAAAGAAGACATCCGGATGGCCGACAGGCACATGAAAAGATGCTCAACGTCGCTCCTTATCAGGGAAATACAAATCAAAACCACACTCAGATATCACCTCACGCCAGTCAGAGTGGCCAACATGAACAAATCAGGAGACTATAGATGCTGGAGAGGATGTGGAGAAACGGGAACCCTCTTGCACTGTTGGTGGGAATGCAAATTGGTGTAGCCACTCTGGAAAGCAGTGTAGAGGTTCCTCAAAAAATTAAAAATAGACCTACCCTATGACCCAGCAAAAGCACTGCTAGGAATTTACCCAAGGGATACAGGAGTACTGATGCATAGGGGCACTTGTACCCCAATGTTTATAGCAGCACTCTCAACAATAGCCAAATTATGGAAAGAGCCTAAATGTCCATCAACTGATGAATGGATAAAGAAATTGTGGTTTATATACACAATGGAGTACTACGTGGCAATGAGAAAGAATGAAATATGGCCCTTTGTAGCAACATGGATGGAACTGGAGAGTGTGATGCTAAGTGAAATAAGCCATACAGAGAAAGACAGATACCATATGTTTTCACTCTTATGTGGATCCTGAGAAACCTAACAGAAACCCATGGGGGAGGGGAAGGAAAAAAAAAAAAGAGGTTAGAGTGGGAGAGAGCCAAAGCATAAGAGACTCTTAAAAACTGAGAACAAACTGAGTGTTGATGGGGGGTGGGAGGGAGGGGAGGGTGGGTGATGGGTATTGAGGAGGGCACCTTTTGGGATGAGCACTGGGTGTTGTATGGAAACCAATTTGACAATAAATTTCATATAATGAAAAAAAATAAAATAAAATTAGTTTGCAATTCTGAGCATAGTTAAAACTTATAATGGGCACATTGTCCTGAAGCTTAGAATTGTCATCTTTCTTTTTGTTTTTCGTCAATAAAAGTGTTTATTGAACAATTATGATGTAATGAAGTCTGGGGTGAATCAAATTGAATTCTAATAAAATTATAGTCAAAGTGCAATTTAAATCAAAACACTTTGTGGAACAAGCTCTTTCATGGAACTTTCATATGGTGATTTAAAATTTTGATGGAAAAGCAAATAGCCAATAATTGTCAGGGCTGTTTTGCAAAAAGAGAACATAGTAAGAAGTCTCCACTTACCATATACCGGACTTATAATAGAGATAAATAGTAAATGAATAGATCATGACAGACCCCAGAAACAGACTTACACACACACACACACACACACACACACACACACACACATATACACACATCATCTTTAAAGCCCTTTGAAGTGGATAAAACACTCAAGTCTGACACAGCCATATGACTGAGTTCTAACCAATGGAATGTGTAAAGATGGCTCCTCCAGACCTGGCCCATGAAATCTCCCTTGTAATATTCTATGTTCTTTTTTCCATGGCCTGCTAGATACATGCAGATAATCTAGTGGAGCTCTCGGGGACCAAAAAGATGTCACAGCCACTAGATGGAAGGAGCCTGAATGGGCTGCATAGGGCAGAAACACTACCTCACCCTCTCTGCATACCCACAGTGATGGCAACATAACCAAAACATAAACCCTTGTTGTGTTAAATCATTGAGAATTAACATTGTTTGTTATAGCAATCAGCCTATTTTGACTAATATACTATACAATTGCATTCATATCCCTGTCTCTCTTCCTATTAAACAATGAACTTTATAAAAGCAAAAACATACAGTTCTTTATCCAATGTCACTTAGCAAAAAGATGATCAGTAAATATTTATTAAATTGATCAATTTTCAACTAACTCAGGAGAAAGGACTAATATATTTTATAATGTTTTCCTTCTACCCACCTCTCCTAAAGTGATTGTTCAACCAACCATGCACAGAAAATGTCCTTACACAGCAGAAAAATAAAATAAAGAGTTAACCAGATTTCACCATTTCTCAAGTATTCTGGGTATCTGACATTTTGCTGCAAGGGAAAATAAGAGACTGAATCTGGAGGTCTCCAAAAGACACAATAATACATCCTTCAAAGCAATGAAGGAAAGAAAACTTTCCATCCATCGTTCTCATAATGAAAACAAAGTCTCCACATTCTATAAGTCCAAATTAATTTCTATCCCTAAGACTTCATATGAAACAAGAAAACTTTAGGGAGTCATGTTCTAAAGGCTCTTTTGACTAGATAGGTTATTTAACACATTTAATGAGGCAGCCATTTGGCACAACTGAGTCAAAATACATTAAAATGGCATTTATTAATGTACAACCTTCCCCACTCTTTTTTAATTACCAAGAAATAGTAAGAACACATTAACTCCAGGATATTTTAGGAGACTTTCATTTTAAGGATATTAATATATGTTGTTTTATTGAGTACTGAATAATTAAGTGTATAATGAAGAATTCCCTATTGAGATCAAAGCTAATATTAGTGGATCAAATTACTGCCCCAGTATCCTCCCTTTCCCAAATTCTATATGCATCAGGAAAGCAACAAAAAGCATACATGCCTATCTTCATTTTCAAATTTTAAAAACCAGCTCTCATGATTAAGCAGGAGTTCTGTGTGTTGATTTGAAGTAAATTAGTATGTCTATTATAGCTTAAAAAAGAAATCAGAATCTGACACTTGGACTATTCATTCATGTAAATTCTTAGATAATAGATAGTTATGTTAGTTAAGAATGACTTATGGCCTTTTTTGAAATGAGTTTAGTCAATACATGCTTCTTGATTATCTGTAGTTTGTCTGTAGATTATCTGTAGTTTCTATGATGTCTGGGTGTCTCCTCATCCTTACCTTCCTCTCTGTGCCCCTCATATCTCATGCCGTACTAGTTTCTTTGCCAGGGAATGGAGTGAGGATGATCATGTCACACATTTCTCAACATTAAAAGGAGTTGAAAATTTAATATATTAAA
This sequence comes from Puma concolor, assembly GCF_028749965.1. Taxonomy (NCBI): domain Eukaryota; kingdom Metazoa; phylum Chordata; class Mammalia; order Carnivora; family Felidae; genus Puma; species Puma concolor. The sequence goes on along the minus strand of NC_141672.1, from coordinate 94,797,201 downwards.
TTTATATAAATTTATATATAAAATTTATATACAAAATTATATAATTCATATAAATTAAAGTTTGTTTTGGGATTGTGAGAAAAAATCCACACATCAAAATGGCTGCCTTTAAGAAGCAACTGCAGAATGCCATTTATCCTCTTTATTCTTCTCCTGTCCAACTCCTACCATTTTGTCAACCTTTGTTTTGCCTGAATGGCTTCATGCCAAAGCAACTTCTGGAGCTCAGTTTGGTAATTTGGATTCTTATTGTTGAGCATCTATCTCAGCACATGAATAAAAGTACATACATTTTCTTAATATATTGCCATATATGATACTCATTGTGAATGTTGTTTATGATTTTATTTTATTTTTTATTTTTTTAATTAATTAATTATTTTGGGGGGGAGCAGGGGAGGGGCAAAGAGAGAAGAAGAGAGAGAATCTTAAATAGGATCCATGCTCAGTGTGGAGCCCCACATGGAGCTCCATCTCGACTGTCAGGTAAGATTATGACCTAAGTCAAAATCAAGAGTTGAATGCTTAACCGACTGAGCCACCCAGACACCCCATGAATGTTGTTTATGATTTTAATCTTGGTCAAAAAACAATGCCTGTTTCAATTAAAACAAGAGTTATAAGTAAGTTTCTTGGAGAAAAACATAAGAAAATCTCTTAAAGCACTAAGAGGAAATTGAATAGTGAGACACATCTACAATTCTGTTCACTGACATGTATAAATTAATGTTAAACGCCCCAATATATTTTCTAATAATTGAAGACAAAGACAAGATTTTTAAAATATTCTTTCCTAATAATTTAAGATTTTCAAATAATTAAAGACTACGTCAAAAGTTTTAATTTTTTTTTCAGGGCAATTTCATTATGCAAATGCATCTGGTTTGCAAGATGCTGTGCTGTAGATGTCATGCACACAGACAAAAAGATACCAGTCCTGACCACAAAGGAGGTAATGAAAGCAGGAAAAGATGGTTTTATAATTAGGAACTTGAATTATAGTGCAAGATGTAGTTATTGTGTTGAATTTGAAATATCTCTGGAGGGGCGCCTGGGTGGCATAGTCGGTTAAGCGTCCGACTTCAGCTCAGGTCATGATCTCATGGTTGGTGAGTTTGAGCCCTGCATGGGGCTCTATGTTGACAGCTTGGAGCCTGGAACCTGCTTTGGATTCTGTGTCTCCCTCTGTCTCTGTCCCTCCCCCGCTTGCTCTCTGTCTCTGTCTCTCTCTCTCTAAAATAAACATTAAAAAAATTAAAAAGTCAGATTCTACAGATATTTTATTTAAAAATTTTTTCAATGTTTATTTATTTTTGAAAGAGAGACAGAGCGCAAACTGGGGAGGGACAAAGAGAGACGGAGACATAGAATCTGAAGCAGGCTCCAGGCATACAGCTGTCAGCAGAGAGCCTGATGGGAGGCTCAAACCCATGAACCACGAGATCATGACCCAAGCTGAAGTCAGATGTTTAACTGACTGAGCCAACCGGGCACCCCTAGAATCTGACTTCTAAAAGAAATAGCTTCAGCATAAAAAGTCCAAGTAGTGTCACTATGTCCAAGCAGTGTTTCAATCAAGAAAAGTAGTAAGTCTCATAGAAGAAAAGTAGCAGTCTTTTCAGAGCCATTTCATGTTGGTTGTTAAAATGCTTACAAATGGAAATGAAGAACCTTATGGTTCAGAAGAAATGAGACAATAATGAAATATTATCTAGATATATTCCATTTCTTGAAGGCTTTATACTGTTATTTTTATGAAAAGGATTACTCTGTTCTGTATATCTCTATCCAGAAAGGTCCCCAAGAAAATACTTCAGGCTTTAAAAGAATAGTGGAACAACCAGAATCCAAAAATAGTTGGACAGGGGGCAGGAGTGGAAGAGACTTCTTGGCATATTCCATTGATGAAATGTGAACATTGATGATGGATTGCATTTACTATTTTCTCTCATGACTTAGTTTTATAATTATGTAATAAAATGGCATTTTATTAGAAAAGCAATGCCGTAATATTGATTAAGCATAGTTATGAAAGAGAGGGAAGCCCCCTGAAACACTTTAATAGTGATCATTCAATTCTTCTTTCATTCTCTGCAATCTCTCTTCTATGACCCCCATCTACACCAAAGTTACCTCATAATGGCTCAAACTCTTAACTTTATTTATTCAAAATAGACTTCTCTCTTGTTCTACAAACCCATACATTCATATATCTCTTTCTACCTAACATTTCCTCCTAAACATCCTCTAGGTACTTCAAATGCCACTGAACAGAAACTCATTATCCTCACTGCAGTTTTCGGTCATTCTGCTCATGGGAGTTTTAGTATGTGTTTCTCAAAGTGGTTCTTGTTTTTGCAGCGAAGCATGGTAAAATCTTCTATAGCCTCCACAGATATTAAAGAATAAAATGTTTATGGATTTTTCTGATCTTGTTGGCAAAAACTCTACCTATGTGTTAAGGCTATCGTCTATTAAAGCAGCATTTCTTTTGTAAATAGGTAGGTAGGTAGAGGATGGTATAGATAGGCAAAGAGAAGGACAAAGAAACAGAGAAACAGGGAACTACAAATAACAGTGTTTTACAAAATGAAGGAATAAGTGGATGAACGAGTCACTGATTCTCAGTGGGGTAGAAAGACATCCAGAATGGGGTGAGCCATTGTCTCTGCTGATGGGTCTTTCCTGGTCTATTGTAAACATGGCTTGAGTTTTAGAGAACAATCATATTTTCAAATACATTGCTCCATTAAAACACTATCTTATCAATCTTGGTGTTTGGAAAATTTGGTCACCAAATTTACAGTGGAAATTAATAAATGTTTGTGTCTCACATGCTGTTTTAAAGGTCCTTTAAATTTCTCTTTGAGACAAAAGACATTAAATATTCAACTGAGGTAAACTTCAATTTTTCAACTTTCTACCATGGTTATTTCTTAGTCTTCATATTTCTTGACCTCATAGCAGTTTTTTTTTCAATATATGAAGTTTATTGTCAAATTGGTTTCCATACAACACCCAGTGCTCATCCCAAAAGGTGCCCTCCTCAATACCCATCACCCACCCTCCCCTCCCTCTCCCCCCATCAACCCTCAGTTTGTTCTCAGTTTTTAAGAGTCTCTTATGCTTTGGCTCTCTCCCACTCTAACCTCTTTTTTTTTTTTCCTTTCCCTCCCCCATGGGTTTCTGTTAAGTTTCTCAGGATCCACATAAGAGTGAAATCATATGGTATCTGTCTTTCTCTGTATGGCTTATTTCACTTAGCATAACACTCTCCAGTTCCATCCATGTTGCTACAAAGGGCCATATTTCATTCTTTCTCATTGCCACGTAGTACTCCATTGTGTATATAAACCACAATTTCTTTATCCATTCATCAGTTGATGGACATTTAGGCTCTTTCCATAATTTGGCTATTGTTGAGAGTGCTGCTATAAACATTGGGGTACAAGTGCCCCTATGCATCAGTACTCCTGTATCCCTTGGGTAAATTCCTAGCAGTGCTATTCCTGGGTCATAGGGTAGGTCTATTTTTAAATTTTTGAGGAACCTCCACACCGTTTTCCAGAGCGGCTGCACCAATTTGCATTCCCACCAACAGTGCAAGAGGGTTCTCATTTCTCCACATCCTCACCAGCATCTATAGTCTCCTGATTTGTTCATTTTGGCCACTCTGACTGGCGTGAGGTGATATCTGAGTGTGGTTTTGATTTGTATTTCCCTGATGAGGAGCGACATTGAGCATCTTTTCATGTGCCTGTCGGCCATCCGGATGTCTTCTTTAGAGAAGGGTCTATTCATGTTTTCTGCCCATTTCTTCACTGGGTTATTTGTTTTTTGGGTGTGGAGTTTGGTGAGCTCTTTATAGATTTTGGATACTAGCCCTTTGTCCGATATGTCATTTGCAAATATCTTTTCCCATTCCGTTGGTTGCCTTTTAGTTTTGTTGGTTGTTTCCTTTGTTGTGCAGAAGCTTTTTGTCTTCATAAGGTCCCAGTAATTCATTTTTGCTTTTAATTCCCTTGCCTTTGGGGATGTGTCGAGTAAGAAATTGCTACGGCTGAGGTCAGAGAGGTCTTTTCCTGCTTTCTCCTCTAGGGTTTTGATGGTTTCCTGTCTCACATTCAGGTCCTTTATCCATTTTGAGTTTATTTTTGTGAAAGGTGTGAGAATGTGGTCTAGTTTCAACCTTCTGCATGTTGCTGTCCAGTTCTCCCAGCACCATTTGTTAAAGAGACTGTCTTTTTTCCATTGGATGTTCTTTCCTGCTTTGTCAAAGATTAGTTGGCCATACGTTTGTGGGTCTAGTTCTGGGGTTCTATTCTATTCCATTGATCTATGTGTCTGTTTTTGTGCCAATACCATGCTGTCTTGATGATGACAGCTTTGTAGTAGAGGCTAAAGTCTGGGATTGTGATGTCTCCATAGCAGTTTTTAATAAAGTTGAAAATTTCCTCCTTCCTGAATATTTTCTTTAGTTGGCTTGGGCACATTACTCTCTCTTAGCTGTCCCCTTGCATCACTGGCTGCTCCTTCTCAGTCATCTCTGGTGACTCCTCCACATCTACTTGACCTCTTTAAACATTGTTCTGCCTATCTACAATTTCATATGATATCATGGCTTTAAATATCTATATTACAATGATGCTCAAAGCAAAAGTTCAGCCTCAACCTCTCATCTAAAATTCTTTCTGCTAATTCAAAATCTCTACAGAGGTGTTCAATACAAATTTAAAGTAAATGTGTTCAAAACAGAACTCATGATTTTCCCCTTGACTTTAATTTAACTGCAGCAGTCTCTTCTCTACCAATAACAAGTGATCTATCCAGTTGTTTGAGCCAAAAATCTTGTATTTTTTTTTTTTAATTCCTATCTTTCCTCATAACTTACCAGTAATTTTTTAGGAAATCTTGTTGGCTCCACCTTAAAAATATATCTATAAAACTACCAATTCTCAGCATCTCTTTCTGTTCCAATTTTCTCACTCATATCCACATGCTATAACCTTGGTTAAAGCATTAACATTTCTCATCTGGAGTATTGCAATAATTTCCTAACTGGTTTTCTTTCTTCCTTTCCTGTGATCCTTTTAAAACTAAAGTGGGTGCACCTGGATGGCTCAGTTGGTTGAGTGTTCAGCTCTTGATTTCAGCTCAGGTCATGATCTCAAGGTCATGGGATTGAGCCATGTTGGGCTCTGCACTGAGCGTGGAGCCTGCTGGATATTCTGTCTCTCTTCCTTTGCCTCTCTCCCCTGCTTGCTCTCTCTCTCTCTCTAAAATAAAACAAAACTTAAGTCAGATCATGTCTTTCTTTTGCTCAAAACTCTCCAGTGGCTTCCTATCTTCTCAGAGAAAAAGCCTATAAAACTTTAAGTGATCTGTTTCCCCAATAGTCTATAACCTCTCTTTTGTCATTCTCATTTGTTGTGCTCCAGCCACACTGACTTTCTTGCTTTTCCTTGAATACATGCTTCCAGTCTGCCATCTCAGAACCTTTGCATTAGCTGTTCCTTCTGCCTAGAATAATCTTTCTCAAATACTTCCAAGTCCCACCCTTATTTTATCCAATTATCTATTCACCTTACTACCTTCTCTGATTACACTACTATAAAATAGGAACACCTCATTTTCTATCTCACTAATCATGGCTAACTTTCCTCTAAGGCACTTTGAAATAATTTGATGTACTATATTTTTTGTTAAAAGGGAATCCCTGAACTATGTTACTGGATGTAGGGAAAAATCTTTTGAAATATTTAACAAAGAGGGAGCAAGATGTTGACAGGAATAAGGAGGACTCAGCAGAAGCACTGGGCAAAATTGCGTTTGTGGAAAAGAGCTTTCTCTTTAGGGACAGAACTTAGTGCTGCCAGACACCAGCTTTCATGGCCCCCAAAACTGCTTTAATGAGTTTGAAAGGGGTTAGTAGAAAGGTGGGGAGAGATTTATAGGCTTTTATTTTTTGCATATGAGATGCCAGAGGTGGAAAGAAATTTCAATCATTGTCAGTACAGGTTTCCTCCAGTCTTTACCATGTTGAATTAAAACAATGCTCAAACTGCAGGGTTTCCCACAACAGAGCAGGTATCCCAATGACCTAGGGTAATTCCATGATTAAGATGGCTCTTCACAAGGCCACGCTCTTTTCTTATCCTCTCATCTGAAGCAGTAGTTTCAATGGAGAGTGGTGAGTTGTAAATGCCATAAAACTTCAGAAATCTGGGAGCTGGCCCTAGGCCTACCATGGCTTACCTCCAAATCCCTGGCTTCCCTAAAGCTGAATGCCTGGTCCTAGTCTTATAAAAGCAACACTCTGGCAGAGACTACTTTGAAAATTTGCACCCAAACTGCAATTTTAGGGATTTGAGAAACCACAGAAATAGCTTTTCCTTTCCATTTCCAAAAGTAAAGAAATGGAGGGTATCTTTAAGGGTAAAGAGATTTTCTGATTAAGTGGCTCCTTGACTAAGCCCTACTAATTGTCACTGATGCCAGTATTAACTGTCACAATTCCCAGAGAGCATCATAGAGCAGGGGAAGTGTGCTCTATACATTTTCTCCCTCAACACCCCCCCCCCCAAACTCTTTCTCTCTTTCTGCAACTCTGCCTTTTCACCTGTGACCAAGAGGCAGTGATTTTTTTCACTATTCTCTTCACTTGTCATCCCCTCCCATCATCAAAAGCTACTCTCAGAAAGCAATCTAATGTTGGTTACTTATTCCTTAAACTCAAGGCTATTTACTTTGTTTCCTCTCTGTGTTTGTTTTCCTCTCCAACAGTGTGAAGGTCACCATGAGCCATCAGGAGGATGGAAGTCGAAAACAGAAGCAAACTTAAATCATATGCTAAGAGAGCAAGACTCACATGTCAAAACCTTGTCAGTGAAGCAAAACCAGGACAGGGGCTGCACTGTAGTTAGAGGAAGAAGCATTCGTTTGGGGAAGAGGCATACACAAAAATGATTCACAGGCAAATCCAAGATCAAAGTGAGCAAAGAGTTTAGCAGATTATGTTTTGGGAGAAGACATAGGAAATAGGGCATGTTGGTTTGGATGAATTCCCTGACTTATGCATGTGTGTGTGTCGGGGAAGGGGGGGCTTCCCTTTGGACAAGTAATGACTCCTGGGTATTAGGTGCACTTCTACTGTTCTTATAGAAAAAATTAACATTTACCAAGCACTTTCTTGGTGATAGGCACTGTGCTAAGTGCTTTACTTGCATCACTTTATTGAATTCTTACAACTATCATATGGTGTGAGCACCATGTTTATCCTCATCACTGGTTTAAGCTTATAGAGTAATATGTGTAGAATCCAGGGTTTGAATCCAACTCTAGTTGATTCTAGATATATTGCCCACTATACAGCTGGATGGCCTCCATTGGGTTGAGTGTTGGATTAACATACAGCCTGTATTTGATATACAGCAACACTCCTCAGTGTGTAAATAAATAGAGTGGGACCTTTTTAAAAGCCTCCCTCCTGTAAATCTATTCCCCTGAGGCTTTCAATGATCCCTATAGTTCTTTGGGTTCTGTAGTGGTAATGTATCTGTTTTGATATCTTAGATTTTTAAAATTTTTTTTTAATGTGTATTTATTTTTGATAAATACATAGATAGATAATTTTTTTTAATGTGTATTTATTTTTGATAAATACATAGATAGAGCATGATCAAGGGAGGGGCAGAGAGAGAGGGAGACACAGAATCCAAAGCAGGCTCCAGGCTCTGAGCTGTCAGCACAGAGCCCAATGTGGGGCTTGAACTCATGAACCATGAAATCATGACCTGAGCCAAAGCTGGACACTCAACCAACTGAGCCACCCAAGTGCCCCAATATCTTAGAATTTAATAAACTACCTTGGTCTGCAGGGATCTACTCTCTACAATATTAGCTCTGGTATAAATCTAATATACCTTTTAATGCAATCCAGATGTGCCTATCAGAGTCAGCCTGAAATGGATAACACATAAAGAAAATTATTACAAAGGCATGGGTAGTGACAATTACATTATAAATTTTATCATCTCCTAATAACATACCAGGTTGACTAAATTCTCCACTAGGATTCCTAAGTCCCCCATTATTGTGGCCCAGGGGACACAACGCCCAAAGTCCCTGAAGAGATTTCTCCTAATAATTGGAGTACAATGCCTAACTCTGTTTCTAATTCCCTAAATGCTATTCTGGAATACATCAATATTGAATGAATGTTTGCCTTGGGTCTCCTCAGCCCAGGGACTCATGCACTATCACACCATTTATTGGCATTCATTCACTCTTCATGGAACCACTAAGCAGCATGGGGCTGAACAGTGAACAGGACAGGCACTGACCCTTGGGAAGCTTATGGTCCAAAGTGATAGCCAACCCACACTGTAGTATAGACAGTACAAACCATAGAACCATCCCATTCTACTTCCTAATGGGCTGAAGTTCCCAGCCTTATTTTTAAAAAATTTTTTAACATTTATTTATTTTTAAGAATGAGAGCAACAGGGCATGAGTGGGGGGAGGGGCAGAGGGAGAGGGAGACACAGAATCAGAAGCAGGCTCCAGGTTCCGAGCTGTCAGCACAGAGTCCCACGTGGGCTCGAACTCACAGACTTGAGAGATCATGACCTGAACTGAAGTTGGATACTCAACCGTCTGAGCCATGGAGGTGCCCCTCCCAGCCCTATTTTTAATCTTAATAATAAATGCTATAGGGTCCTTCACTCAGGTTTAGACAGCTCTAGGGTTCATTTAGACGAAGACTATTCTTGATACTCTTGAGCTTCCTAATCGTAATACAAGCCACTTCAATATGGAATAAACTTTTATTCATGCTCCTGTTTATTCCTGATATATATGTAATTTTCTCTTCCTGGAAAACTTTTTCCTTCCCCTTTTTAAAATGTTTATTTTATTATTTTATTTTATTTTATTATTTCTGAGACAGAGAGAGAGGCAGAGTGTGAGCAGGAGAGGGGCAGAGAAAGAGGGAGACACAGACTCCAAAGTAGCTCCAGGCTCTGAGCTGTCAGGACAGAGCCCGACTTGGGGCTGACGCTGGGCTCGAACTCACAAACCGTGAGATCATGACCTGAGCTGAAGTCGAACACTTAACCGACTGAGCCACCCAGGCAACCCCCTCCACTTTTAAAAAAAAATCTAGTTTTGGCCTTCCTTCAAAGCTGAGCTCAGGTTCCCTTCTTCTCTGAAACACTCCCTGAACACAGGGTGTTCTTCACCTAAACTCCTGGAACATTCATTATTTGCGTCACTTCTCATGACTCCTTAGATTATTTATCTTTCCTTATATACTCTCCAGGAATTTGTTTTCTTTTATCTTTTCATCTTTGTGTTCTGATTTTTAGAACAGTGCCTAACACATCATAGTACCCCAAACATGTTTATTGATAAGAAAAACACATATTTCTCCATGAACTTGATAATTATCAGGCTCTAACCTTATCCAAAATAAATACTTTGTAATAATTAGCTTTTGGCTAGGAAGATTCACTTTCAGACTGAAGATTTGCATATTTCCTTTTAGGTATCTCTTCAGGCCATGGGTCAAAAGGTCAGCTTTTTCAACACTGTTTCCAAGTGTGGTGGTTTATTATAGAGAGGAAGCAGGGAGCAAGAAGGAAAAAAGACAGAAGGCTTATGATTTGCAATATGGCTACAGTAGCTAGCTGATACTCTGTAGAAGTAGCTGGTTATTTGTTGCCAAGGGGTGTATAGGCACTATAAATGATACTGAATAAAGAACTGCGTGAAAATCCCAGACAGGCTGCTAGGAATTAGGAAAACAAGATAAGACAATGTGTTCAAATACTCATCATCAGAAAATGTTTAGAACAAAACAGAACAGGATGACTCATTTGATCAAAGACCAGGGAAGTTAAAAGTATCCAGACCATAATGTGTTTGTAGTAAGTGGTACTCAATAAATATTTGTTGAATGAATGAATGAATGAATGAACAAAAAGGACATACTAAGACCTGACTGTAACCTAAAAAAATCAATCTGGCCTCAGATGTATTCCTTGCTCTTGAGCCACTCAACTCTGTATCACAGGAGGGTTGACCTGTGTAAGCTGTGTTTTCTTTCTTTCTTTCTTTTTTTAAATATAATTTATTGCCAAACTGGTTTCCATACAACACCCAGTGCTCATCTCAACAAGCGCCCTCCTCACTGTCCGTCACCCACTTTCCCCTCTCCCCCACCCCCATCAACCCTCAGTTTGTTCTCAGTATTTAAAGAGTCTCTTATGGTTTGTCTCCCTCCCTTTTTCTTCCCCTTCCCCTCCCCCATGGTCTGCTGTTAAGTTTTTCAAGACCCACATATGAGTGAAAACATAAGTAAGCTATATTTTCCAGGTGACTACCTTCTAGGCAGCAACACTGATAGGAGATTGGGGTGACAGGGTGTAGTCAGGGCACTCTTCCCCTCCCTTTTGGCTCCAGTTTGCATTTCAAGCAACAGCTGTGTTTCCTTCGTGCTTCTCGTTCTTGTTGGGGCAGCCCATCAAGTTTCCAGGGACTCTGAGCTTTAGTAACATCACCTCTCACATTTGTCTCTCTCGCCCATCCCCATCAAACAAAAATAGAATGTGAACCATGTATGTAAATTTTAATTTTCTAGTAGCCACTTTTAAAAAGTCAAAGGAAAAAGGAAAAATGAACTTGAATACTAAACTTTGATTAACCCAATATATTCAATATCTTATTTCTTATCATCTCAGTTCAGACCGACCATATTTCAAGTTCTCAACAACCAGATGTTGCTGGCTACCATAATGGACAGCACAGTTTTAGCCTACTGGTGAGAATCATTTCCTACTACTGCTAGTTTTTAGGTTGCTTCACCATCACTCTGTGTTTTGTTTTTTAGCCACAACATCACTTGCATAAGTAATTCACTGACATAAAACCTCTCCATTGTAAATACTTAAAGCAGTTTCTGGGGTTTTGTTTTGTTTTGTTTTGTTTTGTTTTGTTTTGTTTTGTTTTAGAGCCTGCTTAAAACAGATTTATTAACAATACTGAAGAAGGAATATCAGAGGGTGAGACATGGAGGGGAGAAAAAGTGTCAAAAAAAAAGTACTAAAATTTGTATAGAACTACAAGACTTTGAATAACTAAAGCAGTCTTGATCAGGAGGAACAAAACTGGATGAATCATACTTCCTATTTCAAATTATATCACAAAGCTAAAGTAATCAAAACGTATGGTACTAGCATAAAAACAGGCCCATAAACCAATGGAACAGATTTGAGAGCCCAGAAATAAACATATATACAGTCAAATAATATTTACAAGGGAGCCAAGAAGACTCAAAGGGGAAAGGAAATCCTGCTATTTCCCACAAGACAGGTCAACATAGAGGACATTGTGTTCAGTGAACTAAGCCAGACGGAGAAAAAGATTGCATGTCTCACTTATATGTGGAATCCTTAAAAAAAAAAAAAAAAGTAAAATTCTTAGTAACAGAGTAGTATGATGGTTACCATGAGCTACCAGTGGTGGCAGGGGAAATAGGGAGGTATTGATCAGAAGGGATAAACGTTCACTTATAAGGTGAATAAAGCAAACTAGCTATGATAACCAAAGCACTGTCCAAAAAGAGCAATTCTGGGGGTCAGCCTTTTAGAATTATGACTAACACATTACCAGTCATGAAAGGGATATTGTCTCAAATTCTTTCAGCAGACACACTTTATCATTCAAGTCCTCCTCCTTTTATTTCTTAAAGTTTATTTATTTTTGAGAGAGAGTGAGCAGGGGAGGGGCAGAGAGAGAGGGAGAGAGAGAATCCCAAGCAGGCTCCACTCTTAGCACAGAACCCAGCAGAGCTGACAGAGGGCTTGATATTACTACTGTGAGATCATGACCTGAGCTGGTATCAAGAGTTGGATGCTTAACCAACTGAGCCACCCAGGTGTCCCTCAAGTCCTCCTCCTTTTCTTTCCCTGTTCCATTGCTGTAATTCCAACGCACACTAAGCAATCCTTTTTATAATGTGGTTTCCCATGTAGGTCTGCCTATTAAATAGAAAGCACGAGGTATACAGATTCAAAAACCTGCTCTTTCTCTTTGTGACCTCACTGGACTCTTGAATTAAGAGCACCTTGCTGCACATGGCAGACCCCGGAAAAAATCTGCTGTAGTGCTTCCAATCAGAAACTTGACCTGGCAGGTCTTAACTCTTTGAGCTTGAGCCCCTATTACCTCCTTTTCTGTAAAATAAGAGATAGAAATCTTATTTAATGATTCAATGAAAACACCATTGATGAGACAGTAATTGCTATATATAATGGTATTGGGTAAGCAATGAATGTTTTCAAAGCTTGCACATACTTTGTTCCTTTTCCAAACAAACACTATGGGAATCTACATATTCAATCCTTGACTACCTTCTGAAATTTCTTCCTACTGCCTTATTGATAAGTGTTCTGTTTTTTAATATATTCCACAATGAGAATTAGTTTCATGACTGAATGCCAAGCTTGTTAAACTAAGCATGTGAATTACTGGTCTCCAGCAACTCGCAACTCCTGATTGTTCTGTATCAAGTACATTACATGTCAGTCCCCACTGCACATAAATAGACCATAATAATATCTAGCAATATAAAATGAGAACAGTGACCATTCCTATCCCTCACTCCTTTTCTCATGAGGGTGTGGTGTTCATTGTTTATTGCTTGGAGGAATTTGCCAAGAACAATGGCTGCTCCAGCCAGTAGCATTTATTCCAGCTGCATCTTGAGTTGATTAAAAATGATTTCTCCATGCAAAGATTATTTTTACCTTGAGCCAAAGGATGACTTGGATTAAGGGATTTAATTGGATCATCAGAGAAACATTGATATGGAAATTGAAAATGAAAGGACAATTGTGTTTGTTTTCTCAGTTACAACATGAATGCATAACAATTCAGGTTTGACTGATCCGAATATTCAATTTCTGACTGAAACATATAGATATTACTTTTTCATTCATTGGATTTAATACTTAAAAAATATGAATAAATAAATTGATGATAAAAATTGGGCTATCTACTTGGTAAAGGTCAGACTCTATGCTTTGTTTTCAGTTCCTAACTGGTACCAAGGAAGAAATGTTCCACGTGGGTACAATTCGTAATACTCTGAAATATTTCAGAAAAATTATCAACAGACAAAAAAAAAGTCCCAATTCTGAGGAGTTGGGGTGGGAGAGTGAGTTAGCATCTTTGAAATTGTTTGTTTATTGGAGGAAACAGGCAAGGATTGGAGCTCAAGTTCCAAAGAAACAAAAACATCCCAAGTGAAGTGGTTGAGTAATACATATGCTTTGACAATATTTGTATGTAGGAAAACAGATACCTTAGCTTAATATTTTTGTGACCAGTCAGAAGCCTTCCTTACCAGTGCCTGGCAAGTAGATGAATTTAGGTGCCAATGAATGGATGAACTGGCAGAACACAGAAAAAACTCAAAGTAGGTATATTGGCAATCGTATGCTTTCACCTACAAAAGAAAACTAGGAATTTTCTAATTCCTAATGAGCACTTTTCACCAAGAACATCCTTTCCTGAAAAGTCTAGTTTAACCTGAGGGACTCTGCAAGGAAGGCAGAGAGATTTTGTCCAAAGGACAGGTAATTTGGAGAGCTACAACAAGGAGGAGGTAAACTGTTAATGAAACATTTTAAAATTTAGCTTATATAATACTCAATGAATATTACATGTTTCTAAATATGCATCACCACTTAATGCATACTCACTAGTGTTACAAGTATGGCTTTACTTTCACTAATGTTATGTGGCAAGAAGGCAGTTTTGATAGATTATGTATTATCCACTCTAACTTTCTTCTTTGGGGGCAGAGGGACAGGCCATTCTGACACCCTGGGAACAGTGTGTTGAGCCAGAGAAGAACAGAGTCAGTTTAAACAATATGTGGCACTTTTTTTTTTTCTATTTTAAATAATACTTTCATCACTGCCTCACAATATATATGAGTATTTCCTTGAGGAGCTTCAGGTGTAGATTCACTCTTCATAATTAATATTATCCCGATCATTATATTTTATAGGAATATCTACATGAGTTTTCATAAAAATTCATGTGAAGTTCTTAATACATTCTAGGTACAGTTTAAGAATGGAATAAGCTTTAGCAAGCTACAGTTTACATATTTCATAAAGATAGCTATTAAGATCTTTCTTTGCAGGGCACCTGCGTGTCTCATTAAGTTAAGTCAGTTTCGGCTGACTCTTGATTTCAGCTCAGGTCGTGATCTCATGGTACGTGAGTTCCAGCCCCTCATCTGGCTCAGCACTATCCCTCTCTCTCTGCCCCTTCGCCGCTTGTGTGTGCTTTCTCTTTCTCTCTCAAAATAAATAAATAAACTTTAAAAATATATGTCTATTTATTTGTTAATCAGGAAGTGACAACTTAATCATTGAAAAATTAAATATTTGTCAAAAAATTAAGTATTTGTCAATTTTGTGATAATGCTGCTACTAATTTCATTTTGTTCCTAGTTGATCATAGTCAGGTCTGTACTTAACCAGCTCATCTCACTTTCTTTTTATTTTTTTTATTTTTTTTTTTAACGTTTATTTATTTTTGAGACAGAGAGAGACAGAGCATGAACGGGGGAGGGGCAGAGAGAGAGGGAGACACAGAATCTGAAACAAGCTCCAGGCTCTGAGCCATCAGCCCAGAGCCCGACGCGGGGCTTGAACTCACATACCACAAGATCGTGACCTGAGCCGAAGTCGGACGCTTAACCGACTGAGCCACCCAGGCGCCCCTCATCTCAATTTCATAAAGAGTTTTGAATTTAGCCTTAGGTGTGAAATAAATTCCTGCAGGTTTTCATCATGTATTGTACATACTATTTTGCCCTTTTATCTCGAAATGTACAACCATACAACAGTAGACTTCTAGACACCCTGAAGAGAAAATACGTAAAATTTTGTGGGCTTTATCCACCGTGTTTTAACTCCAAATATGTGACAAACTCTGAACCTGGTATTAGAGATGTCCATGGAAGCTCTAGTCTGGTCAAGGAGATAAACACAGATGGATATTTGCATCTGCTGATAGAATGTGTGCCGAATGCCATGAGAGCACAGAGAAGGAATATCTAATTAAACCTGGGTCAGATGAGGGGATTGGTTTAGTGTGAAGCAATATTTGAACTTAGAATTAAAAACTGAATAGAAATTGGAAAGTAGACAATGGCTGGAGCACTCTCCAGAAAAATGGAAAAACGATGTGAAATTATGTCAGGTCATGAGATAATGTGAGGAGGAGTAAGAAGAGATAAGGCTGAGCTGGGACTTTATCCTTTAGCTTACTGAAAGAGACTCACTGAAAGGTTTCATGCTGTAGTATAAAGGAAAAGTTGTGAGGAAGAATGGAAATGGAGGAACTAGTTAGAAGCCTGTTATACAGAGTCCAGTGATTGATAAGGTCCCAAGGATAACATATACTTGAATTTATTTAACAAATATTTACATAGTACTTATGTGTCAAGCCCCTGTCAAAGTCCTTTATAAATATTAACTCATCCTCCATAATTACAACATCCCTATGAGGTAAAGACTATTATTATCACCTCACTATTTTTTAAAGTTTTTATTTAAATTCTACATATAATAGAGTATTTTCCCTTTGCTAATTTGTTCTGTTTCTTAGATTCCACATATGAGTGAAATCATATGGTATTTGTCTTTCTCTGACTTATTTTGCATAGCATAATCCTCTCTAGCTTCTTCCCTGTTCTTGCAAATAGGAAGATTTCATTCTTTTTTCATGGCTGAGTAATATTCCTCTGTGTGTGTGTGTGTGTGTGTGTGTGTGTGTGTGTGTGTGTGTGTATACCACATCTTCTTTATCCATTCATCAGTCAATGGACACTTGAGCTATTTCCATAATTTGGCTATTGTAGATAATCTTGCTATATACATCAGGATACATGTATCCTTTTGAATTACTATTTTTGTATTTTTATTGTACCACGTTCTTGACTGAGGAGACCAAGGCATTAAAAGGCTAAGAATTTTGCTCAAGGTCACACAGCTAATAAATGATAAAGCCAAGGTTTGAACCTGGTCAGTCTGGCACCAGCATTCTTACTCTTAAGCATTATACCACATTGCCTTTTTATATTCTGGAGTTTATTCCATGACTTAGGTTACAAGGTGGATGATAGCTTCATTTATGGAGACCAAAGACACAGAAGGAGGAAAAGATTTTTTCAGACAAAGAGTAGAGTTAATGAATTCAATTTTATATATGTTGAGTTTGAGATCCTTCTCTCCAACACTTTCCTCAGGCTTAAACCACAACAGAAAATTGTTGACTCCAGCCAATTATTTCTAGAGCCCTAATAAGTGTCAATGTCAATGCTAATCTGAGAGCTTCTTGGAGACTTGGTTTCTCTGTAAAATAAAAGTAGTGGCACACCATGGAAGCTGGTGGGATATCAACACTCTCACTCCTGCTGCCTACTATCCTACTCCTAAATCAGACCCAATTGGAGGCAAATCACTAAGAGCTGTATTACTGTGTATTTTTATAAAAAGTTCTTTCCTCTTCCTCTCCTCAAATCCCATTGCAAAGATAAAAGACCTTTCACATTTTATTGAGCACATTTTGAGCAACAGTCACAACCCAAAGGTCATAGAATTAGAGCCATTGTGTCATAACAAAAATTTCAAATGAACATTTTGCTTTAATTCATTTAAGACAAGGCAATGAAAATAATGTCTGCCTAAGAGAACTAAACTCAAACAAAATTCTGCCCAAACCCTCACATCAACTTCCATTGCTGTCAACTGGAATTATCATGAAATATTTAGAAAAGGTAAGACAGGTCTATGATACATTATTGTGCCAGGACTTTTTGTCTGTTGCTTATTGTTAGTTTTATTTTTTTCCATTTGCGAAGGTTTAAAAATCCGTACAAGATAAAACAAATTTTTGAAGTAGATTTCAAATCTTTGGTGGTTGTTGAATTCCATTCCTTAATATTCTTGCCTCAGGAGGGGAGGGAAATAAAAGATTTCTCAACAAATAGGTAAGACTTGACATACTGTCCTGTCATGCAACTAGGAAATGGGACAGGGAAAGACAAGTTGTTTTATATTTGAACAAGCATTCTTTCATGTGTAGTGGGTCCTTTAGGGATGTCTCTGAATTCATTCTCTGACTCCTAACTCTTCAAGATGCATACAATTTTCTCTAATTAAATTTCCATGATGTAAGGGCTCATTCAATAGTTTATCCATTGTCCTAGAGCACGGTGAGTTCTCCCTTAATTTCTCCCAGAAGTTCACAAGTCAGGAAGTCAGAAAAACCACTGCAGACAAACACTCCTAAATTTTTGGCTGAGTTTGTAGATTAAATTAGGGGTATCTCTCTCCAAGTACAGGCTGTACCCATAACAGAATGATAGGCATGCCAAGCTACTCAAAATAGTCCTTCCAATACCAACACATGGGTTTGTATTAAAATACTATATTATTATCCTTGGAGAGAGTGAAGTGACTTTTCCTTTTAGATATTGCTTATAAAAGTAATGAATAGAATAAAATTCATAGAATTAAAAAAAATAGCCTATAAATCCAATTTCATCTTTTCCTTTGGATTCATGACCAATAAATCAAACCGCACACAAGGCATATTCACTGGGATGTCAAGATTCTTCAATCTCAACATGCCCAACATCTTCTCTGTAAGATATATTCTTCCTATTGGAGTTTCTACTTTAGTTAGTGGCATCATAATGTACCCAAAATAATAAATCCAAAAGAACCTTTCAATTCCTCTGTTTTTCTAGTTCTCTACACCAATCAATATCCCTAGTTTCATGTATGATCTAAAAATCTCTCAAGTACATTCTTCTCCATCACCACTGCCACACCTATTGCTTTATTTGCCTATGTTTATGGCCTGACTTATCTAAACATATTCTCATCTGTCTTTATCCTCCAGTAAAGAGGTTTCTGAACACTCCAAGATTTTTCATGCCTCTGTCACTTCAGTTCCAGAATGGGTCAGTTCCTTCAATGGCTACTATTTGGCTAACATCCAAAACCTCTATACAGGGTGCCTGGGTGGCTCAGTCAGTTGAGTGTCCGACTTCAGCTCAGGTCATGATCTCACACTCCGTGAGTTTGAGCCCCTCGTCGGGCTCTGTGCTGACAGCTCAGAGCCTGGAGCCTACTTCAGATTCTGTATCTCCCCCTCTCTCTGCTCCTCCCCTGCTCAGGCTCTGTCTCAAAAATAAATAAAAACATTTAAAAAAAATAAAAAAAAAAACCTCTACAAAGATCTCTCACAGCTACTTCTTTAGCTCAGAAAATTGCCCAGATTTGCCTCTTATTCATGTTCTTTGATTGCCATCATGTTTTACTCATATTTTCCCTCTATGATTTATTTTTTTACTCAGCTTCTCCTTAGCTTTTTAATCTGTTTTTCTCCCCTGTGTTGCCAAGCAGAAAAGCTCTCAGGCAAGTGACACTCCATCCCTACCTCCTACCCCAAGCCCTTCATACCAAATGCCAACAAGGGTCCATCTGGAGTGTGGATGAGGGTCTACCTGTGTGTAACAACACCCTCTCTTTCCTCTACTGATTACAAATGCCATTGTCTTTCAAAACCCATCTTGAATATCCCAAGTCTGAGAGGCCTTCCCTGTTCTATCCAGATTAAGCTAATTGTTCCCTTCTATTTTCAGTCCTATACCTTGTACAATTTTCTATTTCATTTACCACTTTCTATTGTGATCTTGGGTAATATCTTTAAGTTTGCTGTGACTGATCTGTAAAAATGGGCTAAATTAACTCTCAGGGTTTCCACCACATAATACTCAATAAGTACCAAGACCTGATAGAAAGGATGCATCTAATAATAATAACAATAATAATACATATAAATAATAAACAGAAAGCCATATAAAGTGTGTGGATATATCCATGTCATGACTATTTAGGGTATTAAATGTTGCACTTTTGTAATTTTAAGTTATTGTTATGTACATTTAAAAACTTTTGGTCCTAGACATGGTAAAATTGATATAACCAGGTCCTCAATTTCACAAAATATCTTTAGAGAACTTCAGCAAAATTATACAAAGAATATTAATACCCGTGCACACAGATTACTATGTGTATCATCAGGAGTAGAAAGCATGTTTATTCACATACTAGACTGCTTAAAATGAAGTTGTTCAATGAGTTTATGAGTGGCCTCCATTTGGTTAAGTGGTCTCTGATCCATGGTAAAGTGATGACCTTAGATATAGCATGCCTAACATATCCCAATACCAGGATTTCCTATGTAACTGAAATCTCTGGGAGTCATATGAAGATTTCCCCAAGGGTGGTTCTATTCTCCAAATGGAACAAAATCTATTTGTTATCTTCATTAGATCATTTGATAGTCATTCAATGGTCACCAACTGTGCTCTCATCTTTTTCTTCAGTCCTTTTTCTTCTTGCCTTCTTTGTACTATTTGGCACTTTTCTGAAACCCACTTATTCTTTAAAAATATTTTTTATTGGCTCTACAATATTCAGCTATTCTGATCTTTTTCAAACTTTGCCTCTCCTGATTTTTATTTCTTCAGCCTAATACCATGCATGTTTTACATGTTTTGATTCTGGGAATTCTGGTCTTCCTTTTATCTATTCTCTCTCTGTTCCTCTTGGATGAAAGGATGATACCAAAGCAATTTCTCAAGTGCTGCATCTATTCTGAGGCCCAGTTTTAAATTTCTGTCTGTTACATATTTCTGCAAAGATTACATTACTTTAAACACAATGTTCTATGTCCACAGCTGATAATTGCATCCCTCTCAAGAAGGGATTCTTCTTTCTCAGCTAATGATGCCATGTTTCAGTTGTTCAGATATTTGATTAATGCACAAAAGTTAGAGAAGCATCTTAAGGATTTTTTTTTTCTATAGTCACTTGGAAGGCAGAGACAGAGTCTGAACTGTTTTATGATTTTTACTTTACTTTTCAAAAGTTCTGTAATCAAGAGGGTTAGGCTTCTCCAGAATATTCAACCTAAGAAATAGCTGTAAAAACTATTTTCAAGAAAATATATCTAGAAAAATGGGAAATCCAAAGAAATAATGTAAAAATGTTGTACTCTTAAGTTTGCAATAGTATGTTTCCCTCTTCTTCTTTTTTTTACAAGCAATTTTCATTATCAGTTAGGAATTCTGAGTTTAGTATTCCATTCTTAAGTAATAGTTTTAGCTTCAAATATCTTTAATCAATGTTAATTTATAGATCAAAGTTGTCTAATACAAGGATCTTGAGTGTTCAGGCTTATAAAAATTTTAAATAACACATTTCCCTTGGATCTGTACTCACTCAAACAAATTCTCCCATCACTTTCTCAATGGTACCTAACAATATCCTACAAAGCTGCTGAAAGGAGAAGCTCCATTGTTGCCCCTCCTGGTGAGAGGTTAAGTGCTCAGTCCTCCCAATGCTCTCTAGATCCACAAATATTATATAATAGAGAAAACTGACAATTGACTGAAATTTCTCATCTCATTGTTTAAACCTTACCCACAAGATGTTTCAGATTTGTTTATTCAATGGTATTTTCTGAACTCAACATAGAAAATCAGTCAGACCAGTTCTTGGGCTGCAAGAAGATAAGATAGTCACCGGAAGACTACAGAGAGCAGATAGGAAACAGCAAGTTCTTTCCAGGATCTCAAAGACTTTTGTCTTTAGCTAGTTCCATGGAATAAAGCATAGATTAAGCAAATAGCTTTAGCATTACAAACATACAGGATTTTAAAAGGTTAAGCAAAGATGCCAGGGTAATTGTAGAAGGTGACTATAAGCCTAATACAAAAAAAATCAATTTTTCTTCCTTAAATTTTTTTTTCTTCCTGTTTTTCCCCAATAATAAAAACAAAGGGGTCAAAAACATGACAGAGAGTGATGAACAAAAGGAAACAATACCATTTAGGGATCACTTAATGTTTGTGTGGTCTTTCTGCTTTAATAATATTCAGATGCTTAACTACTTTTTTTTTCTCCAGATGTTTAAAACATACAGCAGTAAAAGATATGAGAGGCCAATAGGAAATCTATCTAATGGTGAAAATTTAAGACAACTACATTTGTTTTATTTTCTCTTCCTCTCTTTTATTTCGTCTTAGGATTCTTTTGAAACTTATATAAAACAAGTATTTTGTAGTTCATAAAAAATTTCTGTACAGTTTTCCTGTGCAAATTGACAGAAATCCTTGGTAGGTAAACTGCTCAACCAAGTGTAGCACCATAGAGTGCTGCAGAATGTTGGTCACCATGAGAAAAGTTCATCCACGTTAAGTCCATGGTTCTGAATTCAGCCTAAAGCAGAGTTTGGGTTTGTTTATTTGTTTTTGCAATTCCGGGTCCATACTTTATTTTTAGTCTAGGAAGGCACTCAGGGTTGGGAATTTTCTTGCTTTTACCCAAATAACACTCATGCCCATTGTACTAAGAAACATAGCTATTGGACCATCTAAAACATGCTATAGTCCACCTATAGTTAGTGCCCATTTCAGGTACCAACATAGCTTCTGACAAAGATTCCCTGTATGTTATGAAACCTCTGCTTCTCATTAGAAGCAAAAGTACCACCAAAGTATAAATTAAAAAATCTATACTTCGAATGAATATAGATTCAATGAGTATAGATTTTTCTACTCATTAGAAGCAAGAGTACCATTGAAGTATAGATTCAAAAATCCAACCCACCTGATGCAGGGCACCTGGGTGGCTCAGTTGGTTAAGTGTTCAACTCTTGATTTGGGCTCAGGTCATGATGTCACAGAGAGTCTGCTTGGGGTTCTCTCTCTCCCCCTCTCGTTTCCCCTCCCCCGCTCATGCTTTCTCTATCTAAATAAATAAATAAACCTAACAGAAAAAAAAAAAAAGCTGCATGAGAGGTCATTTTTGCATTACCTATTTGGACACAGAGTTAGCCACATAAAGCTTAAATCACCAGATTATTTGCTTTTAATCCTTCATGGTATTCATTCATTTTGATTATTTTGTGGATAAGCCCACTATGTCTTCAACAGCCATTTGAAACTCATTAAAGATTCAGGTTTGTTTTTTTTTTTTTTTTTAAGTAAAATGCCTAAAAGAGGCAATGTGTACAAATGTGCTCTAACCAGATAAATATCAGTTGACAGAACTGAGCTAGCAAACCATATCCAAAAACAATGAATATCTGTTACACCATTCAAATATCTTTTATTCTAATGTACTGAGTTGCACAATGAAATATATAGCTAACTAAATCACTAACATAAAGCAATTTCTCTGTGTATTTGTTCTTTCAGTGGATAAAAGTGCTTTGGACCATTAGTATATAGCATGTGAGAGTGCGGGATATATGAAATGGAAACTTCCAGGGTCACAGAAATTATATCATTGGGTTTTTTTATTGTCTATTTTTTTGTGTGGTGTTTGCTGTTGTTATTATTTTGTTTATACATTACCATCTTCTAAATAGAAACTTCAGTAGGTTTGGAAAGCAGCAGGGCAGAAATTGGGAGATGGTGACCTCAAAAAACCTCAAAAACTCAGGGTTTGGGGCAATCAATTTTCTTGTACAATTTTTGTTTTCCTGGAGTTAATAACAGCTTAAATTTATCAATGCTTACTTTTTTATGCACTAAACTCAAATTTTTCCCCAAAATTCTCCTAGAGAATTATAAAACCTTTTTCAACATGTCAAACACAGCTGAACATTTTTAAGTTCCATATTATTTTTTCCTGAAAGGTAGCCTTTCTGAAGCCTTCTGTCCTCTGATTTTAATCTCAACAAGTTACTGTGTAGTCTTGCTACCCAGATATTATCCTAGGATTTTTGTTTACTGTCATCATGGTATGATAAGAAAAGATTGGATAAAATAGGCAGAGAAGGAAAAGATAGGACCTGAGGTCCCTGGGTGGGGAAAAACGTATATAAAACAAGGACTCTTGCCTATTGTTGGTGGGCATTCACTTTTGAATGCCCCCTCTCTGTAAAGAGAGCTTTCCTACTATTCTTCCTTTCTGATCTTATACTCTAATAAACTTTTTCCTGCTGCTCATTTTGTTTCCACTTCTTTTTTCAAAGTGGTGAGACAAAGAACCCCAAGTATTGAGGTAAAAAAAATCCTGCAACATTCCTCTGGGGGCTCATCTAGGATATAAATGTCTTCTAACCTCCAACCATAAGTAAAGAGCAGCTGGCACCTTTTCTTTTCTCTTATTTCCTTTTTTTTTTAATGTTTTTATTTATTTTCGAGACAGAGAGAGGCAGAGCATGAGCACGGGAGGGGCAGAGAGAGAGGGAGACACAGAATCCGAAGCAGGCTCCAGGCTCTGAGCTGTCAGCACAGAGCCTGACGCGGGGCTCAAACTCACGGACTGTGAGATCATGAGCCGAAGCCGGATGCTTAACCGACTGAGCCACCCAGGCGCCCCTTCTCTTATTTCCTAAATAAAACTCTCAAACCAAACAATGGGCACCCTCCAGCCAGTTAAGAGCAAATAACACAGCTGCCATTCTCAAGTCTCAGCTGATATGTTCCTTGGGTCTCCTCCTATCTGATCCACCAACAGAATGTCCCAATCTCCTTTCAAGAAAAATCTCCAGATGCATGGGACTCAGGGGAGGCCAAACAGCAACTGATGGGTCCTGATCAAGGCTTTGGTGGATGCATGAAGGCTGTTGACAGAACCTGATCTCTGACCACCTGTTTAGGTCTCCAGTGGAATTCTCTTTCTGTCTTGGTCAGCCTCTTCCTTCAGGGAATGAGGGGAAAAGCCCAGGAGTGATAACTCAGATATTCTCTTAGGAATAATCTGGGTGACTTCCAAGGGCTCCTACTCACAGGTTTCCCAGTTACAGTGGAAGGTGGCCTTCTACTTGCTTCCATTTCTGACACTCTGGCATGGCTCACTTCTCAGGTCCCCATTTTTCAACCATCTCTTGTGGAGCAGAGAGCAGGACTTACTTCAATGCCTTCTGGGCTCATCCTACTCCTGCCCCTGATGCCCATGGTGGGGATGGGAGAGAAGACATTTGGCAGGCTCTTACATGATGCAGATGATAAGGAGAGCCAACTGTCTCTGGTTAGTCTACCTTGGGATGGGGACTTTAAGGAATATTCCCAAGCAGCCATCAAAACTCCTTTTGTTTCCAGGAATTTCCCTGTCTTCTCTGGCCCGACATGGACTGCCTATTTCCACTTGTTGGTGGGAAAAAAAAAAATCTGCATCTGCCTATCTGTCCAAGCTGACTGGCTTTAAGACAAGGAGACCTCTTTCTCTGCCCTCTGGGCCTTTATCTGCCTCCAGGCTTCTTGGCTGAAACTTAACTCTTCAGCCTTCTCCTCCCTCCTCCTGTTTCTGCACCACCTTGGGCTCAGCCTACAAACTGGTTCCTATACCATCCTCAGTGCCTCAGGCACCACTGGTTCCTCCACCCACCCTTAAGTCTGGTAGTGGAGAGCACCCCAGTTGAACTGCCTACTTCAGATTTCCCCACTGGTGCCACAGGTAAAAATTGACAATAGGGGATAAGTTGATTGACTTAAATGGACACAGTCGGAACATAGTATTTAAAGGAATTCAAAGTTTGGTGGTTTAATTAAGATAGAGTTATTAGCATTAAATAGATAAAACTTTTTCTACCTAGGATACTGAAGGTCAAATAAGCTTATGTCATCTCCGTTGCAGTTTGTCAGCAAAAAGGTGACTTAAAATGATGGTTAATTTTGTTTGTCTCAAAGTTTTCATGGATAATTGTTAAGACAGTTTTCAGGGCCTTTGATAACCTAAAACTTTAAAGTTCTGCTTGGATGATAAACTGGATTAAATTTGTTGGACATCTAGACCTTTGTCAAATCAGATGGAATGCTGAAGCATTACTTACTTAACATAGGTTTGCACTTTTGACTTATTGCAGAAAAACAAGGATATTGGGTCTGTTGGAAAACATGCTTTGTGCTTGATTGATTCGTAAATTTGCCACCTGAAAATTCTGGTGTAACAGTTTACAATTGGTTACTATAGTTTTCTCTGAAGACCAAAGTTTCTAAGAATTAAAATTCTGCTAAATGTAGTTAAGACTGATGGAAATAAGGAAAACAACTCTGTATGTAGAAAAGTAAATGTGTAAGTAAGAAAGATATAAGGAATGGAAATACATTTTGTTGAAGGTAAAAGAAAGTAATTTTTTCCTAAATGAGACCGGTTGCTTGGAGAGAAATGGCTTGGGACAAAATCTGAATGCAAAGGAATGTTGTAAATGGTTCGTGAAGGGAAATCTTTGAAAAGGAATTTTATGTGTGGTCAGGACAGACTAAGGTTAAAATGAATAGATTTAAAAAGTACACTGGTATAAGATTAGAATTGCCCCTCCTTTGATCCAAAAGCTGGGAAATGGTGACGATACCTTTGCTGCTGTCCTCCAAATGCTCCACATTTATGTTTCTGCAAGGTATATGAGGGATGATGACTGTGATATATGAAGGGCATTTACTGGGATACATGGGAACCATTTTACTACACTTAGCCCAGTGTATGCCAACTTGTACCAATCTAGTGACTTTAAAATGAATACTCACAGGACTGGAACATATTTATGTGGGCAATGCTAAAGAAGGCAGAGGAATAGACCTTGACATTGGCCCTTTTAACTCTCCCCTCAACGGGCAATGATCCATATGTCAATTACTGTTGGGCCAAAATAAAATTAGTGCATCCTTCTACAACCAGGGGAGTCTTTCTAGATCACAGTCCATACCCCCAAGGTTCCCCAAGTCGGGAAACGGAAGGGTAGGAGAAATCAGGGAAGATGGGTCAGCTCTCAGAGGTGAGTGAAGCCTGGGTAAGAGTGACTACTTCCAGCACCCCACAACACTGACAGGGCTTTTGGCTGCCAGTAACATAGCCAGCCAAAATGCGGGGCCAGGAGATGAGGAAATCCTGGCCAGCTATAGGAAATTGAGATGAGGGACACCTTTTCTTCCTTTTTCTATAGATGGGTAATTCCCCAACCAAGGTTAATACTCTTTTGTAATGCATTGTGAAAAACTGGGATAATTCTGATCCACAAACCCTAAAGAAAAAGTGACCCATTTTCTTTCGCACAAAGGCTTGGACCCAATACAAATTGGAGGAGGAAACCTGGCCACCAGAGGGAAATATCAATTATAATACTATCCTACAATTGGACTTGTTTTGCAAACGTGAGGGGAAATGGGAGAAGTCCCCTATATTCAGTGTTTTGGGGACTTAAGAAAGATATGTGTAAGCAATAAAAGGTTGATCCTGACTTAACGGCAACCCTTTTAAAAGTCTAGCAATCGGGAGAGGAAACAATTAAGGGCCCCTTGCCTATACCCAAAGCAGACCTAGAGAAGGAGGAAGGGAAGTCTTCTACCTCAACCTGCTCCTCCTCAGGTCCTCAATCTAAATATCCAGACTTAAAAAACATGCACTTCTGCTCCCTGCTGCCCTCCTTATCCAGGCCCCCACATGATGTAACAGGTGTGTTTCCCCTACAAGAAGCTGGAATGCCAGAAGGAGAATGGTAGGGAGGCACCACTCTAATAAGATTGCAAGTACCTTTTTCATTGTAAGATTTAAGACAGATAAAAGGAGATCTAGATAAATTTTCTAATCTGGATAAGTATATAGAGGCTTTTCAGAATATTAGGTATGTTTTTTAATTGACCTGAAAAGATATAATGTTTTTGTTGAATCAAGACTCTTAATGAGATAGAGAAACGTGGGGGTTCTGGCAGCAGCTGAGAGATGCAGAGGAGCAACTCATTATCATGGGACTGGATGTCCTATAGGGAACTTCCAGTTCCCTACTAGAGCTCAGGCAGTTATGCCCCAAGATCCTAACTGGGACTATGAAAATCCCATTGGGGAATGGCATCACTGCCACTTCCAAGCTTGTGTTTTAGAGGGATTAAGGAGGTCTAAAGTGAAATTTAAATCTGCCACTATCTTACAGATACAGGATGAAAACCTGGTGGCCTTCCTAGAAAGGTTACAGGAGGCGCTTATGAAATATATGCTATCTCCCCTAACACCTCTGAAGCTGAGACGATTCTGAAGGACAAATTTGTCACTCAATCGGCTTCAGATATTCTGGAGAAAACTGCAAAAATTGGCTGTTGGCTCAGAAGGAACCCTGGAGGAGCTTTCACAAGCTGACAATTGGGTATATTACAACTGAGATCAAGAGGAAAATAAGGAACAGAAAAGGAGGCTTAAAATATCTTAGACCTTACTTGCAGCCTTCTGTAGTATTTCAGACCAGACTTCCCGAGGTCCTGGAACGAAGTACCATTTATGTGGCTATTCAGGGCACTGGAGATGAGAATGTCCTCAGAGGGGACAACTAAAGTCAAAACCCTGTAAGCCATGCCCCTTGTGTGAAGACAGTCATTAGAGATCTGAATGCCCTCACGGATCTCAGTCTGTGAGGGCTCAGATAACCAATGTCCTTGAAAGGTACTGATGGGGCCCAGGGCTCTTTAGGCAGCTCTTCCAAAACAACTACCCATCGGAAATCCAGAGCTTTGGGTAACTCTGGAAATAGAAGGAAAACCGGTTTATTTCCTTCTTGACACCAGAGCCACCTTTTCGCCCTCGTTTCCACTCCCGGCCAACCGTCCGAACTTAGCGTAATGTTTAGAGGTGTGTTTGGAAAACTTATGACTAAACTGTTCCCTCAGCTGCTGGGGTGTATATATGGAAATTTGATTTTTTCACATTCTTTTTTGATAATGCCAGAGAGCCACACTCCCTTGCTAGGAAGGGATATTATGATTAAATTAGGGACTATAGAGTATTACTAGCTCCAGCACAGATAAACAAATTCCATTGAATTTGGAATGGTCTAATACTCTTTGTATGTCATTTGTAGAAGCCAACACATATGTCAGAGAAATAAGACATCCAAGGAAAATTTTGCTAGCCCAGATGTTCCAAATACCGTCCCATTATATCAGACCTCTGGATGACCTCTGAACCTGCCCTGACCTCCGTTCCCCTGTCATCACCTCCCTTCAGCAGGAAGCAGTTTCCTAATGGCAGTTAGGAATCATGTGTTCAGAGGGAGGAATATGATAGGAAAAGATAGGATAAAATAATCAGAGACTGAAAGGATAGGACCTGAGGTCCTTGGGGGGGGGGGGGTTGGGGGACACATAAAACAAGGACTCTTGCCTGTAGTCAGCCGGCATTCACTTTGGAACGCCCCCTCTCTATAAAGAGAGATTTCCTACTATTCTTCCTTTCTGATCTTATACTCTAATAAACTTTTGCCTGCTGCTCATTTTGTGTCCATCTCTTCTTTCTTTGAAGCAGTGAGACCACGAACCTGGGTATTGAGGTAAAAAAAAAAAAAATCCTGCAACAATGGGACTTCCTTCATGTTTCCTGTATTGACTTCTCTAGATCCTAGATTCAACGTCTTTCTCTTTTTTGATTTAATCCCTTAAATTGGAAGAGCACATTTTTAGGACTTTGGGAGGAAGAGTGCATGGGTGATATATACAGACCCCTGAATATCACAGGGTCACACCATTCACCAAAAAAAATCTGCATTGAACGTAACATTTTTAGAGCTAGAAGAAAATTTTAAACTACCCTTCATTTTAAAAATGAGGAAAGTGAAATTGCAATAGGTAAAGAAACTATCACTAAGGTTATGCTGTTATGAAACCTATAAGACTATTCTTATGAAGAATAAAGAAAAATTCTTCTTTGTTTAACTTTGGGAGGAAGCTTGTGATACTCTGAACTACCAGGATAAGAATGGGCAAAGGTGAAAAGGAGAGCAAACATTAGTTGTATCCAGACAAAAAGAACTCTTCCTTTTATTGGTAAAGGGCACTGCCTTATTAATAATGACACTGAAATGAATATATTTACTATTTATTGCTGTAGTTCACTGACCTCTGTTGACTAATAACCAAAGACAGAAAGAGTTTAAGAGCAATGGTGCTTCTATCGATCTCTTTAAAATCAATTAGAAAAGATAAAAAATAAAAATAAATACTATATTCTTTTGAGGATTCACATTCCAAAGTTCAAAGGAATCTCAAAGTTGTTCTCCTTTAAGTAATAAAAGACCTTTTTTACCCCTAATGACTCTGAAGTAAAAACCAAGGTGTCCTAGAATGTCTCCCAATATCAGGAACCTTTTAGTAAAACTGGGGACCAGTCATCTCTAGGAATTCCTTAATCTTTAAGAAGGAACGCCCTGCCATCCACAGCAATGAAAAGAACCTCTATTCCATGTAAGGAGCTTAGAATAAGAATATTGTCTCAGTTGAGTCTAATAAAAATAATTTTGGACAGGACAGTGCCTTTGTAATCCTTCAAATTACACCACGGACTGGGCCTGGGTATGAAAGCAGAGGTGTTTTTTTTTTGTTTTTTTTTTTTACCATATGGTAACAAAAGGCCTTTCACTGTTAAGCAATAACATCAAATTTAAACATCAAAGAATTCTCAAAGCTGTCTAGAACAACAGTCACAACTGATCCAGAAAGCTGTGCTATGGTTTGCACCTAATTAATTAAAATAGAACCTGCGTTAGCAATGTTAATTTTGGCTTACACTCTTATGGAAACTTTTCATCAATTCTTGAAGTTTTCCTGCATTCATGGAATTTTCCCAGCTTCTGAAATCATGTGTCAAATTGTTTGTAATCTGTTGAAAGCTATTTGTGACCTTTCTTTATGCTTTAAAAGAAATAACTCCATCTGTTGGCTATATCACCAGAGAATTCTGGACAGGGAGGAAGCTCAAAAAGTAAAGAGAAAAGAAAGGCAGTTTTTTTCTCCTGACCTTTGAAATTGTAATGTCATGTTAATTGAATCTGAATTTCTTGTTAACAGCTATTCTCATTGAACATTTCTGGGAAGTGTATTAAGTCAGATGTTTATAGGAAAGCAGGTGTTTTCTCTCACTTTTGTGTGTCTTCCTGTTTTCTACACAAACTCCATTTTCCCTTTTTTCTCTCTGAGTAATTCATTCTTACAATGAGCTCCTGACTTTTCACCCTGTAAACTCCTTTAATGAGTAGGTAGGTCCTGTTTCACAGGTATTTGTTTTCTTCGATATTTGTGATTAGTAATCACAAATCATTACTTTACCCCCAAGTGAATACTATTTGTAGCTTTATCAGTAACCAATTGAGTCAAAGGATAAGTAATGCTTTTTTGAGGGACCCCATATAAATATGGCTTTTCTTTTGCACTTTATTTTATTGTAAAATATATTAAGTCAGACAAAGTCTGTGCCTATATTCTTCAAAACCAGGAAAAATGCCTTCTGTATTTACCCTGTTTTAATCATTTCTTGGTATCTTTATTCTTTGTGTAGACTGGAAGGGAGGTAAGAAATGACAGAGAGAGAGGGACTGAGACAGAGACGGAGATGGAGAGAAAAGAATGTCAGGTGCCCTGTGCCTTCCTATGATATCTTCTCAGCTGCCCTTGACTGTCTACTGGTGAATATTTTAACTCCTCTGTAAGGTTTCCACTCCTCTGCCCTCTGTGAGGAAGCACTGACAACCATAGTCCCAGTGAACAAGCAAACCAGTTCTGAGCTTCTGGGAATAAGATAGTATGGTATTAGGGAAGAGAAGAGCAATACCATGAAGCTTCTCAGAAAGACTGTGCTTTTCTTGAGTCTATCAGATAAGTTAGCCACGCACAAGAGCTAGCTGGAGGCCTTCAACAGCCAAGCCAACAAGCTTGTCTTAGCAATGCCAGAAGCCCACTTGCAGAAGTTGAAACAACACTATGTGGGCAAGAAGCTAGTTTACCAAAAGGTAAACTGGGTATGATTGCTGAATAGCAAACAGTGAGTGGGATCAATCTTCAGGGTCACTGATGACTTGGTAACCATGAAGAAATCCCACAAGGAAACTGGGGGCAGTGCCTCAGGGCTCCATAAGTGAAATACTCCTCTGGAATATATTTGCTGTGATTAACTGGGATACTATAGGATAATCCAAGTTCAAATTTTCCTATAACTTTTCCTTCAGCCTCTCCTGGAGAATCTCAGTCTCAAGAAACTCAAGCAGAATCACTGTATTTCTTCAGAAGCCAGCCCTTGGGAATTCACTGACCTCTAATATGAGTGAGTGGACATAAAACCTAGCAGCTAGTAAAGTCCCAAGGAAGTCGATCTCATCACCATTATCAATATTTCAGTGATCCTCAGTATCCATAATAACTTTGCCACTCACCTCCATTTTTATTTCTACTACCTCCACTGAGGAATAAATGATAATGACATATACTCTAGGAGGTTGTTGATGCACTGTTTCTGTAATTTTCTTGTGGACTAAATTTTCTTAGGTTGCAGTGTAATCTTGAAAAACAAATAGGATGTGATTACACCTGGCATTTTTACAAAGCCAAGGGCTGGACCTACTGCTGCACCATTTTGTTTGATTTTAGTCTCAGCCTCTAATGTCAGAAAACCCTGTCACAGATATAAAACATGCTCTCACTTACTATGTACTACTTTGTACCTCAATTCCAAAATTTTTAATAATACAGAACATATTTTCTGCTGTTTGGGATGGTGCCCAAGCATGCTGACTTGGTGTAGATATGTCTAGATCAGGCCTCTTTCAGGAAATATCTTTCTAATCAGCCATCTTGTTCTGGGCTAAGATCAAGGGAGCATGAAAGCTATTAGTAGAAAAAGTAAGGAATAACAGGCTGATCAAATATTCTCTTCATTTTAAAAAACAGCACTTGAGAAACTAAAGTTCAGTTCAAGTCACAGAGGATCAATGTCAGCCAGCTTCAAGTCTTTTCAACATTATCGTAAGTCAAAACACTAGAATTAAATACACATTATTTCAAAGACTGACTCTCCATTTTCCTTCATCCACAGTTGAGTATAACAAGACAGAGTTTTGTTTTTTGTTTGCTTTTCCATTCCCTGTATTCTTTTCCTGGTGCATGTTATATGCTAATCCATTCCCACCCACCTTCCCCACCAACCCCTGCCCCCTAACTACCTTCTTGGGGCCAGGCATTCACCAAACTGTTATTATAGAAATGGGACTTAAAAAAAATTTTTTTTAATGTTTATTTATTTTTGAGAGAGACAGACAGAATATGAGTGGGGGGAGGGGCAGAGACAGAGGGAGACACAGAATATGAAGCAGGTTCCAGGCTCTGACCTATCAGCACAGAGCCTGACACGGGGCTCGAACTCATGATCTGTGAGATCATGACCTGAGCCAAAGTCAGATGCTTAACCAACTGAGCCACCCATGTGCCCCCAGGAATGGGTCTTTTAAAAGGTAATTCAAAGAAGAAAAATGAAGTATGAGCGTAATTGCACCTAATAATCATGCTCTCCTTGATGTGGGTCACTTTTGGCAATGTGAAAAGTCTAATAGTTTTGAAGACTGTTTTGAAGATGCTTGGTCTTTATGATGGAATCTATGGGGAAAGGAAAGAATATGAGACAGCCTAATCAATTTTTTCTCTTTTAGCTCACTCAGTTTCATCCAGAGGAAAACTCTGATGGATGTAAATAACAAAGAATCCAGGCCAAAGGCTGAGGAAAATACACAACATTCATGAAGTAGAAGAAACTGAGAAATCTCAATAGGAAAGTGAGAAAAGAGAAATTCTTCATAGGAGAGGGGATTCCAGGTAGGCAGAAGAGGGGAGACCATGTAGGCAGCCCCAAGAGATGAGAATGGAGACCCATTACCCCAGATGAATTCCTGGAGGCAATGAAGAGAGAGGATGAGTCACTCACCATTCCACACACAAAGCGTACTGTAGGTTAATGGTAAACTATGACGTGAGACGTGAGAATGAAGTTAAGATCTGTTTCTTGTCTGGACTCTCTGGAAAAGTTTTAATTTATTTGGTTGTGTTTTTTATAATGGAGTACACTATCCTGGCTTCTCATGTTAAGCAGTTACATAGGAACTGAAAGGAAAATAAAATAAGAAATTGAGAAAGAATAGTGAGCGCATTGGAATTAAAAATCCAAAAGCAGAGGGTTTTGTTTCAGCTTACTAAACCCACATCTTGCCACACGGCCTGGCTATTTGTGTCAAGCAAGTCTGTTTGCTGAAAACACTGATCAAATGAATTACTTAATAGTCAATTCACTTTCAACAGCCAATTTATAATCCTTATATTCACAAAAAACACAGGGAGCCATCTTCCTTGTGAAGGAGAAAAAAGAAGATAACAAAGGAAATGAAGGAAGATGGAAGTTTTTTCACAGTTAGCACTGGAGGGGAAAACTGTCACTCCTGAATCCTTGTAGCTGAGTCAGGTGAAAATGCCAAGGCTTTAGCTTTTCTTACACAGTTACTTCAAAATAAATGTTTCAAGAGTAATTGTTTAAGGCCTAGACATGAGGAAGAAATATTATTATTATCATTATTATTAATTTATCTGGAATATCAAGTCAGTTTGGCAGGGGTTGATTCACACTGTTTCCCAGCTTCCTGGTCAATGAAATCATTTTCCATTGCCCATTCTAATCTCAGATTAGGACAATTAGCCCAATTCTGTTTTATAATCATAAACTTCCACCTAACAGTTGTTCTATAAATTCATGTTCTATGCCACAAAGTGGAATTCTTCTCCAAACAGAGAGGGGACAATAGTAAGGATAAAGCCATCCCCACAATTTAAAAAGGCAACTGTAATGTGCCTTACTGATGTTTGGTCAGGGCCATCTTCATTCCATTTTGATAAATGTAGATTGCTTGCTGTGTGCTGAGCATTGTGCCCAATTCTATGAGGGACACAATGTTTTTCCCCCTTAAGGAGCTCAAAACTATATGACAGGGATAGGGAAAGCATAATGAAAAATAATCACAAATTATCACATGATGTGATAAACACTATTAAAGTGACACATAAAGACATATGTAAAAAATAATGTATTACTTTTACTTTAAAATTTTTTTTAATGTTTATTTATTTATTTTGAGAGAGTGAGAGACAGCAGAAGCAGGGAAGGGACAGAGAGAAAGGAGAGAGATAATCCCAAGCAGGCTCTGCAGTGACACGGAGCTCAATCTCACGAACTGTGAGATCATGACCTGAGCTGAAATCAAGAGCCACATGCTTAATTGACTGAGCCACCCAGGCACCCCAAAGATAATGTATTATTTTTATTTTTATTTTTTTTTAATTTAATGTTTTTTAAAATTTACATCCAAATCAGTTAGCATATAGTGCAACAATGATTTCAGGAGTAGATTCCTTAGTGCCCCTTACCCATTTAGCCCATCCCCCCCCCCCCACAACCCCTCCAGCAACCCTCAGTTTATTCTCCATATTTATGAGTCTCTTCTGTTTTGTCCCCCTCCCTGTTTTGATATTATTTTTGTT
This sequence comes from Puma concolor, assembly GCF_028749965.1. Classification (NCBI taxonomy): domain Eukaryota; kingdom Metazoa; phylum Chordata; class Mammalia; order Carnivora; family Felidae; genus Puma; species Puma concolor. The sequence continues at coordinate 94,762,766 of NC_141672.1, read as the reverse complement.
TCCCTTCCCTTATGTTCATCTGTTTTGTCTCTTAAAGCCCTTATATGAGTGAAGTCATATGATGTTTGTCTTTCTCTAATTTCACATAGCATAATATCCTCCAGTTCCATCCACGTAGTTGCAAATGGCAAGATTTCATTCTTTTTGATAGCCAAGTAATACTCCATTGTATATATATATACCACACCTTCTTTATCCATTCATCCATTGAAGGACATCTGGGCTCTTTCCATACTTTGGCTATTGTTGATAGTGCTGCTATAAACATGGAGGTGCAAACTTTCCTTTATCTTTATACTTGCTCTTTGATATGCAAGAAAATAAATTATTTTAATTGGTCACAAAGCTTTCCCTTAGACTCCATTTCCATGCAGAGAAACCTTAGATATAAAGAACAAATTCATAAGGTTTGATTTTCCCAGTCAGAGCTCCCTCCTTTTTTTTTCTTACTGACCTATCATCCTCATCCTCTGTTCTATTTGTTTTCATTCCAAATGTCTCCATTATAAAGAGATAGATTATGTGTCATGTTGCATTATAATTTCAACCTCTGCCAACAGAATTCCACCCACCTTATTCCTAAGGAATGGATCCAACATGAAGCTATCCTGACCCATAGCAGTTGGTGCTTTGAGGATCTTATAAGAACTGACCCTAAATGGTTCAGGAAATATTGAAATGTTAAATTGTCTGGCAGTGACCATATTAGAGAATAAGTAAGAGCACTCTCTACCCCACAACAAAATGTGAGGACACTTCTAATGATTGTTTTTGGCTTCCCCATTAGCACCTCAAATTCTAAATTATAGTGAGTGTGTTTGGGGACTTGCATGCATTTAAAAGCTAATGTTGTATTTTCAGTCAAGTTCCCTAGAAGCAGAGCGTGAGACAGGGATTATTGATCAACTGATTTATTGGAGGAGTGCCTCAAAGGACGGAACGTGAGGGAAGACATATAGTGCAGAGGAACTAAATAAAGGAAGAGTAGGTTCTTGGGTGAGATGGCTTTTGTTTGGCTGAGAGAAATTTTCTGAAGAATCAAGAAAAAGGAGGAGTGAGTTATTATTATCTAGGGGATGGTTATCCTGGCTAGTGAAGGGCATCTACATAGGGTACCAGCAGTGTCCCCCCTCCATGACTCTGTTTCTAAAGGACTGTCACTTTTTGATAAGAGAAAATTCATTTCAGGAAGCAGATGTCTTTAAAAGCTGGTAGAAGTTGTTAAGCTATGATTCAAATATACAATGAATGATCTTTAAAAGGTAGTTGTCTATTAAAAATTTTGCTTGAGGGGTGCCTGGGTGGCTCAGTCGGTTAAGCGTCTGGCTTCAGCTCAGATCATGATTTCGCGGTTCATGAGTTCCAGCCCTGTGTCGGGCTCTGTGCTGACAGCTCAGAGCTTGGAGCCTGCTTCAGATTCTGTGTCTCCCTCTCTCTCTCCCCCTCCCCTGCTTGCGCTCTGTCTTTCTCTATTTTTCAAGAATAAACTTAAAAAATTTTTTTTTTAATTTTGCTTGAAAATTAATTAGTTGGCATTGTGTAACCTCAGAAAGTCTAATTTGGCCTATAGGCACTATTCAGTTAACAAATACTCAACTTATCAACATTTTATATATAAAAATAGGATGTCCGATGCTTTAAAGAGGAGGGCATAGAAGCTTCCTGGAATTTGCTCACCAATGTGATACAGATTATATAACTACTTGATTATTGAGTATTACTTATGATAATAATCTAGAATACTTTGTAAACAGTATATTGCTTTAAAATTTAAAGTGTTATGGTGATGATGGTGATTAATGGGTAAATAAATGACAGATAATTGGTTATAGGGAGAGGAATAGAGAAGAAATGTTTCTCTATGTTTATATTTATATTTATGTTATTTATGTGGTATATTATCTTATAACCACTTCATCTCAACGACTTATTTATTTATTTATTTATTTACTTATTTATTTATTTATTTTTGGCTAAACACAGTTAAGATAATCAGGGCTAGCTTTGTTTAAAAAAAAAAGTCTAATATAAGACTTCAGCATCAATGATGGGCCAGTATCTTGAGCCAAAAAACTTGTCATTATCCTTGACTCCTCTCATTTTCTCACATTCCTAAATCCAATTTGTCAGAAAATTCTGTTGGCCCAACGTATAAAAATATATACAGAATCTAACCACTTCTCACCAACTACCTCAGTGTTAATATCCTACTCCAAGACATTGTCATCTCTCACCTAGATTTTTGCAACAGCCTCTTCCCTGCTTCCACCCTTGCCCACTACAGTGTGTTCTCCACAGGATAGCCACATAAAAGCATAGTAATCCTTTTAAAACCTGTCAAGTCATTCCATTTCTCTTGCTGAAAAACTCTAAATGGCACTGCATTCCATCTGAGTGTAAGCCAAGTCCCTTACAACAACCTTTAATGTCTTGTTTGACTTCTCTGACGGCATCTTCCCCTGGTTCCCTCCACTTCTTACCCTTCCCCAGATATGTCCACACCATGATTACAATGGGCAGCTGTGCAAGCTGTATATGTGGTGTACTACCCAATTGGAGATATCACCATTTATAGCTTAAGTCATTATAGATATACCTATTACTATCACACATTTGTGTCAAGTGATTACGAAGTGTTTTGGGGAAGGAAGGCTATTTAGATAAGCAATAAATCTGGTTCCATTTTAGGGCTTTGCAAAATTGTTTCTTCAGTCTTGAAATCCTCCCTCCCCCCTAGTTACACATTTGGGAAACTCTTCACCTTCTTTATGTATCTCTTCAAATGATACCTTCTCAACGTACTACCCTGACCACTCTATTTAATATGCAACCTGTATTATCTCCCAACACACATACATATTCCTGAAACCCCTGAGCTTGCTCTATTTTTCTTAGAACATTTGTCCCTATACTATTTACTTATTTATTATGTTCACAATCTATTGTCTCTCTTCTCCACTAGAATATAAGCTCCACAAGGGCACAGATTTTAGCCTGTTTTATCATGTATATATCTTTCTCTGGGTCTCTGCTCATCTTTAAGTGTTGAAGTGAGGATTCAGTGCTATCATAATGGTAAAGTACTATCTGGACACATAGAAAAAGCTCTTTTTATACTCTTTCTCAGTGTGTGTTCCCAGAAATGAAAGCAAGTGATGGTATCCAGAAAATAAAGTACCTGGAGTGCTCAGAGTCACATCTTCAAGACCAAGAAAGCATATTTGTTTTAAGGTCAAAGGTGGAACATTGGGAACTCCAGACCTGAAGCCATTCTTGGGGCAAGGTGCTCATGTATGTACGCACTCTCTTTTCTCCCTCTTTCTTTGTCTCTTGGCAAAAATCCTCTGTGTTGATTTCATCCCTAGGCAACAAAGAGGTTTCCAGGCGTATGTGTCCTTTACAATTTAGAATCTTACAAAAAGAGAGACTGTTTTTCCCGGCACCCATTTGAATCCCCAAGAAGACTTTTGGGGTCCTATCTGTGTCAAATACCCAAGCCTGAATAAATCACTGTATCCAAAAGAATTGCCCAGTCTGGGTAACTACTAACTCTTGATGTAGGAAATCAGGGCTATGTGATTGAAACCTTGGTAATGGAAGGAATATCAATTCCAAAAAGGAAAGATGCTGAACAAGCAAAAAATTTAACAAATAGCCCAGCATTAGTACAATACTTGGACTGTTGTGGCACTCAATAAATTGACATTTGCATTATATTCTCATTTTTCCTTGTCATGCCCCTCTGTAGCTTATTGGTAGTTTCAGGGAGCTATGTTTTATTTATCATCCACTTTTAAAACTTCTTCCTTAGTCATTAATTTCAGATATTATCTTTATAAATTCCTTCCTTCTTTTTTCTTCCAGTTTTATTTTGTTGTTTTCTTTTTCAGATTTTCAACTGAATCTTAGTCCACTTATTTTCCATCCTTTTTGTTTTTTAATAAATATATGTATTGGTACCATTCTACATGTTTCGATGTATTATGCACTCTTATTTCTAAATAGATTCATAAACAATTTGGTTTCTTTTTTTGCTCACAAAAATTATTTGTTATTGAAATTTCTATGAGATTAAACATTATGGGATTTTTATTATGATTTGTAATTTAATTGCATTTTGGTCAGAGAATTGATTTACCTTATGACCTATATAATCAAATTTTTTTAATTTTGCAAGAGTATTGGAACAGTCTATTATTCTCTGTTTTATGTATCTATCATTGTTTATTTTTTTCATTTTCACTTTCAATACCTTTATTTTTTTTTCTGTGTGCCTGACCCATCAGTTTCTGAAAAGAATACATTAAAGGCTACTATGAAGATTGAGTTTTTTACAAATTTCTTTGTGTTTCCAATTATTCTTTTCAGTCCATATTTGTGTGGTTGTATCATTTGATACATAAACCCATGTGGAAACTTCTTTGTTATATTTAAGGATCTCTTAAAGTTCTATGTTGTCTGATATTAACTTCATAATTTTTGCTTTAAGTTAACATTTGCTTAGTTCAGTTTGGTTCATCCTTTATTTTTCAAACTTTTGGAACTGCATTTGGAGCCAGTTACTAAGGCATAAGTTTGGCAAAGGGCACAATGGTAGCAGGCAACCTCAATACAAATATCCCGATTCCGATTAAAAGGAAATACCTTTCCCTCCATTCCCTTCCTCTTCTTCAGTTACTGACCAGGCATACTTACAAGCTAGCATTTGTTTTGGAACTTTTAACTCATTTCTACAGTGCAAAGGTGGAGAGTAGGAGAGATAACAGTGGGCTTAACCGAGTAGGTGATAAAAACAGAGATGTCTTTGCAGGGGAGAAGGAAAGTTATTCAGCTGTTCAAAGTAGTAGGCAGCATGTTGGAAAGACTGTGGTCTTGAGAGGTGCGAGAAGCAAGAGTACTTCCTTTGCGGTGGTCTCTGAGCCAAAGTCTGTACATGTTCTCAGTCATCTGTTCAAATACTGGGGCCTCCAGTTCTGTGAAGAGGTGTCAGAATGTGGCCACAAGACAGGTTCAGACCCAGAATGAGCTAGAATGGCTACCAACAACAACTCCTACAAACAATTCCTTCATCCCTTTGGCCCTACAGACCGAGTATGCTTGCTGGTGCACTGACAATTATGGCGTGTTTTATAACTACAAGAGCTGTTTTTCTAATATTTAAGTTAGTTAACATACAGTGCAGTCTTGGCTTCAGGAGTAGAACCCAGTGATTGATGTCTTACATATGACAACCAGTGCTCATCCCGAAAAGTGCACTTCTTAATGCCTGTCACCCATTTAATCCATCCCCCCTTCCAGCAACCCTCAATTTGTTCTCTATTTAAGAGTTTGTTATGGTTTGCATCCCTCTCTGCTCTTATCCTATTTTTCCTTCCCTTCCCCTATGTTCATCTGTTGAGTTTCTCATTTTAATGTCAAAATGAGGCACAGGAGGGAAGCGTCAGTTGCACTCCTCACCACTGCTCTCTGGTCTGGTGAATGTCTCCAGGGAGAGCTCCTAGGGATTTTTAGGCACATGGTGATAATAAAAAGCAGGCTAAAAACTTTCAGTTGGCTTTCCTGTTTTTAAAAAAATTCTCTACATAAAATGTACCCTCTTATTTCCTGCACCCAGGGCAGACTGCTTCCACAGCCCACCACCTATGCCCCTTGGGGAGCCACTGCTGGGTTCTTATAGAGATCTTAGAAACTTACTTATTTTTAAATGTTTATTTATTTTTGAGACAGAGACAGAGCACAAGTGGGGGAGGAGAAGAGAGAGAGGGAGACACAGAATCTGAAGCAGGCTCCAAGCTCTGAGCTGTCAGCACAGAGCCTGACGCTGGGCTCAAACCCACAAACCGTGAGATCATGACCTCAACCAAAGTCCAACGCTTAACTGACTGAGCCACCCAGGAGCCCCAAATCTCAGAAACTCATGATGGGTGTATCCCATATAACACCACCATCCTCTTTCACCAAAAATTCCTCTCACAGACTTGCCACTCTTGTCTACTATTTGAAGAAAGCTGAGAAATCTCAGGTCTTCCCTCGGCAGGAGATTCCAGAGTGGGGTGGGTACTGTTTCCTTAGATGGAAGTTTGAGCAGGATAAGTCACCGGAAAGAGTTTAACCACAAAGGCTTTGATCAAGGTCAACAGAGAGGGAACTGGACACAATGATTGTTGACTTCAATGTATCATATTGACTTGTATGACATGGAAATTCTATACTGGGAACCAACAGACCTAAGTCCAGACCATGGCATCACCACTGACTTTATTATCTTAAAGAAATTATGAAATTAATATGTACCTAGACTCCTCCTTCTAGGATGGGTTGATAATATCTGCCCTGTCTTTCCCAAAGGGCTGTTCTGTAACAATATGAAGACAAGTGAAGAAGGGCTGAGCAGTGTGGCAACAAGAGCTAAAGAGAACCTTTCCTGCCTTACTACTCACTGACAAAAGGCTAGGCATCTGGATCCTATTCCCAAAGTAAACAAATGGCCTCTTACTAAAAGGCATATTCTACATGTTCCTACCAGGTATACTCATTGTATATTATTTTATCATATTATATACTTATTGCCTATTATCATATAGACATAGATCTACTGGTCTTTATTTTCTTTGTGCTAAATGCAATTTTGACTCAACATGGGTCTAATACCATGATTATCACTATTTATTTTTATTGAAGTAAAACATACATACAGAAAATATATAAATCATAAGGGGATAAAGGTCAATTATTTGTCAAAAGTTAAGCTCATCCATGTAACCAGTACCAGATCAAGAAATAGAGCGCAAGACCCCAGAAGTCTCCCTCATGTCTTTCTTGTGCCTCCTTCTAGTTACTACCAACCTTTCCTCCCAGGGGTAACTGCCACTCTGACTAACATAGCCATATATTAGTTTTCCTGGAGGCTCTTTTGTTTTAAGTTTTAATTTTATTTTAGAGAGACAGAACATATGAGCTGGGGAGAGGGGTAGAGAAAGAAAATCTTAGGCAGACTCCACACTAAGTATGAAGCCCAATGAAAAGCTTGAACCCATGACCCTGGGATCATGACCTGAGCTGAAATCAAGAGTCAGATGCCCAAATGACTGGGCCACTCAGGTGCCCCCGCTGGTAGCTCTTTAACAGAATAGAAATGCCACTTCCATATAGTTGCTAATAGCGCTCTCATCTTTTGTTGCTGTGTGAGCTTTTGATTATATAATAAAGCAGGAGAGGTGGGAAGAGTACAAGCAGACACAGAAGATAGGACTGGAAATTATCTTCTCTAGAAAATATTATTGGTTAAGACCAGTGTGTCATTTCCAGCAGGCATTTGATCTTATAATATTTTGGAGGGGAAAAAAGCTTAATGATGTTGGAATTACTGTGTTTCTTTTGTCTAAGATAAATTGCAAAATACCATTTATAGAAAATTTTTAAAAGAAGGAAACATTTCTCTGTGGCTTAACTTGGTACTTGTCCATACTTGGAGAGAGTTAGAGATGTACAGTATAATGTTGTCATCTTAGCACAATATTCCCAAGAGTGCAAACAAAATCCAAATGCCAGATCTTACCCCAATCACCAATATATTTCCTAGGTGATGACGAGAGGATTGGGGTCTGGAGATGGGGGGAGGATAGGGACCTGGAACTATGTGCCAACTGCCTCAGGACAGGAAACCAAGTTCCCTCTCCTTTCCCCCCCCCATATCAAATCCCCAACTGCATTCCATTGTCTGACTGGGTTGGCCACAGCTGTGGCTGTTTCCAAAAGGAAGATGGAATCTAGCCACACTTGGATTTAGTATTCTCTAGAACTGCTATTCCTCTGGGCATTATTTTTAGAAGTATCACATTGCAGAGGGGCCCAATTTTTCTAACCAGCTTTGGAAAAAATTCCAATCCTTTTTCCCCCTAAATATAAAAGATTGGTGTAAAACGCTTCTGTTCGTATTTTCCCTTATCCCAGTGGAATATCCTTATCCCGTGGAAAAAGAGAACATGATTGCTTAAACCAGCTATCTGCCTAAAATAACATTGTTGAGGTTTTTTTCCTAAGTCAGATAAAGTATATATCATAATAGTACAACACAGCTGCGTGTTTGAGCTTAAGAGTCTACAAAGTGAAAGTCTGTATGGTGACTTGTTATTACAGCTCTATTTGACTTAGAACAACCAAAATTCTCTAAGAATTTATGGTATACCAGGTACGGTGTTAGATACAGATGACAAAAGACAAATCAGACTTTGTTCTTGCCCACAAAGAGTTCACAGATCAATGGCACAACAAACACAAAACCAATAATTAGCATATAATAAGCAATGCTATAATGAAAGTAACTATGTGCAATGTTTTACATCAGACAAAATTAACTCTGATAGAATGTATGGCCTGGGAAGAAGTCACAGAGGAAGTATCACAGGATAACTGGCCAACTAAGACAAGGACCAGACATGCCAGGGACAAGGAATAACGCAAAGGCAAAGAGGAATGACATAGCCCAGTGTCTTCAGAAACTGAAAGGAAATGACAATCGTCTAAGCCCAAAGTAAAGGATGGCAGTTGGTGAGACTAAAGAAGAGGACTAGGGTCAGATCATGAAGGGACTTCATCCTCTAAAAAGTTTTAAGCAAAGGACCAACACAGATTTGCAGTGTAAGAACTGACTCTGGCATAGAAGAGGGCTCAATTAGAGGAGGATGAAAATAGGTGCAAGAAGATCAATTAAGAAACAATGTTGATTTCAGACTTAAAATATACCAGGCCTTTAGTCTCATGCACACTCTTATTCTCACTCTGGTCTGTTTTCTTGCTCACTCCCTCCCTTCTGTTTTCAATGCTGTCTTTCTTTCTCCATACCTCTGTAGCCTTGCTCATATTTTATATAACATGGTAGGGATTCTAGGAAAATTCTTCAAAATATCCTGTATCATCCCACAGCCAATATACCCAAGATCCAAAAACAACTTAGAGAAAAAAGAAAGGGGTTAATATGACTCACTGAAATAACGTCATGTTACTTTTCCCCATTATTTTAAGTATGTTGGGAAGATACCTGACAAAGAATAGATTTGTCTGGTAGTCTCTCTGCTGACTCTGTTTAAATGATGGCAGCAGAGTCAATATGGTTTCACTTATATAACAAACAGGAAAGAAGAAAGTTTGTCATTACTAGTGACCTGCTGGTAATGCCTACCCTGCCCCAAGAGTTTGTTGGACTTCAGCCCTTGACCAGTCATCTCTAACCTATCACTGGTTGTCCTCATGAGCTGTGACACAGGTGATTCCTTTGTATAAACACTTTTGTATAAACTAGCTGCCTTCTTTGTGTCTCTTCCTGTCCAGAAGGCATGGGTTTGGAAAAGGAGGAGACTATCTATAGTAGTTGAACTTGCTCCATTTCTGGATGTACAGATGAGCCACAGTCTGACCATTTAGGGTGAACAAGACTTTAAAGAAGACTGACAAAGGATCCCCAGATGGATAGGTACAGATGAATCTGGTAAGAAGAAATGATTTGCACATCCAGCATAAGGTGTCTCACCCTTAGGGAATGTATTTGAACCTTAGGAGAGGGGAACATGAGGAATTTGAGGGAAAAAACCCTAAGTTACTAAAAATTTTCTTTAAGTCAAAAATTTTCATATGTTTAGAAAATTCAAATGTAAAATAAAAAGAGTATAGGACATGTGTATTTGTGAAAATGGAACATGTCTTTTTGTTGTTTTTTTCTTTATCTTTTCTTGTTTAGGTTACTGCTCTAACCTGCCTCTCTAACTCATGAATGGAAGAAAGCATGGGAGAGTAGTCCGCCAGAAGGGAATAGAAGCTCAGATTCTGTACTTGATGCAGTAGCTTAATAGATTTCTTTCCTTCAGTTTGCCCTCTATAACAAAGGAGAAGTAAACTTTTGACCCCAAAAGGAAATAAATGAATGCATTACCTATGATAGCCAAATTATGGAAACAGCCCAAGTATCCACAAACTCATTAACTGATGAATGTATAAAGAAGACGTGGGATATATATATATATATATATATATATATATATATATATATATGTATATGTGTGTGTGTGTGTGTGTGTGTGTGTGTGTGTGTGTGAGAGATGGGGATTAAGGCGTGCACTTGCTTTTATTTTTAATTTTTTTAATGTTTATTTATTTTTGACAGAGAGAGAGAATGTGTGTGTAAGCAGAGGAGGAGCAGAGAGACAAGGAGACACAGAATATGAAGCAGGCTCAAACTCACAAACCACAAGATCATGACCTGAGCCAATGTCAGACGCTTAACTGACTGAGCCACCCAAGCACCCAAGGAGTGAACTTGTTGTGATAAGCACTGGGTGATGTATGGACGTGCTGAATCACTATATTGTACACCTGAAACTAATATAGATTGTATGTTAACTAACTGGGATTTAAGTAAAAACTTAAAAAAAATAGAGTCAGAAGGGCATACCTTTAAAATTTGGATATACTAGGAAACACATGTAAAGCCTGTTTGCAATGAGCAATCGATGATATAAAATGTTTTAAGTCTGTTTTCAAAAAAAGAAAGAAAGAAAGAAAGAAAGAAAGAAAGAAAGAAAGAAAGAAAACCTTGTACATATCCTAAGTAGATTTTGACTTTTCCCTTTTAAGCAAAAATAAAACTTTCTCACAGTATAAAGATGAATTTAAAATCAAGAAGTATTTTGCACAATACATAAGGGATTTTTGGAGCTTTTAGAAAGTTAATGCTTCATTATGGAATAATAAAAATAATATTAATTTAACAGAAAATCTGCGCTCAAATTCCACTGCTAGTCAAGATTAAGTAAGCCAACTGCAATCTATGCCTCCCAGTGATTACAGACCACTTGAACAATATCATCAACCAACTTGACACTTAAAGGAAACTCCAACAACAGAACATACATTTTTTTTTCCAGTATTCCTGGAAATTCATGATGATAGATCATATCCTGGGCCATAATGCAGATCATAACAACTTAAAATAATTGAACAATAATAATTTGTTCTCTGATCAAAAGGAATTAGAAATCAGTAACTTTATGGAAAATCCCAAACATTTGAAAATTAAATGGCATACTTCTAAATAATCCATGGGCCAAAAAGGAAGTCTTCCTCAAAAGGAAACTGTAAATTATTTTGAACTGATTGAAAATGAAAATGAAACATATTAAAATTTGTGGGATATAACTACAGTAGTGCTTAGAAGAAAATTTATAGCATTAAATGCTTATGTTAGAAAATAACAAGGATCTCAAATCAATAATCTAAGTTTTCATATTAAAATACTAGGAAGAAAAGAAAATTAAACTCAAAGCAAGCTAAAAAGTAAATGATAAATGTGATAAATAAAAAAATAGTTAAAATCAAGGTAATAAAAAGTTTACTCTTTGAAAAATCAATAAAATTGATAAACCTCTACCTAGATTAATCAAGAAAAAATAGAAGACGATAGACCATGTAGACATTAAAAGGGTAATAAGAGAATCCTATGAACAACTCAATACCCGTAAATTCCACAAGTCAGATGAATTGGACTAATTCTTTAAAGAAATAAACTGCCAAAACTCACTCAAAAAAGAACAAAAAGGTTAACCTAAATTTTCCTTATCTATGAAGGAATTTAATTTTACTCATAAACTTTCCCAAAATGGAATATTCTAGACCCAAATAGTTCCATTGGTCATTCCTACCGAACACTTAATAAAGAATATAGGGGTGCCTGGGTGATTCAGTCTGTTAAGTGTTCAACTCTTGGTTTTGGCTCAGGTCATGATCTCACAGTTCATCAGTTCCAGCCCCCAAGTTGGACTCTGTGCTAAGTATCCTTGACCCAAGAACCTGCTTGGGATTCTCTCTCTCTCTCCCTCTCTCTGCACCTGTCCCCCAATAAATAAACATTTTTTAAAATAATGATAGAAAGAATACAAATTTACACAAACTCTCCTATAAAACACAAAAGGGGGGAATATTTCCCAATTCATTTTAGAAGGCCAGTATTACTCTGATACCGAAACAAGACAAAGTCATAATGAAAAAACTATGGCACAATATACCCCACAAACAGAGATGTAAAAATCTTCAACAAAATCTAGCAATATATCAAATGTATTCAATATACCAGATATGTTTGATCAAAATATATATCAAATCTAACAATACATAAATAGGATAAAACATTACAACCAAGTAGAATCTAGGGAATGCAAGGCTAGTCCAAAATTAGAATTAGAAAACTATATTTCACAGTTTAAATAGGTTAAAGAAGAAAAAATTCATAGATGCAAGAAGAAAAAAAGCATTTGATAAATTCAAATTCCATTCATTACTTATATATAAACTCAACAAACTATAAATGGAAGGGAACTTCCTTAACCTCATTATGGGCAACATGTGTAAACATGCACATGAATATACACATATGACTTAAGGCTAACATCATTCTTAATGGTGAAGGTTTAAAATCTTTCCCCATAATACTGGGAACAAGTAAAGGATGTCTGCTCCCACGTTTCTATCTAACGTTATATTGGAAGTCTTGGCCAACTCACGTGGGCAAGAAAAAAATAAAAGGCATACTTACTGGAAAGGAAGAAACAAAACTGTCTCTGTTCATAGATGATGTGGTTGTCTATGCAGAAAATTCCAAGGAATCTAAAACAAAAACAAAATAAAACTCACATAATAAGTGAGTTTAGCAAATTCATATTCCAGGCCAATATACAAAATAAATCACATTTCTCAATACTAGTAATGAACATTTGGAAATCAAAATAAAAAAAAAAAAACAGTCACAGGCATGGTGGATGTATCTGGCATATAGAGGGTAGTCAATAGGTACTTGGATAAATGTACAATTTAGATTTCAAATGTTTTCTATTTTTGTTTTTCAATAAATTTACATTTCAAAATGTGTTCTTCTGGGTGGTGTTAACATGGTCTGATATCCTCAAAAGTATAACTACCCATTGACAGTAGCAGCTGAGAACAAGCTAGATAGCTGGAAGCAGCCAGACAGATTTAAAACATATTAAACAATCCACCCTAAGAATGATAGAATTCCCTTTAACTGTGGTATTTAAATGAGCATTGTATTCTTGGCAGGTAAGTTTCTAGTAAGTTTCTAGCTTCTGTAACGCTGCTATATGCAGTAATCTCTGTACACTTGGGTCAATTAACATGCATCAGAAAAATTAAAAATTATTTTGGCAGAATCTTAGTGATCTAAATTATATTGAATTTATTAATCATTCAACACAAATGAGGAGGAATAATTCTCAAGGTTAACATTGCTGATAACAGCAGGAGATCGGATCCCCAAATGTTAACACTACACATCCATTCCAACTCTCATTTTAGAATGTGAAACCACAGGATTTCTAGTCATAAAGGACTACATCTTTGGTAGAGTGAAAACATATTTATTGGTTATTATTAATTTTACTTTTTTGTAGTATTATATTCATAGAGCTATAGTTCTAATTCCCGTAGCACATGTTCTATTTTAGTGGGTGAAGCCAGGAAAGTTTGGCAATCTTAAGGTCTTTCTTTGAGGTACCAGAGAGAAACGTCCATTTTAAAGCACTCAGTAATAAAACTATTTGTATCCAACTGTTCAAGCAGATAAATGGGCTCTAAATCTATAAAAGGAAAAAAATGAAAAGAAGTTAAAAAAAAAATCTAAGTACATAAGCAGCTCACTTCCTGGCATAGAGCAAACCACTACTTTATGTATAAAAATTATAGTTGGAACAAAATTTCTTGTTATATCAACACAAATACTCAGCCAATGGTCTACAATAGAAGAACAGTTGTACATATGCCTAGATTTGAATAAAACATTGTATGCCTGGGCGCCTGGGTGGCTCAGTCCATTACGCGTCCGACTTCGGCTCAGGTCACGATCTCGCGGTCTGTGAGTTCGAGCCCCGCGTCGGGCTCTGGGCTGATGGCTCAGAGCCTGGAGCCTGCTTCCGATTCTGTGTCTCCCTCTCTCTGTGCCCCTCCCCCGTTCATGCTCTGTCTCTCTCTGTCTCAAAAATAAATAAACGTTAAAAAAAAATTAAAAAAAAAATTGTTTGCCATTTCTTTTGCTGATTGGAAAATTTCAACTAGAAATAAGGAAAATAGTCCATAACTCATAGAAAGGCCTTAATTACTTAGAAATTTGTGGGGTTTATCTCCTTTCTTTATCAAACATGAAATATTTTATGTGATTGCTTCTGTTTGTATAAGTTTTAAATGGCTTTGAATTAACATTGCCATTGTTCCATAGAACAAAACTGCTGCTATAGTGATAAATTGTTTGGAGGCATTTGAGCAGTGGAGAGGTAGATTAATGTAGTCAATAAACTTGAGCTTCTTTAAATCACAAAGACCTAAGTTTAAATCCAAGTTCTCTTACTTATTTGCTGTGTCACTTTCACCAACTTACTAACCTATGAGCCTTGTTTGGCTATTTTTTGTCATCTTAGGATGGGAATAATACATAATCTTAGGATGCTGAGAAAATTAAGAGATTGTATATAAAACCCCATGTGTATAATTTCTCTTTTTATTGTTATTATCTAGTTTGTTTTTAAACAATTATATATGTCCACATATTTTAGATAGTTCATGTACTTTAGATAATTTTTACTCTTGGGTCTCTTTTGCCTGGTAAGCCTCATTATATCTTGTAAGGAAGAATCAGATCAAATACTCCCTTAACTAATTTTCAGAAGACCAATAGGGACTGTCTAAGCACACACAGCTGGTTGTCTACTGAAGGGACTTTTAAACTCTTTGACTTTGATCTACACGAAGAAATTCCTCTTACATCATGACAGAATATACACATGCATAACTGAAACATAAGTTTCACAAAGCATGTTAGCACCTATTAAATATGGTGAAGTTATCATTTCTGTTTTGTCTTACTTCATTTCATTTCATTTTGTAAGATGTTGACTATACCCCATGATCCTCTAAGGGGTTGCTACCGGAAGTTTGAAAAATATTAATCAACCCAATAATCCTCCTCTTCCACTTTCCCTTTATTTAAGTCACAAAATGTGACTTCATTCAGATAGGTACCACTTCAAGGAAGTCCATCTAGTTTATTTATTTTTTAAATGCTTGTTTATTTTTGAGAGAGACAGATGGAGTGCAAGTGGGGAGGGGCAGAGATAGAAGGAGACACAGAATCTGAAGCCAGCTCCAAGCAAGCTAACAGCGCAGAGCCAACACGGGGCTTGAACTCACCAGCTGTGAGATCATGACCTGAAGTCATAACCAACTGAGCCACCCAGGTGCCCCTAAGTGAACCTAGTTTAAAGGCAAATAGTGATTGAGCATCCCTTGTCAATGATTACTTCATGGTGTGCATACGGTATAATTCTGACCAATATAAGAAGAGATTATTTCTCTAGTTTCTTTTCTTATAAAGGTACTAGTTCTATCCATGAGGGTTCCACTCATGACCTAATCACCTCCCAGAGGCCCTACTTCTAATAACATCGCACTGGGCATTAGGTTTTCAACATATGAATTTGAGGAGGAGGACAGAAACATTCACCTTGAAAATCCATTGTACCTTGAAAAGATCTTAATACAAGTAGATTGAGAAGGGAGCAGCTTTTTATTCAAATTCACTGTCTCTATCATCATGAAGAGCACTGAGTAATGTGTAGAACTGTTGAATCATTATTTGTACACCTGAAACTAATATAACACTGTATGTTAATTATACTGGAATTAAAATTAAAAACTTAATAAAAAATTCACTGCCCCAAAAGAGTCTGATTGGTTAGCATTAAATTGCAATGTTTTTCACCAACCCATAATCAAAATCATTTATATAGAATGATACACATGATATGTCTTGCTTTCTAGATACACATGGTATGTCTTGCTTTCTAGAAAACTGAAACTTGAAATATCAAGTCTTTATTATTACTAATAGATGGGTATAAAAAGGTGACTTTCAACAATTTGCAAACCAACTTCAATGAGCAATATGCTACTCACCAGTTTTAATGTGCAGATTATATTTAAAGACCTAATGTTGGCAATCTTGGGGAGAAAAAGCAATGCCTGGCAAACCTTCAGTTCTCCTGTATACAGTAAAAGCTATCAAGTATGCTTACTTTCATATTACAACAGAGTCACTGACTAGACAATGAAAAATATTCAGTCAACTACCTGGCTGCTTAATATAAAGTTTATGTGGTATACATTTTAAATATCTTTATAGCTGCTTCAAGTGATGTTAAATGGGTTTGCTTTGTGGTTACATTCAGCTGGTGGCTAAGCTGAGCTAGAAAGTTCAAGAGAATCTCTCTAAATTGTCTGGAGCTTTAGTGCTATTCATTGAAGTACTTCAGTTATTCCTTATGTAGCCTCTCTTCTCATGTAGTGCCTCTAAGGACCTACCACATGTCCAGAAGGATAGCTTGGGTTTCTAAAGATACCATGTTCCAGCTTTAAATGTTTCTGTACATTGATTTCATCTGAAAAGTAAAATCAATTTACTTTTGGAATAGCTTCTCAACTCCCATTGTTAAAATAAATTGAGGTGTCCAGACTTAAATTTGGAAAACATTTTTAACTTTACAAAAGTATTTTCCAATAGTAACAAAGGCTTCTATTTTTTAAATACAAAAAACATGTTTTCAGGGAAATATGTCTTGGAAAGAAAAAAAGGATTTTTTCCCCTTAAGATTATAAAACATTAGGCCACTTGGTTCAGCAGTGTATTTTGGCTCCCCTTCCTCTATCCCTCCCCTCCTTCCTTCTTTTCTTCCTTCCTTCTTTCCTTCCTTCTGGACAAAGTGCTTTAAAATCAGAACTTATTATGTGTTAAAGTACTGAAAGTTTCTCTAGGGTTTCCTGAAGTGTTCATGAAATATTTACTTGAGAAATTGGAGAAGAGGTTACAATAGCAAACATTTAATAATATATCATTGTGGGAAAAAAAATCCCCTAAGATAAATGATAAAAAGAAAATTAGGTAATCTTCTTTGAGAATATAAGAAATCTACACCTGGGTGGCTCAGTTGGTTAACCTTCTGACTTTTGGTTTCGGCTCATATCATGATCTCACAGTTCATGGGTTCAAGCCCCGCATGGACAGTGTGGAGCCTGCTTGGGATTCTCTCTCTCTCCCTCTCATCTCTGCCCCACTCCCACTTGCTCTCTATCCCTCTCTTTCAAAATAAATAAACAAACATTTAAAAAAAGAATAAATCTACAACTGTTTTTATTCCATTATACTTACAATCCATTATGTTTAGACTTAAAAAAAAAAAAAAACCTGAAGATAACAAAACAATGTATTTCTCAGAATCATGGTAGCTATAAAATTCCAAAATGTATAATCAATTAAAAAAGAAAAAGCAGGGGCGCCTGGGTGGCGCAGTCGGTTGAGCGTCCGACTTCAGCCAGGTCACGATCTCGCGGTCCGTGAGTTCGAGCCCCGCGTCAGGCTCTGGGCTGATGGCTCAGAGCCTGGAGCCTGTTTCCGATTCTGTGTCTCCCTCTCTCTCTGCCCCTCCCCCATTCACGCTCTGTCTCTCTCTGTCCGAAAAATAAATAAATGTTGGAAAAAAAATTAAAAAAAAAAAAAAAAGAAAAAGCAGTCATCAACTCAGAAAATTTGTTTCAGTAATTAAAAAAAAATTTTAATGTTTATTTATTTTTGAGAGAGAGAGAGAGAGAGAGAGAGCATGAGTGAGGGAGGGGCAGAGAGAGAGGGAGACATAGAATCTGAAGTAGGCTCCAGGCTCTGAGCTGTCAGAACAAAACCCAATGCGAGGCTCAAACTCACGAACCATGAGATCATGACTTGAGTCAAAGTCAGACGCCTGACCAACTGAGCCACCCAGCCAGCCCACTGTGTCTCTGATTCAGCAATTTAGATTCTATCTGTAGCACTGCCAAGGATATATATTTGCTAAATGAAACTATTTCTCTTGATAATAAGATTGTAAACATTAAGTTATTAAATAATGTTCAGGAATAAATAACACAATTACTATTTTGTAAGTATTTGAATTGTTTTTTTTCAATTCCCAGCAGAGAACCAGATGCAATCGACACTTTCACATAAGACAATCAAACATAAAGTATTTTTATGCTAATAAGTGATGAGCTTCCACTTTAAAAATCTAACCAGAACTTTTACTCATGTTCCTTTCTGCTTTAGAGATTAACAGTTGTTTATCAAATGTTCATGATGCTTGTTATGATTATACTGCATTTCATTACCATGATGTTTATAATACACTTAATCACAAAATATATTCCAAGTTTAACTTCTATTTGTTTTAAAATGTATTATTTTCAAAGTTTTTTATGATGACTTTAGAGAGGAAAGTAAAATATATAGCCATCATATCCTCCTATAAACTCAGAGTACATCCAGAACAGTCTCTGAAGTATTCTGTACCATTTTTATTCTCAACTTTACCAGCCAGAAATATTATTTTCAATGTTATAACTAGTCTCAGGGCAAAGAAAAATAGCCCAAGGTGCCAAAAATAAGAAATAAAGCATGGTCTCAGGGTTATGATAAATCAGAGGCTGTAAGACCCTTCAGAATGGGGGTGCCTGGGTGGCTCAGTCGGTTAAGTATCTGACTCTCGATTTTGGCTTAAGTCATGATTTTGCGGTTCGTGGGATCGAACCCCATATGCGACTTTGTGCAGACAGAGTGGAGCCTGCATGGGATTCTATATCTCTCCCTCTCTCTCTCTGCCCTTCACTCACATTCTCTCTTTCTCTTTCAAAAATAAATAAACATTTAAAAAATTTTTAGAATGATGTCAAGCAATGCCTCATAGGCCCTGAGAGCATTTTCCACAGCATCCTGATTCTCAGCCTGTGGTAGAAGAGGCCTGTCTAAAAGAGATGTATAGAAGTGACTTTTATCTAGTGGGGTAGACTAATTTGCTATAGAAGGCTTACAGAGTTTTTAAGAAAATTGTATTGATGAAGATACCACCAACCAACTAAAGGAGGCAGGAGCAGTTGAAAAAGAAAAGCAATGTCTAGGCCCCCAGCTCTCTATAGGTCTTTTCTTCATAAATTTCTTTTTCTTAACTCCTCCTTTACAAACAAAAAGATTACTGTATTAATTATCTACTGTTATGTAACAAACCATCCCCAAACTTAATGGCTGAAACAATGATTTTTAAATTTCTCATGTTTCTGTGGATTGAATGGTGGTTCTTCTGCCCTAAAATCGTGGCAGCTAGAATGACTTAGATGGCTTGCATTCAGATGGTGGCTAAGCTGATGAACTAGAAGATTCGAGAAGACCTTCCCCACTTGTCTGGGGCCTTGATGCTATTGACTGGGGTATCTCAGTTCTTCCCTATGTGGACTTTCTCTCCCTGTGGTATCTAGGGACTTGCTATGTGCTCCCTCTCTCCATCAGGATAGGCTAGAATTCTAACATGATACCTCAGGAAACCAAGACCATGAAAGCAGAAACTGTCAGGCCTTACTTTCACCACATTTTATTGGTCAAATTATACTACAAAGCCAACCCAGCTTGAAGAGGAAGGAAAATGGATTTCATCCCTTGAAGAGAGGAATGGTATGCTTGTAGAGGAAGAGGAGGAATTATTTGGGGGCCATCTTTGAAGACTGTCTCTCACAGTCCATCCTCTGGCCACAATTCTTGCCCAACTCATATGCAAAAATATACTACTTGCCCTGACTCTAAAAGTCATATTATCCCATATGGAATAAGTTTAAATAATTATCTTATTGTCTAAATCAGGATAGAAGTCCTGGGTATTGTTCCCCAGGTGTAGCTGCTTGGGAGTGGCCTCTCAGTCCAGGTTTTCTAGGATGGAAAAACCACACAGACACTCCCAGTCAAAAGGTGGGGGACAGGAAAACAAAAGACATAAAGCTAAAATAGTCAAAGCTCCCACACTAGGGGCAAGAGTAGTCCTTCATTGTGGTTCAGTTCATCCCTCTGGCAGTGATTTCCTAATCCATCACTTGCCTTGCTTCTTAGGTCCTCCCTTCAGTCTGCTCCACCATTCAGTCATGCATGCTTCCTTTTCCATTAGAAATGACAAGTGCTGGGTTGGAAATGTTTCCTGTAAATTCTTCTTTAAAATTGAACAGTTCCTTCTTTAGCTCATTTCTTTCCTCTTGTACATTATCATCAGTAGTTATAAAACATTAATTGGTACTTTCACCATTCTTCCTGGAAATCCCGTTAAGAGATTTGTAAGCTCATAAGGTTCATTTTCTATCATCTAGCATGGGCAAAAGTATTGCTAAGCATTCTTGCACTGCAAAACTCAGGTACTATGTTTTTCAGCATTTGATAATTTCTTTACTGCCTTTCAACCTTCTACCATCTGTCCACTATTCTTCAAGCCTTTGCTAATAACCTCCTAACCTGTATTCTTGTACTCGTTCTCTTGTTTCTGTAGCAAGTCATCACAAATTTAGCAGGCTTAAGCAACATAAATTTATGATTATCTAGTTCTATAGGTTAGAAGTCCAACCTGGATCTCAACAGGAATAAAATCAAGATGTTGCCTGAACTGCATTTGTTTCTGGAGGCTCCAGGGCGGAGTCTTTGCCTTTTCCAGCTTCTAGAGGCTGCCTGCATTCGTTGGCTTGTGGTTCCCTTCAACGGTCTGTAAAGCCAGCAACAGTGAGTTGATCTTTCATTTTGCATCACACTAGCTATGTATCCCTTTTCCACTTTAAGGATCCCCATGCTTATACTGGGCCCACCTGGATAATCCAGGATACTCTCCTCATCTCAAGATCCTTAATCACATCTGCAAAATCCTTCTTACTGCTGGTGGTAACATATTCATAGATTCTGGGGATTAGAATGCAGACATCTTTGCTGGGGAGGGGCATTATTCTGCCTGCCACGCTGCCTTTTCAGCTTCCAACTAACAGTATTTTTCCAATCTCCACCTATCACCTAAAGCCAATACCACTTGTTTCACCTTTTTTTTTTTTTTTATAATACAAGATACCAGATACTACTTCTATATCTGTTGTTAAATAACAAACCACCCTAAAATGTAGTGTTTTAAAATGATTATTTCTCACAATTATTTGCTCAGTTTTTTTTGGTCCCCATGTGTGCTACGATCATTTCTGCAGCTGCACTCAGTTGACTTCACTGTCAGCAGATGTGGCAAGGGCATGACCAGTAGCAAAATAGCTCTCTACAGTTGAGGCAGACTCTGAAGTATCTGACAGCCGGAGGTTGCTGACCTCCTACCTTGCAGCTAGGCAGAAAGCCCTTTCTTGAAGGTGAATTGGGCAGCATATCTCTTTGCTTAACACAATCCACCCCTCATTCTACATAGGTCTAATTTTCTATATATGATTAGGGAATTGCTCCTATAGGATTGAAGGCATCACTTTTCCTGAAGGAAATATGGAGGTTAGTGGGACAAACTATAATCCCCATTGCTGCAGTCAAGCTGGAGCATACAATCAGTACTCATCATCTCCCCCCCCAACCCCCGCCACCACCACTATTTATTCTAGATTTCCCTTACTGTCCAATACTACCTATGCTGCCCTTGGTGGTTTCACTGGTGTTGCAACTCAACCTTCATTCCCTGAGGGGCCTGAATTTGTCATCATGCATTTTTCAGGGTGAGGTTGGTAGACCTATTCATTACAGTCACAATTTGCTAAGTGTATCATGCGGTCTCCACACTTACTCCTTCCTGCTCTGATTGTGTAATAGGATCCCTACTTCCTCCTGATGATCAGTGTCAACTATCCTTGGCAAGACGGTGACGCTTTTTCTTGTCTGCTGGTGTCTGGACACAAGCAGCCCAGAGTACCAAGGAGGCAACTGAAGCTTATATTTCAATGTGATTTCTGCTATATTTCTTAACAAAAGTGTGTCCCTTTAAGGACTAAGACCCCTAACTATGCAGACTTCAGAGTTGTGAATATAGGAAGCACAAAGTACCCTTAATTAGAGGCAATCCCTCATTAGAGGCAATTGTAGGGGGAGGCACTTGTGCTACCACCCTTTAGTTCCTACACCCATATTTTCTGTATTGGGGCACAGTGCCATATAATAATCTTTGATCCAATGCATATAATACATATTTACTATGGCGTCCTTGCACAGTCTTGTCACAGAACTGTTGTTCAGCTGTACCATCAGCAGGTTGTTGCAATGCTCTGTCAGGCTGGCAGCTTCTGGGTGGTGTGATATGTGATATTGTCAACGACAATGTCAATGTCCTGTGGATATGGGACCACTCTTGTACTTCCTTTTCTGTAAAACACGTTCCCTGGTTTGATGTGATATTATGTGAAATCCCATGCTAGTGAATCTAGTATTATATGAGCATTCAGATGGTGGTACTGGATGAGGTTCTGTGGGCAGAAAAAGCAAACCCATACCTGTAATATGTGTCTATTTCTGTGACAGGGAACTTCTGGTCTCTCCAGAATAGAAGGGACCTAATGTGGCCAACTTGGCATTTGGTCACGAGGAATGTTACATTGGCAACTCAGTCTTGTTCTCTATTGCTGGTAGGTTGGGCATTCAGCAGGAACAAGAGCTAAATCAGCCTTGATCAGAGGAAATTCATGCTGTTGAACCCATGGTCAGTCTTCATCCCTTCCACAGCAGACACTCCATTCATGTGCCCATTGTGCTAGCATTGGGTGACTAACAGCCAAGGAAGGATGGATGATGTCAACTGGGCAATTTGTTCAGTCTTCTTTACTGTTAGTGACTCTTCAGTAGTGGATGCTCTCTGGTGGGTGTTATGTGTAATTTTCTTCTTTACAACAAAGAGTAATGGCTAATATTACCTCTATAGTCGGTAAATAACTCCCCCCTACCCGCAAGTTTTTTTTTAAATACAATGTTAACATGTAGCTTATGGTTTCAAGTACAACTTTCAACTAAGGTTGAACTTTACTGGAACTTAACAATTTTCCATTCTTATGCCGAATTTTATCTTCCAGCCGTTATACTGAATTTTGATTTCAGCAATCATATTTTCCAATTTATAGGATCCCATTTTTGTTTACTGTTATACGATCACATTCTTGTTTTGTGTTATACTATCACACAGCTGTACAATATAATCTCTTTTTTAAGACATGTAGTGTTTTTTCATTTGTTCTCAGTTTGTCTGTTTCCTTTGGATTTTTTCCCCTCCTTGTTAACTGGGCCCCTCTTTGCTATTTGGAGGCTTTCACTAGGTGTCTAGTGGTACCTGGCTCTTATTTATGGGTGTTGATTTTCGGTCTGGTGGTCTTCATTGTGGGCTCATTAAGTGTTTTAGCCATACTTTTCACTAGAGTATTTTAATTGTCCATATTTGGAGGCAAAATTTTGGTAAAATTATTGCCTGCAATAACATGAGACACAGAAAATATACCTAATGCACTCATGGCATTGGGTGAAATTTTAAGGCAGAATTAAAAAAAAAAAAGCTGGCTGCTATTAGCTGCAATTGACAAGGTACTTACTCAAAGAGACAGCTCAAAAATAAAAAGGTGGGTACACAGATTTGAAAGGGAATACAGAGCCTAAGATGGGCAGGGCTGCAAAATGAAATGTTTTTCACCAAATCAAATGTGTGAAAGTTAAATGTAGCCTTAGGACAAAGATCAAATCCAGGGTCCTGCCTATTACCATGGCCTCAAGAAAAAGACCCAATAAAGGGTATAACAATGCACTCATTTTTCTAAGACCTCTGAAGGGATGAAGGGAATGCCTTTCCCCTGAACTAAAGAACTACCAGAATGATTAAGGGATTAATATAAGATTTATAGGGGCGCCTGGGTGGCGCAGTCGGTTAAGCGTCCGGCTTCAGCCAGGTCGCGATCTCTCGGTCCCTGAGTTCGAGCCCCGCATCAGGCTCTGGGCTGATGGCTCAGAGCCTGGAGCCTGTTTCCAATTCTGTGTCTCCCTCTCTCTCTGCCCTTCCCCCGTTCATGCTCTGTCTCTCTCTGTCCCAAAAAAAAATAAATAAAAAACGTTGAAAAAAAAAAAATGTAAGATTTATATGCTCAAGACATAGAGGTCTACGAACAGTCATGAGTACTTGGAGAATCTCTGGCTGAACTGGTTAATGACTGTTTCTCTAATACTCTTGTGCTGCAGTCTTCGAGACCTTTACTCCTACAGCAACTCCCATATTTGGGTGAACCGTAATTCCTTTATTAAACCTCTTTATTCATGTAATACTTGTTATGAATCTGCTTTCCTCACCAAATCTGGACTAAAATATGTGGCTGTCCTAGAAGAGAGACTAAAATAAAAATTTAATCTATCACTTTATTAGAAGAGGCAATCCATGCCAGTGAAACCAAGGAAGAAAGGCTAGCAAGGATGAGAAGCAAATGCACATTGATGTTACTGTATAGCACTTGGTTTCTGTTTCATCAAAAGCCATGAAGACATTGCCACTCACTTGGCAAATAAACTTGCCCAGCTACGTGGTATATTTCTAGGCAGGGGGGTTAAACACTGTGCCTCAAAGCAGTCTTTCAGAAGAAAGAGAGAAATTTATCTGACAGCCTCTTTTAGTTCATTGATCCAAATTTTCCAAAGATGGTTCACTGCTCTTCCACATGCATCCCCTAGCCCTCTTGACAGTCGCTGGGGAGACTCTGTGATATGGTGCTTCCTAGAGTGCAGAAGTGTTGAGATAGGCCAGGGATTCTGAGAATGTAGCTAGCTGACCTCAGGCAGAGGTCACACAAGCCTGCTGGCAGTCTGTCAGTCTATGTAGGGTGGTAGTTATGGCAAAGCAAGTGGTTAGTGGCCTGGGAAACAGTGGGGCCAAGAATCTGAGAAGGCACTTGAGGAAGATGTGTCTGATACTGTACCCAAAGATAAAGTATTTATTGGCACAATAATGCTATCTAATAAACAGCTTGAAAACATCAATGGCGTAACAATGGACATCCCTTGCTCATACATCTGGAATCAGAAAAGTGTCAGGGGATTCTCTTGATCCTGGTGAAGATCGTTCACATATCTGGGGGTTGACTGGCCGTCAGCTAATCTAGACAGGATTCAGCTGGGGTAACCAACAACTTGGCTCTGCTCCATGAGTGCCTAATTTTCCAGCAGACTAACCCAGGCACAAATGTGCTTATGGCAATAGCAGAAAAGTAAAAATACACTAGACCTTTGGAAATAAATATGGCCCAGAATCAGACTGAAAGGGTACTTCAAAGAAGAATGAAAAAGGACCATGAATACAGGGAAAAGTAAAGAATTAGGGACATTTTTACATCTTAACATACCAAAGAAAAACAAAACAATTCATTGTTCTAAAAGGTATTATTGTTTTCCTGGGAAAAAACTTGAGATTTTATCTGGCCTTAATTATAAATCAGGCTTTTACAAAGTATGCGGGTCATCTTTCTTATGCCAGCTGTGAGATGGGGGTAAATCCCCTCCCTCTTACCTGTTATGTTCAGTTGGTTTGTAGAGCCTATTAAGTGGCAATAGATTTTGGCTCAAGGAAGTCCAAATCTAGCCCAGAGAAATCCAACTTTGGCCCTGCTTAAATCAATTCAGGGCTTCCTCTGTTCCCAGGACCAAATTCTAAACATGAAGAAATCCATTTTAATTCCATTCTTATAAAATAAATGCTAAATAGGCAAGCCAGTTGATGTGTTTGGCTCAGACTATAGGACTAAAAATGTTCAAACCATATATAATCCACATTACTTTTTATAAATAGCATAATAAAATGGTGACTTCAATAAACCCAATCAGAAGTCCCAGGTTCTACCACTAACTGTGTGACATATGGGCAACTTACTTAGTCTCTTTAGGTCACAGCTGCCTAATCAGGAATTGCTCTAAATTATAATGTTGCAAATATCCTGTATCCACAGGATGTGAGTAGGCATTACTCACTCAAATAAGTTTAAGAAATACTAACTTAAATAAATTCAAAATGTTTACTTCAAGACTTTTCAGCACTTTTGAGCTGTACCTTTTGAATCTCTAAGAGGGGAATATAATGTGCAGCAAACAATTTTAACCGATGACTCATTTTTTCATAAAACATATTATATGTCACAATGAATATACTTTGATAAACATACAGTTATTGCTAGCATCCACATGGTTCAATTTATCAGTCAAGATCCCAGAAAGAAAGAGAGGGCAACTTCATATAGGGGCATGGGAGAAGAATATAATAAAATGACAATTTACAAATGTGTAGGTAGGGTTTAGGGAGACCAAAAAGGAGTAATGAACTACTCTGGGGCTAGTTACAACTGGGAGCCATTACTTCCTGTAACGGAACAGGGACCTGAAATTAGAGAGGGTAACTTGAATAACTGCCTGGAAAGAGATGCCTGATAGGATGGTCTTCTGTAGAAGGACACAGCCAATCCATGGTGACCTGGCAGGTAAGGAGCCAGGGAAATAAATTAAAACAGCTTCATTTTCCTTTCAACCTCCAGTCTCTTGCTAGTGCTTTCATCTGTTGAACCTAACCGAAAGCCAGAGGGCAAGGGAACCTACCTCAGAGAAGAGAGCAGAATGGAAAAGGGTGGTGGATGAATCTAAAGGGGCAAATAAAGTCTATTCAGCACAGTAGGGATCCTTTCACAAGCAGCTAGATTAGGTGATTAAACGATGTCCTCAGGACTCAGTCTTATCTCTCCACTCCATTTTCCTCCGCTGGCTTCATTCTAAGGCGAGTTCCCACCATCTGCAGCACAGATGCCATCAGCAGCTCTAGGGTTATAGCATGGTTAGCTCACAATTTCAAATAAAACAATAAAAAGAATAGACACATATATAGCACTGAGTATAGACAGGTGCTGCTGAAAGCTCCTTAGATATATTAACTCAGTTAATCCTCACGATAATGCTATAAGGTGGCAACTGTACTATCATCTCTTTAGAAATGAAGCAACTGGCATATGACTGGTAAGAGGAAGAAGAAAAGCTAAGATTTAAATTCAAGTAGCTAGCTCTAGAATCTGTGCACCATATTGCTTTTTGAAAAATAAACCCTATCTCCTACAGCACTCACATCACTTGTCAGAAAGGATGCTGGGTCATGTGGTCATCCTTGGCTCAACCACCAGGCACTTCGTTTGCTAAACTGGGTCATATGTCCTTACCCACGGTAGGACATGACTGCCAGTAATTTCTGCCTAAAAAAGATATCAGGCAAATGTAAAAAGCAACAAATGTCCATCACAGGCAGTGTGGACTTACAGAAACAGCCCTAGCCACTAAGGTTGCAAGTCTAGTTCTGCCTATGTTTGCCACAAACCTCAAGCCAAGTATTTATGACTTCATTTTCAGTGAGGAGATTATGATCCCATCTACCTCCAAATGTGGTAGTGGGTATAGATAGAAAAATATGAAGATCCCTAAACAACTATTATATCTAATTACATAAATATAACATATATTATATTAAAAAGTAGTAATGAATTGAGATATACCCAACTTGAGCAAATAACTTCTGAAATGAGTGTTTCAGTCAATACTATCTCTAAAAATTCCCTTAGAAAATGAGGTAAATGAATGAAACCTTATTTTCTCAAATGATCTAACAGACATTATATATTAATATTTCCTAAGAATAAACAAAGCACAAGTAAAGGTTTATTGATTTTTAGCAAAATAAAATGACATAAGTAGCTTTTTAAAAACTAATGGATAAGTTTTCTCATTTCCTTGTCTCCAGAACATTTGGCATTCTTTATCAGCTGGTACATAAAAGAGTAGAAAAATAAGAGATTGTCATATTGTCCTTGGTATTTCTCTTTTAATATATCAGTATGGTAGTCTACTAGAAAGTAGTAAATAGCTTCAATTGTGGAAAGGAAGGTGTCTGGCTTTCCTTTTTGATGGCGCCAAAAGCAAGTTTTTCTTGTTTTCAACTCAACTTGTAACAGTCCTGCCAAAAACAAATAAGTATAAATATTTTTTATTAACCACAGGATATTAACCACAATAATGATAATTTCTCTTAATTATTTTAAGAACTTTTTTTAAGAGAATACACAAGTTCCTTCAACCCCAACCAAATAGGGTATTTTCTTAAATGCATTAAGGTAAATACAGAAGCAATATAAAACACAGAACAAAACTTATACATAAATCTTAGAACTTGCAACCATCAGTTAAAAGTAATCAAGATGCTATTTTCTATCTACCAGTGTCTTTTTACATTTTAACCAGTGACAGGACTAAATTCACCAATATTCAGAAGGTTTCATTTCCTTGATAAACTGACATTTCAAACATCATTCTAAAACTCACTGGGAGAGATAGGCAAGTTAATGGTCCTTAATATAGTTAAAGTTGACTTCTGGATTATCACTTTTTGGCTATATATTCATGAACAGAGTACCTAATGTTGTTTCTTTGGCTCTGCCACATCTGTACATGAGGCCTCAATGACACAGTCAGCTAGAATGTCTTACTCCTGTGCATTTAAAGAGGAAATAATTCATGAAATCACAGAACAGTTCTTTGACCTCTTAAAACTCAGATGTGAACATACAAACCCAAAATGCTTTTAGCACCTTAGACCACTACTTAGATTCACATTATATTTATTTTGCTATACTTTTTATAAAGCATATTTATTTCAAAGTGAGAAAGTAGTATTAAAGGGAGAAGGGAGTATTAAAATGAGCCTCCCTACCCAGATAAGGAACTTTTGAGTTACCGATGATTCCCTAGTATCACACCTCTCTTTAACCTAAAAGCAACTTCAGAAATGCAGCAAAGAATGACAAGAAATAAAATACTGTAAAATATTAAGATTTTTAAGAGATAAGGAGGATCAAATGTCTACATAGGACTTGCAGGGGGAGAGAACAGAGAATGGAGGAGAGATAGTATTTAAAGAGATAATGTCCATGACTTTTCCATAGACTATTTTTAAAAATGCAAAGCCACAGATCCATGAAATAATGTATCTCAAGCAGAATAAATCTACAGAAATCAAGGCCTAGATCCATCACACAATAGTATAACTGCAAAAGAGCAAAGTTAAAGAGATTTTTAAAGCAGGGATTAAGAAGTGGCAGATCATATACAAAAGAATGGTAACGGGAATGATAGGAGACTTTTTATCAGCAATAGTAAAGTACTGAAGACTCCAGAATAAAACCTTCAAAGTGTCAAGAGAAAAAACTAACAACCTCAAATTGTGTACTCAGCAGAACTATATATTAACAACAGGAATGAAAACATTAGTAAAGTAACAAAAACTGAACATATGCCAACAGGAAACCAAATGAAAGTAATTGCTAAGGAATGTATTTCAGCAAAGACAGTCTGGGTTAAAGGAAAGGTGAGCAAAGAAAACAATAAACATCTATGCAAATCCAAATAAATGCTACCTGAATGAAACAAAAACAATAACCATATGTAATTTGCGGGCTGAAGATAAAGGACAGAACAAAAATAATGAAGAAAATAACAGTAACTTAGTGAACAAGGAGGAAGTTGAATCAAACATTGTCTGCTAAGTGCTTAGCGTGTTCAAAAGGGAAGATTAAAATCTTGTTTAAAATACTGTTTGACTTAAAATAAGTCGCATGTGCAGAGTACAATTTTCTAAAAGAACCAAAATAGGAATATTACAGAATGGAAAAAGATAAAAACTTGAAAAAAAGTCAACAACAAAAAAAGTAAACAACAGGACAAATAAAATTAAGATGGTAGAAATACATCCCAAAATATCAATACTCATAGCAAACATGAATAGATGAAATCCTCCATGTAAAAGATTCTGAGACTGAAACACAGGATGACCTCTACAGTCTGTCTACAGGGCTTCCCTCAACATCGGAGGGTCAACACGGAGGTCTGAGCTGACACAGTAAAAAAACAATAAATTAATTAGATGTGTAAGAACTGGAAAGGAAGAAACACAATTGACATTACTTACAGAGAAAATACTTTTAAAATCAATAAACAAATTACTAAAAATATAGTATCTTAGGGTAGAGAGGATTTATACAAGACATAGCAAGTGCTCAACATGAAAGATTGAATTCTACATCAAGAATTTCTATTCCTCAAAAGATACCATAAAGAAATTTAAAAGATGAGTCATAAGCTACAAGGGGATATTTCAAAACATTATTATCTACATTCTAGTAGATCTAAAGAATTCCTACAAATCAATTTTAAAAAATTAGAAAGATGCACATAATTGTTTCACAGAACGGGATGCGTGTGGCCAAATAAATGAACAAAAGGATGCTCAATCCAATTATTAACTAAGGGAAAGGCAAATTATGATCACAATGAGATGCCACTTTATACCTGCTAGACTGGCAAAAATCAAACATCTGACAATACCAAGATAGGAGGCATCATGGATCAATGGGGACTCTTATACATTAATGACGGGTGTATAAATCTGTATACCCAACTTTGGAAAACAGTTGGCATTACCTTGTAGAAGTGGGCATTCTCATATGCAACAACCCAACAATTCCACTTCAAGGTATGTTTCCTTAAGGAACCTTGTACATGCATAAGAGTATTCGCAGATGCATAATTTGTAAGAGCAGAAACTAGAATTAACTCAAGTGTTTCATCAATAGGAGACTAGATACACCGTAGTATATTCACACAGATAATACACAGCAGTGAAAATGAATAAACTATAGTTAATCATGTAACAACAGGGGTAAACCTTAGAAACAAAATGGTGACTTTAGATTGCAGGTCCCCGGGAATACAACATGCAGGTCAAAATAAAAAACTAAATAACAAAGATTATGAAAGCTGATGCATATAAATAAAACACAAAGGAATGATGAAAACATAATTCAGGAGAAAAGTTACCTCTGATCAGGGGAGAAGTGGAGTCATGCAGGGAAGAACATAGGTAGATAAGTTATTGATACAATTCTGGTGCCTGGGTTCTTAATTATTCATTATATCACCATGTGCTATAACACTATATTATATATATATGTTCTTTCACATGTGTTATAACTTAGTTTAAAAAGTAACATAAATAACACCTTTGCCTATTTAGTGGCAGAATGAGAGCCAGAAGTCAGGTCCCAGCCCTGTTCTTCCCATTAGGCTTACAATACAAATCTAATCATGTCAATGTCTGGCATTAAATTCTCTACAAGTGTCATAGCACCTGTGGAAAAAAAGACCGAATTCCCAGGTATGATATTCAAGGGCATTCACAGTTTGTATTTCTTCACAGTTATTTCTCCTACCATTCTTATATACGTACACATTCTACACCATATTCAACTTTTTCAGTGTCCTGAACGTAAAATGATGTTTTTATATCTTTGTGTATATGCCATTCCCTTTGACTGAACTGCCCAGGCCTCAGCCCTTTATCCATCAAGATTTCAATAGAAACAGTTAATCCTTCAGGGAATCCACGAAGAACAGGATTGTGTCTCCTCAATGCTACCCCTGCATCTAAAATTTATTGAATTTTCTTACCTGCTTACTCGTCTGCCTCCTGTAATAGATTACATGGCAGACAATGTCCACTATCTTCTCAATATTCATGTTCTCCTTCTCTCAATATTAACAAACCTCAATCCTGTTCAGTATGGCAAGTGTCCAGCTAAAAATAAAAACTATGTCCCAGCTCTACTCATAGCCAGAGTGGTCATGTGAACCATTCTGGTCAAAGAAGGAAAAATGAAAACTCCTAGGAGGAAATTCCAAGAAAGCTATTATTATATTATATATTTATTTTTTAATGAAAGAGCCAGACTCAGTGGGCATATAACAACTGGAATATATATGGTTTGCCTTGGGACCTAGCAGCTATCTTACAAGGATTAAAGTGATGGAGGAATAAAATGGAATGAGTATGAATCTTTACAGGCATTATGAAGTCCTTATAATAGCTTGGACTACCTATTTCTGGACTTTTACCCATGAAAAGTAAACTCACTACTTGTTTTAAGATTCCATCTGGGGGGCGCCTGGGTGGCGCAGTCGGTTAAGCGTCCGACTTCGGCCAGGTCACGATCTCGCGGTCCGTGAGTTCGAGCCCCGCGTCGGGCTCTGGGCTGATGGCTCAGAGCCTGGAGCCTGTTTCCGATTCTGTGTCTCCCTCTCTCTCTGCCCCTCCCCCGTTCATGCTCTGTCTCTCTCTGTCCCAAAAATAAATAAAACGTTGGAAAAAAAAAAAAAAAAAAGATTCCATCTGGGTTTCTGTTTCATATGGGGAGACACAGCCCTAACTAATAGCCACTGTGATCAACTAGAGAGTAGAGAGATTGCTCTATTCTCCTTTCTATCCCCCAATCTAGGACATCACCTATCCAGGAGCAGGTGTTCAACAAATATTACTGAATGAATGGACAAATCACAACCTTTAAAGTATTGTATCTGGGTATTTTGAAAATATTCCAATTTGATTTTTTTTAATGTTTTATTTATTTTTGAGAGAGATAGAGAGACAGAGTATGAGCAAGGGAAGGGCAGAAGAGAGGGAGACACAGAATCCAAAGCAGGCTCTAGGCTCCAAGCTATCAGCACAGAGCCTGATGCCAGGCTCAAACCCACAAACTGTGATATCATGACCTGATCAATGGATCCATCCAGGCGCCCTGAAAATATTTCAGTGTGAATCATTTTGATTCAAAGATATACAAAAGTTGTAACAACCCAAACCAAACTCTTTTGACTATTTGTATTAATGTTAACTATATCCAAGAAGTAAAGGCAAACATTTGAAAATGTCCTAATTAGTACAATTAAAATGTTAACATAGGATTTGATATCACAATGCAATTTCTAAAAAACAAACCAAAAGTAACTATTAAATAATGCTGGTTTCTAATACACCTAATATGTTCTAAAATGTTAAGTACAAAAATCAAGAGTTAGTGATTATTACCATTAATCCATCCTGTTTTAATGATTTTCTTATTAGTATATAGAACCTTTGAAAACACACTGAAACACACAGGCATGGGATTATATAGAAAATATTTATTTTTAAAAGCTCAACACATATATTAAAAAATTCTTTTGCTAGCATTTTTTGACAATAATTTTATGATGAAATCAGCAAATCTTTTTTAGCAGAATTTTAAAGCAGATAATTATAAATGGCTTTTCCCTTCAAAATTATTGCCTGAATTTCTTCAACTGAAAAGTAAGAGTAAAAATCTTGAGCTATCCTCATACTGTCATTGTGAGGACTGAATGAGGCAGTATATGATACAGCACTCACTTACACACTGACTACAGTTCAGGCAATGCTTTTAATCTAAAAAAAAAAAAAGCAGTCACTTTAAACATATCAATACAGTCAAAATGAAGGGAGAGGGCTGGCCAATTTAAAAAAAATGTTTTTAAATGTTTATTTTTGAGAGACAGAGACAGAGACAGAGCATGAATGGGGAGTAGCAGAGAGAGAAGGAGACACAGAATCTAAAGCAGACTCCAGGCTCTGAGCTGTCAGCACAGAACCTGACACCGGGCTCGAACTCACGAGCAATGAAATCATGACCTGAGCTGAAGTTGGATGCTTAATTGACTGAGCCACCCAGGTACCCATAAAACAAATTATATAATCCCAGTTTTTATAATTTGGACTGCCTCTCCAACAAAAGTAACCATCCTTCCTCACCACCTTCTTCTAAGGCTTCCTATGGTGAATCTTCAAGAATGTTATTATCACTCTTCACGTGTAAGTTCACATTTTATGATTAAATTATGCGCTCAACCTTCAAATGTTTTATTTTGCCAAGAGTAAAACATTCAGAGCTATTTCTCTGTAAAGTGTGGCAAAACAGTATGTTTCTACATTGTTAAAGAGATTCTTAACCTCTGCATTCATAAGATAACTGAAACAATTTCCAATACATTACATTTGAGGGTTTTATCTGAGGTTTAAAGCTGGTGTGTTCATGATGAATGGATAAAGAAATTGTGGTTTATATACACAATGGAGTACTACATGGCAATGAGAAAGAATGAAATATGGCCCTTTGTAGCAACGTGGATGGAAATGGAGAGTGTAATGCTAAGCGTAATAAGCCATACAGAGAAAGACAGATACCATATGTTTTCACTCTTATGTGGATCCTGAGAAACTTAAAAGAAACCCATGGAGGAGGGGAAGGAAAAAAAAAAAAAAGATGTTAGAGTGGGAGAGAGACAAAGCTTAAGAGACTCTTAAAAACTGAGAACAAACTGAGGTTGATGGGGGGTGGGAGGGAGGGGAGGGTGGGTGATGGGTATTGAGGAGGGCACCTTTTGGGATGAGCACTGGGTGTTGTATGGAAACCAATTGGACAATAAACTTCATATATTGAAAAAAAAAAAGCTGGTTTGTTCAGTTTAATCCCAGCAAATGATAAAATGTTTTAAAACCCAAAGGCAATGATTTATAGCAAACATGGATTGTGTCTTGAGGAAGTAATTTGGTTTTACTGGAAACTGTTTTTTCACATATACAGAGATTGTTAAGTATGTGCAAAGCCTGAAGTAGTCCCTGTGGTGCAATAAGGCACTAGAAGGGAGAGGGGTTGAAGTAGGACATGCAGATTTCATGGTTTTGAAGGAATTAAGAAATCCCCTTTTAAAAATACCGGATACCTACTATGTGATCTGGAAAGGAATAACAGAAATTTTGGTACAAATCTGATTTGAAGCCTTAATTTCAAATATGAACACTCTGAAAACAGATTTTTGAATTGTGCCTCAATAATTCCTTTTATAGTTTTTTTTAACTGCTTTCACTCATGTTCTTTCATTTGATCCTTTCAATTACCATATAAGATAATTGTAAAGAAAGTAGTTCAGAAAAATCTTCAAACTGAGGAATAAGGTGCTGCTGTAACCATCCAATGCAGTGTGGCAGGGAGTGCTCCAAAGAGTCGGGCCTTAGGGCTCCATCCCTCTATTAAATATCAGCAAAAAGATTCTTCTAGGTCTTATACTCTGTAGTTTCTCTGTCTCTCTCCTTCCCACTCCCCCCCTTCCCTCTCTCTCTCTCTCTCTCTCTCACACACACACACACACACACACACACACACACACACACAATTTCTCTGTCTCTATCTTTCTGCTTATCATTCTCACCAACAAACACACAGGTATGCACACAATTAGAATGACAAAGCAATCTTACCAACATGTATGTTGACCTCAGAGGTATGAACTATGTAAATTAAATCTAGTATTGTCACTCACGTTAGTTTGAGATTAGTTAACACAAGTTAAACTCCAAAGAAGTGTCATAAACTTTCTTTTCTAGGTGATGTGCATTTTTAACAATAGCCTGAGAAAGGGTCTCCCAGGTTGAAACTGTTTTGGCAACTGTCTAAAACCAACTGGGTAGCTCTCCTGCCTTCTAATCAAACATGGTACACAAACAAAGCTATCAAGAGCTGGAAATAAATCTAAAGTATTTAGAGAAACTACTGAAAAACCCTGAAGAACTAAGTAAGGTGCAAGTAAACAAGAGAGGTAACATGAGTTCCTGTTCTTCAAATTACCAGCTGTGCTAGTTGGGCAAGTGAAGAAACTCTTTTAAACCATTTTATTAGGAACTAAACTTTTCACTCAAAGAGACAGAGACATACAAAGGTAAAACAAAAGAAAGAAAATCCCTGGGAAGTTAAATCTTGGAATTGGAACTATCCATGTGAACTCATGATATATGTGCATTTTCCTTGGCTCTATCCACTGTAGCAATGACATCCAAGTTGTAATAAGTTTACTAGCTCTTGATTTCTAATATTAGTCCCCACTAAAAAGAACCACAGCTCCTTTGTATACTCAATCATTGGTTCTAGATCTGGGGCAGGAAAAAAGTAGAAGTGAACTTGGGACATCCTGTTGTACCAGAAAAGACTAATGAGGCCATGACACAGAGAGGGCTTGAAGGCCTCCACTAGCAAAAGTTGAGACAACGTGGGCATCAAAAAAGATACAATCACAACATATTATGTATGATGAACTAAAAGGAAATCTAAAAATGTACAGTGACCTCAAAAAGGGACAGGGGGAGAGTGGAAAAAAAAAAAAAGAAGGGGGGTGTAGAGAAGAGTTCTTTACATAAGAAAGCCAGCTAACAAATGTAAAAGAAATGTCATCATTTTGCAATCCTTGATGTAAGTACTGATTTAGGCAAGTCATCAATGAATACTAAAACCACTCAGTGAACAGCAGTTGGGAAATAGACAGTTTATAGTCTCGAAGCGTCACCCCACAGGTTACTACTACTAGTTTCAAAGAAGAAAACAAACCTTTATAATGGAGAGACCTGGCAATCACCACTTTAATTAAAGTTGTTACCAATAACGGAACTTACATTATATGCCTCTTGATTTGATGCAATAAGTATATAACTTTACCTATGAATAGGGTAATCATATAATTAGTAAGTTAAAGAGCTTCATTTCTGAGAATGAAAGGGGATGCTATTAATAATCATATCAGAACAAGTATAAACTGGAAATGTCATGGACAACCCTAGATTTATCCTTATCACGAAGTATCCTTGCAAAAATACTGAAGTGAATCTAATTATGATGGAGCATTCAGACAACTGCCCGGTCCTCCTCACGCCAGCCAAAGTCATAGAAAACAAAAACAGGAGAAGCTCTATGTTAAATCAGACTGAGGAGGCCTAATAACTACATGGGATATGAAGGAAAAAAGAGCTACAAAAGATACTTTGGGTCGATAAGGGAAATGTGAATATGGACTATGTTCTGTATTACAGATTAGAGAACTTTTGTTAATTTGCTTAGAGTGATAATGGTATTGTGACTTTGCAATTATTCTTAAAAGATGTAAGTTAGGTATTTAAGGGTGAAGTGTTGCCAAGCCTGCAACTTACTTTCAAGCAGTTCAACCAAAAATGAATGATATATCTAAGTATAAACACACATATAATAGAGAATAAAACAAATGTGGCAAAATGTATGGGTATTCAGTGCAATTCTTCCAATAATCTGCACATTTGAAGTTTTTTTAAATGAAAGTTGGGAGACAGAGCAATCCACAAAAAATTTGTTTTTCTTACCTTGAAGTCTCTCATCAGTGAATATTTTGTTTGTTTGGTTCCAGGTGCTATCGATAAATATAATTTTTTTCAGTGTTGTGTCTTGGCCCTTGCTGTCATTTAAATCCTGTTCTTCAGTTTTCTTGCGTTTAACAGATGGCTTCTCAGGGTCATTTTTGTCTCTAACATTATTTTGAATCCTTTTTTGCAGATGAAAAGAAAGATCTTTTATTGAAATAGACTTAGGTCCAGGAAAAACCAGTGCAACCTAAAGCAAAGAAACTTAAGTCAGCAGTGTGCTATTATGATCTTTGAAATGAATAAATTCTGACTTAAAACTTGACAAGAAACAAACATGTTGAATATGTTCCCATTATGTTCATAATATGGTTTCTTAGTTCGTATCAAATTAGATCTGTATGTACTATAGGCAGGAAAATGGAGAGGGAAGAAAGTAAAAGCAGGCACAGTAATATTGGCAGTAAGTAAAAACCTGAAGAAATAATGCAGAAAAACTATATAAAGTGGAAAGACGAGATTCAAAAAAGCCTTAACAATCTAAAATCATTTGATCTTTGAAGATACCAATGAAGTAAATAATTTGTATGTTTATTGCTATAAAAAAATAACTCTAGGTCATTAAGAAAAATATTAAATTATGTTCAAGTAAGCTTATAAAGGTAATAGAATTTAAAATTCATTTTTAGAGACACCTGGGTGGCTCAGTTAAGCATCCGACTTCCACTCAGGTCATAATCTCACTGTTCTTGAGTTTGAGCCCTACATCAGGCTCTGTGCTGACAGCTCAGAGCCTGGGGCCTGCTTCAGTTTCTGTGTCTCCCTCTTTCTCTGCCCCTCCCCCACTCACACTCTGACTCTGACTCTCTCTCTCTCAAAAAAAAAATAAACATTAAAAAAATTCATTTTTAGACTAAATGTGAAGAGTTGTAAAAAAATAAGCTGCCTACTTCATGGTCCTTTTCTTCATATTCTGGAATACAAGGATACGTGTAAATATTTACAAATTCAGGTGCTAATAGTTTTGCATGTACAGCAGTACTTTTGCCATCTGTTTCATTTGGATGTTTAATGATGTCAATCTTCAGTGGAAGCTAAAATTAAAAAAAAAGAGAAATCAACACAACAAACATAAAAATTCTAATTTTTATGTTAATAAAAATAATCTTTAAGGCTGAAATAAGAAGTTCACACTAAGCTCCTACAAATATAATTTGAAAATCATACATTTCTAAACTAGAATATTAAGAATTCTAAGAGCCATAAACCAAACCCAAATTTCTTCCTGGATATTGTTGATCACATACTAAACAACTATTTCCAACTCCTTTAACATAGAATCTACTCTTAAAGCAAAGTTTCAAGGCAGGGAGTCCAATTCCTTGCATTTCAGTATCTGTGCCAAGAACATTTTTTATAATTTCTATAAACTCTAGGTTTGTTAATTTTATGACACAATAAAAGGAAATATAAGTTTGGGCAAAGGCTTCACATCTAACTTCAAGTCAAATCTTATTCCCTACATGTCCTTCGAGATCAAAGACATTACCCTTTGTTGTGAACATCATGATTCTCATCAGTGGCCTTTCACAGCAAAAATGAAATAATCATCAATTGGAAAAAGTAACAGGTCCAAGAGGTGCACACTTTATATAAAAATTAACTCTCTTCAAAATAATTTTGTCTATTTTCCTTAAAGTTTCTTTGTTATGGATTATGACCTGCCTCTTTGTAAAAATAATATTCTCTTGCATTTCTTGAGTGAGATTTTACTAGTATTTCACTGATTTGTTTGATTTAGTTTTCTGTATAATGCGTATACAGGTGCTACAGTCAAGAGTATGAAAATGAAAGCCAAGTCATATCCCCCCCATAACATATAAGAAACTCCAAGTTGGATTCTTCACTGATTATAAATGATTTATTTGTTATGATAAACACTCTTCCAGCTTCCGCTTTACCCAAAACAGGATTTTAGGTAGGATTCTAGGTATTTACCCTGGGGCAAGTTATTTTACCCTGGAGTACAAAACTATTTTTGTTTTTTAAAACAGCTTTAATAAAGGGATAAAATAGGTATAATAAATGCCACATATTTAAGGTATACAATATAATGAATTTTAACACCCTTGAGTTCATCACTACAATCAAGATCACAAATTTATCTGTCGCCCCCAAAAGCCTTCTTGTGCCTCCCTCCTTCCCCTTTCCCCATCAACTACCACTCACAGTCCCTAGGCAATGATGATTGCTCTGCTATCACTATAGGTTTGCATTTTCTAAGGTTTTATATAAATGAAATCATATGGTATATGCTCTTTTCTTTTTCTGTTGGGGTTTTTTTTGGTTCTTGAATATGTATTTTTTACTGAAATAATCATTCATAAATTAATATACAAATATGGTATGTACTCTTTTCATCTGACTTCTTTCACTCAGAATAATTGTTCTGAGAGTCATCCATATTGTTGTATGTATCATTAATTCTAGAGCTGGTTTTTAAAGGAGCAGTTGTCGCACGCAACTAGATGGTCCCAACTGCACATACTTTACTTTTCTGGGTGACTGTGTGGAAAAGGAGGGTATATATCCCAGAAGGGCCATAAATATGTACCCCAAGTAGTTTTCAATTTAGGGTTTCAAACGCCAAATCTCCTTCCCTCCCCACTTGGGCCTAGTGACCAATTAGGGCCAATTGCTTCAAATCACCAAACCAACTTCTAGTTACAGAAAATTTACCATTTAAGTAGGCAGTTCACAAATGATTTTACATCAGTCTACTTCTGGCTGAACTCTACATCAGAATTTCCTCATGATGCTCAGTCTCAGTTGACACTACATTCCCTTTCCCCAGGGTCTCTCAGTCCCAGGTCAGCATTATCTTAGCCCAGGGCAGATAGAAAGAGGAAAGAAGAAAAAGAAAGCACATTGTGACAAAGTATTCTATTACTAGTAAAACTGACTTTCTTCTATGGCTGATGAGTAGAGCTGAAAATTCCAAAGGTGACATTTCTGATTAGCTGGCTATGTCTGAAGGGTACCATTTACATCAAGGACACAGAGTGTTACTCATATATTTAAAAGTCACGTACCTAGCCTATCATGGACTAAATTCTACAAGTATAAGACAATTATGCAAACTTTGTGCTCAAGAAGTATCCTGGGACCCAGTATAGGTCCCTGAAGTTTCTGATACTATGAAACAAAAGCACAGATCAAATTGTGGAAATAATACTGTTTGTACTCTAGTTCACACATTTTAAAGGAAGATACTTCTTAAATAATGACAGGGTACAGAGTAACACCAGCAGTGTTTACCACAGGTCAAGTAGAGATGTTCTGTTTTCAAATACATAAAGAACATCTGTTCTCTAACACCTATAATTCCTATAAAAGATTTACCAAATCTTTCTGCCCCAATTTATTAAAATGCCGTTAGCAGGTACCCTAAGCCTTTTC
The DNA here is from genome assembly GCF_028749965.1 of Puma concolor. Taxonomy (NCBI): domain Eukaryota; kingdom Metazoa; phylum Chordata; class Mammalia; order Carnivora; family Felidae; genus Puma; species Puma concolor. The sequence goes on along the minus strand of NC_141672.1, from coordinate 94,722,297 downwards.
CGCTGTGATTATCAACTTTCCCAAAAAAGAGTCTTTTAAATTCTAGGGTTCTAGGGGCACCTGGGTGGTTCAGTCGGTTAAGCCTCCTACTTCAGCTCAGGTCATGATCTTGCGGTCTGTGAGTTCGAGCCCTGTGTCGGGTTCTGTGTTGACACCTCAGAGCCTGGAGCCTGCTTTGGATTCTGTGTCTCCCTCTCTCTTTCTGCTCCAACCCCATTCACACTCTGTGTCTGAAAAATGAATGAACCTTAAAAAAAAAAATTAAATTCTAGGACTCTACTAAAGATGAAGATTTCTTTTACCTCATGAGTTTTTTTTTTGGGGGGGGGGGGAAGACTCCTTTTTTAAAAAATACCCAAGAGCATCTTTTACTTATGCATTTCTCATGACATTAAAAAAAACCATATTCTGCATGAAAAGAATCTGTATTTATGGATTTATTCCATAGACTAAACTTTAAAGCTTGGGAGGCACTTACTCATCATGTAGTCGTCTTTCCTTCCCAAGCAGGCTATCTAAAAGCAAACACTGAGTGATTTGTAAAAATAAAGTAAACATTAGAACGAAAACTTTACAGAGTTTTTATTACTATTAATATATGTTAACATACTGAGTTTTATATATGGCCATTAACATATAAACACTTTTAAAAACTCTGCATGATCCGGTAGGCTATTTAGAGTTGATCAAACCCTTGGCATGGTGTTTTGAGTCACTGATTTGGAAAATAATCCTCTATTCTTAAATTTCTATGAAAAGTCAGTATGTTAATGACTTTTATTATTCTGATCTTCAATCCTTTGGAACACAATACATCTTAAAACTTCTAAAAGGATACTCTCTTTATGTGGCTATGATATGAACAGAAGATAGAATAATTCTGTGTATACTTTAAAAGCTATACTTTGAAATGTAACATTCTTGTAAGATAATAGGAAACTTAAAAAAAATTATTTTCCTCAAGCTTTCAGTTTTTTTTAAGGTAACTATGAAGCTGATTAGATTCCATGCCTATTTCTTCTTGACCAATAAACTTTCCAATAGCCTGTAAGTGTGATTTTAGACCTCTCAGGAGACCATGAACTTGACAAGACAGCATACAAGCCAAAATGAAATTCAAGTAACAAATTATAAGTATTAAAGTATTCTACTTCAAATTTAAATGAATCTTAAAGTCACCATATTAAATATTTTTGAATATAGTTTCAACTTATTTTCTTACCAACAAATTCTAATGAGCCCATGTGTAGAGTTTAGTCTCTCTAAAGCCCTAATAGGCAGCAAATTTTACACATTATTTGATTTACTACCCAAGTTCATGTAAATGTTAGACAAGTTGACATATATGTAATAAACTCTTTGATTACAAAGATATCAGGGTCTATACACCTTTTACCTACACAAGAGTATCTTGGTAAGCAAGAAAAAGTACAGTGTAAGCAATCAACTCAAATCAATTTTTTAAAATCTGACTTAAATAACTACAATTATAATATGGCCCAATGAATACGTAGCCTTTTCAAGTGTACTTAGTTTAGGTCACTGACATGAGCTCTATCTCCTAGTGTAGGATGGGGGTAATAAGCTTGTTCTACAAAAACCTAAACAAACATCAATCCTAGTTCCTTTAGGATATGTTTTTTTAAAAAGAAGTCCAAGGCCTTGAAGTAGTTTTTGAAGTTCCTTCAGGCAAGCTATATACTTGTCTCTTGTACTATTCATGTTTATGCCATATTTTTTCCTATGTTTTAGATGAATTATAATCATTAATGAAAAAGTAATTGATTTCATTCAATACTACTCAGACCCAAGTATTTTAGCAATGTGAATCTCTTATTCCAGAGACAAGAAAAAGAAATAGATTTACCACTCTGTAAGTTTAAATTTTCTATTAATAGTATTCATTTCCACAATGACGCTATTTATCAAGCTTATCAATTATTTTAGAGTAGGTATATATGCGATGTCTTTTTAAAACCTCTTTTCCTACTTTCAAATAATTAAATTTCTTACCAACCTTCACAAGTGGCATCTGCTCAATAGGTACATTTTCAACTGGGACATAACATGTATAGCAATAGAACATTCTTGAACCACCACATTTGAGACATTTTGATCTTCCACTTTGCTGAGCTTTTTGAAGAACTTCTTGAGATGCTAGGCATAAGTTTTGAAGAGGATCTTCTGTAGCTATGGAAGTAGTTTGTGACTGTTTTATTTCCACAAATTTTGAATTATTTTCTTCTTTGTCTTTGAGAAATATAGGTGGATTGACAGACATTTTTCATTCGAACCAAAGTTTAACATCTATTTCTAAAACATACATCATAGGTGTGCTGCAAAAAACAAAAAGTGGGGGCAAAATAAAGATAGGAAATATTTTATACTTGTCTCCACAAAGAAAATCACTCAATTTAATTTAAAACTGTGTGCTGCTATATTTATTTAAAAATGTTAATAAGCTTTTTAAGCCACTAAATTAGCATGATTTAAAATACAAAATTAAAAAGCAATAATCTCAATATATTACCCTTCTGGGCCAGTCCCTCCATAAAAATAAAAAGATGCTGTCTTAGAAAAGTTATTTAAATATAAAACTTAGGTACCAACAATCCATTTTTTAGTGACACACACAAACATAACTAAACATCCACTAAAATAGAATAGGCATCTACTACCAATTATAATTTGTAAACTATCCCAAAAGGTGAAATATATACCCAGAAAAATAAAGTGTGATCTTATAAACTTAAAAATTTTACAAAGTAACACTAATGTCCTCTCGCTTGAAGATTTCATACTGCTTTTTAAAAATATAAATCATTCAGATGCTTCACTTCTAGAGATAAAATAGTAAAATTACTTTCCCATTTAAATATTTCTTTCAAAGAATAATGGCTGTCCAAACTGTTACTCAAATATTCTGTAAGCACAGTTATCTTTTTAGGGAGAAAAGAGACTGGGGACCTTTTGATTTGATATGCATTCCAAAGCTGTAAAATGAGTCTTTCATTATAAAGCCTTATGGCATTGTGGTGTTTAACTATGAGGCCCCAGGCACTTTGAGTACAAACACTAAGAGAAGAAATGCTGTGACTGCAGCAGGAAACTTTTCTGTGGTATCCCAAATAGAAAGTGAACAAAAAGTCCAGTGGAACATAATATTCAACATAATTTACCAACAAGAAGTTAGTAAGACTAATTTAATTACTCATCAGGAGTTTTTTTTATAGATTGTAAATACCAGTAAGCTTGAGACCCAAAGAAAAAAGACGCTTGTCATTGAAGAAAAATACATTAAAATATACTGGGAAAATAAAATATATTGGCCAAATTTACTCAAAGTAAATTTACCAAGCTGCCTCCTTTTCTTGAGTCTCAGATCCATTTAAGATCATGTGAGAGAGTCTTAGACCTCTCACCTGGATGCATACACAGACACAATATTTTGCACACAATTTCATGCGGTTTACAGATCTCTAAAAGGCCATCTACAGACTCAGGTAAAGAAATCTTGACTAAAATTAAAAAAAAAAAAAATCATTCTAAGGACAGGAGCAGCCTTAAAAGTCTGGGAAGAGATACTATTAGTCTCCAGAAATCGGAGCTACAAATCCCTTATTGGGCAACCAAAGGTCAACTGTCATAAGCCAAAAGAGGTCCCATTACTGCACTTAGGAAGCTAGTTAAGTTTCACCTAAATCTTGGTTTGGGTTTGCTCTGGTGTTGCCGGAGGTCCTTATGAAAAAATGTTTTTAGGTTGTAATAGTCTTGAATTACTTCATCATGGGACTCATTCTATAAAAGGAACTGGACTGGACTAACTCAACCTGACTCCATTTTCCTGGGTGTTCCAGTAACTATTTAGAAGGTTTGCATATGCCACCAGAGAACGCAAGCAATATGGAGCTGACGTACACAGTTACTGGGGATGTCAAGAAGGTCAATGTGGTTGCCTTGACATTCAGTGGAAAACTACTTGTGAGTTTTTCTAGGGCCCTCTAAGTGCATTCTGCCTCAGAAATATTCCCCTATATTCCGCTTGGCCTTCCAAACAGCCAAATGGATATTAGTGAAGCCTTATATAAATGTCCTTCCTCTACAAAATCAAACAACATAAATACCTATGAGACAGTGAAAAGGAAATGTTTATGGCTCCCCCCTCCCGTTTCACCTATACGCTCACTTATGGCTGTGGTGGCCACACAAAAGACGCCAAAAGTGGTTAGTTATGGACAGTTCCCTCCAAAGGTCTCTGAAACCACATGACAAGGGCATCGGTCCTGACCTAGCCAATAGCCTGCCTCAAATGTGTACAAATAGTTTGTTGCAAATGTAACGATTCACAACCTTCAAATCATGCTTATGAACATCAAATTCTTTTGAGGTTTATTGATGAAAGTTTTGAGGGTTACTTAGAAAACATAAAAAGAATTTACTCCTAAAAAAGTAATAAATGCCTTGATGGTACAGTCATCATTCTGCAAATTAGGGTGAAAACAAATTTTTTACTCCCCCTCTAACCTCTTTTCCCCCAAATCTAATCACTCACCAAGTTCCATCAATTCTACCTTGCATATAATCCTCTATTTTAGTCTCAAAGTCAGGACTCTAGATGTTCTATGGCAACCTCTTAACATCTCTTTAACTTTGCCCATTTATTACTGGTTTCACTTATTTAGCATGGAAAAATCTGCTTTTTGTAGTTAGTTGCCTTTTAGCAAAGCTGTCCCTCCTAGCAGTCAACTCTGCAAGAGCAGAATTCTTTACTGATTTCACGTATCTATCTCTGTGTCTTGCGCAAAGGGAGGAATTCCACCATTCCTTATCACATCAAAACCATTCTAAAAAAGAAATCATGTGTATCAATCTCCCTACTTGAAGAACCTAACAAACCATCTTTATGGGCCATCTGCAACCTTGCACAAGTGGCAGCATGGCAAATTTTATACATTATATATATACACATATATGTTTTTTGCAAAACGATAGTTAAAAGTTCCTAGCTACCAGTCACTTCCCAATGGAATACTATATAAAACACCCCAACCACATATTGTAGATCAAGTCACTACTAGATAAAGCATTTTTCCTTAATTTTTTTTCCTTAAATATTTTGAAGAACCTGGTCACATAATATACACAGGTCCAACATTCATTTTTGAAAAACCCAAGGTGCCACCCTCTTCATGCAGGACCAGTGGCCTCTCCCACATCATCCATCATGTGGTAGGGAAACTATCTTGCCTTAGTTTTAAATGGTACACTACGGTTTTGGGCAGAAGTAATACTTAAATGCTGTGGGTTTAAGCAGCGATTTTATCATCCAACTCCATGAACTGGCATCTTAAAAGTATTAATATACTTCTTTACTTGTCCTATGTTCCCAAGAAGTAATGCAGACATAAGAAACAGACTCCTTGGCTTATTATGTAACCAGTACTTATTATGTTAAATACACTGCACGGCACACTGTCTGTGCTTAGCTTCTCCTTCCCTGATTACCAATCCCTCGCAAACCACTCCAAACACTAAAAAATAAATACTTCCTTGGGGACTGCCTGCCAGAACAGACTTTCCTTGGCGCGGAAACCACTGAAAAATAATTGTTGGGGGAAAACATTTTTTGTTTTGTTTTGAGGTAAAATTTAGAAGCCTTTTTCCCAAGGGGCCCGCAGGATCCTAAAAAATGCAAGCGCTCGCACAGGGACCAGGGCCCCGCTCACAGGCGACACTCTGCACAGCCTCCACTAAGGCCCGGCCAAGGAGCGTCCACTCCCTGCGGACGCATGGCTCAGGCCAGACCACTGGTCCGCAGAGGGGCGAGGAGACCGGCACCAGGGATCGGAGTGGGACTCAGACCTGCACCGCCCGCTGGTCCTCGCACAGCTCCACGCGTCTTCGGCTCCCCCAGAGCCCGAGGCGCGCTCCCGGCTGAGGCCGCGCGCGGGCGCGGCGGAGCGCTTTCCGGGAGACACCGGAGGGAGGAGTCCGGCCGTTGCTAGGGCCGTTGCTAGAGCCCGGCGCCGCGCAGGTCCCGCGCCGAAAGTAACGGCTGGGGAGGGACGCGGGGCGGGGTTAGAGGGGGAAGTCCCGCCTTAGCCTCTCGGGCTGCGGGCGGTGTAGCCTCTCTGCTAGAGAGACAGGATCCCAGGGCAGTGAGGCCCGCTTGGTGAGGCTGAGCTTCACACCCTGCCAGCCGAGTTTCCTGCTTAAGTGGCACGCGGTTCTGGAAGTGTACTCTCAAGGTGTAGTTGCAGTGAGTTGTGAAAAATGCTGATCCCACGGAACACTTTTCCATTTTTCCAATTCCAAAAATATTTTAGTCGTGAGAGAGCTTGGTTCTGTTACGTTTTTATGGCTATGTCAAGATGAGTACTTCGTGCGGTGCGTAGTAATGAAAGCTCTTAGAAACATTGTGTGTACCTTGATGGTTTGGTTCTCTTGAAAACTACACACCACTCTTTGTGTACTCTTCCATTTTGGAATTAAGCATAATACGTGGGTGGATTATTAAACCACGTTTCCTTACCCCACCCCAAAGAAAATCCCAACCGATTGTGAGATTCAGAAACACAATGGCCAGATATTAAGCATTGTATTTATTGAGTACTTTGAATTTAGCATGTAAGAGGTAAAGGACAGAACCTTGCGCTAGACGAGCTTAGGACATCAAGTTAAAACCTGGGTAGTACAGAAAACACAACGTGACTAGTAAATTGTAGTAATTTTACAAGAGCTCAGAATGGAGTGGTCAACAAAGGCTCATTGGTTGGACTTGAGTAAGGCCTTGAAGAATGATTATAGCTTAAGAGCAGTGCTTTTCAAGGGGAATGTGTGGGACCCATTGGTGGAAGTCCCATTTGTAAGCAAGGAAATGTAGTGAGTCACAGCTACATGTTTTTAAAATTTTATTAATTTTTTAAGTAAGTTCTAGGCCCAGTGTGGGACTTGAACTCATGACCCTGAGAGCTGTAGTTGCAGGCTCCCCTGACACAGCCAGCCAGGCACCCCAAAACTACACATTTAAAAAAATGAAATAGTATACTGTGGAAATGTCAGCACATGGCACTTGGTGAAGTATTATTTCATAGAGTTTTAAATTGCAGACAGTCCCTGGTTTAACTTGGGAGTTTTCGACCTTATAATGGTGTGAATTCAGTATGCATTCGGTAGAAACCAAACTTTGAGTTTTAACTTGATATTTTTCTGAGCTACCCATATGTCATATGAAATTCTCTTGTGAGCAGCCACATCAGCCAGGCCATCACAAGGGTAAACAATCAGTACACTTACAACCATTCTGTTTGTCACTTTCAGTACAGTATTCAATTACATGGGATATTCGATACTTCATTATGAAATAGGCTTAGTGTTAGATGATTTTGCCCAGCTTTAGGCTAATGTAAGTATTCTAAGCACATTTACGGTAGCTAGTCTATGATGTTCGGTAGGTTGGGTGTATTAAATACATTTTCAACTTAACCATGGGTTTATCGAAACTTAACCCCATCATAAGAAAGATCTCTGTGTGGGTGCGTGCATTTATAAAATGTTATGTCTTCTTGTGCATTTCTCTTTAAAAAGTTTGAAAGCCACTGCTTTAGGAGGAAAGATGAACTTCCTGGGTGAAAAAAGTTAACAATAGCAAAGTCTCCAAGCCAAGAATAAATAATTCATGCCTTTTTCTTCTTTAACTGCTTTAGTTCAAGTGCTCAGGTTAAAAAAAGCAAATGATACTGTTTATTCATTGAAGTGATGTGAGTATTGGGTTACTTGTGCTCTGTAATACGTTAGTCCAAAACATGACTTAAAACAACTTTTTTATTGTGTTCATGGATTGTGTGTTCAGCACGGCACAGAGAGTCAGCTTTTCTCTGATAACTCAGCTCGGAAGTCTATGAATGCTAGCAGAAATCCTGTGTGCAAGACTCTCCATGTGGCCTGAACTTCCTCACAGTATGGCAGCTGTGTAATCAGACTTCTGAGTGCTCCACAGTCCAGCATTGCCATGAACAAGGCAGAAACTACATGTTCTTTTCTGACCCAGTATCAAAGAGTAACACACTGTCACTTCTCACACATTATTTTGGTTATAAGTGTGTCTTAAAACCTGTCCAGATTATAGGAAAGGGGACATAGATAGATACCACTTCTCAAAAGATTGTCAAGGAAATTGTGGCCATTTTTTTTTTTAAACCACCATGATGAATTTACTACTGTCACAGAAAACCCCAACATTTCAGGGGTTTGATACAATAAATTTTTATTTCTCACAGGAAATTCAGATGTTACTAGTCAGATGAAGCATTAGACTCAAGGATGCAGGTTGTTTCTTGTGTTCTTTTGTTTAATTTTTACTGGTTCTACTATCTCCTAAGACTTGAGTCCACAGCTCATCTGACAAGAAAGAAAGCATGTTGAATCATACCAAAAGTTTTAGAGGTCATCCCTAAAAACTGGCGTATATCACTTTGCCCACATATCAAAGATCCCTCCCCCTCCCACTTTACTGCATGTGAGCTTGGGAACTGTAGAGAAACATACACATGTTGGTAAGCACTAACAGTTGACATATTCTAGGTTTTTCGCCAAAGCCTGGTAGTTCCCAACCCCTCCATTCTATTCTCAGTTCTCTCAAAAGAAAAATTCTTTCAAGACTTTTTAATAATTCTTTTGTTATTTACTGCATATGTCATAATATATTACAGTGTTTTGATTTTTTCAATTTCAGACATTTTCCATTGACTTTCTTCTAAGGAAGTCAATGATAAAGCTCTTTTATAACACCACCCCCAGGTACAAGAACATTCCTTCTCTCTCTACCTGTACACGTTCTTATCCCCTCATCTCTCAATGTAGTAATATCTCAATTTTTGTTTAAATTCACATTTGTAAATATCATTCAACCCTGAGCCACATATGATCACGTTAACTTTTAATACAACCTTTTACTTTCTTTTGTTTAATAATAGCCAAATTGTTGTGTAGTTATTAGTAATCTGTCCTCAGACATTCTGCCAAAGTGGTAAAGCATTATAATCAAATATAGCAATTAAAATATTTCAATCTAGCAGATCATTTTTTCCTCCCATATACATTTTCCTTTCATTTTTTAAATTCATTTCTACTAAGGGTTTATTTTTTTCATCTTTTAAAAGACAAACTTTTGGTTTGTTGATTTCTCTGTTTTCATATTTTTATTTCATTGGTTTCTGCTCATACCTTTCATACCTTTTTCTATTTATTTAAAAAAAAATTTTTAATGTTTATTTATTTTTGAGAGGGAGAGAGACTAAGTGTGAGGAGGGAAGGGGCAGAGAGAGACACAGAATGTGAAGCAGGCTCGAGGCTCTGAGCTGTCAGAACAGAGGTCGAAGCGGGGGCTCAAACCCACAGACCATGAGATTATGACCTGAGCCAAAGTTGGATGCTTAGCCAACTGAGCCACCCAGATGCCCCATCGACTGTGTTTTCTTTTGATTATAGGTCCCATTTTACTTCTTGTTTGTACATCTTCAATTGTTTTATTGTGTATTAGACATTATGTGGGAAAAATTATAGAGGATGAAGTATAATTTAGCACAAGCCTCTTTATCTCCTTGACATTCAAAATGAGATACTGATCTTTTGATTCCTCCTAGACTTGAGTTGAACTTTACTTTTGCTTTAATTGGATTGACGTTCACCTGTGTCTAACCCAACTTCCAACTTCCCTCTTCATAGCCAACTCTTATATCTTGTCAATATTCAATTGGGAGAAGTTGGAACTGATTTTTTTTTTTTACATTTTTGCTTCACCTTTGAAGTCAACTCTGTCAGGGCCCTGAAGCCCAAGTAATGTTAAGAATGTGTTGGCCTCTTTAAGTCCTCTATCTTTCCAGCCCCTCCTGGACTGCTGCTTTTTTGATAAAACTCAGAAGGGAGTCATAGGGTCTGGGCAGGGATTGTTTGTCTGAGTCATTTGTTTTTGTATTTAGGTGTCTTTCAGACTCCAGTTTGTTCCTCCAGCTCATGCAGATGCTTAAGGTCCAGCTGATTTCTCGTCATCTCTGCAAAGTTCCTGCACCATGGCAGACCAACAGTTCCCTCAATGGATGGTTAAAGATCACTGCCGGGTAAGGAAACTGACACAGCTTTATGCTCATTTATAAAGGGGATTTTTTTTTTTAAATTTCTGGTCATCCAGGCTTCCAGGTAGAAAGGCTTCATGGGCTTGCAATTGCACAGGCCCTTATGATTAGATAGACCCTACACTTGGTTTAATGGTCTGATATTACCATCTTAAAATTCTTAATAATTTTTGAACAAGGGGCTCTGCATTTTCCAAAGTATGTAGCCCATACTGCTTACTAGCACCCACTACTCTTCACTAACCTCATAGAAAAGTGAGATTTTTATTTTGTCTGGGTTTCCCTTGTTGTTACCAGGGAAGCATAGGTGTTTTGCATACTTCTACATTCTACTTAGAGCAGAAGTCCATTTAATTTATTCCTACCTCTTTTTAACTCTAACCTTAGAGAACTTTGGAATTTTATGTTGAAATTAGCTAGAACTTGTGTGAGTTTTACTTCCTTAACTTATTTTTCTAATTTTCTTTAATTGGAATGTATTATTTTCCAATACAAGTAGGTAAAGAAGTTATGTATATATGTGTGTATACATACACACACACACACACACACACACACACACACACACATATGCAAGCACAATGGAATATTATGCAGCCATAAAAAGGATGAGATATTGCCATTTACAATAATGCAGATGGACCTAAAGTGTAATAAAGTGAAATAAATTAGAGAAATACAAATACCATATAATTTCAGTTATATGTGGAATCTAAAAAGCGAAACAAATGATTAAACAAAAGCAGAAACAGAACTTTAAATACAGAGAACAAACTGATGGTTGCTAGAGTTAAAGGGATGTGCAAAATGGGTGAAGAAGAATGGGAGATACAGGCTTCCAGTTGTAGAATGAATAAGCTGCAGGAATAAAAAGTACAGCATAGAGAATATAGTCAATGATGTTACAATAGTGTTGTATGGTGACAAATGGTAGCTGTACTTCAGGCGAGCACAGCATAGAGTTGTTGAATCACCATGTTGTACACCTGAAACTAATATAATGTGTGTCAACTCTTCTCAAGAAAAAGAAATAAAGAAATGAAGGAAGAAAGAAAAGAAAAGAGGAAAGAAAAGAAAAGGGGCGCCTGGGCGACTCAGTTGGTTAAGCGTCTGATTCTACTTCAGCTCAGGTCATGATCTCACAGTTTGTGAGTTCAAACCCCACATGAGGCTCTGTGCTAACAGTGTGGAGCCTGCTTGGGATTCTGCCTCCCTCTCTCTCTGCCCCTCCCCTGCTTGCTCTCTATGTCTCTCTCAAAATAAATTAAAAAAAAAAAGAATTTTTAAAACAGAAATATGGGGATTTTTTTAGTGCTTTGTACTAGAAGTGATTTGATAGCCATTATAAGAAAAAGGCAACATTCGGGGCGCCTGGGTGGCACAGTCGGTTAAGCGTCCGACTTCAGCCAGGTCACGATCTCGCGGTCCGTGAGTTCGAGCCCCGCGTCAGGCTCTGGGCTGATGGCTCGGAGCCTGGAGCCTGTTTCTGATTCTGTGTCTCCCTCTCTCTCTGCCCCTCCCCTGTTCATGCTCTGTCTCTCTCTGTCCCAAAAATAAATAAACGTTGAAAAAAAAAAAATTAAAAAAAAAAGAAAAAGGCAACATTTAAGTTGTTCTAATTAGCTTCTTTATATTTCATACATTTCAAAATATACTGATAGCTTTCTTCTAGATGACTACTACATTCACTCTCTGAAGATATTGTATCCCTAACATTTTTTTTTGTCTCTAAGCATTCTGTGCGTACCATCTCTCTTATTTCTTACCCTTCTCAATCTAGAGTCCCATGTTTTCCGTTAAATTTTTGTGACAGCTCAATGCAGCTTTGCTTCTGAACGCTTCTTTTTGTAACGATTGTCACATATACCTTTTATTTTGTTATTTATTATCTGTTATATATTTGTTTATATTCACCATATTTCAAACAGTATTAGAGAATGAAATATTCTCTTCAACCTCAAAAGTGTAGCTATTTTTACAAAACTATGGTGATTTTGTAATCTGTATCATTTTATATATGTGAAATATATGTTATGGTAAATTAAAATGTGCTGCAATCTTTTCAGACATGCCATCATCAGACCATTAGGATATTGTATTAGGATATTCTGAATTCCTCTTATTTTTGCCTTCTTCTAATGGGTTTTTCATTCTCTAGAAATGGCCATATTATTGTTCTGAATAAATACCCATTTTTCTGATATCTCTTTACTCATTTATTCATTAATTTATACACATTGCAAGTACTTATTGTGTACTAATCCTGAGTGAATCATCGTATGAAATTTTGACAATTCAGCAGTGACTTATACCATAGTTTCTATCCTCATATAGATACAAATCTACTATGTGTTACTGAAGAGAATCTTTTGGGGAACAAGGAGGACTTCCTAGAACAAGTGACTTTTAATTTGATATTTAAAATAAGATCAAGAAGGGATTGGACAGAGAAGGTTTGGAACAGGGAGGCTTCCAAGCAGAAGTAAGAATGTGTACAGTCTCTAAGGCAAAGAAGAACAAGATGTGGTCCTGATTAAAATTAATTTGTCTAATGAAAGAATATGTTTTCAACTTATGAGGAAACTACTAATAAGATCGGACTATTACTTATTACATGGAAATATCCAAACATTTAAGTTACTTTCACCATGTCACTAGTGTGGCCTTTTATTAAATACTTCATCAGCAAGAGAGGCAAGTTAATATATTTTTGGCTTTGGATTTATTGTAGACACCATCCAACATAGCCCAAAATATCTTGGAACTCTTGTAGGAATTTGAAATTAGGACATTCAACAGGATTAATGTGGAGTTTTTTCCCTAGAAGCAATATATAAGAAGGAAGCCTTTTACAGAATTTGGTTTGGAGGCTCAGAATTTAAACATTGATCTCTGTTCCTTTTAAAAGTGCAGGGACTTTACAAAGTGAATATTTTACAATGCCTTATGGCTCTGAAAATTATAACTTAAGTCCAGGAGCATCATTTATTTAAGCAAATTATGTGTAAACATCATAAACAGTGTTAATTTATGTTGAGTTTGTTAGTTAGCAATATTTATATTAATTAGCAATGTTGATTTTACTTCATTAGAAAATGCATAAACCTCCAATGAACATTGAAGAATTCTTAAAGTTTCAAAATTGGGTAAGTAGTACATCTATTTTATGTGCCATTACATCTTTTAAAACATTAGTTGTGAAGATATGGAAGGCTTAAGAAAAGACTGAGAATAGAAATTCAAAAAAAACTACATTTCAATGTGGGAAATACTTATAAATATTGATCTCCTTTCAGTAGGCTCTATCTTGTAGCCTTGTCAATATTCTATTCTCTTTTTGACTTTGAGAAAATTTTAGATCTGTATCCCATCAGAAGGATGATACAAATGTTTCTATATAATTTTGCTAATATGTTTGTTTTGAACATTTACACCTTAAAGAATATCTGATAATTATTCGTACTTCCCTCATTTATCCATGTACCACAGTTTAGACTCACAGGTAATTTGCAGGGGTGGTGTATCAGTTTCTTTGATTGTTGGATCAGGGTGAAATATTCAAAACTGTGTTTTCATGTTGAAAGCTCCTGTTTCCATTGTTAACATTTAAGTACTGACTTCTGGAGTTATTGGGCTTGCTACAAGTTTTCCCTTGGGTCTGTTTACTCATGAGTCTGAAGATTAGGTTTGTTTTGCATCGGAGAGTGTCAAGGACTAGGATAAAGATGTTAGTGTGGAAAACAGAGAGAAGGGAGACTTTTAAAAAATGAGGTGTGTACATACTTTGAGTAATTTGGACTGAATAATTTGTACCTATTTATAAACAGAATTTGCTATACTAAATTTGCAACTAAACTGTTGAGAATAGAATTGCAAAAATACCTATATTTTTAACATCTATTTTCAATTCTTTGTTTAAATAAGTTTCTTTTTAAATGTTTTAGAAAAGCACTGAATTCCCTTTAGGAGCAAATAGAATATGAAGATATTCCTAGTTCCCAAGAGTTTATTTCAGTCACTGTAGCAGAGCCAAATATTTTAAACTATTATTAGCACAAACTTTTTGCAACTACAGTAAAACCTTGGTTTGCAAGCATAATTCACTCTGAAAACATGCTTATAATCCAAAGCACTTGTATATCAGAGAAAATTTTGCCATAAGAAATAATGGAAACTCAGATGATTCTTTCCACAACCTGAAATACTCATATAAAAATGATTACAATACTGTAACATAATATAAGATAATAAAAAATACAAAGGATAAAGAAAAATAAGCAAATTAACCTGCACTTACCTTAGAAAACCTTTGTGGCTACTGTAAGGGAGACAAGAGAGGAGGGTTATTGTGTAGGACAGCCTTCACTATCACTAACAGAATCACTGCTATCTATTGGCTCAATGGCATCTTTTTCTTTTTGTGCAGCTTTAACAAGGAATCTATCCAACGACACTTGATTTTGTCTCCTTTTGAGGATTTTGCAGAAATGTGACATTGCATTGTCATTAAACAGATTCATCACTTGCACTGCTACAGCCTTATTTGGCTGGTGCTTTTCTACAAAATTTTGCACTGTTTCCCACATTTTACACATCTCCCTAATCTCATTTGAAGTGAGGGATTCCTCCACCTGTTTCTCCTCTTCCTCTGCAGCCGAGATGCAGATGTAGACTTCTAAAATTGTGCAACTTCAGCTACTCACGTACCTTGTTCATACTTCTCCATGATTTCCTTAATTTATACTGGAATCATCTCCTTCTTACCACCTTTCTTTTCAACCTTTTTCTGTACAAGGGCCATTGTATACACTTGCACGGGTGTTGACTATAGTATTCTTCTCATATACTGAATTCAATGTAAGAGGCAATAAGGCAGAGGAAAGGATCTATATCTGCAGGCAGCCTGACCTAGAAAGAAGCAAAGCATTCCTAAGCTTACTTTTGTATGGAAAAGCAAAGGACTGTCCAAAGGTGCTTTGAAGTGACAAAAATATACTAGTGCCAGTTGTGGGCACCTTCCAACATTCTGAAAAATCACGGATTTCTGCCAGACACCACAACCTGAGACTGAGCAATCCAAGCATGGGAGACAATCACCCACAATTCCACAGTGAGAGAGAGAGAGAGAGAGAGAGAGAGAGAGAGAGAGAGAGAAAGAGAGAGAGAGAGATGGAAGAACCATAGGCTCAGTTGTGATCATGTGACATTCGGGGTCATGTACTACTCATATTGGAAGACAAGGCTCATTTATCAAGTTAAAATTTATTAGAAATGTTTGCTCATCTTGTGGAACACTCACAGAACAAGTTACTCACAAGCCAAGGTTTTACTGTATTTTGATTTAAATAATGATGGAAACGTGCTATAGCCTAATCACAATGTTTGGGGTCTTTTTAATGCCAAGGGGAAAGGATTATAGTTAAACCAAAATCAGCAAATAATTATGGAGATATTTGGACTATACTATCATATATGCTTAAAGATATATGATTTCAGATGAAAATTTCTAATTATTTGAGTTGGAAAATGCATAATCACTCTGCTTAAATTAAGAATAATGCTAATCAGGGGTGCCTGGGTGGCTCAGTCGGTAAGCGTCCGACTTCGGCTCAGGTCATGATCTCACGGTTTGTGAGTTCAAGCCCTGCATCGGACTCTGTGCTGACAGTTCAGAGCCTGGAGCCTGCTTTGGATTTTTTGTCTCCTTCTATCTCTGGCCTTCCCCCACTTGTGCTCTGTCTCTCTCTATCTCTCAAAAATAAATAAATGTAAAAAAAAAAAAAAAGAATACTAATCAAATCAAGATGACAGGTTTATGCCAGCCCTTTACCAAAGATAGAATAAAATAAAAATCAAAGCAAATGTTTTATTAATGGCATGTAAGAAGCACTGTCCTTGTATCCAAAGGCCAGCGTTTATATTGATAGCTTTCAATTTTTATCATATGGAATTTGATAAAGTAATGTATATCTATTTGTATTGTTTTATCACTTATGGATTTATCTGTAAAGTTGTTCTTGTTGTCTTGATTTCCCAACCAAATACTTGTAATCTGTAGTTACTTTTTTTCAAGACATGACTATGTCTATGCATTGCCATACTATTGAATATTTGAAAGCATCCAGGAATAAAATGACTGGATATTTAATTTCTTATTTGCTGGACAAAACTTTTGTCTTATAGGCAATCATAAGAAAGTAATAACTTCCTCAAATTCATTTAAGAAATATTTTTGAGTGCCTATTACAATTAGAATATACTAGTGAATAAAAAGAGGCAAAGATCCCTGCCTTCATGGAACTGCTTTTTTTTTTTTTTTTTAGAATTGAAGCATATGATAAACAAGCAAATGAATAAAACAAAACAGAAATTAAAATATATTCTAAACTGCTTATGGCCTCCTGGAAAGCCTATCTATTAATTTCCCTCTAAAATATAAAAGCAAAGGTGTGTATCTGCATAGTGGTGTAGTGGTTAAGGACAGAGGCTCTGGTGTCAGATTGCCTGTGTTCAGATCCCAGCTCCACTCCTAGCTAGCAGTAGACCAGTACCTGGAACCTACATGTTAGCTGTTAGTTTCTCACGTCTTATCACTTATCTTTCATCACATCATCTAAAGATGTCTCATTTTGGCCGATTCCTACCATTTTTATTTTTCTTTTGTAATTTTAATATTTTGTACCTTCTACTCCTGTCTTTCCCCTCTTCCTATTTCTTGTTCTAGTTCTGTGTGCTTTTTTTACCTTCGGTCATTTCTTATTTATCTATTTGATCAATTCCCACATTCTCTTCCTGCTTCTTTCCCTTTTACTCCATCACTATTCTGTTTCTATTTTTATCTTTATAAAAATATTTTTGTATTCTGTTTTTATAACAGCCTCTTGTTCCACTAGTGTTGCATTACTATCAATTCTTTGACTTATCCTGTTCATTCATTCATTAATGATTTTTATCCACTACCTACCAGATGCCAGGTATTGTTCTGGACCCAGGAAATACAACAATGAACAAAAAACAGAGAATACTCCTTGCCATCATGGAATTTACATCCCCCTCCTTCTGCACTGTTTCCCTTTAGTGTTACACTTTTTTAGTCCTTTTCAGTTCTTTAGGTACTCAAGAGTTGTTTTGAATTCTTTCCTTATTTACACATCACATTTGATCTTCGCTGATGTTTATTTCTTACTCTGCGTCCTGTTTTTCTGCTTTCATGTGACTTTTATTTAGGAGTACTTTATGTCCGTATCAATTTTCATTAACAAGTCTGCTACACTTATAATCCATACCTAGAGGGTACTCAGATCCCTACTGTGATTTTTCTCAGAAGATCAAAGGTACTTTATGATGGAATAATTATTTCAATCCCGTTGTCTTTCTTTAGGGAACAACCTATTTATTTATCTGTTTGTCTGTTTATTTATCCATCCATCCATTCATTCTTTAAAACCCTCCTTTTTTTAAAGCTTAAGGAAAGAAGAGTTAAAAGTCAATTCTTCTAACCCTGGTCATTCTTCATATTTTTTACTCATTTTTGGAAACCTGAGCACTTTTTTTTAGGGCTTAGGACATGGGTGAAGTCCTAATCATATGTTCAGTAAACAAAATCTCTTTTCAAACTTCAAGAGAGCCCTTCTGTCTAGCTACTAGGCTCCATCTCTAGTTGTGTACCAGTATGTCATATTCTGTGCCTCTGCCACTGCCAAAGTTTAATTGCAGTAATTAAACATAACACGCACATAGCCGATTCTTGCTTCACTGACCTTTTAAATAAGATAAATGTCTTCCTGAAGTTATCACTGAAGACTATAGTGCTATAATGGAGAATTTAACTCTTTAGGGAACAGAAATTTCCAGTCCAATTCTTTTGTCTCTTTGGAATTGGAATACATTTGTTTTTAAATTAATATAATCACTGTGGACTCCGGATGCTTAAACCCTAGTAGTGTTGATTTTCTCTCTGCCAGTAACGACATCATTTTTGCCTGGCTGCTCTTCTGCCTGTTGGCTGCTAGTTGACTCCAGTTTACCTTCCCTAGGACTGGCCACAAAATTTACTTTCAGATGATACTCTATTCAAGGAGCAGGTGGTTGAAGGAAAAATAGAAAGGAATAATAAATGAAAGTAAATAGAGAAATGAGGGGGAAAGGCAAGTATGATCTGCCACAAGATCACCGTCTGGTATCCATTTAATCATGCAGCCACGAAGAAGCCAGTGAAAAATCAGAGCTTAGTTATGCATCACCTTATTCATGTTAATGTCTTTGGGACACCAGTCAATCCCCTGATTACCTTGGGAAAGTACAGAAGACAGAATCTTATATCAGGCTTATAGGATTACAGAATACTTTATTCACCTCATAATATACTTCAATATCTTGGGAACAAGGATTGTGATATCTCAAGTCTGGCATAAGGATACATTTTTCATTAAGGTTTGTGTATATTGTAAAATCTTGCAAATGCATTTCCATTTTAGTCTCTCTCCTCTCTCCTAAATCTCCTCTAACAATAGCAACACATGACCCCTAGGGACTGTGTTTTCAAATGTGGCTGTCATTCTGACTTGACAATGTTTGTTTCCAAGAATTGCATCCTGTGATTATATCTTATTCTTCCAAAGTCTTTGTACTTTTTGATACATAAGACCCAAATTTTAATGCAGGAAACTTCTCCAGGTGGTTGTGTCTTGTTTAAGATACAATATGTAGGAGTTGAGAGATGGCCCTTAGGTATCTAAGTGTATTCTTTTTTCTAAAATGGTAGAGGGACATAGATACCTGTAGGGAAGTTTTCTAGAGTTAGAAGCTAGATATTATTCAGGTACCTGCTATTATTAGAGAGCATAATTTATAAATAAGACATGGATGATGGGTTCAGAAAGTCTTTAAAGGAAGAAAAAGGCAAGTAGATTAGACCAAAGCTATTTAAAATTTTAAATAATTCCTGATCTGCAGACTTCATATTTATTCCCATTTAGCTAAATTCCCAGAATATCTCACCCAAATTTCATTCAAGAGTTTATTCTCTGCAGATTTTCTACCATTGCAAAAAACATTCTTTTACTCATACACCTTTCTTAATGTAGGCCAACTTTTTTTGTTTTGCTATTAGTTGACTATAATTAAAAGATAATCTTGTATTTAGATTTGCAAATATTGTTATGAAACTCCTTCCTTTCCCTTCATTTCCCTTTCTCTTCTTCCCTTACTCTCTTTCCTTTCCTGAGCAATTTAGTCCTGAAGCCACTTTGGGACCCAAACAAGGCAGGTGTCCATATTGGCACTGGGGAGGAGGATGTACTGTGATGGCCCTGGGAAAGCTATCTGAATTCAACCATGTTGAGGAGGGTATACATGTGGTGCCTAAGGTCCAAGGGAGTGAGATGATATCCACCTGTGGCTGGGGATGAGGAGTTTTTCCAGGGATGTATGGAAGTAGGCTGTGGCTTGGTATGAGAAGTCAGAGCTCAGGTAGGGGTAAGGAAGGTATCCCTGAAGAATTGGCAGCCTGGCATTGGATGTCAGAGTCTAAGCAGGATGAAAAGGGCATCTACATAGAAAAGAAGCTCCCAGTGAGAGGAGAGATTGGTTACCTGAAAAGATTGATCAAATAAGTACATATACTAAAGATAATGGCAACTAGATTTTTCACTGTTGGAGGTGGTAATTGTACTATGGAAAGAAAGAAAACTAGAATGTTTGGAATTGAAATTCCAGGTTTCACTGTGAACTCATGGTTTTAAATACAGTAAAACCTTAGTTTGTGAGCATAATTCATTCCAGAAACATGCTTGTAATCCAAAGCACTTGTATATCAAAGCAAATTTCCCCATAAGAAATAATAGAAACTCAGATGATTCATTCCACAACACAAAAATATTTATATAAAAGTGATTACAATACTGTAATATAATACAAAATAATAAAGAAAATACAAATGTAAAGAAAAATAAATGAATTAACCTGCACTTAACTTTGAAAACCTTCCTGGCTGGTGTCAGGGAGAGAGAGGAGGGTTATTGTGTAGGACAACTTTCTCTATCACTGATGGAATCACTGCTACCTACTGGCTCAATGGAATCTTTTTCTGCATGGGGGCCATTGTGTATGCTCTCACAAATGTTGACTGCAGTACAATATTAATAAACTCTTATTATATACTATATTTAATGTAACTGGTAGTAAGGCAGCAGAGGAAAGGGTCTATATTCTATATGTGCAGGCAGCCTGACCTAGAAAGAAGCAAAGAATTCCTAAGCTTACTCTTGTATGGAAAAGTAAAGGACTGTCCATAGGTGCTTTGAAGTGACAAAAAATACATGAGTGCCAGTTGTGGGCACCTTCCAACATTCTGAAAAATCAATGATTTTTGCCAAACACCACAGCTTGGGACCGAGCATCAAAGCTCAGGATACGATCACCTACAATCAGTGAGACAGAGAGAGAGAAGAACCATTGGCTCAGTTGTGACCATGTGACTTTCATGGTCATGCACTACTCGTATTGTAAGGCATCACTTGTTTATCAAGTTAAAATTTATTAGAAATTTTTGCTCATCTTGTGGAACACTCACAAAATAAGCTACTCGTAATCCAAGGTTTTATGGTACAAAGAGATCAAAAAAAGACGGGGGAATTTGTAGACTGAAGGAGACTAAAGACTTATGAAGCCTAAATGTAATACATGACACTGAACTAGATCCTTTTGCTATAAACAGCATTATTGGTTCAGTTGATAAGACTTGCACAGACTCTGAGAATTAGGTAGGAATAATGTATGACTGCCAATTTCCTGAACTGATGATTATATTTGATTATGTAGGAGAATGTTTTTGTTTTTAGTAAATACACACTAATGTATTCGAGGAAGATGGGGCATCAGTCAAGTAAGCAACTTATTTTCAAATGGTTCAGGAAATAAATTTTTTTGGTAAAACATTTGAAACTTCTAATCTTTATGATTGTTTCACAGTTTCAAAAATGCATTTAATAAAAAATTATGCTGTGTTGTGCAATATTTTGAACACCTGAAACTAACATAACATTGTATGTTAATTATATTTCAGTAATATAAAAAAAGATAATGCAATGGATTTAAGTCTCAATTTTAGCTCATTGATTTTGAATTCTATTATTTAAATTCATCAAAAATGATTTAGGTTGTATTCACTCACGTTTTTTGCAGGATTATTGGCCAAGGGAAATCTATTTTGGAGACAATGATAAATGGTTACACACTGTAAAGAAAATGAAAGAAGATAGTTCATTTACGTCAATTTATACACATCTGTGGGGAACTGTCCCTCGAATACATGATGCAATCATTACCATGGAGTCAAGATTAGGGGAATGTTCAATTCTTTTGAAAAACCATGCCTCTAAAATACTTGATTGGAACAGCATAATTTCTGAGACAAGTAAACTTTATTTCTTTATAATGGTAAAGTAATGGTCACTTTTGTGTGTCTGCATGCCTGTCTCTGTGTGTGCATTCTCATAAAGAATGAAATCCTAAGGTGTAAAATATCTAAAAACATAAAATTTATTTTATTTTAAAACTTCTTCATTTCAACATAGTTCAGTCAAGATTTTTAGTTGAACATGAACATGTGGATTTAATGGAAGTGTTGTTAGAACAAAGCCTAAAATAGTTGTGAACTTTGTTAAGCTAGAGTGGAGGTAGCAGAATAACAAGAAAACAGGGTTGCATCAACTCTCTGTTGGTACCAGAGACAAGCAAGGCATCAAGGGTCAAAACATAAGAACAGAAACACCTAAAACCCAAAGTAAGGTGAGCTACATGAGCTGGGTTAGCCTGTAGGAAGTGTTCAGCATTCAGTAGTGAAAACCTACAGACTGAATAAGAGCATATCTGCTAGTAATGATTGTTTTTACCTTTTTTCAGTATTTATATAATATTTTTCTTATCTAGTTGTATTTCTTAATGCTTAGAGAGTAGCTTTAGGTACTAATGGTGATTCTTGTATTATTCTTTATTTAGTGGGCAAACTTTTCATAATACAATCCTTAAAAATGATAATATTGGTTTACTTACAAATTCTTTTCTGTGTGTTAAATATATTTAATTAGTTATATTAGATATCTGACCTCCTTTTTTACATCTTGATTTGTCAAATTCTGACAATGTGTTTAATATACTATTAAATTCACTACTGTTTTAGTTTAAATTTTCTTACTGAATTTTTCATCATTTTTAGTGTTAAAAGTGTTTTTAAATTATATAAGCTATATATATATAGCTTGTATGTGTGTCTGTAATAGAGGGAGGTATATAGAGAGAGTGAGCACAGGTGTACATTTTCAAAAAATATTTTATATTTTATATATATTTTATATATACTCATTGTCCTCAATATGTAAATGTCTGAGCTTCAACTCAGGTCTAGGTTACCTGACTTCAAAGTAGTCCCCCATAATCTTTCACTGGGCCTTGCTCCAAAGTACTGTACTTTATTGAATTTAAGGTGACCATGAAATAACCAAATGTAAGTAGCTAAGCTATTTGAAAAACATGGGCTTATTCAGTGGGAAAGAACTGAGATAAAACTTTAGATTTAGGAGGAAGTGCCAAAGACAAATTAGTTAGAACATGACATTTCTAAAAAAAGGAAACCTAATACAGTATTTGTACATTCAACTAAGGGTATGTGTGTCTAGCATTATGCCTATCAAAATAGCTAGTTGATCTCATTAAATAGTTTAATATGTAATTTCTTTAAAGTATTTAAATTTTATCTAATCATTCTTTTAAAGGTTCTAAAAGAAAATTGGAAAGATACAAGGCATTTCTAAGGAAGCACCATAAGAGAAAGAAGATAATGGTATGGATGTGTGTTCGTCTTCCTTGAAAAATTATATTTTCACAGAAAATATAATTACTATAATTTCCTAGATAAGCACCGATAGCATTTTTAACATTTCCCTTTAGTCTTTTATTGCCTGTGTATCTGTTTATGGGTTTTTTAAAAGGTGGACTCATATTCTTCTTTACACTCAGTATTAGAGTGTTGGCATTTTTCACATTACTATGTTACTTGAAGACTTAATGTATACAATACAACCTCCAGCTATTTAATAATTTATAATAACCTACTTCACTATTATAATAGTGCAGATTCCATGTCAGTCCTCTTCCTTTAGAAAATATTAGCAATTATTTTTTATTACCTTTAGAATTGCTTTGTCAATTTTTGTTAAATCTCTTTGAGTGTCTGATTAGAATTATAATAGACTTCAAATGAACTTAGAAACCTAGTCCTTTTCAAAAATACATTCTAAAATTATATAATGTTACAGTCATGAAGACTTTAAGTGCCACCACTAGCCTACCGACCTCATTAAATTTTGTTTTTTAAATTTCAAAATTACTTTGTTTATTCCTGATTATGATTAAGGTAGTCATTTTAGAGAATCAGAAGAACTAGATAAGCAATAGAAAGGATAAGCGCTGTAATTCTATCATTTATCAGCAAATCACATGTATCTCACTATCTAGTTGTCACTTTCACCTTTATTTTATTTTAAAAATAATTCAGAAAATTTGGATTAAATTATACATTTCTTGGGGCGCCTGGATGGCTCAGTTGGTTGAGCAACTGACTTCGGCTCAGGTCATGATCTCATGGTTTGTGAGTTCGAGCCCCGCGTCAGGCTCTGTGCCGACATCTCAGAGCTTGGAGCCTGCTTCTGATTCTGTGTCTCCCTCTCTCTCTGCCCCTCCCCTACTCATGTTCTGTCTCTCTCCGTCTCAGAAATAAATAAACATAAAATTTTTTTTTAATTATATATTTCTAATTCATTAAATGTATTATGAAATTTTCGTCAGTAAATATTTTTCTTCACCATATTAAGCGTAAACTAATGTAATAGCTCTTTGGTTAGACACTTAAGTTAGTTTTCATTATTCAGTATTATTTACAAAGCTGCTCTGAACTTATCTGGAGCTAAAGATTGTGCTCATCCAGGATTATTTTCTTAAGATAAATTTCCAGAAGTGGAACCGCATGGGAAAAGAAATGTGAAAACCTAAGTGTTTTGATATGTATTGCCAAATTGTTCTCTACAAAAGTAGTACCAATTTATATTTGTAACAATAGAGTTTGTGATTGATCCCTTGCCCATTTACTTGTCCACATTTAATACCATATCTTTGAATGTTTGCACAGTTGATTGGCATAAATGTTATGAATTGCATATGTTTTACTAATGAAGTTGATACTTCAGGTTTTTCTTAGCCTTTGTGTTTCTATTACTGTGAGTTGCCTATTTATGAACTTTGGCCATTTGGGGGGCTGTTCTTTTTTCATTTTTACAGCTGTTTGTGCTTTAAAAATGTTAACCCTTTCAGTAATATGTGTTATACATATTTATACCACTTTCTTTGTAGTTTTTAGCCCAAAGAAGGTTTTTTTTTTTTTTTGGTCATATAGAATTTTATATTTTTATGGATCTATAATTTTCTATTGAAGTTTTCTGTCTTTAGTGCCATAATATTTAAGAAGTCTTCCTTCATCAAAAGATCATACATACCTTCACCTGTGTTCTGTTGTATCATTCTTACAGATAATTGTGTGTGTGTGTGTGCGTAATTCTTTAATTCATCTCATGTTTATTTTTGTGTAAGGGAGTAAAACATAAGAATTTTGTTTTAGGTCATCAGTAAATTTGTGTGATTTTCTTCATATGAGGTCTAAACATCCCCTGTTAAATTTATTCTTAGGTATCTTAAGTTTTAATTACTAATGTGACTGAGATTTTTTTCCATTAGTTATTAAATGGGTTATTGTTGGTATATAGGAAATTATTTTTGGTATATGCATACTAGTCAATAGCATTAGTGGTTTCTCATCTTGTCTTCAATTTAGAAAAAATGATAGTACTTTGCTATTAGGCATCATTTTAAATGTTTAGATAGCAATCTTTTTTTACACAATAAAATTTATTTTTATTCCTAGTTTATTAAAGATATGTGTATGTGATGTTGATAGAGATCAGCTATAGCTATAGATATCTCCTTGCTCAAATACTTGAAAAAGAATCTCCATGGTTTGAAAAGAGAGGAAGATAATCCACAGTGATGATAGCAGAAGCTACTTTCAACTTTTAATCTATGAATGTGTCAGATTGCATTAGTAGCTTTTCAGAAGTTGAGCCATTCTTATATTCTAATATTCTCTTCTTATATTCTTATATTCTTAGGGTATACTTTTTTATTACATTACTGGATTGGATTCGCTATTGTTTTGTGTGGATGTTTGCATGTGTGTTTGATAAGATATGATTTTCTTTTGGTTTTCATATGAAAATTACACTAATCCCAGAAAATGAGTTACTTAGCTATATTTCTCTTTCTAGTTTGTAAACTATAGAATATAGTAGTTATATTGGGATATCATTTGTTTTATAGATATATAGATATAGATTCAGATATAGATAGAGATACAGATTTAGATATAGATTTAGATATCATTTGTGTTTTGGATGTTTGGCAAAAGTTGACTATGAACTTCTGTTTATTTAATTATTGTTTATATTTTGCAGGGGGATTAGGTAGGTTGGCAGAAATGCTGTGTGGAAGTTAACAGATTTCATAAATATCAACTTGGGTAGATTGTCAAAACATAATATTGAGTGAAAAAAAACAAATTACCCATTCATCAGTCAATGGACATATGGGGTCTCTCCATAATTTGACTACTGTTGATAATGCTGCTGTAAACATTGGGGTGCATGTGCCCCTTCATATAAGTATTTTTGTATCCTTTGGGTAAATTCCTAATAGTGCAGTTGCTAGTTCATAGGGTAGTTCTATTTTTAATTTTTGAGGAACCTCCATACTGTTTTCCAGAGTGGCTGCACCAGTTTGCATTCCCACCAACAGTGCAAAAGTGTTCCCCTTTCACCACATCCTTGCCAACATCTGTTGTTCATGAGTAGTTTGTTTTAGAGGAGATGTGGTATATATATATACAATGAAATACTACTTGGCGATGAAAAAGAATGAAATCTTGCCATTTGCAACAACGTGGATGGAACTAGAGAGTATTATACTAAGTGAAATAAGTCAGAGAAAAACAGATAACATATGATTTCACTCATATGTGGAATTTAAGAAAGTTAACAGATGAACATAGAGGAAAGTAAGGAAAAATAAGATTAAAACAGAGAGGGAGGTAAACCATAAGAAATTCTTAAATATAGAGAAAAACTGAGGGTTCCTCGAGGGGAGGTGGTTAGAGGGATGGTTTTAAATGGGTAATGGGCATTAAAGAGGTAACCTTTTGGGATGAGCCCTGGGTGTTATGTGTAAGAGATGAATCACTGAGTCTACTTGTGAAGCCAAGACTATACTGTTAGTGAATTTGAATTTAAATTAAAAAAAAAAAAGCAAATTACCAAATAGTATGTACAGTTGATATGATTCCTTTATATTTTAAAAACACACAAGAAGTGTTCATATTCTTCATGTATAGGTACACACATAGGTAAAAATCTGTTAATGGAATGGAAGGAATGCAAACCCAACAAAAATAATAGTGACTATCTGAAGGAAGGGAAACACTGAATAGAACTATAGAGATCATGGTAAAAAGGGAATCTGAATTTTATACTTTATTATATAAATTTCACATTTTATTTTAAAAATTAGTGTTAAGCAGGGGTGCCTGGGTAACTCACTTGGTTAAGCATCTGACTTTAGCTCAGGTCATGATCTCACAGTTCATGAGTTTGAGCCCTACATCGGGCTCTGTGCTGACAGCTCAGAGCCTGGAGCCTGCTTCAGATTCTCTGTCTCCCTCTCTTTCTGCCTCTCCCCTGCTCACGCTCTGTCTCTCTCTCTCTCTCTCTCTCTCTCTCTCTCTCTCAAAAATAAACATTAAAAAGAAAAGTCTTAGGCAAATACTAAAATGTCAACAGTAATCCATTCTAGGTTGTGGGAACATGAAAACACTGGTGATTTCTTTTTTTTTTTAATTTTTAAAGGAATTTTAAAAATTCTGACTTTTGAATTTTATCAGATAACTTCTGAGGATCTATTGCAATGACCTTTAGATGAATTATACTAACAAAAGTTTGAATTATTTTTATTGCTAAATGTGTTTTATTGGATTTTTTTATCTGGATTTTAACATGTGTTATTTATATTTTTGTGATATCTTTTCTAGGTTGTATAATCAAACACTAGTTCTGTATTACTGTTACTGTGCTCTTTGAAAACTTCTAGTATATCTTTGCTTCCCACAGAATAAAGCCAGGACTTTGAGATTAACATTAACATCTTTCTAAATCTGACTCCATCCTCATTGACTAATTATATCTATAGCTCTCAAGCACACAGCTGTCTGTTTTTATTATAATTGATTATTTTCCCTAAATAATCTTTTTTTTGCTCCTTTGCATACTTTTTTAAATGTCAATAATGTCATCTTCCTTCAGTTAGTAATCTTCTCTCGTTCTTTCAAATTTGTTTCCTTTGTCATTTCCTTTACAACATACGTATTGTATAATGTGTGTGTTTATGTGTGTGATTTGCCTGTAAGTTTAGTTATTCCTGGAGGAAGTAGGGATGTGGAAATGATCAAAAACTAATGTATACAGGCTACTTACTCTCTGTGTAAAGTAGAATGGGGGACATAGAGATACACCACCTAAACTGCCTGTCAAGGATCTGTTGCCCTAGCTGCTAAGAGTGCTTTAGGGGACACCCTTTAGCTGTCAGCGCCTTTCGGGGTTTGCTTCACCTACAGCGAACTTCCTCTTCTAAAGCCATACTCTTCCAGGAACCGCCTAAATCCAGTGACTGATCAAGTTGGAGGTGGAAAGGCCTAGCTATTTCAACCCAGTGCAGGATAACTGTGATGGGCCCTTTCAGCTCTAAAGCCCTTTTTAGAGTGCTTTGAGGTTGTTAGCATATATTACAGCTGACTTCTCTAACTTCCCAATTATGCCTCTCTCTTTGCCTTCCATAGATATTGATCCCAAAGGCACTCCCAGTAGATATTCTGCACACTAAATTTCACCTTAGAGTCTATTTCCCAGTGAACCAAAACGGCAATAAGTAGTTTCATATTTCTGTTATAGCCCTTTATCCCTCTGTGTTTTGTTTGTATACATATCTGATTCCCTTATTGAACTATGACTAGCTTGAGGGCAAGGACCATCTTTGTATTCCTATCATCTAGCACAGCAACAGCATTCTAGGCTTTGGTAGCAGATATACACACACGCATGCACACACACACCCACACAAGTTATCTGAACAAATTTACAAAATATAAAAATTTAAAAGATTTTTAAAGATTTTGTTTTAAATGTTTTCCAGCTTTCAGATGAAATGGAGACGAAGAAGACTGTAGAGGTATTTAAAATTTCTGTTCTATGAGATTATGTATCAAAAGTATTATGTAGAGGGGCGCCTGGGTGGCTGTCAGTTAAGCATCTGACTCTTGGTTTCAGCTCAGGTCAGAATCTCACAGTTTGTGGGTTCAAGCCCCTCATCAGGCTTTGAACTGACAGCTGTGGAGTCTGCTTGAGATTCTGTCTCCCTGTCTTTCTCTGCCCTTCCCCCACTCTCTGTCTCTGTCTCTCTGTCTCTCTGTCTCTCTCTCAAAATAAATAAACATTTTTTAAAAAGTATTATGTGGAAATGAAAAATGTTTATAATAACATAGATGTAGCTATAAATATAGATGGAGCCCTGAGGGAAGAGGTGGGTACAGGTATAGAAGCTTTCTCCTGCCTTTCTTTATCGGTAGTTTAGCTAAAATTCTTGATCAAAGTTGGTTCTGAAATATGATTTTGTTTTGCTTTTGTATTTGGCATATGAATATGCCAGGGCTCTTAATTTAATGGAATCAGAAAATATGAAGATTTTTTTAAGGTAGGATAAATATTTTTCACTTATTTTAATAGGAGAAAGTGAAATAATTATGTTAATGAATTATAGTTAAATATTTATCTGTCTTCTGTAGTCCTGTGAGACTACTATACTGAAAAGGGTGAAGTAATTAGTGTTCTGTGATACTTCCCTCTTTCTAGGATTGCAGCTTCTCAGGATTCAAAACAAATGAGCTTACTCAACTACCCAGACATTTGGATGCTGAACAAATTTATCTTTTTATTTTAAAAACCCAGAAGTTTGATGTACGTAAACCTTGTTATTATATGATACATTTTGAGAATATGATTTAATGAATCAGGCCTTTATTTAAAGCTATGACAAATTAGGTATTAAGCATAAGCATGATTGAATTTTGAAGGCATTAAGTCTGTCAGGAAAAGACCAGTGATATTTAATACCCTGATCACTAGAAAAAAATGTATTGGACTCTGTGTTACTGCCTCAGGAGTCTGAGGTTGCTACTGTGCATTGCCTTGGCATGTGACTGTAACAAGTGTTTTCCCCTCCCTCTCCTGCTTTATCAGCTCAAGATATTTTAGTCTGCTTATTTTGACCCCAAAATAACTTATGGGAGCCCTTCCCCACAATCCCATCTTTTGTGCCTCCAAGTGTCTGGGGAATTTTTGAGTAGTATCTCCACAGGGTGGCCAGTTGAAAAACTGTAAACATAGGAAGGTAACTAGATCATTGCCCATTGGTTGCCAAAGGTGGGATGAGAGTTGTGTGGTTACTAATACTGATTTCCCACTTAAATATTAGGTGGTCACCTAACAAGGTTTCCATTTCCTGAAGGCTTAAACAACGCTCCCTTACCCCCAAGCAGATTCCTTTCAGACAGTTCTCTGAGATGAAGTTGGCTCCTGGTAGGCCCTCTTCCCCATCTTTCACCTCCAGCTTTCCTGTGCCTCTTTGTTTCTCAACCCAAAATCCCTGTTTGTTTCCTCTCCTACAATAGTCCATCAGAAGGAACATAATCAACAATTAAGCCCCTCCTAATGGTTGCAGTGTTACAAGAAGTAGAGTCTGGGGGCGCCTGGGTGGCGCAGTCGGTTAAGCGCTGACTTCAGCCAGGTCACGATCTCGCCGTCCGTGAGTTCGAGCCCCGCATCGGGCTCTGGGCTGATGGCTCGGAGCCTGGAGCCTGTTTCTGATTCTGTGTCTCCCTCTCTCTCTGCCCCTCCCCCGTTCACGCTCTGTCTCTCTCTGTCCCAAAAATAAATAAAAAACGTTGAAAAAAAAAAAAAAAAAAAAAGAGAGTCTGATTGACCTGGTTTGGATCTTCTGCTTACCCTCAGGCAACTACAGAGCACCTCTATTAACAACTATATCTAGATTCAGTAATGACACTCTCTCTTATTTTCCATGCTAATACAAATGTTTTTCAATTCTCTTTTACATTTTGTGGGATTTTGGTGACAGTGAAGGCTTAGTGTGACCTCTTTATACAATCACCTGATCCCATTTTTTTAGAGAAATACTATAGGTGCTAATTATAGTTATGCCTGGATCATGAGCATATTTATTTCTTTTCTCTGACTATATTTTCCACACTTTCCTCAGGAAAAATATTTTATTGTTATAAAAAAATTGTGATTCAAATCAGTTTATGAATGTTGTTCTAGATAATCTGTAATATTTTTTCTAACAATAAAATTCCATGTTCTAAGATGGTACTACTATATTCTAAATATGGATCCATGGGGCACCTGGGTGGCTCAGTCGGTTGAGTGTCCGACTTCGGCTCAGGTCACGATCTCGCGGTCCGTGAGTTCGAGCCCCGCGTCGGGCTCTGTGCTGACTGCTCAGAGCCTGGAGCCTGTTTCAGATTCTGTGTCTCCCTCTCTCTCTGTCCCTCCCCCGTTCATGCTCTGTCTCTCTCTGTCTCAAAAATAAATAAACGTTAAAAAAAAATTAAAAAAAATATGGATCCAGTACATCTAACACAAATCAGAAGATAATCACATAAACAAGACATAAAAGTGCAGCTATGAGGAATTTTTAATATGGTTAATTAGGAGGATGCTTGCATTTTTGAAAGAAATAGTAAAGTGAAGAGTGGAAGTAGATATGGGTAGAGGGTGGATGGAGTATGACAAGCATCTGGGTATATCTTGGCATAGATACCCAGTGTTTTATTTGGTAATATCCCTAGCTGATTTCAAAAAAGAATTTAAATTGGTTTACTATAGCATGTACAATGCAATAGCATTAAAATAAATTATGAGGTTATAGTAAAGAGAGTAAGTGTAGGAAAATAAAAATAATCAGAGAAGATTATTTCATAGAAATACTTATGATAACAGACCAAGGGATTGAACTTATGGATCTGAAACTTGCAAAGAGGAGGTTATAGGGCTTCTGTTACACGCATGGAAGTATGGGAATCCATGGAATTAACGAATTCACCTAACCCCATCCAAACATGTTCCTTTACATACAGTCATTAATTTAGCTCCTTGATGAGAGAAAGTGTACATTATTCCCTCTACCTCCCAGAACAGAACCATGGTTACAGGTGATGCTTACTAAACACTTTATTGAATTAAAGTGAGTGAAAAATGACCTATATTCTGAATAAGAGTAGAAAGCTGAGCCACAGGCATAATGATATACATGAATAGAAATTCAAAAGAAAATTAGAAGTCATTTTGTCTAACCTAGACTCAATGTTAGGAAAAAAATAAAGTTCCAAGTTAGATAATCTAGGTTTTAAGATATGTTTACATTTACTTAAATCAAAAAAAAAAAAAAAGTATCACAGAGTGGTGAGAGGAGAAGAGAGAACCTTTTAACTTTTTCAGCTGTGCTTGGGGTTTTGGGGCAATTTCCAATTTTTGATTGTTTTGACTAAATATTGATAAACTTTAAAGAATTTGAAATTTTACTGAAAAAGGAAGTTAGTGATACTAGACATAGCCAAAACAGAATAGAAGCAATCATGCACTTAACTGTACACTGAAAAGAATCTTTGCTTGAAATTTGCAAATAATTTAAACAAAACTATTCAGCTTTTCCCTGTATTTCAATTTTCTACTTTTTTTCTTTATGTACTTTACATATTTCCTTATAATTAAGAAGTACTAAATCTAAGCTGTTAAGTACTAAGTACTAAATTGAAGCTGTTACGAATGGACTCCATACTATAATTAGTGTCCTATGAAAGAGAAGCGCCCCCACAGAATCATGACAAGGAATTTTTTTGTCATAAAAGTAAGCATGATATCCTTTTGTAGACTTGTACTTGAGGAACAGTAATTCATACCTATAGATTTCATTAAAGTGAGTCTTGAACTGTAATGAATCTGGCATTTTAAAACTTTTAGTAAATCAATAAGATAAAATCATCTATTGAATGTGCCTATTTAAAGCAAGATTTCTGGTCAACATAAATAGATTTAACTTTTTGTGACAATTTTTATCAATTGCCTAAAGAGTACACTCTATTTAGATAGGGTCTAGACTTACAATGGGGCTTGTTGGGATAGAATTCCAATATTGTTGGTATCTGTCTTTAGTATAAAAAGGAAATTGTATCATGTATTGTGGAATTTTTGCTGTTCTTAGTCTAGCCTACAATCTCATTTCAATAACTACTATGCAAATCTGATTGTTGAGCATATGAAATGTGGTTAGTGTGACTGAGATGAATTTTTTATTTCATTTCTTTTAATTAACTTGTATATGAATTTTAAAAGTAATAGCTGATTCAGTTATTGAAAGCTCTCAATTGTGGTTGGAGCAAAATCACAACTCTGTATTTTATGAAGTCTAAATACTGACCTAGTATTTATGATAAAAATGAATTGTTCAAATTGAGATGTGCTATAAATATAAAATATATACAGTATTTAAAACACCTGCTCCCACAAAAGAATGTAAAATATTTCATTAAGAATTTTTTACAACAGGAGCACCTGGGTGGCTCAGTCGTTTAAGCGTCCGACTTCCGCTCAGGTCATGATCTCACAGTTCATGAGTTTGAGCCCTGTATCGGGCTCTGTGCTGACAGCTTAGAGCCTGGAACCTGCTTCTGATTCTTTCTCTGCCCCTCACACACTCACACACACACACTCTCTCTCTCTCTCAAAAATAAACATTAAAAAAAGAATTTTTTACAATTATATGTTGAAATGATAATATTTTAAATATATTTTATTAAATAAAATATGTCATCAAAATTAATTTCACTTTTTACATTTTAAATTGGCTACTAGAAAATTTAATATTATCTACATGGCTCAACTAAATTTCTATTGAACAGTGCTAGTCTATAACCATTGAATACATACTCTATATATAGCCTATTTACATTAACATGTTTTATAATGTATTTTAATTTGATCTCCATGTGTCTTTTGTTCCACAGGAAAAAGTTTTTAAAATCTGGAAGACCCATTTTCTCTCAGAAGCTTCTATTGCTCTTTTACATGATTCATTTTGGTGGTGGTTTCTGCATAAATTTAAGGTATGATGTTATTTTTTAAACTTCTTTTTTTAAGTTGATTTGTAGTACAGTGAATTTTTTAGTAGAGATAGCAGTGGTACAAAAAAGTGTTTTTTGGATCCTTTCACAGAAATTGGGTTTTTAGTATTCTTCACATGTTAGAAATCCTGTTTAAAATCTAGAGTTCTTTCTGGAGCACCTGGATGATTCAGTTGGTTAAGCATCTGACTTCGGCTCAGGTCATGATCTCATGGTTTTTGAGTTTGAGGCCTGCATCCGGCTCTACACTGGCAGCCAAGAGCCTGCATGGGATTCTCTCTCTCCCTCTCTCTCTCTCTCTGTCCCTCCCCTGCTTGCCCGTGTGTGTATGTGTGTGTGTGTGTGTGTGTGTGTGTGTGTGTTCTCTCTCAATAAATAAATAAACTTTAAAAAAAAATCTAGAGTTGTTTCATAGGAGTTAAAACTTTAATATGTGGAAGCCAAAAGAAAGCTGGAGTAGCCATACTTATATCAGACAAACTAGACTTTAAATTAAAGGCTGTAACAAGAGATGAAGAAGGACGTTATATAATAGTGACAGGGTCTATCCATCAGGAAGAGCTAACAATTATAAATGTCTATGCGCCGAATACCGGAGCGCCCAAATATATAAAACAATTACTCATAAACATAAGCAACCTTATTGAGAAGAATGTGGTAATTGCAGGGGACTTTAACACCCCACTTACAGAAATGGATAGATCATCTAGACACACGGTCAATAAAGAAACAAGGGCCCTGAATGAGACATTGGATCAGATGGACTTGACAGATATATTTAGAACTCTGCATCCCAAAGCAACAGAATATACTTTCTTCTCGAGTGCACATGGAACATTCTCCAAGATAGATCATATACTGGGTCACAAAACAGCCCTTCATAAGTTTACAAGAATTGAAATCATACCATGCATACTTTCAGACCACAATGCTATGAAGCTTGAAATCAACCACAGAAAAACGTCTGGAAAACCTCCAAAAGCATGGAGGTTAAAGAACACACTACTAACGAATGAGTGGGTCAACCAGGCAATTAGAGAAGAAATTAAAAAATATATGGAAACAAACGAAAATGAAAATACAACAATCCAAATGCTTTGGGACGCAGCAAAGGCAGTCCTGAGAGGAAAATACATTGCAATCCAGGCCTATCTCAAGAAACAAGAAAAATCCCAAATACAAAATCTAACAGCACACCTAAAGGAAATAGAAGCAGAACAGCAAAGGCAGCCTAAACCCAGCAGAAGAAGAGAAATAATAAAGATCAGAGCAGAAATAAACAATATAGAATCTAAAAAAACTGTAGAGCAGATCAACGAAACCAAGAGTTGGTTTTTTGAAAAAATAAACAAAATTGATAAACCTCTAGCCAGGCTTCTCAAAAAGAAAAGGGAGATGACCCAAATAGATAAAATCATGAATGAAAATGGAATTATTACAACCAATCCCTCAGAGATACAAACAATTATCAGGGAATACTATGAAAAATTATATGCCAACAAATTGGACAACCTGGAAGAAATGGACAAATTCCTGAACACCCACACACTTCCAAAACTCAATCAGGAGGAAATAGAAAGCTTGAACAGACCCATAACCAGCGAAGAAATTGAATCACTCATCAAAAATCTCCCAACAAATAAGAGTCCAGGACCAGATGGCTTCCCAGGGGAGTTCTACCAGACGTTTAAAGCAGAGATAATACCTATCCTTCTCAAGCTATTCCAAGAAATAGAAAGGGAAGGAAAACTTCCAGAGTCATTCTATGAAGCCAGTATTACTTTGATTCCTAAACCAGACAGAGACCCAGTAAAAGAAGAGAACTACAGGCCAATATCCCTGATGAACATGGATGCAAAAATTCTCAATAGATACTAGCAAATCGAATTCAACGGCATATAAAAAGAATTATTCACCATGATCAAGTGGGATTCATTCCTGGGATGCAGGGCTGGTTCAACATTCGCAAATCAATCAACGTGATACATCACATTAACAAAAAAAAAGAGAAAAACCATATGATCCTGTCAATCGATGCAGAAAAGGCCTTTGACAAAATCCAGCACCCTTTCTTAATAAAAACCCTTGAGAAAGTCGGGATAGAAGGAACATACTTAAAGATCATAAAAGCCATTTATGAAAAGCCCACAGCTAACATCATCCTCAACGGGGAAAAACTGAGAGCTTTTTCCCTGAGATCAGGAACACGACAGGGATGCCCACTCTCACCGCTGTTGTTTAACATAGTGCTGGAAGTTCTAGCATCAGCAATCAGACAGCAAAAGGAAATCAAAGGCATCAAAATTGGCAAAGATGAAGTCAAGCTTTCGCTTTTTGCAGATGATATTATACGTGGAAAATCCGATAGACTCCACCAAAAGTCTGCTAGAACTGATCCATGAATTCAGCAAAGTTGCAGGATACAAAATCAATGTACAGAAATCAGTTGCATTCTTATACACTAACAATGAAGCAACAGAAAGACAAATAAAGAAGCTGATCCCATTCACAATTGCACCAAGAAGCATAAAATACCTAGGAATAAATGTAACCAAAGATGTAAAGGATCTGTATGCTGAAAACTATAGAAAGCTTATGAAGGTAATTGAAGAAGATTTAAAGAAATGGAAAGACATTCCCTGCTCATGGATTGGAAGAAGAAATATTGTCAAAATGTCAATACTACCCAAAGCTATCTACACATTCAATGCAATCCCAATCAAAATTGCACCAGCATTCTTCTCGAAACTAGAACAAGCAATCCTAAAATTCATATGGAACCACAAAAGGCCCCGAATAGCCAAAGTAATTTTGAAGAAGAAGACCAAAGCAGGAGGCATCACAATCCCAGACTTTAGCCTCTACTACAAAGCTGTCATCATCAAGACAGCATGGTATTGGCAGAAAAACAGACACATAGACCAATGGAATAGAATAGAAACCCCAGAACTAGACCCACAAACGTATGGCCAACTCATCTTTGACAAAGCAGGAAAGAACATCCAATGGAAAAAAGACAGTCTCTTTAACAAATGGTGCTGGGAGAACTGGACAGCAACATGCAGAAGGTTGAAACTAGACCACTTTCTCACACCATTCACAAAAATAAACTCAAAATGGATAAAGGACCTGAATGTGAGACAGGAAACCATCAAAACCTTAGAGGAGAAAGCAGGAAAAGACCTCTCTGACCTCAGCCGTAGCAATCTCTTACTCGACACATCCCCAAAGGCAAGGGAATTAAAAGCAAAAGTGAATTCCTGGGACCTTATGAAGATCAAAAGCTTCTGCACAGCAAAGGAAACAACCAACAAAACTAAAAGGCAACCAACGGAATGGGAAAAGATATTTGCAAATGACATATCGGACAAAGGGCTAGTATCCAAAATCTATAAAGAGCTCACCAAACTCCACACCCGAAAAGCAAATAACCCAGTGAAGAAATGGGCAGAAAACATGAATAGACACTTCTCTAAAGAAGACATCCGGATGGCCAACAGGCACATGAAAAGATGTTCAGCGTCGCTCCTTATCAGGGAAATACAAATCAAAACCACACTCAGGTATCACCTCACGCCAGTCAGAGTGGCCAAAATGAACAAATCAGGAGACTATAGATGCTGGAGAGGATGTGGAGAAACGGGAACCCTCTTGCACTGTTGGTGGGAATGCAAATTGGTGCAGCCGCTCTGGAAAGCAGTGTGGAGGTGCCTCAGAAAATTAAAAATAGACCTACCCTATGACCCAGCAATAGCACTGCTAGGAATTTATCCAAGGGACACAGGAGTACTGATGCATAGGGGCACTTGTACCCCAATGTTCATAGCAGCACTCTCAACAAATTATGGAAAGAGCCTAAATGTCCATCAACTGATGAATGGATAAAGAAATTGTGGTTTATATACACAATGGAGTACTACGTGGCAATGAGAAAAAATGAAATATGGCCTTTTGTAGCAACGTGGATGGAACTGGAGAGTGTGATGCTAAGTGAAATAAGCCATACAGAGAAAGACAGATACCATATGGTTTCACTCTTATGTGGATCCTGAGAAACTTAAGAAAAACCCATGGGGGAGGGGAACAAAAAAAAAAAAAAAAAAAGGTTAGAGTGGGAGAGAGCCAAAGCATAAGAGACTGTTGAGAACTGAGAACAAACTAAGGGTTGATGGGGGGTGGGAGGGAGGAGAGGGTGGGTGATGGGTACTGAGGAGGGCACCTTTTGGGATGAGCACTGGGTGTTGTATGGAAACCAATTTGACAATAAATTTTATATATAAAAAATAAATAAATAAATAAATAAATAAATAAATAAATAAATAAATAAATATATAAATAAAAAAGAAAATGTGAGATTTTCTACAGTGATAGTCTCACAAATAAAATAAAATATTTGAATAGATGAACTGTTATCTTTTATGAAAAAAAAAAAAAAAAAAACCTCATTGATTGCCTCTGCATGCCAGCTTTAATGCAGGAACCTTTATTAACCTGTCAAATGTTTGTGTGCTCTCTGTGTGCCAGGCACTGTGCTGAGGGCTTGGAAAACAAAGTCAAACAAAACATGATCCTTGTCTTTATTTTACTATGCTACTTTAAGATATGTATTGTCAGATACATTTGGTAGATGAGGAAACTAGGACTAATTAGCCCAGGGAAGGCAGCTAATGAATAACAGAGCCAGTATTCAAATTCAGGTTCGCATGATACCAAACCCATGCTTATTCCACTATAGCAACTGATCTGCCTCTTAAGAATAAATAAAATTACTGATATTATGCATACAAATCCAATTTTTAATTATAGTATTATTACTTTTAATTCCATACATTTTTTATTTTTTAAGCCTGACAGAGAAAATCAAGATTCCTTGTTTGATAGAATTTCAGAAAGTTATGTGATGCTTTTCATGAGCATCCCTGCAAGTCGAAAGGATACATTCCTTCAGGTAAACATAGAAATTAACTGGTTATGCTAAGCATTTTTAGAGCAAATGAAATAAAAAAATAGTTATTTTATTCAAACATTTATTAGAAGTTGTTTTGTTACTTTGAAAGGAAATTGCCTGAAGTAGAGTAAGTAATGGTCAAATATGAAAAGTTATGCTTCCCCCTCAGAATATTGTATTCCCTCGCCTAAAAGTCTTACAGAATCTCCTTAGTGTGGTACAGGTATTTTGTTTGCATATTGATAATGTGAAAACTGTTGACTTATCCTATATATATTTTTTATTTTTTTCTGTGTATCTATAAAATTAATCATTTTTCTTTTCCCTTATAATATATCTTTTGATCTGTTTAAGAGGACTTGAGAAGTTTATGTTATGTGTAAGGGTTAAGCACTCGTTAAAGTAAACAAAAATGGACATAGTTATGAAGTTTTTGTTTTACTTTTCTGTCATTATAATAACTATTGAAAAGGATTGATTAAAAGGCTTTGTGTCCTTTGTGTTCTTTTAATGTGAATTGAAAATGTGTAGGAATTTCATTAGATATTTTTAAATTTATTTTTTTTTAATTTTTAAATGTTTATTTTTGAGAGAAAGACAGAGACAGAGTGTGAGCTGGGGACCGGCAGAGAGAGAGGGAGACAGAGAATCCAAAACAGGCTCCGGGCTCCAAGCTCTGTCAGCACAGAGCCTGATGCTGGGCTCGAACTCACGAACTGTGAGATCATGACCTGGAGCCGACGTCAGACTCTTAACTGACTGAGCCATCCAGGCACGCCTGATATTTTTAAATTTAAACATCTAGCATTTCAAAGCAGAAGCCACATTCAAATACTTTTGTGTTGACATCTGTAAATCAGAAATACATTCATATTTTGAGTTGATAACTGTTTTTCTGGGTAAAGCAAACTTAAAAACAGTAAAATGTCTTTCACAATGAAAGTATAAACAAACTTAAACTGCCAAATATTTATGTTCAATCTTGACCTATCTTACTTACTCACAGTCATATACACGTAGTGTCATAAAAGGAAACCAGTAGCGCACTGGGAATAGGGAGACTTGGCTTCATGTCCAGAATCTGCTACTAATTACCTGGATGATCTTGACAAAACATTTAGTCTCTCACTTCCACAGCTGAAAGAGGTTGATTAGAACCGTGATTCATAAATTGTTGTTTTGTGGAACAATGGTGTTCTGAAAGATGGACTAGGATTTTTCTCTCCTAATACTAAAATATTTTGTTCTTATTTGCATGTAAACGTTAGTTAATGGTTAGGATTCTTGGTAAATTGCCTAGAAATGACAAAAACAGCTCTTTCTCCTATCCATAATTTTCCACTTAGTCTAT
The DNA here is from genome assembly GCF_028749965.1 of Puma concolor. Classification (NCBI taxonomy): domain Eukaryota; kingdom Metazoa; phylum Chordata; class Mammalia; order Carnivora; family Felidae; genus Puma; species Puma concolor. The sequence continues at coordinate 94,682,461 of NC_141672.1, read as the reverse complement.
CTTTTGTGGTGAGTGAGCCTAGCCTACGTAACATGGTTTGATGAAATCAAGCCTGCTTTAACACCATGCTTTTGAGAAAAGGATAACCGGCCTATTTAATATGGACAAAGATAGTAGTGGCACCATTGCATATCCCCCATTCTCCAATGTCTAGACCTACAATTTTGGTCCAAATGTTCTCCCCTGGGGTTGATATGCCTTCTGACAGATCCTATATTTATAACCTTTCTCAAATCATGACTTGATTTTTTTCTGGGTCCCTATTTTCAGTAGCTTTTTCCAAGGAGAAATTAGAAGTTTTTATTCAAAATTCAAAGCCTCATTTGAGAACAAACAAGATGTACATCTTGGTGATTTGACCCCTTGACCTGGATTTGATCTTCTTTTAATGCTCCCTTTCTGTTTCTATGCTTGAGGCCACCTCCCTATACATCTATCTCCTCCAGAGCTGTTTAAGTAGAAGTAAAGCCTCAGCTCTTATTGACCAATTTCCATTATTTTTAACTCACTCAGATAAGTTAGGGTTTTGTTACTGCTTGCTCATCTGATTTATTTTACCTAACAGAGAGAAATTTATTAATATTTAGGAATCAAAAAGTCATCTTCATATTCCACTATTCAGTACAAATTAGCTTAATCTAAACATATTTAATGTGGCTTTACTTCTCTTTCTTCCAGGGTTATACAATGATAGACCTTCAGAAATTTTCCCAACACAATTTGACGTTTGATCCTTAATCTCATGAAGATGAGATATTCACATAAAACTTTTAGTTCACCTTGTTCAACCTTTTAATTTTAATAGTCAGTATTACTTCTTATACCAAAATATAACATGTGATTATTTCTGATAGTAAAAAAAAATGTTCATTATTCACTCAATAAAATTAAACATACCAATATATTAAAGCATTCCCCCCAACCACCAAACAAAAATCATGGAATTCTTCAAAGAGTATCATCATTTACCAGAAAGTTTCAGCACTCCTGGATTAGGTAACTGTGTTAGTTGCCTATTGTTACTCTAACAAATTATCAAAAATTTAGTGACTTTTCAAACAACAGAAATTCCTTGTCTGAGACTTGTAGAGTCCAGAAGTCCAAACCGAATCTCATAGGGCTAAAATTGAGGTATCAACAAGGCCAATTTCTTTCAGAGGCCCCAGAGGAGAATCCATTCCTTGTCTCTTCTAGCTTCTGCTGGCTGCCAGCAATCTTTGGCTTCTGGTCGCATCACTCTAACTTCTGTTTCTGCCATCACGTTGCCTTCTTCTCTTTTATAGTAAAATTTCCAGAGCCTCCCTCTTATAAGGACACTTGTGATTACACTTAAGGCACACTGGATAATCCAGTATGATCTCCCCACTTAAGATCTTTAGCTTCATGAAATCTGCAAAGCCCTTTTGTTGAATAAATTAACATTCCTATGTTCCAGAGATTAAGACAGTGACCTCCAAGGGACACTTAGATTCCAAAAGTTTACATTTAATATTAAGGGCTAAATGTGATTTTAAATACTTATTTGACTGCTGAATACAAGAATAATAAATTAAAATATTTTAATTTTTAAATATAAAACTATAGTAACTTTTATGTTTAGTCACTTCCTAAGAGAAATTTAGTAGTTTAGGGGTTTTAAGTCTAATAGAATAATACAGTACCATATATTTGTTGATATCTGATCATAGTTTTACTGTGTAAACAATATATAGTTATTACAACGTATTAACTCACCTAAACAGATTTCAGTTATTTAAAAAAAGTTTGTTATTCTAGCCACACACACACACACACACACACACACACACACACACACACACACAAAATGGTAATTATGTGACATGATGTAGGTATTAACTAATATTATGGTGGTGATCATATTGCAGTTTATAAGCGTATCAAATCAACATGCTGTATACCTTAAACTTACACTGTGTTATATATAAATCATATTTTAATTAAAAAATACATAAATAGGGGCACCTGGGTGGTAAGATTGCGTGCTTGCTCAGAGAAGCAGTAACCACTTTGTTCATCCTATTAACATCTATGTTCTAAAACCACATCTTGTTAGGATTCTGTTATTGATATGGAAGTTTATGGGGGAGAGAGAAGATGACAAATTTAAAATACATGTATATGGGGGCATCTGGGTGTCTCAGTTGGTTAAGCATCTGGCTCCAGCTCAGGTCATAATCTCGCACTTCTTGGGTTCAAGCCCTCCATCGGGTTCTGTGCGGACAGCTCAGAGCCTGGAGCCTGCTTTGGATTCTATGTCTCCCTCTCTCTCTCTTCCCCTCCCCAACTCATGCTCTGTCTCTCTCAAAAATAAGTAAACATTAAAAAAATAAAATAAAATAAAATTTAAAATATGTAAATATACATTTTATTATAATGATCTACACATGTCACTTTCTAAAAGAGGATAACAATACCAAGGTTAAATGAAATAATAATCATCAAACTTTATCTTAAAATATGATAATTAAACCTTATATTGTTAACTTCATCCTTTATCCAAATTAAATTTTCTAAAATGCTAACAAATAGCCAAATTGACTTTATTTTCAACTCTTCTTTGCTCATGTCCCTCAGTTAGAGGTACAAAGAAGTGAGGAGTGGCCAAAAGCAAGCTATAAGAAAAAAGGGACATAGGGTGCCTGGGTGGCTCAGTCAGTTAAGAGTCTGCCTTTTTATTTCAGCTCAGGTCATGATCTCATGGTTCATGGGTTCAAGCCCTGTGTCATGCTCTGTGTTGACAGTGTGTAGCCTGCTTGGAATTCTCTCTTTCTGCCCTTCCCCCCGGGTACACACTCTCTCTCTCAAAATAAATAAATTTTTTTTAATTAAAAGAATTAAATTTTTTAAAAAAAGATAAAAGGGACATACATATTTCACAAACTTAATAATCATTTCTTTGGTAGCTGAGATAGGCTATATAAAATATGAAATTACTCTAATATGACTCTTTTTGATAGGTGTATCCTGATTGTTTGGCACAAGCTATCTATGCAACATTCCAGGAAGCATTTCCAGAATCCAGTAATATTTTTAATGATGAATTTAAAGAAGATCTAGGAAATAATATTTTTCTTTGGCTGTCAGGTATGAGTATATCATTTACATATCGATCATTATTTTGATACCTAAAACTTTTAGATTACAGTATCTTGTCAAAAAATTAGTAGTTCTTTGCTTTACAAAACATGTCATATTAATGCCTATATTTTAAAAAAGAATGATTATTTTCTCTGAAAGTTTTGCTATATCAAAACCTGTTATTAACGTTAGAAGCCAAATCATTTTATTGGCAATGGGATTGTTATAGAAAATTGAATTTCCATAGAAATAAAGCTATATATATTTTATATTTAGAAAGTAAATATTTTAGGCTGCTTTGGAACATTGTAGACATTTTTATGGCAAATAGTATTGGGTAAATTCTAGAGCTAACTTAGTTCCTTGCGGAAATATAATCAATGATTAATCAAGAAAAAGGTTTCTTTTTGAATCATGGTATATGTGTAAGTGGGAGTGATAGGACTGAAAGGCTGAAGGAAATTAAAATCTATCCTAGAGCATTTTGCTAGAGATTTAGGCAACTGAGTGTAAAACTAAGGTATAATTTCATGTTCCGGGAGTGACTTCCTCAATATTTTTTTTATAATACTGCTTCACTCTTATGGACTACCAGAAGCTATTGACTATTTTTAAATTGTTCTTATAAATCTTTTGATACAAATTTTGGCAGATTTTTTTAAAACTGTTTTGCACCAATTCTTAGTAACCAAACCATTTCTGAAAGAAAATGTTATTGGGGTACCTGGGTGGCTCAGTCAGTTAAGTGTCTGACTTTGGCTCAGGTTATGATCTCATGTTTCATGAGTTCAAGCCCCATGTCTGTCTTCAGACTTAGGTCATGATCTTGCTGGTCAGAGTTCGAGCCCCATGTTGGGCTCTGTGTTGACAGCTCGGAACCTGGAGCCTGTTTCAGATTCCGTATCTCCCTCTCTCTCTCAAAAATAAATAAAACATTAAAAAAAAGAAAATGTTATATATTTTAAGGAGGGCTCCTTTGAGAGGTAAAGACTAGAAAGCAGCACTTAGAAACCACCCTCCCCTTCAATCAACACACACAGACCAGAGCCTTCCAATTATAGAGATAAATACAATGAATTCTAATATAAGAAATTAAAAGGGAATGGACACAGCATTCATACCAACATTCTATAAGAAAAAAATGTGATGAAGAACAGAACAACTTTCTTGCTAACCTATTCTACTATATTGTGTCCCCCCAAAATTCATACATTGAAGTCCTAACCCCCAGTACACCTCAGAATGTGGTTGTATTTCAGTATAGGACCTTTAAAGAGGTAATTAGGTTAAATGAAATAATTTCAGTGAGCTCTAATCCAACAAGACTGGTGTCCTTTGAGTAGGGAGACACCAGGGATGTGGATTCACAGAGAAAAGGCCATGTGAGGACACAACAAGAAGTTAGCCATCTGTAAGCCAAGGGAAGAGACCTCATGAGAAATCAGACCTGCTTGCACCCTGATCGTGGACATCCAGCCTCCAGAACTGTGATACATTTCTGTTGTTTAAGTCCTCTGGTCTTTAGCATTTTTGTTATGGCAGCACTAGCAAACTAATACAGATTTTTAAAATTAACTAGAAAAGAGTTGACAAAAACAGATGAAAATTTTTACCCAGCAATTAAAAACTGGAACAGATGAAATCAAAGGCATCAAAATTGGTGAAGATGAAGTCAGGCTGTCACTTTTTACAGATGACATGATACTCTACATGCAAAACTCCATAGACTCCACCAAAAAGTCTGCTAGAACTGATCCATGAATTCAGCAAAGTCGCAGGATATAAAATCTATGTACAGAAATCAGTTGCATTCTTATACACTAATAATGAAGCAACAAAAAGACAAATAAAGAAACTGATCCCATTCACAATTGCACCAAGAAGCATAAAACACCTAGGGGTAAACCTAACCAAAGATGTAAAAGATCTGTATGCTGAAAACTATAGAAAGCTCATGAAGGAAATTGAAGACGACACAAAGAAATGGAAAAACATTCCGTGCTCATGGATTGGAAGAATAAATATTGTTAAAATGTCAATACTACCCAAAGCAATCTACACATTCAATGCAATCCCAATCAAAATCGCACCAGCATTCTTCTCGAAGCTGGAACAAGCAATCCTAAAATTTGTATGGAACCACAAAAGACTCTGAATAGCCAAAGTAATATTGAAGAAGAAAACCAAAGCGGGAGGCATCACAATCCCAGACTTTAGCCTCTACTACAAAGCTGTAATTATCAAGACAGTATGGTATTGGCACAAAAACAGACACAGACCAATGGAATAGAATAGAGACTCCAGAATTGGACCCACAAAAGTATGGCCAACTAATTTTTGACAAAGCAGGAAAGAATATCCAATGGAAAAAAGACAGTCTCTTTAACAAATGGTGCTGGGAGAACTGGACAGCAACATGCAGAAGGATGAAACTAGACCACTTTCTTACACCATTCACAAAAACAAACTCAAAATGGATAAAGGACCTGAATGTGAGACAGGAAACCATCAAAACCCTAGAGAAGAAAGCAGGAAAAAACCTCTCTGACTTCAACTGCAGCAATTTCTTACTCGACACATCTCCAAAGGCAAGGGAATTAAAAGCAAAAATGAACTACTGGGACCTCATGAAGATAAAAAGCTTCTGCACTGCAAAGGAAACAATCAACAAAACTAAAAGGCAACCGACAGAATGGGAAAAGATATTTGCAAATGACATATCGGACAAAGGGCTAGTATCCAAAATCTATAAAGAGTTCACCAAACTCCACACCTGAAAAACAAATAATCCAGTGAAGAAATGGGCAGAAGACATGAATAGACACTTTTCTAAAGAAGACATCCAGATGGCCAACAGGCACATGAAAAGATGCTCAACGTTGCTCCTCATCTGGGAAATACAAATCAAAACCACACTGAGATACTACCTCACACTGTTAAGAGTGACTAAAATGAACAATTCAGGAGTATATAGATGCTGGAGAGGATGTGGAGATACGGGAACCCTCTTGCACTGTTGGTGGGAGTGCAAACTGGTGCAGCTGCTCTGGAAAACAGTGTGGAGGTTCCTTGAAAAATTGGAAGTAGATCTACCCTATGACCCAGCAGTAGCACTGCTAGGAATTTACCCAAGGGATACAGGAGTGCTGATGCATAGGGGCACTTGTGCCCCAATGTTTATAGCAGCACTTTCAACAATAGCCAAATTATGGAAATGTCTATCAACTGACAAATGGATAAAGAAGATGTGGTTTATATATACAATGGAATACTACTTGGCAATGAGAAAGAATTAAATCTGGTCATTTGTAGCAACGTGGATGGAACTGGAGAGTATTATGCTAAGTCAAATAAGTCAGGCAGAGAAAGACAGATACGATATGTTTTCACTCATATGTGGATCCTGAGAAACTTAACAGAAGACCAGGGTGGAGGGGAGGGGGAAAATAAGTTACAGAGAGGGAAGGAGGCAAACCACAAGAGATTCTTAAATACTGAGAACAAACTGAGGGTTGGTGGGGGTGGGAAAGAGGGGAAAGTGGGTGATGGGCATTGAGGAGGGCACCTGTTGGGATGAGCACAGGGTGTTGTATGGGAACCAATTTGACAATAAATTATATATATATATATAATATATATATATAATTTATATATATATATTATATATATAATATATATTTATATATATATTATATATATATAATATGCATATATAATATGTATATATATAATATATATAAAGAAAAAAGAAATATTATTCTAAACAAAAATAATTAAAAAATTAAAAATGGAACAGAGCAGATAAAAGTTATAATCCTAACATTCTAACAAAAATTTCTAAGAAATAATGAAAGAATCATAGTTGTAAGGGGAGAATACAAATTGGAAATGTAAGTCCATGGAACACACATATGTATACATGGAATTACCATGTTAATCAAAATACAGAATATGGGTGCCTGGGTGGCTCAGTTGGTTATGATTCTTGATTTCAGCTCAGATCATGATCTCACGGGTTTGTGAGCTTGAGTTCCACATTGGGTTCTGTGCTGACAGCAGGGAGCCTGCTTGGTATTCTCTCCCTCCCTCTCTCTCTCCCCTCCCCCACTAGCATGCATGCTCTCTCTCTCTCAAAGTAAATAAATAAACTTAAAAAAAATATAGAACGTATCCAGCATGTTGCATAGATAGTGCCTTTTAATGGCAAAGTCTTTTGTGTTTATACTTAGTTATTAATGTTTACCTTTTGCTTTAAGTAAAATACTACAGCTTATATCACACTTAGAGTTTGGAATTTATTGAGCTGTTCTTGTTACATAATAATACATAGCAAAATATTACAAATGGTACCTACTGGCTTAATAACAAATATATGTTCTCTATTTGTTGGAAATGAAATTCTATATGTTCATGTGTGGTTGCCTTGACTAGTATACACGTGTGTTTCTATAGGATTTTATTTGTATTTACAATAGTTTTAATAGGTGTTATATCTTTACTCAATTAAAAATCCCTTTTCTCCTATAAAAATATATGAGTTCACAAAAGAAAAAACTTATTTTTGTCTAACATAAATCTTCACCTGATATAGTTTAGATACATCTTTTACTCTTAAGTTTACAGTGCATAATTTTTAGGTATTTTAGCTACCAGTAATCTAACACTGAATCAATTTTATAGACATATAAAATTAGATTTGTTCTAGTCTTTAATGATAGTTCTCTTATAGAGGCAAACATATTGATTTGACTTCCACCCAGTATTATCTAAAAAAATTAATATTATGGAAAGAATCCTTTTACTCCTGCCATGACCATGCAAGATTCTGTAGATAAAGTTTTAGGATCATTGTCATCTTAACTTTCTTGAATCATCCAAGTCATGAACAAGGCATATTTCCCTATTTGTTTAGGAGTTTGTTAATTTACCTCAGTATATTTTCTGTTTTCAGCATGTAGATCTTTTTTTTTTTTTTTTTTTATGAAATTTATTGTCAAATTGGTTTCCATACAACACCCAGTGCTCATCCCAAAAGGTGCCCTCCTCAGTACCCATCACCCACCCTCTCCTCCCTCCCACCCCCCATCAACCCTTAGTTTGTTCTCAGTTCTCAACAGTCTCTTATGCTTTGGCTCTCTCCCACTCTAACCTCTTTTTTTTTTTTTTTTTGTTCCCCTCCCCCATGGATTTCTCTTAAGTTTCTCAGGATCCACATAAGAGTGAAACCATATGGTATCTGTCTTTCTCTGTATGGCTTATTTCACTTAGCATCACACTCTCCAGTTCCATCCACGTTGCTACAAAAGGCCATATTTCATTTTTTCTCATTGCCACGTAGTACTCCATTGTGTATATAAACCACAATTTCTTTATCCATTCATCAGTTGATGGACATTTAGGCTCTTTCCATAATTTGGCTATTGTTGAGAGTGCTGCTATGAACATTGGGGTACAAGTGCCCCTATGCATCAGTACTCCTGTGTCCCTTGGATAAATTCCTAGCAGTGCTATTGCTGGGTCATAGGGTAGGTCTAGTTTTAATTTTCTGAGGCACCTCCACACTGCTTTCCAGAGCGGCTGCACCAATTTGCATTCCCACCAACAGTGCAAGAGGGTTCCCGTTTCTCCACATCCTCTCCAGCATCTATAGTCTCCTGATTTGTTCATTTTGGCCACTCTGACTGGCGTGAGGTGATACCTGAGTGTGGTTTTGATTTGTATTTCCCTGATAAGGAGCGACGCTGAACATCTTTTCATGTGCCTGTTGGCCATCCGGATATCTTCTTTAGAGAAGTGTCTATTCATGTTTTCTGCCCATGTCTTCACTGGGTTATTTGCTTTTCGGGTGTGGAGTTTGGTGAGCTCTTTATAGATTTTGGATACTAGCCCTTTGTCCGATATGTCATTTGCAAATATCTTTTCCCATTCCGTTGGTTGCCTTTTAGTTTTGTTGGTTGTTTCCTTTGCTGTGCAGAAGCTTTTGATCTTCATAAGGTCCCAGGAATTCACTTTTGCTTTTAATTCCCTTGCCTTTGGGGATGTGTCGAGTAAGAGATTGCTACGGCTGAGGTCAGAGAGGTCTTTTCCTGCTTTCTCCTCTAAGGTTTTGATGGTTTCCTGTCTCACATTCAGGTCCTTTATCCATTTTGAGTTTATTTTTGTGAATGGTGTGAGAAAGTGGTCTAGTTTCAACCTTCTGCATGTTGCTGTCCAGTTCTCCCAGCACCATTTGTTAAAGAGACTGTCGTTTTTCCATTGGATGTTCTTTCCTGCTTTGTCAAAGATGAGTTGGCCATACGTTTGTGGGTCTAGTTCTGGGGTTTCTATTCTATTCCATTGGTCTATGTGTCTGTTTTTCTGCCAATACCATGCTGTCTTGATGATGACAGCTTTGTAGTAGAGGCTAAAGTCTGGGATTGTGATGCCTCCTGCTTTGGTCTTCTTCTTCAAAATTACTTTGGCTATTCGGGGCCTTTTGTGGTTCCATATGAATTTTAGGATTGCTTGTTCTAGTTTCGAGAAGAATGCTGGTGCAATTTTGATTGGGATTGCATTGAATGTGTAGATAGCTTTGGGTAGTATTGACATTTTGACAATATTTCTTCTTCCAATCCATGAGCAGGGAATGTCTTTCCATTTCTTTAAATCTTCTTCAATTACCTTCATAAGCTTTCTATAGTTTTCAGCATACAGATCCTTTACATCTTTGGTTAGATTTATTCCTAGGTATTTTATGCTTCTTGGTGCAATTGTGAATGGGATCAGTTTCTTTATTTGTCTTTCTGTTGCTTCATTGTTAGTGTATAAGAATGCAACTGATTTCTGTACATTGATTTTGTATCCTGCAACTTTGCTGAATTCATGGATCAGTTCTAGCAGACTTTTGGTGGAGTCTATCGGATATTCCATGTATAATATCATGTCATCTGCAAAAAGCGAAAGCTTGACTTCATCTTTGCCAATTTTGACGCCTTTGATTTCCTTTTGTTGTCTGATTGCTGTTGCTAGAACTTCCAGCACTATGTTAAACAACAGCGGTGAGAGTGGGCATCCCTGTCGTGTTCCTGATCTCAGGGAAAAAGCTCTCAGTTTTTCCCCGTTGAGGATGATGTTAGCTGTGGGCTTTTCATAAATGGCTTTTATGATCTTTAAGTATGTTCCTTCTATCCCGACTTTCTCAAGAGTTTTTATTAAGAAAGGGTGCTGGATTTTGTCGAAGGCCTTTTCTGCATCGATTGACAGGATCATACGGTTTTTTTCCTTTTTTTTGTTAATGTGATGTATCACGTTGATTGATTTGCGAATGTTGAACCAGCCCTGCATCCCAGGAATGAATCCCACTTGATCATGGTGAATAATTCTTTTTATATGCCGTTGAATTCGATTTGCTAGTATCTTATTGAGAATTTTTGCATCCATATTCATCAGGGATATTGGCCTGTAGTTCTCTTTTTTTACTGGGTCTCTGTCTGGTTTGGGAATCAAAGTAATACTGGCTTCATAGAATGAGTCTGGAAGTTTTCCTTCCCTTTCTATTTCTTGGAATAGCTTGAGAAGGATAGGTATTATCTCTGCTTTAAACATCTGGTAGAACTCCCCTGGGAAGCCATCTGGTCCTGGACTCTTATTTGTTGGGAGATTTTTGATAACCGATTCAATTTCTTCGCTGGTGATGGGTCTGTTCAAGCTTTCTATTTCCTCCTGATTGAGTTTTGGAAGAGTGTGGGTGTTCAGGAATTTGTCCATTTCTTCCAGGTTGTCCAATTTGTTGGCATATAATTTTTCATAGTATTCCCTGATAATTGTTTGTATCTCTGAGGGATTGGTTGTAATAATTCCATTTTCATTCATGATTTTATTTATTTGGGTCATCTCCCTTTTCTTTTTGAGAAGCCTGGCTAGAGGTTTGTCAATTTTGTTTATGTTTTCAAAAAACCAAGTCTTGGTTTCGTTGATCTGCTCTACAGTTTTTTTAGATTCTATATTGTTTATTTCTGCTCTGATCTTTATTATTTCTCTTCTTCTGCTGGGTTTAGGCTGCCTTTGCTGTTCTGCTTCTATTTCCTTTAGGTGTGCTGTTAGATTTTGTATTTGGGATTTTTCTTGTTTCTTGAGATAGGCCTGGATTGCAATGTATTTTCCTCTCAGGACTGCCTTCGCTGCATCCCAAAGCGTTTGGATTGTTGTATTTTCATTTTCGTTTGTTTCCATATATTTTTTAATTTCTTCTCTAATTGCCTGGTTGACCCACTCATTCGTTAGTAGGGTGTTCTTTAACCTCCATGCTTTTGGAGGTTTTCCAGACTTTTTTCTGTGGTTGATTTCAAGCTTCATAGCATTGTGGTCTGAAAGTATGCATGGTATGATTTCAATTCTTGTAAACTTATGAAGGGCTGTTTTGTGACCCAGTATATGATCTATCTTGGAGAATGTTCCATGTGCACTCGAGAAGAAAGTATATTCTGTTGCTTTGGGATGCAGAGTTCTAAATATATCTGTCAAGTCCATCTGATCCAATGTCTCATTCAGGGCCCTTGTTTCTTTATTGACCGTGTGTCTAGTTGATCTATCCATTTCTGTAAGTGGGGTGTTAAAGTCCCCTGCAATTACCACATTCTTCTCAATAAGGTTGCTTATGTTTATGAGTAATTGTTTTATATATTTGGGCGCTCCGGTATTCGGTGCATAGACATTTATAATTGTTAGCTCTTCCTGATGGATAGACCCTGTCACTATTATATAATGTCCTTCTTCATCTCTTGTTACAGCCTTTAATTTAAAGTCTAGTTTGTCTGATATAAGGATGGCTACTCCAGCTTTCTTTTGGCTTCCAGTAGCATGATAAATAGATCTCCATCCCCTCACTCTCAATCTAAAGGTGTCCTCAGGTCTAAAATGAGTCTCTTGTAGACAGCAAATAGATGGGTCTTGTTTTTTTATCCATTCTGATACCCTAAGTCTTTTGGTTGGCGCATTTAATCCATTTACATTCAGTGTTATTGTAGAAAGATATGGGTTTAGAGTCATTGTGATGTCTGTATGTTTTATGCTTGTAGTGATGTCTCTGGTACTTTGTCTCACAGGGTCCCCCTTAGGATCTCTTGGAGGGCTGGTTTAGTGGTGACAAATTCCTTCAGTTTTTGTTTGTTTGGGAAGACCTTTATCTCTCCTTCTATTCTAAATGACAGACTTGCTGGATAAAGGATTCTCGGCTGCATATTTTTTCTGTCTAGCACACTGAAAATCTCGTGCCAATTCTTTCTGGCCTGCCAAGTTTCAAAAGAGAGATCAGTCACGAGTCTTATAGGTCTCCCTTTATATGTGAGGGCACGTTTACCCCTTGCTGCTTTCAGAATTTTCTCTTTATCCTTGTATTTTGCCAGTTTCACTATGATATGTCGTGCAGAAGATCGATTCAAGTTACGTCTGAAGGGAGTTCTCTGTGCCTCTTGGATTTCAATGCCTTTTTCCTTCCCCAGTTCAGGGAAGTTCTCAGCTATTATTTCTTCAAGTACCCCTTCAGCACCTTTCCCTCTCTCTTCCTCCTCTGGGATACCAATAATGCGTATATTATTTCTTTTTAGTGTATCACTTAGTTCTCTAATTTTCCCCTCGTACTCCTGGATTTTTTTATCTCTCTTTTTCTCAGCTTCCTCTTTTTCCATAACTTTATCTTCTAGTTCACCTATTCTCTCCTCTGCCTCTTCAATCCGAGCTGTGGTGGTTTCCATTTTGTTATGCATTTCGTTTAAAGCGTTTTTCAGCTCCTCGTGACTGTTCCTTAGTCCCTTGATCTCTGTAGCAAGAGATTCTCTGCTGTCAGCTATACTGTTTTCAAGCCCAGCGATTAATTTTATGACTATTATTCTAAATTCACTTTCTGTTATATTATTTAAATCCTTTTTGATCAGCTCATTAGCTGTTGTTATTTCCTGGAGATTCTTCTGAGGGGAATTCTTCCGCTTGGTCATTTTGGATAGTCCCTGGCGTGGTGAGGACCTGCAGGGCACTTCCCCTGTGCTGTGGTGTATAACTGGAGTTGGTGGGCGGAGCCGCAGTCAGACCTGATGTCTGCCCCCAGCCCACCGCTGTGTCCACAGTCAGACTGGTGCGTGCCTTCTCTTCCCCTCTCCTATGGGCGGGATTCACTGTGGGGTGGGGTGGCCTGTCTGGGCTACTTGCACACTGCCAGGCTTGTGATGCTGGGGATCTGGCGTCTTAGCTGGGGTGGGTAGGCAAGGTGCACAGGGGCAGGAGGGGCAGGCTTAGCTTGCTTCTCCTTAGGTGATCCTCTTCAGGAGGGGCCCTGTGGCAGCAGGAGGGAGTCAGATCCGCTGCCTGAGGTTTGGCTCCGCAGAAGCGCAGAGTTGGGTGTTTGCGCGTGGAGCGAGCAAGTTCCCTGGCAGGAACTGGTTCTCTTTGGGATTTTGGCTGGGGGATGGGCGGGGGAGATGGCGCTGGCGAGCGCCTTTGTTCCCCACCAAACTGAGCTCTGTCGTCCGGGGGCTCAGCAGCTCTCCTTCCCTTTGTCCTCCAGCCTTCCCGCTTTCTGAGCAGAGCTGTTAACTTATGACCTCCCAGACGCTAAGTCGCGCTTGCTGTCGGAACACAGTCCGTCAGGCCCCTCCGCCCTTTGCAAGCCAGACTCGGGGGCTCTGCTTGGCCGGCGAGCCGCCCCTCCACCCCGGCTCCCTCCCGCCAGTCCGTGGAGCGCGCACCGCCTCTCCGCCCTTCCTACCCTCTTCCGTGGGCCTCTCGTCTGCGCTTGGCTCCGGCGACTCCGTTCTGCTAATCCTCTGGTGTAGGCAGGTGTAGGTGGAATCTAAGTGATCAGCAGGACGCGCGGTGAGCCCAGCGTCCTCCTACGCCGCCATCTTCCCTCTCTCCCAGCATGTAGATCTTATATGTATTATTTTTCCTAGGCATTTGGTGTTTACTCAGTGTTACTAAAAATACTTTAAATTTCACTTTCCAATTTTTGCTAATGTATTATAATTTGCTTTTTAATTTGTATTCACTAATTAGCAAATTCAAACAGCTTATCTGTACATACTTTAGGGTTTTCTACATACAAAATCTTATCCTCTGCAAAAAAAAATTATATTTCTTCCAATGATTTCATTTCATTTTTTTTGTATTATGCTGAATACAACTTTATAAATTCCAAAGGTACTTCACACCTGTCAGAATGACTAAAATCAACAACAGGTGTTGGCAAGGATGTGGAGAAAGTGGAACCCTTTTGCACTGTTGGTGAGAATGAAAACTGGTGCAGCCACTGTGGAAAACAGAATGGACATTCTTCAAAAAGTTACAAATAGAACTATCCTATAATCCAGCAACTGCCCAACTAGGTATTTGCCCAAAGAATACAAAAATACTAATTCAAAAGGATATGTGCAAATACAATAGCCAAATTATGAAATAGCCCAAGTATCCATTGACGGATGAATGGATAAGGAAGAAGTAGAATAATGCAAATGGGTAGAGCCACTCCGGAAAACAATATGGAGGTTCCTTAAAAAAATTAAAAATATAACTACCCTATGACCCAGCAATTGCACTACTAGGAATTTATTCAAAGGATACAGGAGTGCTGATTCATAGGGGCACATGTACCCCAATGTTTACAGCAATGCTATCAATAGTAGCCAAACTATGGAAAAAGCCCAAATGTCCATCAACTGATGAATGGATAAAGAAGATGTGGTTTATGTATACAATGGAAAACTACTCGGCAATGAGAAAGAATTAAATCTTGCCATTTGCAACAACGTGGATGGAACTGGAGGGTATTATACTAAGTGAAATAAGTTAGTCAGAGAAAGATATCATATGTTTTCACTCATATGTGGAATTTGAGAAACTTGACAGAAGACCATGGGGGAAGGGAAAGGGGAAAAAATAGTTTCAAACAGAGAGGGAGGGAGACAAACCATAATAGACTCTTAAATACAGAGAAAAAACTGAGGGTTAATGGGTAGGGGGCAGGGGAAGGTGGGGAAAATGGGTGATGGGCATTGAGGAGGGCACTTGTTGGGATGAGCACTGGGTGTTGTATGTAAGTGATGAGTCATGAGAATATACTCCCAAAGCCAAGAGCACACTGTATACACTGTATGTTAGCTAACTTGACAATATATTTAAAAAATAAATAAGGAAAAAGTGGTAAATACATACAATGGAATACTACTCAGCCATAAAAAAGAAAGAAATCTTGCCATTTCCAGCAATATGGATAGAGCTAGAGAGTATAATGCTAAGTAAAAGAAGTCAGTCAGAGACAGATACCATATTATTTCACTCCTATGTGGAACTTAGGAAACAAAACAAATGAGAAAAGGGAAAAAAGAGAGAGGGAGAGGGGCAAACCAAAAAACAGACTCTTAACTATGAGAACTAACTGATAGTTACCAGGAGAGAGGTGGATGGAGGGATGGGTGAAATAGGTAATGGGAATTAAGGAGTGCACTTGTTGTGGTGAACACTGGGTAACATATGGAAGTGTTAAATCTCTCTATTGTACACCTGAAATTAATATTATGCTATATGTTAACTAACTGGAATTAAAATAAAAACTTAAAAGAAAATCAAACCTACATTTTCTTAACATAAAAGGCTGACATGCTGGTGGGAATTTAAGTTAGTACAACTATCTTGTATAGCTGCCAATATCCACTAAAACTGAACACATACAGACCTTTAACCTGGCATATCTATTATTCCCAGGCACATTCCTTACAGAAATTTTCATGTTTCTACACACCAGAAGTACAAAATGTTTATAACAGCACTGTTTATATGATAATAAAAACAAACTGTTCAAATACCCACCAATAATATAAAGTTTAAATAAATTATGGAATATTCGTGTAGTGAATACTACCAGCAATGAGAATGAACAAACTACAATTATATGCAACAGTGTGAACAAATCATACAAACATGTTTGAGAGGGAAAGAAGCCAGACACAAAAGAGTAGATCCTGTATGAGTCTACTGAGATAAAATTCAACATTTGGCAAAACTAATCTATACTGTTAAGAGTTAATATAATAGTTGTCCTTGGAAATGAAAGACTAGAAAGGAGAGCTCCTGGAGTACTGAATATTCGATTTCTGGCTGTTGATGACATGAGTACCTTGTAGTAAATTCTGAAAATTCATTGAGCTGATTTGTTCTTTTTTTGAATGTTTATATACATTGGTAAAAAGTTATATTGAAAACAAATAGTAGTAGTTGCACAAGAGTCTCTATGATTTATTTAATCATGAATATGTTTTTACAGATTTGTCTCACATTGCTTTTTCTCACATTGAATATCCATCAGGAGTCCATTCAACTTTTACTAAGTTTTTAATCTCTCATTTGTGACTATTTTCCATTGCCTAGAGCACTTGTTGAAAGAATTTTATAAGACATGTTTTTTTTATTTCTTTATTGAAGAAAGGTTTATACCATAGATCTAAAATGCCAAATTCAGTATTCTCCTCCTTAATGTATCAAAAATTCCAGAAGTAATCACTTTTTTGGTAATAAAGTAATTACCTCTATTAGGTAATAACTTCATTTACCTATCTTTACCTTATATAATCAATTCCATTACTTACATTATAAGTTGGCTTTCATTTTGGTTGGCTTTCATTTTAACAAACAAAATTTTTATTACCAGAGTTCCTTATACACAATAAGAAAACAGAGCACCAGGAACTGTATTAGTTTCCTATTGCTGCTGTAACAAAATTACCACTTAGCAATTTAAAACAACACACTGTATTATCTTACAGTTCTGGAAGTCAGAAATCCAAAATGAGTCTCACGAGGCTAAAATCAAGATGTTGGCAGAGCTGTTTCTTCTACAGGTTTTGTGGAATAATTTATTTTTTTGCAGCTTTTAGAAGCTGTGTACATTCTTTGCCTTGAGTCCCTCTTCCATCTTAAAAGCAAGCAATGCCTACTCAGTTTAAGATAGTGCTAAAAGAAAACAAACAAACAAACAAACAAAAAACTACCCAGCAAAGGTGTCCATCAAAAGTGAGGGTGAGATAAAGATTTTCTCTAACAAAAGCTAATGGAGTTCATCAGAACTGCCTTACAAGAAACACTGAAGGGGGTTCTTCAAGCTGAAATAAAAGGACACTAACTGATAACAAAAAATATCATGTAAAAATATACAACCCACGGGCAAAGGTAATCATACAGTTAGATTCAGAATATTCTAATACTGTAATATGGTGATGTGTTAACCACTTAATTCTAGTATAAAAGTTAAAAGACGAAAATATTGGGGTGCCTGGGTGGCACAGTTGGCTGTGTCCAACTCTTGATTTTGGCTCAGGTCATGATCTCACAGTTTTTGAGTTCAAGTTCCACATTAGGCTCTGTGCTGACAGTGTGGAGCCTGCTTGGGATTCTCTGTCTCCCTCTCACTCTCTCTGCCCCTCTCCCACTTGCTCTCTATCTCTCTCTGTCAAAATAAATAAATAAACATTTAAAAAGAGACAAAAATATTAAAAATAGTTATAGCTACAATAATTTCTTCATGGATACACAGTATAAAAGGATGTAAACAGTCACACCAGAAAACATAAAAGAGGGGTAGTAAAAGAGTAGTTTTTGAATGTGATTGAAGTGAAATTATTAGCATAAAATAGACTGTTATATGTTTTATGTAAGCCTCACAGTAAAAACAAAACAACACCCACAGCAAATTCACAAAAGATAAAGAGAAGGCAGTCAAAGTAAGACATTATGGAAAATCATCAATTCACAAAGGAAGGCAGCAAGAGAGGAAGAAAGGAACAAAGGAGCCACAAAACTACCATAAAACAATTAATAAGATGTCATCAGTAAGTCCTTACCTATCTATAATTACTATAGCTATAAATGGATTGGATTCGCCAATCAACACACATAGAGTAGATGGGTGGATACAAAACAACAACCAACATTATGCTGCCTACAAGAGACTCACTTCAGCTTTAAGGACACACATTGACTCAAAGTGAAGGAATGGAAAAGATATTTCATGCAAGTGGAAATAAATGAGAGCAGGGATAGCTATAATTGTATCACACAAAATATACTGTAAGTCAAAATGATAACAAGAGACAAAGAAGGTCATTATGTAATAAAGGGGCAATTCAAGATATAACATCAGAACATCTAAATATATTAGGCAGATATTAACACATCTGAAGTGAGGAGACAATGATTCAAAATAGTAGGGGACTTCAATATGCCACTTTCAACAATGGATAAATCACTCAGACAGAAAATGAAGGGCACTTTGAACTTGAACCATATTTTAGACCAAATGGACCTAACGGACATTTATCACCAGTAGGATCACCATGCAGCATCACCAGCAGAATTCACATGGAACATTTTCCACGTTAGATCATATGTTAGGGCTCAAAACTAGTACTAATAAATTTAATAAGATTAAAATCATACCAAGTATCTTTCTTAACCACATGTAGTATAAAACTAGAAATAAATAACAGGAGGAAAGTTGGAAATCACAGATATGCACAAATCAAACAACATACTCCTGAACAACCAGTGGGTCAAAGAATAAATCAAAAGAAAATTAAAAATATCTTGAAAAAAATGAAAATGGAAATACAACATATCCAAATCTATAGGATGCTGGCAAAGCAGTCTTAAGAAGGAAGTTTATCGTAATAACTACCTGCATTAAGAAAAAAGATTTCAAATAGACAACCTAACTTTACACCTCAAGGAACTGGAAAAAAGAAGGACAACCTAACCCCCAAGTTAGCAGAAGGAAGGAAAAAAGAAAGATTAGAGCATAAGTAAATGAAATGGAGACCAGAAAGACAATAGAAAAAAAAAAATCAATGAAACTAAGAGCTGGTTTTTTGGAAAACATAAAATTGACAAACCTTTAGCTACACTAAGAAAAAAAAGATTCAAATAAATAAACATGAAAGAGGAAATATCACAACTGATACCATAGAAATATAAAGCATCCTAAGAGACCACTATGATCAATTATATAGCAAAAATTTTGGACAACCTAGAAAAAATAGATAAATTTGTAGAAACATAAAATTTATCAAGACTGAATCGTAAGAAAAAGAAAAATCTGAACAGACCAGTAATAGTATTTAAAAACTTCCCAAGAAAATATAGTCCAGGACCATATGGTTCCATTGGTGATTGTACCAAACATTTAAATAAAAATGAATGCTAATCCTTCTTAAACTCTTCCAAAAAACTGAAGAGGAGGGAACACTCCCAAACTCATTGTATGAGGCCATCATTACGCTGATACTAAAGGCGGATAAGAAAACTACAGACCAGTATCCCTAATGAATATAGATGCAAAAATTCTCAATAAAATATTAGAAATCCAATTCAGCAGCACATTAAAAGGATCATTATACCATGATCAAGCAGGATTTATCTCTGGGATGCAGGATGATTCAACATATGCAAATGAAATGTTATGCACCACATTAATAAAATGAAGGAGTAAAACCATATGATCATCTTAATAGGTATAGAAAAAGCATTTGACAAATTATATCTTTTCATAATAAGAACACTGAACACATTGGGTATAGAGGAACATACATCAACACAGTAAAATCAATGTATGACAAACCTAGAGCTAACATATTTTTAAAAAAAATTTTTTTTCAACGTTTATTTATTTTTGGGACAGAGAGAGACAGAGCATGAACGGGGGAGGGGCAGAGAGAGAGGGAGACACAGAATCGGAAACAGGCTCCAGGCTCCGAGCCATCAGCCCAGAGCCTGACGAGGGGCTCGAACTCACGGACCGCGAGATCGTGACCTGGCTGAAGTCGGACGCTTAGCCGACTGCGCCACCCAGGCGCCCCTAGAGCTAACATATTTAATGGTGAAAGACTGAAAAGCTTTTCCTCTAAGATCAGGAACAAGAGAAAGGTACCCATTCTTACCACTCCTATTTGACATAGTATTGGAAGTCCTAGCGAGAGCAATCAGGCAAAAAGGAAAAGCCATGTAAAAGGCATCCAAAAGGAAAAGATAGAAGTAAATTCTATTCTTTGGAGATGACATACTCCTACGTACTTCATTTTACTGTGCTTCACAGATACTGTATTTTTTACCAATTGAAGTTCTGTGGCAACCCTGCATCAAGCAAGTCTATCAGTGCCATTTTCCCATTAGCATTTGCTCACTTCATGTCTCTGAGAATTTGGTAATTCTCACAATATTTCAAACTTTCTCATTATTACTATATTTGGCATGGTGACCTCTGATTAGTGATTACAACTTGCTGAAAGTTCAGATGACAGCATTTTTTAAACAAAGTATGTACATTATTTTAGACATAATGCTATTAGCACACTTAATAGACTACAGTGTAGTATAAACATAACGTTTATATGCACTGGGAAACCAAAACATTCATTTGACTTTATTGTGATATTCGCTTTGTTGCAGTGGTCTGGACATGAGCCTTCAGTAGCTCTGAGTTACACCTGTATATAGAAAACCATCAAGACTCCACAAAAACAAACAAAAACAAAAAAAACAAAACACACACTCACAAAAAAAAGACAAAAAAACCCCAAAAAACTGTTAGAACCTAATCAGTGAATTCAGCAAAGTTGCAGGCTACAAAACACTATACAAAATCAGTTGCATTCCTCTATACTAACAACAAAATATCTGACAAAGTAATAAAACAATCTCATTTGCAATAGCATTAATAACAATAAAATACTTACAAATGAATTTAATCAAGAAGATCAAATATCTGTATACTGAAAACTACAAGATTTTGATGAAAGAAAAAGACACAAACAAATGGAAAGATATCCTTTATACATGGATTGAAAGAATTAATTTTGTTAAAACGTGCATGCTACCCAAAAACGTCTATAGACTCAGTGTTATCAGGTTCTTATCAAAATTCCAATGGCATTCTTTGCAGAAATAGAAAAAAGAATCTTAAAATTTGTATCTAGAACCTGGATAGCCAAAGCTACCTTGAGAAAGAACAAAGCTAGAGGCATCATACTTCCTGATTTCAAATTATACTACAAAGCTCCAGTAATCAAAATGATACTGGCATAAAAATAGACACATACGCCCATAGAATAGAATTAAGAGCCCAGAAATAAACCCTCACAAATACAGTCAACTAATACTCAATACTTACTCTCTTCCGTAAATGATGATAAACTGGATAACCACATGTAAAAGAATGAAATTGGACTTCTATTTTATACCACTCACAAAAATTAACTCAAAGTGGGTTAAAGATTTAAAATAAGAACTAAACTATAAAACTTCTATAAGAAAACATGGGGGGAGGGACACCTGTGTGGCTTAGTCGGTTGAGCATCTAGCTATTGATTTCAGTTCATATCATAGTATCATGGGATAGAGCCCCGTGTTGGGTTCCACACTAAGCATGGAGCCTGCTTAAGAGTCTCTCTCTCTCTCTCTCTCTCTCTCTCTCTCTCTCTCTCTCTCTCTCTCCCGCACCCCCTCTGCCCCTCTCCCCTGCTCATGCACTCTCTCTTTCTCAAATAAATAAACATTAAAAAAAAAAAGAATTAAAAGAAGGCTTAAAAATAGTCTTCTATTTTTATTCATATATTTATCATTCCTGGAACCCTTATTACTCTGTGTCTGGACTGGCCCCAGTGTTTCCATGTGTGGCCCCCATGACATGGCATGCCCCCTCCTCTTGGGAACTATGAGTAATAAACTATCTTTTCAATGCCAATCATTTCCTGATCTGTTAGCCTTACTGCACCTCCAATTTTCTATTAATACACTATATTTTAAAACATAGACAATCTATCAAGAAGCATCTAAGTGAATTAAACTGAAGTCTTCTGCATATTTTGTCTAGGGGCAACTAATGTGAAATAAGTGATAACTGAATCTAAAACACCTAGAAAATTTAAATTTGACAGCCAAATATAGCAAGTAATACTCATTGCACAACACTACTGAAAAAATATTGGCTATATTTAGAAGTATATCAATGTATAATAATATTGATAATAGTATTAGCTGATTGGAACTGAGTATTAACTCTTCAAACAACCATATGAAGTACACCAAGGAATTTATATTGTTCTCATTTTTATTGCTGGGCATTTTAGTGTTCAGTGTGACTAAATGAATTATTCAACCATACACAGCTTTTGGAACAAAAGTAGAACTTTTAAAACTTATTTTTCTTACTTTTTAGATATTACAATTTATTCATAAATATTATTTTAAAATATTCAGGAGATACAGATAAGGCATAATAATAATAGTCACCTATACTCAGAAGCACTAATGTTAACTTTTAAGCTACAGACACACATCCTAAGAGGTAAAATTGTTCTTCACAAAAAACATATTATAAATGCCTTTGTATGTTAACAAATATTTAAAGATACTTTTAGCAGATACCTCATAATCCATTGTATGGATGTATTCTTGTTGTATATTTAGGTCCTTTCCAACTTTTTGCAATAATTAACTTCCTCTTATGTCCATCATTGAATTTAGCTTATGTCTATTAATCAGAAGATGATACTGAGTTTTACCTCTTTTCTAATTCACTATTTTATGTAATAAGACATTAATATTTCTCTTAGAGTTTCCCTTATATGAAACTTGAGACTGACAGTTTTCACAGGATTGTTATGGGGATGAAATGTGTAATACATGAAAATGCTTTGACAAATTGAAAGATATTTTCAAATGCTAATTTCCTTGACTAAATGTACATTTTATAATAACAGGTTTAAAACCTCCAAAAGGCTTTTGGACCCACTGGAAACTCAAAGAACTCTCCACAACAACCATACATGGTACTAAGAAAGCACCTTCAAAATCTTTAAAGGACAGAATTGAAAGGAGTCAAGAACGCATAACGGCTGGTAAGTAAACTTATTGTCAACTGTAGGATAAATAGCCAAAATCTAGTATATTAAGTTATTTATTTATAATAACTTCCTTATGATTTATTCTTTGGTGAGGGTTTCAAATTAACATTCGCTTTG
Organism: Puma concolor; assembly: GCF_028749965.1. NCBI lineage: Eukaryota > Metazoa > Chordata > Mammalia > Carnivora > Felidae > Puma > Puma concolor. The sequence continues at coordinate 94,659,329 of NC_141672.1, read as the reverse complement.
TAGATTAGTGTTACAGTAGTTTGAATATTGCTTTACGTTTTAGTTTTTCATTGTAAAAGTGGTATGTGCTTAAGTTCTCCCATTTGCCTGTTACTGTATTCTTATATTGATCTTCTATCTTACAATCTCATTACTTCTAGTAACCTTTTTATAGATTTCTCAGGATTTTCTTTATGGAAAATCATGTTATCTGAGAATAAAGAGCATTTTACGTCTTCATTTCCAATCTATATGCCTTTATTCATTTTACTTGCCCAGGTCTAGGACCTCTAAGAAAATGTTAACTAAAAGTGGTGAGAGTGGACATCCTTGCCTCACTCCTGATTTTAGAGGAGGAATGTTAGGTTATTTGCCTTTAAATAAATTTTGGCTGCCAGTTTTTATAGAAGGCTTTATCAGGTGGAGGTAGTTTCATAGATGTAAGATCTTGATGAATGCTTTTTAGCATCTACTGAGATGAGCCTATTTTTTTTTCTATTTTAGTCTTTTAATATAGTGAATTACATGGATTGATTTTCAAATGTTAACCCAACCCCTAATCCCTGGGGTAAATCCCATTTGGCCATTGTGTATTAACTTATTCATGTACTACTGGATTTAATTTGCTAAAATTTTGTTTTATTTTCCTATACTATCCTGTCTCATTTTAGTAATAAGTATAATTTTCCCTCCTCTTCTCTTTTCTAAAAGAGTTAGTATAAAACTGATATTTATTCTTCTTTCAGTATTTGGTAGAATTCTCCAGTGAAGCCACCCAAGCCTAGAATTTTTTTGTGTGGGAAAGTTTTTGACAACAAATTCAGTCTCCAATAGATGTAGGGCTATTCAATTTACCAGTTCATTCTTAAATAAACTTAGTTGTTTTGTGTGAAATTTTATTTTAAATATTTTTGAGGTTTTTTTTTTTTTCTTGGATGTAATCCAGTTACTTAGAAATATTTTGATCCATTTGAGCTTTGCTTTTAAGCTTCATTAGGTGGAACCAGAGAAGTCTTTTGTCTAGGACTAACTTGCTTCCCCTGCTGAAGCAATACCCTTCTAAGTATTCTACCCTTGGTCTGTGTGTAGGAGGTTTCCCATCTGACTGTCTAGAACATGAGCTGTGTGTGAGCCCCAAGAATGTTCTGCCTGCTCTTTCCCTTGGGTAGCTCTTTACCAACCTCAGGCAAAGATTCAAGGGTAATCCTCTGAAGATCTTCAGAATGCTCTCTGTGTGAATCTGTCTCCTCCAAATTATGCTGACCTATGAACTTTAGCTTGCCTTGGCCTTCCAGAATGCTAAATTTTATTTTCTCAACTCAGTGAGACTAGTGGATTCTGTTTGGATTCTAACTCCTTACAGTGTCAGGAGGAGAGAGTTGAAGGGCTCCCTTGTTTGTTTCTCTTTTCTTGAGGATTACTGGCCTGTGCTATCTATTGTCTAACACACGAAAACCATTGTTTCATAGACTTTGTCCAAATTTTTAGTTGTTTAAGAAAGAAGAGTAAATCCAGTCCTTGTTATTCTATAATAGTTAGAAGTGGAAGAAATTATATATTTTTTTAAAGAATTAAAAGAAGACTGGGGTCCCTGGGTGGCTCAGTCAGTTCAGTGTTAGACTTCAGCTCAGGTCATGATCTTGTTTGAGCCCTGCATTGGACTTCATGCTGACAGCTCAGAGCCAAGAGCCTGCTTTGGATTCTATGTCTCCCTCTCTCTCTCTGCCCCTCCCCCACTCACACTCTGTCTCTCTCTCTCTCTCTCTCTCTCAAAATTAAATAAACATTAAAAAAAATTAATACAAACCAACAAACCAACAGAAACTGACAGCACAGAGCCTGCTTTTGGATTCTGTGTCTCTTTCTCTGTACTTACCCTACTCACTCTCTCTCTCTCTCTCTCTCTCAAAATAAATAAACATTAAAAAAAAAGAATTAAAAGAAGACTTAAAAATAGTCTTGTATTTTTATTCATATATTTATCATTCCTGGAACTTCATTCCTTGCCTTAAATTTGAGGTTTCCTCATGGTGTTATCTCTCATAGTTCAATTCTGCTAACAATGAATTTCCTTGTTTATTTATCTTAAAATAATGTTCATTTTGCCTTTGTTTTTAAAGGATATTTTTGCAGGGTATAGAATTCTGAGTTCATTTTTTGTTTTTTGTCTGTTAGCAAGATATTGTTCCATTGTGTTCTCATTTGTATTATTTCCCTTTGTGTTCATCCTGCTTGGGCTCATTAAGTTTCTTAAACTCATGGTTTGATGTTTTCACCAAATTTGGGAAATTTTTGCCATTATGTTTTCAAATTTGTTCTATTTCTTTCCTCTGGGATTCCCAATTTAGCATGTACTATATTACTTAATGTTATCCACAGTTTATTGGGACTTTGTTGTGGGTTTTTTTCAATCTTGTTTTATAGATTTCATAATTTCTATATTTTTCATTTTACATTCACATGCTTTTTCCTATGGTATATGATCTCTTATCCCAATAAATGAATATTTCATTTCCTATATTGTACTTTTCACTTAAGAATTTCCATTTTGCCCTTTTTAAAATAGTTTCCATTTCTATTCTGAGATTCTCTTCCTTTATTATGACAATATTTTCTTTTACATCCTCAAACATATTAAAAATAGTTGCTTTAAGTTCTTATCTAGTAATTCAAACTTTTGGATAACTTTGAAATTGATTTCTCTCACTATCTTTTTCTTGACTATGAGTCATAATTTCTTGTTTCACTTCATGTCTAGTAACTTTTTATGTAATCCTGGAATTTTAAATGTGCTTTGAGGATTTTCTGAATTCTGTTAATTTCCACCAACCAATGTTAATTTTTGTTCAAGTAAGTTACTTTGGCTGTATTCAAAGTCCAAATGTTATGTGTTCTGTGATGGTCAGCCAGTAAAATCCCCACCTAGAACTTTAAATCATCCACCTATTCCTTTCCACCCATCCATCTAGAGCTCCCTCTTCCCACCATATGTGTGAGTAATTCAGACACCAGCTAAGGGTTTGGAGAAAACTTACAATATTCAGATTTTGGGTTTCCTCTTCTGCAGCCCCTTTCTTTGTAGGATTTCTAAAACTCCTTCATTTTTCAATCTTCTGGCTGTCCCAAACACTATCCTCTGACTCCTTAAACCAATAATATTTCTACTTTATATGTGAATTCCATCCACTCACATGCCATGATGACTAAGTAGTACCATCAGACAAAAAGTTGTTTAAGCAACTGCATGAACACAAATTTCATCCACTTAGCAGCTCCCTCTTATAGGGTTCAACTCCCCTCCAATTTCTACCTGCTGTTGTTGGTCATTTTCTGGTACCTACAAATGGCTGTGTTTTTAAAAAATATGTTTAAGAATTTGTAATTTTTATCTTTGGTAAAGTCAGACTGATATAAATTAAACATTTTATTTAAATACTATTTTACAACTTAAATATCAAATATTCAAGTCACATTTTCCCTTAAAACTTTATATGTTGCTTTATTGTCTTCTATTATTTAGTCTAGTAGAAAAGTCTAAAGTCAACTATTTTTTTTCTTTACAATTTATGAAATTTTGTTTTACATTTCTGTTTAGATGTTTCCAAAATTTTTACATTTGTCTTTAAAATTAAAAATGTCAGTGGAATGTGTCTTGATATGAAAGTTTTCATAGATTTTTCCTAATGATAAATTTAATTATAATTCTTGGATTTCCCAAAGCTCCATCACAGACCTAGTAAAGGTCCTAGCCAAATATTTCAAGTGAGACAGAAACATACATGGCCAGACTGAAGAGGGAGGGAAAGTGCTTCTGTTTTAGATATTTATTTTTTTTTAATTTTTTTTTAACATTTATTTATTTTTGAGACAGAGAGAGACAGAGCATGAACGGGGGAGGGGCAGAGAGAGAGGGAGACACAGAATTCGAAGCAGGCTCCAGGCTCTGAGCTGTCAGCACAGAGTCCGACGCGGGGCTCGAACTCACGGACTGTGAGATCATGACCTGAGCCGAAGTCGGACGCTCAACCGACTGAGCTACCCAGGCGCCCCCTGTTTCAGATATTTAACCAAAAAGCTTCAGTCTACCATTGGAGAGTATCCCCTTAACACTGAGGAAATAAAATATCTAGAGAAAGTCTTTCACATGGTATGCTATAAAAGACTAACTGCTGCAGCATAAAAACCAATTACATATAAGGATCAATGGAAAAAAAAAAAAAAAGAAAGAAAGAAAAAGTCTACTAGAAGTTGTTCATTTGGTAAATGTGGTATAAGCCAAGAACAGTTTTCTGTTAGGCAGCAAAAACTGACAGGGCCCTGGAAGTTAGGCTGGAAGCAAAAAATCAAGTCCCTGGGAAAGACCACTGTTTTTTACATTATGTCTTAGCCCTTTCAGGAACTTACCGGGCCACCAGGTATTCCTGAACTGTAGAGGTAGAAGTGACTACGTAAGTCTTCTCATTAGTTTCCCACCAAAACATCTCATTTCAATGCAGCTTGTGCTTTTCTAAGTAAGTTTTTGCCACTGGGAGTGTAGATCTGTCAAGACCTCCTCCTGTGTACTTTCGCATCGTGTGATAAAGTATATTAATTATCAAAGACTTTTAAAATTTTGGTCCTATTTCATAGGCTTCAGATATAAAACCAATTTATCTAACTATGTTCTGGTGATGATGGATGCAGACTTTCCTATTTATGCTTCATGGTTCTTTAACTTAAGGGTTGGAAGAAAGACTAAAGTAGCTGTGTTTATCCCACCACCTTATGTAGAAGTCTCCTTTTAGATGTGTTTTTATTATTATATTTTATTCAAGCATGCAGAAAAGTAAAAAATATTTCCCACATGTAATAAATATTTATATTTTTTCCACATTTGCTTTACAAGCCTTTTATTTATGGGGTTTTTTTTGTACTATTTCTAAATTTGTCTTCCCCTCTCTAAATGTAACGGCTTACTTAAATTTGTAGGCATCCGTTCTTTCTATAATATATATTATTTTTTTATGTTTTTTAGTTCAATAAAATAGATGAAATTCTTTCACATTTCAAAATCTAGCAATAATCAACATTCAATAGTTTAAAATAATCAATAGGTATTAGTTTTTTTTACCAATATATTGGTAAATTTTTTTATTTAGTTAATTTTTTTTTAAATTTTTTTTTCAACGTTTATTTATTTTTGAGACAGAGAGAGACAGAACATGAATGGGGGAGGGGCAGAGAGAGAGGGAGACACAGAATCAGAAACAGGCTCCAGGCTCTGAGCCATCAGCCCAGAGCCCGACGCGGGGCTCGAACTCACAGACTGCGAGATCGTGACCTGGCTGAAGTCGGACGCTTAACCGACTGTGCCACCCAGGCGCCCCTAGTTAATTTTTTTAATTTACATCCAAGTTAGTTAGCGTATAGTGCAACAATGATTTCAGGAGTAGATTCCTTAATGCCCCTTACCCATTTACCCCATCCCCCTCTCCCACAACCCCTCTACTAACCCTCTGTTTGTTCTCCATATTTAAGAGTCTCTTATGTTTTGTCCCCCTCCCTATTTTATATTATTTTTGCTTCCCTTCCCTTATGTTCATCTGTTTTGTCTCTTAAAGCCCTCATATGAGCGAAGTCATATATTTGTCTTTTTCTGACTAATTTCGCTTAGCATAATACCCTCCAGTTCCATCCACGTAGTTGCAAATGGCAAGATTTTATTCTTTTTGATTGCCGAGTAATACTCCATCATATATATATATACCACATCTTTATCCATTCATCCATCCATGGGCATTTGGGCTCTTTCCATACTTTGGCTATTGTTGATAGTGGTGCTATAAACGTGGGGGTGCATGTGTCCCTTCAAAACAGCACACCTATATCCCGTGGATAAATGCCTGGTAGTGCAATTGCTGGGTCATAGGGTAGTTCCATTTTTAGTTTTTTGAGGAACCTCCATACTGTTTTCCAGAGTGGCTGCACCAGCTTGCATTCACACCATCAGTGCAAAAGAAATCGACTTTCTCCACATCCTCTCCAACTCAGCTCTTGCCTGAGCTGTTAATGTTAGCCATTCTGACAGGTGTGAGGTGGTATCTCATTGTGGTTTTGATTTGTATTTCCCTGATGATGAGTGATGTGGAGCATTTTTTCATGTGTCGGTCGGCCATCTGGATGTCTTCTTTGGAGACGTGTCTATTCATGTCTTTTGCCCATTTCTTCACTGGATGATTTGGTTTTTGGGTGTTGAGTTTGATAAGTTCTTTATAGATTTTGGATACTAACCCTTTATCTGATATGTCATTTGCAAATATTTTCTCCCATTCCATTGGTTGCCTTTTAGTTTTGCTGATTGCTTCTCTGTGCAGAAGCTTTTTTTACCAGTACTTTTGACCATGTTGCACTCTGAGCTGACAGCTCGGAGAGCCTGGAGCCTGCTTCAGATTTGTCTCTGTCTCTCTCTCCCCAAAATAAATAAACATTAAAAAAATTTTAATGAAGATTCTAGGTGGTGAATTACAATGCTTGAAAGAGCTTGTTTACTGTATTTCTAATAATTATTTTCATTTGAAATACAAATAAATATTTATTTCAAACACACTTGATTTTAATAATAGGAAATCTTGATAAAATGTATCATATATTTTACTAGCCCCTAGTAAAATACTTGTTATATTTGACTCTAAAACATGACTTGATTTTTCTGTTTCTGGATGAGACCTAAGTCTGGTAGGGTAGGTTAGAGACTTAATGAGTGTTTCCTTTCATATACTGCTCAAAATTAAAATTTAATACTTTATCTTAAACTTGTGTAAATCTTCCATTTGAAGTGTGTACTTGATAACATGTGTTAACTTTGTAGAGCCTTATTAGTAATATTCTTATGTGGCTGGTCACTTTTATTATCACCTATAAAGTGAGAAAACTAAAACATAAGAAATTAAGTAATAACTTATGCAAGGTCACAAAACTGATAAGTAATGGAATATGAATTCATTTCCAGGAAATCTTGCCTAGACTCTGAACTCTTAGCCACCTCACATGCTTCCTCTCAGCCATTTAATTTTACAAGCTTATGAATACATTAAGGCTTAAAATTGTCATCATAAGATAAGGGTTGTAACTTATAAGAGTTGCCATAGCCTTAATCCTTCATGACTAATATGAATGAGTTTTTTAGATCCTTTCCTGGGATCAAATTTTAATAGGTAAGAAGGAAGCAGGGAGATATGATAGTAGAAGGGGCAGAAAGAGAGCAAAAGACTGGGGGAAGGGTGCGGAATTCACTTGTTTCCACATTTTGTATATGGATTTCTCTAGAAATAGCAAGCAATGGTTTGGGGAATCAGAAAGCCACATTCTGGGGCCAAAGTGGTCCAGAAATACAATGACAGCAAAGGGTTGGAACTTCTAATACTCTTGTTATGCACCAATGTTTTTGGCAGGGGAACTAAAAGGCAGTTGTATTTTCAAAAAGTCAAGAATTTCTTAAAAGGGGTTTATTTTGTTCTTTATTTTACAAAGTAGTTTTTTTCTGTAAACTTCTGCTTAGATTGTGACTATCAGGAAATATGTTTAAGGTAGAACTTTGTTCAAATCTATGTGTTTATTTGAACTTTGAGGCTCTTATATTTTCCTAGGGCCCTAGCCTGCTTTTATTTTTTTTAATTTTTTTTTCAACGTTTATTTATTTATTTTTTTTGGGACAGAGAGAGACAGAGCATGAACAGGGGAGGGGCAGAGAGAGAGGGAGACACAGAATCGGAAACAGGCTCCAGGCTCCGAGCCATCAGCCCAGAGCCTGACGCGGGGCTCGAACTCACGGACCGCGAGATCGTGACCTGGCTGAAGTCGGACGCTTAACCGACTGCGCCACCCAGGCGCCCCGCCTAGCCTGCTTTTAAAGCTATCTTCTTGGGGTGCCTGGGTGGCCAGTCGGTTAGGCGTCCGACTTCAGCCAGGTCACGATCTCGCGGTCCGTGAGTTCGAGCCCCGCGTCAGGCTCTGGGCTGATGGCTCGGAGCCTGGAGCCTGTTTCCGATTCTGTGTCTCCCTCTCTCTCTGCCCCTCCCCTGTTCATGCTCTGTCTCTCTCTGTCCCAAAAAAAATAAATAAATAAACGTTGAAAAAAAAATTTTTTTTAAAAATAAAGCTATCTTCTTGAATTTTTATATCAGTTAGTGGTCAATGAGTACCTCTCTTCCACATAGAGAGGAAGATCTCAGAGATCCAGACCACTTTCATCTTCTGGGGTCACCAGCCTATACAGCTGCACAGTCATTAGAATTAATCTGCATCAGGAGATTATAGGAGGAGTAGGCACACAATTTTAAAAGTCTCGACTAAAGTTATATAAATTTCCAGTTATAAAATGAATATGTTGGGGTGCCTGGGTGGCTGAGTCAGTTAAGCATCCGACTTTGGCGCAGGTCATGATCTCAGTTTGAGTTCGAGCCCCGCGTTGGGCTCTGTGCTGACAGCTCAGAGCCTGGAGCCTGCTTCGGATTCTGTATCTCACTCTCTCTCTGCCCCTCCCCCACTCACACTCTGTCTCTCTCTCTCTCTCTCTCTCTCTCTGTCTCTTAAAAATTAATAAACGTCAAACAAATTTTTTTAAATGAATATGTCATGGGAATGTAATGTGCAACATGGCAATTTGGTTAATAATGCTGTATTACATATTTGAAACTAGGTAGAAGAATGGCTCTTGAAAGTTCTCATTGCAAGAAAAAAAATGTGACATATGTGGTGATGGATATTAACCAGACTTATTGTGGTGATCATTTTGCAATATATAAAAATATCAAATCATTACATTGTACACTTGAAACTAATATGTAATATCACTTATACCCCAATTTTAAAAAGTTTTGGCTTGGAAGTCACCCACATCACTTCCAATCAGATACTATTGGTGAGAATAAGCCATGGCTATATATAGATGTAAGGAGGGTTGGCAAATTAAAACAAAACAAAACCAAAACAAAACAAAACAAAAACACTCTGACTAGGAAGCTGCTACATAGTAACAGCATTGTACTATAGAAGGTGGATCTATGCATTTTGAAGGACAGATAAGTGTCTCTACTACAGGAATTAACTTAAATAATAGTGTAGTAATCCTTATATATGGAATGCTTATGTTGTGGCCTATAATACAATTTGAGATAATACAATTTGAGTATCAAAGAAAAATTTGGGATAATTTGCATATATCAATCACCATGATCTTGACAGTTTTCCGAAGCTTAAAGACTGCCTAATGAGTCAGTGGTGTTAACAAATGTGATTTTTTTATATCATATAAAGAAATGTGTCAACATCTAGAATATCTGCATAACTCACTGAATCAATATTTTTCAAATGACCAATGCATGGATTTTTAAAATGTGGTTTTAGGGGCACCTGGCTGGCTCAGTCAGTTAAGCGTCCAACTTCGTTTCAGGTCATGATCACTTGGTTCATGAGTTCGAGCCCCATATCGGGTGATGTATAGAAGTGTTGAATCACCATATTTTATACACCTGAAACTAATGTTACACTGTATGTTAACAATTGAAATTTAAGTAAAAACTTAAAAAATAAAATAGTTATCTTTTCTAAAAATGCTATTTATATTAACGTGAAATGGGTTTATTAATGAACTAGTGTTCAAGATTTCTCAGTTTTAATATCTGTTGTAAGAAATGCTGATAGATACAAAATCCTTATAAACAAAAGTTCTTTGGTGTCTTCAATTATTCTTAAGTGTATAAAAGTGCCCTGAGACCAAAAAGCTTGATGGCCACTGCCCTACAGGAAATCACTGCAAAGGGGCTTGCCCCATGGCATTTGAGAGCTACTGTATCCTGGTTGCAGTTTTATAGTTTCTGTATTGCTTCTCTCCAAGCTGGAATTAGTAATCACTGTGTAGAACCCCGTAAACAAAAGACTCGGATAATTTATTTACTAGGTCATAAGCATGTTTTGTTTGGAGATTTCTACAGTTACTAATGGTTCTTCAGCTCTCATGTATTTACCTTTCACATAAAAGACTTGAATTTCTTGATTATGTAATGTAACTTTTCTGGGCCTTACGTTTCCACCTGAAAAAAAAATGACGTGATTGGAATATATGATTTCTCTATTCCCCTTCTCTAACATTTTATTACTCTATTACTTACATCTTTAGGTGTTGAATAATCTTCCAAAACGGTTGTTTACTATTGAGGTAGAATTAGCAATAGAGACTGGTGGCTTACATATATTATTTTAGAGCTCTTCCCCCTTTATAGTCGTGTGTGTGTGTGTGTATCTTGTGTATGTGTGTCTTGTGTGTATAAATATGTTAATCTGTGTGCTGGAGGAATGCTAAGGCAGGTGAAGGGCAGAAATGGGGTAAAACATGAGTGTATATATACTCATGTATGCATATATATGACTTTTAATAAATACAATAACCTATGCTTTATGTATAATGCTATCTCAGAATTGCTGCTTCTAATCCAAAACATATTTATTTAGCTTTTTAAAAATGTATTTATTCACTTGAGAGGGCGGGAGGGGCAGAGAGAGAGGGAGAGAGAGAATCCCAAGCAGGGCCCAGGCTGACTTGATGTGGGGCTCAGTCCCACAAAACTGTGAGATCATGACCTCAGATGAAATCAAGAGTCAGATGCTTATTAACTGACTGAGCCACCCAGACGCTCCTCCAAAACATATTTAAACCATAATTTCCTCTTGAGAATTTGAGATGCTTATTGTCATGTGAGCTTAACTTTTCTTCAAAGTTTTAAACTAACAAAATGTTCTGTTTTTGTTTTTAATGAAATAGACAACAGATAGTTAAAATTTGCCTTCCAAACAGAAAAGCATTATCTCCCTTTTTAGGACTGGAATGTAAGCAGTTATAGAATTTCAGTATCTGGAATGAGTCGGTATTTACAAGCCAGCTGCCCTTAAACAGTGTATTGTTAGATTATTTACAAGACTAAAGTTTTAATGTTCACCTCTCTTATTGTGGTAGAACACCATATAACCTTTTATACTCAGATGAAGATCATTTTTGAAATGCTATTTTTATACCTCTCTCCTAGTTTTTAAGCCCAATTTTTCTCTTATCTGGACTTCACAGTTAAAAAACTAACATATTCATGAATTTTTATAAACTGTAGTTTAAACTATATGCACCAAAAAAATCCTTATATTCAGTCAACATGTAACTTTTAAGTAATTATGTGTGCATCATTGTACTTAGTGCTTGGGAAGATAAAAAAAAGAAAAGAAACATAGTAGTTCCTCTATAGACAAGTAATAGTTGATATTTAGCAAATGCCATGTCCCATGACATGTTACAGAAATAGTAATAGCCCAATGGATTAGCTACTTGAACTTTAATTTGTACCTCTGTCAATCTGCTACCTCTTTACTCTCAGAATGCCTATGGACAATAAAAAAAATTAAAAAAAAACAACTTGGAAATAAAATAGTTTCCTGAGAATTAAGCCAGTAAAATCTTGGCATTATGTTTTTCATTATACAATATTGAAAGAAAACCAAGAAATTTTCATGGCTGAAGAGAGAGGAAGCCCCAAAACACTAATAAAATGGCCAGAGATATAAGCTCCCAATATGGTAGTAATTTAATAAATTGTATTATTGTATTATTATTGGTTGCATTTCATACTGTGTGGAGAAAGACTATATGAACAAAAGTGAGGAAAACAACATGTGGCACAAAATAGACGCAGCCTAAAGATTCGGAAACTGGCTGTGTTTTTACAGAAGTATTCAGATTTGATCATTGTGAATTAGATTTTATGATAATTTGGATAATGTATCTTTCAAAACCATTTTACCTTCCTTTGCTTTGATGCCATGCTTGCCAAGCAATTTTCTAATTACTAATTTAGCTTTTAAGATAATCTTCCATGGTCTGCCATAGGGTGACTGGCAAATGCCTCCCCTAGATATGTTGGTTTGCTGTTTGGTGGTAGTGGTCAAAGGTGCTGGAGAGCATAAAAAAACAGTGGATCCTCATTGTATTATGAAGCACATTAACATACTTTATTGAGTGACATGGAAATGCCAAGCTAAGGTGAAGTGAATAACAAGAATTTGAATACAACTGAGGGATTTAGTCACTGGCGTGAATAAAACATGGTTTTGAAAGAGGTGAATCTAAAGATGTTGAAAAATAAGTTAGTTGGGTTTTGGTGATAGGTTAAAGGGAAGTAGAGACAAGAATAAAAGCTGACTATATTTTGAGTGTAAATATTAAAGAGAACATTTATCTTCTCTCATGCACTGTTGGTCAGAATATATATTTGGAAAAAGCTTTCTGAAAATGTTTTTCAATTTGTATTTTATTTTTTTAATGTTTATTTATATTTGAGAGAGAGATAGAGTGCGAGCGGGGAAGAGGCAGAGAGAGAAGGAGACACAGAATCTGAAACAGGCTCCAGGCTTTGAGCTGTCAGCACAGAGCCCTACACGGGGCTCGAAACCACGGACCTTGAGATCATGACCTGAGCCAAACTGACTAAGCCACCCAGGTGTCTCTCAATTTGCATTTTTAAAGGATTTTTTAATATAATAATTTTATTTCCTATAATCATATTAAGAAAATAATCAGAATTATAAAGAAGTATATACCAAGAAATTCATATTTACGTTAGTGAAAAGTTTGAAACAACCAAAATAACCAACAATAGATCAGTTAAGGAAGAGTAAAAGTAGACGGCCTGTGAGATCCATGAACTGGTTGATTAATAGGAAAATTTTGTTAAATTGATATATGCACACCTTCAATATTTTGTTTACTTCAAACATAACAATGTGCATTCATTTATCAGTTTTTATGTGAGGCTATGGGCTTTCCTCTGAGCATGATTCTAATAATTATCATACCCATTAAATACTGTCAACAGTGTCCAGTTTGAGTTTCTTTAAAATGGACTGAGAATTCAACGATATTTGCCGAGCAGTCTGAGTGCATAATTGTAGATTGTTATTATTTTTTCCTGTTGTCTTGCCCATACCTAATTTAACATCTTAAGTTTTCAATCACTCACTTTTTCCATTGCCACTCCATAGGCAACTCTAAGAACTTTGATTTCTATCCTGAATAATATGGAAAACAATTGCAGTTTTGAACAGAGGAATTGCATGATCTAAAATATAAGTTAACAGAATCACTGTGGCTGCTCTGTTTGAAAAAGGACTATGGTGTATGTTGGGGTGCCCTTTGTGTGCTTTATACTCCATAATCGGTCGAAAGCAAAACAGTTGTAGCTGTCTTTCTAGTGCTTGCATTTCCTTTTAGCTTCAGTGTGAATAGCAAAAATATAGAGGCATCTAGGGAAACCAGGGATCCAAGAAGCACTGCAGACTTTGAAATCATATTGAAAAATAGAGAATTAGATGGGAAGCAACATAAGGCTTTTCAGAGTGTTTCAGGAAGCAACAAAGATAAAGATCCGGTATAGTTCCTGAAGGGGTTTCCTTCCCCACCCCCACCCTCACCCCCACCACCCCATTTAGCTAATTGGTTCTCAAATGCATAGGTATATTAGAATCTTCTGAGGAGCTTTAAAAATACCCTTGCCTGTGCCCCAACCCAGAAATACTGGTGCAATTGGCCTGGGCTGGGCCTAGGCCTCATTATTTAAAAAAAAAAAAAAAAAAATCCCAGGTGATTCCAATATGCATTTAGCATTAAAATCGATTGTTTTTCAAGTATTTTTAGGTCTTATCCTCACAGGCAGCTTGTGACTGATTGCCTCCACCTTCTACGATAAAACTCACTGTGGCTCAAGAAATTTCAACCACGTATATGATCTTACTCTCTTGAGGTAGAGAAGTGGAGGGGAGGATTATCTTCAGGTTGAGTCTGAGGGCTTAGTCATTTCCTTCATATAGAGGTAAAGTGATATTGTTAGTTTTCGAGCTATATTAGGAATTCTAAGGAGGCGCAACTCAAATTAATTATGTGGTTCCAACCTTTTCTCAATTATCCTTGTACGAATGGACCATACAATATCCCTCACGGAAGTATCAAAAGTGTTGCCAAAGAGAATATACCTGCTTCATCTCTCTCTGCTGAATAGCTCACCAAGGAAAGCCATGAAATACTCTTATTAGGCCCTAACGAATCCTGTCTTGTGGCAGGAACCTTAAAAACATCCCATTTATTATTTGTGTTAGGCAGCCTTTAAGATGGCCTCCAATGATGGGGCGCCTGGGTAGCTCAGTCGGTTAAGCCTCCAACTTCGGCTCAGGTCATGATCTCGCGGTCCGTGAGTTCGAGCCCCGCGTCCGGCTCTGTGCTGATGGCTCAGAACCTGCAGCCTGTTTCAGATTCTGTGTCTCCCTCTCTCTCTGGCCTTCCCCTGTTCATGCTCTGTCTCTCTCTGTCTCAAAAATAAATAAACGTTAAAAAACAACAACAAAAAAAAGATGGCCTCCAATGATCCCTGCTTTTTGGTACTTATGCCTTTGTGTAATTCCTTTCCCTTGTATAGGTAGAAAATCTTGAAATCATTTTCAAGATTAGGTTATATATAAAAATACTGTGGCTTCCATTTTGGGCACTCACTCACTCTCTGATTCCTTTGTGGAAAACAAACTGCCATGTTTTAGATAGTGCTGTGAAAAGGCTTATGTGGTGAGGAAGTGATGTTTTGAGCCAACAACCAGTGAGGACCTAAGGTCCTCTTCAAGGACCTAAGGTGGATCCCTCTCTAAATTGAGTTTTGAGATATGTCCACAGTTCTGGTGAACACCTTGATTGTAGCTTTCTGAGAGACTCTACCTAGAGACACCTAGCTAAACCATGTCCAGGTTCCTGACCACATAAATTATGAGATAATAAATATTTGCTGTTTTAAGCCACTAAGTTTTATGATAATTTGTTATATAACAATATATAACTAACATGTGGCTGTATTTTTCAAGAGAAAGTCCTGCCATCTTCAAGCTAAATGTTGCTATTCATCTCATATTTCAATTGTTCTGATGATATTTCAAAATTGTTCTGATGATATTTCAAAAGTTCTGATGATGTTAAAGAAAATAAATTTGCACAGGTTCTCATAAGTTCAATGATGATGATTTGGAAACTGGAACCACATAATTATCAGGAAGTAAAAGGAAAATATGAGAGGCATCTTCTCAGGGGAGAGTAAATACAGGGATTTGGGTAAGAGACCAGGACTTTATTATTTCTTGCTTCTTGTCATGTCTCCTCAACTGGAGAGAAAGTGAATTTTCTTAACAAACTATTCAAAGTTAGAGGATGAGTGGGAACACATGTGGGCCTGAAGGAACACCAGCCTCATTGGAAGCAGCAGCTTTGTTGAATAAATATAGAAGTAGGATAAAGAGTAGCCTGACAACAATGCTGAAACAGTTATAAGTTTTAATGAACTATTTCATAGTAAGATGCACATGAATAACTTGAACCATAGACACCAATTAATAGATATTCTCTGAAAACTGTTTTAGAGTGAGCATAGAAATGATCATGGCTGATAATCATCTGGTACCCACAAGTCAGTCACAGTGGCCTGTGTCTATTCTGATAGATCAGTGACATATTCTAATTGACCAGTAACCACTCATACTGGTCGTTAGTATTTTTAATACCACTCTTATTCATAGTGAACGTTAGATGAAGTTTTGGTTTCCTGTAGCCATGTGCCATCTGTGCATAAAGTTGGATAATGAAAGGTACGGGATCTCTTGTGTCTTACTCATGCCCAAGCCTATGGCATTAAGGTAGTGGTGTAAATGAAGCTGCATG
This sequence comes from Puma concolor, assembly GCF_028749965.1. NCBI lineage: Eukaryota > Metazoa > Chordata > Mammalia > Carnivora > Felidae > Puma > Puma concolor. The sequence goes on along the minus strand of NC_141672.1, from coordinate 94,643,584 downwards.
ATAAACCTTGTACATCTTTCTGATGCATCACTTTTGCTTACTCGTGTGAATTTTATATTAGAGCAAACACAAAAGTATTATGGATTAAAATGCAAAAGCACATGAGTTTTAAGAGAAAAAAGATTTTCAAGAAACTTTGTGTGCTACCTTTGCATTATTCCTTAGACTCTCTTTTCCTACTTCTACTACTATTGGTATTTCAGTAGAAAATTTTGAGACACATGGATTTTGTTTATTTGTGGTTATAGAATCGCTTTACTACAGCTGGTCGTGTGGCTCATCTGTATGTTTTTTGTCACTCTAGATAACCAGAGAAGCAAACTCTAAGAGATAGAAACTAAGAATTTATCTCCAGTATCTCTTCTCTTTTATCATTAGGTCAATTTATAGTCAACTTGAAGGCTGATAATTTATAGTATGGCTTTTTTTTTACATAAAATATTTTAGTTTATTAATTGCATTGAAAGTATCTTTTTATTATTTCTTTTGTTAACATTTCATATTCTTTCATTTAATTTTTTCCTTCCTTGTTCTTGGAAACCTATGTATTTAACCAATTTTCTCCTTCAAAGAACATTTTTTAAAAGGTTACTCTGTTTATAACTGCTCTCCATTTGTAAATAAATACATGTAAGAGTAGAATAGGAAACAGGATTGGAAATTTCATCATTTCTTTCCTCCTTTTGAGTTACATCATCACAGCATGGACTAATTATTCTGTATGAAGTGAATTGCCAAAACATAAGTTGCATTTGCATGCAAACATAAAGATAACATCTCAATAGAAATTTTTTAAAGAAGGAGACCACTAGCTAATAATCTAAGACTGGGAAGCATATGCTAAGTGACTGGACTTTTGTGACAGCTCTGTACCTAACCAGCTACTTTGGATGTATCACAATCTCAGTTTCCTGGTCTGCAAGTGAATACAAGGGACTAAGGCCTCTTGCAGTTTTAAGCTTCTAGAATTCTAAATGTATATAATTAGTACAGATTTTATTTTCTAAAATTTGCATGATAAAAAAAGGAGAGTATAAACAATGAATTAAAAGTGTTTCTAAAGAGGGAGGAAGGCAAACCATAAGAGACTCTTAAATACAGAGAACAGACTGAGGGTTTATTGGGGGGTAGGGGAGAGGGGAAAGTGGGTGATGGACATTGAGGAGGGCACTTGTTGGGATGAGCCCTGGATGTTGTATGGAAGCCAATTTGACAATAAATTATATTTTTTTAAAAAGTGTTTCTAAAAACACCAGCAGATTGGCTTTACCACTAAATTTGGTTTGTTTAATTCAGCATTGCTGTGTGATTTGATTATAACTATAAATCCATAGACAAAGAGTATTTGGTCCTAATGTCTTGTATGTATATACACTGTTTCTGTTCAAATTTCTATATCATCATGTTTGCCCTAATTTTAAAAATCAAGTAAGATTAGTCCCATTCTGAATTTTCTTTAATATTCAAACATTGAATGAATACATATAAAAAACTGATTATGGATAGATGCTCTGTTAAGCACTAAGGAAACGAATATGAGAAACATAGGTTTTCCTCTGCCCTCGGTATTTTCACAAGACTCCAGCCACAGAAGGCTGATCTAGGAGAGGAATCTAGGCTAGCAAGGCCCTTGAATCAGATAACAGTTCAGAATATCATTCATAAATGTCCCCTAGCTGAGGAAAGACAATTCTTTCTAGTTTCCTGTCACCTGGTCATATAGATGGTCATATAGATGAGCCATAAGAAGATCAAATGAATCTGTTCCTGTCGGCTTTAGCCTTTTTGTGTAACTTTTGCCTATTAATGTAGTAGTAGATAATATTTATATAAAATAAAGGAATTTGATGACAAATATTTTGAAATTAAAATCACAATGATTAAAATTCCAATAGTTTAATTTAGATAAATGTTGACCTCCTATTGGTGAACACATACAATGCTACCCAAATCTGCCAATTGAAGAAGTATGAAGTAGAATTTATCTTTCTGATAAGCCTATTCTCTGTAGCCTGACCTCAAGCCTTCATGATATTCAGGTCCTCAAATCCCTAACTATATATTCTGTTTTGTGCTCTTGCCATCTAAAAGGAAAACAACTTCCAATGTGGCAATATTTTGAATGGCAGAAATTTCTAGATTAGAAAAATTATTAACTCTAATATGCATATTTTAAAAATATGGCACTTTTCTACTCATGAACTCAAATATATTCTAACTTTAACAATTTTAAGTCCTTTTATCTGCAGTGATTTTACTTATATCATCCAATGTAATTGACAACAGTATGTGGCAAAACATATTTTACATTTTTGTATTGTTCCCTGTGAGACATCTATTGTAAGAATTGCTGCAGGCTGTCATTTTTGTCTGCCATCCAGGATTTGCTGGCCCAAGTACTGTGTACTAAACTTGATATTGGTCATGGGGGGAGGGAGGGGAACCTTGTAGTTGAGCCAGATGGTTTTGTTATTGCTTTAGAATTAAAAGCATATGAAACAGATACAGCTTATTAAGGTTTTTTTTTTATAAATAACATAAACTTAAATAACAAAACAATAAAGTTCAAATACAACTTAAAATAGAGTTTAATGCTGTAACCACAGAGAAAAAGCATGATTATTGGTGGGAAGAACATTATTAAAAGTCATATTCCCAAATATGAATTATACAAAAGATAGATTATATTACTTGAAACAAAACTTAAAGATTTCTCAGTTTTACTTTTAGGGATTATAAAATGTTATTTTTGTGGCAAGTGAGATGAAATACAGTATTATCATCATTATTGCTATTTTATATACAAGATTTTCGAAAACATCCTTTTAGCAATACCCTTTCCATATGAGCAGCATTAGGAATTTTCTTCTTGTTAATAGGTACAAGCATATTCTAATACTATACTTTTGTAAAACTACTTATTTGACTCCATTCCATAATAGAATTTTTAAGAATATTCTTTCTTTTCTTATTAGAATTTAAGTGGCTTACAATTGCCACTAAAAAGTCTTTCAGATACTGCTCATCTTCCATAGTTAGTGTTGGCTTGATTATCTGACAAATCATTCCAGCAGCCTTTAGGTCTGACATATCTTATATAACATCATCTGCATTATTATTATTATAGCAGCCATTTTATAAGCAGATAGGAATATTTAAATAATCATTATCAGATAATCAAATCTAACATACTCTTAAGGGTAAATTAATTTAAGAAAAAACATTACTATTACTAACATCATGATTGTACAACCAGCTTTACAATTTTTTACAACTTTTAGTTACTAAATCTGATTTTGTGTATATTTTTCAAATCTTTCTTTAATGCAGTCTCTTAAAATAAACATACATGCGCAAGTCCAGCTTGATCAGTTTTTCAGTAGTTTTCCAGCCTTTCTTGGTTACTTAAAAAAAAAAAAAGAAGAAAAGAAAAGAAAAAAAGAAAAGAAAGAAAACAGTCCACTTAAAGAAATCTCCCTGCTGGAACTGGTTTCTTTTACACCATATATTATTATGTTATTGCCATAGGAAGAAAGTGGGCTGTTTTTTGTTCTTTCTTTGTTTTCTTCCCCCTTACAGGAACCCCTTTTTGATTTAAAGCAACAAACATTTCTCCTCCGCTGTGTGTCCATTTAGCTGATGCATATGTATTGTAATGGTTTTCCAGAATTAATTCTTTGAAGTTGCAATCTTCATTGCATTCTTTCTGTTAAAATAATAAACAACATTATCCAAATGATTTTTAGAGGTACTCAATTAAACAAAGAGTAAGCAGTAATCTTTAGTAGAATTAAATCATATATGACTTTTTTTTGAGCTGGCCTAATGCAGTTTGTTAGATATAGATTAGCATATTTGCAAAAAAAATAGGCATCTTAAAATTTTTTAAAAAGATAAAATGATACATATTTAGTTATGCAACACATTTTCAAATATCTAACTTTTTTTGGCAGTCAGTTTTTACAATTCTTTAGTATGAGGAGCTGTTTCCCCCTAATGAGCAGCTCTGATATTACCAAATATCATTCCCAAATCACTCATTCCCTAACTGCTGAGAATTTGATATAATTAGCAGAGCGTCTCCCTCCCTCAGCTGAAGGACATATTTCACAACTTTTCTTCATTTGTTACTACACTGCCTGCAGTGATGATGGAATTTAAGTTAATTTGTTCATCCATCCAACCATTCATTCATTCATTCATTCAATTAAACCTAGATTATTATGTAATTAGCCTGTGCCAGGTATTGTGCTGGACTATGGGAATACAAAGGAAACTCAATTATATTTTATTATGGTGGGATGAACTGTTACGTGTTTCATATTGTAATAAAGTGGGAACAATGTGAATGCTCACAGTTCAAAGGCCACGATTGTGAGACTGATGTTGATAAACAAACTTCTGAATTTTTTTTTTTCCCAAGAATTTTCATGTCAGCAATGTGCAGATTGGGTGAACCTTAACAAAAAGAGCTTTAATACTACTGACAGATGGAAATTTTAGGTTTTAAGTATCTAAAGCACACATGGAATTTCAGAGCTGGCAGTATCCTGAGAGGTTGGTTAACGTAACTCATTTTACAAATGAAGACACCAAAGCCCAGAGAGCTTAAGCAATTTGTCCAAGGTCCTGCAGAAAATGTTTTTTTTTCCTCAATGCTTGAATATGAAGTATTTTAATGAAATCATTAAATTATATGACTGAAGAAAAATTAGTTCCATTTTTCCTTTCCAGAAAGGCAAGATGTTTTTGACAAAAATAAGTTTGAAAAATTAAGTCTAAAAAAAAAAAAAAAGAAAAATTAAGTCTAAGCTATCAATTATCAATACCTTTGCATAGAGTTTTCCTTCCTTATTCATTGCAAGATAGTATTCACTTTCCACTCCTTTGATTGCCACAATTCCAACTGCCACTGTCCTGATTTCCATGATATCTGCAAGGAATCACAGAAAGATAAGTCAGTTATTCACTCAGCTTTGTAGATCATCCAAGAATGACAATTTGTTCTTATTTCTTTTTCAATTGGAAGTTATTAAAATCATTAATGTGCGTGTTTACTCAGCCCGAGACCACCTACCCATATTACACATACAAATACAAGGGTAGTCCTTATTAAACATGGGAAGTTTAAACTATTTATTTTTTATTTTGTAGAAAAAGATATCTGGATTCAAAGGATTTAGCTTTTTCTTCCCCAGAATTACATTTCTAACTTACTATCATAATAATCATCATGATAACAGCTAATGTTTATTGATCTCATACCACATAATAAAGCATTATTCCAAGGCTCCTATGCACTAACTCATCTACTTGTCACCAAGGCTATGAGGCAAGTACTGTAGTTATTCCCATTTTACAGATCGAGAAGCCCAAGCACAGAGAAGTTATATAATTTGCCCAGATTCTCTCAGCTAATAAGTGGCAGAAGGGAAATTTGAACCCAGACAGTGGCTCTTAATCATTACATACCATGAAAATGTATAATAAACTAATAATCTTTACTTTTCTCTTAAACTTTATCTTATAAATTATTGCTAACAGAAAATCTCTGGAATGTACTGAAATTTAACAAAAATCAATGAAAGCAATTGTAAATGATGGTAACAGAACTACTGCCCTAAAAAAGATTAAATATTTTAAAGTGATAGTTTTTTGATACATGAAAGACTATTTAAAACCCAATTATGAATCTTGCTTATATGATATTTTATAACTTTATACCTTTCTGATTTTTAATCTTTGTTGAAATTGTTTCTACAACACATATAGTTACCACAAGAATGTTAACCTACTATTTTCTTTTATTATACATCTTTTCCTCCAATGCTATATTTTAATGACTCATATAAATGCAGTAAAATCTCGAGAAAAATTTTAAAACAATGTAGGAATTAAAAGTTTAGCAGACCTCTTTAAATAACTGCTGTTAATTATACTTTGAACATGAAGGTGTAACCATGAGACATTCGCTTCTCTGTGCCTAATAATATGCAAAGAAGGTTACAAGTGAAAACTATATGCGTTATGTCAAGTCTCTAAAAGCTGTTTTCCAAAATATTCACTCAGTTAAAGGAAAATCTGATTTCTTATTCCATGCCTTTGCTTCATCCTCTTATTTATTCTTTTCACTTCAATTTTCCTATCTGGAGAATAAAATCAATACCCACTTCGTCAGGATTAATGCAGCCTAGCTAATATTTGTTATCTGTGTCACATGTATGCTGCATACAGGCCTTTTTCCCAGCATGCTATGCTTAGCGCTGACAAGAGGTTATCCAGTTGAGAGTTCTGGGGCTGTTCATATAAACCCAGGTCTATGAAGAAAGTGCAAAGGAATGGATATTAATCTTTTAAAGTATTTATGAAGCATTGTCAGAATGTATAAATCCTAGAGTAATTTGAGGACACAAATTAAGGAAAACAGCCCTGATTTCATAACTCCAAAAGTTAAAATTGAATAATTTATTTCATTCTAAAATGTCAGACGAACAAATCATTTGGTTTTTAATAGCATAATTTTTATTTTCTTTCTTAGAGTCAGGATAGGAAAAATAGCTTTCTGTCTGTAGATGTAAACAATGACTTGTGAATTGAATTGTTTGGTGTTATTAAAAATTCAATAAACTATTTCATTATATACCCCGATTTTACTAAAAGGCAGATGAAGAGTAGTCAAAGACCTCATTTATAACAACTACTGGCATCAACAAAATGAAATAATTATCAAGATTTTGGTCACAATTAAGCTATGCTTTCATAAGTAGTTGATAATAATATGATTGAAAAGCTACTGGATAAAATACATTGCCATTATCTTTCATTATTTCATGAATCTAGGAAGTCATAATAATAAGCAAATTCAAAATGAAAAACAATGATAAGGAAAGAGAACTGAGGAACTCTCTATCCACATCAAACCAAAGAATTCTCATTTCCACAATACATTCATAGAGTTCAGTGATTCCACTTTATCAATAGAGGAAGACACTAAGTGTAAATAATAATTATGCTTCAATGCATGTTTTATAATATCATTGCCACTAGTAAAACTTAAGACCTGCTTATGATTTGCTACATCTTTTGAAGACCTCAATGTTCTGATGAGAGCATAGAAAATGATTAAATTCTAGCATGTGGTTGTAGACTATAGATTAAAGAAGGAAGCAGTAATAAGGGAGCACATGTGAGGATACTTCAAGTGACACCTACAGATCTTCCTCTTTATCACTGGGAACACTGTGTAAATATTAAATACCAAAGAAAGTGAAAACACATTTTCACCACATTTTGAAACATCTCATGTTTTCTGAAATACTGTAATGCTATGCAAAATTATTTTCTATTGTTAACAAACAATTCTGTTAATCCTACACATCTAGCACAACTAGAATTTCATTGTGGATTTAGATCACATGTGATTTATGCATGCTGAATTCAGGAACAAGATGTGGAAAACTGCCGTCACTTTAAACTCAGTATCATTGTAAAACTCAACCACATTATCAGTCCCACCCCAGGAGACATAGCATCTTGCTAACTCTTCTTGTACTCATTCTCAAAATTAGCCAGATTTGAAATGATCTTTGACTTCTCCAACTCCTATCCTTATGTCTTAGCTTCAACATCCATTGGGCCTAGAAGTTGAGGAAATGGGCATAGCAAGAGGAATGAGTAACTGGGATAGAAATAATTTTAAGCATTGCCACCAAGTGTGTGTTGAGTATTTGTGTTCTATCATATTTGCCGAGAAGAGCTATGTTTGGCATTGAGGTGGTTCATTCCAGTAATGTTCCACTTCCTAACTGGTCCTCTTCACTACAAGGGGATCAGCCAGAAGGAATCAAAAGAAATGCTTCCCGGAACTCGGCAGCTTGCTGGGAAAAATTCCAGGATGTAAGGACACCAAGGGAACTATTTGGAGTGGCTTGGGACACATTTGTTGTTTTTGTCCTTCTGTCTGAATAGTCCCCAATTAAGTGTAATATAAATATAAGTTGCTTTTCTTGGCTAGATGTGAAAGTGAAAAGGCTTAAGATTTTTTTTTCTAATTTTTTTCCTAATTTTTTTTCTAAGCTACAGCTTATTAGAGAAGATAAGCATTTTTAGAGAGGATTAAAAAACAAAACAAAAACAAAACAAAACAACAACAACAAAAAAATCTAATTCAGAGGGGAAGCTAGAAAGAAAAAAAATCTAAAGAGTCTAAGGAATCCAAGCTATCATTAAGAATATAGCAAAAGGAACAAATTGAGGTAGAAGAGAAAGAAAACATATATGCAGAATGCTGAGCATAGTTAAGTGCCCAATAAACTGTTTTCTTTAGAAATGAATAGTTTTGCTGTTCTAACCAACAATGGTGAGTCTGATCTTTCAGAGAAGCATTGGCAACAGCATCTCATGCTTTTTGTAACAATAGGAGAAAAGCTAGTGGAAATTAGGTCATTCCCCGACTAGAAAGCAGTGGAACACAGGTTGGAGACAGCTTCCTGGGGAAGTGGGGGTGGGGGCGGGGGGGGGGTGGGTGGTGGGTATTCCTAACATGTGTATCAAGACATAAAGAAACACTGGTGAAGACTCATTGCGCTAAATGAATGCTGACACAGGTGGGAATGAATGACAGCACCAGAAGGAAGATCCCTAGTGACACTGAAGTTCTGAAAAGGAACATGAAAGACATGAGAGCACAGGTGTTGTTTTTTTCATTTCTTCTGCTGCTTTAATCTCATGACTTTAAAAGTGAAAAAAAAAAAAAAAAAAAAAAGCTATGAAAGTAAACACCTGGCTGTTAACAATAGTGTTGAAAGTAGGACTTGCCTTTCTGCCTGGGACTTTAGAACAACTGAAAAAATAGGCTCCTGGAGTTTTCTGTGCATTTTATAAAGAATGAATTAGTTAAGATTAGGTTTGGTTGGAACAAACCATTTATTTCCACATGCAATAAACATTGGGAGAGGTGACAACTCTGCTCCACAAAACATTTGGGAGTTTCCAGGCTCCATTCAGCTCACTGTTCCACAACCACTTTGTTCTCATAATATAAGGTAGAACACACATTCCAGGTGGAGTGTGAAATACAGGAAGAAAATGTGGGTGCAAAGGGATTCTGCTAGCTGCCCTTCATGGAAGATTTCTGAGGGTTGCCCTGGGACACCACTTAATAACATCAGCTAGACCTTGGTCACAAGCAGGAATGTCCTGAGAATGTACAATAGTTGCAGAAAATTTATAGCTAATCCTAAACTAAATGAGTTACTTTAGGCCAAATAATTTCAAAAGAAAATGTATACAAAATTTTTAAATAATCATAAAATATTGTATCTAATAAGAAATGTGGATATATTTTAATGTTTTGTCTATATATGGTAGTTTCAGGAAGTAATCATATATTATATAATAGCATATATATAAATAGAATAATATATAATACATATATATGTATGCCATTACGTGTGTGTGTGTGTGTGTGTGTGTGTGTGTGTGTGTGTGTGTGTAATGGTTAAGGTTTCTCATTCAACAATAAAGCCTTGACAGAAAATCATAAAAAAAATTTAACATTTAAAAAAAGTTATTAGGGGCACCTTAGTGGCTCAGTCAGTTAAATGTCTGACTCTTGATTTTGGCTCAGGTCATGGTCTCACAGTCTGTGAGATCGAGCCCCATGATGGGTTCAGTGCTAATAGTGTGGAGCCCACTTGGGATTCTCTCTCTCTCTCTCTCTCTCTCTCTCTCTGTTTCTCTTTCTAAATAAGTAAATAAACTACAACAGAAAGAACTTTTTAAAAAGTTATTCTTTGATTATTTGCTGATACCAGTTCTTAGTTTTAATGTGCCCAGAACAGTATATTTGGTCAAGGACATAATTAAATGTTCTGATTGGTCTAATAATCATTGAACTATTGTCTCCCTCATCTTCAACTTTAAAATTATTTTTAGTTATCATACTAGCTCACCTATGTTAATATATATATATAATTATATATATTTTTTATATATTTATATATTTTAATTATATTTAAAATATAATTTAATTATATAATTTATTTATATAAATTTAAATATTAAATTTATATAATTTAATTATATAAAAATAAAAATATATTTTAAATATTAAATATATTTAAATGTTAATATTTAAATTATAAATAAATTTAAATATTAAATATATTAAAATTATATAATTATATAAAATATATTTTGTATATTTTTATATATAGTATATATTATATATATAATTTTATATTATATATATATCTTCTCAATCTTTAAAATATAAAGTTTAAAAGGTTCAGGGAAAAGAAATACCAAGGGACTGGGATAGGGGGATTTTTGTGTGATGAAACAACTAAATATTTTTATCCTTATCAACTCATGAAAAAACACGGAGGAACCCTAAGTGCATATTACCAAGTGAAAAAGGCCAATCTGAAAAGGCTGCGCCACATGCTGTATGACATTCCAACTCTATGACATTCTGGAAAAGGCAAAACTGTGGAGATAGTAAAAAGGTTAGTGGTTGCCAGGGGTTGCAGGTAAGTGAGAGGAGTAAATAGGCAAAGAACAGAGAGTTTTTAAAGTGGTAAAAATACTCTGTATGAAAACATAATGGATACATGTCCAAACCCATAGTGTGCAACACCAAGAGTAAACCCTGAAGTAAACTATGGACTTTGGGTGATAACAATGTGTCAATGCAGGCTCATTAACTGTAACAAATGTTACATTTGGTAACAAATGGTTACATACCATTCTGGTGGGGGATGTTGACAATGGGGGAGGCCTGTGAACCTAAAGCTACTTTAAAATATATGTGTGTATGTGTGTGTGTGTGTGTGTGTGTGTGTGTGTGCGTAAATATATATATTAACATATATATTAATATACAAATATACATTAATATATATAAATTTATATATATTAATGTTTATTTATCTTTGTGAGAGGAAGAGAGACAGAGCTAAAGTCCAGGAGGCACAGAGAGAGAGGGAGACACGGAATCCAAAGCAGGCTCCAGGCTCTGAGCTGTCAGCACAGAGCCTGACATGGAGCTTGAACCCATGGACGGGGGATCATGACTTGAGCCAAAGTCAGAAGTTTCACCCACTGAGCTGCTCAGGTGCCCCTAAAAATAAGTTCTTAATAAAAAATTTTAAAAGGTAAAGTTAAAATGCCTTAAAATCATAAATGCTGTTGGTAATAGGGACAAAGAATTAGCATCAATTTTTAAAGTACATTAGGGAAACAGCTAAAATGCTGGAATTAGATGGTGGAGAATTTTTTTTAAAGTAATAGCAATTTATGCCAAGACTCCTCATTTATTTATTGTAAGCATGAAACAGGTTTAAATAATAAATAGGCAAAAATATTTAGATAAACTTATGAATGATTAAGCCACGGAAAAAAAAACAGGTAAGTCATTTGGGGCATGTTCTTTAGTTTGTAAGGGTGACACCCTAGGTAATTAATTGATTCTATTGTTGACCATGTTGTTGACAAAAATATTAACAAGGCTAATGGCTACTTTACTTGACATTGTTTCATTTCTCATGTTCTATTATTTTTTAAGTTTTTATTTAAATTCCAGTTAATAACATATAGTGTAATATTAGTTTTAGTAGTAGAATTTCGTGATTCATCACTTACATCAACACCTAGTACTAATCACAAATGTCCTCCTTAATACCTATCACCCATTTAACCCATTCCCCCACCTACCTCCCCTCCAGCAGCCCTGTTCATTCTCTGTAGTTAAGAGTCTTTTTTATGGTTTGACTGTCTCTTTTTTTATTGTATGATCTGACCTCTCATGTTTTTGTTTTTGTTTTTTTAACTCTATCATTAGGCTACCACAATCATTAACAATCTGATGTGTCCATGTAGTATGTTTTACATCTTAGGAAGCAAATTTATTTTTACTTATACACATAAACTTCTCTTAAACATAAATTCAGGCCCACAAAAAAGGAAATTCTTATATTTGTCTTATATATGATAATAGGTATACTGTAGACCAAAAAACCATGTACAGTAAGTTTGGTGGCTAACTTAATGTCTGCATACTATATGTATTTTCTGAGTAACTCCCTGGTTTTTGATTTGGAGGGGAGGATTTCATAAGCTTACATAGTTTATTCTTCTACAGATCTCTGTGGATCTGTAAAAACATCTCTTCCCACTCTGCAGTTGAAAAAAAGAGTGGTAAATTTAGTTTCTTCATTCTTGTATTTTCTGGAATAAGAGGACATAGCACATGGGACAAAACAGATTAGAAGGTCAGAGTTGATAGGATACTGATTCTGCCAACATTACTTAATACTTTTCCAAGCAACCTACTTTTAGATCTCTTAATTTCCCTGTGAAAGATTTTTAAAGTATATTAAACAAGAATATTACTCATAGGGGCACCTGGGTGGCTCAGTCAGTTAAGCATCTGACTTCAGCTCAGGTCATGATCTCACAGTTCGTGAGTTCAAGCCCCACATCAGGCTCCATGCCCACAGCTCAGAGCCTGGAGCCTGCTTCAGATTCTGTGTCTTCCTCTCTCTCTGTTCCTCCCCTGCTTGTACTCTCTCTCTCTCTCTCTCTCAAAAATAAATAAACATTAAAAAAAAAAGAATATTACTCATTCAGGAACCTTGCCATTTTCAAGTCTATCTTCATCCCAGTTAAAGCTAGAATCTTTAAAGATAGAGCATCTTTTCATATGCTTATTTGCTATCTGTGTATCTCCTTTGGTAATAAATCTGTTCAGATATTTTGCCCACTTTTAATTGGGTTGTTGAAATTCAAAAGATTTTTTTAATATCCCTAACCCCAATATGTGGAGGGATAAGATTAACTATATTCTTCGCTGACTGTCAGAGTGCAACAAAAATCTGGCGGGCAACAGACAGGCAGGGGCTAGAGGAAAAGGGTTTGGAGATGGGACAATATGAACATACTGTCATAACTGGACCTGAAAGGGAAGGTGTCCACATATAATTAACAATACTCCTACCATTCAACAGTTATATTTTGTGGACAGATGGTCCATAAAAGAAAGCCAGCAAACATTACAGGTTCTATTCCCTAATTACAACTGAGCCTGAAAGATACCCTAAGCCTGTGCATCAATATTCTTCATTCCAGGAACAGAAAATATAATACAAATAAAGGCACGAATAGCAGGAGTAAGAGGGACTTGAAGGAAGGGAAAAAACACTGACTTCATAAAATTTTACAGTGATAAGATCTTTGGAAACCAACTACTCTGTATGTCTTTAGAAAGATGCATTTACTCAATTTTGATGGTATTGCCAATATGTTGAATCAATGAATTTCTTCACTATGCTGCATAGTAAATTATTTCCCTCAGATCTTTCTTTACTGAACATGAAGAAGAGTTAGTTACCAAGTACAGCTCTCCAAGAGGAGAGGTTTTGTCTCTCAATTGAGCCTAGCACAGAATTGGCTCGCAGTGATTTGTTGAATGTTGTATGAATGTATCAACCTCACACCCTTCATATGCTTGTAAGCAACTGTTAAAATCTCCCTCAGCCTCCTCTTCAAGAGTATCTCTGGAAGAAGTATCAGTTTTGTGTATAGATAGAGAGATAGATAGATAGATAGATAGATAGATAGATAGATAGATAGATAGTACTCAATGAAATGTATTTACCTTTAACTGAGAAAGAATTCTTTGAAGCAAATATGTTTGAAAGCAGAATAATGTAAGTTTCGCATTGACTGATGTAGATAAATTGCTTATGAGAAAATGAATGCTCGTGTACAATTTTAAATGTATTTTGGTCCTAAATTTATTGTTAAGATAGTTTATTGGGCCTACATTTTCTGGTAAACAGCTTCTATCATGAACTAAGTTTTATCAGAATGTCAAAAGTATATAAGATACGTGTACTTAACATCATGTAGCTGCCAGTATTTTGTTTTCAAATGTCCACCTAGACCAAAAGGAGGTGACCTTTAGCAACGTATACATATTATTTAAAATTGACTTCTTCAAAAGTTATAGGAAAACAGACAGACAAACACCAAATTATCTTAGGCTGAAATAAATTTGTTCCAGAAGGTAAGCAGAGTGACTCCTTTACATGGAAGACAGATCTCTTTTTTTCGGGCTAGTGTTTGGATTAGGACTATTAGGTGGATATTCTGTGCACATGCTGACTTCGTTGCCTGGAGGCAATGATTCAGTGTTTGAATTTGGGAAAGAAGTGAGTTCACTTTCCCCATGTTTCTTTATTATCTTTCAGTCAGAGTAGGTGACACAAAGGGCTTTGTGGAGATGGCGACCCCCAGCAGGGTCTAGGTTCTTTTACTTCTCCTGTGAACCCTAGAATCCACTATTATAAGATAACACAATTAATATATTTGGTAAATAATACTAATCTTATCTTTGGATCACTTTACCCCCAAAAAGCATGCCCCATAACTGTTAAGTAACAGATCTAAGACAGAACCTTGGAAAGTACTAAAAGAAATTAGAAAACTAATCAAATCAAAGCCAGCAAGAAAGAAACACAAGTACATAAATTATTACCGAAACCGAGGAAGTGTAATTCCCATCAAACCGGCATGAAACTCAAATTAGTTACAAATGATTGCATAATTTCTGGAATCAAATATAACTGAAATGTCCTGTTTAAGAGTATTGATGCCACACCATCATTTCATTGGGTGTGGGTGGTGGGAGGGGTACATCAGTTACAGTTCTTATCAATCCTATATCAATTCTATAATGATGTAAAAAAACACTTAAATGATTTTTCAGGTGAAGTAAAAAAAATCATGTCATTCTTTTAGAGATTTATTCAGAAAACAAAGCATTAGAAAATCTTTAGAAAGTACATTAGTGTGTGGTACAGTGATGGCAGTGGTTCCTTTTTAAAGAATTTAAGTTGCAACAGCTGATTTCAGCAGGGTTAGAACTATGCCAGAATTAGAAACAAACTATTCAGTTTTTTAACAAATAGGATGATTCCAGTGGCATATTACTATAGTATGTCATGGGAATAGCGTTGAACTGTATTGCACAGAATTATATTTCTATGCCAATTTACTGACCTTTTTCTTCTCATTTATTGCCTCTCTGGAACACAAGGCGGGCAGTTTTCTCCCTGAATCAGACAGGAAGAAATTCTCTTTGTTTGCTCTGCATTCCCTGTACCTTCTAAACTTTTATTCAGAAACTATTTTTTATCTGATCATGTAAAGCATTTACAACACTTTGCTACATTCTAAAAATGGCTCCAAAATTATCACAAGAGGTGCAGATGATATAATCCCAGAATATGTGAGAAAAATAGCTCTCCTCACCACCTAGAAAATCTCTCCTGTTTTCTGGCTTTTCCCAAAATCTAAAGTATCTTCAATAGGAAACCAAAATTTTCATTACATAGGGTTTGAGATAAGGTTCAGAAATCCCGGAAATACTTGGGAGAGGTAACGTAGAGACACAAATATATTCATACTGTGGTATAAGTGACTATATCTTCTCTGAAAGCAGAATTTGATTTTGCTTGAGGGGAATAAGTACAAGTCTACCAACAATGAATCTGAAAGGGGAAAATGATCATGAAAGAAAGAAGCTATGGAAAGTTGCATTAACATTTTACTTACAGGTACCTCTAGAAGTTAAGACATCTTAGGCTTCATCTAATCTATAAAGACAACGGTTTAGAAGATAAACCACACATCCACTTCATCCCTCTATTGTAACTATTAATGTGTCCTGTGAAATTTTGCTGTGTAGTAGACATTTGATGTAATCTTTCCTCTCTCCCTCTTTAACTTGTATTTAAATGTTTTGTCACCCAGACCATAAGGGAATTCTAAACAGTGTGGTTTCAGATCTTGCTGGTAATCAGCATTAAAGCATGATTTAATGCCATTTCGGCTATTGGTTTTCTTAAGAATTTTTAAGCACACATTCTTTGCTACCAGTTTAAACAGTGATGTTCTAATGCAGAGTAGTTACATTTCTCACAGAAATTCAAGTGAAAGGAAAAAGAGGAAGAAATAAATCATCAGAGTTTACAGAAGATACTTACAATACTAAAAAGGAGATCCAGACCCCCTAGCTCTTACTAGAAACTCACATTGGCCCACTCTATGTTACCAAATATGTATCTAGTACTTCTGTTCCCATTGCCATCATGTCAGTCCAGAACTTATTATTTGTACCTCAACTATTATTTCAGTTTCCTGCCTAGATGCCTGCCTCCAGAGAGCATGTTATAAAAGTTACTGTTCTGCTGTATAACTTTCAATGGTACACTCTATTGAAAAGCAAAACAAATTCAAACTTCTTATACTTGGCATTCAAAGCCTTCCAAAATCTAATCCAGTCTACTTTTACAATTTTCACCTATTATTCCTTTACAACTTACATGAGCTGTTGGCCCCAAACAAACTGATTTACTCGTCTTCCTCTCCCATACAAATTGCCAGGTACTTTGTCTGCTTCTGCCCACCATATGCATAACTACAGAGAATCTCCATTTCTGTATTTCCCAAACATTTCCTCATGGATTGGCTGAATGGAATCATGTGATGAATTCTTTTAAAAATGTCAAATGCCCAGTTCTTACTTCTCAGAAAGTCTGATCCAGTAGGTCTGAGGTGAGGCTTTGGGATCAGTATTTTAACAGCTTACACTAACTTGAGTGACAGTTTTCTTTCAAAGCCAAACGAAATTCAAGTGTCTGCATAATGTTTTACATAGTTTTCTGATCTGTTATCTCTTTTACTTTAAGAACAACACATTGCTGTACCTTTAGTTACACTCACCTCTATTCTTCTGTTGTTATTGATATTTTTAGCACTTTTTTAATCATCTGAATTTTAAGCCATTTGTAGAGACTATCTTATACTTCTGGAAATCCCTAGTACTGAGAAGGCTCTCATTAAATGCTGAAGTAGATAGAATGATACATAACCCCCTTGTAACTAGTGTGTCATAAATCAGCAAATGAAAGTTAGTAATTATTCCAGGCTTAAGGAATTAATGAGTTTCCTAATCATACTAAGCAGAAGAACTAAGATTAAAAGATTAAACTGGAAGTATTTGTTAAGTTTCCTTATAATTTTGATTATGCTTTTGGAGTTTATCTAATTAGATAAGAAAGCACAAAATTCCATGGTTCATTCAAACAATAGTTCATCTCAGATTATGTTTCATGATGCCAACTCAAAAAAGTAGAGACAAGCTCCAAAATTTCTACTTTTTTAACCAGTTGTAGGTTTTTCCTTTTTAGTTTTGGCAAAACCTCGCTTTACCTTATTTATATTTTGAGCATGCAACACTTCCATGCATAAAAACTTTCTCGTGTTTTCTGTTTGCTGTGTAATGTAGCACATCTCTTTCTCTGCCTTGCTTCTAGCACATTAAGGCTTTAAGAAATGCACGCTAGTCCTACAATTTCATGAGATGGCTAGTAAGTCTGTGTTCTTCTTATCCATATTATTATGATTTCATAAACATTGAATATGGTTCATCTTAAATATTTATTATTATAGATCGTATCCCAAATTTTTTTAGCCTGTGTCATATATGTCTTATATCACTCATTCATTCTAATTCTAGGATATTTACATTGTACTGTGTAGCCTTTATTAACGCTAAGCAAAGATGACAACATCTGTATTCCAGATGTAGATATATCATGTTTATGCAGAACTATTATAATATGTTCTGTTTTGTGTCTTACTTTCTTCCTGATGATGCCCGTTACTTTATTGGTCTTTTGGCTACAATTGCACACTAAGATATTATCTTTAGGAAAACATCCAAAGTGATTTCTTAGTGCCTTTTTTGTGAGGAAGTTATTATTCAGAGCCTTTTATCTTATACATATAATTTAAATTTTATTATAAAATATATTACATTCAAACTCATCTCCCAATTTTCTGCTTACCTATATACATATGTTCTGTCTGACTGCATTTTATTATCATTCACTTATTTCACTAATTTAAAGATGTTAGCAAATCTGCAAACTTGGAATTTTTGCTGTATATTTTCACTGTGAGGAAATGTTGATTCATTTTATTGATCCCTGAGGAATATCACTGTTACATATTTTCATTCAAAATATTCATTCAAATTAATTCCTTATTTTCAAATTTTCCTTTTTCTTCAACCAGTGATTCTCAGAATAAGCTGGGAGTGGGAGTGAGAGCAGGCTTCGTTGGACAAAGAACATCTTTCAGGGGAAAAGCTTTCGGGATCACTGGCACTTTTTAAAACTATACATGCTACATAGAGACTCTTAATTCCAACCTATCCTTGGATAGTCACACCCTGCCCAACCCATTCCATGTTGGTAATGAGCCACAAGAGTGGCTCAAAGTGATCTGTATACAACAGGTATTTGGGGGTGGAAGAAGTTCAGAAGCTATTCAAAGCCAGGTTTTAATAAGTATCTAACTCCCCCAGCTAAAAGCATCAGCTTTGTCCCACAATCAGAATATAGTGACTTAAACAAACAAACAAAAAAACCAATCTTGTTTCTTGAACCACATCAAATAATTTTGAAGATGAAGAATGAGGTCTACATGCTTAATTCCTTAAAGAGCACTAAATAAATAGTTTTAATTTTCTTCTCACAGAAATAGTTGCCTCTCATCAACATCTATTCTACAAACATTGTTAGTATTTTGTAGACACATAGCCGTGAGTCAAGGAAAATTAGGCAGAAGAAAGTCTATGAGAAAGGCAAGGAAGCATAGGAGACAGTGGCATTTTGGCATTAGTTTGCTGTGGTTGAGACATACACAAGAGAGATGGCCAAGAGAAAAAACAAGAAACTTAGGCAGGGGCCAAATCCTGAAGAACCTTATGTAGTTAGTTGAGTTTGGATTTTTATCCTGTAGCTGCTGGGGAACCACTGAAAGGTTTAGAAAGGTGCTTCTACTAGCAGTGTGGGGGGTGGCTTGGTGAGAGGTGAGAAGAAAGAAGACATCATAACACTGTCTAGGCAAGAACTGTCGAAGCTGCATGGCAAGGGTGATGGGAATCTGGGTGATGAGGTGAGGGTACTTGATTCCTGAAATAAATTTATAGGCTATATTTGCATAAATGGTTAATACAGACCCTCAGCCCTGTTTTGGGTGATTTAAAACACAGCCCTCTTAAAAGTCTTCCAAGTATTGTTGATACTTAGAGGATCTGATAATGTTGTATATACTACAGCACAGTTCCAGCATGCCAAAATTGAATGGATAAATGTCTAAATTAGGACCTAGAGAAGAAAATGTTATGATTTATTTTGAGTGTAAAATCAAGTTTATGATTTATCCATAATCTTCCAGATAGTCAACCCCTTTGTGCATTTTGGAATGCTCTCTACTAGCCTAAGCTCCTTTCATATTCTGATATCTTAGTTGTTTATCTTTTAAAGATGTGTTTTAACTTAATTGAAAGGAAAATAAACAGGAGAAGGAGGAAAAGAGAACAGTCATGGAATCTGTGAGCAAAAGTAAGTTAGTTTTCTCCCTACTGGTAAAAGTCACCATGACCTGCCCTACCTTCCTTCCTATGTTTTCCAATTCTGTGCCATTGCGAGTGGATCATGTACAAGGAATCAGGAGATGCAATGTTAAAATAGAATGATGAGAGAGTCCTAAGCCATATTTGCCCATGTTGAAAAAGAGAACTGTGGGACTAGATTAAAAATATTTCTCTACAAAGGCTCAATTTCTAGTCAGTATGAGGAAAGAAAGGATTGCAGAACAGCCTAATATTAAGAAACCTCCATCTGAGAACATCTAAATGTTGTAGACGTATTTTAGTGGCTTACTATTCATCTGCAAAATGCATTTGTTTTGGAAAGGATTTTCAACAAGATATTTTAAATAATGGGATCCTTCTTTTGTGCATTTGTTTGTGATTAAGGTACAAGAAAAGCAGCAATCAGTTTCCCAAAGCTATACTTAGTACATAAATCAGGGTGTCCTGATAACCATATACGGATAGCAAGTTCTCAAATGTTTGATTTCAAATTAAATAAATACAATAATTAGCATAAGGACATTCAGCTTGAATTTTCCATGATGTCTCTTATGTTTCAATCGAGTATCAAAATTTTTTCTAAAAAAAAAAAAAAAAATTCAGGATTGACTTTACTTTTTAATGCCTTGAGAGAGTGCATACTGTACCTAGCTTACAAACTATTCTAGCCAGTGTATCTGCAGAGATCATTCTCATATGAACAAGTTAAACTGGAGTATAGACAAGACAGCTAGCATTAAGTGCACAGAAGTTCCACGGCATGAAATATGCAGTTTCTCAGATCAGCTTAAGTCTGCATTGAAAAACAAACATGGTGTCTGGGGCACCTGGGTGGCTCAGTTGGTTGAGCATCCGACTTTGGCTCAGGTCATGATCTCTCAGTTCGTGGGTTTGAGCCCCGCATCAGGCTCTGTGCTGACTGCTTCCTTGGAGCCTCGAGCCTGCTTCAGATTCTGTGTCTCCTTCTCTCTCTGCCCCTCCCCGCTCATGCTTTGTCTCACTGTGTTTCTCAAAAATAAATAAATGTAAAATGAAAAAACAAACAAATATGGTGTCAGATTTGCCACTGATCTTTTTATAACTTTAATAATGACCAAGGAGTAGGTCTCTCTAATAGTTTTTAAATCTAAATAAAATGAATCCATTAAAGTTTTGACTGTGTACCTGCCCTGTGTCTAGTGTTATACATGGATCTGTTGTTGTGTAGTATGTGAAGAACACAGAAAACAAGTTGCTAGGTCTCTGTCTTGAGAAATGAATTGTTTGGGGGGAAATAAAGAGACCTACAATTAGCCCACATGACAGGGAAGACTCTAAATGGCAAAGTAGGAAGGAAGAGAAAAGATCAGTGTCACTAGTCCAGTCAGAGAGGACTTCTGAAGACTGGGTGGCCTTGAATGGCAATATCTGAGTCTGGGAGAAACAGATTAGAAGGAAATATACCTTAAAAATGGCTGAAGTAGGGGGAAGAGCAGTGTGTACAGGGGAAACCTGGCCTCACTGGATTAAACAGCATCCCTCCTTTGTGGTCTACATGGATAACAGCTGTCAACACTGGATTTTGACATAGTAGAATTTGGTTTGGTTAGTAGCCGTTTAAAAAAGAAAAGCCAAGAACAAAACCAAACAAATTATGAAAAAGCAAACACACAAACAACTCTCTTTTTTGATATTTGCTTTGCATATAAAGACTATACAGCTTTCACCTCTAATATGTCTCCTCTCAGGGCAGAAAAATCATATTGCCAAGACAGAGAAGCTCTACAATTTTTACAAGTACAAGAGGGATTTTAGAATTGTTTAATCATTAGTATACATGACGGGTATCAAGAGTTCTTCCCACCCCCCACCCCCCCGCGCCCAGAATATAATGAATACAATGTGTGTGGGTTAAAATATTTGTTTTATGACTTGGCTGTTGCTAGAACATTTTTGGAATTCATTAATACTCCCACCTCGAATATTTGGTAATGATTGCTTGGACTATGAAGAAATGTCAAAATGTAAGTAGTAAAAACAAAGGAATCCTGGTATTACAGATTTAGAATTTGAGCTAATTTGAGTACATGCATTCCAGACTTTGCAGTGCAGTCAGAGATTATATTTGAACACAAAACATACACCTGAAACAAGTAAATTATATTTCATTCCACTAAAACTCAAATTTCACCTTCCCTAAGCATGACTATATGTGTCCCAGTATATCATTATCTGTATGTGGATCAGTTATTATGCATGATATAATTAAGTGTACAGTTTGTTTCTAGGGCATTGAGGTTTTCAGACCTTTTGTTTTCCTTCCTGGAAGCATCAGAAATAAGTTGAGTAGGTACCAGGGAAATGATTCCACTTTTCTTCCTCTCTTCAGAGTCCAGGGCCTGCCTCTCCCATGGTACGTGATGTTCTGGCCTGACTTTCCTTGCACAGGTTGCCACAGCACTAACAAAGACATGAAGGCTATTCTTGGTAGAGACAAACTAGGCAGTGGTGAGGCGTGGTGCCAAGGGAGGAGGGTGATAGCTGTGGAAATTTAGCCTACGTGCGGAGGGGTGTGCTGGTACATATTTAACAACTGATTCTCCAGAAGAAAAGAAAAGCTCTGATGTATAGTATTTGCCAATTTCCATGGTGTAAATACTCCCACATGTCCAGTTTCATACCCTTATCAAGCTACCAACATGGTTTAAGAGATAAATGTGGAGCTGGAAAATGATGCATACTGTTGGCTCTCAGGAGCCAAGATGAACAGGCTCCAGCACACCATTGCCTATAGGCCTCAAGCACTGTGAACCATAGCCTGGCCTTGGACCCTGGAAATGTGTGAGATCACTTTTCAAAAGCATAAAATAATAACGTACAACACTATACAAATATTAGTTATAATCGTGCCCCAAACTCTCTGAATTTACTTAAGATCAAAATTTGCAAAACAATAGAAGAGTTGTAAAAGAAAACCAGAAGACTTTAAGATACACTAATTAAGATAAAGCTATAGGAAACTATAGCCCCTTTATCAGGAAAGGCAAAGCATTTTACCATGATGCTGAAACGCAGGCTCATTTTTTAAATCACTTGTCACTCTTTAAGCAACAACAACAACAAAAAGAACACTACAAGAATGTTTAGCACATGGATAAGGAGGTTCAGAAAATGCATTGAATAGATTTACTAATCATAGGTGTTATAATTCTAAGAGAGCTTTTGTTTTTGCCGCAGGCTCAAGTGGTTGTGCTCCAGAGAGCACTAACACAGACATGTACAATGTGCACACCTCTCCTCTAGGACAGCTTACACCTACAGGCCAACTGTAGTGTGGTAGGAGAAACAGGTACACACCCACAGTGTCTCTCCTGGACCAAGACTGAGAGCATTTTGAAATTTCCCAGGATTTTCCCATTAGATATTTTGTAATGTTTGTGTTCATATCACCAAAAAAGGAGAGGATATAGTCAAGTAATAATTACATAAGAGTAGCCTTTCAAAAATAAGACAGAAAATAAGAATAATCACAGTAATTGTCTTATTAATATGGATAGCAGATGAATATTTTTTGCAACCAGTGGTAATTTTTCTCAAATAGCCTAATAAACATTAATTAAAATATTAATTAATAATTTAAAATACAGTAAAACCTTGGATTGCGAGTAACATATTCTGTGAGTGTTTCAAAAGACAAGCAAACATTTCTAATAAATTTTAATCTGATAAATGAGTGATGCCTTGAAATATGAGTAGTATGTGACACCGAATGTCACATGATCACAACTGAGTCAATAGTTCTTGAAATTCACCTTGATTTACGAGTGCTTTGGATTACAAGCATGTTTTCGGAATGAATTATGCTTACAAACGAAGGTTTTACTATAATTAATAATAATAAATAATTAAAATAATTATTTATCATTGAAGATGTTGGGTAACCTAGTGAGAAAATAGACAAAATACTTGAGCAGGAGAAACCTTGGAATTTATCTGCAAGAATTATTTTTTTTTGTCTATAAATTGAATTTGTAGAATAAATTTCTAAAAGACAAGATTTTACGAACTTCAAAAGTATCCACAACTGTAACTAATCCCATTGCTATTATGAAGCGTTATCATAAAGTTGATTTTGAGCTTTGTTGTCTGATGTATTACATTTTCACTTAGTCTGAAAGTCAGAAAATATGGGAACATAAAGTTCACTCTGATTTCTATAAAGACAAGAGCTTGGCAATGGTAAAAAGCAATTTCTGGTCATTGCTTTCTTAAAGAGTTTCTTATAGTGAATATTATCTTAAAATGCATGCAATGTTGAATCCTAAATTGAGAAAGATGGAACAGGAAAATCTTGGATGAAATATAATCCAAATAAAACTGAAACCTCTAAATGATAATTAATTAGAAACACAAGTTAACTAGGCTGGAAGTGCATGTTTATGAGTTTAAATGACCTTTAAAGATGACTCAAAGCCAAATAATAGCTTATTTGTGGACTATGACTATTTAAATGTACTATTTTTTTTGTTCTTTTTCCTCAGGGAACCAATTGTTTATGTTGGTTGTTATGAATACCTTGGTTTATCCATGTTATCTAGCTGAAGCCCTATCTTAGCTTTCACTAAGTTTTCAGAGAATTTGTACGTATTTTATCTCATTTGATTTCCCCAACAACACTTTTGCTCTGGAGTGAATATGGTGATGGAAAAAAATCACTAAAGAAAGTATTACCCACCCAAGGAAAAATAACGTCAGTAATAGGTTTAATACATTTTATACGCACATTAATTCAATTATTTTAATTGTTAACGTTTTGTTTTTGTTTTTGTTTTTGTTTTTTTGCTATTATAAACCCTTTCCAAAAATACATCATTTAATTGAGGACTACGGAAACTCCTAGGTTTCTTTAACATAATACATTTATGAACTCTCTTAGTTTTAAATAATATAATAAATAACACCCTCAACATTCGCCTTCTATTTTCTAAATGCTGAATCAATAATTCATTGGACATCTACTGTCACTGGCACCTTGGGGCCACTTCAAAGACTCTGACGATCGCACTCAGTTAATAAACTCATTTTCCAAGTCTGTGCTTGGTGGTTTCTCTCCTCTTAAGAAGCAGAAGTGGAAAAGTTTCTGTTGTTTAAGGAATTTGACAGTCCATTCATTCTTTAAGAAACTGTTACTACAGATTTTTAGGAACTGACATAAGTATATTTTACCAAATTTCAAGTTTAGTCCTCTTGATTTTCCTGTTTTAATGGCATCACAGTTTCCCCAGCCATTCAGCTTTTAAATTTAAATGCTTTTTTAAAAATTCTTATTTCTTGGGGCACCTGGGTGGTTCAGTCAGTTAAATGTCCAGCTCTCAATTTCAGCTCGGGTCATGATCTCATGGTGGTGAGATCAGGCCCTATGTCAGGCTCTGCGCTGGGCATGGAGCCAACTTAGGATTCTCTCTCTCTCTCTCTCTCTCTCTCTCTCTCTCTCTCTCTCTCTCTCCCCCCTCTCCCTCTCCCTCTCCCTCTCCCTCTCCCTTTCCCTCTCCCTCTCCCTCTCCCTCTGCCCCTCCCCTGTTCCATGTGCACTCTCTCTCTCTCTCTCTCTCAAAATAAATAAATTAAAAAAAAATCCTATTTCTCATCTACCACATCTAATTTCCATTCTCCATGAATTCCATCTATGGGAAAGTTTGCCCATTTTTTTCCATTTCTATTACTAACACCATTGCTACCATTTTGGGAATGTTACAGTATTAATTGAACTCTCTCTTCTACCCTACTCTCTCCCATTCCAATCCATCCAATAAACAGCTTTTTGCTTTCCTAAAGAAATAACATGTTACATAAGCTTTTCATAATTACCACTGTCCATGAAATGAAATGCAAAGTCCTTGCCTTGCATTGTAGAGTATTCATCTTAGCACCCTGGTGTAATAGTAAAACCAATATTGGCTTTGAGATATGGCTTTAAATCTAGATTCCTCTACTCCTCCAGCCCTGTACTTTTAGGCAAAGTAAATAACTTTTCTGAGTTTCCTTCTCTGTAATATCACAATCCTATTGATTTTTTAAGAAATTTAAATAGATTAGATGTGTAACACACTTGACCCAGCACCAAACACATTATAGGAATTGTTACCTATCCTTCTCCAGTCTGATCACTCATTGAGAAAGTTAAACTGTCACTGATTCTCACAACTCTAAAGCTTTTGTTCACTCAGCCTGCAGTGTGACCTTCAACCCTACACTCACTCATCTGTCAACATCCTGTTCATCTTTCAAAGCTAAGCTCAAGTGCCTGATCCTCCCATGTTTTGCTCTTTTCAGAATTCCCAAACTATATCTCTCACTCTTTTGAGAAAGAACAGTCATCTTGTCCTGCCTTATTTTATAGTTACTTGTGTAGTTAACACCATCTTTCCTTTTAGAATCTTAACTTCTTGAGGAAGACAAAGCCAAAAAACATCCCATGAGTATTCGATAGAGAGAGTGAGAAAGAGAGATCTGGGTGCTTGCCCATGGTAGAAATGCTACATTTGTTGAAAAATGGAAATATAATTTTTAAGGAATTTTACTTCAAATATGTTACCTACATCACATGACATTTTACATTAACCTTTCTTAACCCTGTCAAGTAATTTTAATTGGCAGATACAATTTGTCATACAAGACACTTTCCAGCTGCTTTCTCTTTCCATTATTTCAACTTCTAAATGTAATTGTCCACTTCTTACTTCTTTCACAAAAGATGCTGTTATGATCATCAAACACATTATGGGAATTTGAGTAATAATTCAGGTCTCAAGGTGAAATAGGGTACAAAAATGAAACGCTGAAAATATAGTGTAATTCTAAAATATAATGGATTTGGAATAAAGGCTAAAAAAAATCTCTGTAAAATGTGCTTAACAAAAATCGAATCCCGTAATAGAGTGTAGAATTACTTTAAAATTTTAGAATGTCTCTTAAGAGTAGTCATAAAAGGCAGAAACACACTAAAGCACATAACAGCATGTTGAGCTGTTAGTTATTTATGTTAATGGAAAGCTTTTGAGCTGTTATTGATGTTAATGGAAACCTCTTCCAGAATTTTCCTGATATTCCCCTCCACAATATAGTTTCCATTCTGAAGCAATTTCCAGCACATTTTAAGCTGTGCAGTGAAAATTGGAAGGATCATGTGTGGGTACCAAAAGTAAAAAAAAAAAAAAAAAAAAAAAGAATAAAGCCATGGCTCAATAATACCCAACAATGAAAAGATGGCATATTTGACACATACTGAAAGTTTTCTCCTATTGGCTATACCAAAGGTAGAGCAGTTTTCCTAAGATTTTATTTTCTTATTTCTCCTACTTTGAGCAAGTAACATGCACATCTACTTAAAACACCAAAAGCATTTGTTTTAAACACTACCATTTAAAACTATGTGTGTCTAAAAGTATGAGACGTTTGATAAATTAAATTGTTAAAAAATATTTCTTAAAAGACTTTTCTATATATTCTTTTTTATAACTGATGATAGATCTAACCACGAATTCAGTTTAAAAACTATTTTTCTTATATTGCTCAGAGTGCTGCAATTAAGCACTTATATAGTATAGCACTTGCTACTTCAACATGCCCTTACTAAACTTGCATTACTTAAGAGAACATACAAATTATTTTGAAAAATACTGGCTTTTGATCCACTTTTTAAAAAAGTACCTGGTGTTTATCAAAAAAATAGATGTTTTAAAAATGAAATTAATGTAGAGATACAGGTTGACCTTGCCTTTCATGCTAGATGAATTCATCACAACTCTAATCTCTACATTAGGGATACCATGTTTGCCTGTAAGCCTGTGTATTCAGTATCTGGCACAGTGATGACACATGCATGAACAGGAATATCCCCCGAGACATCAGGTACCTAATCTTTAGCATGCATACAAATCACCTGAGAAACCTAATAACAAGATTTTGATTCAGTGGGTGAGGATTGATAGTTAGGGAGTGTGCTTTTAACAGTAAAATTAATGATCCTAATGCGGGTGGTCTCCAAACAATACTTTAAATTATACTGCTCTATAGGGACAGGGTCCTTGTTTTCTCTCCCGGCTCACTAAAATTCCTGGAATTGGCTGATAGAGGATGGTGAGACTAAAAGCCTATCTGGAGTAGTTTAGGAGTGTTCGTTGTGGGGAATATTTAGATCTTGAGGTATTATCTAGATTAAAAGCACAGATAAGTTGCATGGAACTAATACCTTCTCATTAATAGGGAATTTCACAAAAGAACTAAAATTACTTAAGGATACACAAATAGGTAAATATCTTTCTTTTTTTTAAGTTTATTCATTTTTGAGAGATAGAGACAGAGCGTGAATGGGGAAGGGGCAGAGAGAGAGGGAAACACAAGAATCCAAAGCAGTCTCCAGGCTCTGAGCTGTTAGCACAAGAGCCCAAAGCGGGGCTCAGACTCATGAACCATGAGATCATGATCTGAGCTGAAGTCGAGTGCTTAACCAACTAAGCCACCCAGGAGCCATTAAATAGATATCTTCTATATACAGAGCAGGGACTCGATAAATATTGGCTATCATTGTTTTTACCAGGATTTTTACATAGAGTAATATCAGGGTTTCTTCTCCCATTCTCTCTGTATATGCTGCTTCTCTGGGATTAGACTGGAAATGGGGAAGAGGAACTATCACCTAGGAGAGACCTCCTAAGAGCTTCTCCTTCCGTAAATCTCTGGGTGATTGATGATATGTTTCATGGATTCCAAGGCAATTTATTTAGTCTATTTGTGATGATAACATGCTAACTGTACTTCAATATGACATGTGCTCTTTTTTTGTAAAAGCGTGTCCTATTTATGTTTTGTGTCCTTACTCAACAAAGAAAGGGAGGAACATTAGCCAATGGAAATATAGAGAAGCGTGGAAAAGCCTAGTATATTTGAGGCACAGCAAGCAGTAATGTGTAGATAGAACAAGAGGAAGAGGGGAATAGCAAGTGATGTTGGAGCTACGTGTTTAAATTTGACCCTATAGACATTGGAAAACCATGAAATTCTGAACAATATAAGTAAGAGTACAATAATCAGATTTTGGTTTTGGAAAGACACATAGTGACAATCTGAAGGATGGATTGGAAGCTGAAAAATAGAGAAATTTAGATTATGTAAAAGATTAGTGCAGTGACCCAAGAGGGAGCTGATGTGACGAAAACCTTAACTAAAGCAGGTTCAATGGGAATATCTTGGTATAGAAGAGAGGAAAGGGAAAGGAATTAGCCTTTATTGATAAACACCTTGAATATACATTACACAGTTTAACCTTTATACAACCCATTTTATAAGTGAAGAAATTAAGGCTCAAGAATATTACATTTCTAGCTATAAATTATATGTACACTAGGGATGAAGCAGAATTTCAAATTCAGGTCTATTTGACTCATCTTTTGTATTATACCATACTACCTCTCTAGCCACATCGATTTCCCCGAAGATATTAGGCTCCAATTTGAGAGATACTGAAGCAATCGAACAGTAGGATTCAGTGGCCACAAAAGAGAGTTAAATGAGATGGAGGAACGCAGGGCTTCCAGCCAGGTCAACTGGGTGGATGACCGCGTAACTTATACATGAGTACAAGACAAGAGCAGTTTTAAGGAGGAAGGCTCTGAATTCATTTGGGAACTTACTGAACTTGCAATGCCTGGAGGCTATCAGAATTGTCTAGTAACCATTTTATATGTGGACCAAGAGGGGTGCCTGGATGGCTCAGTCAGTTAAGCATCCAACTCTTGATTTAGCTCAGTTCTTGCTCTCAAGGTTGTGAGTAGAGTCTCATGTAGAGTCCCGCATCCAGCTCCACAAGGAGCATAGAACCTGTTTAAGATTTTCTCTCTCTGTTCCTCCCCTAGTCGCTCAGATGCACACACACACACTCTCTCTCTCTGTGTCTCTCCCTCTCTAAATAATAACAGTAATAATGAAACAGCTTTGGGGGCACCTGGGTGACTCAGATGATTAAATGTCAGACTCTCGATTTTGGCTCAGGTCGTGATCTCATGGTTGAGCCCTGGGTTAGGCTCTGTGCTGACAGCTTGGAGCCTGCTTGGGATTCTCTCTTTCTCTCTCTCTCTCTCTCTCTCTCTCTCTCTCTCTCTCCTTCTCTCTCTCTCTCTCTTTCTCTCTGCCCCTCCCACACACACACATGCTCACTTTCTTTCTCTCAAAAATAAATGTAGAGGAAGAGAGAGAGAAGGAGAGAGAGAGAGAGAGAGAGAGAGAGAGAGACCAAGACCTCAAGAAGAGAAATGGAATTTCAGAGTTCAGAATAATCAGTATGTGGGTAATAACCAAAGTCATGGGTATAGATTCAATTATCCAAGACTATAATAGTAGAAAAAGACAATTACTATAATAAAGAGTATAAAATGGGAACCAAAAATGCTATAACTTCTCATCAACCTCAATGCAGTGTTTTAGGATTATGATTAATTTATAAAAACCACACTTCCACCGTTTTAAGAGAGAGGAAAAAGGTCTGTATCAGCAACATGATTTTTAAGTAGAGCAACATTTTATAAATCTGGGCCCTCTAGAAGGGAAAACCAGTTTAAAATGTTAAAAATCCAGACTTTGGAATATTTAAAATATTTAAAGAACTTTAGTTTTGTCATCTTTTCATTCATACCACAGTAAGTAAGGCATATAACAGCCAACATTTATAAGGTACTTATATGTAGTCTACCCTACGCTGTGCTTCACATATATTCATTATTTTAATAATTTCATAATCCTATAAGTTAGATATTATTATTCCTGTTGATCTAGTAAAGAAACTAAGATTCAGAGAGCTTAAGTAATTTGTCCAACTTTAATAATGTTTGTGTTTATTCTTGGATTTGAACCCAAACTACGCTCTCTTTATTATACTTCCTAGAAGATCATTTCCAAGAGAGCTCTTGAAGGCAGTTGCTTAAATTGAAAACTAACACTTAGAATTGTATAACAATTCTACATGGAATTTTCCCTCAAGTGTCAGAAAGTAGTATTTCAGCTGAGCTCTAGTAGCTTATTTTTACTTATTAGTTTGTTTACCAAACATCTTTTTTTTCACAGATAGGATAGAAATAAATGTCAACTGGGGTTTGTTTTAATTTTCATATATCTAAATTAGTAAGGTAGCTCATGCTTAAAATTCTGACTAGTATAACTAAATCAAATTTTGAATCCATGTCATGTAGTGAAGTAGGCTATCATATTGACAGAAAGTTTTCCCAAATACCTTTCTTTCTCTACTGATTAAACACAGTCTCAAATTCTGAAAGAATCCTGGTTCCTGGACTCTTGTAACCATAAGTTGCAACTGGAAGAACCACATATAAAATAAGTCATTGCCTAAGAGATTGCAAAATTTGTTTTAGTTTATTCTCCTAGGCAAAGGGTTTACTTTATCCTATATCCTATATATGATCAATATATAAGTGTGGCTTGAAAAAAACATTACTTAGCAAATAATTGTAAGTATATACATTTTTGGCATAAACTGTGATGATGGATTCACAGATGTATACTTATCCAGAAACTTATCACGTTGTATACATATTTACATCTCCATACATCTATGTCAATCATAACTCAAGAAAATGATCTTTTAAAATTATCAATCCTCAGGGTTCCTGGGTGCCCAGTCAGTTAAGCGTCCAACTCTTGATTTCAGCTTAGGTCATGATCCCAGGGTTGTGGGATCAAGCCCCACATTAGGCCTGTGCTGAGCATGGAGGCTGCTTGGGATTTTCTCTCTTCCTCGCCCTCCGCCCCTCCCCCACATGCATGCACTTGCACTCTCTCTCTCTCAAAATAAAATAGTAAGATTATCATTCCTCAAGAAAGCCTTCAAAGTTAGAATATATGTTTCGTGATTTGTGATATACTTAAAAATTAAGATGAGTTTAGGCTTATGATTATGTTTTACTTCAAGTTTACTTAAAATATCAATGTAAATGAATCTGTTGGATAGTCAATACAGATAAAGGTGAGTTGTGGAAGAATTGTAACAGGATTTGGAAAAAAATTACAATATAAAGACTAAAATTTCAATACAATTAAGATTTCAGAATTTAATCTTGTTATTGTTATTATGGCCTGATGTATATAGTTTAGTTATTGTAATGGTGGTAATATTATTATGGTTATGATGATGGTTATAGTTGTGTAATGGTTCAGCCTTTGGAAATTTTATTACACTTAACTATTTCCAGCAATGAATAGATTTCTTTCTAATATGAATGTTGAATAAATAAAAAATATTTATTATATACTTGTTTCAACACTTCACAGGAAAAAAAGTCTTCATCACTGTAATACTAATTTCATTCCTCATAAAACATTTTTATTTTTTATGACTTCTTCTCCTAAAAAATATTAAGTGCTATGATACATAACTATATTAAGAAATTATTATTTTTAATGTTAGAATTATTATAGTTATCAAATTTTTTGTAGAAATTGGCAAGCACTAAATTGGTTATAATTCCATAACAGCATAGGGCACCTGGGTAGCTCAGTCAGTTAAGCATCCATCTCTTGGTTACCACTCAGGTTTCCACTGGGTTCCTCTTAGGACCTCATGGTTTGTGGGATCAAACCCTGAGTTGGGCTTGGGATCCTCTTTCTCTCTCTTTATCTCTCTCTCTCTCTCTCTCTCTCTGCCCCTCCCCTGCTCGTGTGCATGCACATTCTCTCTCTCTCTCAAAATAAATAATAAAATAAACATTAAAAAATAAAAGGAGTTCCATGACAGTATTATTCAATTCACATATAAGCAGCCACACTCCTGGTTAATATTTTGGAAGCAAATACATATATGTAAATTCTATAGAAAATTATCTTCTGATATACTTTTTCTAAGCCATGGGATTAATATCTAACTCCTAAAATTTTGGTAGGATTAAACTATCTCTTAAAAACAGTTTTGTAAAAATTAGATATTTTTCCCCACATGCAGATGGCACTGACTTGGGCAATACATTTTCTTGGTCTATTCAAAGAAGTTGATTAGCTATAAATATGCTAACTGCATCTTTAGACCAGTTGTATTTTCCAAACATAGTCAGCCCACATGTGAAAAAGAATAACTAGGTAGCTCTTGAGAACCTAGGCTATCCTATTGCCTGTAAGAGATTTTACAGAAAAATAAGATGAGCTTTATTTTTAAATGCATTATCATAACAAGTTCCATTTAATTAATTTTTGGCTGAATTGAATTTAAAGATCAAGAAAGTAATTGAAAACCTGTGGTATGGGATTCAAGAGGCATAAAGAAAGTTTTTGTTCTCCAAAATACATATTTTATCCATACTCTTGCCTGCTACATCTCTGAAATTGTACCATTGGAAAGTAATTGCTCTACACTAAGCATCATATCTCCAGGGGCACAGAACTAAAGTGCAAATATTCCTGAGAAAGTTTACACATTGAGCTATTAACCATTATTACATCAGTTTATAACATTGATTTCTAATGGTGTGGTTGGCTGAGAGGAGGATCCTGAAAAAAATGGCATTCAGTAAAGTCTTGAAGGATTAGAGAAAGAAACAAATATGTAACAACATAATTTGAGACAAAGGCCCAGAGCATAGAGCTCTGGACAGTCAGGAGCCCAATAAAAGTTCCAAAACTTGGAGTAAGGAATGGCCTATAATGACAAAAATTGCCAAAGGTGACAAGGAGAGCAATGAACACACAATTTATCAGTTTTTCACTTAATGTCATCTCTCAGCTGTGAGTCTTGACATACATACTAAATTCACTTTTTGCCATTCTAATTTCATTATGGTGACTTGTCTTCTGAGAGGACATGTTTATCCTACAACTTTATGTTTTTCATTTATTTCTGAGTCCTACGGACTTACACAACTTTGGCACATGCATTGCTGATCCATTCCTTATGAGTCCATGCAACTGCATCTGTAGAATGTGCAGTGTCACAGTCTAGTTTGTGATTGAGCATGACATTGTCCTCTTTTCATAAGTCTTTGGAGTGTTCTCTCCATATATTTCTAAAAGCCTGTTTCCCAACTCAAGAATTAAGTTAGAAATTCACAGGATGACAATATCTCTGAAGTTAAGTCACCTCTAGGAATATCTGACCTGTTTACATTCAACTGTGTGTGTGTGTGTGTGTGTGTGTGTGTGTGTGTGTGTATTTAAAATTGACCAGAGTGTTGAAATGAAGCTAGCAAGATAAATTTTAAGAAAGATAATGTTAGGGTGCTATAAATACAGGTTTGAAACAGTGATTGCACAAGTACCTGACTTGGTAACAAGTCATTTGAAAGTGACCTGGAACTTTTAGTAGACAAGCTTGAGATGAACCAACAGTATAGCACATTTGCTCCAAAATGACAAGCTAGGCTGCCTTAATAGAAGTGTAGTGTTGCTGAGGAAGCAGTATTCCTGCTGCTCTTGGCCTCATCTTGCTCATTTTAGAGCTTTGTGTTGTAGGTATCTCATTTTAGGTGGTGTCCAGAGAGGACTGGTGGATGGTGAGAAGCTAGAAAATCATATTTAAGGGTAATGGTTGAGGGAATTTACGTTGTTTTGCTGAGAAGAGAAAAGCTTAAACAGAAATGTGAATGTCTTTATATACCAAAATTACTGTCCTATAGTGGATAATTTATAGGGATAGGAGTAAAAAACACTCACTAATCCATGGTCTTATTTTAGACTATTGGATAGATTGACTTTATCATAGTTATGTTTCATACAAAAATGAGTAACATTAAGTATTAGAAGCTCAGTATAAGCCTGTGTAGATGAAATTACTTCTAGTAGCAAGAAAAACTCGGACTTGGTAATACAGTCTGAGGTAGTGCTAGAAAGAGTAATAAACAATTCTCTGCACTCTGGAAATATCATTCAAGTATCTATTCAAGTCCCTAACTATTAGCTAACTCAGTATTTTAAATAGCCAAAACCACTGAAAATTTGCATGGGAACTCGTAAGATTTTAAAGCTAAGGGTGACGATAACGTGGTTTAACCCTTTTATAAAGAACGGAGACTGAGAAAAATTAAATGATTTGTATAGGTCATAATACAAACCACCAGTAGATCAGGAACCAAAATTCTGGCCTACTGATTCCTATTTCAAGTGTCAGGTTTGTTCATTACACTGGTTAATTATTGAAGTGATATTAGGGGCATTGTTTTCTCTTTGTTGTATAAAATATTACTGATAGAAATTCCTCATTTATTTTGAAGTCCCTTAACAAATCATACCTCCACCTCAATTACAGGGAGTATCACCAGAAAGTAATACATAAATGCTTCTAAAACACAAAAATAGAACTCCTAAAAACTTACATGCTAGACTTATCAACTCTGTGCATATTGGAAGCTCACTCAAGTCATTTATTCAGATATTATGTCTATTCAGAGTTACCTAATCCTTCTGAGCCTTTATTTCTTCATTTGTAAAAGAAAAATAATAATGCCTGTATCTTTCAGTTGTTTTGAAGATGCTATTAGGTATCAAATACAAATGGCTTAGCTTTGTGCTTTACACTAAGGAAAGTTACATAAATGTCAGACATTATTACAATTCACTACTCACGTACTGGAGACGTGACATGGTGCTTCTGACTTCTGCAGGAGTACAGGGATGGACCTTTCCTAAAAGGTCCAGAACCAAGTGAGGGTCTATAACTACTTCATG
This sequence comes from Puma concolor, assembly GCF_028749965.1. Lineage (NCBI taxonomy): Eukaryota > Metazoa > Chordata > Mammalia > Carnivora > Felidae > Puma > Puma concolor. The sequence goes on along the minus strand of NC_141672.1, from coordinate 94,608,378 downwards.
GCCAGCTATCACCCCATCCATATAGTGGACAGTGATCCTTACTTCCATAAGCCAGAAGTGGAAGTTCCTTCTAACCCCAACATTACTCAGCCTGTACAAAACAAATATCTAGTCACAGAAGAAGGGAAAGAAAGAATCTGAGTCTAACCTCATTCTCACACCACCCTGTCACTTGTTTCCTGAAGTAGCCTTTTCATGTTTACCAAATGTCCTTCGTCCCAAATATATACACATTCATAAGCCTAAAAATGCTTCATACAAACTCTGTGCCCTCATATTGCTATGGCACTATACCATATATTAATTTGGGAACGAAACTTGTGCATAATGCATAGGCTATATGTCTTATTGATTTAACCACAACTAAGGCTATAATCTTCTTATGGTGAAATTATGGGGGAATATATGTATCGGTCATGGTTCAAGTGAGTTAAGTCACAGGACATAAAACTTGTGCAAATGTAACAATAATATTTTGTAAAGTTAGAGCTGTGTTTTGTATCTTCTAAACTACTCTTCCAAGCGTATCTTTTGATTATTTCCAAAAGCCTGTTCTCCATATTACTTTCTCAGAAAGTGTTACTCTCTACATGGTTATAATGGTAACAAGTCCCGCCTTGGAATGCCAGAGCAATGGGGGGATTCTGGTCTTGGCTCTGCCACCAATGACCTTAAGCAAGATGCAGCATTCCATGTCCTGCATCTGAGCTAAACTATAATATGTCCCTCTACGTCTGACGCAGACTTCTCAATTGTTCACATTCTTACTGTTTCCTTAGACATAGAAGCCATGCTTTTCCTCAACACCGTAATATTAGTCAAATAGTATACCTTCTAAGGGAGGCACAGTCACTTCGCATATCGCATCCCTGCTTGACAGACTGTTGTACTGCCAGCACTGGTTTGGTTTAATGTCTGGTATCAGGCAACTTGAATTTGAACCCTGGTCTTGCCAGCTACTGCTTCTGTCACCTCAGGTACATCTGTTAATGACTTTGTGTCTCTGTTTCCTCATCTGTAATGTGAAGATAATAATGCCTACCTCATGATAATTGTGAGGATTAAGTTAATAACTGTGCCTGTGAAGCACTTAGCAGAATTCTTGGCACATAACAAAAAGATCTGTAAATATTATCTCCTATTTTTATTACTGTTCTTAGAAATCAATGTGTTTTATTCATTTAGTCATCCAGCCATTCAGCTATTTAATTAATCTTGATTAAATATCTGTAATCATTCTCCCAAGAATATGCATTTGTAGAAAAAGTACTGTAGTTTGTTTGTTGTAATTCTGACAGTCTAGAGGAGAATACAAATTCATGTGTTTAAGTTTCAGATATTAAATCTCTCAAACCCCATCTTAAGATTTGAAAACCACTTTTGTATTACCATCTTTTCATTCTAGTGATTTCTCTAAAATGAAAAAATGGGGGGGGGGTTCTGGGTGGCTCAGTCGGTTAAGCATCCAACTTCAGTTCAGGTCATGATCTCGCTGTTTGTGAGTTCAAGCTCTGTCGGGCTCTGCGCTGTCAGTTCAGAGCCTGGAGCCTGTTTCAAATTCTGTGTCTCCCTCTCTCTCTGCCCCTCCCCCACTCATGCTCTGTCTCTCAAAAAATGAGTAAATGTTAAAAAAGAATTTAATGAAAAATAGGGAAACATTTTTGCAATCATTTTAATGTTTCCATAACAATTAAACATAGGTTATTCAAGAACTCTTATAAGCCAAAATGATTATGATATTCCTTACAGATCAGAGTGATTTGAGTATGCTAAGGTCTTAAAGACCAACTGATATCCTAAGTCATGTAACATCCCTAAATACAGGTACACACACACACACACACACACACACACACACACACACACACACCTAACCTCAGTGCTTAAAATTGAACTTAATATTGAGCCATTTTCAGTTAATCTATTTATAATTCCTCTTTCTTATGTTCAAGTTGTCCCTGACAAGTTTCTGCATTTATATATTTATTTTTGTCTTCCCCTAAGGTAATCAAAGAGGGGTAACATTTTTATTGTTCTCTTTGCTATCCCTGGTACTTGACCCAGTGCCTAACAATATGTAGTCCGTAAATATTTGTGGAATTCATCCATTCATCCCCTCAACAAATATTAATTGAGCACCTACTGTGTTCCAGGCACTATTCTAGGTTCTGGATATATAACAGTGAACAAAACACCTTCTTCCAGTCAGGGAAACAATTTACACACAAGATCAATAAAAATGATAATAGAGTATGTTAGACAGTGATAAATGCTAAGGGGAAAAATAAAGGAGAGAGGATAAGAAGTATGCGTGTTGGGAAGGGGTACGGAAAAGGTCTCAGCGAAAAGGTGACATTTTAGTAAAGACTAGGAAGGAGTGAGAGAGTGAGCCACCCACATATCGAGGGAAGGAAATACTTGGGACAGAGAAACAGAATATGCAAAGGCCAATGCAGGATCTTGCCTGACTTTGTCCTAAAAGCAGCAAAGAGGTCAATGTGAATCAGGCATCATGTGCAAGGGAGATGGTGTTATTGAGAGTTGTGAGGGTTGCAGATCTTCTAGGGCTCTGTGAGTCATCGTGAAAACCTTTGATTTCACCTCGAGTAAAGTAGGAAAACATTGGAGAGTCTTCTGAGCAGAAAGTGACATGATCTGATTTATATTTTGAAAGAATCACTTGATTCTGAATTAGGAGTGCAAGGGTGGAAGCAGGGAGACCAGGGGCTAGTGGCTTAGACTAAGGTGGCAGCAGTGGAGGTGGCAAGAAGCAGTCAGGTATGGATGTGTTTGGGAGATAAAGACAATAAGATTTAATAGTAGTGTAGAATGAGTGTAGAATGTGAAAAAAAGAAATATGTCAAGGATGATTTCAGAGTCCAGAGCCCAATCAACAGAAAGACTGGCATTGTCATTACCATTTTCAAGAAGCATTGAAGGGGAAAATACTGAGTTCTGTTTCAGACATGTTAAGTTTGGGATTCATCCAGGTAGAGATGAATTTTTGAGTCTGGAGTTTAGAGGAGAGATCTAGGCTAGAGACATTAATTTGGTGGTCGTTAGCCGTGAGACTAGATGAAATCGTCAGCAGATGAGTGTAGACAGAAAAGAGACATATATGAAAGTATTTTATTACATCAGTTTTTTTTTTAAGTTTATTTATTTTGAGAGAGAGAGAGCATACGCATGTGAGCCAGGGAAAGGGGCAGAGAGAGAAAGAAGAGAGAATTCCAAGCAGGCTTTGCGTCAGCACAGATGCCGATGCAGGGCTCAGTTCCACAAACTGTGACATAATGACCTGAGCCAAAATCAAGCATTGGACCCTAACCAACTGAGCCACCCAGGTGCCCCAGTCATGTCAATTCTTATAAAGAAAAAGAAGAACAAAATAAAAAGGGCTTAAATCAAAGCAGGGATAATTTCCTTAAATATGAGAAAGTGTTCCAACTGTTAGGCTAATATAAAACTGGGATGGACTGCAAGAGGTTCCATTTTGGAGAGCTTTAAGAAAAGGTTTGACAATTGTAGGTCATAGCTGTCTTAGACCACTGCTGGTTGGAGGAGCCTTGCTTACCCTGTCAGAGTGTGACTGAAAGAGGAAAATGAGAGGCACATGTGTAAAAAGCAACATAGTTTATTATAATTAAGTGTATATCCATAAATATATACATATATCTTCATGATCACCAAAAAAATTAGTATATGCTCATCAAAAACTATTTGGAAATCACTAAAAAAAAAAGGTAAAGAGATTCACCTTGAACATATCACTTATAAAATCTAGTATATTTATATTTATCTTCAATCATTTTTCCTGTGCACTTTTATAAAGTGGTTTTATAAGTAGTTTTTTTAATGTGATAAATATAAATTATTCTTTTTAAATTCAAGTACAGGTAATTTACTCGGTGGCTTTAATGAATATTTAATATGTACTTCAGTTCTATATTGTGTCTAGTTAAAGCAAATAAACAGAAAAGGAGTGAAAAGAGTTAGAAAGGAGAGAGAAAAAAGAAGAGGGAAGAAAAAAAGAGGAGGAAGGAGAAGTGGGGGAAGCAGAAGAGTTGGGGAGAGCATCAGTGGTGAGATGCCAGGGAGAAGGTTGAAAAGAAAGTTGTAGTAATTTATGAGAGAGCTCCTGAATTAATCTCCATTCATCTTGCCCTCCAACACCGCAGCTGTAGACAGGGGCAAAATGTGTCATATTCCTCCTGCCCTTTTAACTTCAGGTTAGTTTGTTAGTCAATAGGATGGCTAGAGCCGCCTGTGAGTGAGGAAGTCTTAACCGATTGCAGAAGCTATATCTAGATCCCTACAGGACAACGGCCTGAGGGTTCTACCTCTGCCACAGATATGAATCTGTATGAAAAGCAAAAGCCAAGCCAGCTGTTTAGTCAATTTATTCCTGTTCTGTGAATCTTTGATTTTATGTTTTCTTCATCACATTGGTGATAAGTTAGCTGAATTAGTTTAGGGTCATTAGTAATAGGGACAAAATCATTCTAACATAAAAATTTTCTCATGCGTCAGTAATTTTCCATGGATGGACTATAGGTTTACTGAAATCAGCTTTTTAAAAAACATATGTGATTGTTTGGAAATATTATAGCATAGAAGATCATTTCTCTTCACACACCCAAAATTCAGTATTTCTCTCTTTCTCTACCATTAACTAGTTTTGTGACCTTGGCTTACTTCTTGGGGAAACTCAAAGCAGATTTAGCCCTACGTATTTTCTTTTTTTTTTTTTTTTTTAATTTTTTTTTAACGTTTATTTATTTTTGGGACAGAGAGAGACAGAGCATGAATGGGGGAGGGGCAGAGAGAGAGGGAGACACAGAATCAGAAACAGGCTCCAGGCTCTGAGCCATCAGCCCAGAGCCTGACGCGGGGCTCGAACTCACGGATCGCGAGATCGTGACCTGGCTGAAGTCGGACGCTTAACCGACTGCGCCACCCAGGAGCCCCAGCCCTACGTATTTTCAACGTGAGGAGACTGTATTTTGACAGCAGTGTATGAAAGTAATTTCTCAGTTAATATTCTCAAGTTTTCACACTTATCAAAGGAAATAACAATAAAATGCAAGATTATTTATAATTATTTACCATGGACCTGGTGGGCTGTCTCCATAAATTATTACAAGGATGGGTTTGTGGAAGTCTTACGTCAAGAGTGGGAAACCACAGGCTTGTATATCTGACCTTTAGCATGATTTCATTCAGTGACTTGGGTAATATCAGTCGGTTCACAGTCGAATCCCCTATACTCCCTAATTATTTTGAGCTCTCTGATTATACCTGCCATACTCTCTGTAGCCCAGAGAGTATGGCAGGTATAATACTCTGGGCTACAGAACTTTCAGAACATCCCTCTGCCTTTTTGTCTCTCCCACTTCGTCATGTGTCTGTGTATCCCTTTTCCTTCTCATTTGTGTTCACTCTTCCTAGTGCTTCCCCTGCTTATGTCTTTCTTTGTTTACTTCCTCACATCCTTCCTTTAATTCTGTCTCCACCCTTTCACTCTCTTTTTGCTCTATCTTCTTTCGTGCTATGAAGTTAAAATGTGTTTTGAAACATTTCATTTGTTTACTAGCTCTGAGTTACCACTTCTTTGCACCATATTCTTTCTCCAGGACTTAACCATTCTTCACAGTTGCCCTACTGCATCCATGCCTTTTTGCCCACCTTCAGTCTACTTGACAGCTCTTCACCCTCTATCAAAATCCTCCAAACAATCCCCCCCTTGTTCTCCTAATTCTTCCACTTGGTCATTTTCACCTCTTTGGATGTGCCCAGAAGTATTCACTTCCATGCTGATCTCTCCCTTGCTTATATGAAACATATTAATAACTTTTGGAACTTAGCAAATTATTTCTTATAAAAGCATATTAAAGGCAAAAGTTATATTATTTATCTTCATAGCTTTTATTATACAATGTCACCTTGTACATTAGTGACTTGCATTTACATGATTAATTTAAATCCTAGTGAACTAGATCAAATTTTAACTCCATGAGACAGTTAAAATTTTCCATGAATAATGACTTCTGACTTTAAAAGTGTTTCCACTTTTATCAGAAGTCTTCTTTAGGAAAATTGTTGTCCATATACTCCCAACCATAATATATATCTTCTTTCTTTTAAATATAATATGATAATATAATATTACATCTTTATTCATCTATATTTTAAAAATAGTAAACAGTAAATTAATAAAGCATTGGTAGTTAGAAACATACCATAGTTTTAGTATATAAAAAAGTTAAATCAAAAACAACATCTTTATTCCAGTAAGCAAAAATTCAAGAATTCATGTAAAATTATAATGTCCATGGGGAAATCTGCACCATATTATTGTATTGTCCCTAGACTTTAGGACCAGGAATTTAAAGTGTTGTACTTCTTTACATCTATTATATCAACTCTTCCCCAACATCCTTCTCACCACCTCCTCTTTCTTTTCCTTTACCTCTCATCTCAGCTAATAGGTTAATACTTTGCATGGAGTAGTTACTCAGTAATTACCTTATTCATAGCCCTGTATAATTGCCTACTGGTATAAAGCCACATGCAGTGGCAACCCACTCTCATAGTTATTTAAGAATTGAACAGAGAAAAAAGCTCAGTTCTAGGATGTTGCTATTTATACCAGACACTTCAGATCCCCTTCCATTTGCTTTCCTTCTTTCCAAAATGATACGCTGTTTGGGCTTCTACATGACACCTAAATCTCTACTCAGTTATTACCATCTACCAGTTATGTGCTGCCCACACCACTCAACAGGTTTGTTAGGAAGGAAAGATTGGAAATGGAAGAGGCAGATAGGGTAAGACTCCTAGAAACTGTGAAGACAGAAAGTTCCTATCTTGAAGCCTGCTGTATTGCATCCCCAAGAACCAGCACAACTCCTGGCACGTGTTAAGGGCTTAAAAATATCTGTCAAGGGAATGAATATGTAAGATCAGTATTTGGGTTTGTGTTATAAATGACCAACTATAATCCATTTGCTGATCTCTTCACCCTGTATAAACACTGGGGTTTCACTTTATAAACGCTTCAGAACAGTGTTCTCCTCTCTCTGATGACTCTCTTATTTATCAAAAACATACCCACCTTTTAACACCTGGTGGAGAATAAAAGGGAAATGATCCTAGTAGTAAGAGTGTTTAATTAAATAGAGGAGAGTCAGCTAAGCTTTTCTTTTACAAATCACAATAACAATGTATATTGCTTATACAATAGATGTATTATTTTAATTACAGAATTAAAAACCAGAAGACTTCTGATTCTAATCCAAATAAGACTAGATTTGTTGTGTCTCAGGTCTCTCATCAATAAGATGAGCACAGTGAACTAGATCAATACTTTGTATACTTTTTTGGGAAACACAAGTACTTTTGGGAACCTGACGAAAGCTTTGAATCCACTCCCGAGTATTTGGTATACAATTTTTTCTTACCAGTGTTTCTAAGGGCCACAGGCAAAACTCCATGTCAAGGTCCCTGGACTAGATGATGTCAAGGGTTCTTTTGAGCCTTATTAACTCCAGAATGGAGTTGTTTTTGTCTCATTCAGCCCCACTCTGTAGCATTGTGAAAGAAATTAGATGTTTTGCTTTCAAGTATTAACACACACTATATGGTTTGCTCTCGAAGTTTGCAGTAAGAAAAGAGAGCCGCATGCCTCCTAATGAGATCTTAAGCCAAATTAGCAGCTTCTACAAGGACAGCTGTCTATTAGCTATCTATTCTTCAGGCTGATTTCACAAATGTGTTGCTCTATTATTGCTTTAACTTACTCTTTATTTGTACTTTGATTCCCAACTTGACTGAAAGGTTTTCTGATGCAGAAACCGTATGTGGTAGCCAGCCTTTGGTTTGGCCTATAATGATCACCACCACTGGGCATTCACATCCTTGTGTAGTTCCTTCCCACATTTTACTGTATGGTCCATATGACAAAGAAAATGAGGCAAACGTGATGGGATGTCACATGTCGCTTCCATCTTGAAGGTGTCCTCTCTTGCTTCCTCTCTTTCTCTCTCCCTCTCTCTCATCTCTCAGTCTGAGGGAGGCCAGCTACCATGTCACCAGGACACTGAGGAAGCCTATAGAAAGGCCCTCATAGTGAGGAGGAAGTTTCTGGCCCACAGCGTGCTGTGAACCTGAGGCCTTCCAACTGCCATGGGAGAGAGCTTGCAGCAGAGCCTTCAGCCCTAGTCAAGCCTTGAGAAGATTGCTGCCCCAGCTCACAGCTTAACTGGACCCCCAAGAGAGACCCTAAGCTAGAACCACTCAGCTCAGCTGCATTCAGATTCATGACATTCTGACACTGTGAGATAAATAAATATTGTACTTTGGCTAACATTTTATGATTAAAACCTATTCAAGCAATCTGCTCTAACCCCTTTAAAACAACAACAACTGGGGCCCAGTACAGTTAGGAACTTGCCTAAGGTCATTTAATTAATTAATTAATTCCTGGAAGGAAAAGGATTAAAGCCCAGGTTCCATAATACCTAATACAGTATTATTTCCATGTCCCCATACTGCCACTTACTTTCTATTCAATCCAGTCTACTCCTAGGTGGTAAATAATATGTATTAATGTTTATACTAAAACAAAATTATTGGTATGATAAACTAAGACTGATAAGTCATAGATGAATTGTTCAAGCCTACTTTTCTGCCCTTTCTCTTCTCCAATGGACAATCTAGTTCATTCATAAACTCCTATCACAAAAAGTTGATAGAGAAAAGTAATGGATATTAATTAACATGTGCTAACTTTGCTGCTTGTGGGTGGTTGTGGTGAGATTTTTTTGGTAAGAATAGAAGTTAAATTTTCTGATAAAAATTTTCAGTTAACAATAGATATTAAACATCCAGGTCATTTTTGTGAATAATGAAAATAACTATTTTTTTAGTTACTGCTTCTACATCCTTCTTCAATGACTCTTTATTACCTGTAGCATAAAGTTCATGTTCCCTAAAATGGAAAATAACTTTCCAAGAATGAGACTTCACTACATGCCCATCTCTCCCTGCTTCCTACCTTGAAGGGTATACTTCAGAAACACTAATTCCCATACGTACGTACCTCCTGATACGCCACTCAGCTTTTCCTCATGTGCTATTTTCCAGGAGGGGATGCTCTTGCTAGATTCCCTCGCCCATTCCCTACCCACTTCTCTAGCCTGGTTCACTACCACTAGCTCTTTAAGATCAAGGTCAGACATCATGTCCTTTCAGATTCTTGCTCTGTCTCTCCCAGGTTATGTTACCTGCCCTCCACCATGGTCCCTCCTTGAACATATTCTTATCACATACTTACCATATTCCATTAAAATTGAGTTTTTGGTGTTGATCTCCCAAATAGGCTGAAATTTTTCAAATAGTAGGTCTCCACCTATACATCTATGTATCCACACAGCATACAATACATGGTCAGTCAATATTGCAATAAATAGTATTCTAGGTGCTGAAAACAGCCACTGCAACTTTGAGGATAAAAACATTGTAAGATATTTTTAAGATATTGAAAAAAAAAAAACCTAAGTTTAGTTGGGTCACAAATAATGTATATGTCTAGTTTTCAAAGATACTCTGATTTTTCAAAGAAAAAACCCAAATATTAAAAAGATAGAATTCCAGATATACTGTCTTTGCAACAACTCATCATTTTTATCCCTCCTCCTTTTTTTATTTTTTACCTTTTTTTTTTTTTATTGGGCAAAGTCCTAAAAGGATTAGAAATAAATTGAGAACATAGCAATCATGGACAAAAGAAAGAACCAATTTGCTAGTAAGCTATTTCTCTTTCAACCTATCCTGCAGAAGTGCTTGTTAGAACAAAGTCTCTGCTGTTTCTTTTATTTATTTTTCTATTTGTTCTGTTTGGATTTAGTGGCCTTTAGAGAGGGAAACTATCTGGCCATACTCCTAAAATTCTCTGACTTATTCTCTGAAATGTAATTGTATATATGTATCTATTCTATAATAATTATGCAGACGCTAATGAACAGAAACATAAATATTTTAATAAATGTCAGAAATGTGTTTAAAATGCAACCAAATTAAATTTTGTAGCATCTTTAGTAATCTGTATGCAAAATAAACTGAAAGTTTCTATGCCAACTCAGGGGAAGACATGTGGAGATGTTTTGTACAAGGAACGTTGGAATAGAGTTTTTATTTAATAATAGGAAAATAATGCCAAGTACTCATTAGGTCATTTTATAGAGAAGAAAATTTCAGCTGTTTATAGTTCTTCATATGCAAATTATCCCACTGCATGGTTCAAATTCATATGTGAGGTTTTGCTAACAATAGTGACTGTATAGTGATACATGTAATGATAACCGAAACTATGCTTTGTAGTTAAGCCTCCTTGGTCCATATTTCAACTCCAACAGTTACTAGCCATGGAACCTAGAGTAAGTTACCCAACTTTGTGACCTGAAGTTGCCCCATCTGCAAAATGAACACAACTCTGCCAGCTTTATAAGTCCTCCATGAAGCTTAAATTAGGTACTATGCAAAAAGTGTTTAGCACAGTGCCAGGCACATGGTAACCCCTCAGTAGGTTTCTTTCTTTCATTGCAGGAAAAAAAAAAAAGGTTATTGAAAAACGCCTTGCTTTTTCCCCTTTAAAGTTTCTTAGTAACTTGTGTTGGCTCTAAGGAGACTGGAAGGTTTGAATCAGTATTTTGAACATGAACTTTTTGCTCTTTAATATTTAGTGATCTTAGTCACAGAGTGAACTTACCAAGCCTGCTATTTAATATCTGCTCTCTGTGAGTTAACTGACTACCCAAGATCTTCCAGAAAACAATCCAGTCATTGCACATAGAGGATTTGGTATGATCATTTCAATCACCAGCTAATTTTTTAACACCAATCTTTCTTAATTAAAATGAACAAAACCCGGGGCACCTGGGTGGCTGTCTTCAGCTCAGGTCACGGTCTTGTGGTTTGTGAGTTCGAGCCCCGAGCCCCGAGCTCGTGTCAGCACGTCGGGCTCTGTGCTGACAGCTCGGAGCCTAGAGCCTGCTTCGGATTCTGTGTCTCCCTCTCTGTCTGCCCCTCCCCCATTCTGTGTCTCCCTCTCTCTCTGCCCCTCCCCCACTCACACTCTATCTCTCTCTGTCTCTCAGAAATAAATAAATGCAAAAAAAAATTTTAATGAACAAAACCTAAACAGGCCTATGTATAATTTTAAAACTAGAACTTGTATACTAGCAAGCTTATCGGCAGGCCAATTTTCTGAAGGTCTTTTCCTTTCTTTCTGTGAAGTGGGTAGTAGTGTAACTGCAAGCTTACAGCAAAGAAGTATTTTGAGAATTAATTAGGATGGAATGAAATGCTCTGCATCAATTTCAATATCGACATGCATATTTTAAAAAATTAACATTATTTTAGTTATCTACTTATGTTTAGTCACTCAATGAAAATGTTCCTAGTTGTACATTGTGTAATTTTATATAGACTAAATTAGAAGATTTACAAAAATAACAAAATGTATTTCTGCATAGTAAAGTAATTTTAATCGTGATGTTAATGTAAACTGTAAAACCATTAAATAGTACTTTAAAACATCATGAATGTCCATCAACTGATGAATGGATAAAGAAATTGTGGTTTATATACACAATGGAGTACTACATGGCAATGAGAAAGAATGAAATATGGCCCTTTGTAGCAATGTGGATGGAACTGGAGAGTGTGATGCTAAGTGAAATGAGCCATACAGAGAAAGACATACCATATGTTTTCACTCTTATGTGTATCCTGAGAAATTTAACAGAAAGCCATGGGGGAGGGGAAGGGAAAAAAAAAAAAAAAAAGAGGTTAAAATGGGAGAGAGCCAAAGCATAAGAGACTCTTAAAAACTGAGAACAAACGGAGGGTTGATGGGGGGTGGAAGGGAGGGGAGGGTGGGTGATGGGTATTGAAGAGGGCATCTTTTGGGATGAGCACTGGTTGTTGTATGGAAACCAATTTGACAATAAATTTCATATATTAAAAAAAAACAGAAAAAAAATAAAACATCATGAATATTAAGTCTAAGTACAACTTAATCACCATAATATGGATTTATTCTCATCTCCCTTATGGATGAATTATTATTCAATATCTGATCTGCTTCAAGCTAGTTACAAGAAAATTTCAAGACCAAGTTTGGTCAGAATCTTTTCAAAGTCGACAGCACCGCATTATGTCTATTAAGCATCCAACATTATTTTGAAATGCATTATTGGCACAGGGAGTTGAGCACAATTTCTCAGAAATAGAGACCCCTCAATAGACTTATCTAAGTGGGAAAATAACTCGCTTCACTGCCTACTTCATGATTCAGAGGAGATAAAGCTGTGCACAGCTGCTGACTACTGAGTGCACCTGCTTAAATAGTTATAACAGGGGATGCATCTGTAGTAAAATTTGGCTTATCTTAAAGAATGCAGCAGATAACTTCCATAATTTTGTCCTTAAAAGATAAATATATGCCTCAAAACTGTTGTTTCTCTCACTTTTTAGGAACTTCTTTGGGAAAAATATCCTTCATAATGATAATGTAGTTTTTAGGGTGAATATTTATGAACACCTGACCTAAATAGGTTACAATTATGATCAAAGATTGAAAAGACATTAAAAAGTATGCAGTTATCCAGACAAACACTATCATTCCAATTAGCAGAACTTAAATTATGCCTGTAGAAAACAGTTACCCTTTAAAAAATAATTATCCTGTAAAGGAAATAGTCATTTTTAGTAAATAGAGTGGTCAATGGCTGAAAACTGAAAAAGAACAAATGTTATTCTCATATTTTTAATTGGGAAAAAAAGGGGGTTTACTTTCATGAGCTTAACATTGATACCTGGCAAGATATTAAGTCATTTTCCATTTCCCAGCCTCTCAGCACTGTCTTACTACCAGGCATCTACAAAAGTATTTCCTCTGAAGGTAATTATTTGTCCTCTCTCTTTCATACTGCTCCTCATCTTTTAGGTCATTTTCTCCCAGAAAAGACTTCCATGCCCATTTCCTCAAGTGGAGTTAGGCACCCCCCCCCCAAGTTGCTCTGAACCTGCCCCCTCTGACTTGTTGTAGTTTACCCTCCACCCTCAACTAAACTGTTAATTCTCTGAAAACATGGACTGTGTGGAATGTTCACTATTGTAGCCCGAGTCTGGGGTAGGGAAGGTATCAAGAATATTTGTGACATTAGTAAAAGAATGAAAAAAGTGAAGACCTCAATCTTTCATAGTTTTGTATGATGTCTTCACTATTCATGCAAACAAGGGAGAAAACTGTCCACTGCCTAGAGATGCCTCAATATGAACCAGACTGACCAGGCTCTTATCAGAAGTACAGTTTGAGACACTATAAAACACCAGAAGACTATCCGAGGATCAGGCTACTGGCACTAAAACAAAGAGAGAGTGTATTCACCAACTTTCCACTTCTCCCCACCTCTCTCTCCCTATGCATTTGTCCTGTCCTCCCTTCAACACTAGTCACTGAGTCCAGGATCAATCTTAGATGTGCTACTAAGTAAGTAGATTCCCTATCCAAAAATTATCAGCCCACTGCTTGTTTTTACTAGTACAGCTCATTTAATTCTTAAAGACTTTTCCTGTCTGTATCTCCTTTGCATGCAGATATTCCTTAAACCAATATCAACTAATTATCATTGTTTTCTGCATATAGTTTTTGATATGCAGGAATTAGTTGACAGTCAGATAAAAATAATTAGATGCTTTGAGCATGCCTCGCCAATCATCCTTCCAGTATTACCAGCTACCTGGGCCTGCTTAGATCATCGGCCTCTACAATAAAATTTTTCCACCCATCCCTTGAAATTACCTAGAAAAACATGAAGTCAAATGGGTTCTAGAGGCCAATACTTTTTTTTTTTAATATTAGAGAATAGAAGAGAAGAGGGAAATGAGGTGTACTAGTCTTATTTCAGCAAAACTTTTCATTCTTGCCTGCATTAAATTTTCATGATCATTTAGTAATCAATTTCTTATCCATAATTAATTTTAGATGTGTGACAGCTTAAGATAAAATATATCTTCCTCTACCACTGGGAGACAAAAGGAAGAGTAAGACATGATGCTTATCTTTCCAGAACTTACATTTTTTAGTGGCATTGCCAAATGCAAAGAGACAGAAATGCAAGACAAGGCAAATGTGCTACATATGGCTGGAAAAGGCAATTCTATTTAACGTCTCCAATAAGTGACCTCTTCAAAGGGTATTGAAATTAATTCATCAAATTAGCACTTCTTCAGGTTATGCTAAATTTAAAATTTCTAAATAGTTTTTGGTCAGTAAATAAAACTTGTTCTTTATTGATGCAATTGAAATAACTTCAAACTTTGGCTCTAGCTACTAAAAGTCAAAGTTTATTGTTTTTAGGTACATAAGTAAGAATTCTTCAATCACATTAAAATCCTAAAACATTTTTAGGTTAATGGTTGGGAAATGTTTTGGTCAGTTTCTAGTTGCAAATAATAGGTACTGGACATCACTTCACATTATGAAAATGGTCCTTTAAGCTGCCCAGAACTCAGAAAAGAGCTTCAAGCTAAGCTTAAATCTCACTGCAAATCTTTGGATTTCAGCCCAGCTTACATCTATATGCAAAATGCTACCCTACTTATCCAAAATCATATGCAGCCTCCTGACTTTGGCACAAATTCTTGGTTCAAGGTCATTCTTAAAATATTGCTTCAGGTCCATTTTGTAGCCTTTTTATTTGGAACAAACAGCTGAGTGGAAGCTTGATTTAGTTCTTCACTACACCATAGAGAGATCCCTAGGGAATAACTCTCAAATTGCAATTTAATGAAATTTAAATGTTTTACCTAAATCGGAGGGGAGAGTTGGGGGGCAGGAGCAGTGTATTCTGTTGTCAAATAAGTTTGAGAAACCATACAGAATCTCCTGGAGTTTTGCAATTTATATTAGTATAAATTAGGCTCAGAGAATTTCTACTGTGAAAACTTGCTCAACTTTATGTAACCTAATATTTCCCAATGAATTAGCCATAGAAACTATGCTGCAGACAACACCATAATATCTCGAGGGACACTAGTGTTCTAAGAAACAAAGTTTGGAATTGCTGCTTTAAGAAAAATCTGCATCCTGAGTTGATTCTGAATTTGGTCCCAAAGCATTTTCTCAACATTATCTACAATTACATCTAAATTTCAAATAGGCAAATAAATATAAAATATTACATGATAATTTTAGCATAAGTATAGTATTTAAGGATATTGAAATATACCTAATTTGTCTTGTATTAATCATAAATATAAACTGAGCTTGAGTATAGTCCTGATAAATAAACAAAAATTATTACAATTTTAGGCACAAATTTAATGGATTCAAACCTGCTATTTGAGTGTCATCTGCAATAATCTGTTATTATTTCAACCCCTCTGTACACTATTTAGTTTTGTTTTGATCTCAGAAATTCTCTCACTATTGTCTTATCCATTATTGCATCCCATTGCCCTTATTCCTTAAGGGCATCAAAAAAAAAAAGATAACAGAGCCATGTTTTACGAGGATCCTTTGTGTTTAAATCCACCCTAATCGGGGCGCCTGGGTGGTGCAGTCGGTTAAGCGTCCGACTTCAGCCAGGTCACGATCTCGCGGTCCGGTCCGTGAGTTCGAGCCCCGCGTCAGGCTCTGGGCTGATGGCTCAGAGCCTGGAGCCTGTTTCCGATTCTGTGTCTCCCTCTCTCTCTGCCCCTCCCCCGTTCATGCTCTGTCTCTCTCTGTCCCAAAAATAAATAAACGTTGAAAAAAAAATTTTTTTTAAATCCACCCTAAGCTTAAAATGCAGAATTAGGGCACCTGGAAGGCTCAGCTGGTGAAGAGTACAAGTCGATCTCAGGGTTGTGAGTTCAAGCTCCATGTTGGGTGTAGAGGTTACCTAAAAATAAAATCTTCAAAAAAATAAAATGCAAAATCCATTTATTTTTATATAAAGTCCTTTGTTCCTTTCCTCTCTTGCCTATTTCTTCTCCTGTTTGCAAAGATGTTGTCATCCTATTTATTCTCAGAAGGACACGAGCAAATGGTTGTAGCAAGTACTCATGCCCACTCCAAGAGAAGTGATTACGTTCTTCTGCAGGGAAGTTGACTGGAACAGTCAGAGAATCTCTAGAGCCAATTCTCCCCAGTATACATCACACCTTTCACCTCTGAGAATGATGTTGTAAAGGCAAATTTTACCTGGACATGAATATTAGATAATTCATTTACCTGCTTCCTCATCCGAATCCCTTTGTCTTTATATTTTACTACACAAACCCTTTTGTGCAGCTAAGGTAAATAGCTTTAATGACATTTGCTTTGTTAGCAAATTAGGTATAGCTTCTCCACCTAAGTCAGGGGCAGATATAATCTCAAATGTAGATATAAGTCTTGGTCAAGAAACGGTTAAGTGTTCAGTGACTCTTTAATGTGGCTTTCTGAACCATGTGAAGGGCAGAGGATTTTCATTTTCCAACCTATTTTGTGTGTAGAAAGACTGGATATGAACCTGGAGTACATTATACTGAGTGAAATAAGCCAGACACAGATGGACAAATACTACATGATACTTCTTACAGAAGGAATCTAAAATAGTCAAACTCATAGAAGTGGAGAGTAGACAGGTGGCTGCCAGGGGTTTGGGGGAGGGAGAAATAGAGAGATATTAGTTAAAGGGTCCTAACTTTCAACTGTGCAAGGTGAATAAGTCCTAGAGATATACTATGCAGCATAGTGCCTATGGTTTATACTGTTGTATTGCATATTTAAATATTTACTAAAAAGATGGATCTTATGTTAAGTGCTCTTATCACAAAATAATAATAAATTAAAAGGCAGGAGGGAACTTCTGGAAGTGATGGATATGTTTATGGCATAGATTGTGATCATAGTTTCACAGATGTACAGATTCATCAAGTTGTGTACATTAAATAAGTACAGATTTTTATATATCAAAATACGTCAATAAACTGTTTTTAAAAAAAGAAAGTTTGGAGGTGGTTCAGAAAAGTAAGGAATTTGTATGGAAGCCCATTTCATTTAATGAATTCTTTTTTTCTCCATATTACTTAGATATGCACAATCTCTGCCTTTTCTTCTGTGTGCCATATGTGAAATTAAAATATAGAAAAGTATTATATTCCAACAGTCATGTAAAAGAAGCTACTGTGCTACCAGAAGTTTTGATACAGAAAAAGAAAGCTAGGATCCTTAGAAATAAAAGAAAGCTTACTTTAATCCCAAACTTACACAGAAAACAAGGCTCTAGTTTCATATCCTTTTCAGTAATCTGGATAGACCCTCTAGGATTCTGACTTCTTCCTGCCCTGGGTTTTCTAGACTTGAGGTTGTCTCTCTAAATCACTGCCTTGAACTCTGTGGGGTGGCCATAGGAGGTGAGAGCCTAATTTGGGGACATCTGAGTCCATGGTCATAAGTGGCTCATTTAAGTGCCAAGTAAGCTGGCTTTGATGTCTGTACTCCAGGTCCCCTACTGCATCACCACTTGAAAGTGTCAGAAGAGATTCAGATCTGCCTGTCATTCTGAGACTGTGGCACAGGACCTATTCTTCCCTGCGATGAACTCATTCACCAAAGAAGCCTTTTTACATAGTAGCTACAGAGCTGTCATCACATGCATTTCCAGGCCAGTTCACCAAATATTGGAGCCACAGAGATTTGTCAGAGAGGTCAAATGGACCCAGAAGAACTTCCTCAATGCATAATTCAGACAGTCATTCCTGTTAGGCCCATTTTGAAATCCTCCGGGGTGTAAGTTAACTATGGAGCCGTCCCGGGGTTCCAAAATAATCCTGGGACACCTGAGGGGATCCAGGCTGAATTAGAACCCTTGGTCCCATTAACTAGTGGTTTTTTAACTTCATCAGCAGAGTAAAATCACTAGAACACTTTAACAAACACCGATGCCTGAGTCTTTCCCACCTACTCAGGATTCTGACTTAATTGAACTGTGGTCTCCCAGTAATCTAACATGAACCTTCGCTGTGATCCAGGGCTTCTCAGGTTTGGCAGCGTGTCACAATTATCTGGGGAGCTTTTAAAATTCCTGGTGCCCAGGCTGCGCCCCGAATGAATTAAATAAGAGTCCTTTTGGGTGGAACCTGGCATCAGTATTTTTTTTTTTAAGTTCCCTAGCTGATTATAATATTTAGCCAAGGCTGAGAGGTAGGGAAACTTGGAAAAGGGAATTTTTTTCTATATCTGAAAGCAGACTTCTTGCATTCTCTCCAATGCACTTGGGTCTCTGAATGCTCTAAAACTGTAGGCTAAAGAGTTGTAATACAGCTGAGTCACAGAGGAAAATGCATGTTCATATGCTCTGGGTTGGTATATAAATGAAAATGATGGTCAGTTCAAATAAGGATTTACAAATTAAATAAGAGATACACCTGTGGCAATAAATTATTTGAATTTTGCAAGTGCCAGACATTTGTATTAGCCAGCCCCCCTCAAAAAAAAAGAGGAAAACTATACAATGAAAAATAATCTTTATTATTATAATTCTCAAAGGGTAGCTAATATTTCCAAATCTGCTCTCCAGCAGTTTATCCATCTTCCCCTAATTTAAGGCCTTGACAACTTAACTTACTCAGGGGAATGCAGGCCACCAGTTCTACAGGGTACCATTTTGTCAGTAATTCTCAGATTGTGGGTCAAATCCATAAATATGTTCCTCATTGTCTATTTTTTTAAGGTGGTTGCCCTGGTTTTCTTATTTTGTTTTGAAAATGTGAATTATTGTTCTTTTAGATAAATGGCTAAGAGCTGTTTGGAGCATAAGCAAGTTTACTGTCTCCATATTTAGAGGTGGTATGTATATTTGCTAGCTATTAGCAGAGATTTGTGCGGAGTAGGATCTTATCCAAAGAATTGTTGACAACTGGATTGCTGAAGATTCTGTGGCCAAAGTCAAATCCCACAACACTGTGTTTATTTGCTTTTTGCCAATTGTTAGGCCATATCCCGTCACAGTCTAACAATCCAAAAGAGAATGTTGCCAAATCATTGGCTAGCTTTCAGAATGGCTAACTCTTTGCTTGCTATGGAACTTACAATGCTTAATTCTACTAAGTGAAGCATACTTTTTCTTGAATCAGTGGTTTAGCACAATTAAGGATTTCTTCTTAAAAGGAATGGGTGATATTGACCATTGTTGAGAAGAGTAACTGAATACCAAAAGCAAGAAAATCATCTTGAGGGACTGAGTTCTTTGTTCCGCATCTGCCTTGCAGGGCGGTTGACAGTTGCCCAGTGCACTGCTGCCATCTCTCACTTGGCACCTCGAGTCCCAGCTTAAACAGCAGTGTTATTTCTGTCAGGTGTGGACTGATTGACTCTGTCTGTTGATGGAGTGCCTGGTCCAAAAATTATCTAAACTTACCCTTTCACCTTGTCTCCAAGAGGAGAGTTCTGACGACAGCAGTAGAAGTGTTGACCATCCATTACAAATCCCTTTAAGATGTTATTACTGGGCATTTTATGCTTTTATTACCCTTATTATTAGTTCAGGTTAGGTTCCAGTTGCATTGCTTAGAAACATACTGCAAGGCTAAATGTGGAATCATCAGAGAAGACAGACTTTTCTTGCCTCCTGGATGAGACTAGTATGCAATCTGAGGACCAGTTCTCCAGTGACAACTCTTCTCTCCTCAGTGTCAGAAATGTGGTCTGGCATCTCCTGGCCTCTCATGAATTCCTACATTTATATAGTTGGGTCTTACTTATCTGTCTACTAATACAAGGCTTATTTTTATTGGGTTGCTTGGTGTGCTTTTCCTGCAATTTAGTCCTTCTAATCTAAATTTAAAATACTTCACAAGACAACACTATAAATTAAGACTGAAGTGAGATCCTCACAACCCAGGATAGCTTCAGTAATTTTTAAAATTTCCTAAAAAATGAGACATGAGCTGTCATATCTAGCTCCATACCACTCCCCTTGTCTTCCTCTAGGCCTTCCATCTACCTACCCAACCCAGTCTTTTGGAAACAAAATTATATACCCATATTTTTTTTTTTTACCTCTTCTACTCACCCCAGTCCATTTTCTTAGCAATATCACATTTTTATGAAGAGGTTATCCTTCTGCTAGTGAAGTAAGCAGTCCTTCAAAACCTATTAATATCATCAGGTAATTTTCCTCTTCATCCAAAGCAAAGCCATGAGAAAAGAGTGGGGACCTCATAGTAACTCAAAGAACAATTATGTTTCACACAGCTGACATCTAACTTTTCATGCAAAATTTTATCATCTAAGACATTTAAATCTATACCATTTTAAAAGACCTCCACAGAAGGCGTTTAACAACCAGCTAACAAATTTATGGGATCAGAACACTGAAAATGAAATTCAAAGTGCTATTCTGATGTATCACACTTTCTGAACTCTGCTGCATTTTACTCCAGTAGACAACCCAATCACCTTTTACTCTCATTGTAAATAGGAAGGAAATATCTCTTGTTCATTTGTTCATTCATTCAGTTAATGATTGAGGAATGTTAATAGTTTTCATATTTATAATTTCAAGTTTTTTGTTCTTCTTTGACTTCTTAAACAAATTTTATTGAGCACTTCCTTTGTACCTGGATACAGTAGCTTCAACTTCACATGTGTCAATTTGCATGTTTTATGTAGGGGACATTCACACTTAAAATTAGTAAGGCTGCCCCTTAAATAACAGGAAATGAATATCAGAATTCTCTTCTAATAAGTTATTCTCAATATTTTTCAATGAAGTAATTACTTTTGTATCTTAGGATTTCCTGTTGACAATTGTGGATTAACTTCTTTTTAACTATGGTGAAGCCTGACTGACCCCTTCTTCAAGAGGATAGCAACACAACCTGACAACAGTTTTAGGTTTTACTTAAAGGATCCCATTGAAGCTTCCCTTTCCAGGAGAATTCACCCTATCAAGAAAGTATGTTTATATATACAGCCTATGAAAAGCTTATAGATGTGAAGACTATATAATATATACCATGTCTTTATGAACATTAGTATTGTGGCATTCTATTTATGATACAGAAAGAGTTTCTCTCTCTCTCTCTCTCTTTCATTTTCACTGTAGAATTAGAATAGAGGAGAAATGGTGTGCCAAATTGGCCTTATGGTTACTCAAGGTTAATGCTAAATTGTGTTTCAGATATAAAATAACTTTGGCATTTTGTGTATGCCTACAAATGCCGGAGTTTAGTGGTTTTTAAGAAACTTTAACACAGAATAAAACACATATATGAATGCATCCCAGTTGTAGATATTTTTCATCCCAAATAATTACGCATGCTATTCATTTTCACTGGATTTTACTTCTAACTTTTCACTTTTTCATTATTTGACAAAAGCATTCAAAAGGAATTAGTGGCCATGTAGAAGAATTCTACACAGTGTTTAGATTTGATAACCATATTGGTACAATTTCAAATTAGTTCCGATGGCTCATCTTATAATGGAGATAATATTCACTTATCTCACTCAAAGTATATAATAATTACATAATGAGTACTTAGATCTGTTCATACTTATGTTATGGTTTAGAATAGAATAGACTGTAAGAACTAGTGAGTGTATTAGAGATCATCTGTATATACCCCATATCTTAGAGATGAAAAAACTGAAAATTGGAAAGAATTAAAAATTTTTCCAAAATTACTCACAGATAGGGAATAGACCTATGCATCATAACTTCCACCTGGGCTCTGTCCTCTTGTCTCTTCTACCAGGTTCCATTATTCATGATAAATCTCATAACTTTTAAATAAATTGATTATAATCCAAATTCTGTTGCTCATATAGAAGTGGCTATCCACAGAACTTTTCTGCAAATAGTCATTTCTTTAGCTAAAGTTTAGTATAATCAGAACAATCTTCCAAGACTAACATGATAATTTAACTAATACCAGTAATAATTAAACTATAACTATTAATAATCCATTAAAAAGGCCTTAGTGTTCTATATCAATTATATTTAAAAAGAAGATCCTCTCATTTTCATATTGGAAATATAATTCCCCAATTTCCCACTTATTGGCTCGTTAGATAAGAAGCCTAAAAACCAAGGCACCTGGGTGGCTCAATCGGTTGCGTCCAACCCTTGATTTCAGCTCAGGTCATGATCTCATGGTTCCTGCATTAGGCTCTGTGCTGGCGGTAAGGAGCCTGCTTGGATTCTCTCTCTCCCTCTATCTCTGCCCCTCCCCTGCTCGCTCTTGCTCTCTTTCTAAAATAAATAAACTTTTTAAAAAATCCCTAAAAACCATTCATTAAACAAGCAACAAAAGTTTCAAGTACTCACTGCAAGCCTTAAGCAAAATGCACTGCAAGTGCTTAAGCAAATGTTTACGCCATCATCCCCAGGCATTCTTTTTCAATTGACTTTAATATGTATAATATTATAAGATGATAAGATAATAGCATTGTTCAAGTGCTAGTAATACAAACCATTTATTTTCATTCAGGGACTTTAAATTCTTACTATTTATATCCAATATTCTACCTTATTAAATTTAATACTATTGAAATTGTTTGTTCATCATAACTTCTAAATGACAAATCCAACCCTGATATTTCAATAGGACAAAAATAACTAATTCTTGGAGAAAATGTAAGGTACACTAACAGAAAATCATGGACTTAACATCTCTTGCAACTCACTTTTATTTCTTCCTTCACATTTACATTTCTCTTAAGGTAACACAAAATTATGGCATGGAAGATTTAAAGAAAATGTTAGGAGGAACCTATTTTCTTGCTTAGGTAATTAAACAAACAACCTAATACAAACTCATTCTGACATGAACAGATGGACAGATTCCCTTCTGTTTCATAACTGTATACAATGGCACAAGTCCCTGAAAGCATTTTTGAGCACAGATTATGTATTTTACACCACAGAAATATTCTTTCAAAGAAAATCTAATTGTTTTTTTAAAATGAATTTTCTGTTCCTCACACTAATAAGTTTTTGTTGAGCATTTACTGAGGACTCTTTTAGAGTTCCTAATGAGTTTTGCTTGAAGACAGTGATTTCCATCTCAGTGTGAATAATATCATTTATATTTTGCGTAACTTACAAGCATTTTGACCATAGGACATAAGGATTATATTTTCAAATTGGCTTGGGTTATCAGCTCCAACCATAATATTAGTAGATTTGACCTGTTCCCAGAAGATGTTATTGGAAACATAGTTCAACGATCCCAATTTAGAGAAATTAGAAGATGATAGGGTTTTTTTTCAAAAAATCAAAAAAGAAAAGTAAGAAAGCATGTCACTTGAAAAATGGTTCTTTCACAGATTAAGGTTCATAAGCCGTGCTATAAATAAAAGACATCACTTACTATAGTTGTTCTTCATCTCTTGGGTCCCTTTGACTTTGCCTCGTTTATCAATCCTCAGATACCACTGTGTTCGACAGAAGAGTCTTCTCACTCTTATATCCCCTCCTTCCATGTAATCATAACTTCTTGTATGTCGCTCAGGGCTGGAACAGTTCACATTTGTAGCCATTTGCTCTGGAGTCATGTCATTGCAAGCTAAAGATATAGTGCCCACTAGACAGATAATGTGAAAGCATGATCTGTAGAGCAAAGTTGGCAGGATCCATGTCAGTATCCATTTGCGCATTATAGTGTAGTGCTCCGGGTGTTCATGAATAACATAATGAAAATTAAATCTTGAGTTGATTGTTGCTCCTAGGTCATTGACCTCTTCCTATCTGTGAATTGTAGATTGATTTAAGAAAGAGTAGTTGTTTTTTTCCAAATTGTTATCCTTATCCTTTTAGTTCCTGATAACAATACAGGATTCCTCCTTAAATAACTCTCAGTTGGTATTTCCTTATAAAAACAGGTTGCACTAAGTTCAGTTGCTGCGACACTGTTTACTACTGGACTTCTGTTTGCCATGAGACATTAGGAATAGGGAGGGGAGGCAGGGGAAGATGAAACATTGTATGTATAAATGTTAGTGGGTAAATAGTATTATAACATGCAGTGTAGTTGGTACTGTGAAGGCACATTTAAAACAACTTTCACAGAGGATGTCAACATCTTTATCTCTCTATATGTAGATTTAGAAAAGTTACACATTACTGGAGACAAATCAGAATATGATTGTACCATTTATTCTGATTGCTGTTTGGTAAGAAACATCCTGCAATTAGAGCTATTGATTTAAATTAAGTCCTAAAATTACTACTAACAAAGTATAAACGCTTTCCCTAGATTTGTTTATAGTATGCTTTTATGTTTGTGGTTAATCAATTATTTTCTCTTGAACTACCCACATTTCTCAAGTTAAATGCCAGTATTGTCTGCAGAACTTTATGTAAAGTTCTACAGCGTAATTACTATAGATAATTACAAGGCTCAAAAATCTGGTAACTTTACTTTTCCCCTCAGCACTAAAACAAGAGAAAGAAGTAAACTACTAGAAATCCACTCTGCATTATTTTTAAAAACAAATAGCAGTAACTTACTTGTTCTGTTGATAACAGCTGGATGCACAAGAATTCCATGTCTGTTGTCTGCCTTGTGCAACTTGAGCCTCTCTACTGTAGCTACAAACTATTTCTTAGCTGAGAAATTCTCCAGCAGAATCATAATTGTTTCCATAAATCAACAGGCAAAAGGATTTTCTCTCTGTGTGAGAGCGTGTATGCTTGTGTGTGTGTGTGTGGAGCCTTTTTATTCAGGGCTTTTCGATAAATACCTTTGCTGACCTCATTGGAAGCAATTAAAACTTAACCAGTGAGCTGTTAGTTGAATACAACAGCAAGAATAAAAGAGGCTTATATAGTATTCATTCAATGGTCATGAGAGGGAGCTGTGAACATAGTTTATGACTAAATCTACCAGTGGGTACCTACTCTGTAGAAACAGATCTCCGATTCTGAAACAGTTAAAAGGGGAAAAGGAATTTTTTACACCATCTTTACAACGTAGCAGTTGTATATAAGTTGAAAAATATTCCTTTGAACATATATATAAAAGGATTTTTGCTAGTTAGAAAATCTTTTCCATAGCTTTATGATACATGCATTTCTCCTATTACTTCTTTGTACTCAGAATTTTAGAATAAAACTAATATGTGTTTATTAACTCACATCTTAGTGCTCTGAAGCACTGTGTAGCTGAGTCAAGGGTATAGCTTTTCATGCAGAGGTATTTGACCATTGTATATGAGTATATTTTTTATGTTTTATATTCCTAGACTGAAACTTAGAATATCTAGTTTCTTATTTGAGCTGAGCCACTAATTACCAGTATGACCTTGGGCAAGTCACTTGGCATTTCTGAGTCTCAGCTACTACATTACTGCATTTGTAAAAATAGTGCATTAGTCTGTGGTGCCCTGTAGTTTTAAAATTCTATGACTTGGACTTATACTAACTACTAATATAAGGAAGAAGATGCATACTTTCAACAATTGTAATTCTTAAAAATTAAAAATAAATAAAATGGTTTTACAATGGTTATCAATGTTTGACTTTTGCCTCAGTAAGAACATTAGCACAATAAATAAGTGTTACTCTAGGGATGAATTATAAGAGCTATAGTTAATGTAAGTTAAGAGAAAGCTATTTTACTTTTCAGCATGAGTTTTCCTCCCCTTTATTTCCTGTTCTGGCCTATAAATAGTGTAGTGGCCCAGTATTTTATTAGTTATTTGCTGCAAAATGATTGCATTGTTAATCTAAATCAATATTTAGGAATGTATATTGAAATTCTCTTTCCCATGTTCATACTCCCAGCACACACACACACACACACACACACACACACACACACACACACACCACTTGAAATGCACTACTTTACCACCAGGTGGTGCATGTAGACCAAATAGGAAAAGAAAATTAAGTCCTTTCAGATTATAGTGTATGTGATTTCCTTGCTTTGGGGCAACAAAATCCAGAGCATGGAATAGATTAAATGTACCAAGTTACTCTTTAGGCATCAGATATTGAAATTTGTAAGTTTATTAGAGCAGAGGAGCATGGAACCTTCTCTAATTGCATCTGTTGAAAAAGCTAGATAAAAATTCTATCATGTATTTCTCCAAATGGAGGAAGAAGAGAAGGAAAGAAAGTATGATGTTGCTGTGTTCTGAACCATCCCTCCATGAGCAACAATAAAGAGCAGTGTCAGAACTCCTGGAACTTGGATATTCCTTCTAAAGTGAAAATTGTTAACAGTCAGTTCACATGTAAGGATTTTCAGAAGCTACTAAATCCATCTGTTCCACACTGACCCTACAGATTTTAAACTAAGAAATCAACAGATTAGAAGTCAAAATTTGCTAATTCAATGCTCAAGACTTAAAGAGATAGACAGTTTGTTGATAAAGAGTGCTAGGGCCTCCTTAAAATCTGCTAGATAGAGTTAACTGTAAAATTGGAAACAAAGTATAAAATTGTGATCTCTTCACTTTACCTTCATTAGATGTTATTGTACTCTGTGATTTGAAAATATAATCCCGGTAGTATTAATGAGTGGCTTAATCTCGACAAGGGAACTGTATTTAAGTCTTTTAAGAAACAGTGCCTGATACTTGCCTAGTTTGATATGGGGATAGAATATGTAAAAAGAATACAGAGGATCTATTTCAACAAATATCATGAAAACATTAACAGCTGTTTAAATATGATTACTCACCATCTAGTTTTGCTTAAGCAACCTCTGTTATATCCCTATTTCACAAAGAGGTAAATGATAGAAAATAGCTTTTGTTTAATGAATTTTGCATTTCAATAATTTTAAACCCATGTCACATTCATAAGTATGTATAATGTAATCAATAGAAGGGAACATCAATCATTAAATATTTTCATTATTTTACCTTTTCATGTCCTATCCTGTTCCGCATCCTCTTAGCTCCCATTCTTTATCAAAAAGTATAGACAATCATTGTTATTGGTTTCTTGTGTATCTTGTCAGAATTTTCTATGCATATACAGGCAAGTTGAATACATATGTGTGAATATATGTATATATACACATACATATTTTTTACTTTTCCCCCTTTTATACAAAAGTAGCATGCCATAGACAATATGCTGCATGTTGCATTTTTTACTTAATAAAAATAGAAAGTTTTCCCACTACTATTTAGTAAATTTCCTCATTTTGTTTTACAGCTACATAGTACTTCATTAATGGGTATATCACAATGTATTTGCCTAGCCTTCTATTGATAAACATTTAATTTTTTTCCAGTCATTTTCTATTACAAAAAAAAAGCTACAATGAATAAAGTTATAAATGTGTCATTTTTTTACTGTGCAAATATATTTGTAACATCAATATCCAGAATTGGTCCATATATATAAAATTTAGATAGATATTGCCAACTTAACCCTCCACAGAAGTTGTCCTAATTTTATAATTCCACTAGCAGTACAGAAGTATGATTCTTGTTCAATATAGTATATTATCAATATAGTATATTAATATAGTATAGTATAGTATATTACTAATCTGACAGGTAAAATGGCTTTCATTATAGTTATGCCTTGGGTTTCTCATTTTATTAAAGGAAATGACTATCATGGACAAGTACTGTAAGGAAATGCTACAAACACCAATATGGTTTTATTACAGAGAATGAGAAGGACTGTGGTGCATGAAGAGGCTGCAGAGGTAGCCACGGTCCTGTTGGGCTATGTCAGGGAGTTTGATCTTCATCCTAAAAGCAATAGGAAACCACTATAGTATGTTAAGAAGAGTGACATGAACAGAACCACTCTCCCTGCTCTATTTTGTTTTAACTCCAAATTTGTTTAACTCCTACTAGCATAAGCTTATGTAATATTAAGTTATGTTCATTTATCCTATTTTTCTATTCTCCATATTGTCAGAAAGATAGCCAAACTTTGTAAATGGAAAGGAAAGATGTGGGAGAAAAAAGTCATATACACTTCCTGACTTGGATAAAGTCTGAATCCACTTCACAGGGTTCTGCTGAGTGCCTTGAAAGGAAGGGAAGCATCAGAGTGCCTTTGGGAAGC
Organism: Puma concolor; assembly: GCF_028749965.1. Classification (NCBI taxonomy): domain Eukaryota; kingdom Metazoa; phylum Chordata; class Mammalia; order Carnivora; family Felidae; genus Puma; species Puma concolor. The sequence goes on along the minus strand of NC_141672.1, from coordinate 94,580,296 downwards.
AATCTGGGAAAATTAGAGTCCTTAGACTGGGGAGATAAAAGTCTATTTGGGGACCAAGCTCCTATATCTCTAGAAACACCATAGCACACGGCAGAAGCAGCAAAGCTCCAGGGAGTAAGGAGAGCAAGGACTGCCTCATGTGTCTAAATAGATGGAGCCATAAGTACCGCTCATAAAGATTTCCCATGTTTCAAAAAGAAATCTGGAAGCAGCAGGAAGCCCATACTTGAAGGAACTGTGTGAACAGAGTCAGTGAACACCCAGAGGTAACTAGAGTAGACAAATGACTCAAAAATCAGAATCCCTTGCCTTGTCCTTGAATCCAACACCATCTTGAGGCAGAAGAGGGGAACCCAGGAACAATAGAGGTTAAGTTTTTTACCTCTATTATTTACTTGGGGGGGGGATAACATTCTCAAAGTTAATGCAAGGTTGATTTATAAACATAAATTTATATGTTATTTCTCACATATTTCAGATTATGGTCCAAGATTTGTTTCCATTGCATTCCTCTACAGCTATCATCACACTGTGGATAAACTTTCATCTTTTCTCCTGTCAGTCCCATTCCATAATTTTTTTTTTTCCATTCCATTAATTTAGGCCCAACTTTGGATCATGCTGTGTACAACCAACATTACTTACTTCCTTGACCCACTCACTAAACAAATATTTATCAAATAGCTACTTGGTGCCAGATGTTGAGATACAATGGTGAATATTCTGGAAGTGATCTCTGACCTTACAGAGTATGCATTCCAGTGAGGGAACAAACATAAACATGTATATCTGTCGTGTGAGTAAATGGGAGGTGGACATTAGGATGCAACGAAGATATTCAAGGAGATGGGGGTAAATGGGTAGAGGCTCGTACTTTAAGTAGGAAAGGCCTGTCTAAAGAGATAAATTTTAAACTTCCTTGAACAGGAATGGCTTCAGGTATGAGCAATGGGGAAAATAGTGATAGATAAATGAAACAAAAAGTAGGCAGGGACCAGATCATGAAGAACTTTGAAGGTCATGGTAGTAGGGGTTTGGGTTTATTCTAAGTGCAATAAGAAGCTGGAGTATAGGTGTGTCTGCTCCAAATCTGATGGACCTGGTCAAAGATAGTGGCTTAAACTCAGGAGTAAAATCTCAGAAGTAATTGAGCAAGCCTGGGGTCCCTATAAATCCTCAGCTTTGTAAACTTTGTGGTTACTCTTGGCATAATGCCCTAACATTTTAAAACTAATTGTACATAAGGGTACAAAGTCTGAGTCATATGTTCAAAATTGTGGTGTGCCTCTGACTCAGCTGTATAAATATCTCAGTTTACAAATGTAACTTGACTCTTTGTGTCTCTAAGTCTATAAAAATGTATGTTTTATTTAATTCTATATTTATAAAAAGTTCTCTGAAATGCTAATCTAAAGCTAAAGTTCTCAAAAATGTGTTATTAATTTTCCAAATTACTATGCAACTTTAGACCTAGAGAAAGATATCTAGAGTTATTATGAGTTGTTTTTTGTTTTAATTTGGAAATTTCTATATAATGAAGTTATATAATTCACTCTTAATTGGCTTGACTCCACTTAAATTAATGCTTAACTTTAGCAAAGAATCAGTGTCCTTGATTCAGTGCTATATATTAGTGCCTAATTTTAACAGCCTAGTGCCATTCTAACAGTTGAAAAGCTGTAAAGCTTTATAATGGGTAGGGAGAGAATTTTTCTTCACCCCTAGGAGAATATCATGAAAGACAACAAGGACCCTGTGCAATTAGGGTTATTACATTCTTTGCTTTAAGTCGTCATTCTTTGGTTCCATATTCTCTGTCTACATAGCAAAACAGGAAAATAAGGGGGAAAACTAGCAACAAAAAATGTTTTTAAATCTTTAATAAATGTTACTGGGTTGCTAACAAAATTGTTTTTTTTTTAATTCATTAGCTTTAAAACCATGGCTTTTTAGCACCACATGAACTTTTCAGAAGTAGCAGAAGGAAGCAGAATAAAGATAGTTATGATAGCAAAGAAGGAGAAGAAAGTAATGGAGTTAAACATTTTTAGTATAAAGATGCATCCATGAAAAGCCAGGTATCCATTAAATTACAGATTCTTATAAATCTGGTGGCTAACAAGATAACTCATACTTAAGAGAAGAGGTTAATATTTCTCCTTAGGCTTCTCTTCAAGCTAAACATTCTTGCCATCTTTAAATATTTCTCAAATTTTTCCCTCAATGGTATTTAATATTAACTTAATCATACTTAGTCCAATCCTTATTCATCTAATTACTTCCAAAAGTTATCATTTCTACCACCACAACTTCTTCCAAAACTGTTTCTTCTTATGAATTATCATCTTCATATACTAAGCCAAGTAATTGTTTTTTCTAGTCTTCTTTTCTAATATGAAAACCACTATTCCCAATATCCTCAGTAGTCCTCTATAGTCTTCAAACACTAGACCCTCTCACTTGATTTAGGGTGAAGGGAGGTATACCTGCTCCCCACTTGTTTTCTTGGTAGGGAAAGGACTAATAGAGATTCTAGAAATACTCCTTACAAATTTTCTCTCTCTCTTTGTCTCTCTTCCTTCTTATATCTTCAGTCTTCATGAGGTACCCAAGAATCGTGTAAGCAATAATCAGATATTTCCTTTGAAATTTTCTGTATTGAGCTTTTAATGATACAATAAAATCCTTGATCCTATTTATTCTGTTAACTCAGCAAATTCAAATCATCACTTACCATGTATTTACATAGTATGCAAATATAATAGAGATACACTGTTCAATAAGATAAGCAAAGTCCCTGACTTCATGAAACTCAAATTATGGAGGAAGGGACAGATAATAAGTACATAAAAAGAATTCTGATGATATGAGAGGAAGAAATAAATAGGTTACTATGGTGGCAAATAACACAAATGAAAAGGGAAGAAAGGGCTTGTTGAAATCTGGGCACAAAAGGCTTTTCTGACAAGGTAACATTTAAGCTGGCAAAGGTAACAGGGAAAACAAAAGTTCTGAGGTGAAAATGAGCTTGGTGTATACTAGAAATTGAAAGGTGACAGTATAACTGGAGCACAGTGAACAAAGGGAAAGTTGGGTGATATGAGACCAACCAATGTATGTGGGCTTTTGATACCAACAACAGGAATTTTGGGTTCAGTTCTAAATATAATGGGTTATAATCAATGAGTCCTGTGATCATTCTGAAAACATGGAGGATGATTTGGAGAATGTCAAAAGTTGAAGTAAGGAGGCCAGTTAGGAGGAGGCTATGGCTGTACTCAGGTTGGAGGTGATGATATAATTTAGACTAGGATGGTGGAGAAGAGAGTGAAGGAAGTGAGCAAATAAATGTTGGAGACAAAGCTCAATGATAGATTATGTGAAAGACAAGGAGCTGTCAACGTTCAGTCCCAGATATCTGACATTTGCAACAGGATAAATAGTGTTTCCATTTTGTGGAACCAAAGAAACCTGGGAGAGTAGTGGATGGGAAAATCAGGCAGTTAGAAATTTTAGCTACGAGGAATGCTATAACCCAAAACTCAGTCTGGATCAGAGGGAACTGGACCTCTTACTCCCTTGAAATGAGAACCGGTAAGCATCTTATAAATCAATTACCACAAAAATGTGGAAGTAGAAACAGAATCTCTTTTTAAGGAACTCTGGTGCAAAAGGAAAGCTTTTCTCATGGCAGGCAGTATTAAGTCTGTATATTGATGAAAATGTTAAGGGTCATCCTCCCTCTTTTTTCCAATTAAGAATGTCTCTGACACTCAAACTGTTGTAGGCCCCGTGCAATCAAAACTTGAGTTATGTTATTGTAAAAGCCTAAAACAGTTTTATGGTTTGATTTCAGCCATAAATGGGTTTTAAAGTTGTCAAAATATAGGTTAAGGTACTGAGGAAGAAGTTTCTTAATAATAACGTTGGCATTTTTATGGGAATGCAAGCTGGTGTAGCCACTCTGGAAAACAGTATGGAGGTTCCTCAAAAAACTAAAAATAGAACTACCCTACAACCGACTCAGCCATTGCACTACTAAGTATTTACCCAAGGGATACAGGTGTGCTGTTTCGAAGGGACACATGCACCCCCATGTTTATAGCAGTACTATCAACAATAGCCAAAGTATGGAAAGAGCCCAAATGCCCATCGATGGATGAATGGATAAAGAAGATGTGGTATATATATATATATATATATATATATATATATATATACAATGGAGTATTACTCAGCAATCAAAAAGAATGAAATCTTGCCATTTGCAACTTACGTGGATGGAACTGGAGGGTATTATGCTAAGTGAAATTAGTCAGTCAGAGAAAGGCAAAAATCATATGACTTTACTCATATGAGGACTTTAAGAGACAAAACAGATGAACATAAGGGAAGGGAAACAAAAATAATATAAAAACAGGGAGGGGCACAAAACATAAAGAGACTCATAAATATGGAGAACAAACTGAGGGTTACAGGAGGGGTTGTGGGAGGGGGTATGGGCTAAATGGGTAAGGGACACTAAGGAATCTACTCCTTAAATCATTGTTGCACTATATGCTAACTAATTTGGATATAAATTTAAAAATAAATAAATAAATAAATAAAGTTAAGTAGTAGTAAAAATAAATAAATAAATAAATAAATAAATAAATAAATAAATAAATAATAAATTATTTACTACAGACTTAACTAAGTTACCACATTAATTACACTAATATCTCACCAAGAGGTAAAGGGTGAGATGACACTAATTTCATCACAGGACAGCATTACTGGCCATCTCCAACGTACCCACTCTGGAATTTTTTCAAAGGCTGTTAATGTTAAACTTGGCTTTGTTAATGGCTTTTGAAAATTAAGTACATCCAATTAAGAAAACAGTTACAAATTGTCCTACCATAGGCTTTAAAATCTATGAATGATTTACAGCCAACAGGGAGCAAACACTCGACCAATGAAGACTGATAAAGCTGTAACTTAATGGCTGACTCAAGTGGGAGAACTATGGAGATAATAGCTTGATTCTTATCTATTTTTCAGTTATATTAATTCTAGCAGTCTGTCTAGATGCATGGAAGCAAACAATTTTAGCATCAGTCCAGGTATAGATCTGTGTGGAAGCACAAACAGTACCTGGAATAGGTTCAACAACAGATCTTGGCTCATATCTTGTTAACCAGGAAGACCAGGAACGCCATAGAAGACCTTGAATGCTAAAAATGAGATATGTAGGCTTAGGTTTTCTCCAATGCAATGTACCATGACTGATGTGATACCAAACTTAAGAATCTAACTGGGGGTTCCACAGATGGTGAAGTTCCAAGAAAAACAATTAGTTACAGCAACAATTTGCTGGAGAACAAAATATATAGATATTAAATGTTTGGAATCTGTGAAGAGTGAACTGGTTAAATAAATTGCGTTCATATACTGAAATGCAAAAGAGGCACCGAAGCCATGCAAAACATGACTTAAATCAATATTCTACTTTATCACAAAACCTGACCTAGTTTCCTCCAATGATCATTCAACATTAGCATCCCAGACTGCAGAAGGTATAATATTCTCTCATATTATACACCCACACATTAGTGGTTAAGCAAGGCGAGTCTATTACCTTTACCAGCATTCTCAGAACCTACTACTCTGTCAGTCCTAGGAAGTATATGGCATTCACGCCATACTGATTGTGACCAAGGAGCCCCTATTTTGTCTCCTAGGTATCTTACGTCATCTCAAGTGCCAAAGTCATCTTCACATCCCACTTTAACTAGTTCTTTTTGCTTGATTTACTCCAATACATGGCTCCTGAAGCAGTGGATATAATCCTTTCTTTAAGGAAGATAACACGGTGGAACTTGAGGAGCAAATAAACCTGACTTGAATCCAGTTTCCACCACTGACTAACAATAGGACTTTGAGCAAGGTATTAAACCTTTAAGAGACTCAGTCTTCCCATCTTTAAAGTAGGACTGACCTTATTTGGAGTTTAATGGATTAAATGAGATAATGTAAAATGACTATAAAGTGCTCAACACAGTGCCTGGCGAATAATAAACGCACAGTAAATCATAGCTTTACAAATAAAATAAAATAAAATAATGTTGGCATTTTTAAAACAAATCAATACTTAGCACCTCTCATTATTTTACCTAAAAGAAAATTGCTTCTATATCCTATATTTCCTTCTTAGAAAAAATATGCTAATAGAGAAATGTTGGACTAGAGTTGTTCAGAGCATACAGATTACACAATGAAAAGAATATATTAAAAACTAAACTTTCACCGAATGCCAAGAAAAATAGGTTAATTGGGGGAGAAAAAAGGACAACCGTATAATTCATTTGATAGTGCCAGAAGAACAATAAAACAAGACTAATTTCTTTGTAATAGAATTTTTGGCTACGCATGATTATAATGTTGATTTCCTAGCCTAAGTAACTTGGAAGTCAGAAACATTATATCATGAATTTATAAAGGTGCTGAATTAGTGAAAACCCAAAATTATAGTGTATTTTAAAAGAAATGCCAAGTGATATATTTGTAATACATGAAACTGTTACCTGGCTTAGTTGAATCAATACCAAAAATATGGTGTTTATCAGTTTATCTGCACATGTGAATAGAAAAGTACTAAAAGATAGGGGCGCCTGGGTGGCTCAGTCAATTAAGCGTCCGACTTCAGCTCAGGTCACTATCTCGCGGTCCGTGGGTTCGAGCCCCGCGTCGGGCTCTGGGCTGATGGCTCAGAGCCTGGAGCCTGCTTCCGATTCTGTGTCTCCCTCTCTCTCTGCCCCTCCCCCATTCATGCTCTGTCTCTCTCTGTCTCAAAAATAAAAATAAAAAAAAAAAAAGGTTAAAAAAAATTTTTTTTTAAAAAGAAAAGTACTAAAAGATATTTGAAAACTGCTTTTTCTCTTAAATATTTTTAAATTTCTCATGATAACTGATTTGTCTTATTAATTTGCACTATATTGGAAATTTCTGCAAGGCAAAAAGATAAATTTCAATCCACATTCAATATGAATGGTAACAAATTTTGAATTAAGGGACTCCAAATGAATGAAGTTTTACCATATTTAAAAGTATTCTAAGATAGGATGTTTTTTTAAAGATAACAATCATTTTATTATTTTTCCCTTCAATAAATAAAATTAAAGGAAATAATTCTAGTTCTTAGTACAACTAAGGGGGTAATTAAAGACTAATTCATAAGTGGTAATGAAATTATTTTTAACATACTCCTCCCTTGCTTTGACTGCCTTTTTCGTGCCTTCCATTTCATTTTATTCCATTTAAGATGTTGACATATTGTGGTAATAAGTATACTTTATTTCTAATATAATCAAATGTAAAACCAAGAAGCAAAATCAAAAGCTTCAGAAGCGTTATTGTTTTTACCCCTTGAAAAGCAAGAGAAGGGATGAAAAATAGAAAATTTCTGGATTATTTTGTTATACCCAGAACATGTCATATTTTAAGTTTAAAGGGGGACTTTTTTCTTTTCAAAAAGTGCTTATCTTAGTGCTTAATTTGTTCCCTTTAGACCTAAAAGACAATCTTGTCCTGTTTTTAACTTTCTTAGTTTACAGGTAAATTTAAATTATGCTATTTGTTGGTGAGACCAAATATTTACAGAGATTTAGAAATTTTTTGTACTGTTTGGAATTCTGAAACTGTTCCTTATCCTGTTCATCCTCCTTCCATTTCTGTCTTCACTTTTCTCCTCCACATTTTTTATTCTTTCTTCCCCTCTCTCTTTCTTGCTCATACATTCACACATGCATGCTTTTTCTATCATACTTTCGCTTCAAGTTTCTGGAAAACTCCTTAGGTCTTCCTCATATTAAGTTTCTACTTATTTATACTTTTTTTTCAATAAAGTTTTGAAAAATACATCTGGTTTATATTCTAATCATACCCCTCTGAGAATAACTTCATATTATAGAAGACAATTCTCAAATAATAACCCATAATGATGCCACCATCTGGTGATTTTTTTTTCATTTTATTTATTTCAGACAGAGAGAGAAAGAGAGAAAGTGCAGGGAGGGGCAGAGAGAGAGAGAGAGAATCCCAGTCAGGCTCCACACTCAATGCAGAGCCCAATGCAGGGCTTGATCCCAAGACCCCAGCATCATGACCTGAGCGGAAATCAAGAGTCAGAAGCTCAAATGATTGAGCCACCCAGGTGCCCCAACCCCTGGCGATTTAAAACTTTTATCCAATGATTTTGAAAGAGCTGTTCATCTAGTCTTACTTGGCAGGCTTTTTTATTTTTTAAGGTAAAGTTTATGGAGGTAGGGTTTGTATGGGTAATCATTTAAAGCAAATTAATATTTGGAAACCTATTCTTTCAAATGTGAAATCTTGAAAACTAAATATAGAAAATGAGTCCATCTTCTCATTAGCGGTTCATTTTTGAGAGCCCACAAGCTAAAGGACACATACAAAGCATTGTGGGAGTGAGAAGATAGCGAAGCCTATGTACCAAGTACCAGCGTTATGTACCATGCTCTCTGCTCTTCATTCCATGCTCCTATCTTGCCTGGCACTTTGCAATTTCACTTACCCCTCCAGTGACCCTGTGACAGTGGTGTTCATGGCCCACTTTACAGCTGAGGACACAGGCTCACTGTCAGAGAGGCACCGCTGCAGGTCTGTGTTAGTTATCCCCTTATTACTCAAAAGACAGTTCCACAGGCTAGTATTGTCACCAAAACTGTGATATTAGGCCTGACAAATAAAGTCAAAAGCTGCATTTTAAAAAGGTTCCCAGGTATTTCTTATGTCCTTTGATGTTTGAAGAACACTGCTGTGTTCGCCATTTTGCTCTTTCCCATGCACTTTCCACTGTAATATAGTGGTACAAATTATTTTAAAAGTAAAATTGATTCTTAGAGCATGTTGTAGTAGCAGTCAGTCTTTCTCCCTCAGGAAGTGTCATTAAAAAGAACAGGTCTTCCCAAGGTACTAATTCAAACCTTCCATAAATTATAGTAGTGTCCTGTGGTCTTACAAATGAAACTGTTGGTAGTGTTCCTTTACTTGGTATGATTGATTTGATTAAGTTTGGATTCAGTTAGTCCCAGCAGTCAGGGTAGGAGCTTAATGGTAGCTAGATCAAAGAATTTGGGATTACCAGCCTTAGAAGAGACAATTCTTATTCTAATCATTCATTTTAACTATTAATTTCTCACTCACTTAGAAAGAGTTTGGTTTAATTAAAAACAGAACCAAATTTTGCAAATTTGATCTTGGAATATGGACTTATTTTAAGGCATATTGTTAGTGGTGAATATTGAGAACCCACCCATAGAAGAGGTTTGAGAGCCTATAATTTATTTTTTTTTAAATAATGGAATAAAATGCTACTTTCTTTGTTCAGTACAGAAGTCTTACTTATAGTAAATGCTCTGATGGAAAGATTTGGGGGAAAGGGTGGGGAACTGACACTGCGTCACTAAGACTCTGCTAGCATTTTTCCCATTAGAACACAATGGCTCCAAACAAAGAGGAAATGATATGGGTGAACCACAGCACCCTCCATTTAACATTTACACTAAGAGGAAAACAGAATGAGCTCTTGCAAAAGTTTTCTCCCCACTACATTTGACTCCTCCACTCACATTTTGAAAGAAACATATGTATTTCATATAAATCGTACATAACACTGACGTCACCAAAATGTGAATTCTTTACACTCTGATTTCGTTATTACAAGATTTTGAATTTTTTCATTAACAGTACTCCATTTTATTCCTCTATACTAACAGGTAATTCTGCATGCCTTGGCTTCTCTTTTCTCCATCATTTTCATAGCAGTAGGGTTGGTTCGTTTTTGTTTCTGTTACAAAGGACTATACTCAGCTACGAAAAAGTTTGAAGCCCTTGGCAAACATTTTTAAATTATTGGATGAAAATAAATAAAAGAGATGTAATTGCTTTCAACTTCTGATAGGCTATCATGTTACCTTTCTCCTCTACAAACAGTGGGGAAATGAAATTTATGATAATTTGAAATAATTAGGCTCATTAGCAACTTTATGACTTAAAGGGTAAAACCACATCACTCACATTATTTGTTAAGCAACTATAGTATTTAAATGAAGTCATAATTACCCACCAATTATTTCAATCATCCTCAAAGATTTGTGTTGAATACATTATTTCCTGACAGACACATAGTAAAAATCTGTTTACACTAGGACAACCACTCCATCTTAATCTCCTTTGCTCTTTTTCTTTTTCATATTCCTTGAACATACCCCAAGGTAACCCTTTGCTGCAACTAGGGTGGTCTTCTCAAGGTCCTGCCTAAATGACTTGTTACCCAGCCTCACCCCTCTGCACACTCCATTGGCCTGCATTCTTTTTTCCACATCTGAAGTCCTGCAAATCTGATCCATTTTTAAGAGCGCCTTCTCTGACAACCTGATCCCACAAACAGTCTCTGTCTCATCCTTAAAAGTTTTATTTCTGATACAGTCTATTTGCCTCTTTATCTCATATTAACTTTGTAATAGATTTTGACTTTTTCACAAGTATTCCCTGCCTATGTTGTATCAGCCTGATTATAATTGACTGCTGAAGCCAGGAATTGGATCCTTTGCTTCTCTATAACCTTGTAATATCTTTCACATAGCCCTACAAGAAATATTTCTTGAAGGAATGCATGAATAAATGGAAAATAGCGAGTTTAGTCTCAAGAAACCACATTGTGGTTTTTTTCCCATTTAAGAGAGGTAGATTAATCTATCCCCTCATGCCTTTTTTCATGTAATTTAAATTAAAGAGCATAATTTGAACATAAATTAAAAATTTTTTAAAGATCTCAATTTTACAAATGAGGAAACAGACTCAAGTGGAAAGTGGGTTGCTGGAGATTACATATATAGTTTGTGGCAAAATAAAACTAGAATTTAGATTCCTGAATCCTATTCCTGTGTCCTTCTGAAGGGCAATCAGTGCTCCCCAGTAGAGACATCAGGCTAACAGTGGAGTCTGAGCCTTTAGGCCATTTCAAGAAAGGCATAAATGAAAGATAAAGGTGAAGCACTCAGGTAGGTTCATCTTGCATATCACATGTTTAAACCCTTTGTACTAAAACAGGCATTATACTTATATATATATTTAATTATATATATGTGCTCATCTTTTTCCTATAAGCATTCAGGTAGCTTTACATCAGTACAAAAGCATAAAATAACATGCTAAATAAACAGATAAGAAAAAGAAGGTTTAAGAAACACGAGATAGAAAAAGAAAAGTCTGAGATGAGATTAGAATATAAAATCCTACTAAGAGATCCTTTACTTTTGCTAGACTTGACTCACAGATAAGATTGGCTCTAAGCTTACTATCTGCCAGGAAGGGAAATGACAACATTACTTATGTAATTGGGCAGTATCCGTAAAATAAAAACAAACCATTTGTGCACACAAAGTGTATATGTTGCTTATACTAAGACTAAGTCATATTTTTTTTCCTGTGAATCCCTGTATCAATTTGTATAGGCTATATTACAATGCAGTAACAACATCAGTAAAATTTTAAGTGGCTTATGCTGACAAAGGTTTATTTTTCACTCACATTGTGTATCTATTGCACATAGGCTAGTGTGCAATAGGCCAGTGTCCATTAGTATAGTAACTCAAACATCCAAGCTGAAGAAGACTTTATCTCATTCACCATAATCAGTGAAGTAGGGAGAAGAGAACTCAATGAACTGTAAATTGGCTCTTAAATCTTTCTCTCAAAAACAAAAACAAACAAACAAACGCATCATTTTGACTCAGATTTCATTACTTCATTGCCAGGAGCAAGTTGCATGGCCATGCTTATACAGTAAAACCTTGGATTGCGAGTAACTTGTTCTGTGAGTGCTCCACAAGATGACCAAACATCTCTAATAAATTTTGACTTGATACATGAGCAATGTCTTCCAATACGAAAGTCTCGTGAAGCCAAATGCCACATGACCACAACTGAGACAATGGTTCTCTCTTTCTCGCTGCAGAGGAGGAGGAGAAATAGGTAGAGGAATCCCTCACTTTTACACACAGCTAAGTGTGTAAAATGTGGGAAACAGTGAAAATTTTGCGGAAGAGCACCACCGGAATAAGGCTATAGCAGTGAATGAATCTAAGGATATAGATATAGCAGTGAGCCATGAATCTAAGGATAATGCAATGTCACATTTCCATGGAATCCTCAAAAGGAGGCATAAGCAAGTGTCATTGGTTCCTTGTTAAATTTGCACGAAAAGAAAAAGATTCCATTCAGCCAATAGATAGCAGGGATTGTGTCAGTGATAGTGAAAGTCATCCTACACAATAACCCTCCTCTCTCTTGTCTCCCTCACACCAGCCGTGAAGGTTTTCAAAGTTAAGTGCTGGTTAATTTGTTAATTTTTGTTTATATTTTGTATTTTCTTTATTATTTTGTATTATATTACAGTATTGTAATCATTTTTATATGAATATTTTTATTTTGTGGAACAAATCAACTGAGTTTCCATTATTTCTTATGGGGAAATTCACTTTGATATACAAGTGCTTTGGATTACAAGCACGTTTCCAGAACAAATTATGCTCGCAAACCAAAGTTTAACTGAAAGTTTAAAGAGGAAAGAAGCAGGACGCCTGGGGGGCTCAGTCAGTTGAGCCTCCGACTTCAGCTCACGATCTCAGGTCATGATCTCACAGTCCGTGAGTTCGAGCCCCGCGCTGGGCTCTGTGCTGACAGCTCAGAGCCTGGAGCCTACTTCAGATTCTGTGTCTCCCTCTCTCTGCCCCTCCCCTGCTCATGCTCTGTCTCTCTCTGTCTCAAAAATAAATAAAAACATTTAAAAAATACATATAAAGAGGTAAGAAGTTACCATGTGCCTTGGAAGGATGAAAAGGTGAATATTTATTCTGAACACCCCAGTTGATTACTGCACTTTCCCTAGACAAGCTCTGTGTTTAATATAATGTAAAAAAAAAAAAAAAACTGTGTTGATGTAGTGAATACAGCCAGAGTTGAGTCTATAACATTGTGCTGTGTTGACAAAGGAAACAAAGACAATGCAAAATCTGGGGCACATGGGTGTCTCAGTCAGTTGAGCATCCGAATCTTGATTTCGACTTAGGTCATGATCTCTTGGTTCATGGGATCAAGCCCTGTGTCGGGCTCTGCAATGCTTGGGATTCTCTCTCTCTCCCTCTCTCTCTGCCCCTCCCCCACTCATGTGCACACATGCTGTCTCTCTTTCTCTCTAAAAATAAATAAATAAACATTAAAAAAATTCAATGCACAATCTGGTAAAATGGATCTATAGATGGTGGGAAAATTCCATTTTAATACCTAGCTTTTTGCGGTCTACCTTAATTGGAAAATGTCTCCATTCTCCAATGCAGAAATAAACAAAACTCAGTCACACCTCAATATTTTCAATATTTTCTCTCAACAAAGCTTTATAAGTATGAAGTAAAAGTGAGTTTGAATTTATACTCCTTAAGAAATAATCTTAATAACAACATTTGCCTACATTTATATAACCCTTACAACATGCTAGGTACTGTGACTTGCATATATTATCTCAATTTTAACCAGTTAATATGTCTGTAAAGTAATTATTATCCAATTATATTTGAAGTAACAGAAGCTTAACAAAATTAACATGTCCAGGGTCACTTAGTCTACAGATGGCAGAGCTGGCATTTAAATCTGTGTCCATCTGACTCCAAGGCCTATGTGCTTCACTACCACACTAGTCTCCTTTGGGAATGCAGGTTAAGTTCACATGTATGTACTTTAAACTACTGGTCAAGTGGGTCAGATCACCTATCCCCTGGGAGAGAAGAAGACCTGGCCTGCATGATAAGCCTCCCAAACTCTGAATGAAATTGTCTTGGAGCATATGCCTGCAGAGAGGGTTTATATCCTTTTAAGGTCATTTTAAAGGAGGATCAAGCTCTCAAAATTCTCTGCCATTTGTGGAACGTTCACAGATAGCTATGATATTTTTCAAAGAAAAGTAGGAACGATGGTTTGAAAAAAAGTATTTATAAAATAATACACGTAAAATATTGTCCCAAGAAACAAGTGTTCCAATAAATAAAAAACACCATACAGGATGCATAAAATACAGCAAGAAAAGAAACTAAGAAAGATTTAAGGAAAATATTAACACTTCAATACATAGTATTGTCTTATTTTTTTTAAATCTTAGATACAAAACCTAAACTATTATTACTCATAGCAGAACAATTTAAAAGGCATCTTTATACCATAGTTTCTTTATACTAGTTTCCTTATCCTTTGAATGGTAAAGTGAACACAAGGCCAATCTGGTATAGTGTGACTGAGTAATTCAGAAGGTGAAAAACAAAATTCTTTTTTCCCAATTCTTTTGCAATTCTCAATCTGCAACTGCAAGAATTCCTGTGTTCTTGTGACACTTTCATGTTTTCTCTCACTGTAGCTCTATCATACTGCATTGCAATTATATAAGAACATGTCACAGACTTGTCCTCTCCTCCCCCACACAGACAATGAGCCTTGTTGTCTTCATCTTTGTATCCCAGGCCTTGAACATGTAGTTGAAATTCAGTAGACGTTTGTGAAATGAGTGAGTATGGGTAACATGACTGATAATTTTAATACATAGCAGTTTTTTATTTATAGTACCTAATCAGAGTAAACTACCCTGGAGAAACTGAGGAGTTAATCCAAGCATCTTAGTCAAAGCTCTTTCGGTTGTAACAGAAATCCACTTAAACCGGGTAATGGAATGTTAAAATGAGGCTGTTTCTGTCTTCGTTTCTTGTGAGGTCATAAAGACTGATGACATCAACAGATAATATCCTAAAGACCTTCTTGCAGGCCATTAGCCTACTGCCTCCAGACTATAAAAGATGGTGATGAAGGAATATTGAAGAATCAAAAGAATTCCTTAAGAGGAAAGTATTAGAGTACTTCTCTCCTCCAGCCCAGAGAGAAAGAGCTTGGGAAGTTAAAAAGACCAAGAAACAGGTTTCTGCCAACTTCATTCAAACCCAAGTGTCGTGTACTTGGAGTAGTATGACAACTGATATGGCCCATCATTAGCACATGAGACTACATATGAGTCCAACCACATTGCACATTATCATTCTTTTTCAATTAAAAAGGGCCATATTAGTGGTGTTTTCATTTCTTTAAATACTGATGAAGTTGAACTTTTTTTTTCAAAAGATTACCTACCAGTTTTATTCAGTTTTATGACTTTTATGTCCTTCATACAGTTTTTGACTAAGATTTTTGTTTCATCTGTCATTTTATTAGAAATTGTTTTCCCAGGAATAAGAAAGGGGTCCACTTTCTTTCTTTTCCATGTGTATATCTAGTTTTTCCAACACCATTTATTGAGGAAACTATCTCTTCCCCACTGCGTATTTGCCATGCTTGTAAAAACTTAGTTAATTGTTTATGTATGAGCAGTATATGATTAGGTTTGTATCTGGGATCCTATTCTGAAGTGTGATTCCTCCAACTTTGTTCATTTTTGTCAAGATTGCTTTGTCTATTGGGGATATTTTATGGTTCCATACAAATTTTTAAGACTGTTTTTTTCTTATTCTGTGAAAAATGCCATTGGAATTTGGATAGGAATCACACTGACTGTGCATATTGCTTTAGTATGGACATTTTGACAATATTAGTTCTTTGAATCCATGAAAATATCTCTCCAGTTATTTGCATCTTCTTCAATTTCTGTATCATCCTTTTATAGTTTTTAGTGAACAGATCTTTCACACTCTTGGTTAAATTTAATCCTGAGTATTTTATTCTTTCCAGTGCAGTCATAAGTAGGACTGTTTTCTTCATTTCCTTTTCAAGTAGATTATTGTTGGTGTGAAAAAATGTAACTGGTTGTTTATGTTTATTTTGCTGCATCTTTACTGAACTTCTTTATTAGTTCTAATAGGAATTTTTTAATTGCATCCGTAGGGTTTTCTACATATAAAATCCACATCACTTGCAAAAAGAATCTTACGTCTTCTGTTACAGTTTTGATGCCTTTTATTTCTTTTTCTCATATGATTACTCTTGCTAGTATTCCTAGCACTGTGTTGAACAGAAGTGGCAACATTGCCTGTGACCGATATCAGAGAAAAAGTTTTCGGTGTTTCCCCATTGATTCTAATGTTAGCTATGGGTTTTTCATAAACAGCCTTTATTGTGTTGAGGACATTGTCTTCTATATTTATTTTACTGAGAGTTTTTATCCTGAATGAATGTTATTAAACTTTGTGAAATGCTTTTTCTGCATCTATTGAGATGATCATGTGGTTTTTATCTTTCATTCTGCTGATGTGGTGTATCACATTGATTGATTTGCATATGTTAAGCCAACCTTGTATCCCAGGGATAAATATTATTTGGTAATGGTATATAATTTTTTTGATGCGTTGTTGAATTTGATTTGTTAGAATTTTATTGAGGAGTTTTGCATCTATGTTCATTAGAGATATTGGTTTATAGTTTTCCTTACTTTTGGTATCTTTGTCTGACTTTGGTCTCGGGTGATACTGGCCTCATAAGATGAGTTTGGAAGTATTACCTCTGTTTCTATTTTTTGGAAGTTTTAAAAGGATTGATATTTATATATCACTGAATGTTCCGTAGGATTCAGTCATCCTGCCATCTGGTCCTGCATTTTCCCTTATTGGTAGATTTTTTTATTACCACTCCAGTCTTCTTATTTGTCATTGGTCTGTTCAGGCTATCTGTTTCTTCCTGATTCAGTTTTGGTAGATTATAAGTTTCCGAGAATTTATCCACTTCTTCTAGGTTATTCATTCAGTTTATTGGTATATAATTGTTCCCAATAGTCCCTTATGATCCTTGGTTTTTCTGTGGTTTCAGTTGTAATGTCTCTTTTATTTCTGATTTTATTTGAGTCCTCTTTTTTTTCTTGATGAGTTCTAAAGGTTTGTCTATTTTATCTTTTTAAAAACCAGTTCTTAGTTTCACTATTGTTTTCTATTATCCTATAATCTTTATTTCACTATTTCTGTTCTGATCTTTATTATTTCCTTCCTTCTATTTACTTTGGGCTTAGTTTATTATTCTTTTTCTAGTTGCCTGAGGTGTAAAATTAGGTTGTTTAATTGAGATCTTTCTTATTGCTTAACCTAGGCATTTATCATTATGAACTTCCCTCTTAGAACTGCTGTTGAAAGAGCCCATACATTTTGGTATTTTTCATTTTCTTTGTGTCAAGATTTTTTTTTTATTTCTGTTTTGATTTCTTGTTTGATCCATTAGTTGTTCAGTGGCATGTTGTTTAATCTCCACATATTTGTGAAATTCCAATTTTCTTCTTGTAATTGATTTCTACTTTCATACCACTGTGGTCATAAAAGTTTCTTGATATGATTTCAGTGTTCCTAAATTTGTTAAGGCTTGTTTTGGAGGATCCTGGGAAGATGGTGGCGTAGGAGGATGCTGGGCTCACTGTGCGTCCTGTTGATCACTTAGATTCTACCTACACCTGCCTAAATAACCCAGAAAACTGCCAGAAGACTAGCAGAACAGATTCTCCAGAGCCAAGCGCAGACAAGAGGCCCACAGAAGAGGGTAGGAAGGGCGGCCAGGCCGTGCGCGCTACACGGACTGGCGAGAGGGAGTATGGGCGGAGGAGTGGCCTGTCGGCCAAGCAGAGCCCCTGAGTCTGGCTTGCAAAAGCAGAGGGGCCAGACAGAGTGTGTTCAGACAGCGAGCGGGACTTGAGATCTGGAAGGTTATAAGCTAACAGCTCTGCTCAGGAACGGGAGGGCTGGAGGACAACGGGAGGGAGAGTTGTTGAGACCCGGATGACAGAGCTCAGCTTGGCGGGGAACAAAGGCCCTCGCCAGCGCCATCGTCCTCGCCCATCCCCCAACCAAAATCCCAAAGGGAACCGGTTGCTGCCAGAGAACATGCTTGCACCCCGCGAACACCCAACACTGTGCTTCTGGGGATCCATCCCGCTGGCGGGTCTGACTCCCTCCCGGTGCCGCAGGGCCCCTCCCGAAGCGGATCTCCAAAGGAAAAACGCGCTGAGCCTACCCCTCCCACCTCCATGCACCTTGCCGATCCACCCCAGCTAATATGCCAGATCCCCAGCACCACAACTCTGGCAGTGTGCAAGTAGCCCAGACGGGCCACGCCACCCCACAGTGAATCCCCCTCCTAGGAGAGGGGAAGAGAAGGCACACACCGGTCTGACTGTGGCCCCAGCAATGGGCTGGGGGCAGACATCAGGTCTGACTGTGGCCCCGCCCACCAACACAAGTTATTCAAGACAGCACAGGGGAAGTGCCCCGCAGTCCCGCACCTCTCCAGGGACTATCCAAAATGAGGAAACGGAAGAATTCCCCTCAGAAAAATGTCCAGAAAATAACAACAGCTAACGAACTGATCAAAAACGATTTAAACAATATAACAGAAAGTGAATTTAGAGTAATAGTCATACAATTAATCGCTGGTCTTGAAAACAGTATAAAGGACAGCAGAGAATCTGTTGCTACAGAGACCAAGGGACTCAGGAACAGCCAGGAGGAGTTAAAAATGCTATCAATGAGCTGCAAAATAAAATGGAGACAACCACAGCTCGGATTGAAGAGGCAGAAGAGAGAATAGGTAAACTAGAAGATAAAATTATGGAAAAAGAAGAAGCTGAGAAAAAGAGAGATAAAAAAATCCAGGAGTATGAGGGGAAAATTAGAGAAATAAGTGATGCACTAAAGAGAAATAATCTACGCATAATTGGTATTCCAGAGGAGGAAGAGAGAGGGAAAGGTGCTGAAGGTGTACTTGAAGAAATAATAGCTGAGAACTTCCCTGATCTGGGGAAGGAAAAAGGCATTGAAATCCAAGAGGCACAGAGAACTCCCTTCAGACGTAACTTGAATCGATCTTCTGCACGACATATCATAGTGAAACTGGCAAAATACAAGGATAAAGAGAAAATGCTGAAAGCACCTAGAGATAAACCTCCTCTAACATATAAAGGGAGACCTATAAGACTCATGACCGATCTCTCTACTGAAACTTGGCAGGCCAGAAAGGAATGGCAGGAGATCTTCAATGTGATGAACAGAAAACATATGCAGCCGAGAATCCTTTATCCAGCAAGTCTGTCATTTAGAATAGAAGGAGAGATAAAGGTCTTCCCAAACAAACAAAAACTGAAGGAATTCGTCACCACTAAACCAGCCCTACAAGAGATCCTAAGGGGGATCCTGTGAGACAAAATACCGGAGACATCGTTACAAGCATGAAACCTACGGACATCACAATGACTCTAAACCCGTATCTTTCTATAATAACACTGAATGTAAATGGACTAACTGTACCAACCAAAAGACATAGGGTATCAGAAAGGATAAAAAAACAAGACCCATCTATTTGCTGTCTACAAGAGACTCATTTTAGACCTGAGGACACCTTCAGATTGTGAGTGAGGGCATGGAGAACTATTTATCATGCCACTGGAAGTCAAAAGAAAGCTGGAGTAGCCATACTTATATCAGACAAACTAGACTTTAAATTAAAGGCTGTAACAAGAGATGAAGAAGGGCATTATATAATAATCACAGGGTCTGTCCATCAGGAAGAGCTAACAATTATAAATGTCTATGCGCCGAATACTGGAGCCCCCAAATATATAAAACAATTAGTCACAAACATAAGGAACCTTATTGATAAGAACGTGGTAATTGCAGGGGACTTTAACACTCCACTTACAGAAATGGATAGATCACCTAGACACACGGCCAATAAAGAAACAAGGGCCCTGAATGAGACATTGGATCACATGGACTTGACAGATATATTTAGAATTCTACATCCCAAAGCAACAGAATATACTTTCTTCTCGAGTGCACATGGAACATTCTCCAAGATAGATCACATACTGGGTCACAAAACAGCCCTTCATAAGTATACAAGAATTGAGATCATACCATGCATACTTTCAGACCACAATGCTATGAAGCTTGAAATCAACCACAGGAAAAAGTCTGGAAAACGTCCAAAAGCATGGAGGTTAAAGAACACCCTACTAAAGAATGAGTGGGTCAACCAGGCAATTAGAGAAGAAATTAAAAAACATATGGAAACAAACGAAAATGAAAATACAACAATCCAAACGCTTTGGGACGCAGCAAAGGCAGTCCTGAGAGGAAAATACATTGCAATCCAGGCCTATCTCAAGAAACAAGAAAATTCCCAAATACAAAATCTAACAGCACACCTAAAGGAAATAGAAGCAGAACAGCAAAGACACCCCAAACCCAGCAGAAGAAGAGAAATAATAAAGATCAGAGAGGAGTAAACAATATAGAATCTAAAAAAACTGTAGAGCAGATCAACGAAACCAAGACTTGGTTTTTTGAAAAAATAAACAAAATTGATAAACCTCTAGCCAGGCTTCTCAAAAAGAAAAGGGAGATGACCCAAATAGATAACATCATGAATGAAAATGGAATTATTACAACCAATCTCTAAGAGATACAAGCAATTATCAGGGAATACTATGAAAAATTATATGCCAACAAATTGGACAACCTGGAAGAAATGGACAAATTCCTAAACACCCACATGCTTCCAAAACTCAATCAGGAGGAAATAGAAAGCTTGAACAGACCCATAACCAGCGAAGAAATTGAATCAGTCATCAAAAATCTCCCAACAAATAAGAGTCCAGGACCAGATGGCTTCCCAGGGGAGTTCTACCAGACGTTTAAAGCAGAGGTAATACCTATCCTTCTCAAGCTATTCCAAGAAATAGAAAGGGAAGGAAAACTTCCAGACTCATTCTATGAAGCCAGTATTACTTTGATTCCTAAACCAGACAGAGACCCAGTAAAAAAAGAGAACTACAGGCCAATATCCCTGATGAATATGGATGCAAAAATTCTCAATAAGATACTAGCAAATCGAATTCAACAGCATATAAAAAGAATGATTCACCATGATCAAGTGGGATTCATTCCTGGGATGCAGGGCTGGTTCAACATTCGCAAATCAATCAACATGATACATCACATTAATAAAAGAAAAGATAAGAACCATATGATCCTGTCAATCGATGCAGAAAAGGCATTTGACAAATTTCAGCACACTTTCTTAATAAAAACCCTTCAGAAAGTCAGGATAGAGGGAACATACTTAAAGATCATAAAAGCCATTTATGAAAAGCCCACAGCTAACATCATCCTCAATGGGGAAAAACTGAGAGCTTTTTCCCTGAGATCAGGAACACGACAGGGATGTCCACTCTCACCGCTGTTGTTTAACATAGTGTCGGAAGTTCTAGCATCAGCAATCAGACAACAAAAGGAAAGCAAAGGCATCAAAATTGACAAAGATGAAGTTAAGCTTTCACTTTTTGCAGATGACATGATATTATACATGGAAAATCCGATAGACTCCACCAAAAGTCTGCTAGAACTGATGCATGAATTCAGCAAAGTTGCAGGATACAAAATCAATGTACAGAAATCAGTTGCATTCTTATACACTAATAATGAAGCAACAGAAAGACAAATAAAGGAACTGATCCCATTCACAATTGCACCAAGAAGCATAAAATACCTAGGGATAAATCTAACCAAAGATGTAAAACATCTGTATGCTGAAAACTATAGAAAGCTTATGAAGGAAATTGAAGAAGATATAAAGAAATGGAAAAACATTCTGTGCTCATGGATTGGAAGAATAAATATTGTCAAAATGTCAATACTACCCAAAGCTATCTACACATTCAATGCAATCCCAATCAAAATTGCACCAGCATTCTTCTCGAAACTAGAACAAGCAATCCTAAAATTCATATGGAACCACAAAAGGCTCCGAATAGCCAAAGTAATTTTGAAGAAGAAGACCAAAGCAGGAGGCATCACAATCCCAGACTGTAGCTTCTACTACAAAGCTGTAATCATCAAGACAGCATGGTATTGGCACAAAAACAGACACATAGACCAATGGAATAGAATAGAAACCCCAGAACTAGACCCACAAACGTATGGCCAACTCATCTTTGACAAAGCAGGAAAGAACACCCAATGGAAAAAAGACAGTCTCTTTAACAAATGGTGCTGGGAGAACTGGACAGCAACATGCAGAAGATTGAAACTAGACCACTTTCTCACACCATTCACAAAAATAAACTCAAAATGGATAAAGGACCTGAATGTGAGACAGGAAACCATCAAACTCCTACAGTAGAAAGCAGGAAAGACCTCTCTGACCTCAGCCGTAGCAATTTCTTACTTGACACATCCCCAAAGGCAAGGGAATTAAAAGCAAAAATGAACTACTGGGACCTTATGAAGATGAAAAGCTTCTGCACAGCAAAGGAAACAACCAACAAAACTAAAAGGCAACCAACGGAATGGGAAAAGATATTTGCAAATGACATATCGGACAAAGGGCTAGTATCCAAAATCTATAAAGAGCTCACCAAACTCCACACCCGAAAAACAAATAACCCAGTGAAGAAATGGGCAGAAAACATGAATAGACACCTCTCTAAAGAAGACATCTGGATGGCCGACAGGCACATGAAAAGATGCTCAGCGTCACTCCTCATCAGGGATATAGAAATCAAAACCACACTCAGGGGGTGCCTGGGTGGCTCAGTCGGTTGGGTGTCTGACTCAGCTCAGGTCATGATCTCACAGTCCGTGATTTCGAGCCCCATATCAGGCGCTGTGCTGCCAGCTCAGAGCCTGGAGCCATCTTTGGATTCTGTGTCTCCCTCTCTCTCTGCCCCTCCCCTGCTCATGCTCTGTCTCTCTCTGTCTCAAAAATAAATAAACACATTAAAAAAAAAATAAAAACACACTCAGATATCACCTCACGCCAGTCAGAGTGGCCAAAATTAACAAATCAGGAGACTATAGATGCTGGCGAGGATGTGGAGAAACGGGAACCGTCTTGCACTGTTGGTGGGAATGCAAATTGATGCAGCTGCTCTGGAAAACGGTGTGGAGGTTCCTCAAAAAATTACAAATAGACCTACCCTATGACCCAGCAATAGCACTGCTAGGAATTTACCCAAGGGATACAGGAGTACTGATGCATAGGGGCACCTGTACCCCAATGTTTATAGCAGCACTCTCAACAATAGCCAAATTGTGGAAAGAGCCTAAATGTCCAACAACTGATGAATGGATAAAGAAATTGTGGTTTATATACACAATGGAGTACTACGTGGCAATGAGAAAGAATGAAATATGGCCCTTTGTAGCAACATGGATGGAACTGGAGAGTGTGATGCTAAGTGAAATAAGCCATACAGAGAAAGACAGATACCATATGTTTTCACTCTTAGGTGGATCCTGAGAAACTTAACAGAAACCTGTGGGGGAGGGGAAGGAAAAAAAAGGGGGGAGGTTAGAGTGGGAGAGAGCCAAAGCACAGGAGACTGTTAAAAACTGAGAACAAACTGAGGGTTGATGGGGGGGTGGGAGGAAGGGGAAGGTGGGTGATGGGTATTGAAGAGGGCACCTTTTGGGATGAACACTGGGTGTTGTATGGAAACCAATTTGACAGTAACCTTCATATATTGAAAAAAAAAAAAAAAAAAAAAAGACTTGTTTTGTGACCTAACATATGATCTATCCTGGAGACTGCCTCGCATGCATTTAAGAAGAATGTGCATTCTGTTGCTTTTGGGTGGAATATTCTAGAGATGTCTGTTAATCCATCTAGTCTAAAGTGTCATTTAAAGTCAATGATTTGTATTGATTTTCTGTATGAATGATGTATCCATTGATGAAAGTTGGGTATTAAAGTCCCCTCTGTTATTGTATTGCTGTCCATTTTCCCCTTTAGGTCTGTTACTATTTGCTTTGTATATTGGGTGCTCCAATATTAAGTACATAAATATTTACAAATGTTATATCCTCTTGTTGAAACGACCCCTTTATCATTATAGAATGACCTTTGTCTCTTTGTTACATTCTTTGTCTTAAAGTCTATGTTGTCTAATATAAATAAAGCTACCCCAGCTTTATTTTCATTTTTATTTACATGGCATGTCTTTTTCTATCCCTTCATTTTCAGTCTGTGTGTGTCCTTACATGTGAAGTGAGTCTCTTGTAGGCAATATATGGATAGGTCTTATTTGTTTGTTTATCCACTTAGCCACTCTTTTGATTGGAGAATTTTATTACACTTACATTTATAGGTAATTATTGAAACTTATGTGCTTAGGTAATTATTGAAACTTATTGCCATTTTTAAAATTGTTATCTGGCTGTTGTGTAATTTCTTTTTTCCTTTCTTCTTCTCTTGTGATACGATGATTTTTTTTTGTAGTGATATGCCTAGATATTTCTTTATACCTATTGTTTACTATAAGTTTTTGCTTTGTTATTAGTTTGAGGCTTACATAAAAAAACTTACATTTATAACAGCCTGTTTTAGATTGAAAACAACTTAAGTTCAAACACATTTTAAAACTTTACGTGATTATTCCTCCTCCATGTTTTATGTTTTTGATGTCACAGTTTCTTTTTACCTTATGTATTCCATTAACAAATTCTTGATTATAGTTTTTAATACTTTTGTCTTTTAACCTACATACCAGATTTGTAAGTCATTAAGTCACCACTCTACAACATCAGAATATTCTGAATTTTGCTGTATATTTACCTTTACTAGTGAGATATATACTTTCATATGTTTTCCTATTACTAATTAACATCCTTTGGTTTCAGTTTAAAGAAGTCCCTTTAGGGGCACCTGGATGGCTCATTCAGTTGAGCGTCCAACTCTTGATTTCAGCTCAGGTCGTGACCCAAGGGTCGTGGGATCGAGCCCCATATCTGACTCCACGCCAAGTGTAGTCTGTTTAAAATTCTCTCTCTCCCTCTTCTCTCCCCCACTCACGCTCTCTCTCTCTCAAAAAAAAAAAAAAAAAAAAAAAAAAAAGTTCCCTTTAACACTCTTTGTAAGCCAGTGATGAACTCCTTTTGCTTTTCCTTGTCTGGAAAACTCTATCTCTTTTACAATTCTAAAGGACAACTTTAGAGTGGTCTTGTTTGGCAGAGTTTTTTTTTTCTTTCAGCATTTGAAATATATCATTCCACTCCCTTCTGACTTTCAAAGTTTCTGCTGAAAAATCTGCTAACAATCTTATGGGGGTTCCCTTGTGCATAATAACTTGTTTTTCTCTTGCTGCTTTAAGAGCCTCTCTTTGTCTTTAACTTTTGACAATTTAATTATAATATGTCTTGATATGGGTCTCTTTGGAGTTATTTGGAACTCTCTGGAATTCCTTGATCTAGATGACTGTTTTCTTCCCCAAGTTAGGGAAGTTTTTAGCTATTATTTCTTCAAGTAAGTTTTCTGACCCTTTCTCATTTCTCCTTCAGGGTCCCCTATAATGCAAATATATGATCTGCTTGAGGTTGCCTCATAAGTCTTTTAAGCTATCTTTATTCTTTTTGCTTCTTCCTCTTTTCCTTCTCCTCTTCTCCCCTCTTCTCCTTCTTTCCCTCCTCCTCCATGTTCTTCATCTTTCTCTTCTTTACTGCTCTTATTGGATGATTCCACTGTCTTGTTTTCACATTTGCTGATCCTTTCCTCCATGTCCTATAGTGCTTCTATTGAACCCTTCTTTTTTTAAAAATTTGTTTTAATGTTTATTTTTGAGAGAGAGAGAGAGAGAGAGAGAGAGAGTGTGAGGGAGGAGCAGAAAGAGGGAGACACAGAATTGGAAGCAGGCCCCAGGCTCTGTCTGAGCTGTCAGCACAGAGCCTGATGTGGGGCTCGAACTTATGAACCATGAGACCATGACCTGAGCCAAAGTTGGATGCTTAACCAACTAAGCCACCCAGGCACTCTTTTATTGAATGCTTCTATTGTATTTTTCAGTTCCATTATTATATTCTTTGCTCTGTAATTTTTGTTTTGTACTTTCTTATATTTTCTATCTCTCTGTTGAAATTCTCACTTTGTTCTTGCATTGTTCTCCTGACCTCAGTGAACACCTTTATGACTTACTTTGAATTCTTTATCAAGTAAACCACTTACTTCTATTTTGTTAAAAAAATTTTCTGAGGTTTTAACTTGTTCTGTAATTTGGAACATATTCTTATGTTGTTTTCATTTTCTTGGACTCTGTGTTGGTTTCAATGCATTCAATAAAACAGCCACTTTCCCAGTCTTGAAGGAGTGGCCTTTCCTGGCCCTACCTCTTGGTTTCTCTCAAACCTTTGTGATTTGTTAAAATAGGCTACTTTGTTTAAGAACAAAGTGGTTTCCAGTAGTTGAGGGTATGCCAAGAACTGTCCGTTTCCCAAAGGGAAGGATCTCAGCCAACATTTAGATTCAAGCTGAGTGGAAGCAAGACCCTCAGACAGCAACTTTGAAAATATGCAAATAAACCTCTTTCAGGAGAAAATTAGGAGATGGAAATTTCTGTCTGTTCTCTCTGCCTTGAGCCCTGGGGCGATAGTCTATTAAGAACTATTGCTTTGTTTGCTACTGTCCTACTGAACCCATGAACACAAGCCCTGCTAGCTACCAGAACCATGCTATCAAGGGATGTGTCCTCTGGATAGTGGCCACAAAAGTCTGTGCTCTGGCTTTCTCTTTTGTAGAACATTTTTAGATATGGGAACATGGTTTCAACATAGAACCCATCAGTGATAAGTTCATGTAATCATTAATCTCAAGAATGTAAAGAATTTATATGACACCAGGCAAGACTGTCAAGGCTTGGTTATAATATAAAAGTAATCCCAATTCCTTTTAATTTTATTATTTTCAACAATTATAGTTTATATTACTGTGTGCAATGAAATTAGTCTTAATTTTTGTTTCATTTTTAATGTTCTTATGTAGATAAATTTACATATGATATAGGAAAAAGGAATTTCCCAGACAGTATGTCCTAATTTTTGCTTCAGAACTCATTCAGAACTTCAGATCGAATTTCCTTCAACAACATCTTTGATCAAGTCAAGCTTAAAAGCTATTTTGTTTTACATTTGTAATGTGTGGCTCCACAGTGCCTTAGTTCATAAATACACTAGTTCTTTATTTCAGATACTTGCCACTTAGCTCTTTACACAAAAACTATAGAAATATTTAAAAACTAATCACTTGTGTTTTGCAGCTATAACTTGTCTAAGTAATAATATGAGATTTAGTTCTTAAAGACACAGATATAATACCTAGTAAGCAGTAATAGAAAGAAATAACTTCCCAAGCCAAAATAAAGGAATAATACTGTATTTTCCTTGGGAAACAAATGTGATATGAATCACTATTATATATTACACATAAAATCTTGATGTTCTTGGATATACTAAATTTAGTTCAAACTTGGTGAAACCCAAGGATGCTAGAGGTAGCCTACTTACATGCATATAGCACTTCATAATTAACAAAGTGCATTTATACTTGAACTCTCTAACCTCTCTGTGAGATTATTTATAATTATGTATGTTAGATTAACATTACTAGGAGAAGAAAGTTAATTGTACTTTAGAACATTGTGAAGAAGTCCTTAATGCTTCATTTTGCCAATTTAAAACAAATCATATATAGAGAAGGGGGAAGATGATTCTGTATGTAGCTAAGTAGACAGATGTAACTTGTTTGACATCTAATATGTAAACAAACCAATGACTGGGCCTGCAAATTGTAGGACTGAAGGGACTTGGAGAAGTATATGTATAGGATCTGAAAAAAATCTGGGAATCATGATAAAAAAACATATGCAATAAAGCAGTAAGGACATACTCATGGGTGTGCAGTACTTGCTTTGAAATAACTGTATCATTTTCCTATATTACTAAAACAAAATTGTATTTGTTTTATTTCTTATTTGCTCAGATCACATCTATTTTGCATGACTACTTGTGTTTTCTCTTTCCTTTGTTTCCCCTTACACTTCAACACTAGATGAAACTCTCCAAGAGCAATTCTAGTTTAACTTAGATATAAATGGATCTCTGAGTAATGCTTTTTTTGTGTGTTTCTCTAGTTTATTCACTAACTGTATTGATATATGCATGAAGTTTAATTTCGCCAAATTATGGGGATTATTTGCATCTCAGAAAGACTACTAATACTAAAGTAAAAACTACAAAGGTGGATAAAGATAACCATACTTACTTGCATAAGTGTCTCCCTTTTAAACATTCCTAAAATAAATAGGGGATAGTTGTGGAATTGAATTTTTTCCAATGTAAGTGGAGTAAGACTGGAATATTTTGTCACTAGTGAAATTTCTGAAGACTAGTAAGAATAGATGAGACATTTTCTTATGGTTTTATCAAATAGGATTATTTTTGGTTTTTCAAATGATCTTCTCAAGCTTTTAGGGATATGAGAACAGAGGATATATGAAAACTATAATCAGGGAAAATTAATATTTTCACCTAAAATAAATTATGGATTAGGGAACTATAGGAGAAAAAAGCTAATAAATATAGTCGTTTTAAGATTACTTATATCATATCCTGGTGGAATTTTTCATTTTTGTAGAATTTTCTGAAATTTTTTTTACTCTGTCACTCCTAAAATTTCCTTGCTTTGTGTTTTTTATTTAGTTCTTACTTTTTTGTCTTTTGCTATTATTCCCAGATTAAGATTTTTGCCTGATATTAATGTATATGACCTTCTATTGATTAATTTTACAACCAAAGTTAAGTATTCTCAAAAGTAAGGTTTTTATTGTAGGTACAATAGACATGAAGTAGAGATCCTTATATTATTAATATTATATCTGTTCATACAGACTAGGAATTATGTATTATATAATTATGTATTTAAGGATGATTCAAAATGGAGAAAGTTTTATTTTTATAATTATCCCTCTCAGGGAATATTTGTATTGGTTTTTTATTTATCTTGTTTCTTTAGACAAATGAAGGCAAATACAATATACTTTTACATTCTCCCTTTTATACTAAAGGTATATATCGTCAAATAATATACTCTGCTCTACACATTGCCTTCATCACTTAATGATATGACCTATAGATCTCTTCTTATCAGTATAGGGATCTTCCTCATTTCTTCTTACAACTGCATAGTGTTCCATCAAATCGGGTGCCTTAGTTTATTTAACTAGTACTTGACTGCTATTAAATACATGGGCTATTTATAAACCCTAAATTTTATAAATTACACCACAATCAATAAACTTGTACATGTGTTCTTTCATACTGTGGAGGAGACTGTGTACGACATAGTCTCAGAAAAGTGATTGCTGGGTCAAAGAGAAAATATGTCTGTATTTTTGTAGATACTGCCAGATGTCCCTCCATAAGGGGTTGTTTGCTTTTGAGCAGGTTTTAAAGGAAATAAATTTATATGCTTTATTACCTTTCTTGCCCATTCTAACTCCAACTTAATCTAAACCTGGTTCCACTCAAAATTCTAAAATGCTAGTTCCTTCCTAACTCATTCTTTACTCTGCCAGAGACAAATGCCTACTTGCCTCTAGCATTTCAGGCTGATATTAATATCTTTTAACGTCTGATGTAAAAAATCAATCCAGGTGACTTTCCTTAACTCTTCAGAGCTGTATCATCAACATTACAATCTGTAGATCCAATTAGTCTACCTGGTAATTGATAATAACAATCATGCCAGAAGCTGGTACAAACCTCAGATTACTTGTTTTCTCTGTTCTGTGTTAAGATATCCTTAATAACTAGCTTGTTCTTTTAGGCTGATTGAACTGCTGATTAAACTACAATTCTCCTTTTCTTTAAAACATGGCAAGATTTCCTTGTTATCTTCATGTATCTTCATGCTGGTTGCAGGGGAAACTTACCAAATCTTTCCTTATTTGGATTTGTTGGCAATAGATGGAAAAGGTGGACCCTGACATGCAGAAGCCCAAGCCTCCTATTGCATTAAACTAGAGGGTCATGGACAGCCCCAGACCCTAAAGCAAAAGACCTAGGCCTGTGTCTTAAATGATACCTTAGAGCTATAGCTTAGAGTCATACAACTTCCTGCACTTAATTATCCCATCTGTAAATTGTGGAAAATCTTACTTATCTCACAGAATGGTTTGTGACAGTGAAATGAAAGAGATAATGTAAGTGAATGAGTTTTATCAATTCTAAAGCCCTGTTAAGTAAAAATGAGATGGTATATTTATTTCCTCTAACTGAGGCAAGCTATAACAATATCCTAACCTCTTCTCTCTCATCCATCCATCCATGGCTCTTTTCATGTTTAGGGCACATTGCTAGAAGAAAATTACGCTTTTTTTTAAAGAAACAAAAACAGAATATTTAGGAAAATATTTTATTTTCTCTTTTAGCGATAGACTTCAATATGATGAAAATTTTAAAGAACCCAAGAGCATACACAATGCCCACATTCAAGGAAGAATCAAGTGTATCAAGTCTAACAACAAAGGTTTGGAGCATAATAATTATAAAAAATGTTCTTACTTTTTTTTTTAATGTTTATTTTTGAAAGAGAGACAGAGAATGAAACAGAGCACAAGCAGGGAAGGGGCAGAGAGTGTGGGAGACACAGAATCCGAAGCAGGCTTCAGCCTCCGAGCTGTCAGCACAGAGCCCGACATGGAGATGGAACTCACAAATCATGAGATCATGACCTGAGCTGAAGTCAGACGCCCAACCTACTGAACCACCCAGGCGCCCCCCCAAAATGTTCTGACTTCTTTAATTTGCTTAGTTTAACAGCTTCATATAGACAGTGTTCATTGTTACACTCCTGATACATATTTTAGAAAAATTTAATGATCAAAGTGATTTACCAGAGAGGTTCATCTTAATGTTAAAATGTTTTATTGTTTTTTGGGGCGCCTGGGTGGCTCAGTCGGTTAAGCATCCGACTTCGGCTCAGGTCACGATCTCACGGTCTGTGGGTTCGAGCCCTGCGTCGGGCTCTGGGCTGATGGCTCAGAGCCTGGAGCCTGCTTCTGATTCTGTGTCTCCCTCTCTCTCTGCCCCTCCCCTGTTCATGCTCTGTCTCTCTCTGTCTCAAAAATAAATAAACGTTTAAAAAAAAATTTTTTTTTAAATGTTTTATTGTTTTTTGAAAATATCCTCTGTGTGCCTGGGTGGCTCAGTTGGTTAAGCATCTGACTCTTTTTTTTTTTTTTTTTCAACGTTTATTTATTTTTGGGACAGAGAGAGACAGAGCATGAACAGGGGAGGGGCAGAGAGAGAGGGAGACACAGAATCGGAAACAGGCTCCAGGCTCTGAGCCATCAGCCCAGAGCCCGACGCGGGGCTTGAACTCACGGACCGCGAGATCGTGACCTGGCTGAAGTCGGACGCTTAACCGACTGCGCCACCCAGGCGCCCCAAGCATCTGACTCTTGATTTCAGCTCAGGTCATGATCTTACAGTTTATGGGATTGAGCCCTGTGTTTGTCTCTGTGCTGACAGGGCGGAACCTGCTTGGGATTCTCTCTCTCCCTCTCTCTCTGCACCTCCCCTGCCTCTCTCTCCCTCTCTCTCAAAATAAATAAATAAACTTTAAAAATTTTTTAAAATAAAATATCCTCATCTCTAATGAACGAAAAACCACATAAAATTCATCTTTTCCCACACTTCTGGCACTGCTTTTCCTTGGGTTGATACACAAACATTGATCTCAACTATGATCTCAGTAAGTTCTAGTCAAAATTGCAGGGAAAATGTCACAAGAGTTTTCATCAAACTCCTCTGAAGCCATGGCTCTGGAATAACTGGCCATATGTGTGTAGTGTTACTGATAAGGTGTGGGTACTTAGTTTTTGCACGTTTCTGGTGGTTCCTCCCTAATAGAGACCCTCAGGGACTTGGCCACCTTGTGTTGCTTTAGCCAAGATTTGATGAGGTTACAGGCTTGAAATTCTGAATTTGATCTCTTATTAGACAAATAGGTTTTAAATTGATTTCAGTCTTAATTGCTAAAATTTTGTCTGAATTGTCTAGTCAAGTCTGACCATAAATTTTAAATTATGCCTATATACAAACCGCTTTCTGAAGTCAATACTTAATATATTTCCCTATCTTTAATAATCCAGATAACTAAAATGTTTTCTAACCTTTACAGTGCTGCCAAGGGTGGTTTGTAAGTACTTAGAATAGAAACTGGTGATCTCTAGGAGTCAATTTAGGATCAATGACAATATCACACCATTAGGGTTGGGTGGGGACACGTACAATATTGCTGTATTTATAAATCAGGAAATGTAATAGAGGCTGTATATCTGATCTTCAGTAATCACTATAAATGGCCTTTTACACCTTATTTACAAGTTGAAGAAATATGGACAGGTGGATTTCTAACTGACTGAACAAACTTTTTCAGATGACACTGTTAAAAGATGGAAAGCAAACTGCAGATCCATCTCTGGTAATACACCACATTGCTGCATCATTGGCCCTGTCCTCTGCAGACTATTTTATCAACAACTTGGATAAAAACATGGTTGCCATTTTTATTAGATATTTAGAAGTCATAAACCTTGGAAGAACGATGAATATGTTGGATGACTAAAAGTTTACAACAGTTGAGTAGTAGGCCTAATCTTAGAAGATAGATTTTTATTATGAAAAAAGTATAAAGGTCCAAAATTACAGCTGCATAAGTATAGGATAATAAAGCCTTGGGTTAGAGGCATCTGAAAAGATTTGGAAATTATTTTTTACAGTAATCTCTGTATGTATCAACACACTGTTGACTCCCAAATCTTACTGCATTCTTGAACTTTTTAAACAGACATATAGGATCTACTCTATGTTGATTACACAATTATTGTGTATTATGTTCATTTGGGAGTCCTGCATTATAAAAGGGTGTAGACAAACAAAAGAGTTCTGAATAGAAAATAATCAGGATAATTAAGGGCTATAATTATATAATTAATGGTATATTTGAGCAATGACCAAAATATTTAAAGGCATTTCCATTAGAAAAGAAAAGACTCTGGTGGTTGTAATAACTGTTTTCAAATATGTAGAGAGCTACTGTAGGAAAGCAGGATTAGGCTTTTTCTGTGTGGCTCAAAATAATTGTTTTACCAATACAAACCACAAAGTTCTTACATTTACTGGTAAGTGAAAACTATAGGGAGACAGTTTTCAGTGCAACATAAAGAATTTTCTAAGCACCAGGGTTGTCCAGATGCCGAATGGGTGCCTATGGCTTCCGAATGCCCATATGAGCATCGGCAGAATGCACATTCAAACCTCAAAAGTCAAAGTTTACCTTTCTAGTCATTGACAGCAATTATCCTTTAATAACTTAACAAAACAATGAAGCACCAAAATCCTCCTTCTAGCTCATCTCCTGTGACTCTTTCAAAGTTTATGGGGTTGCTTGGTTCTAAGATTTAGTACTAAGTTGACTCTTGACTATATAGGTCTTGTTTTATGGGACCTTAAAGTTGTCTGATAATTTTCTACCATTATCTTTTGTGGGGCAGATGGAAGTAGTGAGGCTCCTGCTAATTGTTTTGGCTATTTGGAATATCTCTAGGTGTTCTTTGCACCACTTCAAACCTTCTGCTTTAAAGTATCTAAGAAAATGGCTAAGGCTCCACAAAACACTGGATATATACTTAATGCCTAGTTCTGCTATTATTGAGTTGAACTGCCCTTAAAAATCAGTGGTCCTTCTATGGAAGAAGTAGGTATTAACTGTGGTTTTCCTATGTAAAAAAAGGAGAACTGTGGAAAAAAATAACAAATGTCTATGTCTTGAATTTCAGTAAGATCAAGTTTCTGTCTTACAGTATCCAAGGCAGAAGCTGGGGAAAAGGTCATGAAACATCTTTCTTTCTAGATAGGTAGTATTTCCTTTTAATCTAGACAAAGCTTGTCCTGGTTTTGTATGCAATTTAAAGATCAGGCTAGATATAGCCTTTTGTGAATTTCCATGGGAGATTGAGACGAAGTAAATGATTTACATCATAGAAGACATGTCTGATTTTGACACTGAGTTTTCACCATCAGAGAATTGCTTTTGATTATGATAGTCCCACTATTCAAAAAAATTCTGGAGCATCTCTGAAGGAAAGCAATGAAAAAGTGACCATAAGCAAAAGAAACACAAGAGAACTGTATGTATCAGTAAAAGCAAATGAGCATAAAATCTTATTTCCTCACAGGAAGTGGAATCAATAATAAATCTCACATCTAGACATTACAAAAAGGGAGGAAAGACTTAATGTATGAATTGTTGCTATACTGACCTTATATCCCACAAGAAGTCAGTAATAAAATCTTGGAGCAATTATATTTATGACAGAGAATTCATGGACAGTTTTTTTTCCATTAGCACTTCGATTATGTTATCCACATGCCTTCTGGCCTCCTTTGTTCTGATAAAAATTCAGCTTTAAACCTTATTGGGATTCCCTTATATGTTGTTTTTCTCTTGCTGCTTTTGAAATTTCTTTTTGTCTTGGTCTTTCAGCACTTTGAGTATGATGTGTCTAGGTGAGTATTTTTCCTACTTGGAGTTAAGCTTCTTGGATATGTTTTTCACAAAAGTTTGGAGGTTTTGGTCATTTTTGTCTTCATATTTGTTCCTGTCCCTTTTTCTGGAGCTCTGTTCATTTTCCTCTTTCTTTTTTCTTTCTGTTCTTCAGACAAAATAATGTCTATTGACCTATTTATCAAGCTGATAAATAAAAAAGCTAGAAGAGCCTTACTGCACAAACTCATAGACTCATACTGTAATAAATTTCTTTCATTAAGAAGGTGCTTTGCGGAATTTCTTTTTATTTATTTTAATATACCAGATAATAAGTATATTCATAGTTATAATACAGTTATATTTATTTATAGCTCTTTAAAAATACAAAGAAGTAATAATTAACTTGATTTTTTTTCTCCTTTACAGTCCCATTATAGTAGCACTGGTCCAGAGTTTAACCGTGTACTGTTCAATTTTGGAGGTCAGAGTCCACTGATTTTATATTATCTTAAGATGCATGAGTTAGCTGGTATTTCCAAGGCCCCTAAACAAAGCAAGATTAAATTCACTGAAATATTGCAAGAACCATATCCTTTTTTAAGCTTTGCTTTAATGTGATCTGTTGAAAACTTTTTACTTAATATCTCAATCAAGGAAAGAGGTGAATGCATTTTTTAACCAATGTTTTTTACTTAGCATTTAATTATATTCAAAATGTTTGTACCATGTTTGGTTAAAGTATTTTCTCTTTTAGATCTAAGGCTGTGATTTTGCATGTAAGAAAGATTTTAAGAAACAGAAAACCGAGGAACTTTATTTTTTTTTTCAATATATGAAATTTATTGTCAAATTGGTTTCCATACAACACCCAGAGCTCATCCCAAAAGGTGCCCTCCTCAATACCCATCACCCACCCTCCCCTCCCTCCCACCCCCCATCAACCCGAAAACCGAGGAACTTTAAAAACTGGTATATGTAGCTCTTTAGCAAAAGACTATCTTTGCAACTTTACTGTTCAGTGTTCAGTTTCAAGCATTTGTCAGACTGTGGATCATGGGCTTCTAGAGTCTCCAGAGGAAAATTTCAACCATGTTTTAGCTGTGTAATTCTTTATTCCAATGAAATTTATCAGAAAGGTCAGTATTTAAAATATAATATAAATGAACTTGGAGCTCTTTCATTGCAGCCAGGTGGGAAGACCAGAGTTCTGTCCACTTATACTCCTCTGTTCACTCTGCATAACCCATGCTGGCCCAGGGCTCACTGGGGACCCAGATGAACCTCAAAGGGATCTACTACAGTAGTCTCCAAATTGAAGTGGACACGCATGCACAGTTCTGAGTGTATATGTGTTTATGTATATGTGTTTATGTATATGTGTTTATAAAAAATATATATACATAAAGACTCTTATTTATATCTATTTTTATCTTTAATAATAAGCTTAAACTTTGCTAATATTTAGTAAGTAGGTACTTTACTCAGCTGACATTTCAGTCTGAACTCTACTGTTTTGAAGGATAATGATGACATCTTTGCTCTTGTGTTTTCTGAGTATCACAACATGTTGCTGTTTTCTCTGGTGGGAAGTAGATTTGTAGACTATATCATCTAGTTTAATAATCACTAGTGGACCAATAGCTTTAAAAGATTCTTGGAAAGAAACTTTGGATTGATGACAATATTTATAAGGCAAGAATAATTTTTTTTTAAAAAATAAAGAAAATGCCATAATGATTTTTCTCCTACTCCTCAAAGGAGAGCCTTTTCAGCCATACTAAGAAAATAAATTAATGCTGAGCCAATCAATTTTTTCAAGATGACTATTTGAAATGTAGATATACATAATTATTATAACTAATGAATCTAGCCCTAAGTGTATGTTATACTTTTCAATATTAGCAAATGATTCTATAATGCTAGGTTAATTTACAAGGCATTTATAAACAACTATGTAGACATCAAATCTCTATAATTTGAGGGGAAAAAAAGGTTTGACATACCATTAATAAAGGTAAAGTTAAATTTTATTTTCACAATATTTTATCTGGCTTTTATTTACAGACTACATATATTCTATAATATATGTAATATATTAATACAGATTAATATTACCTAATTCATAAATTGAAAATTATACCTGTGTGGGAGTGTGCTCATATAGCTGTTACTCATGGGACATATGATCAAAATGTGCTCTAGCAGACTCTCAGGACTCTTCCTAGGACACTTCCTCTCCCACATTTTAATCAGGACACCCCCCATAGCCTAACTGACCACATGTACATGGAATTAACTTGGGTAGTTCTGGAACAAAAGGAGAGATACAAACTACAGGGCTAAATCAGCCTATTCAGGGATATGTAAATTAAGTAATGATCCAAGGATTATCACCAACTTTGGATTAGTCTGAAAGAATTTTTTTAAATGTTTAGAAGTGAAATTTGAAAGATATATAAAACCCTTCATAATAAATTGCTTTTATCTTTAATCTTAATTGTAATTATAAAAATGTCAGTCTTTGTGTTTACATTTCTGATAGGCATGAATTTGTCTAATGGCTATGCCAGGACAGATTGTACAACCAATTTACTGAGAATGTAGGGGGAGTGTAAGTAAGTGTGGGGGTGAGGAGAGGAGAAAATGGAGATCTAAAGCATGAAATCTTTTATGGAATGAGTATCTCATTCCATAATTATGTGAAAGAAAACACCCTTTGGAAAGAAATGCAGCTTTCTGTGATGCTTTCTGAGCTTGTAAAATGTTAATAACCCCAATAAGAAAAAATGTCTCTAGACCTAATGATGAACAAAATGATGATGATGTCTCATCTTCATCAGCACTTGGCAATTTTTCAAAGCATATAATGAATCCCACTATGTATTAGCACAAAAATGACAAGAGTCTTGTGACAGTGGGCATATCACACCACTTTATGGATAAGGAAATCAAAGCACAAAGAGGCTAAATGGTTTGCCCAGGGGATTCATGCAGTAGAGCTAGCACCAGAGTCTTCTACCGTTTCCTGGGCCATGCTTATTTTCCTCACATGGTGATCTACGCTATAATTCTGAGTGTGATGCTGACGGTTGGCGGCAGTCCAGTAATGTTTTCCCCAAGATAATGATAGCTGCTAATGAAATTTCTGTATGGATTTCCCATAATTATTTGTGATGACTGTATGGTCATTGAATATTTCTCTCTCACTCAAATTTTACTTTGAAGCTATTCAAAATATAGAATATTTTTAATAGTTTTCTCTGAGCTTGCTTATTGGAATCTTGTGGCTTTCCTGAAGTGGAGAGACGATACTTTGCAGTGAGTACATCTATGCATGGTGAGGGAGTAGGAGAAAGTAGAAAAGGCAGAGAAGGAGATAAAAAATAACAAAAAAGATAAATATAATTCATTATATTTGAGGTAGGCAGACTGTAAGATGGGCCCCAGTGATCCCCACCTTCTGGTATTCATACCTCAATTCCCTTCCATTGATTGTGGGCTGAACCTGTGACTTGATTCTAATAGGATATGGTTAACATAATGGTGTATCACTTCTGACATTCAGTTGCAAAAAGACTGACATCAGTCCCCCTAGCCTTTCTTGCTCACTCTCTCAGAGCCCTTGGGGTGGGGGTGGGGGAGAACCAGCTATCATGTTGTGAACTGTTTTGTAGAGAAGGCCACATGGCAGGGAAGTGAGGCTTCCAGACAACAGCCAGTAAGAAATTGACACGTTTAGTTTAACAATCCTTGAAGAAATAAGTCTTGCCAACAACCACGTGAGTGACTGACCTATGAAGTAAATCCTCCTTTGGTCCCTGCTCACACTTTTATTGGAGCTTCTGAGGGACCCTGAGCCAGAAGTATCCACTGACCTGTACCCAGATTCCTGACCCACAGAAGCCACGCAATAACAAACATTTGTGGTTTTAAGCTGCCCAGTTTTGGGGTAATTTATTAAGTATCAGTAGGTAACCCAGCAATGTTTGAGCAAAAGTCTAGATTCAGATGAATCTCTTCAGTAAATCCAAATATTTATCACGTCGTAGTGTAAAGTTCACTTGTTTTTCTCACCCAATAGAGAACAAAGAATTATTTGCCTCTATGTCCCTGACATGGGAAAAAAGTATCTAGCATACGATATATGTTAAATAAATATCTGATAAGTGAGTATAGCATGGTTTTATTTAAATATAAGGCTAGATTTCATTAAATGCACCAACCAAAAGACATAGGGTATCAGAATGGATAAAAAAACAAGACCCATCTATTTGCTGTCTACAAGAGACTCATTTTACACCGGAGGACACCTTTAGATTGAGAGTGAGGGGATGGAGAACTATTTATCATGCTACTGGAAGCCAAAAGAAAGCTGGAGAAGCCATACTTATATCAGACAAACTAGACTTTAAATTAAAGGCTTTAACAAGAGATGAAGAAGGGCATTATATAATAATTACAGGGTCTATCCACCAGGAAGAGCTAACAATTATAAATGTCTTTGCGCCGAATACCGGAGCCCCCAAATATATAAAACAATTACTCATAAACATAAACAACCTTATTGATAAGAATGTGGTAATTGCAGGGGACTTTAACACTCCACTAACAGAAATGGATAGATCATCTAGACACATGGTCAATAAACAAACAAGGGCCCTGAATGATACATTGGATCAGATGGACTTGACAGATATATTTAGAACTCTGCATCCCAAAGCAACAGAATATACTTTCTTCTCGAGTGCACATGGAACATTCTCCAAGATAGATCACATACTGGGTCACAAAACAGCCCTTCATAAGTATACAAGAATTGAGATCATACCATGCATACTTTCAGACCACAATGCTATGAAGCTTGAAATCAACCACAGGAAAAGTCTGGAAAACCTCCAAAAGCATGGAGGTTAAAGAACACCTTACTAAAGAATGAGTGGGTCAACCAGGCAATGAGAGAAGAAATTAAAAAATATATGTAAAGAAACGAAAATGAAAATACAACAATCCAAACGCTTTGGGACGCAGCAAAGGCAGTCCTGAGAGGAAAATACATTGCAATCCAGGCCTATCTCCAGAAACAAGAAAAATGCCAAATACAAAATCTAACAGCACACCTAAAGGAAATAGAAGCAGAACAGCAAAGGCAGCCTAAACCCAGCAGAAGAAGAGAAATCATAAAGATCAGAGCAGAAATAAACAATATAGAATCTAAAAAAAGTGTAGAGCAGATCAACGAAACCAAGCGTTGGATTTTTGAAAAAATAACCAAATTGACAAACCTCTAGCCAGGCTTCTCAAAAAGAAAAGGGAGATGACCCAAATAGATAACATCATGAATGAAAATGGAATTATTACAACCAATCTCTAAGAGATACAAGCAATTATCAGGGAATACTATGAAAAATTATATGCCAACAAACTGGACAACCTGGAAGAAATGGACAAATTCCTAAATACCCACACTCTTCCAAAACTCAATCAGGAGGAAATAGAAAGCTTGAACAGACCCATAACCAGCGAAGAAATTGAATTGGTTATCAAAAATCTCCCAACAAATAAGAGTCCAGGACCAGATGGCTTCCCAGGGGAGTTCTACCAGACGTTTAAAGCAGAGATAATACCTATCCTTCTCAAGCTATTCCAAGAAATAGAAAGGGAAGGAAAACTTCCAGAGTCATTCTATGAAGCCAGTATTACTTTGATTCCTAAACCAGAGACCCAGTAAAAAAAGAGAACTACAGGCCAATATCCCTGATGAATATGGATGCAAAAATTCTCAATAAGATACTAGCAAATCGAATTCAACAGCATATAAAAAGAATGATTCACCATGATCAAGTGGGATTCATTCCTGGGATGCAGGGCTGGTTCAACATTCGCAAATCAATCAACATGATACATCACATTAATAAAAGAAAAGATAAGAACCATATGATCCTATCAATCGATGCAGAAAAGGCCTTTGACAAAATCCAGCACCCTTTCTTAATAAAAGCCCTTGAGAAAGTCGGAATAGAAGAAACATACTTAAAGATCATAAAAGCCATTTATGAAAAGCCCACAGCTAACATCATCCTCAATGGGGAAAAACTGAGAGCTTTTTCCCTGAGATCAGGAACACGACAGGGATGCCCACTCTCACCGCTGTTGTTTAACATAGTGCTGGAAGTTCTAGCATCAGCAATCAGACAACAAAAGGAAAGCAAAGGCATCAAAATTGGCAAAGATGAAGTCAAGCTTTCGCTCTTTGCAGATGACATGATATCATACATGGAAAATCCGATAGACTCCACCAAAAGTCTGCTAGAACTGATACATGAATTCAGCAAAGTGGCAGGATACAAAATCAATGTACAGAAATCAGTTGCATTCTTATACACTAATAATGAAGCAACAGAAAGACAAATAAAGGAACTGATCCCATTCACAATTGCACCAAGAAGCATAAAATACCTAGGGATAAATCTAACCAAAGATGTAAAACATCTGTATGCTGAAAACTATAGCTAGCTTATGAAGGTAATTGAAGAAGATATAAAGAAATGGAAAGACATTCCCTGCTCATGGATTGGAAGAATAAATATTGTCAAAATGTCAATACTACGCAAAGCTATCTACACATTCAATGCAATCCCAATCAAAATCGCACCAGCATTCTTCTCAAAGCTAGAACAAGCAATCCTAAAATTCATATGGAACCACAAAAGGCCCCGAATAGCCAAAGTAATTCTGAAGAAGAAGAACAAAGCAGGAGGCATCACAATCCCAGACTTTAGCCTCTACTACAAAGCTGTCATCATCAAGACAGCATGGTATTGGCACAAAAACAGACACATAGACCAATGGAATAGAATAGAAACCCCAGAACTAGACCCACAAACGTATGGCCAACTCATCTTTGACAAAGCAGGAAAGAACATCCAATGGAAAAACGACAGTCTCTTTAACAAATGGTGCTGGGAGAACTGGACAGCAACATGCAGAAGGTTGAAACTAGACCACTTTCTCACACCATTCACAAAAATAAACTCAAAATGGATAAAGGACCTGAATGTGAGACAGGAAACCATCAAAACCCTAGAGGAGAAAGCAGGAAAAGACCTGTCTGACCTCAGCCGTAGCAATCTCTTACTCGACACATCCCCAAAGGCAAGGGAATTAAAAGCAAAAATGAATTACTGGGACCTTATGAAGATAAAAAGCTTCTGCACAGCAAAGGAAACAACCAACAAAACTAAAACGGAATGGGAAAAGATATTTGCAAATGACATATCGCACAAAGGGCTAGTATCCAAAATCTATAAAGAGCTCACCAAACTCCACACCCGAAAAACAAATAACCCAGTGAAGAAATGGGCAGAAAACATGAATAGACACTTCCCTAAAGAAGACATCCGGATGGCCAACAGGCACATGAAAAGATGTTCAACGTCACTCCTTATCAGGAAAATACAAATCAAAACCACACTCAGATATCACCTCACGCCAGTCAGAGTGGCCAAAATGAACAAATCAGGAGACTATAGATGCTGGCGAGGATGTGGAGAAACGGGAACCCTCTTGCACTGTTGGTGGGAATGCAAATTGGTGCAACTGCTCTGGAAAGCAGTGTGGAGGTTCCTCAGAAAATTAAAAATAGACCTACCCTATGACCCAGAAATAGCACTGCTAGGAATTTACCCAAGGGATACAGGAGTACTGATGCATAGGGGCACCTGTACCCCAATGTTTATAGCAGCACTCTCAACAATAGCCAAATTATGGAAAGAGCCTAAATGTCCATCAACTGATGAATGGATAAAGAAATTGTGGTTTATATACACAATGGAATACTACGTGGCAATGAGAAAGAATGAAATATGGCCTTTTGTAGCAACGTGGATGGAACTGGAGAGTGTGATGCTAAGTGAAATAAGCCATACAGAGAAAGACAGACACCATATGGTTTCATTCTTATGTGGATCCTGAGAAACTTAACAGAAACCCATGGGGGAGGGGAAGGAAAAAAAAGGGGGGGAGGTTAGAGTGGGAGAGAGCCAAAGCATAGGAGACTGTTAAAAACTGAGAACAAACTGAGGGTTGATGGGGGATGGGAGGGAGGGGAGGGTGGGTGATGGGTATTGAGGAGGGCACCTTTTGGGATGAGCACTGGGTGTTGTATGGAAACCAATTTGACAATAAATTTCATATATTGAAAAAAAATAAAGATAAGGCCAGATTTCATTTTATTTAAAAAAATTGATATTATTGAAATGAAGAAAACTGGAGGATAGGGATAGAAATTTGAGAGTTATTGGTACAAAGTTCATCTTTGAAGTCATCATTGTCAAAATGTTTTTCAAATTTTATTGAACAGTTACTATGTACCAAGCGTTCTTTTGAGTACTTTACATTTATTAAATCATTTCATTCTCATGTCAGCTTCTGAGTTAGATACTATTATTGTCTCTATTTTAAGTAAGTAAACTGAGGCTCAGGAAAGGTAACTTGCTAAGTGATTACACTTGGCTTCTATCCTTGGTAGTCTGGTTTCATAGCCAATACACTCTGATACTTAATTGTTTACTCAGAGAGAATGTGTAGCTCCAGAAGAAGATAAAAGTGTAATCTCATCTTTTAAGTATAATCACAACTATGGTTTGGAGCAAGTGTGATAAGAGACAGGAAAGTCAACAGAGGACAAAAAAAAAAAAGGGATGCCATGATAATGTTCCTCGTATTTCAGAATAGTTATTTGAAATTTCTGCAGTTGCTTCTGCATTAAATCATTTGGGAAGTTTTTCTCCAGACTTTTAAGATTGCATGATCATACACATTCTGTTTCAAAATCCTTTTATTTATTTAATGAGAGATTTTAATGATATACTTTCTTAAGCTCAATACAGAGCAATATTATATTTGATCACTATGCAGTTTTTAAATCAGAGTCTCATGGGACAGATACATTTAAAAATAAATTTAAACATTATAGGTAATATTTCTTTTGATTTGGAGTGACTTGCCAAAGTCCTAAGAGGGAAGATTGCTTTATTGTCAATGTTTTAGATTTTGTATCTAAATACTGAGGAGACTGGAAATGTTGGTGGAGAGGAGGAGGCAGAGAACAAATGTAATTGTACTTCACAGGGGTGCTCATGATTCTGACAGGATTTTTAATGTACCTTCATAAGGAAAATAGTAACTTTTTAATGTTAATATAAAATTTATTGGTAGAAAATTTGAACATTTTTATGAAGACCTTTGAGTATTTTTTTAAACTTGATTACTTAGTATTAGAGTTATGAGTAAAACAGGAAAAGGTGTTTACTTCTAGGACCCAGAGCTGAATGTATAATATATCTTTAAACTGTGTAGAATTGTGTGCAAAATGTATTTGGAGCTCCT
Organism: Puma concolor; assembly: GCF_028749965.1. Classification (NCBI taxonomy): domain Eukaryota; kingdom Metazoa; phylum Chordata; class Mammalia; order Carnivora; family Felidae; genus Puma; species Puma concolor. The sequence continues at coordinate 94,536,466 of NC_141672.1, read as the reverse complement.
AATTTTCCCATCTCACATCCAGAAGGGATGTGATTTTGCAAATCACCTCAAGTTTTTAATGTGTTGAAAGTAGACTAACAACAACAAAAAATACCCAAAAGCCTGATGATTTCTTTTACATGTGAAACACAAGTTACTTTTTTAAAAAAAGATAAAGAAAACTCAGGAACAAAATGTTGGTGTAGTTTGTGTGGGTCCTATTAAAAAAGAATGTCTATCAGCTGCATCTATATTTCTAACATGAATTAGAGGATTCACATTTGTTGTAGCTTAGAAAAAAAATCTGAACTCAGTGCAGTGTGATACAGAGTGTTTGGTATTACTACAAAGACATGCTCCCACCATCACACACGCACATACAGACTTACTAACATGTAAAAACTGTCCGGGGGTGGATTATTACACCCTACAATTGAAAATGATGGGTAATAACAAGACCTAAACCAGCATAAAAATAAAAGCTATACAAAGGAACCATCTGTTGTGAATTATCTGTGATATGGGAGAAGCAAGTAGCGAACAGTGGGGAAAAAACGAAAAGGAAGAAATCCTCAGACTCATGAAAGGTCACCAGTTCTGTATAACACTTGGTCTTCACACAGGAAGAGCCCAGTGGGAAACTCTTTGGAGCCATGTGCAACTACTTTTCACTCTTATTTATAAAAATATTTTCAATGATCTTTGTCACATGTGCACACATAGATTTTTTTCCCCCTCACCAATATGTGAATAGCAACCTGTGAGTTGTTTCTAAACAATATATCAAATATATTTTTCATTTCAAGTCAATGACATCTCAAGCTAATTGACATATACTAAGGATCTGGTAATCACATTTTTAAAAGGATAAATTAGCTAAAAGACAAATGTTCAAAAAACCCTCTAATTCAGAACCCTCCCATCTAATTATTTTTCTAGTAAAGACAAGATAAAATACTTTTTTTCCCCTCAGTTCTTCTAGAATTCTCAGAGTGCAGCAGATCTGAAGGCCTACACTACTAGAAAGCCTGTTCCATTGTTTATGAGATTGAACTCCCAAAATTTAACCGTCAGTTTCCTTCAGCTTCAAAAATATGGGTGCATATATGACAGTATTTATCTTTTAATGAGGCCTTTCAGATAATAGAAACCAGATTTTAGCTTCCTGGAATGGGAGGTAGTTTAAAAATACATTTTTGTTGGAAACACCCAGCACCAAGCCCTGTGGCAACACAGACACCCTCCACCAAAACACAACGGAGGCCTGATCTTTTCTCTAGCTGTCTGCAAAGAGGAAAACCAGGGACAAGGTGTCCTAAGGCTGGGGAAAAGAAGAGATTGAAAAGGGAAGATAAGAGAGTAGAGAGGAATCCCAAAACTCTTTGTTGTACTGAAGGAGTCTCTAAAATTTACTCTAATTGGAGCTCAAATTTGAGCTTCTCCTCCATCTGTACCAAGCAGATGGATTGGACTAGATAAATTTCAAGCCTTTTTGAATCCTGAGATTTATGATTCTGTTGGAGGAATTTGACTTTCCATGCTGTCACTGGCTAAACTAGTAAAGAGCTCAATTTTTTTCCTGGAATGACAACATTCTCATTTTATCAACTCACTGTAGAACCAGGTTCTTCAGAGGATACACTGTCTCATTCTCAGGTGTCAGCTTCCCTAAAAGGCCACCAGAATAACCAGTTGGCTAAGTAAAGCCAAGAAAGAATACCAATTTGGCAGAGCTTTAGTAGTGTCTCAAAATGGGTAAATTCGGGAATGATATTTATTAGTGTTTTAGGGCCTGAGTTGGATGATTTTTGAGTCCGGAGAGGTAAGGCAAGGAATTACTTGGGATCAGGCAGTGTTTAATTAGATTGGTGGGCCCAGTGAAGCAAGGGTCTTGAAGTGAGTTTTGATGAGCAAGCTACTTTTGCTGGTTCAGAGTCTTTTCTTTCAGGAGAAGGCATTTCCTGGAGCAAGCAGCTAAGTTATTTTTATTCTTATTCTTAGCATTGTTAAATATAGGGATAAAAAAAAAAAAAAGTATGCATGGTCCCTAAACTTTTTTAACACAGGGACAGCTTAATAAGACATTCCTCATTCATATTTCTATCTCCTCCTAACGACAACAATTAGGCATCCATCCACAGACAAGAGTGCCTTTGTGGGGAACTGTGCAAACGGCACAATTCACTAAGGGACCTGAGGGAGTCTTACCTACCTGTGGGTCAGGTAATAGGCATACAGACCTCAGTTCCAGTTGTGGGTCCTGTAGTGGCCTGTAAACCACTCTAGCCCCTCATGGCTACAGTCTGGGAATCCCTGGAAAACACCTCATAGACCATCATCTATGGACTGGAAGGCCTTTGTGGAAGTCCAAGTTTCCAGTGGAGAGAAGTTGCAGCACTACTAGAGGAAAAAAAGAAAAGAAAAGAAAAAGAAAAGAAAAGAAACACACATATATATATATATATATATATATATATATATATATATGAGCGTGGACACACCGGAGAGGGTAAGAACGGTTAACAGTTTGACTTCACCTCTTCCCCAAGGTGAAACAGCATAAGGTCAAGAAAGATCTTCTTGACTGTGATTTCTTAGATAGGAGAAAGTGAGAACATGTGCATGAGCATTCAGCTTTCCTAACTCTGTGGAAAGACCCATTTCTCAGCCACAAGAAATAAGGATATCTTACCATTTACAACAACACGGATGTGATGAAATTATGAAATTTTTAAGTTTTGGGTTTAGAGCGAATGGCTAAGAAAGAATTCTTGTGATGTTTTGGTGCAAAAAGGTGATTTTATTATAGCACAGGGACAGGACCCGAGGGCAGGAAGAGCTGGATTGTGAGGAGTGACTGATTATATACTTTTTAATTAGTGGGCATTAGGGATAGCATAAGTCTCTAAGGAATTTGGAAGCAAGGCTTTCAGGACCTTGAGGGGCTAGCTGCTGTTAAGGTTACTTTAGTCTTTAATAAAACATAAACATTAAGGCAGCCATGAGTTCCCTGAGGAAGGTCACACTCTGCATGTTTCTGGTATCTATTGGGCTGCAAGCTGTAAGGAAATTTAATTTAAGCTACATTTCTCTTGCCTTTGCTCTCCTCATCAGATGGATCTTGAGGACATCATGCTAAGTGAAAGAAATCAGATAAAGACAAATAGTGTATAATTCTACTTATCTATGGAATCTAAAAAAGCCAAACTCATAGAAACAGAAAGTAGAATAGTGGTTTCCAGGGGCTTGGGAGTGGGGGAAATAGGGATATGCTGTGGTGATTATAGTTAACATCTGCATTACATACTTGCAAGTTGCTAAGAGAATAAATCTTAAATTTTCCTACCGTAAAAAAAAAAAAAAAAAAAAAAGAAAAGAAATGGTAATTATATGAGGCGATATAGTTGTTAACTAATGCTACTATGGTAATCATTTTGCAGCATGTTAAGTGTATCAAATCAACATAGTTGTCCGCTCTAAACTTACACAGTGTTACATGTTAATTACATCTCAATAAAGCTGTAAAAGGAAAAAAAAATGCTGCGGCAGGAAAGTATGGATGCTCTAAATGCCCAGATTTGCTTCCAGAATAAGAGACTTGATTTTTCAGCTGCTGAAAAACTACTATGGCAGAGAGCCTTCAGTTGCTAACACCTTACAAGGATTGCATCATTTAATGATAGCGGTCTCACTCAAAGTCATGCCCTATGGCAGATTATATTTTTCAAAAGTGGCCACAACAGTATCTTCCTTCCTACATGCTCTAGTTACAATATGACCTTGCCACTTGTCCCATCAGGAGATAGCATCTATGTCCACTCCCCTTGAATTTGGGTGGACTTTTCTATCTTCCTCAGCCAATGGAGTGTGACTTCTGAAGCCAGGTTGTAAATGGCTTTAAAGCTTCTACTGTAATGCTTCTGCTTTTGCTCTTGGAATGCTCTTAGAAACATCTTCTCTGTGAGGAGGAAGTCAGACCACATAGAAAGTCCATGCTCCAGCGAGCAGCCAGAGCTGAGGTTGAGCCACAGGCATCATCAAAAACCACACATGTGAGGAAGCCTTTGAGATGTCTCCAGCTCCAGCCACAACCTGACCCCAACTAAAAGCCACCAAACTGAGCCCAGTCAACATCCAAAACTATTGAGATAATAGTAACAAATGACAGTTGTTGTTTTATGCCACTAAGTCTGGGGTTGTTCGTTATGCAGCAGTAGATAACTGTACTATGCGCCCTTCAAAGGCAGCCCACATCCATTTACTAGTGTGATATATAAAGTCTCTGAGGTTGGGGCCTATTCTACCTCAACTCAGAACAATTCTGAAGGGTCATCCCAGCTTTGGAACTCCCTATAGGTCAGCTTATACTTTTCCTTGAGACTGTTATCACAGTTCAAGTTCTTTCTCTGCCCAATTTTACTTCCTTCCTTTGCAAACCAGAGATGTTAATCCCAAGAGCACTCCGTAATAAACCTTCTGCACGCTGATCTCCATTTCGTATTCTGCTTCCAAAAAAGCCACCTGGGTTAGTATATTCCTAGTATTATTTAACACGGGGGAAATGGTGTTGGTTTCAGTTCTCACCATTACAGAGAAAACAATCCATTGATTGCTCACTGTTTTTCTTCTGGATCCCCAATAATCAATTAAATGCAAGCAGAGGAAAAAAAAAAACATACAGAAACTACATTTTTAAAAAAATTTAGCATTGTACAATGGATCTCATCTGCTACCATGAAATGGGGTTACCTGCTCCAAGAGTTTGGGCAAAATTGGTCAGGGGATTTCCAACATTTTCTAGAGTTATTTCTTGCTAAGGAAAGAACTTACCATTATCTAGAAGCAGGACCAGTTAAGTGCTGAATTAGACTAACAATCCCATATCTGTTAAGTCACTTTTGCATTGTTTAGAAGACATTTACAACTCAAAATCCTGTGATCTAGTAAGATTTCTATAGCATGTAAGTGCCTACTAGTTCATAATGGCCTTGACAACATGCTTTTAAGGGAAAACATGATGCATGTGGACAAACTGTCAGCTATGTGCTGCAGAGATGACTCTTATCTCTGCTGTCAGGGAACTTGTTGTCTAATAGATGACCTTGTCTACAAGCTTGTCATCTGCACCCTAGGTACAGCCTTTTTCTGGCATTCTTCCTATGCTTACCTAAACAATTTCTGTTCTTCCCCATCCTGAGTGTTGAAAAGCTGCAGCACAGTGGCCTTCAAGAAAGATGAAGCCTTTAAATATCTAAGGAAGCACACTTCTTTTGCCTGGAAAAGTATGCAGTCTTCAGAGAAATGGGTAATTTTTTGCTTATTCTGGAAGCAGAGCAACAATTGAAACATAAGTGCTTAAGTATTAATCAATGGTATCTTAAACAGAGGCTTAGTCTGTAAGAAAATGGAAAGAAGTTCACCAGGTTGCTTTTTTCGATGAAATGAGCACCAAACGTGAGTCTGCTTCCTTTCTACAATCCCATGTATTTGTCTGCATAATCCAGTAGTAAGTCTTGGGGAAATCCCACCAGCAGGGTGAAAGAAAGAAGAGGGAGTAGAAGTGGGGGAACCGGAGTCAAAGAATCAAGCCAAGGGGCACCTGGGTGGTTCAGACGGTTCAGCATCTGACTTCGGCTCAGGTCAGGATCTCAAGGTTTGTGAGTTCGAGCACCGCATCGGGCTTTCTGCTGTTAGTGCGGAGCCCACTTCGGATCCTCTGTCCCCCTCTCTCTGTGTCCCTCCCCACTCTCTCCCTCTCTCTTCCTCTCTCTCTTTCTCAAAAATAAATAAATATTTAAAAAAAAAAAATCAAGCCGGAGCATAGGAAAGCACTGAAGCAAAAGAGGCACCTGTCAATGTCAATCTTGACAGCCATCAAGGGTTACAGTAAGGGGTCAGTCAGCTCACTGTGCCTTTGACTCCCATATCCTAGAGAGTACTGTTAGGAAAGGAAAGGACCTACTCACCCTGAGGGAATTAAGAGAGAAGTTGCCCGGTCTTAGGCATTATATAAGGCAAAAGGTGCAAGAACTATCAAGGTGAAATAAGTGGACTCCAAAAAAGGCAAGACTCACAATGTCCTCAGGGAGATTCTGAAAATAATTTAAGAGATGGACCTTTCATTGGTTCTTACTGTGTACACTTAGTTTTGTGGAAAAGGTGGTTTTCTTTTTCTCACTGTTCTGATACCTTGATAGCTCCTCCAAGTAAGAGTTAACAAACTTAATAGTTTTGACGAGATAAACATATAGTGATAAAACCAAGGTTAGTATGTGATCTATTGATATTTTACAATATTACATAAAGTGATAATATATACTATTTTGAGCAAGATTTAAAGAAATAGAGGGGCGCCTGGGTGGCTTGGTCAGTTAAATGTGCAACTTTGGCTCAGGTTCACAGCTTGAGAGTTCTGAACCCCGCGGGCTCTGTGCTGACAACTCAGAGCCTGGAGCCTGCTTCAGATTCTGTGTCTCCCTCTCTCTCTCTGCTCCTCCCCAGCTCGCACTCTGTCTCTCTCTCTCTCAAAAATAAGTAAACATTCAAAAAAGAAAAAAGAAATAAAGTAATAGAAATATGTTCATAGAATTAGGTATTTATTATGTTTTTTATAATTTTGAAAATGCACTGTCCCATATGTTAGCCACTAGCCATGTGTGGCTATTTAAACTTATATTTAAATTAATAAAATTAACTATAAGTAAAAATAAAGGTCTTCAGTTATACTGTCACATTTCCAGTGCTCACTATCTGTGTGTGACTGTTGGATAGTGGATAGTGCAGGTATTAAACATTTCCATCATCATAAAAATGTTCTATGGACCTCACTGTCTTGGGTAAGAAGGAAAGTTTAATCTATTCACAGAACTTGAGATGTCACTTGGGATATCAGACAGCCAATATGTACAGAACTTTGTTTTGCCTTGCTACTTGCAGACTTCTAATTTTAGAAGTTGAGTGGCTTAAGAGGCACCTGCGTGGCTCAGTTGGTTAAGCGTCCGACTTCGCCTCAGGTCATGATCTCACTGCTCATGGGTTCAAGCCCCGCGTCGGGCTCTGTGCTGACAGCTCAGAGCCTGGAGTCTGCTTCAGATTCTGTGTCTCCCTCTCTGCCCTTCCCTTGCTTGTGCTCTGTTTCTCTCTCAAAAATAAATAAACATTGAAAAGAAATTTTAAAAAAAGTTGAGTGACTCAAGATTACCTATTATCTTATTCATCATTATTCACCCATACAACAAAATTATCAACAAATTTAATTCTCTCTCATATTTTACTTATTTTGGTTGGATTTTGTCCCTTGTATCCTAGTTTTAATTTTTTTTTTTGCTCAGGGGTAACTACTTTTAGCATCATGCAGAATTGTGCACTGTATCGCATGGCTTCAATCCATACAAGAAAGCTTACTACTCTTTACAAGCCCCCTGGGTCAATAACTTTATAAGTACCCTAGATCTGTATAAAATTCTGTGATTGCCTTTTGATAGTCAGATATTTGATCTGTGGATTCCTTTTATTTAATCCCCACTGATGATAATTTAGGTCAGTTACCAGAATAACCTTGTTAACTCTCCTGCTAGGCTCTCAAGAACTCCTTAAAAGAGATTTTGGTGGAGTCTAAAAGAGATTTTAAATTTAAAAAATATATCTGACTTATTTAATAGAGCACTTTATAGGCAGACAAACATCATAGAAGCATGGTAGCATAAGTGACACCCAAGTATTTAAATTTGCTCTTAGAAAAAAGGAGGTTTTATTTTTATTTTTAGATGACTTTTAATTGAAGCTATTCTAAACTTTGTCGAGTAGGTTGCTAAGTTTCCTCCTTTTGCAAACTGCCAGTTAAGAGTGTAAGCCAAGTTAAAAAAAAATGGGGGGGGGGGTGTAGCAAATGAACATCACACCTTTTTTTTAAGAACTTGAGGAACAAAGGGTTTTGTCTTACATGAGTTAAGTATGCACATGTGTATTGTAAGCATTTTGCAGCCACCTTGAGTCAAAGACAATTACAAAATTGCTTGTTAAGATCAAGCCTTTTTTTCTTATAGACCCAGTGTAAGTTCTCTTTAGCATTTTTTCTTTAAGTTTCTTTTAATAAAATACACAAGACACAAACCACAATTCAGAAAACTAGTTAGTAAACTAACTAATGGAATGAATAGACTTTTGTGCTTTAGGTAATCAGCTTCCAAGGGACGAGTTGTATCAATTTTTTAGCTGCAATTGGGATTTTAGATTATAAACATGGCCCAGTGGGGAAAAAAGGGGGGAGGGGTAAGCAGGAGGGATTTGCATCTTGGAGAGTTAGAGTTAAGATCTTTTGTTTGTTTTTTTAAAAAAAATTTTTAATGTTTATTTATTTTTGAGAGAGACAGAGACAGAGTGTAAGGTGGGGAGGGGCAGAGAGAAAGGGAGACAGAATCTGGAGCAGGCTCTAGGCTCTGAGCAAGCAGTCAGCACAGAGCCTGACGCGGGGCTCAAACCCACAAACCGCGAGATCCTGACCTGAGCCCAACTTGGACGCTTAACCAACTGAGCCACCCAGGCACCCTGAGTTTTTTTTTTTTATTACTATACATGTGGTAAAGCCCAATTTATATCAAATAACAGAAGAAAATTTCATTTTCAAATAGTTTAAATGATTTCAACCATTGGGGAAAAATGGATATTCTTACTATACATGCTACTAGTCAATAAAAAAAAAAAAAATCAAGTGGAAAAGCCGTAGCTTTATGAATGTTTAGAATTTAGGACTGAAAAGCAGTATCTCAATTAAATACAAAAATTGACCATAATTTTGTGTTCACCTAAACTATTTCTCTTCCTTGAAGGTGGGCAGGCAAAGGAGAAACTAAATGAAATCTGCACTGTTACTTTGCATTCACCCCATAAAAATCACTGCCAGTTTATGGCTCCAAGTGATTCAGTGAGAGGCTCCAAGATTTCCCAACGTAGAAACCCTATCCTAGTTTACAGCTGAAGTCCTGTGTACTTAAGAGCAAACAAATGGCCTCCTTTGGGGGTTATCTCACATCCATTTGTTTCTATTTTGTTAGTAGTAATCCAATTTGGCCCATCTCAGGGGAGTAGGGGCTCTAGAATTTCTGTTTTTATAGGAGGGGCTTAGGTATTTAATACAAACAAGGTGCTAAATTTGCAAAACAAACCCAAAATTTGTTTGTTTATTTGGAGTAGCTTTGTGAGTGGAGGAGGGTTGATGGAAAGAATGGGGATGGCTAATTTCCGTCCAAACAACCCTTGCGTTGTATCTATGCAAGGGTATAAACTATAAACGTTGTGGAATCAATAAATCAACAACTTGTTTATCCAGTTGTATCAGAGAGCCAACTGTTGCCCATAACTAAATTTTCCACATAACTACGGCCAACCGTCTAAAGCACCAAAATTTGTTTTAACCGTTTTAATGAAAATTTTCTTCAAAGATATATTATACTTCCCGGATTTCTTAAACAATATAGCAAACACAATTAACTTTCTGATGATGACCAGGCTTCTCAAGATGAAATCTATGATTCAGCTACCCCGAAATCTCAGTAAGAATGCTTGTTGAGTAGGCCAAGAACACTAAACACCTCCTGAATACCTCTTCCATAACCAGCACTGGTACCCGTGTGAAGGTGCCAAGCACTTCAACAGTGAAGGCAGGAAATACTGTCATTGGCGACAGAATACTACCTAAGTTGCTGTAGCAGCATATCCAATCTGACACAGCCCTGCACTAAAGCCAAACCAACTGCTAGACTTTTAGAGTCTTGTGCTTGTTTTTCATAGTTTTTCTATCTTCCACTTGAAAAACTGCCTGTTGTTATCTCTCATTCCTACTGATTCCCATAATTCAAACACCACGTCTTTCTCATCTTTGTGTCTCCATGCCTAGTAAATGCTCTGGCAAGTTTGTTGAATGCTTTTAGTTAAGCCTGTGTTAATATTTCTGGTAACCCTATTCCCTCAATTTTCTGAGCTCTGCTATAAACCCACTGCTAATAATGTATTAAATAATGAGACTTACTAAAACCCCTATTTCACAGGTAATACCAGAGTGAGATTCCAACAGTGGCACTGTCTCCCATAGAATAAGGCACATGGGGTTGGTAATCACTGGTTAAAAAATTCCTGGATACATGGTTGTGTTGTGGATGTTTGACACTCTTGTAAAATCTAACATTAAAATATTTGAAGTGTAAGCAAAGGTAAACAGTAAGCAGAAGAGAACTATTCTAAGATCAGTTTGGGCCCCAGGCTAAATTATTTTAAGAATTCAGTGTTTAGGATTAGGAATTAAATGAGTTCTCATATATAAAGGACAAGACTGTGGCCACCGTTTTCTGCCTCAGCTCCTTTTATAACTTACACAATAGCATTATGTGTAGAACGGATACTTTGGCCTTAAACCTGATAATCTCATTAGCAATTCTAAAGATACTCCAAGAAATATATCTAAGGGATGTGGGGTAGCCAGCACAGCCTCCTGTAGCTTCATTCTAGAACAGTACTTCCGGCAGACAGAAGCAAAATTTGCCCCTGGGACATTCTTTTCCTGAGTTTCACACATGCCCAACTTCTCAAAGACAGAGTACTTCCTTCCTAGAAGCTTTAGGTTCTTCATCTATATTATAATCAAAATGGACCCTACAATTTCTTTTTTTTTTTTTTTTTTTTAACGTTTATTTATTTTTTTGGGACAGAGAGAGACAGAGCATGAACGGGGGAGGGGCAGAGAGAGAGGGAGACACAGAATCGGAAACAGGCTCCAGGCTCCGAGCCATCAGCCCAGAGCCCGACGCGGGGCTCGAACTCACGGACCGTGAGATCGTGACCTGGCTGAAGTCGGACGCTTAACCGACTGTGCCACCCAGGTGCCCCTGGACCCTACAATTTCTAAGTCCCCTTGTTTCATTAATACTCTGTGTCTCAACTTTATTTTTTTAATTTTTATTTGTGTGTGTGTGTAAGAGAGAGAGAGAGAGAGAGAGAATCTTAAGCAGGCCCCATGCTCATCACAGAGCCCAATGAGGGACTCAATCCCATGACCCTGGGAACATGACCCGAACGGAAATCAAGAGTTGGACACTCAACCAACTGAGCCACGTAGGTGCTCCAAATACTGTGTGTTTCTAAAGGGAGGTCAAATAACCCAGAGTCTGAAGTGAGGTCTTTAGGATGCCTCCAGGCTTTAGTGTGTCATATCCCAACCACAGCTGCTGTGAAGTCCTAGAACAGGACCATTTTATTTGTACTCAGATGGCTCCTTGTCCATTTAGTGGCTGGCCATATAAACTCCATGCAGCATTACATGAGGAAACCCAGTGTGAGGTCAATTCAGACAGTGGAATTGGAAAACATGTTGCCACAGTCATCCCCAAGGAATAAAATAGAGCCATTCTTCATAGTTTATAAGCTGTAAGTGCTCTAATTTTCTACACAGTTGGGGGAAATTGATGACTTTATGTATCCAACGAGGATAAAAATTAGGCTATTCATTAACAGACATTAACAGAAGTCTACTAAAAGCCATCACCACTGAATAGTGCAAGAAAGTACTGACGTTTTAGTCAGTATCAACATCATGCAGCCCAGAACTCATTTCACAGCACAAGTATATAACTCTGACCAAATTCTGTGGGCAATGAGAATGACCTTATAAAGAACGTATACCCAGTTCATTTTAATAATGACATATGTTCAGAATTAATAATTTATAAGAAAAAAACATAGTTCTGTGTCTTAATACCAGTAGTACATAACGAATGTTCAAGGAAGAAAATCCAATTAGGTCATTACCTCATAAATACTTCATCGTGGGAACCATGCTCAAGAGCACAATATGACTTTGGAGAAGGATAAAATCTGTGAAATTCTAACAGGCAATCTGAGAGAGAAATTAAATATTACCAGGAAATGGCAGCATGCAAATTAAATTTCAGCAGCTCAAGACCCTATGCACTTTAAGAAAAATACATCATTAGTTGTGCTCATTATTCTACAAAAAGAATGATATGCAGCTTTCTTTGATTTTTACTCAGGAGAAGATCTTAAGAGTTTCAATCACTAAATGTAGCCAGAAGAGTAAAGACAGATATTAAAAAGTAAAAGTAAAGACAGATATTAACCTGGTATCTTCAGGTATTGCTTGTTTCAGAAAGATTGCTAAGCCTTTTCTTCTAAAGCTGCTTGACTTAGGGACACCTGGGTGGCTCAGTCGGTTGAGCATCCGACTCTTGACTTCAGCTCAGGTCATGATCTCACAACTTGTTGGTTCGAGCCCCACATCGGGCTCTGCACTGGCAGTGTGGAGCCTGCTTGGGATTCTCTCTCCTTCTCTCTCTGCCCCTCCCCCTCCCCCATCTCTCTCAAAGTAAATAAATAAAAACCTAAAAAAAATAAAATTAAAAAATAGGGGCACCTGGGTGGCTCAGTCAGTTAAACATCTGAGTCTTGGTTTCGTTTCAGGTCATGATCTCACAGTTTGTGGGTTCGAGCCCCACGTTGGGCTCTGTAGCTGGCAGCATAGAGCCTACTTGGCTCTTTCCCTCTCTCTGACTCTCCCCTGCTTGTGTTTTCTTTCTCTCTTTCTCTCAAAATAAATAAACTTTAAAAAAAATTAAAAAAACAATAAAGCTGCCGGACTTCTTCACAGTCTGTGACAGGTAAAGGGGGAAAAAAACGAAAGGTGGAAATCTGGCATAACTGGCAGTCTTCTTGCTGATGCACTGAACTGGACCACAGCCTCTTTGTTCAGTCATGAGCATCACACCAGGCCCAAGCTAAGCAAGAACACGGCTGTCTTTCCCCAGAACTCAAAAGGACTTGAGTTTAGAGAGACACAGTCCTCCTTTGCTGGATTTGGAGGTGGGGAGGGAGAAGGGGGATGTCATACTGGAAAACACAATTGGGGAAGAGGAGAAAAATTGGTTATTTCATATAAGAAGACCCAGCACAATTTTTCCATCAGGGCAGTAGAGCCCCTCTGGTACAAACACTCTGAAATCTTTTGCAAACATTAAAATAAGCACTACAAAATTTGGATGCATGGGGAAATTATGATAGTTGCATAAAGAAAGCAACGATGCCATTATAACAATAATGTAAAAATATATATTTGTATATGACAGATGGAAAGGCACATAGAAAATGAAAATAGTTTTATTTTTTGGAAAGTGGGATCCTGGGATAATTTTTTCTTGGCTTTTGATTACACTGATGCTGCTATAATAATTCTTTGTACAGTAATATATTTTTTTACTTTTATTGAGATATAATTGACATATGGCATTGTGTAACTTTCAAGTGTACAGCATGATGATTTCACTCACCTATATTGAGAAATGATTACCACAGTAATATATTTAAGTCTTGCTGAAACATTTGTCAAAATGAGATTTTGTGAAGTTTAGTTTTTGTCCACTATAATTACTTAAAATGAGGCTTTCACTACTTCTCTTTTAGATTTGAGGAAACTAATGTATCCCTTAAGTTGTCATTCATTGAATAGTCAAAAATGTTACTTACGCAGAATGAAATCTCAAAGCCAAAGTTTGAAAGTAACTTGGATCCAGCCTAAGAAAGTTTTAGTTTGGAATTTTACCATTCAGACTTGATTTATATCAAGAGAAAACTGAAGTTCACATGGACACTTATTCCAGTAGGTTCATTTAGAAGGTCCCTGAAGACAAGGTAATTTGTACAGTGTGATCAGAACTCGTGGATGTAACTTCTGAAGACAATGCTGTGTTTCTGCCCATAGGTTGCCAGAACAATTGGTTGAAAACAGGAAATTCCAGGTGACAAGCTGGCTGTTCAATAATAGCTACTATTCAAATATAACCTACATCACTATGAAATGTCTCTCCCAGGGTAAAATGAACTGCCCTCAGAAGCACACTGAAAACAGAAACCCAGTCCAAAATGAGGCTCTGACCAGGAAGAGGCTTCCTGGGATGCCCTCTGTCAGGCAACAAACAAGATGTGTGGGGTAGAGCTATATTCATGTAAGTAAAGCCGCCAGTCACCCTTTTATTTTGTCAAGAATCTCAAGCAGAATTCTAGAGATACGGTAAAGATCCCATCACAGTGCATGTTGGATATCCAACAAATGTTAACTCTTTGTATTTCCACTCCATTTCCAACTATTGCCCCACCCCCTTACCACCACCTAAAATATAGTGTCTTTGAGGATTTTCAGTTAACTCTAGCCACCTACAATGTTTGGTATACTAAACAAGAAGCAGGCTAACTTAAGTTGGTACCACGCTTTCCTGGGCCCAGGTGTTAAACTGTTAGGAGAAGTGCAATGTCAGCCTTCTGCACAAGTATTGATTAGACCTGAGATCATTTAAGAGCTGGCCAACAGGCCGGACCCCCTGCCCCAAACTGTCATCTGTACCACCAGGTTTGGTGCCCCAAATATTTTGTTAGAAATTCCAATGTCAAAAAAAAAAAGGAAGGAAGGAAAGAAACAAAGAGAAAGAGGAAGGAAGAAAAAGAGAGGGAGAAAGGGAGAGAGAAAGAAAGAAAGAAAGAAAGAAAGAAAGAAAGAAAGAAAGAAAGAAAGAAAGAAAGAAAAAGAGAAAGGAAGAAAGGGAATATAATATTATATTCTATGTCTACAATATTATTTCATCTTTAGGCTGTAGGACACCTATTTTATTTTTTTTTAAATTTTTTTTTTCAACGTTTATTTATTTTTGGGACAGAGAGAGACAGAGCATGAACGGGGGAGGGGCAGAGAGAGAGGGAGACACAGAATCGGAAACAGGCTCCAGGCTCTGAGCCATCAGCCCAGAGCCCAACGCCGGGCTCGAACTCACGGACCGCGAGTTCGTGACCTGGCTGAAGTCGGACGCTTAACCGACTGCGCCACCCAGGCGCCCCTAGGACACCTATTTTAAAATAGCCTTGTATTCTATCATCTCCACCTTTAAAGCATATCTTGAAACTATCCAGTTTCCACTGTTACCACCCTAGTCCAAGCACGGCTACCACTTTCGCCTCAACTATGGAGAAAGCCCCCTTTAGAGCCTCCCTTTTTCTCCACTTTCCACAAGCCATTCATCACATAGTCAAGGGATAATTCAAATAAGTCCCTTGCTTAAAAGCTTCCAACAGCTTCCTCTTGCACTTTGCCATCAGCTACGAAGTCCCTTAGAAGACCCAGCCCCACCTATCTGATTTCATCTCCTACCTCTCTGCCCTCACTCACTCTGCTCCAGCTACACTGCCCTTTCTCCTACTCAAATGTTACGGCCAGCTCCATTTCTTCTGATACTCAGGCCTTCTCTAGCTAATGTTGTGCACCCCCAAACACATTCCCAGCCATTCTCTTCTCATGCACTGTTTTACTGCCCTTATAGTACTTACCACTATTTAATCAGTTTATTTGCTTGTTATGCCCCCCTTTAAACAGGGGACTTAATTTGAGTATACGTTGACTTCTTTGTGGTGAATGGCTTATGGAAAGTGTACATGCTCTAGAATATGAGCTATATGAGAGAGTGGAAACCTTTATATCTTATTCACTGCTCAACCTCCAGGGTCCAGAAGAGTGCCTGGCACACAACAGGTGCTCAAAAAGTAATTGTTGAATGAGTAATGGTATCACCCAATTAGGTTTATTGGTTTTCAAATTGACCTTTATGACTGACTGACTTGTCACTCCTCCTTCTTAAAGAGATTCTCTCCTTTGGTATATGCTACTGTGTTAGTTATACCAGTTCCTGGCTCCTCCCCTTCTTCTACTCCTAATCCCTAAAATCTCTCTTCATCAAGATTCTTTCTTTTCCCACTTCATTCTTCCCCAGGGTCTCATTAATTCTCACTGTTTCAACCATCACCTCTGAAGAGAGTCTCCATTTTCATATCTACTCCCATTGATCTCTATCTGCGTTTATTGAGAGTTTCTAATTGAACATGCCCGTTATTAAAATACCTTCTCATCCCCTGTAGTACATCGTCCAAAATGACAGACTTCCCCATCTCTATAAAATAATTCCATCATTATCCTAGTCACATTTGATCTCTCCCCCTCCCTATCTCTCATCCAGCCCCCATACCCAATTAATAAACAAATTCTCCTTCATTCCTTTACAGAATCTCGAATTCCATCCCACATCTCTCTTAGCCTTTTGCCCTTACCTTAGTGATGGGTCTGAACTTCTGAAATTAAATAGGCTCATATTCTATTTCATGGAAAATCAGATCAGGAAGAGAGCCACAAGACCACCTAACTAAACCCCCATCCCTTACAGACAAGGAAAAAGAGGGCCAGCCTGGCTAACTACCTTGGCTACCATGTCTTAAATGGTAGGTTCTGACCACAGTGCCAGAACCAGAGCTCAGTCTCCAGGATAGCACTCCCTCTACAATCTTTGGGTAATGGCCCATCAGTGCCAGCCAAGGAGAGAGGAAGAGCTAAGAGGGTCCTGAAATAAGAGCATCAAGAGAGAAGATGAGTAAAGGATACTGAAGAAACACACTTTGTTGACTTCCCAATTTTGCTTCATGGTGCCTTGAAAAGGGCTGTATCTTGAATAAGTCTTTGAAGCCAATAATGATTATTCGTCCTGTGCACATGCAGTTGCTGGTCTGCCTCCTGGGGATGCCAGATGCTATCAGAGTACTGATTTAATTTCCACCTACACAGTACAAATGAACTTTTCATCAGAAACCATAAGTTCAGGAACCATATGCCATTGTGACATTAACCAGTGAAGTCAGGCTCCTCTCTTTCTTGAAGGAAAATCTTATTCTAAAACCTAGATATAATTAAGGGGGAAAGAAAACTTGGAACGTATCAATGAATAGTCTTCTCTAAAGCCTATTTCAGAGACTTTTGATCCATTTTAGGGTAAAATAATCACCCAGCACCTCTCAAACTCTGTGCTTGGTAGGATGGAGTGTGTTCTGCTGTCAGCACTTCTTCCCTCTATGGTCAGTGATGCTGTTAAGAAGCCTGCTTAGGGATGAGCACTGAGTGTTGTATGGAAACCAATTTGACAATCAATTTCATATTAAAAAAAAAAAAAGCCTGCTTAAACAGGTTCTGTGACCAACCCAGAGAACTTACCGCTTCTAGCATTGCTGAGAAAGTAGTCTTGAGTGCAGAGAAAACCAGGTGACCTTTTCCTTGATTCTAAGACCTTGATTTTCCAATTATAAGTGATTGAAGATAATTCCTGAGTAGTTTAGAGCTTCATAGGAAAGATGAATTTTATGTAAGTTCATTTTGAGAATCTTTCTTGTGGAGCCATTCATCTTCTTCCTTCTAGATACCTCAGCTGAGATGCAATGCTCAGGAAGTTAAGGTCATAAAGTTAAGTACCTATGTGGTCCTGCCTCCAGAGACCAAATCCACTGGACTGCTCCTAACATTCTCATACCAGATAAATAAGATTAAAATGAGCATCAAGGACAGCCTTGAAAGAGACCATAAATAATGCAGTCAGAGAAAGACAGAGGTAATACTGAAGAGTGCTTCAGGAGGAGGAGCGGAGGCCATACAAGGACAGCCTCATGCCCTGTGTCTTGGTAATCACAGAGGTTTAAAGAGCTCCTAGTTTATCAGTGAGGCTAAGGTCTTCTCTTAACACAAGCCGAGAGCTGCCTCCTGGAGTCATTCACCAATTGCTGAAGGGAAGGGAATTCAGAAGGGAAGTGCCTGCTTTGTTAAGGCACGAATGTGGGTTTAAGACCAGGGTTAGGAGCACAACCACAGGCTGTACCAGAAACAGGTGGGACAAGAGCCCCGGGCTTTTTAACAGCACACTTACACCTTCTATTTACCATCTTTCTTCCCTGTAATAACTAAGGCAACCAACATATACTGCCATGCACCTCCGGAGCCTTTCAGAAGTCAAGAAACCTTGAGGTTCTTGGTATATGTAGAAATGAAGAAATGCTTCAATAGGTTAAAAAATTTTGATACATTTTAAATATTTAATTTAACAAATTGCTGCTTTTAATGTACATACACATGCATGTGTGCATGCACAGGCACACACACAAAACACCACAAAAAGTAATCACAGAATTTAAGAAACTATTAAATCTGAGTGCACTGTGGGTGGTGTAGTTCAGATTATGGGACACAGTTTAACGTGGTCTAATGGATCCTCCTTCTTTCTGTCTTCTCAGTTTAAATCTGGACGTAATATTCATGTCCACACTTGAGACCCTTCATGAATGGGAAGCCCGGGCGAGATGGCCCTCTTGGTCCCCCCGGTAACGGATACTGTCCTACTCTCCCAAATGTTTCTAATTACAAATCTTTCCTTAACCATAAGCCAATCACACCACCTGCTCCAACCTACCGTGATATCATAAAAGAAGCAAAAAGACAGTTTGCAAAGAATCAAAAGGATTTTAGGATGTAAGTTGATGCCAAACTGTTGTTAAATGTAAAATCATAAGTGCTGTGAGCTGGAAGTAATCATAGAAATCATCTGCATTAAGCTCCTTATTTTACCGGTGAGGAGAGTCACTTCTGAGTGTCTTAAAAGATTTGGAGATTCTTGGGGCGCCTGGGTGGCGCAGTCGGTTAAGCGTCCGACTTCAGCCAGGTCACGATCTTGCGGTCCGTGAGTTCGAGCCCCGCGTCAGGCTCTGGGCTGATGGCTCGGAGCCTGGAGCCTGTTTCCAACTCTGTGTCTCCCTCTCTCTCTGCCCCTCCCCCGTTCATGCTCTGTCTCTCTCTGTCCCAAAAATAAATAAATAAACGTTGAAAAAAAAAATTAAAAAAAAAAAAAGATTTGGAGATTCTTTTCTAGTAAGTGTCAAGGGTGTACGTTAGAGCTGTGGAGCCATGGCAAGTATCAGGGGGTTGAAGGAAGGAAGGAAGCTTTGCTGTACTGTGGTTGGAGGGATGCACCCAGCATGGAGAGACCAGGAGAGAGCTCCAGGGAACAGAGACTGGAGTACTGTTGATTTACAAAGATGAGCCCTGGGAGCACAGAAAGGTTGTTTGCAGGATGAGCTCCCTGGAGCAGGGGTGACAGTTGGAGCAGTATTAAGGAATCGAATACAATAAAGAGATAAATGGAAGAGTAGCCAGGTAGGTCTTATCCAGTGAGCAGGACAAAAGTTTGTAGAAAATCTGCTTTCTGAGGGGCGCCATTTCCCTCCCACCTCCCCCAGCTCTCCAACCCCCACCACATATGCACACGCACACACAGGCATCGACGCTTTGTAAGAGGGCCCCTGCTGAAGCAGCAAGGTGGAGTCCAGACCTTACTCAGGTGTCATGGGTTATGCGTTTGGTATGTATATATAGGAGGGGCTGGGCTGGGGGCGTCCTCCCACCACGTAGTGCGTAGGGGGGGGATGTTGAAGAACTGGTCTGTGAAGGGCTTTTGCTCACATGTAGAAGTCAGCAAATTGCTGATTTATTCTTTCCCAAGTAGAAATGCCTGCTTTACTTTAAAATTTAACTCGAAATTTTGATTTTATAGAGAGAAGCACAGAATTAATGAAGAAATAAAACTCCTAAGACAGCGGCAGGAAAGAATTGACAAGGAGCTTGATAGGTTTGTTCCTTACTCAACTTTCTAGTGCTTAAAAACATTTTAATTGGGGGGCGCCTGGGTGGCGCAGTCGGTTAAGCGTCCGACTTCAGCCAGGTCACGATCTCGCAGTCTGTGAGTTCGAGCCTCGCGTCAGGCTCTGGGCTGATGGCTCAGAGCCTGGAGCCTGTTTCCGTTTCTGTGTCTCCCTCTCTCTCTGCCCCTCCCCCATTCATGCTATGTCTCTCTCTGTCCCCCCAAAAAAAAACAAAAAACATTTTAATTGAACAAGTGTATTACATAAAGCTACGATAGGTTTATTTAAAAATACATCAACTCAGGTATCTGCAAAGCGATTTTTCTACTTAACTGTCCATCTGAATAAGTTGCTTTGTCTACAGAATCAACTACTCTACTAATTTAATTCATTGCTAAACATCTCCTTTTACTCCTCCACCTTTAGGGCTTAAGCTCAAGGCCAAAGCATAAGAGACTCTTAAAAACCGAACAAACTGAGGGTTGATGGGGGGTGGGAGGGTGGGTGATGGGTATTGAAAAGGGCATCTTTTGGGATGAGCACTGGGTGTTGTATGGAAGCCAATTTGACAGTAAATTTCGTATATTAAAAAATAAACCCATAAACATGCCCTGCCCTCCGGAAGACGTAAACTAGAAAAACAGGCTATTTAGCTGGTCTCTCTTGGGCTAGTTCTTTGTTCCTCTTCTGCTATAGATACAAACATTTTGGGGGGCACATTTATTTTATAATTGAGTAGAAAAACGAAAACTATAAAGTACTGAGACTAACCGACTTTTAGCATACTCACGTGCCCCAAAATTGACAGGTGAGTGCAGCCCTGCAGACAAGCCACAGCTGTGTGCCATTCATCTTCTAATTCCTATTTTGGAACTTAAATTGCGAGTCTCCTACAGAGCTGTCGAATCATTGTGTTATACACCCAAAACTTACATTGTGTGTACACTATACTTAAATTGAAAAAAAACAAAAACTAGTTTCTCGCGAGGGGTGCCTGGGTAGCTCAATCGGTTGGGTGTCTGTCTTCAGCTAAGGTCATGATCTCACTGCTCATGAGTTTGAGCCCTGTCAGGCTCTGCTGATAGCTTGGAGCATGGAGCCTGTTTGGGATTCTGTGTCTGCCTCTCTCTGCCCTTCCCCCCACTCACATTTTCTGTCTTTCTCTCTCTCTCAAATATTAAATAATAATAAAAACATTTTAAAATTATAAAAGAAAAAAAAGCCAGTTTTAGGGCACCTGGCTGCCTGTTAATGGAGCTTGCAACTCTTGATCTCAGGGTTGTGAGTTTGAGCCCCATGTCAGGTGTAGCAATTACTTAAAACCTTAAATAAATAAAATCAAAGTTAAAAAGCCAGTTTCCCAGTCACATGAGAAAAATCTAGCCTATTACTTTAGAATCTTGTCTCACTTTTCACAAAAAATCTTATCACCCAAATTTCCCCTTCACAATACCTAAATTATAAGATCTGATCCCAGGTGACATTTACAAGTTCCCCCAAATCAAATCTGTATGGGATGGGATTTCTCATCACTGAGAATATACAGAAGAATGTAGAACAGTCACAGCAATTTGCAAGAAGCACTCAGATATGTTTTATGCAATGGGACATTGTTGTGATAGGGAAAAATCTATTACAAGATGGCCGACAGGACTGCTAGGGAAATTCCCCTTCCAGGTTCTTCTTCCTACCCCACTTGCCCAGCGCACCAAATTACTAATGGGGAATGCGGAAGTAACAAACTATAAATTGTTCCCTCTGCTTAAGCTTGGGGCTCAGACCTCAGGAGGGTGATCTCCTCTGAGCCCGCTGGTGTAAAATAAACCACCTGCCTTCCAAGATCGCCATGTGCTGGTTGGTTCTTCTGCCGGGTGAGCCGACCAGGTTCCATAACAGTTGGAGAAATTAAAGGGGAAATATTCAGTTGTGTATATAAATCTCAAATGCCTATTAAATCTGTGGGCACAGCATACAAGTATATCTGTAATCTTCGAAAGAGATACTCATGGAGAAGAAAGGAAAGGCAAACAGAAAAATGGAGGTTAGGTAGTGGGGATGATGCAAAATTGTGAGTGTCCTAAAAAAGCACTGAATTGTACACTTAAAAATTTTTTTAACGTTTTTATTTATTTTTGAGAGACAGGGAGAGACAGAGTACAAGTGGGGTAGGGGCAGAGAGAGGGAGAGACACAATCTGAAGCAGGCTCCAGGCTCTGAGCTGTCAGCACAGAGCCCGACGCGGGGCTCGAACTCACAAACCACAAGACGCTTCAGACCAGTCAGACGCTTACCCGACTGAGCCACCCAGTTGCCCCTGAATTATACACTTTAAAACGGTGAATTTAATGGTATGAGACATATGTCAATAAAAGTGTTATTTTTAAAAAAGGAACAGGACACTGCAAATTAAAAGGGTGAGTTGGAAGATGGCTTGATTTTAACAAAGTGAGGTGAACCAGAATTGAGTATGACTGGCACCTGAGGGAGATTCTAAGGGTGTTACTGAGAAAGGACAGCAGGGATATTCTGGAGTGTGGTTAGGACTGTGAGAAAGAGACCCAAGCTGTGAAAGCCAGATTTGAGGAAAGCAGGAGAGAACAGACCCAGAGGGGAATAATAAGTGAAGAGAAAAGCCAGTTGGGGAGATAAAATGGACAGAGATAAAGCAGAGAATACTTGAGGAGGCATTTGTTGGTCGCGTGGCTCTAATGCAGGAGACCCTAAGAGCTAGCCCTGCTGTGCCGTCCTGGGTGCCCTATGCCAAGTGCTAAAAAAAACCTAGAGGCAGCCTTGTGGGGGGTGGGCTAACCCAAACTTTATGCTTTAGCAAAGTATATTGGAATTTTCAGAATGTTTTCTTCCTACAAATTCCATGGAGGAAAAAAATCATTTAGAATGTCTCCCTTGAAAATTGCTGTGAAATTAATAGCCATCTATCCCTTTTCATTTTCCTGTCTGCTGTGTTTCTCTTGCTAATGTTTCTCCCTTGTCCCAAGTTCTTACCCATCCTGGCCTAGCCTAGCTCAGCTCTGCCTCTCCCCTCATCCATAGATGTCTGGAAAGGTTTCTGCAGCCTCCTAAATTCAGCTATTCAACTCCTTCATAAGTATTTCTTAAATGAGTACTTGGTGACAAAAATCATGATAGATTCTTGGATTCCTGCCTCCATGGGCTTCCAGTCCAGTGAGCACCCTCATGCTTTAGCCTTTTCCACCGCTCTTTCCCCCCAAATCTCTCCCTGCCAGTCCCTCTTATTCTTCCCTCCCCACTGACGCCCCCTAAAGTCTGCACTGGAGACGGGAGAGTGAAGTCAGTTCAGCAAATACTGTGTAAACCATCTCATGAAGAGAATGCTTCACTCCTGGGGAGCAGTGGCACACAGTGGTTGAACTGAAGGCTCAAGTCACACTGCTTGGGTTCACATCCTGTATGACGTGCTAGCTGGAGGACTGGGGGGACAGGTTACTGAACCTGAGCCTTTTTCATCATTTATAATACTGGGTGACAGTAGTGCCTACTTCATAAGAGTAACTGAATGAATATATGTAAAATGCCAGCAGATGCCCAGAATATTAAGTTTTGTGTAAATGTTGGCTCTTAGTTGGTGTCAGTATAAAACAATTAGTTTGGCTACTGATTTTTAAAAAATTTTTTGATTAGACTCCAGGCGAAGGCTACCAAGAAACCCTACGAAGCTAAGAATGACTTTGACAAGTTCCTACATAAACTGGTATGTTTCCTTTTTGAAAATAGTTGAGAATTCTCTCTCTACCTTGTCTTAATTGGACTGGACAATATTCAATAGCACTGCATGGTTTCACATCCAAGTTACAGTGAGTGACAAGGTAGAATACGCTATTTTAATCATCTGCATGCACATTTAAGATCATCTCTGTTTTACATATTAGTGACAACCTCATGCCCACTTATCCTCATCCCTTGCTTCTGACCATGGACAGTTCATGCAACTGAAGACCTCCAAATGCAGTCAAAATTTCAAATAGAAACTTTATCAGTGTTTGCAGTCATATTTTATTTCCCATTAATAATTCAACAATAATACATTGGATTCCAATGAATGCGTTAGATGAATGGTCCCTGCCCTCAACATAAGACAGAAATTATAAGGTTCTAAACAGGACTCAAGTGTGAGAAAGAAAGAAAATAAAGGAGCCTGCTCTGTCTTTCCAGTTTTCTTTGTCCCCCCCCTCCCCCTTTGGCTCCTCCTTAAATTATGGGCACTTCTGTTAAATCTGAAGGTTCCTCTTCCCTTCCAGCAGGCAAGGACATGTAGAGAAAGGGGTGCAATAAATCTGAAGGTTGAGCCAGCTGAGGTCAGGAATAGGAGAGAGCTTTTTATTTTTAGCATGTCTTCGAGAACAGTCCTCACTGGCCACTAGTGTAACGTCAAAAACAGAGAGTAGATCATCTAATGAAATTTCTATATGAGCCAGAAAGGTGAGAGAAGGGAGTAGAACACCTGCATGTTTAATATTAAACAAATAGGACTATTCTTTACTTCCAAAAAAAATTCTTTCTCCCATTTTTCTTGGTCTCCCCTAACTACTACGGCTAGAGACATGGGTACAGAGAATTATTTAGTGTAAGAAAGCCACTGTGCCAGTGTGCTGGTGAAGGGCAGGTGACCTCGGCTGGTAAATGGTACATGGGCCGAGTATCAGGGAAACTACAAGTTTTGGAAACTGTAGCACACTGAAGAGTCCAACATCATCTAAACAAAGCAGCTATACCTCAGCTTAAGTTCACTGTCCACCCCCCATCCCCAGGAATGGAGGGCAGGGGATAATCAGATCTTTCACCATCCATAATCCAGATTCTCCTATAAAATTTCTGATGAGAACCCCAAGTTTTTAAATACTTGGGGGCCAAACTAAATGTATCTGCAAACCAGATGTGGCCTGTGGGCTACTGGTTGGCAACCCCTCATCTAAATGCTAGACTTAGAGCTCTTCAAAAGCTACCTCCAGCCAGCGTAACCTATCTTATCCTCCACTGTATCCCAGGGCAAACAAACCGAGGTGTCCAGACACACCATGTTTATTTGCCCATACTCATACATTCACTCATCTGCAGTGCCTGCTCCCCAGCTTTCATATTCGACTCATTCTTTAGGGCCCTGCTCAAATTCCATCTTCTTCATAAAGCTTTTTTCCAGTTGCCCTAGCCCCATCCTCTCCAGAAAAGGTTGAAATCTCTCATAATTTCTAGAATGACACTTGGTGATGGTTTGATTGAAAACTAGTTCTTTTCTTCAAGCCAGACACCAAGACAAGAGTAGATCCCTGGCTTAGAACAACTGTGTCTTCCAAAGCAGAGGGCACAATGGAAGTTTTTAATCACGTACTGCAAGAAGGAACCTCATGATGAAAAGTTTAAATAGAATAGCAAAGCAACGGAAAGTACCACTTTTTTTTTTTTTATAGTAATCCAGGTATCTTTAAGTCATTATGTACCAACCACAGATCTTCTGTGGAAAATGGAATAGTATTAAAAAACAAAGAATTCTAATTTTAAATCATTTCAGATTTTGGATTATTGGGTGTTTAAAAACTCAAAATTCATTCAACATATTTGACTTAAGCTTTCTCAAGCGTTTACCTTTCTTTCAAGATGAAAATGCACCTGCAGTTTATTTTAGAATAGAATGGATTTCCGAGTCATTTAAATAGGACTGTTGTCCTTTGAGAAATATTAAAACTAGCTTTGCCTCAGACTCTCCAAAACTGAGATTCAAGATGATGTCTAGTGTTTAAGATGCACATTAATGAGCAAAACAGTCATCAAATAATACGAAAGTGTGATAATTTTCTGGATAATTTATGCCATAAGACTGTTGCTGTCTCAATTATCTGGTTATAGCAGCAAATTACTTTCTGGGTTAAATCTTCATATAATTCAGGAAGACCTTCTTGTGAGAAAGCCATTCACTTACCATCACCACATGGCTAAACATTTCTGCCCACTTTTGATGAACACATAAGGACTCACCAACACCCCTACTCAACCCCAGAACCCACTCTTACCCACATACCTGCATAACTGTCCTACACTGTTCCACACATACAAATGAGACCTGCTAGACACACCCCAAAGGGTTGTGAGGCATGGATGGGGTTTCCCAGAGCAAGTAAGCGTGCCCTGTGGATCAGAGAGGCATTTGAGAAGAGGTAGCATAAAGTGGGAAGAAAGTAAATTCTATGAACAAATTGAATTATCTGAATTATCATCCAGATAACTACTTTAGTGTGAATAGAGGTAAGGTGTAGAGTGTCTTTTATGTAAGTTTCTCTATTTTAAGTGACAGAGACAGCTGAGGGCTGAAAGAATTGAAAGTGATTGTTTATGTGATATCACATAGCTTTTAAAAAGTAAATGAGCCTAAATCCATCTTGGCCAAAAAAAAAAAAAAAAGGTAATTCTTCTCGTCTTGATAATTAGTGAGTGTAGTAACCTCACATTCAAGTATCCGGGAAAATTTGTGAGTCTTTCATTATGATTATTTTAATAGCGTTCTGAAGCTCGAACTGAGAGAGAGTTTCTGGCATCACTCTCATCATCAACATCATCAACAGAAGACTACAACTGTGAAGAAGAAGAGTGTCAAGAGAAACCAGAAATGGACTGTATTTAAGAATATACAATTCAATTGTATCCCTTTAATTGTAGCAGCATGTTTAACTCAAGTCTAATCCATGAGGTCAGTATAAATGTCTTTTACCAATTCATCTTTAAAAATCTTGAAATCAATAAATGTCAGTAAATCATCCTTAAAAGATCTGCCCAAGCATAATTTTGGCTCTTATTGGTAGAAAACATAGTTTAAGATGGAAAAATAATCATTATGAAGCATAGAGAGCTTTCAACCGTTTCTTTGGAAATACATCTTGATAATAGCAACCGTTCATCATAATACAAAACAGAAAGAGGATTAATTTACTGTGGCATAAGAAGTTCTGCCAGTTCCTAAATGCCCTAAATAGTTTCTCTGAGATTTTTTACATTGTTTAGGCCTCAAGGAAAACCAAAGCCCCACCCCCAGGTTTGGTAGCAAACAAACTCTGCTTCTCGAATGTTAAGTTTCGGTCGCTCCTCTGGTAATAAGCTTCGTGCACCTTTGCTAGGAAGCTGGACAGCTTGTCAGCAGGTACAATTGATACTGTACAGCCTCCCCATCCTGCTCCAGTGAGTCGTGACCCTTGAGCCCCAAACTTCCTAAAACAATGAGAAAAAAAAAATTAGAACCTGTAAAAGAAAGTAAGAGTGGTTTGCCTGGTGCTTCTAGAACACACAGCCTGAGGAGAGAATATGTGTGGGGTTTTTTTGGGGATCAAGGGGTAGTTAAGTGTTGCCAAACATTTTAGGACATGAAGGAATGTACACTGTTTCAGAAGGTGATTTGAAATTTAATTTTATCTAAAACTAGCCCATGGTTTTTTTCTCTAGGTAGTAAAAGTTAGCATTACTCCTGTTTAGTGAAAGCTGGCAATAATCCACTATAAAGTCTTGATTCTATAAAGTCACCAATTGAAGAGTTGTATGTGGCAAGCTTACAGGTGATGAAGAGGAGGGAGTAAAAGGAAAAGAGACAGCAGACATGATCAACTATGAATCAGAAGGTGGCTCCAAATGAAGTCAAATCAAAATGTAAATTGCAAGTCTTATACAAGTGAGGGCTTTCTCTAGTAGTCATTTAAGGTGTGTTTGTAAGACTTGGCTGTTCCCCATAAAAGTATCAGTCCCCTAGAACAGACAGCCTGGGTTTGCGTTGAATAAATTTATCGAGAAGGAACATGTTATTAAACTCTAGACCAGTCTATTTAAAACCTAATGGGAAGCTATACAGACGTTTCCACAAAAATGGAAGGTGGCCTCTACAAGTCCAAACGCATCTTCCTTGAACCTTTGGGAACTACTCTGACAGCTGAACTCAGAATTTACCATCAGCCAAAATGTGTGACCCGGATGGAAACCACTATTTAAACCACCACACAAAAAGAGGTCATTTTAGTCACCATCACCCAGGCCAGCTTCCAACCAAAGATTTATACCCAAGTGAAAGGCCCTACACAAAGCACAAGAGTCCCTCATTTTTTAAAGATGTAATTTATCCTGATAATAAAGGTTAACATGTACTTCCAATTCTTCCTAATAAAATTTGCTCCAAATTCATAGCAGATTAAAAACTCCATAATTAATTTAGCACAATTTTGTCTCTCTTTTTCCATCTAAATGAGCTACTTTACTTCCTGGAAAATATCAATAGAATATTAACCCTCCTCTAGGACATCGGATTTATTGCACACCAGTAATTCATTTTCCCCTCAATGATTTTCTCAATTGATTCCTTTTTTTTTTTTCAACGTTTTTTTTTTTTTTTTTATTTATTTTTGGGACAGAGAGAGACAGAGCATGAACGGGGGAGGGGCAGAGAGAGAGGGAGACACAGAATCGGAAACAGGCTCCAGGCTCCGAGCCATCAGCCCAGAGCCTGACGCGGGGCTCGAACTCATGGACCGCGAGATCGTGACCTGGCTGAAGTCGGACGCTTAACCAACCGACTGTGCCACCCAGGCGCCCCTCAATTGGTTCCTTTTTATTATCTGTTGTATTCA
The DNA here is from genome assembly GCF_028749965.1 of Puma concolor. Taxonomy (NCBI): domain Eukaryota; kingdom Metazoa; phylum Chordata; class Mammalia; order Carnivora; family Felidae; genus Puma; species Puma concolor. The sequence goes on along the minus strand of NC_141672.1, from coordinate 94,508,306 downwards.
TTAAAATATGTTTTTCAAATGAAAATAGATGTGTACGGAAGAAAACAAAATGCTTTCAAATAAAGATTACTCATCTCCTGCTGTCCCCCAGACATTCAGCTTACAGCCCAGCAGCTGCACAGAGCCCAGACTCCTATCATCCAGGCTGAAAGTTTCTCTGACTGGGAGATTCTAGGATAATTCTGAGTTCCCAGACTGGCAAAGGGCCATTTTTCAATCACAAAGAAAAAAAGAAAGTTGTGATACGCAGTGACATCAAACTATTGCTACCCATGGAAGATGCTGAAAAAACCGAGGTGTCACCGAAGCATTTCTGGAAGACCCTAAAATTGGGACACAGAAGCCAACCGTGGCCTGGTCTAGAGAACAACAGGGTGCCTCTTACATGATTCTCTAAGATCCAGACTATGCCACTGTGCTGGACTTAAATCAACCAGGTCTTTTATGGTCTTCAATGGACTTCAGACATGTTTTCTTACATCTTTTCATCTGAAAAGTTTTTGAAAGCTGTTGTTTCAAAACTGAATCTAAAGCAAACTGAGTATTGTTTCTAACTGGTTACAAAACCAATAGGAATTGTGCCAAAGGGTGTATTTTCCTCAGTATCCTGCCACTTTCCAGAAAGCAGAAACTAGAAGTATTTCTAGGCAAATATATTCACTTTTGAGTCCCCAGAGCTGCTCTGGCACCACCCTGCCTGCTGCAGATGAAAATGGACTGGGTTGCATCAGCCACATGATATGAAGTCATCAGGGCTCAAATTCCCAAACAGAAAATGATAAATGCTATTATTATAAATAGCCTTCTGCCCTTGAGTCAATGGCACTTGTGATCACAAATCAGGGGGCCGCCCGAGTACCTGGTCTGCAGCCTGCCCAGCTATATATACTCACAGAGGCAGAGGTCCTGTCTGCAGTGTTCTAAACTGGTGCTTAATATGCCCTTTGGCATATGCCATAGAAATTCAGGGAAAAATCCAAAAGTTAGGAGACCAATATAAACTTTATATTAGGAAAGAAAAAGAAGGCAAGCCTTGTTCTTCCTAAGAGAACACTAAGACATTAAAAATATAGATTCTGAGCTATTGCACATCAGAGAGCAATACAAGAGTTATGAACACCAAAACCCTAGAATCCCCCAAATACCACTTCTTTGTGGTGACCAGATTGGGAAATAATGTGGAAGGGTTGGTCAAAACAACCAAAGCAGCCTTTGCCTTTATTAGTATGATCTACGAAACAAAGGCGAGAGGAGTTAGGCAGATTATAGAATGCTCCCTTTGATCCTTTTATCACTGAAAAGTAATCATATAACTAACTTTCCAGGCATCCAATATAGCCTGGCTAAAATCTCCTACTTTAAATGAGCTGATTGGACCATAAAGCACTTACTAAGATACAAGGCACAGAAAAAAGCAGGGCGTGGTGGGGGTGGGGGTGGGGAGAGGGTGGAGGGAGATCCAGTAAACATAGCCTTGCTACAAAGAAGGAAAGAAGGGATTGTGCCTCGTATTTCAATTCAATTTTATTTATTTCAAAATACTTGTATATTATACAAATGGGTATTAAATTAATTCAGAATATTTTGAATTAAGGGAGAGGTTATATCTCTCCAGGCCCAGCCCAGCACAATTCTAGATATTTGGTAGATTGTAATAAATAGCTGTTGGGATTATTACACTTGTTTTAAAATGTCAAAATATATACCCAGTCTGTTTATTTTTTTATTAAATCAATGTTAGAAAACTTCAATTATGTGAAACAGAGTACAATAATGAAGAGATAATGTCCACCCAATTATAAAATATCATTTTGAATGAACAAAATGCATTTTTTAAGAGATGGCTAAATTTTATTTATTTTTATTTTTAAAGTTTATTTATTTATTTTTGAGAGAGAGAGCACAAGCAGGGAAGGGGCAGAGACAGAGGGAGACACAGAATCCGAAGCAGGCTTCAGGCTCCAAGCTGTCAGCACAGAACCCAACATGGGGCTTGAACTCACTAACTATGAGATCATGACCTGAGCCAAAGTTGGACGCTTAACTGACTGAGCTACGCAGGTGCCCCTCGAAATGGCTAAATTTTAAAAAAGAATTTCTTGAAGTACGTAAAACAACTTTTAATTATATGTGAGACAGCTCACATATATATATTATATATAAATATAACCTGTTGGTAATATATCTTATATCTGGAAAGCCTTCTAGCTTCTGCTCTAAAGCCTAGAATCTTCCAGCTAGAATCTCAGGAAAACAGAACTTCCAGAAGAATTTCTATGACTTTTGCAGCCAAGTTAGAAACACTCAGATTGCTTTAGATTCAAGAAACCACAGACTTCAAATACTGTTCAAATGAGAAAGTATAAGAAAATGTAACTACAAGTCTGTTTGAGAAACGTAAGCTACTAAAGGCCCTGAAAGATGAGCTGGTTTCTGCAAAGGGCATATATATATATATATATATATATATATATATATATATGAACAGGGTTAGGGGGGTGGAGAGGACAGTAAGCGGAAGACAGGGGCCCAAAGAGAAGTGAGCCCCTAAGCGCAGTGGAAAGGGCCTTGTCCCTTTATTTGGTAGAGTGTAAAGATTAGCCTCAAGATCATGGGGAAGGAAACATACAAACAGGAGTTTACACTTCATTCTCCCCTGACCTGCTCAGGAGAATGGGTGCAAAAGGCTGAGCAGCATAGCCATGGAGTAAAGTTTGAAAAGATTTCTGAGGAAGACAGCAAATTAACTTTTGTAATCTTTGTTAGCCTATTAACATTTGTCATTCATTTCCCTTAATAGCTTTGGCAATGATGCAGCAATGAGGTCTCTAATTTCAGCAAGTGTCAAAACAGAAATAAAAGACATTAACTATTTTTTCTTAAATATAACCAGGAAAATTGATAACAAATGAGCTATCTCATATATAACTGACTTGGTTTGAAAATTGCTTTGTGTTTCTCAACGAATCCTACTTTAAAATTTAGCTGTTTCTTAAAATTTACATTTTGTTCATTTAGAAGAATTATTTTATAATTGGGCAAGTTTCATCTTATTCTCTCACTATTATACTTTGTTTCACATAATTGAGGTTTTCTAACATTAGTTTAATAAAAATAATAAACAGCTTAACAGCATAAATGTAGTTTCCTTCTCCCTCCCTGGCCCTTTCTTTGAATGCTAAACTGATTTTCTCTTAAAGAGCAGTGAAAAGCTCAATTGACAAACAGAGCAAGTGTCAGTGATCTTTTCTTTCTTTTCCCCCTCTTTTCTCTGCTTGGGTCATATAGCAGCTTCTTACACATTTTCCTATAGGCTAGCTACCTAGAGATGCCTTTTGAATATAGTCTAGCTCAGATCACAATAAGATTTCAGTTTGTATGACAGGTGTTTGAGGGGATGCAGAGAAAGGGGAACCCTCTTGCACTGTTGGTGGGAATGCAAAGTGGTGTAGCCACTCTGGAAAACAGTATGGAGGTTCCTCAAAAGTTAAAAATAAAACTACCCTACGATCCAGCAATCTACTAGGTATTTACCTACAAAATGCAAAAACACTAATTCAAAGTTATACATGCATTATCTATAATAGCCAAGTTCTGAAAGCAGTCCAAGTGTCCATCCATTGATGAATGTATAAAGAAGATGTGGTATGTATGTACACACACACACACACACACACACACACACACACACACTGGAATATTACCCATAAAAAAGAATGAAATCCTTCCATTTGCAATGACATGGATAGAGCTAGAGAGTATAAGGCTAAGCGAAATAAGTCAGAGAAAGACAAATACTGTATAGTCTCACTCATATGTAGAATTTAAGAAACAACAAATGAGCAAAGGGGAACAAAAAGAGAGAGAGACAGAGAGGCAAACAAAGAAACAGACTGTTAACAAGAGAGAACAAACTGATGGTTACCAGAGGGGAGGGGAGCGGGGGAAAGAGTTAAATAGGTGATGGGGATTAAGGAGGGCACTTGCTGTAATGAGCACTGGCTGTTGTATATAAGTGATGAATCCCTAAATTCTACTCCTGAAACTAATATTACACCATATGTTGACTAACTGGACATTAAATTAAAAGTTTTAAAAATTACTAAAAAAAAAAATTTAGCTTGTATGTAAGTGCCCTAAGTATCTAGGCATTAAAATCCTTCATTCACTCAATCAATTAGTTGTGTTTTCATACAAATAGTTTCCAAGCAGGCCTTCAGGAAAACTAAAGGAATTTTAAAGTGTCACAAGTAGACCTGGAAGTAAAGACTGTCTTTGGCCTTGTTGCTCCTTGAACCCATTTAAGCTTCCCTCCTCCCTCCTCTGGTCTCGGGAAGGCAACCAACCATCTAAGGCTGCCCAGTCTTAGTCATGCCTTCCCCACTGGTGTTAACACTTTTAAAGGGGACAGGGAAGTGTGGAGATGATCGTGACTCTTAAAAGAATACTCTACCAGAGGTTGACTTTATGGTACCAGTGGCCCAGGCCTTGCCAGGGCCCTTCCCAGCACATCCAGCACCTCCCCTGCCTAGCCCAGTGCTACAGTCATGAAGCTTCAGGAGGAACTAGGGCTTAAGGACATCTCATTTTGCATTTGAACCTTTCTACTCATTTACCCTCCACGACTATTATCCGTCTTTCTCTCTCACTTTTAACCACCCCATCTCACCACTATCTTTTTAATTCTTCTGCATTCCTTCCTCTTTCCCCTTACACACACACACACACACACACACGCACACACACAAGTGTCAAGAGCTTTTGAAAGCGGAGTTTAGACTTCGGTGCCACATAGGACACAAATACCCTGGAGCAAAGCATTTGCTGGCTGTAGGGAGGAATGGCATCAATGACTGCATCTACTTAGTTCCCCCAGTCTGTCTTCCTAGGAGGTTGCTCTGCCACGTAGGGCCTTTTAGTAACTGGCAACCAGTTGGAACATTTGGAGACTATCTGCTGGTCACAGTGACAACAAAGAAAAAATTAATTAAATCAGAAGTTTAGGGACCACACAACTATTCTGGCCAATATTTACAACACAACAAAAGGTAATCTTTCAATATGGGAAACTCGATCCCTATATGATTATCGAATAAGTAGAAACTAATTTTGATGGTTTGCAATTGACTTTCCAAATAAAAAAGCCCATAAAAAAGAGATTGAGCTCCTTATACTAGACACAACTGAATTTTCCTCAGAAAAGCAACATAGCAGGGGCGCCTGGATGGCTTAGTCGGTTAGGTGTCCAACTCTTAGTTTTGGCTCAGATCATGATCTCAAGGTTCATGGGATTGAGCCCTGCATCAGGCTCTGTGCTGACAGAGCAGAGCCTTCTTAGGACTCTCTCTCTCTCTCTCTCTCTCTGTGGCCCACCCCCATGCACACACACGTATACTCTCTCTCTCTCTCTCTCTCTCTCTCTCTCTCGCAAAATAAACATTAAAAAAAAAAAAGAAATGCAGCTGATGGAAATGAGCTAGACAGAAATACTTTGAGAAATTAAGTGTTTAGGGATGCCTGGGTGATGCAGTCAGTTAAGTGTCTGTCGGACTCTTGATCTTGGCTCAGGTCATGATCTTGCCTGTTCGTGAGATCGAGCCCTGCCTCGGGCTCTGTGCAGACCATGGGAGCTTGGGATTCTCTCTCTCCCTCTCTCTCTGTCTCTCATGCTCTCTCTCTCTCTCTCAAAATGAATAAATTAAAAAAAAATAAGTAAGTGTTAATTTAAGTGTTAAATTTGAGTGTCAAGGCATTAAGAAAGGACTTTCCAAAAACAAATAAAAATAATAATAAAAGGTGCTCTTCTAAACTCTTTTAAGACCTAGCCATTAGATCCCTCACTGGAACCACATTAAAAAAAAAAAAAAAAAAGAGAGAGAGACCTATAGATGGTTAGAACAGAAAAAGATACAGGAGATCATAAAACAAGACAACAATGCAAAATCACAGAGCTCAGAAGGAAAAGTGGCAGAGCTGGAACTCAACCTTCTTAACTTCAACTCAGTTGTCCTCCTACTCCACACACTGCCTACCCCGCTCAACATGGCTTTGTCCAGTGTTCACATGCTGCACACTAGGACAACACAAACCTCCATTATTAAAGTTTTAAAGCTGGAAAGGAAAATGACCCACATTCCAACATAATCATATCTCAGTAAACTCAGGGGAGAGAGAGAGGCATGGCAAAAGCACTGGATGAGGAACCAGACCTTTCACACCAACTCAATACATTTACTTGTTCAAATCACTTCACCTCCTAGTGCCTGCTCAGGTCTTGAAGGACCCCTCCTGCTTTCTTACCTTATGGCCCTATGAGAGAATTCTGCCCCCCAAAATGTGAAATACCGCTTCCCAAAATGTGGCTTTGACAGAAACAAGCAAACTTTCTCAGGCCAAACACCCAGGAGTCATCTTGATTCCTGTCTTTCACCCACACAACAATTATCTTGAATCTTCCTTCAAGGCACGCCTTGCATGGGATCACTTAGCACTTCCACTGCCACCTTTCCACACCCAAAGCCAAAGTCCTTCCAGTGGCCTAGGAGGGCCCTGTGCTGTGACTCCCCACTCCCCTCCCCCCCAACTTCATCACCTGCTACTCTCTCCTTTACTGCCCTCCAGCCTATGAGTTGTCCAGCTCTTCCTCACATGTGACAGCCACATCCCCACCTCTGGGCCTATGCACTTGCTATTCTCATTTCTTCATGTCCTCAGGTCTCCGCTCAAACATCACCATCTCAGAGAAGCCTTCCTCAACCCTTACTATAAAGGTCACCCATCCAAACTGGAGAGTGTTATGCTAAGTGAAATAAGCCATACAGAGAAAGACAGATACCATATGTTTTCACTCTTATGTGGATTCTGAGAAACTTAACAGAAACCCATGGGGGAGGGGAAGGAAAAAAAAAAAGAGGTTAGAGTGGGAGAGAGCCAAAGCATAAGAGACTCTTAAAGACTGAGAACAAACTGAGGGTTGATGGGGGGTGGGAGGGAGGGGAGGGTGGGTGATGGGTATTGAGGAGGGCACTTTTGGGATGAGCACTGGGTGTTGTATGGAAACCAATCTGACAATAAATTTCATATATTGGAAAAAAATAAAAAAATAAAATGCATGTAGAGCCCATAAAAAAAAAAAATAAAGGTCACCCATCCAACCATGATACTCTATCCCTTCTTTTTTTTTTTTTCATAGCACTGTTTTTTTTTTTTATACCACTACCACTCAATTTATTTTTAACTGTCACTCCCCTCTTTCCCCATGAGAGGCTCCATGAGAGTGAGAGCTGGTTGACAGTCCCAGGAAGGGAAGGTTCACTAGGGGATTCCAGGAGGCTGACCAATGCCCTTTCACCGCTTTTCAGGGGGGAGTCAAACTACCCCACTACCCTCCAGGCAAAGACACTTCTGCCTGATTTCTGCACAAATCATTCCACTTCTTTTAATTTCCAGAACTGAATAATACTCATCCCTTCCATTTACTGGGCCCTTGATATTTTCAGAAAAGAGCACTTATAGTGGAACAAGCTCTGGAAGGCATTTTGGCAATTAGTGAGCAAACTCTGATGCCAGCAGAGTGATTCTCATCAATGTTATGTTCAAGTCTCTCTACAAGTTGGGTTACACATGCCATCTGTGATTAGTGGAGCTAGGTGATTTAAACTTTTCAGGCTGGAAGTGTGGTAATGAATGAGGCAAGCCATAGGCGCCAAGTGGTTAATTTTGTTTTCATTACTAATTGCAGGCAGTTCTGCATTATCTTCTCACAGTGGAAATAACATCTAGCCATTTGAGAGTCCTCCCAATTTCCCTTTCAGTCCTCCCAAGGTCAATGAAATCCCTTCTGGGTAAAGTGACCATTCTACTCTATTATCCCCATTCTCTAACAATTATAAGGAAGCTGTTCTCAGGCTTTGTGAAAGAGTTTTCCCCTTTACATTTCTGTCTCAACCAACCATTTATAAGCCAGGCTTTCATCAAGTCCTCATTTCTCCAAATTGCTTAACCTAAATCTGGAAAGCTTTCTGAGTAATTCCTTCAGCAACCTCCCCTGCCCCCAAATACACTATCAGGTCTGAGGGCCTTTTTCTGTTTTCTCCCTTCCTTTGAAAAAATCTACTACACTTAGGACACCAAACAGGAGATGCTGGCAGGGCCCCCATTGTAGTGGATATACCATTGATTAAAATATGATGAGAAAGTAACAGCAGGGCCATGGCTAAGAAAATCTCCCTGAAATACCTAATCATCCGAAGATGGAAAGGCATTGTGAAGAACTGATTCCAAAGAACTGATTCATAAAGCTATTGGAGTCAGGTCTCCAATATTTCTCCTACAGATATTTAGGAGGGAACGAGTTCAGCTCTGTATCATAGACAACACCTCAGATAGGAAGTGGGGAAGGATCCCCTTTCATTTAGAAGGTTATGAAAATATTGCATTTTTTTTTCATTCATTTCAACAGTTTCCATGGCCGTGTCCCACAGCCCCCCCATGCTGCTGTCCCAGACTCACTGACAGATGTCCACCAGCTGGTCCAGTTCAGGGCAGCTGCACTCATACATGTCCCGGCAGCTCACGTGGCTCTGGTTCATTAAGTCCCCCAGCAGCTGGACCGTGTTGTCAGGTGCTTCTTCACATATCTTCTTAAACTGGAGCACCCGAGCAGCCTCGCTGTACACGTGCTTTGCCCGCTGGTAGAGTTTGAAGATGAGCACTTAGGAAGGGAGAGGACAGGGAACAAGGTTAGAAGTGTTTACTGGACAGCCCAGTGCAAAGAAAAACAGTCATTGAGGACTTCCGTTTCTATCTTCATTATCAATACCATCAAGACCATGAAAGAAATCTTCATGGTCTAAATTTGTCTCTTTTCAAGTCAATTTTACTTTTTTCTTTATAGTGACTACAGTCTTCTATTTTTTCCCTTCATTCTACACACCCAGCCATGTGCACACACATGCGTACAAACTAACTCATCCCATAGGAGCAAGGAGCTAACATGTACTGAGCACTCCCTATGTTTCAGCCACTTTAAAGGCACGGTCTTCATGTAGTTCTCCTCACAGCACTGGGGAGGGAGGGGGGTGTGGGTGGCAGTATGATCCCTGGTTAACAGGTAAGAGAATGAGGCTGAGCAGACTGAGCCTAAGGTCACATATCCGGAAACTGGAGAAGCAGAATATTGATCAGGATGTCTGATCCCAGGGCCATATTCTTTCTACTGTGACCCACCAGAAAGGACCACTGAAAATGCTTATGCTGGCAATTCTATTTATGAAAATGTATCCTAGAGATAAGTACAAGTATTTGTATATGTATATATGTGTACATGTGTATGTGTACCCATACACACACACACATACACACACACACACATATATGTATAGCAACAGAAAATATAGAAACAAATGTCCAATAATAGGAAACATTTAAAAAACTATGTTATATCCATTAAAAAATATTATTGCCATTAAAACTTAGAATCTAGGGGTGCCTGGGTGGCTCAGTCACTTAAGTGTCCAACTCTCAATTCCAGCTCAGGTCATGATCTCACAGTTCGTGGGATCAAGTGCCACACCAGGCTCTGCACTTACAGCATGGGGCCTGCTTAGGATTCTCTCTCTCCCTCTGCCTCTCCCACACACCCTCTCTCTCTCTCTCAAAATTAAATCTTAAAAAAAAAAAAAAAAAACAACAACTCAGATCCTAAGACAATTTACTATCTGAGAAATTATTCACTATCAAGTGAAAAAACAAGCCTTTTTTCACTTGAAAAAAACTATATGTACAATTGATACTAATTTTTGCATTCACACATACATGTATTTATATAAATTTTAATTTTTAAAAACTTTAAGAAAGCACCAAAACATTAACAGTTATTATCCCTGTGGTAGATGATGGGTGATTTTATTTTCTCCTTAACACATTTCTATACTTTCTAGATTATCCACAATGACTCTTAACTTCAGTTACAGGAACATGTCCTACTGCAGTGGTTTTCTCTATAATGTTTACATGTTCCCTTGAATAATGACTGAGACCTCCTTAACATTCTCACCCTTGCAGAGTGGCTGACCTTGTGCCATGGACCTGACGAATTTGTGATTATATGGAAGCTACCTAGCCAACTGGAAAGATCCAGGGCTGCACATCAAAAGGTCTGTCCTTTCTTTTCAGCTCTGTGACAATTAACTGTACCCAGTTGCTACCCCTATAGGGTTCTATTTCCCCATCTCTAAAATGAGATTGAGAATTACTTCTCAGGATCCTTCCAGGTCTAACATTTTATGATTCCATGAAGATCTTCTTCCAAGCACCCCCCCCCATATTGTTATATGTTGTAAAGAGTGTGCTGTGACTGTTCCCTTTTGTCTGCACCCCCAGTTCTACTCTCTCCTCTTCTCTACCCCACTTCTCTGCCTCAGGAGGCTGACCTGTATGATTACACCAGTGGGTTCCCTTGCCATCTAGACTGGAGAAAGGGAGATCAAGAAATGGGAAGGAAGAAAGTAGGACAGAGGATTTATTCCCCAGCTCCCTCCTTGCAGGGGGCTCTGCTACTCCACTGAAAGACACTGAACATCCTCTCAAGAGAGCCTTTTCTACATGACTTGATCCTCCAGCATTGACCTCCAGGTTCCTCCCCCTAGACTATTACTACTTTTTCGGAGGTGCTTTCACATTTCATTTATGAACCAACATATTTTAGTAAAGTTTCAGGTTACATTTCCTCCCTCTCCACAGCACCGTCCTCCTAATTCTTAGGGATGGATAAAAAGGCAGCCAAGGCTGGAGGAAGTAAACAGCCCTTCTTAGGATTGTGTAAAGTTTAATAATTACAAGGGTGGGGCTACCTTTCTATAAATAAGCAAAAAATGAAAAGTTTTCTTTCAAACATTCTCAACTGAGTCATATGAAGTATGACTCAACTTACAGTTAACAGCTTGCATTTTCCCGTTCTCTTTCAAAGAGGACTTAAATTCATTCATCAGATCTAGTCAGTTCTTTTGCAACATGTCTGGTAATCATGCCTCCTTTCTATTTCTGCTGTCATTACCCAAATGTACATTTTTACTCCTTTTCCCACTTGAACTATTCTGCAGTGGTTTCCAAATTGATTTCCCTGTCTTGATGTCTCCTTCCTGCAACCTATCTTGAGGCCAACACAGCCAGACGGAGCTCCTAACACACAGCCTTACTCATGTTACTGCCCCAAACCTTTACTGCCTGGCCAGTGCTTCCTATAATCCAGATTCCTGCCCTCAGCATGCTGGGTCCCAACAGGAGGTCCTCCGTCCAGCCAAACTCTCTTACTTACAGTTACCCAAAGACTCCTGGCTCCTGAGGATACTCATTTACCACACAGAAATAGTTTCCTTCCCTTTCTCTCTCTGCCAAAATTTAACCTGTTTCTGAAGGTTCAGTTTAAATTTTTTATGCTCAGGAAGCCATGCTGGCCCCAGCTGGAAAGAATCTCTTGACTCTATACCACTCTTGCAGTCCATGGCACTCGCTTGTGCTTGCCAAACCCTTTTCACGGTAACTGTTTCTCCTATGTCCACAAAGTTCATGCACTGCTGAAGACAGAAAGCAGGTCTTCTAGTCCCATGCATTCCACCAGTGCAACATTTCATCCCAGAGCACTTTCAATAATGCGTTATAGGACAGGAGCTCAGTGGGTGTTCACTGTTACAATTAGGACTTTATTCTTAACACTAATTCTAAGTTAAGATATCTCCACATAGGCATTGTTGCTTAATAATCATAATCATAATAAATGAGGGGCCAATACTCACAGCTTACTAAAGTGTTGAGGCTGAAGAAAGGGGACAGCAAGATACCCTTTGCTACGGAATCTACAACTGACACCAAGTGGATGAAAAATAAGGAAAAAGAGAACTTACAAGTTAAATGTAGGTGGGAATAAAAACACAACATGTTTTGTTCCACCAGTAGTCCACACTGCAATGTAAAGTTATTATATCCATCAATAAGTTCAACTTATTTCATGGTCGAGATATCAAAATATCCCAAGATAAGAAAATCTTACCAATATCCAGTACTGGAACATACTGTCAGCAAAAACACACTGTCTGAAGAAACAGCACAGGTAGATTTAATAGTAACAGCTGCTCAAAATCTCTGAACAGAGAAGGAAGAAGACAGGCCATTGATTGGCAAGCATGTGCCTGAGACAGTGCCAATATTTTATATATGTTAATATAATCCAGGTTGTTGAATTTACATTTTGAATATTTATTTATTTTTTAATTTATTTTTGGGAGAGAGACAGAGAATGAGCAGGGGAAGGGCAGAGAGAGGGGGAGACACAGAATCTGAAGCAGGCTCCAGGCTCTGAGCTGTCAGCACAGAGCATGATGCGGGGCTTGAACTGACGAACTGTGAGATCATGACCTGAGCCGAAGTTGGACGCTTAACCGACTGAGCCACCCAGGCGCCCCTGAATTTACAATTTGATAGGAAGGAAATGACTTTAGCAACTGCAGTTTAAGATTGTTCTTTTTTAAAACTAAGGTTGAAACAAAATGTTTAAAATACTAGCTTTAGGATTCTGTATGTTTCAGTTTTTGCCTCTGAGCTACTTCACCTCCTATAATCATAGACCAAGTTTAAAATCAGAGTATGGGGGGCAGGGCTGGTTAAGGGTAGAATATTGATTTATTTTTACTATAATGTCCCACTTATGAAGAAATCATCTAGTTTCCAGGTGCACTGCTATATATCGCTGAATGTGACAAAAGGCACAGTAAAGCAGCATCCACTGTGATCATAAAATAGTGCTACTTAGCTGAAAAATCACTGTCCTGTCTGTGATCCAATGTGCAAAGATCTTTTAAACTTTGAATTATAAAAATTTTCAAATATGCAGGACAGTGGAGAAAATACTATAGTAAACTCACAAGCCCATCACTGAGACTGAACAATTATTAACATTTTGCCATATATGCTTCAGTTGATTCTTGCTGAAGTGTTTTAAAATAAATTATAGATGTGATTTTTCATCTCTGTATTTGAGTATGCGCCTCTATAAAATAAGGACATCTCCTTACATAATCTCCATATCATTATCACACCTAACAAAATTACCAATGACTACTTAATATTGTCACATATTCAGTACATATTAAATTTTCCCAATTGTTGTTTAATTTTCAGTTGATTTACACCAGGATCTGAACAAAGCCCACACATTATATTTCATCGTTATATCTAATAAGTTTCTTTTAATCAAGAATTTATAGTGATTTTTGATACTATAGCTTCTCAATGTCACATATATAAAATGCAGGCATATTTTAGGGTCAGATCCTGTGACAAAAATACAGTCCATTAGGGACAGTATGCTTTAGCTTTTCTTAGGATTATGTAGTCCTTTAGGATTAAATATTTTCCATTAGGTTTAAATATTGTAAAATAGAAACTGTCAAGTTGCTGAAGGCAAGGGAAACAAAAGCAAACATGAACTATTGGGACTTCATCAAGATAAAACCTTCTGCACAGCCAAGGAAACAATCAACAAAACTAAAAGTCAGCCTACAGAATGAGACAATATATTTGCAAATGACATTTCCGATAAAGGGTTAGTACCCCAAATCTATAAAGAACTTATGAAACTCAACACCCAAAAAAACAGACAACCCAGTTCAGAAATGGGCAGAAGACATGAATAGACACTTTTCCAAAGAAGACATTCAGATGGCTAACAGACACATGAAATGATGCTCAACATCACTCATCATCAGGGAAATACAAATCAAAACCATGATGAGATACCACCTTATACCTGTAAGAATGGCTAAAATTAACAACACAAGAAACAACAGGTATTGGCAAGGATGTGGAGAAAGGGAAACCCTCTTGCTCTGTTGGTGGGAATGCAAACTGGTACAGCCATTCTGGAGAACAGTATGGAAGTTCCTCAAAAAACTAAAAATAGAACTACCCTATGATCCAGCAATTACGCTTGTAGGTATTTACTAAAATGATACAAAAATACAGATTCAAACTCTTTATAGCAGCATTATCAGTAATAGCCAAACTATGGAGAGAGACCAAATGTTCATCACTGATGAATGGATAAAGAAAATGTGGGATAAAAGAAAATGTAGGAAACACACACACACACAGGAATATTACTCAGCCATCAAAAAGAAGGAAATCTTGCCATTTGCAACAACATGGATGGAGCTAGAATGTATTATGCTAAGCAAAATAAGTCAATCAAAGAAAGACAAATACCATATGATTTTACTCATATGTGGAATTTAAGAAACAAAACAGATGAACATATGGGAAGAGGGTGAAAGAGAAGAGAGGGAGGGCTAGATGGGTGATGGGTATTAAGAAGGGCACTTGTTATGATGAGCACTAGGTGTTGTACGTAAGTGATGAAATACTGAATTCTCTTCCTGAAACCAATATTGCACTGTATGTTAACTAAAATTTAAATTAAACAAACAAATAACAAAATAGAAACTGCGTGAAGAGATGTTTTATATTAAACCTTAGGACTGGTGTTTTGATTTGTGACAAGGAACATTCAGAATGCACCAAGCAGATTACTAGAACCTCATAAATCTGGCACCTTCTCATGTCTATTCTCTATTGCAGAGTGTTTCACAGCAAGACTTCTGCTAGGAATGTCTAATGAGGATTCTTGCAGGGCGTTCTGAAGGTGCATGAGAGACTGCCATGGCTCACACCCTCTGAATGGTAGTAACTCAGACAACAAGGGAGAGGGCAGAAAGGGCATCTGTTTTCAATTGTGATATAAAAATCTTGCCAAAGGCTACAACAGATTTGGAGACCACCCTTTGGGGGAGAAAGCAGTTCTGTGTTGGCTGGACATCACAAACGTTCTCTGGATCCAGGGTTCTGGCTTATTATGTGCTGGCAATTCATCGGGTCTCTTGTTGTGCAGATACCAAAAAATCCAAGAAAATCTGAAACGTTATCCACGATAGCTTTCTTCCCTGTCCAGCTAGCTTTAAAACCGGATGCTCCATTTGTCTATAAGCTCTTACAATCCTTGAGAGCAATTATTATGTTAAAAGATGAAGCAAGTTGTTCTTACCATGCAGGCAAGATTATTTCCAAGGAAACTTTAATTTAAGAATATAACACCAGATGCCATTTTCCTAAAATACTACTAGTGTCCTATCCTATCATGGGAAATTTCAGGCTTCAGGGCAGGATATACCACATAGACTTTGAAACACTGGCTTCATCCAGTGTGAACCTTAGATAATTAATGAGTCTAATCCTAAGAACTAAATGAGCATGGCCATAAACATTTAAACTACAAAAGTTGCTGAATAAAATCACTTGTGTACTAATTCTATTTGCTAACTCTAAAATCCCCTTTCCCTCTGACTTCCTGACTGTGCCTTCAGTACACCCACCATATGGGCTCCTGCCTGAGGCCCGCTGCAGAAACTGTTTTGTTGGCTGGAATGCTCTTCCCCCGATCTTGACGTAGCCGGTCCTCACTTGTCAAGTCTCAGCTGTGACAGTTTCAAGGAGAGCTTCCCTCAACTCCAAACTAGAGTAACTCCCTCACATATGTATTTTCTCCATCCTATTTTATTCTGCCAACACTTAACTACCATCCCAAACATCTTGTGTATATATTTGTTTATCAGTTTGCGGTTATCTCTCACCACTTGAAGTTCAGCTTCAGGAAAGCAAGGGCCTTGTCTAATTTCACTTCTGTATCTTCAACAACTAAAATAGGGTCTGGCATACCATAGGAGCTCAGTAAATATTCACCGAAGAAATGGTCAGTTCCCTGTCTTTGTAGCAAAACTGCACTGAAACTTGGTGAAATAAATAATTCCGGGACAAATGAAATAGAGAAGACCTACTATTCTGGCAATTTATGCTTACTAGAACCTTGACCAAAAAAAGGGGGAAAAGTTTACTAAAAGAAGTCTTAAAGACAATTAGTAAGCTCCAGTGTCCAAAGTGTACCTAATACCATTATCACGGATGACAGAATTATTTTTACTGTGTTTTGCTTCACAGATGTAGAAGAAAGGAGATTTCTAAAACAAACAAAATGTGCTTCAAATGAAAGGGAAGGAAGAGAAATAGATCACCATAACCAGTTAAAATAATTTTTTCTTTTAGTCAATTTTTGTAACACCAAAGTGTCTTCTCACTTTTACCTTAAAAGAATGGCTACACAGCTTATGATCAGACCCTATCTCTAACCAATGAATCTAAAATGGGAACAAATAATTGGTTATTTTGCTGTATCTTTAGTGAAAAACGATGCAAAAGAGCCGGTGACAGAAGTAACACACTGGGCACCATTTTCCTCATAAAAGCTCTAACAGCAGTAGGTCAACAGTAGATGGGGAACATGCCTAGAGCCCCACTGATTTATTTATTTACTTACTTATTTATTCATTTATTTACTTACTTAGGAGCCTTTTTATTACTTTACCTTCTACTAAGAGTGATGACAAAAGCCCTGAGTAAGATAGCCATCCAGCATCAATAGTTCTTTTGAGCACCTGCTATGTGCCCCACACCATGCTCCAAATGATAGGAAAGGCATATGAAATAGAAGCTCCAGATTTGAGGAACTTAACACCTCAATTAAAGAGATAAAACACAGGCACCTGGTGGCTCAGTCGGTTAAGTGTCCGACTCTTGGTTTCAGCTCAGGTAATGATCTCACAGTTCATGAGTTCAAGCCCCACATTAGGCTCTGTGCTGACAGTGTGGCGCCTGCTTGGGATTCTCTCTCCCCCGTTCTCTCTGCCCCTCCCCCGCTTGTGTGTGCTCTCTCTCTCTTTCTCTCAAAATAAGTAAACATTTAAAAAAACATAAAACAAAACTATGAGACCATTGAACGGTGATGATCTGCAGCAGAAATCCAAGTGCTGGAAATGTGGAAGTTGCACTAAGATGACAGGTTTGGTGGAGGAAGAACAGTAGTGGGAAGTAGCAAAGAGCCCGAGCCACAGAGCTTCCTTGCTGCAGAGAAGGCCTGTGCTGGGAACAGGTAGAGTCCGTTTATACACCCGAGGAGAGCAAACTGACCAGACCCTAGGGCTGCCTTTCGAGGAGGCTGCCCACACATCTGAAGTTTTAACATCCTTTGCTATACATGCTGCACAAAGGTTGCAAACTAACAACACGTGGTCCCTGCCCAGCCCCGTGAAGCCTTCTTGACTAGCGTATTGCTTTTTCAACTGCGAATTTTTATATAAGGATCTGGATTTCTGCTTTCCCTTGAAAAACTGAAGTCTGGCAGCACCGAACCTATATTCTTGCACAACGATAGTTGACTGGAGCTGAGGAGGAGCTACCCCTTTCAGACAGAATACACATACTTTATTTCCACAGTTTCCTCCCTTACCAATTATCTGATGCTCAGCCTCACTAGTTTACATGCCTGCCTGGCCCCTGTAGGCATCTGCATGTGGGACTCTTTTTCCACAAAACTCTCAATTACAGGAATTCTTGTCTGGAGAGTGAAAAGTGGGTAAACCAAGAGGGTCACTATGCCATAATGAACCACTGTTACTGTTACTAATAAGTCCCACTTCCCTTAGGGGCACTGATAGTTCTACATTGAACTAAACTCTGTCTTCTGGTAAGTTCTGCTGTTTGGTCTTAGTTCTGCTCCCCAGACGCATGCAAACACAAGACAGCCCATGAGAAAACAGAAAAAAGCTCTCATGTTTTGTGTTTTTTCACACATTGATGAGGATCCAGTTTTCTCTTTTAATAAAGGGAATAATATAAGCTCTTCACTCTCAACAGGTAATAGTTTAACAAAAGAGAAGTGCTGGCAAGGACATGGAGAAATTGGAACCCTTGCACCCTGCTGGTAGAAATGCAAAATGTTCAGCTACTACAGAAAAAAGTACAGAGGTTCCTCAAAAAAATAAAAATAGAACTACCATATGAATCAGTAATCCCACTTCTGGGTATACATCCAGAAAAAGTTGAAATCAGGATCTCAAAGAGACACAAGCACTCACTCTCATGTTCATTGCAGCCCTATTCACAATAGCTAAGATGTGGAAGCAAATTAAATGTTCATCAGTAGATGAATGGGTAAAAAAAAAAAATGTGTATATACATATACAAGAATATTATTCAGCCTTAAAAATGAAGGGGCGCCTGGGTGGCGCAGTCGGTTAAGCGTCGGACTTCAGCCAGGTCACGATCTCGCGGTCCGTGGGTTCGAGCCCCGCGTCGGGCTCTGGGCTGATGGCTCAGAGCCTGGAGCCTGTTTCCGATTCTGTGTCTCCCTCTCTCTCTGCCCCTCCCCCGTTCATGCTCTGTCTCTCTCTGTCCCAAAAATAAATAAACGTTGAAAAAAAAAATTAAAAAAAAAAAAAAGATTTAAACAGTATAACAGAAAGTGAATTTAGAATAATAGTCATAAAATTAATCGCTGGGCCTGAAAACAGTATAGAGGACAACAGAGAATCTGTTGCTACAGAGATCAAGGGTCTAAGGAACAGCCAGGAGGAGTTAAAAAATGCTATTAATGAGCTGCAAAATAAAATGGAGACAACCACGGCTCGGATTGAAGAGGCAGAGGAGATAATAGGTGAACTAGAAGATAAAATTATGGAAAAAGAAGAAGCTGAGAAAAAGATAAAAAAATCCAGGAGTATGAGGGGAAAATTAGAGAAATAAGTGATGCACTAAAGAGAAATAATCTACGCATAATTGGTATTCCAGAGGAGGAAGAGAGAGGGAAAGGTGCTGAAGGTGTACTTGAAGAAATAATAGCTGAGAACTTCCCTGAATTGGGGAAGGAAAAAGGCATTGAAATCCAAGAGGCACAGAGAACTCCCTTCAGACGTAACTTGAATCGATCTTCTGCACGACATATCATAGTGAAACTGGCAAAATACAAGGATAAAGAGAAAATTCTGAAAGCACCTAGAGATAAACCTCCTCTAACATATAAAGGGAGACCTATAAGACTCATGACCGATCTCTCTACTGAAACTTGGCAGGCCAGAAAGGAATGGCAGGAGATCTTCAATGTGATGAACAGAAAACATATGCAGCCGAGAATCCTTTATCCAAGAAGTCTGTCATTTAGAATAGAAGGAGAGATAAAGGTCTTCCCAAACAAACAAAAACTGAAGGAATTCGTCACCACTAAACCAGCCCTACAAGAGATCCTAAGGGGGATCCTGTGAGACAAAATACCGGAGACATCGTTACAAGCATGAAACCTACGGACATCACAATGACTCTAAACCCGTATCTTTCTATAATAACACTGAATGTAAATGGACTAACTGTACCAACCAAAAGACATAGGGTATCAGAATGGATAAAAAAACAAGACCCATCTATTTTCTGTCTACAAGAGACTCATTTTAGACCTGAGGACACCTTCAGATTGAGAGTGAGGGCATGGAGAACTATTTATCATGCCACTGGAAGTCAAAAGAAAGCTGGAGTAGCCATACTTATATCAGACAAACTAGACTTTAAATTAAAGGCTGTAACGAGATGAAGAAGGGCATTACATAATAATCACAGGGTCTATCCATCAGGAAGAGCTAACAATTATAAATGTCTATGCGCCGAATCAGGAGCCCCCAAATATATAAAACAATTAGTCACAAACATAAGGAACCTTATTGATAAGAATGTGGTAATTGCAGGGGACTTTAACACTCCACTTACAGAAATGGATAGATCACCTAGACACACGGCCAATAAAGAAACAAGGGCCCTGAATGACACATTGGATCAGATGGACTTGACAGATATATTTAGAACTCTACATCCCAAAGCAACAGAATATACTTTCTTCTCGAGTGCACATGGAACATTCTCCAAGATAGATCACATGCTGGGTCACAAAACAGCCCTTCATAAGTATACAAGAATTGAGATCATACCATGCATACTTTCAGACCACAATGCTATGAAGCTTGAAATCAACCACAGGAAAAAGTCTGGAAAACGTCCAAAAGCATGGAGGTTAAAGAACACCCTACTAAAGAATGAGTGGGTCAACCAGGCAATTAGAGAAGAAATTAAAAAATATATGGAAACAAACGAAAATGAAAATACAACAATCCAAACGCTTTGGGATGCAGCAAAGGCAGTCCTGAGAGGAAAATACATTGCAATCCAGGCCTATCTCAAGAAACAAGAAAATTCCCAAATACAAAATCTAACAGCACACCTAAAGGAAATAGAAGCAGAACAGCAAAGACACCCCAAACCCAGCAGAAGAAGAGAAATAATGAAGATCAGAGAGGAAGTAAACAATATAGAATCTAAAAAAACTGTAGAGCAGATCAACGAAAACAAGACTTGGTTTTTTGAAAACATAAACAAAATTGATAAACCTCTAGCCAGGCTTCTCAAAAAGAAAAGGGAGATGACCCAAATAGATAACATCATGAATGAAAATGGAATTATTACAACCAATCCCTCAGAGATACAAGCAATTATCAGGGAATACTATGAAAAATTATATGCCAACAAACTGGACAACCTGGAAGAAATGGACAAATTCCTAAACACCCACATGCTTCCAAAACTCAATCAGGAGGAAATAGAAAGCTTGAACAGACCCATAACCAGCGAAGAAATTGAATCCGTCATCAAAAATCTCACAACAAATAAGAGTCCAGGACCAGATGGCTTCCCAGGGGAGTTCTACCAGACGTTTAAAGCAGAGGTAATACCTATCCTTCTCAAGCTATTCCAAAAAATAGAAAGGGAAGGAAAACTTCCAGACTCATTCTACGAAGCCAGTATTACTTTGATTCCTAAACCAGACAGAGACCCAGTAAAAGAAGAGAACTACAGGCCAATATCCCTGATGAACATGGATGCAAAAAATCTCAATAAGACACTAGCAAATCGAATTCAAAAGCATATAAAAAGAATTATTCACCATGATCAAGTGGGATTCATTCCTGAGCTGCAGGGCTGGTTCAACATTTGCAAATCAATCAACGTGATACATCACATTAATAAAAGAAAAGATAAGAACCATATGATCCTGTCAATCGATGCAGAAAAGGCCTTTGACAAAATTCAGCAACCTTTCTTAATAAAAACCCTCCAGAAAGTCGGGATAGAAGGAACATATGTAAAGATCATAAAAGCCATTTATGAAAAGCCCACAGCTAACATCATCCTCAATGGGGAAAAACTGAGAGCTTTTTCCCTGAGATGAGGAACACGACAGGGATGCCCACTCTCACCACTGTTGTTTAACATAGTGTTGGAAGTTCTAGCATCAGCAATCAGACAACAAAAGGAAAGCAAAGGCATCAAAATTGGCAAAGATGAAGTTAAGCTTTCACTTTTTGCAGATGACATGATATCATACATGGAAAATCCGATAGACTCCACCAAAAGTCTGCTAGAACTGATACATGAATTCAGCAAAGTGGCAGGATACAAAATCAATGTACAGAAATCAGTTGCATTCTTATACACTAATAATGAAGCAACAGAAAGACAAATAAAGGAACTGATCCCATTCACAATTGCACCAAGAAGCATAAAATACCTAGGGATAAATCTAACCAAAGATGTAAAACATCTGTATGCTGAAAACTATCGAAAGCTTATGAAGGAAATTGAAGAAGATATAAAGAAATGGAAAAACATTCTGTGCTCATGGATTGGAAGAATAAATATTGTCAAAATGTCAATACTACCCAAAGCTATCTACACATTCAATGCAATCCCAATCAAAATCGCACCAGCATTCTTCTCAAAGCTAGAACAAGCAATCCTAAAATTCATATGGAACCACAAAAGGCTCCGAATAACCAAAGTAATTTTGAAGAAGAAGAACAAAGCAGGAGGCATCACAATCCCAGACTTTAGCTTCTACTACAAGCTGTAATCATCAAGACAGCATGGTATTGGCACAAAAACAGACATATAGACCAATGGAATAGAATAGAAACCCCAGAACTAGACCCACAAATGTATGGCCAACTCATCTTTAACAAAGCAGGAAAGAACATCCAATGGAAAAAAGACAGTCTCTTTAACAAATGGTGCTGGGAGAACTGGACAGCAACATGCAGAAGATTGAAACTAGACCACTTTCTCACACCATTCACAAAAATAAACTCAAAATGGATAAAGGACCTGAATGTGAGACAGGAAACCATCAAAACCCTAGAGGAGAAAGCAGGAAAAGACCTGTCTGACCTCAGCCGTAGCAATTTCTTACTTGACACATCCCCAAAGGCAAGGGAATTAAAAGCAAAAATGAACTACTGGGACCTTATGAAGACAAAAACCTTCTGCACAGCAAAGGAAACAACCAACAAAACTAAAAGGCAACCAACGGAATGGGAAAAGATATTTGCAAATGACATATTGGACAAACGGCTAGTATCCAAAATCTATAAAGAGCTCACCAAACTCCACACCCGAAAAACAAATAACCCAGTGAAGAAATGGGCAGAAAACATGAATAGACACTTCTCTAAAAAGACATCCGGATGGCCGACAGGCACATGAAAAGATGCTCAATGTCGCTCCTCATCAGGGAAATACAAATCAAAACCACACTCAGATATCACCTCACGCCAGTCAGAGTGGCCAAAATGAACAAATCAGGAGACTATAGATGCTGTAGAGGATGTGGAGAAATGGGAACCCTCTTGCACTGTTGGTGGGAATGCAAATTGGTGCAATCACTCTGGAAAACAGTGTGGAGGTTCCTCAGAAAATTAAAAATAGACCTACCCTATGACCCAGCAATAGCACTGGTAGGAATTTACCCAAGAGATACGGAGTACTGATGCATAGGGGCACTTGTACCCCAATGTTTATAGCAGCACTCTCAACAATAGCCAAATTATGGAAAGAGCCTAAATGTCCATCAACTGATGAATGGATAAAAAATTTGTGGTTTATATACACAATGGAGTACTACGTCTCAATGAGAAAGAATGAAATATGGCCCTTTGTAGCAACATGGATGGAACTGGAGAGTGTGATGCTAAGTGAAATAAGCCATACAGAGAAAGACAGATACCATATGGTTTCACTCTTATGTGGATCCTGAGAAACTTAACAGAAACCTGTGGGGGAGGGGAAGGAAAAAAAAAAAGAGGTTAGAGTGGGAGAGAGCCAAAGCATAAGAGACTCTTAAAATCTGAGAACAAACTGAGGGTTGATGGGGGATGGGAGGGAGGGGAGGGTGGGTGATGGGTATTGAGGAGGGCACCTTTTGGGATGAGCACTGGGTGTTGTATGGAAACCAATTTGACAATAAACTTCATATATTGAAAAAATAAATAAAAAATAAATAACACCTCAATCATATTTGTAATGACAAAAAAAAAAAAAAAAGAATGCAAGAAAACCAGGTACAAACGAGTCAGAAGCCAAGGGAAGCAGGGAGTGAAGAACAATGTCTAGATATGACATTGGACTTGAGATACTTTATCAACAGATCCTGTGCCTATTAGATGCAAAGCACCAGACATAAGCACATGCCAGGACACCAGGAGGAACCTAAGACCCTTGCTTACACCCAGGTGACAAGCAATCCGTGAGGGGCAAATCTCACCCCTCACCTTCCACCATAGGAAGCAAGACCTACCCTCTCACCAAGTTGCACACACACCACAGACTTCCCTAGGAAAGGGGCCTGGATGTCAGGTAGCCAAAACTATGGCACTTGCCCCCAGCAGCAGTGAAATACCGTGACTCTATTAGCAGTGAAGTCTTTTCCTCTCCAGACCAACCACTCTGCTTCCCTCACATAATTGGATTTCAAGTCTCCTTCTCTGATCATTCCTTCTAAAAGTGTAGTTCCCCCAGTCTGTCCTCTAAGTCAGTCTGAGGGGTGCAAAGTACGGCTGGGCTATCACCTTCCTCATTTTCAAAACACACAGTTTCCCCATGTAGCCTCCTATTATGCAACTGCATGAGGGTTGTTTGGATATGGAAGAATGCAAAGCATTGGTTTTCAGCTAACAAGCTAAAAGTGATAAATATTTGGGGAATCAGTAAAAACTTCATCTCAGGATAATTAATCAAAACAAAATAAATAAATACGCCGGCCTGAGAGAATTGGAAATCTTTATCATGTATGTGTATAATCAATATTTCTGAGACTCTCATCCCCCAAAATACTTTCACAGTGTTTGGGTGAGGGGCTAAAAGCAGTCTTGTCTTTAGCTGCCTTTTGCACAACACTGTAGCTGCACACTACCCACCAATTTCTCTTTAAAACCAAAGGCTCCACTGGGCTAACCCAATAGTTGTTTTCCAAGAAAAGCAGTCCAGAGGTAGACGGGAAAAACCACTTCAGAATCGACTCTGGAGTCCTCCGTTTTCCTGTGCAGCAAAGTTATAATAAGTCCCTGCTCTGAGGCATAGAATCTTTGGAGTATTTAAGCAGTAGAATGGAAAAACACCATATATTCCTCATTGAAGTTGGACTGTGGTTTCAAATTTATTTTCCTAATAATCATATTTTTCAGAAATGTGAAGTTTCTGAAATGGTCAAACCCACAAAAAATGAACTGCTGTTTTCAGGCACATTAGTATCCCATTCCCATGCTGCAAACACTAAATTAAATTAGCATATTACATTTAAGAGGGAAAAAATCTTTACCTGCTCTTAATAGCAAAACCATGGGTGAAAAAAAATACACACACACACACACACACACACACTCACACACACACACTTTCAACACAAACCACATTAATCCATGGAAAAGTACATTCCAAGAGTTATTTGTGAATATTTTCAAATCTACAGCATAATGCCATCTTGTCTGTGGAAAGTTTATAACACCCCTTGCTCGGATTTCCAGGAGCAGCAAGAGCCGGGATTGTCTATGTCATAATAAACTCTACTCCTCTGATCTTGAAACCTTTGCCTCACTCTGCTATTGTCACCCTCACCTGCATTTTACACTCTGGCAACACACGAAGCTCCTGTTAACTCCAGGGACATTCAGAAGACGAGAGAGCCCAGTGCTCCCTAATTACCATGTTCCCTTCTAATTATAGTTATCAAACACTGCTTAAGGAGAGCAAGGTGCTCTCTTCAGATGTGCTGTCTTCATCTGGGTAGACCCCTCCCCCCCAAAAAAAAACTAATAGAGAATCTTGAATGTAACAACAAATTCTCAATAATTATCAATGAATTCTCAGTAAATGTCAACTTCCTGCTCCCATCTCATCAGCAAAGGAAGACTCTAAAGCTGCTTCCTGGATGAGCCACATTTTTGTTTCCCTCTCTTTCTTGAGGAAACGACTTTCCCATTAACTTCCCAGAACTTCCCTAAAGCTTTGTTCTTGGAAAAAGTGAAAGGCCCAAACAATTTCAAGATATTTGAAAAGGAGCCTAGGGAGTTGGGAAGGGGTCTTGGTCAGTGCACAGCTGAATGAAGGACTATGGAAAACAAAGGTCACACTTGCCTAGAGCTGGCCTGTCCTAATATTTTAACATAAAAGGGAATAAACTAGGGGCGCCTGGGTGGCTCAGTCGGTTAAGCACCTGACTTTGGCCCAGGTCATGATCCCACACTTCATGGGTTCAAGCCTCACGTTGGGCTCTGTGCTGACAGCTCAGAGCCTGGAGTCTGTTTCAGATTCTGTGTCTCCCTGTCTCTCTGCCCCTCCCTCACTCTGTCTCACTGTCTCCCCAAAATAAATAAACATTAAAAAAATTTTTTTAAGAAAAGGGAATGAGCTCTGGTCTTTGCTGTCTTCTACTAATTGAATTACAGGGGGGAAAATGTAAGGGAGCAAAAAGAATGAAGACAGGCAAAGGAAACTCAATGCTCATCTGAGAAAGAAGTAGCACACTTTAGCATTTGTTTTATTGTTGTCTTCCCACAAAATGCTAAATAAAGGAGACAAGGATTATGCTGGCCTTACTGATTGCTAATGCACAATCCCTACCACAGTGCTTGACTAGTTGCCCTTCAATTGAGTACTTGTTGAATAAAGGAATAAAAATTTACTCCTATTTACTTATATTAGTCATTCATTTGCCATTATGATCAAAAAGTAGGACTTTACCAAATTACGACAATAGATTACGCAAGTGAGAAGCTACATCATCTGCCATGCTAAAAGACCCTACTAGCCCACATAGGCTGTTGCCCAGAGTTTGCTTTTGAAAGGTATGCACTAGCATAGACCAAGAAGGTGGGCCGGACACTGCACAAGAGGGGAGGGTTGAGGGAGCTCTGACACGCGCTAAATGTGGCCCTCCTCTTAATTTCCTCATGCTAAGTATTAAAGACAAAAGACCTCCACTACACCTGGATTTTCCCAAACATAGCGTGATATTAGGGAAGATAAAAATGGTGCACTTTGACAAACATCTAATGAGATGTTCCTATTCTCAAGGTGCTTACAACATAACCGGTAATGTCCTGCAAAGATAAGTAAGGATGCTGTATTTTACAGAGGCTGTGATTACGAATGAGTTTATGTAGCTCTCTGGGGACCAGGGTGGGAGGTGAATGCACACAGGCATAAGTTTGTCTGGGACCTCTCTGTGTTTGTGTTTAAGTGATTCTCCATAAAAAAGCTCTGAGTGCAGATGAGTCTCTCTTCCTTTACAGATACTTTTTCCCTTTCTCTTTGTCTGTCTGACTCTTCCCTTTTGATTTTCATCCTCTCTGCCATCTTTTCCCTATTGAACTAAAATACAGAAATGAAGTATATACCTTGCCTCTTTGTTAATCGAGTAGAATTTATATTCCTTGTTCTTAGAACATTCTATAGTTTCTCACTAAGACTGAATGTTATACTGCTATTCCTACGGAGATGGCCTCTGGTCTTTTTTGCTGCATCAATAACCCTTGATAGAATTAAGGCTTCCCAGTGGTACTAATGGACTGAGGGTGTTCATTCTTGTGGTCTCTCCCACCCCATTCCCACCTAAGACAATATGAAGAACTATCTTCCTCAAGCTTTTTTTTTTTTAAAAAAAACTATGCAATTTCTCTGCCCCTGAATGTAAAGTGGTGCCATGTCATGTTTCCATCAGAAAACCTGCAGCAGGAATGAAGATCAACTGAGATCTCATGTGGTTAAACCTGTCAATGCCTATACAGATACAATGGATCATTGTTTTGTTGCTCATTACTATTAAAATGTGTCAATAACCTGGTAAAAGTCACTAGATCAATATCTAGTGGAAACAAACTGGACACAAACTCATGTGGTTAGGAAAAAATATGCATTTTCTAATTTAGAAATTCTTAGTAGGAAATTTCCTTCCACCTGAAGCTAGGTACTTTGAAAAGTAACAAAAGTAAGAGGTGAACTAATATCAAACAAGAGATGTTTTTCTGGACCATGCCCTAAGATTCAAGAATAACACTCTCCTGAAAAGAGACTGTGTGAACTCCACAAGACAAGGGAAAAAGTGACAAGCCCAGGGCCAGGAAGGACTTCACCAAAGTGTAGATAAAATGCCAGTATGAGAGAAATGTGCAACATAAAAGGACATCACAGTATGTCTAATATTTAAGTGAAGATACTTGGAATTTGGTCAAGAACAATATCCATTGCCCCAGATGTCTGGAAAGAAATGCCAATTTCATAATTGTACATGAGACAGTAAATTCGTTCTCATCACTAAGATTTGACAGGATGAAACTCCTAGCCACACAGCACAGGGAAGTGTGGTTGTCATTAGGGCCGTTTCTGAAATGTTCCCAGTGCTCCTTACACATGTTAAGACAGACCGCACTTCCCCACCCCCTTCGAAGTTCCTCAGATTCAAATGACTTGCTCAAGCCAATGAAACAAGGATAGGAGTGATGGTGTCAGTCTCTGGAGGATGTTAAAAGCCAGTGAGCAATTATCAACATTCCCTTCCTCTGGCCACAGGGATTATGGACAAATATTGAGATAAAACACCCCCCCCCCCCAAGCCTGAGTCCCTGTATGTCTCAGATAAACGGACCCTTCTGCTGCCTTGTGTTGGATATGCAGAGTACACATATTTGGGGGGGGGGGGGGCGGGGGGGGAGGAGTCAAGCCACTGAGACTTTGGACTTGTTACTGAAGCATAATCACCTCGAACACATCAATATAGGAGATAATCACTTTGACCAAACTGAACATATTTAACTATAGAAAAGCAGCTTTGTATATGAATAAAATATTTACTTACATGGAAACCTAAAACTGTGAAAATGAAAGAAAAAATAGCAAAAAAGTAAAACTAGGAAGGGCAAGATTCTGTCCTGTTCGGTAGATGAAGACCATAGGTTTTTTTCCTAATCTAAACCAGCAGAGAGGCAACATGGTACACAATGAGACGTCAGCTGTCCTCATATCTACAGAAGCCTCATTCTACTCAAAGCAGTGTCTAATAAATTCATGGCCGACTCTTTGATAATTTCATCTCTCAGAAGGTAGAGAAACATTCGTGATAAATTCAAACAAAGGAATACTGTCAAGATCTATGTGTCAAGTCACATATCCTAGCCTTAAGAAAAACACATAATTAAAAATTTAGAAATTGTCTTTTACCTTTCTTTCCTTTCCTTTCCTTTCCTTTCCTTTCCTTTCCTTTCCTTGAGGCAGCCATGAATGGCATGGCCAGCAAAACCAGAGTCAAAAAGGCAGTTTGGCCTGAGAAAGTAGATAGGAATGACAAGATCAGGGCCAGGGAGGCCAGCAGGGTTAGGATCAAGGTAGTGGTCAGGGCTGAGCAGCCCAGGGGGACCAGCAATGCCAAAGCCAAGGAGGCAGCTTGGATGAGGAAGGTAGCTGGCAGGGCCAGGAAACCAGGTAGTTATAGGGAAAACAAGCAAATAAAAAAATATATTAGGAAAGATGAGGGGCATTTTTTTAATGCTTCAATGGTCTAAGCAGGGGTAACACATGCCATTGCAGCTCATGTACATTGTCATTTATCTGCCCACTCACTTCACTGTCATAGAGTAGCAGCTAGGTCTGCAGTGGGCTCCCTCATCCCACTGGCCCTTCCCTTTAGCTTCTCTGACTCTTTGGGCCAGGTACATGTTTAGCTTCCCCCGCAGGACACCAGCATCATCAAACTTGCAGGCCTCGAGGTGGTGAGAGTTTGACTCCCATTTCTGTCCATCCTCATGGGTTCCTACTGTCCTTAACACCCTCACTTCACATCTATCATCACTGCCTGACTGTCTTTCCTGTTGACGTCAGGCTCCAGCCCTGGATGCGAAGATAGAGTCTTACGTACTATTTAAACAGCTTACGCAATTGCATGTGGTCAAATCTATATAATAAATCCCTTTCAGGGAGCCTTGGTGGCTCAATTGGTTAAGCGTCTGACTTCAGCTCAGGTAACGATCTCACAGTTCATGAGTTTGAGCCCCACATCAGGCTCTGTGCTGACAGCTTAGAGCCTGGAGCCTGCTTCAGATTCCTCTCTGTGTCCCTCCCCTGCTCACACTTTGTCTCTCTCTCTCTCTCTCAAAAATAAGTAAACATTAAAAAAAAATTTGTTTAAATCCTTTTCTCGGATAAAAGCCTAATACAGCCCCACATCAGTGGTTAAGACAGCAGAATGAGGGCTCTGGAATTACTGCGTGGGTTTGAATCTTAATCATTCTGTACCTCAGTGTCCTCACCTGTAAAATATCAAAATATTGGAACCTACCTTATGGGATGTTCTTAGCAACAAAATCATCTGAAGCCAATCTTTTACCCTTTATGCTTCCCTAAACTAAATCTATGCAGCCTGTGCTATATTTCACTTATATAGATTTGAAATGTTTAAAGTCCATGTGTGAATTCAAAGACCACTGTCAAAAACATTCAGATGCAAGACAGAATGTTCTGTTGGCTGAAAAACCTTGGTATTATTCTTTGTTTCTAGAATGAAAAAGGAAAAGTCAGCATTATTAAATTTTGTCAATGCACCAGCCTATTTGATATTGTAATGGAAAATGCACTTGCCTTTCTCTTTTAAATAGAATTTCAAACAAAAACATCTATCAAAAATTATTCCCTAGGAGCTGCCTAATTTGGGGAGTTTGTCATATCTCAATAGTACGAATAGATTAGGAGGGTGGGGAGGGAGGTGGTATAAAGGAACAGTGAATGCATGAGTATTTGAATGTGTGTGTCCAAATGTGTTCATGCCAATTTATACCCTGGAAAAGACTATTTCATGCATGTACTCTGAACATGAGTACAAGTGTAGCAAATGTCTTAAAAGGACTTAGAATAGTGTGTTTATAACATAGTAAGTACTCAATGTTAGATGTTGTTAATATATTATTATTAATGTAGAATGAACAGATTTTTTTCAAGGCTAGGCATAACCACCCTTTTGTTAGACTGAGTGCCTTCTTAAATTGGCCTCCTCCCCATTAGTACTCCATATGGATAGAAGAAAATTAATTCAACTCATTTATTCATTCAGCAAATATTTTCTAGGCACCGCGGGAATACAGAGGTGCACAAAACAGGGACGCTTTTGCAAGGATACGAATCCTGGGAGAAGATGGTGCCTTGTGGCTCACATTTAGTTGTCATGACTCTTTTAGGGTTTATTTCTGGGAAATGCCATTATAGTAACTACTGTATGCAAGTTTCATATGAGGCTGGAAAAGTTGTTTCCAGCTTGCTTTCATGGGTGTAGGTCACTGGAGTCTATGGGGCTGCTTTGTCAGGAAGGCTGACATCCCCTTCCTCCTTCCCTGCACCGTGTCCGATCTTCCTGAAGCTGAAGGCTCAATATACAAGGATGACCTTCCCAGAGAGAGGAAAACACTTGTCTTTGACAAAGAGGATCAGTGTCGGAGAGAGGCAAATGTTTAGTCTCACTGGTCTAACTCTTTCCCACACTACATCCTCTCCTGCCAGCCATGCCAAATCACATGAATTCGAGAAAGTTGGGGAACTCAAGGGTTTGAAGGTACAGAGTATGAAGAGGTGGTCAAGGTCACTGGTTCATTCTGGGCCTGTCTCAGTTCAAGATGGCCAAATGTATTTCAGACTACTGCAGGGGTCAACTCCACCTCAAAATATCCTTTCAGAATTTCATTTTAGCTCTGTTAAAACACTCACACATGGGGAAGAACATTCCAGAATTCTCTTGCTTTTGTGGCTGCGGAATGGCCTCAGGAGCCAGAAACGAGGCTGCTATTTTAAGCCTTGTAGGATAAGGGGAAGATTCTGAGCTCTAGCCTACCCATCAGTGGCAGGGGCACTGACCAGGGTACAGCACAGATCACTGGCAAGATTCCAGTATGCTGATACTGGGTTGTTCCTACAGAAGTTGAGAGTTTTAAGATGCCATGTCTTTAAATTCGTACTTAGTAAGGTATGACCACATTCATGTTTAGCTCCTTAAACATTTGAAAAGGGAAGGTAAACCAATGAAAAGGGGTATATAATGTGCACAGCTGAAAGAGGAAGAGGAAAACCCAGCAAGGAAGCATTATCTTCAAGTGATCTAAGATAAAAGATACAACCATTTTTTCCTAGAAAATAAAAAGCCTTTACTCCTGGCATGATCCTGCCCTTTGTGGCCAGATAGCTGAGAAGTCAACAGGAGTGAGGAAAAAAACAGAGACACTACAGAGAGAAGGAGAGGAAAAAGGATGAAGTGAAAGCTAATTATTCCCGCACTTGACCTTCCAAAACAACTTAAGCAACTTGAAGCATATGTTTTGTGTATAACAAAAATAGTTACTTGATTTATCCTTTTATACTTTGTTTCATAAGAATCTATTATCTTGCAAAAATGAAAACAACAGACAAAACTGAAGGATTCATCATATTTGGCATTAGAATTCCATCACCTAGATTTTAAGGATTTCTGCCCAACCAGTATCTGTAAACACTAGGAAGGTCTATATTTTCCTTTGGAGTTTCTTCTAGGCTCTTTATAGAAAACTTTTCTTCCAAAATTCTTATAAGAACGATTACATTGTGTTGAGATCATAGAATTTAGTGCCTGACATCTTACAAGGTATTTTTAAATTGATTTCTTTGATATCTGATATCTTTCCAACACTTAATTGGAAATTGAAATTACTGACCAACTGACTCTATTTTATAAGTACCTTTATATTTTTCCATCACATAAAAACAAACTACTTTTCTTAGACCTAACTGAGATAATCTATGAGAATCACAATTTATCAAATGAGAAAATTCCACAGTACTTCTCTCAGTTCTTCTAAACACAGCAGCTCGGGCACATTCTGGCCAAGTTGAGTTTGCTCCCTGAATTAAGCAAGCTACTGAATGCCACATGATTTTACACTTCTAAAGCCAAAGCACCAGAATGGAAATGGCCAAAAGGGAACTCTAACCACAAAGTAACCTATCTTCATCACCTCTCTTCAGTTTCAAGAAAAAATCAGAGCCAAGCAAAGTCCAAATTCAATATTATCTCACTTGGTGCAAGATTGCTAAGGCCAGCTTATAATATGCTGGGGTAAAAAAATGAACAGCAGAAAGAGAATTGGATTAATCAGAAGACTAGGATTTGGGATCTGGCTTTAGCACTTACTTCCTATAAATCTTGACAAATCATGTAACTCTCTGAGTTCTTCACTTAAGAAATGAGGAGAACCAGGTGACCCAGAGTTGTTGTGAGATTCAAATTATATGATGTGGGTAAAGAGTAATATGTAAACCATAGAGTAAATAACAAGCTTTTTGAGGTGTTTTACTCTAGATGTCTTCCTAAAGAGCAGCCCATGCCAGTGCCCTGTGCTTGCTGAAAAGCCTGATTACTGCTCGTGACTTTGGAAATCACAGGATCTAAACAAATTAGTCAGCAACCGGCCAGCACTTTGTCAGCATATGGTCACAGGCAGTTACTAATCTAAGCAAGGAGATTCATGTCCAGCCCAGCACAGTACACCGAAGCTGCAAGGCCACCCCAAGGCTAACTATATGTGCCCACCTCTCCTGACTCTGACCACAGCTTCATCTCTTCCTCTGGGTTCACACCTTAGGAAACACCTCCCATTGAAATCAGCCTGGCCCCTGAGCCTCTAGAAACCCACACATCATACCACACCCTTAGACTATTCCTACCTGTGGGCAAGACCTGACAAATAATCCTTCAAATATTTCTAGCCAGTCCCTAGTCATGGACTGTAGCCATTCTAAACGACATCTAAAGGATTTGAGGATTTTTCCTTTGTGTGTTTAATTTTAATGGCCTCTGAGCATTTCCAAATCTAATTATTAGAAATTTGGAAAGAGAAAACAACAATTGTACGTGGGGCTTTGGAAGTCTGGCTGGTTTAGCAAAGGCTGCAAGCTACAGTTTGATTGTAAACATCTCTCTCTGTGCTGTAACCTCACAGTCAACATCTCCCAACTCACACTCATATCCAGGTAAAGGAAGCAATTTTGGCAGAAAGCAAACATTGGATTCCACGTGCCTTTGGGAAGGCATGGATCTCCATGATGAGAAAAGTTAGTTCTAGTCAAAACTAAGCACGTTATTAAAGTGAATATCCTGGAATAAAAGGCGGAGGCACCCTCCAGAGTTCTCTACGGCGCCAACTCATACGATCTAATGCAGCCCAACATTTAGTAAGAATCCTATCTTCTAAAGGGTTAAGAGAAACATTGGCTTAAGGTCTTAGACCAACCAAAGCACAAACTCAGAAGAAACAAGGCAAAGATACAAAAGGATCTTGATCCCTAAAGTTAAAGCTAAGTGTGCCAAGAGAATTCAGCTGGAAATCTGACTGAAGTTAGATGGCTGGATTCAGAAAGTAACTCAAGTGACATTAATCTAGGAGATTCTAGAACCCCACAGACTAATTTATGTTCATATTTTTGTTTTGTTTTGTTTTGTTTTGTTTTTTAACTTACTTATTCCAATAGCAAAAGAGAAAGAAATCCTTTGAGGGTGATAGAATTACAAAATGGATTCATTCATTCAACATAGATTTACTGAGTACAAACAAAACATAAGTAAATTACTGAAAGCATTGCAGGCATGCCAGTAGGGAAGTTATTTTAGATGAAGGGGTAAGATTAAGCATGCATCATTTTTATAAAAACAATCAAATCCTTATTCTTTGGGGGGAAATTTTTAAATACATATACATAAATAGAAAGGCACATACTCTGATTAGGAAATTATCTTTTGTGTTTTCCAAGGTTTTCTGGGAAATTAACTTATTCTTTAAATGCTGAGATAGAGAGAGGTTGGAAAGACAGGCAGATATAGAGAAAAAGGAACATAGATACAGAGAAAGAGAACAAGCTGTGGATTGAGAAGGATCCAGAAGAGATAAGAATTATATTGAACTTTTTAGATAGGAACCGCATTTCAGAAAAGAGGAAAGCTCTAGTTAGAAAAGGGCAGTGATGTTTAGGATTAAAGGTCCAGAGGCAAGACAAAGATGCAATTAGTAAGTGGAATGGTCCAGCCAAGACAACACTATACGAGTGGACATGTATGGGCTCGAAAGGGAGACAGGACAGAACACAGGCCAAATTGAGGAGAAATTTAACATCCATGTTAAGCAGCTTAGGTACTGAACTGAACTGAAATGGGGCTCTGAGGCTGATCTTTACAAGCTCCCAACCCAACTCTACCTCCAGAAATGGTTGGATCTTAGCTAGATGTCCCTGCTCCACCTGCACCACTGGTATTGACTTTCCACAGATAGATAACCTTTGCTTCTAGGAAGAGAAGCCACCCCAGTGCACCTCCAACCTTTACCTGGCCTTCATCTCAGGGATCTGATATTATCAGCGTGAAAACAAGATCTCTTGAAAGCAGCAGGCAAACAGAAAAAACTTTCACACTAAAGTGGGCAACAAATTTCAACCTAAGCAGGGAAGACTTTCTGGTGTCCCAGGGCGTGTCTCAGCAGTTATAAGCACTGTTCTAACCTAGACCTTTTTATGTAAATAATATAATAACCAAGAAAATGGACAGAAGAAAAAAAAAAAAGCTTACTGAAATAGGAACTTCTCAAGGGCAGGAACCTTGTTTTATTCACCTTTGCCTCACCGGAATACCTGGCATATAGCAGATCAGGAGACATTTGTTGACGAATGAATGAATGGATTTAATGGAGCCAAGCATCTAGATAGTTAAGTTTGACAAAACATACACATTCTCCAAGTACCCTCAGGCATGCTTCTAAATCAGTCAAATCCATGGGAAAATTGTAATCTTTCCAGCTGTGAGTATGGGAACAATCCATGTTCTTAACTTTCTTCAGCAGACTCACCGTCTTGAGTGTTTGGACTCAGAACTTGGGTTCGAAGCTCCTGCAGGCTAATTACCAAACACCTGCAGACCTCCTCAGGGCTATAGGGTTCAGGGTGAAGGGCATCTTCCACGATCCCGAGCATTTCTTCCAGACTGACCCCTAGTTTGGCCTGCACCTCCTCTAGCCGCAGTATTTTATCCCATTGCAAGCCTTTGTACTTTGCCAGGAGCTGTAAGTTCAAACCAAGATAGTGGTTATCTTTCATTTCAGAAATTGATAGGTGCTATTTTAATTAGCCAAATTCAACTTTAAGCTGTTGGGTTTTGGTTTTTGTTGTTTTTTTTTTCCTATTCAACCTATCCACAATTCCCATCATTGCTTGAAAATGCACACTGGAGAGGCGCCTGGGTGGCTCAGTCGGTTGAGCGTCCGACTTCGCTCAGGTCACGATCTCACGGTCCGTGAGTTTGAGCCCCGCATCAGGCTCTGTGCCGACAGCTCAGAGCCTGGAGCCTACTTCAGATTCTGTGTCTCCCTCTCTCTCTGGCCCTCCCCCCATTCATGCTCTGTCTCACTCTGTCTCAAAAATAAATAAATGTTAAAAAAAAATTTTTTTTTAAAAAAGAAAATGCACACTGGATTCATATGTTTGGAATTAAACATGCTTGTGTGACACTCGCAGGCTAGTTAAATATTTTTCCTTAAAATTCCTAATATCCCACTGATTTGTTTTTTGTTTTTTGTTTTTTGTTTTTTGTTTTTTGTTTTTTTTTTTTTTTTTTTTTTTTTTTTTTTTTTTTTTTTTGCCTGCTACCACTTTCCCTCAGGGCTATTTCTTGGAATGATTTTTTTTCTTTTATCCCTATTCAGTTCATCCCTAATACACCACTCTCTATAAAGTCTACAGAAAGCTACTCAATTCTCATGTGACCTGGGTCCTGAGGTGGACACTGTATGCCCGATTTCATTAGAGCACTTCCTGTTTACCACATGCCTCTTTGAAAATGGCTAATGAATTTAAGTATCTGGGCATTTGGAGTAAAGTCCCAGATTTTAAATGAAAACCTCATTGGTGACCTTATGAAAAACCACTTCATTAGATCGCTGGTAGAACTAGCTCTGTATGCTTCTCCACCCTCAAGGGAAGAGTGTGGCTTCCAACTGCACCCTGAGGCATCCCTTAGTCTGATGGAGAGGGTTAGGTACAAACCAAATCTTTGTAACCAGGTCCACTTATGGGAACCTCAATCCAGAATGTGTTTCATTCTCCCCAGACCACTCGCAGCCCTTCAGAGCAGGAGACAATCAAAAGAGTGAAGATATCTCTCATCCTAAGGTCTATAAAATTCATTCCTTTAGTGTGAGGCAGGTGCAGACAATACAAACAGCAAAAAGAAGCAAGTAAAAGAAGGGGAAACTAGTCTTCAGGAAAATGTGCATCTGATTT
This sequence comes from Puma concolor, assembly GCF_028749965.1. Classification (NCBI taxonomy): domain Eukaryota; kingdom Metazoa; phylum Chordata; class Mammalia; order Carnivora; family Felidae; genus Puma; species Puma concolor. Next base: position 94,471,670 of record NC_141672.1, on the reverse strand, counting down.
ACTCTTCTATTATGCTGATGATTTGATTTGCTTTCTTTTAGACAGGAAGCAGGGTTTACCAAAAGACCATTGAACTTTGGTTAGGGCCACTCACTTCTGAAGAATGTTAATAACAGAAGTTCTTATATTCATTAGTCCTCTTTTTAAAAGTCTGGCTAATACATTTGAAAGGAGTTAATGATTTTAAGGCAGAACTGGGAAAAGAGAAAAAGAATTCTATTTTTCTGTTCAATTATTTCACAGAACATGGTACCATTTCCAAAGCAAGGACTAAAGCTAAGACCTTTCCTTCTGACTTTGTTTGCTTAGAACATTTAGTTAGCATTTGAGCAGTGCTAGATTTGATACCTCCATGGATTTGCTCTTTTATTTAATTCATTCATCCATGGTCTATATTCCAATGTATTGCCAAATTTGCTTGAGAAAACTTACAAAGACATACATAGAACAATATATTTATATTATACAGAAAAAGAACTTAGGTTGATAATCTCCTAGAATGATACTTTCTTGAAACACAGATCCAAACCCAGCCAAAATAAGCAATGAAGCAAACAGAAGTAATTATACCTGTATATGATTTAAAATGTGCTTTTTATTTCTTTTAATCTTCAACAGCCTTATGAGATGGGTGTTATTACTCTGTTTAAGAGGTGAGACTAAGTGACTTGTCCAAAGTCATCTAACTAGTAAGAAACAGAGCTAGAAATTAAACCCTGATCCTCTAACTCTTTCTTGATTTCTCAAGGCCACATTCTCAGTGAGTCACGGCCAACATCTACACGGTGTTGCTTACACTAGTTCAAATTGCCATTCAAGCCCTATGAATGCATTTCTAAGCACAAACTAAGATTTATGCTAGAAATGAACATTCCAGTGATTTAAAAACACTTTGATAGATGTGTTCCATCAAAAAAAAAAAAAAAAAAAAAAAAAAAGGAAGGAAAAGGAAACATAAAAAAAGATGGCCCCCGAGTGATGACTGTGGGCTCTTCCTAAGGACCTTTTAGTAAACAACAGTCTTCAAGTTTCCATCCCTGGGCTCACTTGGACAAGTCACATTGCCTCAGGCACTTGAACCAAGGAAACTGGGCCAGGGATGTGTGAGGAGAAAGTCTGGGAGGGATGCCTGCTGCTGCCTACAAGGTTGTTTTTTTAAGGCAGCCTCCATGTGTGCTTTTCTTCCATAGACATAGGCACTAGCATACAAAAGTTAGCATTCACTCCAGCAATATCCCAGTTTGCTGTTGGGTCCACATGGCCAATTTGATATGTATTTCAATTAACAACAGCAGCATGGCCATGAGCCACCAAACAGCGTGCTGTGTCGTAGGAGTAAAATAGGAAAGCTGCTTAAGCCCTTTGGAATCTGGCTCAGGAAACAGAAAGATGTGACTTGCAGATGAAGGAAGGGGATGGGTAAGATCACTGTTGCTCAAAGACAGAACTTCATGAAGGAATTTGCCACTTGAGGCCCTGGTGATTGGCCTACTTCACAGTTGTGAGTCAGGGCTATGAGTCAGGGCTATGGGTCATTTCGTCACAAGTTCCTCACTTGTAGCAGGGTGGGGAAATAGGAGAAAGCAGTTCTTTGTCAACATCTAGCACTTTCTTTGCACCGCTGCAAGTACTAAGTCTTCGTATCAGATACCACTTGTGGGAGGCTCCTGAGCTTGTTCCATGCTCGGTGGGCAAGAAAGCAGGCAACAAGTGTTTTGTTGACAGTCATGGAAAGAAGCAGATAAAGGGTGCTAGGATCCTGTCTCAGGTTGGTGTCTCTCAGAAGCAGGCCCTAAGGCAAGTATTTAGAAGAAAGGATGATTGCAAGATGCTGGTAGAGGAGTAGAAAGTGAGACAGGAACAGAAGCCAGTGCAAGGTGTACTGATACAGACAGGTGAGGCCGGGCCCAGCAGACCCTCTGGAGCCTGTATGTAAAAACCTCAGATGTGCCCTGCCTGTGGGCAAGAAAGCTGGGATATTTACCCACTAACTCTCATCCATCATCCGGTGAGGGCTACTTGCAAGCTACTTCCCTAGCACTTCCAGGTTGTGTCAGGTGCATACTCAGAGCTCTGCTACAGACAGAAAAAGCCCTCAGTCCTGGAGAGTTGCTGGAGCTTGCTGTCAGAGAGTGTGCTGGGAGAGTGGTAAGATATGGACCCTATTTCAGGAGCCTGACTGTCAGAACCCACCTCTCCTTGACTTTCCCATTGCATTCAGCAGTACTAACAAATCAGTGGGAAAGGTACCAAGTCTCCTCTTCACCTGGTCAGCAAAAGGCTAGAATTTCTAATCCCTTCCCTTAGTTACCTCTAAAAACACTCTATTCAACAAGCTATCTTCCATACAACAAAAGCAGCTATGTTGTTTTGTTTCGGGTTACATAAATCACACATGCTTTTTTTTTTTTTTTTTTCAACGTTTATTTATTTTTGGGACAGAGCCCAGAGCCTGACGCGGGGCTCGAACTCACGGACCGCGAGATCGTGACCTGGCTGAAGTCGGACGCTTAACCGACTGCGCCACCCAGGCGCCCCGACACATGCTTATTTTTAAAATTTCAGGGGCGCCTGGGTGGCGCAGTCGGTTAAGCGTCCGACTTCAGCCAGGTCACGATCTCGCGGTCCGTGAGTTCGAGCCCCGCGTCGGGCTCTGGGCTGATGGCTCAGAGCCTGGAGCCTGTTTCCGATTCTGTGTCTCCCTCTCTCTCTGCCCCTCCCCCGTTCATGCTCTGTCTCTCTCTGTCCCAAAAATAAATAAACGTTGAAAAAAAAAAAAAAATTTTAAAATTTCAAAGAACACAAACAGTTCAAAGTAAAAAAAAAAAAAAAAAAAAAAAAAGAAGCAAAGTACAATAAATCGTCTGTAGTTATCCCAACGAGACAACTACCAACCACCATTTTCATAATCATCCTATCATATATTTCTACAAATGTTATGGATACCTGCACACATATAGCTCTACATAAGTGGGATCATACACAGATGTTTTATTGTGAATCCTTTTCATTTTTTGCGTATCTCTCCCTTACCCGCTTCCAACTACACAGAGCTGTTCTCCAGTATTCCGTGGCAGGTGGTGACTTCCGTGTGCACATTGCACTCATAACCACCACCAACACAGAACCACAATGACCCTGTGCAGTGTTAGTGATCCGCACTGCCTGCACTCCATAGCAGGTTTCAGGCCACAGGAGAAAGCCGAAGAAACCCGCACAACTGTGCAGACGTATCTACCACAGTTCTCACCACACCCTCAACACATCCTGCCTTTTTTTTTTTTTTAGAAAAAAGGCATCCCCAAACATCATGCTCTGGATCCCACTCACACCTAATTCATAAGGGGCACAATGGAAAGAGCTGGGATGAGGACAGACCTGGACTCCTGTGCTTATTTAAAACAGGTCACAAGCTACCTTGGCCCAAAACTCCCAGTATGTAACATGGCTCACTTGATGTCTACTTCACAAGCTACCATGAAGATTAAGTAAGATAACACTAAAAACACCTAGCACCTTGGAGGTGCCCAGGAGGGCACTATGGTTTTCCTTCCCTCCCCATGTTCCCCTGCCTCTCTAGTAGTTCTCACCTACCTGACACCTTCTCCCATGCCTTCAAACATACACAGATGTTTCCTGTCTTAAAATCATTATTCCTAAAGCTACCACTCTTCATTTCTCCCACTCTTCCCATACCAAACTCCAATTAAGGAATATGGCCTCCCAAAGGTTTTTCTTACCTCCCAAGCCACTCCCAAAGCCCCTGGAGTTTTCTCAGTCCCTTTAAAAAGTCCTAATAAGTCAGTGGTTTCTGGCACTCGTCAGTCCCTACCTTCTTCAAATTTCCTGTTTCGTTGGCTTCTATAGCACTGAGTTTTCCTGGTTTCTCACCTCTCTGGTCCCTGCCTCATTTCCTTCCATGACTCATTTTTCCCCTTTCATTATCTCATTGAAGTCACCTTCCAAGTTTAACCCCCGACCTTCTGATCTTTTCTTGCCACACTCTTTCCTTCAGCAAACTGAACTTAGCTCTTGGTTTCAACTGTTATCTCCAAACAAGTAGATCTGAAGGTTCTCCCCCTAGCCAAAAGTTATATTCCATGCTCAAATTTCTAACCACTTACAAGAAAATTCCATGGGAAATTTCACCGCCTCTCACTTTCCAGCCACCTTCCATCCAACCTTCCCTAAACCCACCCACCAGTGGCAGAGCTAGGCTTTCCACCCATCATTTCGGCTTAAAACTGCAGTCCTTATCAACTCAACACGTTTCCTTTATTCACGCTTGCCTGCGTGCAAGGAGCATTTGCTGAGTGCCCACTACTCCCCAGGCCCTAGGCAGACAACAGTGTTTATTCACAGGCACACACGGTGCCTGACCACAGGGAGGTCTCAGTCTACCAGAGAAGAGAGGTGTTAAACAAGAATTACACAGTGAAGCACTTCATCTAATTGCCATAAACTGCGATAATGGACAAATGCAGGATGTGGAAAGAAGGCATTTAACACATAAAAGGACATTTGACATAACAGGAGTGGGGAGGGTGGTCAGGGAAAATATCATGCCAAAAGAAAGACAGAAACCCAATCACAGAGAGCTTTATGCCCAACCTTTACCAGGTTCAGGCACAGCCTCTTTCATACCCCTCCCTTTTTATCCCAACCCCGCTTCTCTTCAACCTGCTGCCAGGTTCGTACTTCTAAAACCTTGCTAACAGCAATGTCTCCCCATGCTTCCACGACCAAGCCTGGTTGATCCTTAGTGTGGTACTGAAGTCCCTGCCACAACCTGGTTCCACTGAACACATTGCCCCTGTTCCCCAACATGAGCATCCTCTACCCTGCAGTGTGGTCCGACCATTCCGGGAATGCTCCACACTGGAGTCTTGGCAGAGTGTGTTCTACTGAATCAACAGTGCTGAGCGAGACCGGCCACGTTCTTGGGTATTTGGTTTTTCTCCACTGAAATTCAAGAAAACTGCCAGAGCCCTGAGATGATGCCCACCTCTCACATTCTATCACTAGACAGAGAATAAGTTCCATATTGACCATTAAGTGGTAGGAGCTAAAACACCGGACGAGTGATGGCCCCTGACCAGACAGGCTCTGTAAAGAGTCACGTTGTAAAATTTCCTTCAAGTGCCAAAGGACCACATGAAACTCTCTCCTTCATTGCTTCACATGTTGCCACAAGGAGCTCGGGGTATGCAAAAGCAATGGAATAATTTCCCTTCCCTTTCTGACTTCCCATAATGCTTATTATCAGCATCACACATTTTATCCCCCAATATAATTAAGGGATGCTCTCTTTTATAGACATAAAACATTTCTGGAAAGGTTTAAGCCACTGAATGTGTATAAAGTCTGAAAAATCTTGTGCTCATGAAAGATTTCTGGCCACTTTGTTAATTTAAGAACATAAAAATGTGCTTCACTTAAAAGTATCCCTTACGCAAGTAGTAATTATAAATCTCTACTGAGTTTGCTTTGAAATGTTTTTAATTTTAGTTCAAATGGCTCTACCAGACTCTGACTTTCAGTGAATCTGCATCATTTAGTTTTTGGAAGCTACTAGAGGAGCTAGTAAGGAGAGGGGGAGGGAGAAAGAGAAAGAGAGACAGAAAGGAGACTTGAGGATAGAAGAAACTATCGATGTTAAAGCCAAACAAAGAAAAACCATCTCTGTTGGTTCAGTGTACTTCCCCGTGTTAAGCAGACACAAAAGGCACTCATTTTCCGAAGAGGAGCTTGGAGAGCTGGGAGCAGTGGGAAAATGAGTGTCATTCATTACAGGTTTGCTGCAGAGAGCTCTGTCTGATCAGTCTCATTTTTGAAGCTATTCTGATTAGTCGTTAGTCATTCAGACACTTCTACCGTCTGAAAACAGAAAGTTTATCCAAATTAAGACAACTTTCTTTACCTTTTCACGTGGGAGGTTTCTTTCCTAATCTAATGAGGCCATTTCCAAACAAATATTATATTCACCCACATGTGAATAAGAGAATGGAACCATATTAGAAGGAAAATGTGCTTAGTAAAATCTCAGCCTAGATTCCCAGGCAAAAGTGTATTCTTAACATCAAGATCATATTAGCAGTTTTATCTTTACTTCCCTTTTGTACAGAATCTCAGATTCTACTGATCTGCAGCAACATGATTCAGGAAACATTTTTCATCTTGATAAAGTCTTTCGCTTGTCTTTCTTCCATATTTTAAAAGAGAGGGGCGCCTGGGTGGCGCAGTCGGTTAAGCGTCCGACTTCAGCCAGGTCACGATCTCGCGGTCCGTGAGTTCGAGCCCCGCGTCAGGCTCTGGGCTGATGGCTCGGAGCCTGGAGCCTGTTTCTGATTCTGTGTCTCCCTCTCTCTCTGCCCCTCCCCCGTTCATGCTCTGTCTCTCTCTGTCCCAAAATAAATAAACGTTGAAAAAAATTAAAAAAAAAAAAAAAAAGAGACAAATTCAGAGTATATACCAATTGGGAGGAGTAGGGGGCAAAAAGCAAAATTCAGATGCCAGTTTCACTGACCAGAGTACCTCTAAGACGCATGTGGAGCTATCAACTCAGAAGATATCCTCAAGAACAAGAGGTTTTGCAGTGGAGTAAGGTTTTTCAGCCACTACTGCTTCCAAGAGAGATGGCTTTTTTTCCAGTTAACTCTCAGACATTTCCCCATTCTGACAACTTCCACTAGAGACTCAGCCCCACACCTGCGCTCCTCTCTCCCCTTGCATCTTGGGAAGGGAGGAGTCACAACAGGAACCCATTTCACATCTCATACTCGTTGTAGCTGTAGATCTCGTAGAGGACACCTCATTTCATGATGAAACTTTGAAAACAAAGTTGTGTGTGCATGAAGTCTCCTCAGGAAGACTACACTTACTCATCAATCTCAAAGTAAAGTCAGCAAGAATAAACCCTCAAATAAATAAGATACGAATTTCTTCCACCTCCTGAAAGAGGAAGCTTGTTGTCCTAAAGGAAAAAAAAAACCTTCACTGTCATTGACGCTTTGATATTGAAAAGTTTACTGCACTACTTCTCATATATGCACGGATCAGATACTGTGAAGTTTGATATTAAAGCATTGCTTTTACACAAATTTTAGAAATTATCTGAATGAGTAAATTCCAAATTTAAAACATTTAAACCATGATTTTTAAAAAAATATTAATGCCAAAATGTTCCAGAAAAAAAGCACCTTTTATTTTTCTGGCTCATCGTATCTCAACTCCCCCTAACTTCACAACTTCAGGTGGTGGGAGGAGGGTGAAGTGGCAAGTCAGTCACAGGAATAACTGTACCTTACACAGTAGCTGTAAGGTACTTTCTCCACAGTAGCTCGTCCAATATGCACTGGTAAAATATTGTGAAATTGAGCAAAATACATATGACAGGGCAGGTAACACAGGGAGTTATTCATTTATTCGGCAAATGTTTATCCTGTGCCTATTTTGGCCTAAGCACAATTCCAGGCATTAGAGAGATACAAGAGTTAGCAAGATGGATGCAGTCCTGGCTCCCGATAAAATTGTATCAAAAGGAGGAGACAGGGGCGCCTGGGTGGCTCAGTCAGTTAGGCGTCCGGCTTCGGCTCAGGTCATGATCTCGCAGTCTGTGAGTTTGCGCCCCGCGTCGGGCTCTGTGCTGACAGCTCAGAGCCTGGAGCCTGCTTCATATTCTGTGTCTCCCTCTCTCTGACCCTCCCCCGTTCATGCTCTGTCTCTCTCTGTCTCATAAATAAATAAACATTAAAAAAAAAAAAAGGAGGAGACAGACATTAAACAATGGTGATAAATTCCATAACTGAGAAGTGTACGTACAATGAAATTTGAAGGGAGACTTAACCTTAGTCTGGGAGTAAGAAAGTCAAGGAAAGCTTCCCTGGGGGACATTTAGGCTGAGACTTCAAAGAAGGCAAGGGGAAGAGCATTCTGGGCATGTGCAAAGTCCCTGGGGTGGGAAGGAGCGTTATAACCGGAGTGTAATGGGAGTGGGGGATGCTAAGACAGGAAGAGGATGAAGTGCACAGGCATCAGATCTTGCAAGGCTCTCCAGGACTTTTTACTTTATTCCAATGAAATAAAAAAATTTGAAAGTGTTAAGCAGGGGAATTATCTGATCAGACTTAAATTTCTAAGCCCTCATTCTAACTAGGAGAAAGCACAGTGCACCTCCTAAGCCAGAACCCACTCCCCAGCTCCAGGCTTTAATTCTCTCCACATTTCTGGTCATACCATGTACCTTTCTGGATCCTCCATAACATTTCATTTCTGCGTCATTTTTGGAGCACCTGCTTACATACCATACCTGATCACATACTAACCATTTCCTCTAATTTTAACTCTAATTTCACATCCCTCTAATTTTAACTCTCCACTCTACTCTCTCTATTCTTATGTCTTATATCTCTCTGTGTATCTTCATGCTCCTAGGCATACAACAGGTATTCAATAAATACTTCCTAAGTAGATTTAAGGCTTGACTGGCAAGATTCTTCTAAACTATGGAACAGAGAACTCCCAAAACTCCCTGCTGGTTTGTGTTTCCTTTGCAGACATGTAAAAGTCTTTTGGGCACAGGAGCATTACAGCGAGTCTGTTTTTTTAGAGTGACCAGTGATGGCCTGCTGCTACAAAAATGGTGCATCTGACAGCAGCAGGTGTTGGGGTTACCATCACATTTGTTGAGGAAACAAGATCATTTATGGTCACTTCCCATCAGTCACCTCCAACTACCTTTCTCCACCCATACCTAATCCACGGCCTGTGCTTCACAGATATAAATTCTCCTCTTCTCCCCATGCCACCCTAGAAGACTCAACTGTGAAGTTCACATAGCTTCCAAATGCCTAGAGGTTGCAGGGCACACCTATAGGTTTATTTATCTCCTGAGTTTGGAATCAGATTGCTCTCTACCCAAAGATTATCATTTAAAATATTGCTGCACTAAGAATGTTGCCCTAAACTTTAGGGAAAGAGATAAAGTAGCAGGGAAAAAGGAGAAAAAGGACAAGGGAAAGCCTACTCCAGGTTTCACTAGTGTGCCAAGTTCATACCTTTGCAGCCAGCCGACACTCCATCACTCTGATATTGAAGTGTGAAGTCGCTGCCTTATTCATTTCCACACAACTGTTGGCAATCACAAACACTGCTCCACTTGGGAGTTTCACATCAGTTGCCCTCAGAGGACTAAATTCTATCAACTTGGCCTATTGGAAGAAAAATGACAGGTGAGATATAATGTATTAGAATTCAGAAAATGTTAAATAATTTATGTATTTATTTACCTTAGCAAACATTTTTCCTAAAAATGCACTCATTCGATTCAAATATTATTTATTGACTTCCAGGCACTGTATGAGGCACTGGAGATACAACAGTGAACAAGACAGACATTGTCCCTGCTTTCATAAGAGCTCACAATCTAGCAGGAAAGACAATCAAGTAGACGAATACATTTCTAGGTTGTGTTACAGTGGTAGCAAAGTGCAGGGAGCTTTATAGACACATAGTTGAAGCATCTGATCATCTAGTGTAGGCTCCTTTGAAAAAAGGGAAATCTAAACTGAGTCTTAAAGGATGAGCAAAACTAGGGCAGACAGAGGATTTCTTGACCCAAATGGGATATCAAAGAGAGGGAAGAGCATATGCAAGTTCAGAGGCAAAAAACATGAGGTGTTAATAGGGCTTTGTGTATTGAAATTTGGCTGGAGCTCAAAGTTGGAGGGTTGAAGATTGGTGACAGGGTAGGCTGGAGAGGTAAAGCAAGGGCCAGGTCATGAAGTGTTTTGTAAGCTCAAAGACACTGGACTTTGTTCAGACTCTATAGCTAACTTACATTAACATCAGGACTCTTGCCACCATCTATGCTTGTCAGGTCTCATCCCAAACACCCAGAGTATGTTCTCAACATTAAACCACATTTTCTCATGCTTCATGTCTTTGGCTTAGAGAAATCAATAATAAATATTCTTAATAAGAAGAAATCCAGGTATTCTTGGAAAATAGCCAAGCCTGTAGGAATCTGCTGAAAAACTAAGAAAAGGTTTTAAAGAAATGTCTGCTTCTACTTTGGAAATGGGTTTATGGGCAACAACCAAAACCTCTACTCTGCCTAAGGGAGTTGATAGCCAAGGGGAAGTAGTATGCAGCTAAGGAATTCATCTCTGGCTTACCATCAACATTCTTTTCCCCGCCACTGAAGCCCCAAAAATGTTGACAGAGAAAAATGATACCAAAGTGTAAATTATAAAAAGAGGGGTTGTGAATATATGTGGTAAGAGAAGTTAACATTTGGGTTTAAAACCAACAAGAGATTATGAAAATGCCATGAGATGAAGTGATTTGGGACGAGAGCAGGAAAGGAGGTCTCAACAACCAAGGAGTTGAGAAATCTCATTTAACAATGAAAAGAAATAGAAGGGGGAAAAAGTAGACACAAGAGAAAAACAGACTTGAAGTATGGTTCTGGAAGCCTAAGAAAGAGGTGATCAACATGAAACATAATAGGTGAACTGATAGCAGCCTTGAATTACAAAGCAATTGAGAAATACCATTTACAACAGAACCTGATAGAATTGGTGGCCCAGAACCAAGGATGTGGAAGATCTCAGGGCCTTCCTCTCCATTGGAACTTTGCCTAGTTGATATTTCCAAATAGCTTAATGTCACCTACAGTTCCTTCTTCTGCAAGAAATGATATGGACTGGTCCATCCCTCCTCCTTCAGTGCCAATATAACGCTCGCTCTTGGCACAGATTTCTGCAAGTTCCACCTGGAAAAGTAAGAATTGATTTGTACTGTGAGTATAGCCATAATTTATTGCTCATTCATTTCTTACTCAAGACATGACAGATAGGTTTGAATTCCAGTGCTAACTCTGATAAATTGATAAAAGCTGCCTGAAACATTGTGTTAACAAGGACTCTAAGACTACCATTGAGCTCAATAGGAAAACATACCAAGATCAATTAACATTTGCAGTGGGATCGAATTAGAAATAGACTGTGCATGCCATGTATTTGCTATCCATAAGAGATTCCACAAAGGCACCTGGGTGGCTCAGTCAGTTGAGCGTCTGACTCTTGATTTCAGCTCAGGTCATGATTTCACAGTTTGTGAGTTCAAGCCCTGCACTGAACTGCTCTCGGCACAGAGCCTGCTTGGGATTTTCATTCTCTCTCTCTCTCTCTCTCTCTGCCCCTCCCCCCAGTGTGCGTGCACATACTGTCTCTCTCAAAATAAATAAATAAACTTTAAAAACACCCAGTATCTCTTATAAAAAAAAAAACAAATAGGGAAAGCAGTTTCTTCCATGTTTCTATTTGCTTCATCCCTCTCTAGACTAGTATCACCAAAAATCTCATATGGGTACTCATTCATTTCTCCCTTCGTCTTCCTTTGTCTCCCCCACAGTGGACAGGTCTAGTCTCCTCACAGCCAAAGTGGTGGCATCCAACTTTATCTTCCAGTCCAAAAGAAATTCTGTCTCTGTGGCATTTCCATTAAATGTAAAAATCAGAACTAGCATCGTCTAACCAGACACATCTTCCTCCAATCATGATGAAGAGGCCCAATACACAAACACAGTTCTAACCAAAATTGAGTATGTCAAAATATGTGTTTAAGAATGTTCAATGGCTTCCTATTGAAATAATGAAATAAGTTCATTATTTCCTTAATGAAATAAGTTCAAGCTCCTCAATCTGGCATTTCAAAGCCTTCTAAAATGTGCAACCAATTTGCATATGAAATCATATGGTCTACCACTCTTTTCCAATTAGATTTGTCTCCATGACCATCTCACACATTTGTGCAAACTGGTATTACTTCCTGTCTTCTCTCATATAAATCCTATTTCCAGTCAATACCCAGCTTGCCGATTACCTAATATGGTCAAGTCACTGGGCTGACCACTTAAATCTTCCTCCATCATAGTCTTCCTCAAATATTATTCCCACTATGGCATCCCCTTTCTCTGAGCTCCCCACTGTGACCCTTAGCCAGTGTGAAAAGTCACCTCCCCAATAACAGCCATATTTACCTGCTAAGTACCTGGCATTATCTCTTTGGTGAACAGTATCTCCTTTAAGCCTCCACACAGTCCTCTGCTTATCCTCCTCATAGATGAGGAAAATGGGACTTGGAGACATAGCAGAAAATGAAACAGCCATTTGAACCTCATCTGCCTGACTTCATAGCCTGTGTTCTTTTCACACTGGACTTCATTACCCTTCTCCTGGCCCCACCCCCCTGGAGATAATTTAACCTATTTTTCACTACCTCAAAGGGATGTGAATGACAAATGAGATCACTAAATTTAAGTATTCTTGCTCTTAAGAAGAAAGAAACTGAAGCATGGCGAAATATATGCTTATTGATTGTTTTCTAAAATATTTGCTGTGTGGCAACAATAGGATACTTTTACTTTAAGTAGGATGTTAATTTTTCCAGGCTATCTATCTGGACAGAATTCAGAGGGACCCCAGACATCCCCAGCAGCTCTGTGTCAAGGAGAATCCACCTGCAGGGATGTGGACATCCCTACACCTTGCTGAATTCTGACAGATGGATCCCATGACTGGACAGATGATGCCCAAGAGTTCTAAAGGTGAGTAAACAAAAAAAAATGAAGATAAGGAAGCTGAAAGATGAAAGAAAAAATGATTCACCTTATAGTCCCCTCAGAACACATGAGGAAATCAGTAGTAAATACGGAGGAAAGAAGCCAGTACCAGACATTTCTCAATCTTGATTAAAGCCCCAACGCTCCTGCCAACTAGCTGTTGTGACTTTAGATTTCACAACTTTTTCAAGTTTTCATTTTTTCATATGCTATTAATAATAACAATAATATTTTTAGCAGTTAACATTTATTGAGCACTTGCTATATGCCAGGCATGGTTCTAATTACTTTGTATGAATTAATTATTTACTTCTTATAATGACCCTATAAGATAGATAGTATATACCCATTCTACAGTTGAGGAAACTGTGTACATTTATTAGCTGAGACTATGCTAGTAATTACAAAAGGTGAAATTCAAACTCAAATTGTCTAACTCCAAAGCCTGTACTCTTAATCACTATGCTATATAACCTCCCATCCATAATATGGAGAAAAATACCCACCTCTCTAGCCATGGGATTATTGTGATGATCCAATAAATTAAATAAAAATGCCTCGTAAGCTCTAAAGAACTATACAATTGTTAATTTTGTTATTTGTACAGGACGAATAAGGAATCATTTGATTTACACAAGTAGCTCAATCCCAAGTCAAAAGTAAAGACAGGTATAATTATTATGGAACACAGAACTATTTTTTTAAAGTGTTTAGGAAAGATGGAGTGCCTTGGTGGCTCAGTCAGTTAAGCTTCCAACTTCAACTCAGGTCATGATCTCATGGTTCGTGAGTTCGAGCCCTGCATCAGTCTCTCTGGTATCAGCACAGAGCCTGCTTGGGATTCTCTACCCTCCTCTTTCTCTGTCCCCTCCTCTGCTCATTCTCTCTCTCTCTCTCTCTCTCTCTCTCTCAAAAATAAATAAATAAAGGTTTTTAAAAAAATGTTTGGGAAAAGAGAGAACATAAAAGTTTCTGGATGTGCCTAGAATGAATTCAGCAATAGGGAGTAATGTGGCCTGAGGCAAACAGGAGAGTGTGTGCTCCATTTGAAGCCGTTCAGTCTAATGGTGGCAGGAGAAGGGGTAGAGTGAAGGGCGCTGCCTGCCTGCCTGCCAGACAAAACCTGCCTGTAGTGGAAACTCCAACTGCAGGCCTACAGGCAGCTTTTCCAGTGGCTCTAGTCCTTCACCCCCATACAAAAAGCAAAAAGGTCAAATCCAAAATGGTTATGACATGTGAAGAAACGAGAAACAAAAGTTATTTTTAAATCTCAAATCCTGATTAAGGAAAAAAATTGCATGCTTCTGTAGGTCCATAGCCTTAGCCAGAGATGGCATGACCCAAACTCAGAAACCCATTAATGGAGGGACCTTAACAGCAGGGGGTTTAATGGGAGCAGAGAATGCCTGTGACTCTGGGTGATGTGAGGGGTTCATGTGAGCCAGCCATGCCTTTTCTGTCCTTGGGGACCCGGGAAGCAGAACTATAAAAAAGTCCTCCAAGAGTTATGATCCTTGCAGAGAATTAAATCAACAATCCATTCAGATTTGAAATGCATAAAATATCAATATATTTCATGAGAATAAGAAGGATCTGTCAAAAACTCATTAACAAAAGTGTATGGAAAGAAACCCATCAGAATTTCAAAGAACGATCATATGGAATTTGAGGACCCAATTCTATTTAGCAAAGGATAAAGTCATCTTTTTCATGGATGTCTAAGGGATTCTGAGGCTCCCCCACTTCTTCTATCTCCCCACACCACACACACACACACACGCACATGCACGCACGCATGCACACCCTGAGAACCCTTAGACAATAATTGTAAAGCACTAAGTGAAAAGGGACTCATTCCTCTCCCTAACAATGTGTTCTCTTCTGCTCTTACACCTGAGTACTTCAGGAACCCCAGGTACCTCCAAACTAGTCACTTGTGGCATTTAGCTCTATCCCTTCCTGCAAAATACTAATGTCTGAGAATCTTTAGGGATGACAATTTGACTGCATGAGGAAGTTTTCCAAAGTTTGTAGCCAATAAATTCATTTCTATTTTGACTCCTGCTCTATGGACAGTTAAAAGAAACCTGGCATTACCCAGAGACCTTCTTTTAAAGCTACTGCAGATAGTTAATGAAGTTAATTTATTCCTTTTTGTGTTCTTCTCTTGAAGCAGCCTGGGAAAGAATCAAAAGTCACATGGGTTCCCAAATTAAACAGTTTACCCATCTGTGGGCCAGTGGGGCACTGGTGAGAGGAGAAATAACAGGGTTAGATTTAATATTCACTGAGATAAGCTAAAGATTCATGAATGCATTGCCTAGCTAAATCTGGATACTTGTAAAAACAATGTTAATACAAAAAGACTCAAGATATTAATGCAGTAAACTCTACCTTCATTTAACAGTTTTACTAATGATATTGTTAAAAGTAAAATAATCACATAGACAGGAAGTGTTAATCTCTTTGAGTCAGTTAGCTGTGACTATGAGAAGCCTCTCTATTCAGAACACAAGACCCTAACCAAGACAGCATCATCCAGCTATTGTTGGCCACCCCAAGTGCAAGTCAAGAGAAAGGAAAGAGGGACACCTGGGTGGCTCAGTCAGTTAAGCATCGGACTCTTGGTTTCGGCTCAGGTCATGATCTCACAGTTCATGAGTTCGAGCCCCACATCAGGCTCTACACTGATAGTGCAGAGCCTGCTTGGGATTCTCACTCTTTCCTTCTCTCTCTGCCCCTCCCCTGCTCTTGTTGCTCTCTCTCTCTATCTCTATCTCTATCTCAAAATGGATAAACTTAACAGAGAGAGAGAGAAAGGAAGGAAATAAACAGCCCCATTCATTCACTCAACAATCCCTTAAACAGTATCCCACAGATAAGTGGGAAGGCCAGTGTCTTCCCTCTAGGACCTCACAATATTGATATTGCCTTCAGGTGAACAAGTCCTTCAAAAGAAAGTGTAAGAGTAGTTTACTTCTGTTTGACCCTATAGGTCATCTGTCCACCCACCTCCACCCTGCTATCTGCTCCAGGAGGCTGCCCAGAATAAACTATAACAAGATACTCTTATGCACTCTGCTTCCCATTGGGTTCTTCCAACAGAGAGCTCTGGCAAGAAATGGGAAATTGAAAGTGTGGAGGAAGAATAGTGAGGTTGGATCCCTCCCTGCCAAGGTCACTTTCAGGCTCAAGGGCAGTAACAACTCACCACTAGTCCTAGCTTTCCCCTACACCTATACCTTTGTAAATTGTCCTTAATTATGGACTGTGCCATCTGTTTTCTATTATGACCCTGACTGATATATCTAGATAAGATGGAAATATTAATGGCCCCACTGACTTTTCTTTACATCAAATATGTTCCCTATTTTTCTGCCTGCAATACTTCTCCATCTTAACTTTCAAAATGCCTGGCTTCTTAGCTGGGGCTATTTTCAAAATGTTCCCCAAACTGGCAAACCTATTAGGCAGAGCTGAGCCAAGTAGGAGAAACTCTTCATGAAATAGCACCAAGGTAAGCCTAAAAGACTGATGTAGCCTTGGTTCGTTTTGTAATGTGGCTGATGACCAAGCTCTAAGTTGGACACTTTGTATTTAAAAAAAAAAAAGGAGGGGCGCCTGGGTGGCGCAGTCGGTTAAGCGTCCGACTTCAGCCAGGTCACGATCTCGCGGTCCGTAAGTTCGAGCCCCGCGTCGGGCTCTGGGCTGATGGCTCGGAGCCTGGAGCCTGTTTCCGATTCTGTGTCTCCCTCTCTCTCTGCCCCTCCCCCGTTCATGCTCTGTCTCTCTCTGTCCCAAAAATAAATAAACATTGAAAAAAAAAATAAATAAATAAAAATTAAAAAAAAGGAAAGAAAAGAAAAAATAGTCTTGTTTTAATTTAAAAAAAAAAAAGGAAGCTATTATTATTTCTTCTTCACATCTCTAACTCAAAGGTTTGTAACTCAAGGAGATTAGTCACTTTTGCATTTTTTTATTTCAAGAAAAGTTGCCTGAGGACAATGAGGGCCAGTTCCCAAAATGCGCACAGCAGATGCATCTGATCCTGGTAGTTCGGAGTAAAGACGTTCCAGTAAATAATGCAGGGAAGAAAAAAGAAGGAGGTCAAATATTTAAAAGCTCTGATACTACAAAGAAACAACAGTGAGGAGGGTTCTCAAAAGTAAACCTGAAAAACCTGCTAAAATCTGTAGAATCAGTCAAAGAATATGCACCAAGCACTCACAAGTGTGTATCACACACAAAAAAGAAAAAAAAGAGCCAAAGTAGACTCCTCCATCTGTGTACATTGGAGAGAACATAACCTATCGAACCCGGAGAAGGCTAGTAGTTGGAGTGCATGGCTCTAAAAATATCTGAGGTGCTTAGTGAGGGCAAAAGTAGTCTTTAAGTCAACTCCCTCCCTGCCATCTACATTATGGAGGGACCCAGATTCAGAAAGGAGACTTTCAACAGACAGGAACCCAGTATTTTATGTAAAACAGTTTGGGATCCCAGGTCCATGGGGATCCTGATAAAATGCCTATGCTAGGTTTCTTCTGGACCTCAACCATTGCTGCCTGTGCTGGATGAGGGAAAACACTCTGAGGTGCACGGTAACATGCAACCTTTGCTATTTCTCCAAATGATGATCCTAGATAAGCATATGTGTGTGGTACGACTATTAAAATACTAACACGAATCTAAAAGATAATAATGAGATGCAAAGGGAGGAATTAGAGAGCTGTGCTACTATGGGGGCCTGAGACACAAGATTGGTGTCACCCGGGGACTGATTAGATGCACAGACTCAGGCCCTACTACTCCAGACCTGCTGAATCAGCATATGTAGCTTAACAAGAATCCCCTCCATCCCACATTAAATTTGAAAGCACTCCTCTAAATTACTTCCTACACTGAGGCTTTCTTAATAAAGTTAGCTGACAGGGAAGAATGAGAAGAAGAAAGGGAAGGAAGCCAACAAATCAAATGTCTTTTAAGGCCAGACACTATGCAGGGTATTTTACAAGTGTCATGTTATTTAGTCTCCAAAACTACCTTGAAATGTCGGAATTATAATTGCTATTTTATAGAGAAAGAAACTGAGACTCAAAAAAGGTCAATAAGCTAACCTAAGATTCAGAGCCTGAGCACTCCGGTTCAAAGTCTATGAGACTACCTTGTTCCCCTGCCTCAGGCAACAGAGGTTCTGCCTGGATGCTGGGCCCTGGTAAGCAGATGGAGCAAAATTTATGCATACCTGGACTGAACATTCCTTCTGTTGGAATGAACAATGAAGTGGGCCATGAGCCCTAGGATGCAGACATTTCTGAGTCATCATAATTTCACTCCATTTTATCCTCAAGAAAAAAAAAAAAAATCCATCTTGCTGGATGGTCTGGGTCTTGAGGGGTTTAGGTACTTTCCCATTATCCATCTCCAAATACAATCCCAAGTACCTCCCTCCCAAACAGCCTCAACCTACAGTGATCTCAGTATAAGGCTGACACCTTGGCATGATTTCTGCAGCCTAATAATAATAGCAGCTAACACATTGAGACAGACACTGCTCCAAGCACTTTTCATGTACTATCAAATTTCAAATCCATGAGGGAGGTTTTTATTACTAAATCCATTTTATAATGAGGAAACTGAAACATAGAGAAGTTAAGTAAATTGCCCAAGATTATTCAGCTAGTAAGTGGCAGAGTCAGGATTTGAACTCAGAGTTTTGGCTCCACACTTTTGACCACAATACTATTCTTTATCCCCAGGGGGAGCAGAATTTCAGAGATGGACCAGAACCCAAAATTCAGGAGCCCCCAGAAGCCCTCCCTGCATATTTTATCACTCACTAGCACAATTAATTCAATCCCTTTGTTTAATTCTAAAAAAGAAAGAAAGAAAGAAAGAAAGAAAGAGCGAGCAGCAAACACATACCAAGTAACTATTACTGGGCTGGGCTGGTGGGGGCAGGGATGGGGGTGGGGAGAACTGCCAAAAAAAAAAAAAAAAAAAAAAAAGTTGTGGCAAGACAGCAGAAGGCAGAAACCCAGCCAGTCTGATGGAATCAGACAAGAATATGACCCAAGTCACTGCTACTAAATACCAAAAGGGCCTCCAATGCCTGTGGTAAAGGTTGGTGTCGCTCACTTGGCTGACAGACCATTTATTTTGGCTCTGACCTTTGAAAGATGTTAAATAATGATGATAATAATGGATGGGCAGTAGGCCTGCAATCTCTGTGGTTTGGCAAGTGTTTCCTGGAACTGCACGTCCCTTCCCGTGGTCAAAGGGACACTCCCATTCCCACCCCAGGGGAAGGTTCTTCATAGAGTTTTGAGCAGCACAGTCCTGTCCCACCCTCAAGGTCCAAACTGTAGGAATTCTGACTGTAAACCAATCTGGACGCTCGGGAGGAAGGTAAAGAAGAGGCTGGGGCATTAAGTATGATTTACTACCCAGCATAATCATAATTGTTAAAATTAACACTTGTTAGCTTTCTTAGTATGACTCCAATGGTACAGAAATCGACCCAAACCAAAGACAAAAAAATTAGTGCCATGGACCATAATCAAAATCAACCAAATCCATAACTCAGTGTACACATTTGCCTTGGAGAAAGGATCCTATGTGTACAATATTCAATTCACAAAGACTATGACATGGAGTATGAAGAATCTTTAGCATCAGAAAATGGTAGAGAGTGTTAAAAGAGTTTTTACAAGGGAAGTAAATTGATTTTACTGAGTTGTGCTCAAATGTTATGCCAAAAGCATCTACCAAGGTCAGAATAAGAAGCAGTCATGTAGTCATATGAATATCACTGTTGCATTTGAGATTGATGGAGAGGTCATTTTCATTATATTTTGTGTGCTATAAAGAATCCACATAAGAAACACTTTTTGGAATTTAATACCCCCAGGGAAAACATAACCTCTTTTGAAGAACTGATATGATTTCTCTGTTCTGGTCACAAGACCTGTATAACTTCCTATGTTTCCTTGTTTACTTTGGCTTCCAGGAATCTCAGTAAATATTATTAAACAAAACACAATTACACATCAAGTAACAGTTTTGACAATTACATTAAGTAATGAGCAGTCATTAACAGGTATATTTTCACTCTTCTTTCCTTTGCCCTAGTTTTCTATTCCTAATTTAATACCCTTATTGAATAAAGATTCTTGGTCATATAATTCTTAAGATTTTTTTCAAAATGAAGTAAATAGGCACTTGGAACAAATAAAAGAAAAACTTGAGACGTAACAGGCATCAGGTGGAATAGTCATGTCACGAGGGGCAATGAAAACAATAGTATATTCTAAGAAGGGAAAGTAAAAATAGCAATGAGGTCCAGTAACCACATTCTTGAAGGAATAGTTAAAAGAATAGTAGATATGTCACCCAAAGAAAGAGTAAGAGAAACCAGGAGAACTTCCTTCAAACTTTGAAAGACTCTAATAGCAAAAGGAGAAATAGACCTATGAGTACAGAGAACAAACTGATAGTTGCCAGAGGGAAGGGAGTGGGGGATGGGAAAATGGGTGAAAGGGAGTGGGAGATACAGTTATGGAATAAATATGTCATGGAGACGAAAGGTACATGATAGGGAATACAGTTAACAGTGTTCTTAGAGTCTTGTACAATGACAAATGGTAGCTACGCTTGTGAGCACAGCATAATGTATAGAGTTGTTAATCACTATGTTGTACACCTGAAACTAATATGACATTGTATATCAACTATACGTCAATAAAAAAGGAAGGGAAAAAAGAAGACACTTGTCTTCTCCCGGGCCATTAAAAAGAAGGAGGGGCACCTGGGTGGCTCAGTCGGTTGAGCATTCGATTCTTGATTTCAGCTCAGATCATGATCTCACGATTCATGGGTTCAAGCCCTACAAAAAATACTATAAATATTGTGTTCAACAAGATGCAGATAAAAACAGAAGCCCCAGGGACTCTGCTGTGACTCAAGGAACTCCTGCTTGCTTCACAAAACATTGCCAAGGGAAGATCACCAGTCCAAGGACAGCGTGATCCAAAGGGCAGAAAAACTGACTAAAAAAAAACTTGTCCATTGTGGGAATGCAAGCTGGTGCAGCCACTCTGGAAAACAGTATGGAGTTTCCTTCAAAAACTAAAAATAGAACTACCCTACAACCCAGCAATTGCACTACTAGGTATTTATCCAAGGGATTCAGGTGTGCTATTTCGAAGGGACACATGCACCCCCATGTTTATAGCAGCACTATCAACAATAGCCAAAGTATGGAAACAGCCCAAATGCCCATCGATGGATGAATGGATAAAGAAGACGTGGTATATATATGTGTATACACACACACACACACACACACACACACACACACACACACACATATATATATATATATATATATATATAATGGAGTATTACTCAGCAATCAAAAAGAATGAAATCTTGCCATTTGCAACTACATGGATGGAACTGGAGGGTATAATGCTAAGTGAAATTAGTCAGTCAGAGAAAGACAAACATCATATGACTTCACTCATATTAGGACTTTAAGAGACAAAACAGGGGCGCCTGGGTGGCGCAGTCGGTTAAGCGTCCGACTTCAGCCAGGTCACGATCTCGCGGTCCGGGAGTTCGAGCCCCGCGTCAGGCTCTGGGCTGATGGCTCAGAGCCTGGAGCCTGCTTCCGATTCTGTGTCTCCCTCTCTCTCTGCCCCTCCCCCGTTCATGCTCTGTCTCTCTCTGTCTCAAAAATAAATAAACGTTAAAAAAAAAAAAAAAAATTTAAAAGAGACAAAACAGATGAACATAGGGGAAGGGAAACAAAAGTAATATAAAAACAGGGAGGGGGACAAAGCATAAGAAACTCATAAATATGGAGAACAGAGGGTTACTAGAGGAGGTGTGGGAGGGGGATGGGCTAAATGGATAAGGGGCATTAAGGAATCTACTCCTGAAATCATTGTTGCACTATATGCTAACTAATTTGGATGTAAATTAAAAAAAATAAAATGTAAAAAATTAGTAAAAATATATAATATGATGTAATGTAATAATTAATAACATAATTATATTAGATAATATATAATTAATAAGTCAACCATAATAGAGTATGTAAAATATTATAAAACATAAAATAATTTAAAATAACATAAAATATATAAAATATACAAAAATATATACTATTTTTGATTTGGCTTTTTATTATTTTATGATTATGAAGTCTTTGCTCTTGGCAAGTAAAAAGGCTATAGAAAAATTTGATACATTTTCCCCAGTTAAAAAGACACAACATATTTCTCAGCAATTAAACCTAATAATGACTACAGATACAATTTCAGCTGTTAATTGATTAAATTGTAATAAAGGGGAAAAAAACAAACAAACAAAAACCTTGTCCATTGGAAAATAAATGTCTGATTGCAATCTCTTTCTCTAGATTTTCACTCCTTGTTGGGTCCCTACATGTAGTCATTTCTGACACTCCCTTAAATTATAAATGTTATAAACACTGTGTTCAACAAAAGACTCAGATGAAAATAGAAACAATATGGAAATGATATTGCATATAAGCATTCTGCTGAATGTAAGTATAGAAATGTCAAACAATGGTTTAGCAAGCTCTTGGCCTAAGGTTTCAGAGGAATGGCAAATAATTTCTTTTTTTTTTAAGTTTATTTATTTATTTTGAGAGAGAGAGAGCATGTGAGAGAACGCACGCATTGAAGAGAGAATTCCAAACAGACTCCACACCATCAGCGCAGAGCCTGATGGGAGGCTCAAACTGAACTGTGATATCATGATCTGGACTGAAATCAAGAGTCAGACACATAACTGACTGAGCCACCCAGGCACTACAGGGCAAATAATTTCTAATGGAAGAGGAACTAACCTAGCCCAAGAGATGTTTCCAATTGGTAAGGTAACTTTTTACAAAATACATCCACTTTACACCCTGCCAACACATGGAACAAGAGACACTAATGTTGTCTAAGGGGGGGGGGGGTGGCGGGTAGAGAGAACAGGAGAAAAATACAAAGATACTTTCCAAGAGATACTGGTAAGGATAGGCCCTGGCTGCTTTGCAAGGTGGGAAATCGGCTCTCTGCTGTTGGACCAAACAGCAACTTGCAACATCAATCACAGTCCTGACCACCTGTGCCTTAGATGATAGCTTTGCTCACTTTCCCTTTTCACCTCATGAGTCTTTCCTTCCACTTCTTTTAGGAGGATTTGTATATTACTTATTTTTTTTATTTTTTTAATGCTTATTAATTCTTTTGAGAGAGAGAGAGAGAGAGAGTGAGGGGCAGAGAAAGGAGAGAGAGTTAGAGAGACAAAGAATCCCAAGCAGCCTCCATGCTATCAGTGCAGAGCCTGATGTGGGGCTTGAGCTCATGAACCGTGATCCTGATCTGAGTTGAAATCAAGAGTTGGATTCTTAACTGACTGGGCCACCCAGGAGCCCCTGTATATTACTTATATCTATTGCTGAAGTTTTAGCTTTTCAAAACATGGTGGAATATTCTGGGCTTTTTGTTGATATGTGAAATATACTATTCAAACCAGGTCATTTTTGGGGCGCCTGGGTGGCTCAGTCGGTTAAGCGTCTGACTTCAACTCAGGTCATGATCTCACAGTTCATGGGTTCGAGCCCTGCATCAGGCTCTGTGCTGACAGCTCAGGGCCTAGAGCCTGCTTCAGGTTCTGTGTCTCCTTCTCTCTGCCCCTCCACTGCTTGTTCACTGTTTCTCTCTGTCTCTCAAAAATAAATAAATGTTAAAAAAAAAATTAAACCGGGTCATTTTTGCCTGCCACCTCCTGCTCAGCTTCCACATCTTGACTTACTCCACAAGGCCTTTCCTAAAACTACCACTCCCCATATAAATTGGGTCCTTCCTGTTTTTCTTTCTCATAGTCTGTTCCTATCATAGTATTTATCACAATCTGTGTAAAGATACGTTTGTTTAATATTGGTCTCCCCTCCAAAAATAGTTTCAAACAGAGAGGGAGGCAAATCATAAGAGACTCAAATACAGAGAACAAACTGAGGGTTGACGGGGGGGTAGGGGAGAGGGGAAAATGGGTGACGGGCATTGAGGAGGGCACTTGTTGGGATGAGCACTGGGTGTTGTATGTAAGCAATGAATCATGGGAATCTACTCCCAAAGCCATGAGCACACTGTATACAATGTATGTTAGATAACTTGACAATAAATTATATTTTAAAAGAATAATAATAATAATACTGATCTCCCCCATTTGTCTCAGATCCATGAGGTGAGGGACAATGTTTCTGTTCACTCCTGCATCTCTAATACCTAAACTATTCATTGATAAATGAATATTGAATGGATGCATAAACAAATGAATATATGATGTCAACGTCTCATTCCCCTACTAATCCACCATATTTAGAAACAAAAATATGTCCCTAATAAATGAATATGTATGAAATTAAAACTCTGGAACTGCTCACTACTCAGCCATTGCATGACATTAGAACATCTTGGAGATTGGAGTACTACTTTCTCTCTTTTGCTTCATTTAGAGTTTGTTTTTCCTTACACTTCCATATGCTGATATACAGAAAACAAAAATCCAGAAAACTCATTATTATGAATAATTTCCAACCTCCACCTGTGATAATGACATAAAAGAGAGAAGGATTTCACTTCTTTCATTTTTCTCCTTTATTTCATGGAACATGTGCCAGTGATTATCAAAATACCTACAATGTCAACAACATGAAAAGGAAGAAATAAAGGACCCAGAAAATTCTCCTGAATAAAAACAATTTGTCATCAAATAAATGACACTATGTGTAGAAGTAAAAGGAGTTGAGTGATAAAACCACTCAAGACACTCCCAAAAGAAGATTTCTCAGTATGTTACTGGGAACTCCTGCTGCTCCATCTTGGATGGAGTCCTTGAGACAAAAGAGCTTTACCCCTTTACTGCTCCTATCCCCTTTCTTCAAACTGGTTTTAGGCCCATGAAAATTTTAGTAAACCTCTTAGAGCAATGCTTTCAGACAATTGGTAGCAACCAATTAGCTGATCATGAAATCAATTTAGTCAGTCAAAGTAAGCTTTTAAATAGAAGGAAATGGAATGGAGTAGAAATCATTGCACTTAGAAAGGGTCTGTATTGTTTGGTGGAACTGCTCGGAGTATGTTTGACCATGTGTCTTATACATGCAATGAAAAACATGTTTTACTGTGAGTCATGGTTTAAAAGTTTGAGAAATTGAGGTGCCTGGATGGCTCAGTCAGTTTAGCATCCAACTTCAGCTCAGGTCATGATCTCAGACTTCATGAGTTTGAGCCCTACATCAGGCTCTGCGCTGACAGCTCAGAGCCTGTAGCCTGCTTCAGATTCTCTGTCTCTCTCTCTCTGCCCCTCCCCAGCTCTCTCTCTCTCAAAAAGAAATAAACTTTAAAAAAAAACTTTTTTTTAATAAAATAAAATAAAAGCTTGAGAAACTTTGACTTAGAGTAATTAACTAACAGGAGGGGAAATCTCAGATAGCAAGCTACAGATAGGTAATTTATAGGTCAATGCTTATTTATGAATCCTGCTTTCTTCCTTTCATTAAATGTTAACAAATGCCTACAGTCTGCACAGAAAATCTGATTCCTAATACTTTCAACTTTAAACTATGTTGGGATTCTCTGGTCCTTTCTAGCGAGGCTAAAAATCTAACCCCTCAGAGTCAGGCCACTGCAGCCCTATCTTCAGTTACAGGAATGTGTGAAGGCCTCTTAGAGATTCTGCCCAGCTCCTCCTTAATCTGTCCTTGCCAGAGTAAAGCCTTTCTGAATTTGCCCCTATCTGGTAAGTGGATATTTTCTTTTTCCTAGTCACCCTTTGTAGCCCCTCCAACTATGATTGAATCCTAATTCTTTCTTTCCTCATTCAGGTCCCCCAATTTACCCTTTGTGATATAATAAAAAAATAAATGATTTTTGTCCTGGTTCCTGGCACATAGCTACTAAAGTCTTGGAATCTCTGGAGTGTTTTTTGTATAATAATGAGAATGGTGGCTGAGGGCTCTCAGATAGCTTCAGGATGGGGGCTGGCCTCAAGAAAGACCAAGGTATGGGTTAGGGGGTTGGAACTATCAGCCCACCCACCCCGTTTGGGGAAGGAAGAGAGGCTAGAAATTGAGTTAATCACCAATGGACAATGATTTAATCAATCATACCTCTGTAATGAAACCTCCATTTAAAAAACCCTAAATAACAGGGTTTAGAAAGCTGTGGGTTGGTAAACACATGAGGTGCTGACAGGTTGGCACACCCAAAAAAAGGCATAAAAGTTCTGTACAACCCCTTTGTCCCATATTTCTTCTATGCATCTCTTCCATTTGTTTCTGAGTTGCATTGTTTATAATAAACCAGTAACAGTAAGTAAAGAGCTTTCCTGAGTTCTGTGAGTCATTATAGAAAATTACTGAAACTGAGGGGAGGGTTAGTGGAACCCCTGAATTTAAAGCTGGTTGGTCAGAAGTACAGGTGACAGTCTGGGAATTGTAGCTGGCATCTGAAACGGGAAAGCAGTCTTGTAAGACTGAGTCCTTACCTGGTGGAATCTGATGCTAACTCCAGGTATATTGAGTTGGATTGGATTGGATTGGATTGGATTGAAGGACACCCAGTTGGTGTCTGCAGAGTTGGAGAATTGGTTGGTGTCAGGAAAAAAACCCCATACATTTGATGTCAAAACGTTGTAAGTAAAAATAGTTCTTACCACTCTTCCTCCAAGGGCTTAGCCACTACTTTCAGTCCCTTGAATTTTCTGTATTATTTATAAAACTCAGTGTGATGTACCACTGTGAAATGTTTGTCTAGCTACCCACTCCCAATATCTACTGTTTTACGGGGGGCACCATTCCCTTTCTTCTTCTTCTCATTCCCCCAACCCAACTGTCGTGAGGTTATAGCAATATAACTCTTGAATGCTAGATTCACACACTGTAAACCCCAATCTCCCACCCACCCATACAAACACCCAACCCACTCACCCCACCATAGTTCACAGATTAAGTTTGCTGAAGGCAAACTAAACCACATTCCCTTCTAGAATTTAGAAGGCAAATTAACCACATTCCCTTCTAGATTCTAGATCCCCTTCTCCAAGGGAATCTTCCCAATGGAGAAAGAAAGAGTCAGTTAAGGGGTATCTGTATTTGTTTTATATGATCTTAGAGGCTGTCAGCAGTCTTTTTTTTTTTTTTTTTTTTTTAACCATTGGAACCATTTGAAGTAGAGGAAGCTGGTCTGAAGATACAGAAGAATGACAGATAGGCAACAAGAGAGCAGGGCAGACTAACAACATTTAGGTTTCCGTCCATTCCTGAAATCCAACTATAATCCATTATCTTAGACTACAAAATGGCCACAAATCCTTCCCCTCTGTATTTCCAGTCCCTTGCAATGTGACTTTGCAGCTCCTCCCATGGAAAGGTAGAATCTATTTCTCTACTTTTTGAATTTAGGATGTAACTTATTTTGACAAATGGGATATGTGGCAAATGTGACACAAACAACTTTGAAAAGCACTCATACATGGGGCTTGCCCTCTTGCTGTCCTTGGAAGCCTGAGATCTCCACTTGAACAAGCCTGGGCTAGCCTGGTAGATGATGAGAGACGTGTGGCCCAGAGGCCCCCATCATCCCAGCTGACAAGCAGCCAACCCAGAAGCAGCACTGCCTAGCTGTCCAGCAGCTGAAAGCAGATGTGTGAATGAGCCCAGCCAAGACAAGCATAAGCACTGTCAAGCTGAATCCAGCCCAAGTGGTTGTTTTTTTAAGCCACTAAGTTTGGGGGGAGGGGGTTATTACCCAACGAAGGTTAACTGATAAACCCACCTTTGCATTCCAGGACACATCCCTTGAAAGGGCTTTTTAGAGTTTTAATATTTCACATTCGCATTCAAAAGTATTTTATCTTCACAGAAATCCAAAGAATATTCAAACATTCAAACCATTTTCTTTCTTAATGTTTATTTATTTATTTATTTATTTATTTAGAGAGAGACAGAGAAGGGGAGGGGCAGAGAGAGACAGGGAGAGAGAGAATCCCAAGGAGGCTCCACATTGTCAGTGCAGAGCCTGACGCAGAGCTCAAACCCACGAACCATGAGATCATGATCTGACCCCAAGTCGGACACTTAACCAAATCAACCACCCAGGCACCCCTCAATTTTAAACATTTTGTTCCACTGAGTTAGAAAATATATATCTGGAATTATTTACACAATTGCATTTTATCCCTTCCCAGGATCCAAATCACCTCCTTTATAGCTTAACAATTTTTATTATATATGGGCTACCAAAATAAGTACCCTATTGCAATTTCATAACAGTAAATTCATGGTCTGACCCTTATTTCTTCTACCTAAGCTCCTGCTGCTTTTATCACATAGCCCATGCTCCTGTCAAAGTAAACTATCAGTTTTCTAAACATGCTCTCTATTCACGTATGTCATTGTAAATGTTGTTCCACCTACATCCATTCAACGGATATTTAGTGAGTGCCTACTGTGGGCAAGGCACTATTGCAGGTTCTAAAGATAAAGCAGGGGAAGAAATGAGACCAGAATTCTATGGTCTTCTCATCTTCATAACTATGGCTAGTTGCTCTTTCACTGAGACTAAATTCAAGCAGTAAATTCAGTAAATTCAGACTCAATTCAACTCCTCTGGGAAATTTTCATGGCCTCCCAGAATTAAGTTACATCCTCTAACTCTCTGCTCTATCATAGTACTTATCAGTATAATATAGTGTTTAGAGCATAGAAGCTTCTTCATTTGCAAAATGGAAATTATAATAATTACCCAGTCGATTGGGTCTCTGCAAGGATTTTAAAAGCCTAGCATATAGTTAGTGCACAACAAATATTGGCCATTTTTTTTTTTTAGTTTGTCCCAGAGTTCTATAATGAGAATATAAACATTGCTTTTATAAACCAGGAAAAACCTGAGGTTATTAAAAATATATCTGCACCCATTTAAGATGGTGTGCTGTGTTCCCTACACCTATGCCTGGCTCTAGGAGCCCATAGCCCACAAACAGTCCTCAACACTAAAACTCACACTGGAAAACTATTTGTATTCCTACTGCTGTTACTTTCAGTCAATACTTAAAATTTTTAACTATAACACTTCAATTAAAAATTATTTCATTGATCTTGGGTGCCTGGGTGGCTTAGTCTGTTTAAACATCAGGTCATGATCTCGCAGTTCGTGAGTTTGAGCCCTGCATCGGGTTCTGTGCTGACAGCTCAGAGCCTGGAGCCTGCTTCGGATTCTGTGTCTCCCTCACTCTCTGCCCCTCCCCTGCTCATGCTCTGGCTCTCTCTCTCTCAAAAATAAATAAACACTAAAAAAAAAAAACAAAAAAACAAAAAAAAAAAAAAACAAATAAAAACAAAAAGAAACAAACAAAAACTTAAAAAAATGTTTCATTGATCTTGAATTCCTGGCCAACAAGCAAAAACTCACTTTACTTCTTTACAACAGCTTTCTTTCTCCAGTGTAAAGAAAATTAGGAAGTAGAAAATAAAACAAAGAGAGCATGAGATTTATACAAGTACAAAGAGTACAATTAGAGATAAAAGAGATGTTTTCACATCCATCAAAGGAGACTTGCACTCTTAGAAACACCACCATTTTTGAATAGCTAATTATGTGTTATAGGGGTGTGTCAATTTCATTACCACTTTTGCTCCTTGAACTCCTCCCTATGTAATAACTCCTTCACCTGAAAACGTAAGAGGCAGGGGACAAAATTCAGAAAGTGCAAGTTGGAATTCCAGGGGGACAGTGTTTACTAGTACCATTAGTGTGATAATTCTACTAATTTACATGCTTGGATTTGTGGGACATGCTTTCATATATGTATATGACAGACAAAGCCTATTAGCAAGTAGGAGGAATCCAGCACCTGGCACAAATGCCTGAAACTAGGGATTATATTTACATTTTTAACAACAGTATGGCACAGACTCCAACTACTCAAAATGGACATTATATATAGGAGAGGAAAGAGAAATGGTGGATCTGTCCTACCTGGATCTAATAACTCTTAAATAAATGTGGATAAATAAGTAAATCCTCTGGATTAAGCCTAATTGTCAAATTAATACAATCTCAAGTGTTTATCCTACAGAAAAGCCCAAATAATTACTTACATTATCACCAGCAAATTATGTTGTAAAATGAGAGCACTTTTTTTTTCTTCTTCTTAATTCAGTTAGGCACCAGACTACACACTGGGAATCCAGAGATTTAAAAAAGGGACAGTCTCTGTGCTTGAAGACCTCAAGATGATCTAAGGGGAACACCTCTGCAATACAAAGTGAGAAGCACTATAGTGGAATTAGAAGTTATATTGTGGTCACATTGACAAGCGAGTTTTAATCAACAGGGGAATCCATTAAATGGTTTCACAGATGTAACCCACAGTTCCAGTTGGTCATCTCACCAAAGCAAAAGCATGCCACCAATATGGATGGTCCTTAGTGGGCAAATACATGTGAATGGGTCTATAGCCAACAAAACAATTACTTATCTACCCAACTACCAATCTCACAAGCCAAGGACAGCACTGTTTATCTTTTCTTCCCTATAATGTACCAACTGGATGACTACAAAAACCTAAAAGAGCATATGATCACCCTGACTTCTATCAACACTACCCCTCTGGAAAGAAAAAACAGTTAATACACATAAGAAAGCATGCACATGACAGGCTGTTGTCTGCTCGTGTCAGGCCACTCTTAAATCCACCTGTTCCCTGCAGAAGCTCTGACTTAAATCCGACATGTATCTAAACAGGCTGCAGTATCATTTTTACATATACTACCAATCAACCTCTTTTAATCTTCATTCATTTAAAGAATGAAGCCTGCGTAGCATAAACCCCTTAAAAGACTACAATAATTACAGCTACAGAGTCATGTAAATACTTGTTAGTCAAACCAAATTCGTGTTGCCTGGTATTTTCTTTGGAGCCTGCCTGTGTCATTACACTGAAATGTGATATATATAAACCCTGAGTGACTGCAAGTGAAATAATGTGACCCTATACACAGAGTGACAGTTTAAAATTACATTTGCTTGGGTTATTTTTATTTTAGATACTTCAAACCATTTATTCCAAACTTAGTACATTCTGTTTCCTAAACAAAACAATGAAGGAAAACATAAAAATAGTTAAATAGCAGTGGAGCAATAGTGGATTTTAATTCCTTGACAAAGCTGAGGATTCGTGATTTTTAAGTCATCAGTATAGTCACTCATTCAACAACTATACATTGTATTAATAAAACACATAATAGACGGCTAGATATGTTACAGTATATTTTTCTACTTTTGAAGGACTTTTTCAACTATGTTTAAACTATTATTAACAAAGAGCTCACCTTTATCAAAAGAGAATTTGTATTACATACCTAAACTAAGGCATTCATTCTTTTGGATAGGTAACAGATCTCTACCTATATCTATGTATTAAAAAAATTAAGAATAATGGGATAGACAGAAATTATGTGATGTGGTTCACTGAGAATGACATCACCTATGCACTAATGTTGGGGGGGAAAGGTTCACCTCAATCTAATAAGACAACTAACTACCCTAAAAATTCAAATGGAGGAAATTTGACCCCCAAAAAATACAGGTCTAGACTCTTCAAAAATGTTAATGTCAGGAAAAGACATTAGAAACTAAAGAAACATGACAATTAAATACAATGATTGAGTCAGAAAAAAATTTAAAGGAAAGAAAATGAAACAAGAGAAAAGCTGTAAAGGACGTTATCATTGGGGCAGTTGGGAAATTTTAATATGGACTGCATACTAGATGATTATATTTATATCAATGTGATAATTTATTCAGTTATGCTGAACAATGCTTTGTTCTTAGGAGACAAATGCTGAAGTATTTAGGGGTGATGTCTGCAATTAACTCTCAATAGTTGGGGAAAAAAGTGGAGAAAAAAGAGCAAATGTGGCAAAATATTTATGAGGACCTACATAAAAGACATATGCATGTTCATTACCTATTCTTGCACTTTTTCTATACATTTGAAATTTCCCCATAATAAAAACTTGAGAAAAAAGTTTTAAGTGCTACATTAACAATTTAATTATATATGTGTGATATTTAACACTGTTGCCAACAAGTAATAGTGTATCATACTTTACAATGTTATTGAAAAAAACTGAAGCAAATCAATGAAAACTTCTAAATATTAAGGCATCCTGCATTAAAACAAGCTTCTGTGAATTATTCCTAAAAGAAACTTACATTTTTAATTTTTTTCTGACATTTTTTTGTTTTATCACCAAATTTATCACCAATTTGAGGAATTACAATATTTGTAAAATCTAACAGAACATTTTGTCATGAAAATAAACATAAATACAACTTAAATTATAACAATAAATAGGACTACTTTCACCTCTTTACTGGGTAGAGGTCTTTATAGCACATAAAATAAATTTACATTAAAATTTTTATTTAATTTCAAATTTTACTGATTGCTGCAATTTTTGTATATATTTTACCAAAAAAAAAAAAGAAACACAATTTTATCAAAAGAAGAAACATTAATCACATATTCTCTGGATGTTTTCTTGTAACCACAAGAGTCATGACCAATTTTACCTTCCCCGAACTTACTTAAATTATAGGAGATTATGAGCTTTGATGACCACACATAAAGTTCCCCAGGGCCCTGCTTGCACTGGATTTAAATAAACACAGTCAAAATTAACAACTGTTTAATAGCCTAGAATGTCTTCTTATGTGGGATGTTACCCAAGATCTTTGAAACAATTATATTTTATTTGCATGCTTAAAATAATTACATCAACATACTGGTCAAAGAGTAACCTGGGTGGCACTCATTAAAACCTATCATTTGAAAGTGATACCCCCCAAAAAAGCCAACCCTCTCTTGTATTGTCCTTAGTAAGAGCATATTGGTGTTGATACAAAGCAGGCACCCAAGTGTTAACAGTGCAACCTGGGTTTCTATAAGATGAATTGGAAGAACTTCCCCAGTTCATATAAGAAACAAAACAGAATGGGATTCACCACTCCTGCTCCCTATTGCTTCAAAGAAGTTATGATGTTGCGTGGGAAATAATTTAATTATGGGATAAATTACTTTAAAATGTCAAGTTGCCAATCTGACAGTTGAATAGTCTGCATATGTGAAATGAAACTTTAGCAAATGTTACCTCTGCTGTTCAGACACCCAGAAAGAAAAATCCTTCCTTTATTGAAAACTTTGAATTATTTGTTTTTGAAGACATTTAAAAAGAAAAACAATAGGAACTCTAGCTTACATTATTCATTTTAGTAATTTACCGTGGGATCTCTTCACCCAACAGTGAAATGATAACTACAGGGGTACAGTGACAGTGTGAAATAAAGGTAAGAAGCATAAATTATACCACACCGGACAACAGAATAGGATTTGACGATAAAAATTAGGTAACCTAAGGCAACTGGCAGATTTTACAACACCTAACTCTAACCAGTGTCAAAGATCTGAGACGTTCTTAGGCCCGCTCCAGAAGGGAGCTTCACAATCCAGTGCTTTATAGCAAGGTAGGATCTTTAAAATACCAAGCAATAAAAAAAAAAAAAATAATAATAATAATAATAATAATAATAAAATACCAAGCAATGATTTGATTGGAAAACTCCATAGATAGTTTTGCCTCTTTAATTTTGTTTTTTCCCCGTATGTTAAACCTATAGTCTAATACTGACCACCCCCGATTCCCTTGACAGAGTGAGACAAATGGTACTCTTATTCCCTGTGTTCAGCTCCGACTGGAAGGAACTCCCATGAAATATGGGTAAGGAGACATACAAAGCAAAGTTTAGAAACCCACCAGAAGATCCTAATCCAGAAACACAGAAGGCTGCCCTTGAAGGGTGCCTGCTGACTCTATTTTTACCTAACTGTACACATCCGACAAAAAAGAAAGAAGCCCAAACAGCCAGGGCCCCGGAGCACCCGCTCTCCCATGGCTCTCTGCACCTACAAATGGTTCCTTATGGCAGAATCAGCAAGGTTGCATCCAAAGAGAATTACAAGTCAGTTCCCTTCAGAGGAAAATTTTGCAAACCAGCAAGGTGAGATTCGAAATAGCTAACAGTTACATGTTTAATAATATATTTCAGCTCAAATGTCGAGCCTTACAGCCTCGTGTGATTGCTGCCCACAATAATACTCAGTTTTACCAACAATGGGTAATTGTTTTAATTAGTGTTCTTTTCTCTTCCTCACCTCTCTTACTTTAATTCTTAGTACTAATCACATAACCTATAAAGTAGGCTTTCTCCACAAATCATTCTGCATCATTGTCAGACTTCATTCTCCTTATAGAAATTAACCCTGTGAAAGTATCTTGCCCATTTACTTCTTTCCCATATCTGTCTCTCCCTTCTAGAATATAATCTCCTTGTCTACTTTATTTCCTCAACCCCAATTCTAGAACAGTGCCTGGTTCAATAAACACTGATAAGTAAAAGAATGAAAAGGAGGTTCTTTTTACGGTCCTAACCCATTTGGGGTTCATGGGGTCCCTGAAACTCAATTAGTTAAAAGGAAAATAAAAAGGCTTCCAGTAAAACTAGTCTAATCATTTTCCAAACATGCTCATTTGTAGAGAAAATCTATATTTTGTTCATCTAAATGAGAATTATAGATTATAACTATCATCATCATCATCATCATCATCATCACCATGATAACGTGAGGATGACAATAATGATCCTATTATGAGTTAGGTGCTGTACTTTATATACATGGCTGTAATCTTCACAATGACTTCACTGGGTAAATATTATGATCCTAATTTTACAGACAAGTAAACAGAGTCAGAGAGATTAAGTAATGTGCCAAGTCACACAGCTCTTGAGGGTATGAGCTAGGAGTCCAAGGTCTTGTTGACTTTAGAGGACACGTTCTTCCTACCATAACATCCTGTTGGATGCTGAGCTAAACTCATCTTTTAATTCCATCCTTCAGTCTTTATGATCAGGCTAAGTGGCTTTTCTATCTTCTGCTCCCTTACCAATTCAGATACTATTAAAATTAAGAGATTTTATCAATTCACCCAAATTCTGAATAATCTCCAATAGCATTTCTTAAAGTATCTGGTATACTCAGTAACCAAGGAAGATTTAATTTGTAAAATACCCTTTTCCTTGATCATTCATTTTGTGCAAACCTGGATAAGTATCATTAGATTATTTTTATATGCCTATATGATTCACTGCCTACTGGTTTCACTAAAATGTTCTATAAATATATTAGTTTCCTAGTCTCACTCCTAGCATTCTCACCTAGGATTTGACCCCAGCTGCTTGCTTTTATGATCATCAAAGGCCTTAGGATAATTGTGTTAGAAAAAGTACATAATATACTTACTAAAATGCATCCCAACTCTGAAGAAGTAATACTTACAAATTGCTCAATATGCTTTTAAGAGTGAGCTACTAAAAATTTAATAGGGAAAAAATAACTCAAAAGAGAAAAATTTAAATTATGTCTATAAATACTAAATCTAGAGATTAAATTTGAGAAACGGGAAAACTTGATAAATGAAACTTTCATATGAGTTTTTATTAGATTTTTAATAGACAGTAAATTAAACACAACCATTTCAAGGGGTGTGGGTAGTTACAAATTAGATCAATGCACTTAGTTTTAATGGCAGGAAGTATGCAATACAGCTTTGAAATGCTTCACAATGATTTATGGTGTATCTGGATCTCTCCCTGGAGTCATGGAAAGCTGAATTTCACTCTCAATTCTCACCCTCGCTTTTTTTGTTCTTTTTCTTTTTCTTTTTCACTATTTCACTTATTTTAATTAAAACAAAGAGCAAACCACCCAGAAGTAAAAATATATGTGGTCAGTTCAAGAGCTTGGCTACCTCAGTATCTCCATCTAGTGGACATTGAAATTATTTATAAAAGTTTATTTTATTCAATAAATTCCTGATTGCCAAGTTTACTAAGCAAAGCAATTATGAGAAAGAAACTTTAAAAAAAAAAAAGTAAGAAAGAAAGGCAGCAGTTTTTTTTCACCTGGTGATAGAACTGTCAATCAGCAATACAAGCAGAGTCAGGTTACATTATTACACTAATAACAAGTACCTAAAACGGCAATATTCCTAATTTGGATATAGCTTTCCAGAAGTTTGGGGGTGTTTCCCAATAATGATTTTCTTGTCACTAAGGATCTAGAATCTTGAAAAATCCATTAGAAGATTTCGATATCAATAAATCAAGAGTTTAATTACTATTAGGCAACTCTTCAAAAACTGATCGTCTTGGGGCACCTGGATGGCTCAGTCATTTAAGCGTCCCACTTTGATTTCAGCTCAGGTTGCGATCATGTAGTTTGTGCGATAGAGCCCAGTATAGGGCTCTGCACTGACAGCTCAGAGCCGGCTTGGGATTCTCTTTCTCCCTGTCTCTCTCTGCCCCTCCCTCTCTCTCTCAAAATAAATAAATAAACATTAAAAAAACTGATCTTCTTAAGAATTGCTTTACCTCTTAGATCACATAATCTTAGTGCTAGAAGGCATCTCAAAGATTTAGTAGTCTAAATTCACTTATTTTACTAATGAGGAAACTGAGAACCAGAGACAGATGTCCCCTCACCTATAAAGCTTGGGAGTGGCAGCACCAGAATTCAGACCAGGGTCTATTTTTCAGTTCCATACTTTCAGAGACAAAATAAATGTATTCTCCTAGGAGAAGACACTGCTTTCTTTGAAACAAATTATTCATTTTATGTTTTTCTTTAACTCATCCAGATTTAACACTAATAACAGGGAGAAATGGCTATTATGCAGATGGTGGTGGTGATGATAACTCACTAACTTAATCCAACCCCATTAATTGTCTCCTTTATGCCTGGCAGTGTAAAGATGTTTATAAGGGGCGCCTGGGTGGCGCAGTCGGTTAAGCGTCCGACTTCAGCCAGGTCACGATCTCGCGGTCCGTGAGTTCGAGCCCCGCGTCGGGCTCTGGGCTGATGGCTCAGAGCCTGGAGCCTGTTTCCATTTCTGTGTCTCCCTCTCTCTCTGCCCCTCGCCCGTTCATGCTCTGTCTCTCTCTGTCCCAAAAATAAATAAACGTTGAAAAAAAAATTTAAAAAAAAAAAAAAAAAAAAAAAGATGTTTATAAGAACTTGATACAATCATCTCTTTCTTCACAGAGAGAGGTTTTTAAAGTTATCTATCATTTGCCAGAATGACTGTGCTTCTTTTATTCTTAATGAATTATATGTTCCTGAAGATTAAAATGGAATCTCCATTGTCAACTACCAGTGCCAAGCCCTAAAAGGGTTGAATGAACGTGGGCCCATCCACATGGCTATACCCTCCAGTTTTGTGTTGTTGCTATTGTTGTTGTTATTTAATGTGTTTAGACCCTAAGGGGAAGTAGAAGTAACATTTACATGTTGTAAAAGTAAAATCTGCCATATCTCTTTGATATAACATAAAGTACAAGTACATTACCTGTAGCAAGGCTCAAGTCTCTGAGAGGCACAACTGTGTTCCATGAAGCTGGCAGTTGGACCTTTCATTACAAAGTTAAGTGACCAGACAAATGGATGTTTATAAAATTCTTTAAATTTCTCCAAGTGCTAAACAGATGCTAAACAGCATCATTCATAATTCAAAAGTATATATCGTACTGCACCAATGCTATTCATAAAATATTCCTGCTTACAATACAAATAGGTCACAATTTTAGTTCCTCTGAGTAAGCTTTTAAAGATACTATGTCAAACATGTCATAAACCAGAGAGCCCTGGTGTCTGTTTAATGAAGTGGGTGGCTTATTCCTAAGAAATCCTTGAAAAAAAAAAAAAAAAATTCCTGAGTCTGTCAGGCTACTTTGTGTTCAAGTACTTTACTTCAAAATGAAATGGAAGGGTGGACAGTATTCTCAACTCAAGGAAGACACAATTGAATGTATATACAATGATCCCATGATCCCATCCTATGTGTTTGCTTAAATATGACTAAAGTGACTTTTGCTTCAGAATTATTAGTTTAGGGATACCTGGCTGGCTCAGCCAGTTGATTGTGTGACTTTTGATCTTGGATCATGAGCTCAAGTCCCACATTAGGCACAGACTTGCTTTAAAAAATATACCTATATTTTTTTTAACATTTCTTCATTTTTGAGGTACAGAGCATGACCGGGGAGGGGCAGAGAAAGAGGAAGACACAGAATCTGAAGCAGGATCCAGCCTCTGAGCTCTCAGCACAGAGCCCTATGTGGAGCTCAAACCCACGAACTGGGAGATCACTACCTGAGCTGAAGTCGGATGCTTAATCGACTGAGCCACCCAGGTGCCCCAAGAATCATTAGTTTAAAAGAAGTCAAACAGAAAATTGGTTAGCAAAGGGGTGGATATTTGCAACATATAAGAATACTTAACATAGAGAGTTCTTATGGAATAATAAGATGATTAATGAATACTCCAGGAGAAAATGAACTGAGTAGATATACGACAAAATCCAAAAAATGCAAGTGACTGATAAAAAGCATGGAAAAGATCTTTAAACTCTCTAATCATCAAGATATGTCCATGACAGCATCTGTCAGTTTGGAAATGATTTTAAAGATTGATAAAGTGTTAGTAAGGCTGTGGGGAAATGGACTGTCACATAATGTTGCTGCATACTAATTGATAAAATCTTTCTAGATGACAATTTGTTTTGGGGTGGGGTTTTTTTGAGGTACTACTGTAAAAGTTTATTTTTGTAAATTTTTATTTAAATTCTAATTAGTTAGCATCCAGCATAATATTGGTTTTAGGAGTAGAATTCAGTGATTCATCACTTATATACAATACCCAGTGCCCATTATAACAAGTGCCCGCCTTAATACCCATCACCCATCTAGCCCATTCCCTACCCACCTCCCTCCATCAACCCTCAGTTTGTTGTCTATCGTTAAGAGTCTCTATGGGGTGCCTGGGTGGCTCAGTCAGTTGAGCGTCTGACTTCTGCTCAGGTCATGATCTCCCAGCTCTTGAGTTCAAGCCCCATGTCAGGTTCTGTGCTGACAGCTCAGAGCCTGGAGCCTGCTTCAGATTCTGTGTCTCCCTCTCTCTCTCCGCCCCTCCGCTGCTTGCATTGTCTCGCTCTCTCTCGCTCTCTCTCAAAATAAGTAAACATTTAAAAAAATTTTAAAGAGTCGCTTATAGTTTGTTTCCATCTCTCTCTTTTTTCCTCCCCTTCCCATGTGTTCATCTGTTTTATTTCTTAAATTCCACATATGAGTGAAATCATACGGTATGTGTCCTTTTCTGACTGACTTATTTCACTTAGTATGATATACTCTAGCTCCATTCACATCATTGCAAATGGCAAGAATTCATTCTTATTGATGGCTGAGTAATATTCCATTGTGCATGTGCACACATACACACACACACACACACACACACACCCCACACCATCTTTATCCATTCATCAGTCAATGGACACTTGGGACAATTTGACAATGAATTTCAAAAGGTAAAATGATCAGGAATAAGGCAAGAATTTCCCCCATCACCAATGCTTTTTCACATCATACTAGAAGTCCTAGTTAGTGCAGTAAGACAAGAGAAGGAAATGAAAGGTATCCAGAGAGAGAAGAAGAAATAAAACCATGTTTGTTTGCAGATAACATGACTGTCTATATAGAAAATCCAAAGGAATCAACCAAAAAAACTGGAACTAGCAAGCAATTATAACAAGGTTGTAACATACTAGATTAATACACAAAGTCAATCACTTTCCTATATACTAGCAATGAACAAGTGGAATTTGAAATTTAAAATACAGTATCATTTACATTAACATCTGAAAAATATGAAATACTTAAGTATAAATAAACTATGTACAAGATTTATACAAGGATAATATAAAACTCGAATGAAATCAAAGAACTAAATAAATGGGAAGAACATATTCCACGTTTGTGGATAGGAGGTCTCAATACTGTTAAAGATGTTATTTTTTCCTAGCTTGATCTATAGATTCAATGTAATCCCATCCAAAATCCCAGAAAGTTATTTTGTGGTCATCAACAAATTCTAAAGTTCACATGGAGAGGCAAAACACCCAGAACAGTAACACAATATTAAAGGAGAGGAATAAAGTTGGAGGACTGACACTATCCAACTTCAAGACCTACTATAAGGCTACAGCAATCAAGAGACTTTGGTATTGACAAAAGGACAGACAATTCGATGAATGGGACAGAATAGAGAGCCTAGAAATAGACCCACATAAATATAGCGTGATCTTTGACAAAGGGGCAAAAGCAATACAATGGAGCAAAGACAGTCTTTTCAAGAAATAGTACCAGAACAACTGAGCATCCATATGCAAAGAAAAGAAACGAAACACAGACCTGACACCTTTACAAAAATAAACTCAAAATGGATCACAGACTTAAATGTAAAACAAAACTATAAAACTCCTAGAAGATGACCTAGGAGAAAGCCTAGATGACCTAGGATTTGGTGATGAATTCTGAGATACAACACCAAAGGCACAGTCCAGAGGCACCTGGGTGGCTCAGTCAGTTGAGCATCAGACTCTTGATTTTGGCTCAAGTCATGATCTCACAGTTCATGAATTTGAACCCCATATCAGGCTCTGTCTGCACTGACAGAGCAGAGCCTGCTTGGGATTCTCTCTCTCCCTCTCTCTCTGCCCTTTCCCTGCTTTCTCTCTCTCTCTCTCTCTCTCTCTCTCTCTCTCTCTCTCTCTCGAAAATAAATAAATAAACATTTTTTAAAGGCACAGTCCATAAAAGAAAGAATTAATCATCTGGATTTCATCAAAATTAAACCTCTCTGCGCTGCAAAAGATGATGTCAAGAGAATGAAAAGGGAAGTCACTGACTGGGAGAAAATGTTTGCCAAAGACACATCTGATAAAGGACTATTATCCAAAATATACAAAGAACTCTTAAATCTTAACAATATGAAATAAACAACCTGATTAAAAAATGGGCCAAAGACCTTAAGAAACACCTCACCAAAGAAGATATACAAATAGCAAATAAGCATATGAAAAGATACTCCACATCATGTGTCATTGGGAAAATGCAAATTAAAACAACAATAAGATGTCTTTACACACCTATTTAAATGACCAAAATCCAGAACTCCAAAAGCTGGTGAGAATGTGGCTCAACAGGAAGTCTCATTCATTGCTGGTGGGAATGCAAATGATACAGCCACTTTGAAAGACAGTTTGACAGTTTCTCTCAAAATTAAACATATTCTTTTCATACATTCTAGCAACTGCACTCCTTGTAATTTACCTGAAGGAGCTAAAAACATGTCCACACCAAAACCTGCATACAGATGTTTATAGAGGCTTTATTCATAACTGATAAAACTTGAAAGCAACCAAGATGTGTCAGTAGGTGAATGGATAAACTGTGTAACCTCCACACAATGAAATATTATTCAGTGTTAAAAAGAAATGAGCTATATCCAGCCATGAAACGATGTGGAGGAAACTTAAATGCATATTACTGTGTGGAAGAAGCCAGTCTGAAAAGTCTGTATACTGTATGGTTTCAACTACATGACATTCTGTAAAAGGCAAAACTATGGAGACATTAAAAAAAATCAGGGGTTTGGAGGAGAGAGAGAAACAGGCAGAACTAGAGGATTTTTAACATAGTGAAACCATTTCGTATGATTATGGAGGATACATGTCATTATAGATTTATCCAAACCCAGAGTGTATGATGCCAAAAGTGAACTCTAATGTAAAAGGTGATAATGATGTGTCGGTTTCATCAGTTGTAACTAATATACCCTCTCATGGAGAAGGTTGATAGAAGCACATTGAGCATTTTCTATGCATTGTAGAGGCAAGGGGTATATAGGAAATCTCTGTATCTTCTACTCCATTTTACTGTGAACCTAAAAAATAAAGTTTATTAAAATAAAAAAAATTCAAACGTGAAATAAGAATATATTTAATCCAATAATTTTATGTCCTAGAATTTATGCTAAGGGAAGAACTGATCAACTATGAAAAAGATTGTGTAAATGAATATTCATCAAAGCCGTTTTTATAAAGCAGAATATTAGAAACAATCTAAATTTCCACCATAGAAATCCAGTTAAATAA
Source organism: Puma concolor (assembly GCF_028749965.1). NCBI lineage: Eukaryota > Metazoa > Chordata > Mammalia > Carnivora > Felidae > Puma > Puma concolor. Next base: position 94,429,854 of record NC_141672.1, on the reverse strand, counting down.
ATTACAGTATTTCATTATAATGAAATATTATTAAGTATTAAAACTGGTATTATGCAAAACCCTAGAAACAATGGAAATGCCCAATTATAGGGCCAAATTAATTATAGTATGACTATGTAATATTAAACAGGTAGCCATTAAAAAGAATCCAGTAACTGTATGTATGCTGATATGAATGATTCTCAATTTATATTCTGAAGTGAAAAAGCAAAGCAGTAGGGGGAATGAATACATATACGTATTTATATTTATATAATGTTCTTATGTGTAGCACAAAAAGGGAAAACATATGTATACATTATAGTGGATAGAGTATTTCTTAATGATTCATTAAAAATCTTTACCAGGGGGGACCTGGGTGGCTCAGTCAGTTAAGCATCCAACTTCAGCTCAGGTCATGATCTCACAGTTTGTGAGACTGAGCCCCGCATCAGGCTCTGTGCTGATGGCACAAAGCCTGCTTGGGATTCTCTCTCTCTCTCTCTCTCTCTCTCTCTCTCTTTCTGTCCCTCCCCCACTCACACTCTCTCTCAATATAAACTTAAAAAACTTTTTTAACTCTTTATCAGTGATTGGTTGTCTTGAATACAGTCTTACTTTTTTTCTATTATTGAAGTATAAGATGCACAGAAAAAAGTGTATAAAGCATAAAATAAAGCTCAATAATTTTTCACAAAGAGAACACCCAAGAAACCACCATCAAAGTCAAGAAAGAAGGACTGCCATCACTTTAGAAAAGTTCCTTCATATCCCCATCTAATCATTTCCCTTCCATACATCCCAAAGGTTGTCATATGCTAAACTTATTTCTAATTTGCTCAGTTTTTTAATCATAAATGAATATTAAATTTTATCAAATACTTTCCTTTAGCTATGATTAACATGTGTTTTATTCTGTTAATATGATAACTTACTTGATTTTAATTAATAAACCAATCTTTAATTCTTGGAATACACTCAACTTGACCATAACATATTATCCTATTAAATTAATGGATTAAATTTGCTAATAATATTGTTTAGAATTTTTTGCCTTTAAGTTCATATGAAACAGTAACCTATAACTTTCTACCTGTAACTTTCTTTTCTTATAACGTCCTTGTCAGATTTGGTATCAAGATATCACATTTGGTTTGGTAACAAGGTTATACTGACCTCATAAAAAACATCAGAAAATATTCTCTTTTCATATTCTTTGGAAGAATTTGTATATGCTGCTTTTATGTGACATTTCTAATTTATGTTAATCTAATCTCATCAATTAAACTGTAAACTCCTTAACCACAAGGACTATACCTAGAGTTTTCTGTACCCTAACCATCTAATAATTTGCTTCTGATATATCAGGGCTTGAAAAATAATCATTATCTTGACAAAGAGTATCAAGTCAGTCTACCTATTAAAAAATGTTCAGTTCACACAACTGAGCACATACATGAAAAATTATAATTCACTTTCATTATTTTAGGACATCAGAAAGATCACAGAATGTTAAGGCTGGACTCCTCTCCAACGTGCTCCCTATGTCTGCAATATTAGTTATATTACATCATAGATGACAGCATGGCTGAGCGAAGAAAGTATCTACTGTATTTTGAATCAAATCTATCCGAGCTGGAATCCAGACAACACCATTCACAAGCAGTTTATCTTTGGTCATGTTATATGAATCCTCTGAGCCTCAGTATTTTCCTCTGCAATACTGAGATAATAGAAAAGAAAGGCATCTTTTACTCTCACATAAATTCTAACACAACTTGAAGTTCCTAATTTTTCAGTAGTGACCTCCAAATCTTTTTGTCTCCAGAACTGCAATGCATGCCTTAGTCTCCATCAGTTAACCTTCCTTTTCCCTTCAGAGTCACTTTCTTCCCTACACAATGCAGTCTGATCTTTACTGTTCATTCCCATGACCACCAATACACCTAAAACTTTTCACACAGGTACAAAAACTTCTGTGATTACAAATTTATTTTCCTACATTACCTAATTTTTTGCCAAACTCTTCCCCTAAACTTTTCCAAAGTCCCCTATCAGGAAGGTCAGAGAACTGGAAGTATTTGGCAAATCTAACTGATTTGGAATTAAAGGAACAGCTACTCTTACTCTTGCTTCGGAATTGAGACAAAAGGAATTTATACAAGTTACAGAGCAAATTGGTCACCAAGGGGGACAAAGCCTAGAGAGCTTTTCACTGCCCTGCTACTCCATCAAATATTAGTCTGGGGGTCAGCATAGAGTGACTCTTGACCAAGATGGCTACCATCCCCTCTGTGAAACATAAATGAATGGAAATAGATGACACACCGCTCTGAATTTGTAGGGGGTGGGTATTTATCCTGGTATGTTCATCTTTTAGTTATTTTCCCTGCATACAGCAAGTGTAGTAGGCAAGGGCTATGCACATATGTGGTGTCCTTAATTTCACAGGGATTGTCTCAGTCTTTAAATACTAGATAACATTTAACTAATTGCTGGGTGCAAGTCAAATTTTGGAGGCCTTGAAACACAGTGACCTAATAATGATAAAGATCTAAAGATCACAACAAAAGTTCAAAACACAACCAAGGCATAGGTATGAATTTTCAGCAAGAGTGGTTTCATTTGAAACCACTTGGAAACAGTGAACTATATTCCTCCAATCTGCTGCTCCCTAATTTGTCTTGTTTGCCTTAGTTTATGCAAAAGGTAAACACACATTTAGCCTAGGAAAGGAAATGGAAAAAAGAAAAATTAAAAAAAAAAAAAAAAAAAAAAGAGGTGACCTAAACAACCCCTGCAAAGCAAGGCTTCTAATCTGCAAATAACTTAGTCACATCATCCAAGTGAGTCCAAATTACTCAAAATCATTAAATAAATGACTCAATCTCCAATCTTACTCCTAAAATAGAATACAACAAGAGATACAAACGCGATTCCGCATAACTGAAAGAAACTTGTTGTTGTTTTTTATTGATAAAACTAGGTGAATGGTTTTATATTAACAATACTAACTTAAAATTTCAAACATTTTTTTTAACACAGACCACCCAGGGCTAACACTAAGCCCTCCTGGGTTTTGCACCAGTAAGTACATGGCTTCAGTCCACGTTCAACACTTAATGAAGAGATTCTCTTCAAAGATTGTATTCTGGATTTACCATCTTCTTAGAGGCTGTGCTGCTGCAGTTCATTAGCAGTCAACATCTGGCTGGAATGTTTTAAACTACTATTTTCCTTAACCATTGTATGGATGGGGCTCTTGTTATTTTAAGCAAACTGAAACAATGTCCTTCTAGATGGATTTCTAACCATAATAATTAGTGACAGTGCAAACTGTTTTCTGATTTTTCTTATATTATGTAGCAAACTGCTCCTGAAACATTCTAATCATAGTTCAAACTTCTGTGTTACTATGAGATTCTTTTCATTTTCATGTAGACCTTGGTCTTTACTTTTTAAGCACAGGATCTCATTCTGAAGGCCAAGAAATACCTAACTTAAATGTAGCTATATGCAGAGAAAAATATGTCTGTCCTTAAACTGTCTCAAGGAATCAGCCCTTATAAACTCAAGAAATGAAAGCTTGGACATACTCGGCACCCAAGTTCGAACACTCCACCTGCTCTGCCTCTGAACCTCAAAGATTCCCTGCACAGCATGAATTCCAAACACCAAAACACTGCTTTGAAAGAGTATCAATCCATGTCTATACAACTAACTTGCCCCAGAAATTAAGTCACTGAAACCCGTTGAGGGACTTAAGCAACTAGAAAACGTTCCTGCCATCAAATAAAATTTTGAAAAAATTTTTTTTCATGAGGCAACATAAGAATTTCTAGGCCTCAGCTGATACATATTGATCGGTCTGGCTCAGAGAAATGTAATAATACACTTATGGGTTCACTCTGCCTGAAATGCCCCTGGGCCCCTCCCAGGATTTGGGACACAGCATCCCCTTCCTTTTTTTAGAACTTCCCACTTATTTGAAAACTCCCCCCACTTAACTTCACCAAGTAGCCCTTCTTACAACCCTTTTCTCCATTTACCTATAAAATACTTCACACCTCATATGAGATAGATGCTCAGTTAATGAGTCTTCTGTTAATATTCCACTTGCATTTAAGTTCCATAAGGGCATTGACCATTCATTTTCTTTTCTTTTTGTTTGTTTTTTAGATTGTTTTCTCCCTGGACAGTATGGGGTACAGTACAGGACTTCCAGCTGCAAGAAACTCAAAGCAGCATAGGTCACATTTTCACACCTCAGACCCCAGCCCTCCAAAGGTTTTCCATTATACTTGGAATGGAATCCAAAGCAGACTGTACACAATGTGGCCTCTGATCGCCAGTCTCAGCTCACCTGCCACCACCCTGCCCTCTCCCCATTCCCCATACCTCCCCACACCAGCCTCTGCTATTCCTGGGACATGACAAACATGCTTTAGCTTTAGGGCTGTCCCTTCTGCTTCCCTTCTGTGCTCACTCCTCAGGCCTTTGTTAAAATGGCTCCTCCCCTAAAGAGGGACTTCTCCTGACTCCTTATCTAAAATAGCAACTTCCCCTCCCTACAACCTATTTTCCTACAACCTGGCTGATATCATATTATATATTTGTTTGTATAGCTGTCCATCATCTCAGACCATCATCACATCTACCAGCATATAAGTTCCGTGAAAGCTGGGAGTTCACTGATTCTATTCACAGCTGTATCCCTGGCACCTAGAACAATGCCTGGCACGTGGTAGGTGTTTAATAAATGTCACTGAGTGATGCTTCCAAGACTTAGGGTAGGAAGTTTATACTGTGTCTAAAGAGCCTATCTTCTCTGGGAAGCACCCCCTCACAAACCCAGTGTAAGTCCCTGTTGTTCCAGGCTTCCCAATAACAAACAGAATTCTTGATGCCTAACTATGAGCTTCTCCAGTTTTCTCAGTGGACAGCAACCCCCAAGGAAAAGTTTCGTGCCCAAGCCATATTCCAGGTTACCCGGACATGACATGAATTGTATTTTTCACAAAATGCCAAAGATAACGACACACAGAATCCCCTCCCCACCCCACACCTCCCTGCTAGTCATTTCAGCCCTCTTCAACCAGTCATAGGGGGCTTCTCCTCCCTAGATTTGAACATGGAGGATGTAGTTCAGCTCTACATTCTTCTATTATACCCCTCACTCCTCCAAAAGTGGGTCTTCTGAACATCACTTACTTGGCCCACCATCTCCTCTATTAAAAGTCTACACTCTACCCCACCCCATCCCACCCCACCCCAGAAGAGGGAAGAATTTGTGGGTAGAAGCCCACTTACCACACCTCACCAGAGTTGCAACCTGTTTCCCAAGCTAGCCCCCTATCTCTAATCTAAAGTCCTTAAAAGGAAATTGGTCCTTTATTCTTGGCTTCCAAGGACAACTCAAGAACACACAGAAATGGAATACAATTCTAGAGCAACCTGAATCCTAAGCTAAAAAGTACAGGCACACCTTGCTGAGTGCCTTGTTACCTCACGTTTTCCTGATAGAACACTTGGTGTTTGAAACTCAAGTGTTATAGACTATAGCTCAATATAATACTTTTTGAAAGGTGTTTATTTAAGTGTGCGTGCACACACACACACACACACACACACACTTATATCTTAAAACCTAAAACAACACTGCTAATAACATAGAATTCATGACACCAGGTTTCCTCAAAGTCATAAAGTGTATTACTATGTAAAGTAACCGCTTGTTAACAACCAAATTGTTTCCTGTTCTAGAAGATTATTTCAAGTATTTTTCATTGTATTATTGTGTTAGTTATATAGAGGAATTTTTACTGTGCTTTTGTAACATTATAGGAAATTAGTTATAGGTTCTCAGTGGAGGAGTAATGCATTATAATTTCTCCTATTTAAAATAATAAGAAATTAGGCCCCTGCTTCATGATTTTTTGTAGAACAACTGATTTTTGGAATGGACTCCTCACGTTAAGTGGAAGTTGCCAGTATTTTCTTGGATCCTTTCACTCAAAACGCATCAGCAAGCCTCTCCCTAGGCTGTTCTGATTTGGTCACGCCCCAACGGCTCCTCTGTTCTCAATCTCTAAGTATGACGCATTGAATCCCTTCTTCTGTCTTTATGTCTTCATCCTGCACTTCCCCTAACTTCAGTCATTAGAGCCATCCAAATAACTGCCTCTCTTACCTTTTTGTTCTATCCACCCCTTCTTGCCATCCTTTTCTTTATTCAGTTAATTTTTACTTTTGCAGAAAGAATACATACACATAATCTAAAAGATCAAAGGAGTTTATAAGGACAAAAGCAGTCCATAGCTCTCTCCCTTTCACCCCCATCTCCAATGCAGTATGCCCAGAGTCAAACACTTTCCACTCTTAGCTCTTGCTTTAAATTATCAAATAAGCTGAGTAAAATGCTATCTCTTCATTATTCCATTTAAACTTTAGCTACTGCGTTCATATTAGGGTTAGTGAGTATTTTAACTCTCTTACAACCTCCTTTCCCTTCTTCCCAATCTTTCTCAATAAATTTATGCCAAAATTTTTGGTTAAATCCATATTCTGTGTATTTATTATTGAGACAACTGTTCACATATGAGCTAAGTAATGAAAAGTTATTGATTTCCTTTCTGGAACAAATTTTTTTGTGTGTGTTTTTCCTATATTTAACAATTGCCTAATTTCCTCATTTGCTGAGTTTTATTTGCATATCCAGCTAAGCTTTCCCATCCCCTACAACAACTCTGTAAAACCACTATCAATCCATTTTTCCATATGATCAACATGTCAGATATACCAGTTGGTTTTTTTCCTGATAAGATTTATCAATTCCATTTTTTCCCTTTCTTTTCTGGTTCTAATCTGTACTATTTCCTAAGCTTCTCAGTGCTATGGGTGTTATGTTGAATTCTCCCTTAACCAGTGTTTTATAAATACCCAATTCCTCTCTCCTGTATTAGATTTTCCATTTCCTCTCTAGTTTTAGTGGATTGTATCCTATTATAGTCTTTCACACTGCACGTCTGAGAATATTTTAGTCTATTCTTATATTTGATCAATTCATTTATTCTAAGCTAGAATTCACTTATATTTTGAAGATTATACTCAAAAGATTATAATTCACTATATTACTTTGTTGTCTTCTATTTTCCAAAACTATTTTTTTAAGCTTATTTATTTATTGTCAGAAAGCATGAGTGGAGGAGAGGCAGAGAGAGAAGAGAGAGAGAATCCCAAGCAGGCTCTGTGCTGTCAGCCCAGAGCCCTATACAGGCTCAATCCCATGAACCATGAGATCATGACCTGAGCCAAAATCAAGAGTTGGACATTTAACTGACTGAGGCGCCCACGTGCCCCCAGAAACTATTTTTGATAAATTCCTTTTCATTCCTTTCTTTTCTCTCAATCAGTTTTCAGTGTGTTTTTTATTAGCCTCAAGTTTCAAAATTCCTAGAATTTGTGGAGGTTTCTTTTCTTTTTTTGAAATTAAAAAAAATTGTAGATGTATAATTTATTTTCATTTATTACTCTAGACACCCAATGAGCACCTTTCAATTTGAGAACTCATGTTTTTACTTTTGAGAAATATTATTTTTACAAATATAGTTTTCTAAAAATTTTTTTAATGTTTATTTATTTTTGAGAGAGAGAGAGAGAGACAGAGAGCGAGTGGGGGAGGAACAGAGAGACGGAGACACAGAATGTGAAGCAGGCTCCGGGTTCCAAGGTATCAGCACAGAGCCCGATGTGGGGCTTGAAATCATGAACCACGAAATCAAGACCTGAGCCAAAGTCAGATGCTTAACCAACTGAGCCACCCAGGCGCCCCTACAAATATAGTTTTTTAATGACTCTTTTCTCTTTTTCTCCTTACTAGTTGGATATTGAATTTCTGGAACTGATCGATAAATTTTCCTATCATTCTCTCTCTTACTGTCCACCTCCTTTTTTCCCTACTTTATCAGAGTTCTTCCAGTCCTCTCACTGAAACTTTTGTTTTACCTATCAATTTTTGTTAAATGTTTCTTTATTTTGAGAGAGAGAAAGAACGCGAGCAGAGGAGGGGCAGAGAGGGAGAGAGAGAAAATCCCAAACAGCCTCCACACTGTCAATGCAGAGCCTAACTTGGGGCTTGATCCCGTGAATCATGAAATCATGACCTGAGCCGAAATTAAGAGTCAGACACTTAACTGACTGAGCCACCCAGGTGCCCCCCATCATATTTTTAATATTCAAAAGCTCTTTCTTACTTTTTAGTCCTTTAAAAAAAATAACACTCTGTTCTTTTTTTCAACATTTTCTTCTACCTCTCTGCTACCTCTCTGAGGATATCATGGCTTCTTTGAAGCATTCCCCTGCTGTCAGCATTGTCTGTTTCCTCTGAGTTCCTTTTTTAATTCTTGTTTCTTTGGTTGTCTGTCTGCTTTGTGTTGGAGGCTTTCTTCCAAAGTCTGATTATCTTCTGATGCCCTATCATATTTAAGACTGAGTCACTAAAAAGATGAATAGAAGCTTTGTAAGTGGGCCTCTAATAGGGTCATAGAGTAGCTGGAGAATTTTTGTGGAAGGAGGTGACCAAACGTCAGTATCTATAGGTCTCTTCTCCAGGATGACTGCATTCCCTGTGAGAAGGAGCTTCCAATATTCCTGGTGGGGTGTGGAGTGGTGAGGCCGCCAGTGTGCTAGAGCTGAGAATAGGAGGGGAGTTGGGAATTTCACTGTGCAGATGCAGAATGTCCGTTAACCCCGCAAGTTTTCAATTCTATTCTCATCCTGCCTTTTTCAGTGCTCAGTGTCCCCAAGTCTAGCCTATCTCTGACTGTTTCTCCAGAAATTCCTGCAAAGGTGGGCGGAAATGGTCTCCTTACTTAGGGAGTTAAGAGTAAGCTCTGAAGGTCTATCTTCTTCTCATAAAAACTTTCAAATAGGGGCGCCTGGGTGGCTCAGGCGGTTAAGCACCCAACTTCAGCTCAGGTCATAATTGCGTGGTTCATAAGTTCAAGCCCCACATCTGGCTCTGTGCTGACAGCTGAGAGCCTGAAGCCTGCTTTGGATTCTGTGTCTCCCTCTCTCTTTGCCCCTCCCCTGCTCATACTTTCTCTCTCTTTCAAAAATAAGCAAACATTTTTTTAAAAAATAAAATAAAATAGACCTTTCAAATGGATTCCCACCCACCATGTTACCTTTCCATGGTGCTGGGTGCCTCTGATTCCTAAGCCTTTCCAAAGAACTGTGAGTCAGCCTGCCTTCCATCTGCACCTCCCTGCACAGGCACTTGCCTCGGACTTTTTTCCACTCTGCTAAGTCATGCACCATCCTTCCACCCACTTTCCATCTTTGTCTCTTCTGGTTTAGGGTTATTTATGTCTCCTTGATTCATCAAAGGTGGAGCTTGTACCTCCTTTTTTCTTGCTTTCCCTATTGTTTTGGATTTTTTTTTTTTAAGAAATAAAAATGAGAGCTGGAGGAAGAAACAGTAGATATGTTCTTTATTCTGGCATCTTGGAATCAGAAGTCTCTAGCCTTTTCTATTTCATAGATCTTGTATTGCACCATATTCTCTTTTATCAGTTTCCTTCTCATTCATATTTTCAGTCTTTCAGACTTTCTGGGTGACTAGCCACTTGTTTTTCTTGGTTTCAGACATAAAACATTTCATTTGTTAATGAGTTAACAAATTCCATATCTACGTATCAAACCCCATGTGCTGTAGTTGTTTGGCTACAATATAATAGGGAACACCGGATGTACATCTTAATTGGGAGGGAATTATTCATCAATTGGGAGAGATTACTCACCAGTTTCTCATGGGACTTATTTTTCTTATCAGATAGGCTGGTTGTTCTCCGTTTGCCTTCCTGCCCCTCCATTCTGACACTTCTCTGTATCGCGGAAGAGACACAGAGGCCACTATGGACAACTCCCCTCATCCACTGCCACTAACTGACACTTCCACCCGCTTCACTCTCTCCATGCCTCATTGCATCTCTAGCAACATTACTATATAGCCATCACTCCTAAAGCATAACAACTTTCTTCTGGATTCACAAAAGAACTCTTCCTAGTTGGTTCCCTTGGACTTGCCCACATCTCTGTAAACAGTCTTTTTATTAAATTCTCTTCAGCTATACGCTGTGTGCCATTCGTTTCTTATTGGACACTGATACATCAGTTTAAATTTTTTTTTGAACTAGGTCATCTCTAAAGTCCATGGAGTTCTTATGCTGTATGATTTTTACAAGAGTCAAGTATACAACTGGCACTTAACTATAAAGACTCTGAGCAAATTCGGCTTCCTTTCAGTTAAGATTCTATCTCATTACGGCAAAGAAATTGTCCAAATAATGATGCTCAACCCCTATAAAATATAAGCATTGCCAGTGCAATTTAGACTAACAGGGAAACCTAGGATGTATATTTTGTTCCCTTTAGGCAATGGAGTTAGTCCTGATAAAAGTACATTTGCTATTTTTTATTCAGTTTTTTTAATGTTTATTTAGTTTTGAAATAAACAGAGACAGAGCACGAGTGGGAGAGGGGCAGAGAGAGAGAGGGAGTCACAGAATCCAAAGCAGACTCCTGCTTGGATCCTAGAGCCTGACACAGGGCTCGGACTCACAAACAGTGAGATCATGACCTGAGCTGAAGTCGGATGCTTAACCAACTGAGCCACCCAGGCACCCCTTTATTCAGTGTTTTTAATTGAGGCATAACTGACATACTTATGTTAGTTTCAGGTATACAATATAATGATTTGATATCTGTATATATCGTGAAATGATCACCACAATTAGTCTAGTTAACATCCATCACCATACATAGTTGCAGAACTTTATTTTCTTGTGATGAGAACTTCTAAGATTTGCCCTCTTAGCAACTTTCAAATATGCAACACAGTATTGTTAACTATAGTCACCATTCTGTACATTCCATCCCCTTGACTTATTTATTTTATAACTGGAAGTTTGTACCTTTTGACTCCCTTTACCCATTTCACCCATCCCCTACTCACCATCTCTGGCAACAACTGGTTTGTTCTCTGTAACTATGAACTTAGGTGTTTAAAATTTTTAGATTGCATCCATCAGTGAAATCATACATATCTGTCTTTTCCTGTCTGACTTAGTTCACTTAGTGCAATGCTCTCAAGTTCCCTCCATGTTGTCACAATTGGCAAGATTTCATTCTTTTTTATGGCTGACTAATATTTCATTGTACAGATATATATTCTTTTTATCCGCTCATCCAGCAACAGAGACTTTACTATTGTAAATAAGGTTTCAGTGTACACAGGGGTACATATATCTTTTCAAGTTAGTGTTTTCTATTTCTTCAGGTAAATACCGAAAAATGCAGTTGCTAGAGCATATGGTGGTTCTATTTTTAATTTTTTGAGAAACCCCCATGCTATTTTCCACAGTAGCTGTACCAGTTTACATTCCCACCAACAGTGTATGAGGTGATATCTCATTGTGGTTCTGATTTGTATTTCTCTGATGATAAGTGGTGTTAAGCATTTTTCATGTGTCTGTTGACCCTCTGTATGTCTTCTCTGGAAAAATGTCTATTCAGACACTCTGCCCATTTTTTATCACATTGTTTGGGGTTTTTTGCTATTGAGTTGTATGATTTCTTTATGTATTTTGGATATTAACCCCTTATCAGATAAATAATTTGCAAGTATTTTCTCCCATTCGGTAGGTTGACTTTTTCTTTTGTTGATGGTTTCCTTTGTTGTGTAAAAGCTTTTTATTTTGAGGTAGTCCCACCTGTTTATTTTTGCTTTGGTTACTTTTGCTTTTGGTGACAAATTCAAAAAAAATCATTACCAAGACCAATGTCAAGGAGCTTAAGGCTTGTTTCTTCTAGTTTATGGGTTTAGGTCTTATGTTCAAGTCTTTAATCCATTTTGAGTTAATTTTTGTGTATGGTGCAAGATAGTGGTCCAGTTTATTCTTCTGCATGTGGCTGTCCAGCTTTCCCCAAATTCATTTATTGAAGAGATTATCCTTTCCCCATTGTATATTCTTGGCTCCTTTGTCATAAATTAATTGACTATATATGCATGGGCTTATTTCTGGGCACTTTATTTTCTTCCATTGATCTCTGTGTCTCTTTTTATGCTAATACATTTGCTGTTTTTCACTTTGAAAACACAGAAACAACTTAATTCCAAAGAATTAAGAAATCAATTCCAAAGTTTCAAATGTTTCTTTTTCTTCATCATTTTTTTCTTCCTTTCCCTTAGATATTTATACCATTAAAAACCTCCAAAATGCAAAAATAATAATAATAATAATAATAATAATAAGTTTCACCAATCCTCTTATTAATAAATAAATGAATTTGAGGTGCCTGGGTGGCTCAGTTGGTTGAGTGTCCAGCTCTTGATTTTGGCTTAGGTTATGATCTCATGGTTTGTAAGATAGAGCCCTGCACTGGGCTCCATGCTGACAGCATGGAGCCTGCTTGGTATTCTCTCTGTTCCTCTCTCTCTCTTTGCCCCTTCCCCACATTCTCATTCTCTCTCTCTCTCTCTCTTTCTCTTTCTCTCCCTCAAAATAAATGAATAACTTTAAAATAAATAAATAAATAAATAAATAAATAAATAAATAAATTCCTCGACCTTACCCCACCACACACATCTGATTATCTCTCTCACCAAGTATAGCCAGATTTTTTGTATCTGCTGAACATTTCTACTTTCTTGCCTCTCACAGAGACTTTAACTCATTCATATTTTAATTTTTTTGTTTGTTTGTTTATCTTTTTGAGAGAGAGAGAGCTAGAGTGCGAGTCGGGGAGGGGCAGAGAGAGAGGGAGACAGAATCGAAGCAGGCTCCAGGCTCTGAGCTGTCAGCACAGAGCTCGACACAGGCCTCAAACTCACAGTGAGTTCATGATGACCTGAGCCAAAGTTGGATGTTTAACCAACTGAGCCACCCAAGTGCCCCCAACTCATTCCTATTTTAAACTGTTCTTGCCAAGATTTTCTTTAACTTCTCTGATGTTAGATCCAATGGATGCTTCTTAGTCCTTGTCTTACTTGACATCTCAGTAGCATATGACACCACTGTTGTTGTGAAATATTCTCTTCCTTGTCTTTGTTGTTGCCTTACCTTTTTGATATTCATCCTATCTATATGATTACTTCTCAGTGTCTTCAGTAGTCCTCTCTTCCTCAGCCCATTACTCAAATGTTCATGCTTGCCAGATCCTTGCCCTAGTCTCCCTTATCGTTCTACCTATGCTCTTCCCCTGGAAGTTCTTCTCCACTCTTACGGCTTCGGATCGCAGCTATACACTAAATGACTCTCAAATGGGCCATCTCAAGTCCAGATCTCCCTGCTGACCTTCAGGGATATTGTCTGTGACTAAATATTAGATAACTCTATCAGCTTGCCCACAGATTTCCCCTACTCAATATTTTACCTTCATCTATATTCCTTATTCCAATGAGTCACACCAAGCCAGAAACCTAGGTAAAATCTTTGACTCTTTTCTGTCCCTCATCTCCATACCCAATCAACTATCAAGTCTTATTGATTCCAAGATATACTTTCAGTTTATGATTCAGATCTCTCCATTCTCACTGCCATTTCCCTAGACCAACTAATTTCCCTACTATTGATATTGTTACTACTTTCCTACCAATGTTAATAATAGAGCCAGAGTGATCTTTCTAAAATATAGGTATGATCATGTTACCTTCTTCCTAAAAGCCTGAAATGTTTTTACAATGCTATCAAGATAAAGCCGAAATTCCCCATCATCCAAATTACTCCAGCCAAATTAAGCCCTTTCTAATTCCTCCAACAATCCATGATCATTCTTACTCTAGATATTTCCACATAAGATTCCCTTCACCTGATACATGCCTACCTGATGTTATCAGTGTTATCATGCTATCACTATTTCTTAACTAACATCTACAAATCCTTGTGTCTCAGCTTAGATGCCTCATGCTCTCTAAATCTGCATTTAGTATACTCCCTTAGCACACTACTTATCCACTTACCACACTCTATTATAGTCGCCTGTTAAATGTCTCTATCCCCCTTTTAGATCATAAGTACTGTGAGGGTTAAAACTGTACCTATTATAGCTTCAATGCTATGAACATTACCTGGCACAAAGCAGCCACTAAATAAATAATGGTTGGATAATGAACAAACGAATAAACAAATAAGCCATCAGATTAAACATAGTACCAGTGGAAGCACATTTACATCTGGACTTGCTTTCCTTTGCTTTCTTACCTCTCAATGAACAAAAAACAAGTAAGTTACCCTTCCCACCAAATAAGCCATAGCTTACAAAGTGCTAACTAATGTATAGTACACATGACAGCCAAAGAGAATTCTACCTGAACCTTTGTTTTCTCCTTTACTTGTCTTTCCTCTTATGTATAACATTTTCAAACTGAAAGGTTAAACAGGCTGAAGAAAGACTAAGCATATGACTGACTTTCTCTTGATCTGCCTGATGCCCTCCCCAAACCATCTATAAACGTGGTAATATAGGTACATGGGATAAAAAGAACCTATGGTAACATTTTGTTTGAACCAGAACTCCAAAGCATTAATTAAAGCTGAGCACACCTGCTCTGAACTGCAAAGTCAGAGATTTATGTGAACTTGTAAAGTTGAGGCTTTCTGACCTTTTGTAGGATTTATGTTTCCTTGAAATAAGCATTTCCTCTTTGTAATGCAATATTTTGTTTTAAAGTTTATTTCAGTGACTAACCTGCTGGTATAAACAGATATGCTGTTCGGTCCCTTTATTGCCTGGTCATTACCCTTTTTACCCAGTGCTTGTCAAATATTTAATTTAAGGTTTTGGTTGAAAATAAGCAGGTCTAACTATGAAGCCTACAATTTCTAGCTCTAAAGTGAACTTGTTAATGAGGTGATCCGAAAAGATATCCATGCATTCAAACTCCACATGTTATCTAAGAGCATTTAATCCCAGCTCTTCACAGATCTGCTCAGTTTGCAAAGTATCAGATACCTCACAGTGGTTTATCACAAGCAGGACTTAATTTATTAGGGTGATGTGCATGTCCATGTGTGGAGTCCTTTCAGGTAAGACAAAGTTGTTTAACCAAAGGAAGATATTCCAATTTTGAGCTTCACACACTAATGCCTTTAGAAAGAGAGAGTTCTGTGAAGCGAACACATTCAAGTTGGTTACCTTGGATAGGTTCATTCCCAGCACCGTGACAGTCACCAAGCCAGCACAACACACCAAAGCACTGGAGCTAGAGAGACCAGAACTCGGTGGGATGTTTCCATCCACCAAACAATTCATCCCAGTCAGGTTGCTAAGACCAAAGTGCTCCTGAGAATAGAAGGGAAAACAGCACTTGTAACTTTGGTGTTGGAATCAAGGAGTAGCAAAAGGTTCTTTCATTCCCCAGAGAGCCAACATTTATCAATGGACTTATTGTGCTATTGATAGAAACTGCTTGTGCAATTCGCTTTAGTGGAGTCTATACATGGCATTTTATTAAATCGTTCTTGGCCACAGGGTTTGGTAATCTGAAGATAATTTTTTCCTTTTTCAACAAAAAGCTATTGATCCATTTCCTAAAATTGCCTTGAATGATCTTTTTCTTTCCTTTTTTTTTAGAATATTTTTTTATTTTAAATATGAAATTTATTGTCAAATTGGTTTCCACACAACACCCAAGTGCTCATCCCAACAGGTGCCCTCCTCAGTACCCATCACCCACCCCCTCTCCCTCCCACCCCCCATCAACCCTCCGTTTGTTCTCAGTTTTTAAGAGGAATGATCTTTTTCTTGAGCATTAATTGATTTGAACAGATATAGAAAAAGTATTAAACAATTATAATTCAATTTCAGAAGGTCCTCTGAAGAAAAAATGTCCTAAGCTTCTTTGGTTCCCTTTTACTGATGGAAAAACCTAGTCATCAAAAGATTAAAAGTTTTTTTCCAACACACAGGGAGCTGGGAGTAGAACCCAGGTCCCTGATTTCTCGTTGAGAACTTCTCCACTGCAGTCAAAAACATGGGCCAGGATGCTGTCACTGTGATTTAATGTAAGTCAGCTATATGAGGAAATCCAGATTTTTACTAGAGTTTATAGATACAGTTTAGCCATATGGTAGCTTTCAAGACAGCCAAATTAGAATTCAGCCACAGATGAGAACACAGACTCCAAACGAAGCAGGGAAACTATTTCTGCAACTAGGAAAGCCCAAAGAAATAATGACACTCTGATCTAAAGATGGACATCTCTAGGATACTTAGATGAATATCTAAGATGGCACTTAAGTTGATATTATAACATAACCTTTGTGGTTTAGGATTAAAAATAAATTCAAGGATACCTCCTCCTCAAGAAAAAGTACTATTGTGCTTGCAAATTACTCAAACAGCTCAAGACCAAAGTACAAAATACTATTATATTACATAATTATGCATTTCATCAAACATATTATTCTAGGAAGAAATTTCAATTAACTAGTTAGAATAACCCAAGTAACAACAAAACTCTGCAAATTAAAGGCTGTTTTCTTCCTTAATTCTTTTTGTCCTTTTTTCCTATGTTGGCAAAACTCACACACCACAAAAAAAGAGATTCTGCTGGATGTATTTCTCTTCTTGATTTCGAGTCATCTAAAAATTTCCTTTCCAGAAATACAAATTATAAACTGAAACACTGCTGCTGCCAATGCCCTTTCATACAGAACATCAGGCAGCTTGTTTAAAAAAAAAAAAAAAGAAAAGAAAAAAGAAACTTGGAGAATGCTATATATTTAACCATAAACTGATCCACAGTGTATCTTGAATGTGAATCATACTTACAAACTTATCACGCAATGTTTTAAATTAAAACGTACAACAGATTCAAAAACGTAAATGGATTATGCCAAATTCTGTCATAGCTCTATCCCAAAAGGGTAACATGTTCAATTTAATATAAACAGATTATCCTCTAAAATTTTCTAGTATTTGAATTTGAAGGTTTCTAAACAAACTAACATTTAAATTACTTCTCTGCCAAAAATTCTCTGTACAAACCTACTTTTGCACATAAGTGTCAAACCAGAAAAGAAAACTTTTAGACCTCAAATTCTCAAAAACAACACAAAGCAACATTCAGTATATTTAGGTCACTTTATCCATATGCTATAAAAAGCATGTGGCTACAAGGAAGATCAAATTGCATTTGCCAGGGAAATGCTTCCAAATACTGTAATTCCCACTAGTGCATATGATAAGCCAAATAACTTGAAGATTTAAAAGCTGCCAATACCTTTTCCCATAAGCTATTACCATGTGTCTGGAGAGAGAGAGAGAGAAAGAAAAGAAAGAAAGAAAGAAAGAAAGAAAGAAAGAAAGAAAGAAAGAAGGAAGGAAGGAGAGAAGAGAAGAGAAGAGAAGAGAAGAGAAGAGAAGAGAAGAGAAGAGAAGAGAAAGAAGACATGAATGCAGGAACTCTAAAACAAGAACCACCATAATTAGAGTATAGAACTACACATCAGAAATAAATGTGATGCTTTTCTATGATGGCTATATCACTGAATCCTAGGCTACTCATGACAAAATTTCAGAAAGGACCACCAGGCAGTAAGGGACACAAGCTGTCTAAAACATGGATTTTTAACAAACAAACAAAATTGATTTATCAAATCAATTTTCTTTTTGTCTTTCATACATTTTTAATTTGGAGAAAAGGTAGAAATATTTCATTTTCTTGCTCTTGTACATGACATTAGAGATAGTCATGGATAGTCATGATAGTCATGATAGTCATGATAGAAATTCAATATTTCTAAAGAAAATACTTACACTAAAAAGTTTCACTACATCTTTTTTTAACTCCATCTGAAGTAGTAATAGCAGCACTTGTTACCATTTATTGAATGCCTACTATGTGTTGAGCACTGTGTAATCCTTGTAACAACTCTTTGCTGAACAACAATGACATCATTATACAGAAAACCAATCTGAGACTTAAAGAGGTTGAATTCACACAGCTGAGTAATGCTCAGATTCAAACCTAGGGCTGTCTAACTTGAAATCCTATTACAGTATATACATACATATTGTTAGAAAAAATGTATTATAGATTATATCCTTCAAAAGAAAATTTATACAAAGATTTAAAAAAGAGAAAGGTTTGTGTTGGCTGCAACTGATTTATGAACAGCCATCACTGCCCCCTGTGGACATCACCCAGGAATAGTCATATCTACCCCATCCTCTGAAATACATAAATTAGCAAAATAGAACAGAAACATCAGTTAGCATTAAAAGGAGGCAAAAAAAATACATAGTAAGTAAAATAAATCTTGACATATAATATACATTATAAGCTCAACTGCTAGTAGTTGCCTTATAAACCGATTTACCTGAATTCCTTTAAATCCACATAGGAAATAGTTGTGCCACAGAGGCTTGGTTTTGTCAATCTGAATATTATTAGCATTAGTACTGAAGTCCCTGCAAAAACAAAGACACATTAATTTAAGTCTAGAGGCTGCAAAAATCCATAGCTGCAAAATCAATGGCTGACTGCTGCCATCTTGTGCCAAGAGGGTGATACTGAAATTTTATTTTCTATTTGTTTTCACATATGTGCTTCGCAGTCTACTCAAAAACAACAAACATCTCCACATACTAAAAGGTAAGAGAAGTTGTAGTGACCTTAACAATTAAACTAGTTCCAATTGACCTTTTTTATTTCCTGAAACAGAGAGGAACTGATATATTTCAGCATAATCTACACCACATTTTATTTCATTATCGTCCTCGTTAGATTGATATAAACCACAAACTTTTATCCTTTGAGCTTGCTGTTTGGCATACCTCTAACTGTAACAGCACTCAAAGCCTTCTTTCCCCACACTCTCTGCCACCCATCCAACTTTACTGTCTGTACAATTTAAGAAGAAGAAAAAAAAAACAAATAATGATGATTCTAATGAATCATAACTCGTTCAATAAGCCTCCATGAATCTATACTGATATAAATGAACAAATGAATAAACAGCTAAATGAAGGAGAAAGAAAACCTCTTCCTTAGAGTAAAATGCCAAATAGCTGAAGTAGAAATTAAAAAATCATTATTTGGCAAACTCTATGATGGATTTTTTCACGAAAGAATCATTAATGGATGCTAAAGTCAGGGAGTAAAAATTTGATAAGAAATAAAATATTTACATAGATTCAAAAGTATTTCCCCAGCAGATACTTCTTGCAAAGGGCAAAAAATAGTAATTTTATGGCAAAGAAATCTGGCAGACATCACCTTAACCAAATGATCAAAGTTAACAACACCGGGGCACCCGGGTGGCTCAGTCAGTTAAGCGTCCAACTCTTGATTTCAGCTCAGATCATGATCTCAGTTTGTGAGATTGAGTGCCTTGTTGGGGTCTGTGCTGACAGTGTGGAGCATGCGTCAGATTCCCTCTCTCTCTCTCTCTCTGCCCCTCCCCTGCTTGCTCTCTTTCTCTTTATCTCTCTCAAAAATAAACATTAAAAAAATTAATAACACTGATAAAGAGACATCGTGTGCCTCCTTGGTATCATACACTGAGAGCATACCACTTGATGTGTGGGAATTCTTTGTACTATTTTTGTGAGTCCTTTGTAAGTCAAAAATGATCTCAAAATGAAAAATAGATAAAGAGGTTTCTTTTTTTTTAATTTTTTTTGTTTTTATTTTAGAGAGAGAGAGACAGAGACAGAGTGTGAGTGGGGGAGGGGCAGAGAGAGAGGGAGACACAGAATCTGAAGCAGGCTCTAGGCTCCAAGCTGTCAGCACAGAGCCTGACGTGAGGCTTGAACCCACAAACCCTGAGATCATGACCTGAGCTGAAGTTGGACACTTAACTCAACCACCCAGGCGCCCCTGATAAATAGGTTTCCAAATCAGCCAAAGGACAAACTATATGAAGGAAGCGGGGGGTTGGGGGGGGGGGTGGAGGTTGTTAATTAAAAAGTGAGGAAATAAGCAAATTTCCCCATATTGACTGAATACTTTTCATATAATTTGCTAAATACCTACTATTTGCCAATCACTGTAGTAGGTGCCCTCCATGCATTATCTTAACTAGATAACAGGGACACATCATCGCCTAAGAAAAATATTTAAATATGCAAGGCATTCATAGGAGTATAAAGGTAAAAAGTAAAAGGTTTATCTTTTAAACATTTGTAATCTAGCTGAGACAACATGAATACAAATCATGATCACACACTACTGTCACATGACGGTGTATAATGTGGAATGGGAAATGAGACCAAGAGGGCATCATCTCTATAATCAGCATATTAGAGTGGAGAAGGAAGGCCTTCCTGGAGGCTCAGAGAGGTTTAGTGGCTCTCCAAGGACATACACAGTATGACTCCAGCTCACAAGCTCTTTACTATCATCCACAGGAGTTAAAATATATTGCTCACAGTCAATAAGAGGTCACACAATTTGGAAAGCAGATAAAATTATGTTAGCAAAACTAATCAAGTTCTGTTCCTGGCTAAGCAGAGATCTTGAAAGTTACCACAAAGAAAAAGAAAACTAAGAAGTGGGAGTCATGGGTGGGGGTATATAGAAAAAAAGTAGAGGAGGGAATTTGGACAGATATAGGAGGCTACATGAGAAATGTCAAGAAAACAGCTGAAAAGTGCCAGTTTTTGCAGAATGAGGAACATAGTTTAAATCTGTCATAGAAAAAAGCCTTCTCTTTGGTTAGATATTTCCTGTTTTTTCTTTCCAGCATCCTTGTCTTGTCTCCCTGCCCAGCCATTTCCTAACATTCAAAAGCAGGCACACATTTTCCCAATTCCTGCATTGTATCACCCATCTGCTTTCTCTACTCTTGCACCCATGTTGCAGAATGCTAGGGAAAAACTCCTGAAAATGAGCAGTTATGACTTACTACACTGGTAATTTCCACTTACACGTTTTATGCATTGATTCACTTGTTCTTCCAACAAACATTTGCCCAGTGTCTACCCTGGGTATGTCAGGCACTGGGCTAGACCATTTACAATAACAATACCATCAAAAAATAAATACTTAGAGAAAAGTTTGAGAAAAAAATGTACAAGACATACACCCTTACAACAACAAAATATTTCTGAGAAAAATTGAAGAAGACCTAAATAAGTGGAGAGATATACCATGTTCATGGATTGAAGGAGTAAATACTGTTAAGATGTCAGTTCTTCCCAAATTGATCTCTATATTAAGTACAACCCCAATAAAAAGCTCAGCATGCTCTTTCATAGAAGTTGAATAGCTGGTTCTAAAATTAATAGGGAAATGCAAAAGATCTAGCATAGCCAAAACAAATTTGAAAAAGACAAACAATATTAGAGGACTTAAGCTACCTGATTCCAGGACTTCTTATAAAGCTACAGTTTTCGGGGCACCTGGGTGGCGCAGTCGGTTAAGCGTCCGACTTCAGCCAGGTCACGATCTCGCGGTCCAGGAGTTCGAGCCCCGCGTCAGGCTCTGGGCTGATGGCTCGGAGCCTGGAGCCTGTTTCCAATTCTGTGTCTCCCTCTCTCTCTGCCCCTCCCCCGTTCATGCTCTGTCTCTCTCTGTCCCAAAAATAAATAAACGTTGAAAAAAAAAAAATTTAAAGCTACAGTTTTCAATTAGCAAACCACATTCACCAATATATTAAAAGGATCATTCACCACAATCAACTGGGATTTACTTTGGGGATGCAGGATGGTTCAATACTTGCAAATCAACATCATACACCACATCAACAAAATGAAGGATAAAAATCATGATCATCTCAATAAATGCAGAAAAAGCATTTGACATAATTCAACATCCGTTCGTGATAAAAACTCTAAGTGGGTTTAGAGAGAACATACCTCAACATAATAAAGGCTGTAAATAAAAACCCACAGCTAACACCCTACTCAGTGATGAAAACCTGAGAGCTATTCCTCTAAGATGAGGAACAAGACAAGGAGGTCCGCTGTTTCCACTTTTATTCAACATAGTGCTGGAGGTCCAAGCCATGGCAATCAGACAAGAAAAAGAAATAAAAGGCATCTATATTAATAAAGAAGAAGTTAAACTGTCACTATTTGCAGATGACATGATGCTATATACATAAAATCCTAAAGGCTCCATCAAAAAATTGTTAGAAGTAATAAATGAATTCAGTAAAGTTTTCAGGATACAAAGTTGATACCCAGAAATTGGTAAAATTTCTATATATTAATAACTAAGTACCAGAAAGAGAAAGTAGGAAAAATATTCCATTCACAATTGCACTGAAAAGAATAAAAGACCTAGGAATAAATGTAACCAGGGAGGTCAAAGACCTCTGCTCTGAAAACTATAAACCACTGATGAAAGGAACTGAAGACAACACAAAAAAATGGAAAGATATCCCATCCTCGTGGTTTGGAAGAATTAATAATGGTAAAATTTCCATAGTACCCAAAGCAATCTACAAGTTCAATGCAAACCCTATCAAGCATTTTTCACAGAACTGGAACAAACAATCCTAAAATTTGTATGGAACCATAAAAGATCCCAAAGCAATCTTGAGAAAGAATAAAGCTGGAGGTATCACAATTTCAGATTTCAAGGTTCACTGCAAAGCTGTAGTAATCAAAACAGTATGGTACTGCCACAAAAACAGATACATGGATCAATGTAACAGAGTAGAGAGCCCAGAATATACCCAAGCATATAGGGTCTATTAATATATGACAAAGGAGGCAAGAATATACAATGCGGAGGGGCGCCTGGGTGGCGCAGTCGGTTAAGCGTCCGACTTCAGCCAGGTCACTATCTCGCGGTCCGTGAGTTCGAGCCCCGCGTCAGGCTCTGGGCTGATGGCTCAGAGCCTGGAGCCTGTTTCCGATTCTGTGTCTCCCTCTCTCTCTGCCCCTCCCCCGTTCATGCTCTGTCTCTCTCTGTCCCAAAAATAAATAAACGTTGAAAAAAAAAAATTTTTAAAAAAGAATATACAATGCGGAAAAGATAGTCTCATCAATGAATGGTGCTGAGAAAACTGGACAGCTATATGCAAAAGAACGAAACCTGACCACTTCTAACACCATGCAGAAAAATAAACTCAAAATGGATTAAAAACCTAAATGTGAGACATTAAACCATAAAATCCAGAAGAGAACATAGGCACTAATTTCTCTGACATCAGTAGTAGCAACATTTTTCTATAAATGCCTCCTAAGGCAAGGGAAACAAACAAACAAACAAACAAACAAAAATATATATATATATATGTATATATGCATAAACAAAAGCATATATATATATATACACATATATATATGAGAGAGAGGGAGGGAGAGAGAGACTATATCAAAATAAAAATCTTCTGAACAGCAGAGGAAATCATCAACAAAACAAAAAGGCAATCTACTGAATAGGAGAAGATATTTGCAAATGATATATCTGATAAAGGGTTAATATCTAAAACATATAAAGAAATTATACAACACCCAAAAAACATAAACAATCCAATTAAAAAATGGGGAGAGGATCTGAATAGGCATACAGATAGCCAACAGATACACGAAAAGATGCTCAACATCACTAATCATCATGGAAATGCAAGTCAAAACCACAATGAAATATCACCTTACATCTGTCAGAATGGCTAGAGTCAAAAGGACAGGATGTGGAGAAAACAAAACCTTCATGCATTGTTGATGGGAATGTAAATTGGCATAGCCACCAAGGAAAACAGTATGGAGGTTCCTCAAAAAATTAAAAATAGGAATACCATATGATTCAGTAATTCCACTACTAGGTATTTACCCAAAGAAGATGAAAACACTAATTCAAAGGGATATATGACCCTCTGTGTTTGTTGCAGCACTATTTATAATAGTCAAGCTATGGAAGCAATCTGTGTCCAAAAATCAATCAATGGATAAGGAAAATGTAGTGTGTGCACACACACACACACACACACACACACACACACACACACACACACGGAATATTACTCAGCCATAAAAAAGGATGAGAACTTGCCATTTGTGATAACATAAATGGACATAAAAGGTATTATGATATGTGAAATAAGTCAGACTGAGAAAGACAAATACCATATGATTTCATTCATATGTGAGATCTAAAAAGGAAAACAAATGAATAAACAAACAAACAAAAATCAGAATCAGGGGCACCTGGGTGGCTCAGTCGGTTAAGTGTCCGAATTCCACTCAGGTCATGATCTCGTGGTTCGTGAGTTTGAGCCCCATATCGGGCTCTGTGCTGACAGCTCAGAACCTGGAAACTGCTTCAGATTCTGTGTCTCCCTCTCTCTCTGCCCCTCCCCCACTTACACTGTCTCTCTCTCTCTCTCAAAAATAAACATTAAAAATTTTTTTAGAAAATCAGAATCAGAGAACAAACTGATTTGTTCTCAAATCAAATAAATACAGAGAACAAACTATTAGTTGCCAGAGGGAAGGGAGTAGGGGGATGGGCAAAAGGATGAAGGAGAGTGGGAGATACAGGTTTCCAGTTATGGAATGCATAAGTCACCTGAATAAAAGACACAGAATCAGGAATGTAGTCTATGATACTGCAATAGTGTTGTATGGTGACATATGGTGACTACACTTGTGGTGAGCACAACATAAGGTATAGAGAAGTTGAATCACTGTGTTGTACACCCGAAACTAATGTAAAATTGTACATCAATCATAGTCAAAAAATTAAAAATTTTTTAAAAGCTATGGTTTTCAGATAGTATGGTATTGGCATAAAGATAGACAAATACATCAATAAAACAGAATAGAGTCCAGAAATAGATCCATACATTTATTGGCAACTGCTTTTCTTTTTTTTTTTTTTTTATTTTTTTTTCAACGTTTATTTATTTTTGGGACAGAGAGAGACAGAGCATGAACGGGCGAGGGGCAGAGAGAGAGGGAGACACAGAATCGGAAACAGGCTCCAGGCTCTGAGCCATCAGCCCAGAGCCGGACGCGGGGCTCGAACTCATGGACCGCGAGATCGTGACCTGGCTGAAGTCGGACGCTTAACCGACTGCGCCACCCAGGCGCCCCTGGCAACTGCTTTTCAACATAGGTTGTCAAGGTAATTCAATAGGAAAATATCATCTTTTCAACAAATGGTGGTAAACAATTGTATAGCCATATACAAAAAATTATAAACTTCAACACTTATCTCATGCTACATACAAAAACTAATTCAAACTGGATCATAGGCCTAAATGCAAAAGCTAAAATTATAAAATTTCCAGAAGAAAACACTGGGGAAACCTTTAGTGCCTTGGGTTTGGCAAAGGTTTCTTAAAAACAGTCAAAAACTACAAACTGTGAAAGAAAAAAAAAAAATCAATAAATTGGACTTGATCAAAGTTAAAAATTCTTCTTCAAAAGACATAGTAAAGAAAATGAAAATCCAAGCCACGGACTGGAAGAAAATATTTGCAAAACATTAATCTAACAAAGGACTGGTATCTACAATATAAAAGAAAATCTTGTAGGTGAATAGTAGAAGATGAAAATCCTCCTTAAAATTGGGCACGAGATTTGAACAGATGACAAGTAAGTACATGAAAAGATGTTCAACATCATTGGTTAGTGAAATTAAAATTAAAACCACTACACATTTATGAGAATGGATAAGATTTAAAAAGACATGTTAGCAAAAATGTAGAACAAACTGAACTCTCATACACTGGTGATAGGAATGAAAAATGGTACAACCACTTTGGAAAACAGGCAAGCTCTTAAAAAGGTAAATCAAACAGTCCTAGATATTTACCCCCAAAGATGAAATACATGTCCACACATAAATTTGTACACAAATAACACTAACAGCATTATTCATAATAGCCAAAAGCTAGGATTGATCTAAATGCCCATCAATGGTGAATAGATAAATTATGGTATCTCCACACAATGAATGTTACACAACTTGTGGATAATTCTGGGAGACACGCTGCATCCTTCCTAGGAGTCCTGGGAGAATGGAGACTCTTACCTATAGCAGGGACTACCTGCCTTAGTAATTAATCTCTGCTTCCCTAAGTCATTCTCTATGTTGTCCCATACCACTCCTGGGATCATATCCCAAATACTCTACCTTCATTCAAGTTTGTCTTCAGGCTCTGCTTTTGTCAAAAAATGCAACTGAATCCATATATTCATCATAAATGGAAATGTTGAAGTGAATTTGGGTAAATCAACATGAGAAATTATTATGCACCCAGTTTTAAATGTTTACAAATAATGACACAAATTGTGTTTGAGACAATGTAAAGTTTTCTTTAAAGGATTCAACATAGAAGTCAGAAATGTCTGTATCTTGCATAACCCGGTATTGTGCCTTATTAAAGTCACACATAAAATATTTACTGAATGAATGAACATTACTACAGGCAAACTGGCCAATGAACAATAGCCAAAAATAAAATCTACCAGTCATATGCCCAAATCTCTTTGTAATTATCAAATCAAATCCATCATACCATACTATAAGTAAGTAGGACTCATCCTAGGAATGCAAAGATACTTCAAAATTAGAAAATTCATCATTGTTAATTCATAGTATTTTTTAATTGCTCTTCTTTTTTTTAATTTTTTTTAATATTTATTTATTTTTGACAGAGAGACAGAGCATGAGCGGGGGAGGGGCAGAGAGAGAGGGAGACACAGAATCTGAAGCAGGCTCCAGGCTCTGAGCCGTCAGCCCAGAGCCTGACGCGGGGCTTGAACTCACAGACCATGAGATCATGACTTGAGCCGAAGTCGGATGCTCAACAGACTGAGCCACCCAGGCGCCCCTTAACTGCTCTTCTATATTGAATAGACATTTAATAAAATTCAATACCCATTAACAAATTTTTTAATACTGGCAAACTAAGAATTTTTAAAAAACTGCAAACAAAAAAGTATGTCCTTAACTTGATAAAGCATATGTACTAGAAACTTAGGTCTATTATGCACCAGACTCTAAGTTTGTCACTGAGCCTACAGCATTGGAGAGGCAACAGTACCTAAAGTCACAGAGTTTATAATCTACTGGGGGAATACAGGCAAGTAAGCAGGTAATTGTAATACAGCATGGTAAGATGTTACAAGAGAATTAGAGGGTGCCCTAGTAACATAAGAAAGGCAGCACCACCAACTTTGCTGAAGACAGCTACCTAAATAGATGATAAATACCTTCTGGGCAAGGACAGAGTTATTTTCATTTCTGTATGGCCCAGTATCAAAAACAATGTCAAGACACATGGTAAGTCTTCAGTAAACATGTTTTAAATGAATGAGCAAATGAATAAAAAGGAACAAATATTAAAGAGCAGCCTCAGATTCCTTTGGAAGTCAGATACAGATTTTCAATAAATTAAATGATTTATTATAAATTTGATTTCTTCTAAAGAGTTCATTTGGCTATGAATGCACATGCACCATTACTCACAGTAGCAATCCTAAATACTCACGGGTACAAGGGATTTGTGTTGGCTAGTTGAAGAGTTTGTGTTTCCACAGGTTCCACCGCTATTAACATATCTTGTTCTACAGCCATAGGAAGAACAGAATACCCACAATAATCTATATGTTCTCCTAGAAAAAGAGAGAAAGAGTTTTTAACATTGCTAGCAAATGGAACAAGAGAAATTCAAGTAGGTTGACATACAAGAAAAACTTGACCAGGAGCCAGGTTTTAACGGAAAATAAAAATACTATGGACAGAAAATGAAAGTTTTCTTTCTCTCCCAGACACCTGAGCCAGAAACTTCTGCTAGCATAAGTATATTAGTTATTAGTTTCTGTTAATTTTTAGACTTCTTTAAATCTTCACAAGTTTTTTTTCTACTTTCTAATTCATAGTGATCATCTTCAAATATTTTGTTTTGTGACTAGTTATATGGAGTATCAAGAACAGTAATCTCTCCTTTTCCTGTTGCTCTTTCATATTACCTTTTAAAATATGAACGGCTGAAGCCTTTAACACACCCTGCCTTGTATTAACATTATGTGAATCTCACTCTCCTCCTTGTTAGCCAACGTACTCACTAAAGTTGAGGACTTTGCTTTATTTATATTTTTAGCCTAAATAAATGCCTAACAAATTAGACTGGCATTGATAAGTTGTACTGAATGTGCTAGACATAGCTAGGATAAAAAAAAAAGAAGCAAGAATCAGCAAAACTAAAAGGCAACTGACAGAATGGGAGAAGATATTTGCAAATGACATATCAGATAAGGGGTTAGTATCCAAAATCTATCAAGAACTTATCAAACTCAACACCCAGAAAACAAATCATCCAGTGAAGAAATGGGCAAAAGACATGAATAGACACTTCTCCAAGGAAGACATCCAGATGGCCAACTGACACACGAAAAAATGCTCAACGTCACTCATCATCAGGGAAATACAAATCAAAACCACAATGAGATACCACTTTACACCTGTCAGAATGGCAATCATTAACAACTCAGGCAACAACAGACGTTGGCGAGGATGTGGAGAAAGAGGATTTCTTTTGCATTGTTGGTGGGAATGCAAGCTGGTGCAGCCACTCTGGAAAACAGTATGGAGGTTCCTCAAAAAACTAAAAATAGAACTACCTACAACCCAGCAATTGCACTACTAGGTGTTTATCCAAGGGATACAGGTGTGCTGTTTCAAAGGGACACATGCACCCCCATGTTTATAGCAGCACTATCAACAGTAGCCAAAGTATGGAAAGAGCCCAAATGTCCATCGGTGGAGGAATGGATAAAGAAGATGTGGTATATATCTACAATGGAGTATTACTCAGCAATCAAAAAGAATGAAATCTTGCCATTTGCAACTCTGTGGATGGAACTGGAGGGTATTATGCTAAGTGAAATTAGTCAGAGAAAGACAAAAATCATATGACTTCACTCATATGAGGACTTTAAGAGACAAAACAGATGAACATAAGGGAAGGGAAACAAAAATAATATAAAAACAGGGAGGGGGACAAAACAAAAGAGACTCATAAATATGGAAAACAAACTGAGGGTTGCTGGAGGGGTTGTGGGAGGGGGGGATGGGCTAAATGGGTAAGGGGCATTAAGGAATCTACTCCTGAAATCATTGCTTCACTATATACTAACTAATTTCGATGTAAATTTTAAAAATAAAAAAATAAAGTAAAACAAAAAAAAACAACAGTGAGGGAGACAAAACAGAAGGACTCATAAATGTGGAAAACAAACTGAGGGTTACCGGAGGGGTAACCAGGGAGGGGAGGGGGGATGGGCTAAACGGGTAAGGGGCACTAAGAAATCTACTCCTGAAATCATTGTTTCACTATATGCTAACTAATTTGGATGTAAATTTTAAAAAATAAAAAAATTAAATTAAAAAAAGAAAAAGAATTTTTAATCTGCACTATTTTATATATAATAAGAAAATATAGGAAACAAACTATTCTATGCATTCTAATTCCTCTATGAATCATCTGTAGGAATTTTATTTCCTATTACACCATAATATTTTCTCCAGATTGCTATTTAAACTCAAGGTTGTTATTCATGAGATTGAAATACAAAATAACAATTCAAGAAAGAAATAAGCAAAATAAGCAAGCTCATTTATATTTCCCCAAGACAGGTTTTCATATCTGACTGTTCCTATGGCAAACACTAACCAACTAAGAAACACAAAATGAATGGAAAACAATTCAACTGCACAACTGCATTTTTTAATACTTATTATTAATATACAAGGTAGCAAATC
This sequence comes from Puma concolor, assembly GCF_028749965.1. Taxonomy (NCBI): domain Eukaryota; kingdom Metazoa; phylum Chordata; class Mammalia; order Carnivora; family Felidae; genus Puma; species Puma concolor. The sequence continues at coordinate 94,400,144 of NC_141672.1, read as the reverse complement.
TTTTCCATATTGATGTAGCCTTTAAAATGAAATGATAAAGGTTTTTTTTTATGGATTGATAGTTTCACATGGAGAAGTGGTTTTCAAAGCTGCCTTTCTCACCAACTTCCTTCAAAGAAGACAATAATATAAAACAGTGGTTCACAAATAGAAAACGCATATTTAAATAGGCAGAACTCGAGGGAGGCACCAGGTTTTTTGTAAAAGCCACAGTGTGGATGACAGCCTTCTGGAAATGACAGATTCCTGCCCCTGTCAAAACTGATGGAATATCCCCACTCCCTACTCCACCCTACCCCACATCCCTGTGACGGGCAGGAAGGGAGCAGGAACTGCTCGCAGGTGAGGAGAACAAGATGATTACATTTTGAATATTTTAATGGTAAGTATAGTAATGCTTTAATAACTACAGAAATTCATTTCATCCCAAGCACTAAGTAAATTAACTATATGGGAACATAATCCTCCCCCTTTTTTTAAATCAGAAGATAGTCACTAAATTTACTAGAGTAAGAATTATTCGTCAGGGAAATTCTTAGTTTGGTACCCTCACCCCCACAACTAGATAAAATGGCTCTCCTCCGAGAAAACTGCTTCTTTGCAGGCCTCCTGCAACACTGAAGAGTTGCTGAGGTCCTCCTCCACTCTGCTATTACCAGGCCTTTTTCCCATCCTCCAGTTCTTGAAAGGCTCATGCCACATTCTCTCCTCTCCTTTCATCTGTCTCTTAGACACACTGCTCCTCCCTGAATACCTTAGCTATCTCCTTCCAGCCCCTCTCCATCCCAATCCTGGTAAACAACCTAGTCCAAAGCCCCAGCTGCCTAATCTCTTGACCTCCAGAGAACTTGACCTCCTCTCTGCTTTGGCCATCTAGCACCTTGACAAATCCAGTAATGACTATAGACCTTATCACCTGGAAATTTTTCACTTATGAAATTTTAGTTTCAAATAGCATATTCTTTACTAACACTTCCCATCCTGCCATTTCTCTTACTGTTCCTCCCACTAACTTGTTTGTCAGGCTGCTTTTTGCCCTCTCTACCTTCTAAGCTCCCTCCTGCCTTTCTTCCTTTTTCTACCCAGCATAGATTCCAGGGTTCATAACTTCACCTGCTCTCCTATTAGTATCACCAACTTCCTGCTGCCATTGTCATTCTCTTGCAACCTCAATTCAAAACAACCTTAGATCAAACATTGGCACCTTGGACTAGCTCAGGGGGAGAAGAAAGAACAACTCTGCAGGTTGGTACTTTTCCAATTCTACAGTCTCCAGCTCTAGCCAGATTTCAATGCTACCCAGAAAACCTTTTGTTCCTCCAGTCATCTCCCTCTCCCACCTTTCACAAGGTTATTTCAAATGTCCCTTCTACTTAAACCCCACCTCCTTCATCTAACCTCCACAAGAACTCCCTCAACCTCTCTACCTAAGTTATACATTTATCTACATCAACCTGCATGTCTTCTGTTAAAAGAATCAAAGTAGCCCTCTTCTGATGCCCCTCTTGCCTTCTCAGGAAATCTCCATCAATCCCTCCCTTCTCAGTTATCTATAATCTCTCTGTCCCCACTGGCTTTACTCTATTCCTCCTCCCTCCCTCATTTAACCATACTCAAACATCCCTTTTTTAAAAAAAAATCCTCCATTATTTGCTTCAAAATAAAATAAGATCACCTGAGTTGATATACATAATTGTTGGGGGCAACTGGGTCACTCAGTCAGTTAAGTGTTTGACTTCAGCTCAGGTCATAATCTCACGGTTTGTGAGTTCAAGTCCCCCATCAGGCTCTGCGCTGACAGTGTGGAGCTGCTTTGGATTCTGTGTCTCCCACTTTCTCTCTGTCCCTCCCCCGTTTGTGCTCTCTCTCTCAAGTAAATAAACATTTTTTTAAATATAATAATAATTGTTGGATACATGGGAGTTTTTTGTATGTTTACATTTTCCATTATAGGAAGTTCTCTTTTTAATCCTCCTTTGACTCCTGTTTTTTTCTCAGTTCCTCATCCTGTTTTCTCTTGATAGAACCTACTCATTCTTCAGGTCACCACCCTTTAAAAAAATTTTTATGTTTATTTATTTTTGACAGAGAGAGGGAGAGAGAGAGAGAGAGCATGAGTGGGGGAGGGGTAGAGAGAGAGAGAGAGAGAGAGAGAGAGGAGAGACAGAATCTGAAGCAGGCTCCAGGCTCTGAGCTGTCAACACAGAGCCTGAAGTTACCCCACCCTTTTAAAAAGGCTTCTCAGTATTCTTCTAACCCAATGAGTAAATGTAAAATCATGAAAATTATTAACCAAAATTTAAAAATTTATCCTGCGGCACAGAAAAATCTTTTCATCTCTCACGAAAATAATATTAACAACAAAATTTCAACAAATTTTCAAAATAAATGGACAAAGTTAACACTAACAACATGGATTGGGAAAGATGCAATTTCCAGATGCAAAAGCTTTACTTGCTGTACTAAGATACATAGGAAACATTCTATTTTTTCAGTTTTCTTGGGAAAAATTAATGCAAAAAATGTATTAACAGCAATTTAGATCTTACCAAAGGAAGAAACAATTAAGAGAAAGAAATTTTGAAATACCTATTATGTTGACTCTTCCTGGTGCACGAACATAAAACTTGGGAATGGATCCAAACTTAGAGTTAAACATTTCCTTTAGCTTCATCAATCTGAGTGAACAAGAGTAGAATACTTCAGAATATCTATATAATAGAAAAACCCATAACACACACAAATTACTTATTCCTAAAAAGAAAAGCAAAATTTTTTACCGACATACTTCTTTGAAAATCCTAGGATAAGACAATACAGTGACTCCCTCAGTGACACAAGAGTATAGCTAAGCACATAGAAAAGTAAAGAAAAAAAAAATGGATATACTCAACAGGAAAAACGATTAACTTCAGTTGTAAAGAATATAACTTTCTGTACAATTCTCAATGATATTCAGAGAAAAATCTCTTTATCTTAAAAGAAGTAGTATGGGAAAGTATTTCAATTTCCTAGAGCTACCATAATAAAATATTACAAACTGATTGGCTTAAAATAATAGAAATTTATTGCCTCACTATTCTGGAAGCTAGAAGTATAAAATCAGAGTGTTTGCAGGGCCATGCACCTCTGAAAAAAAACCTGTACAGGTGAATGAAGCCTTCCTTCCCTCTTTTTAGTTTCTGGTGGTAGCCATTGATCCTTGACATTCTGTGGATACAGCTGCATCACTCCAAACTGCCTCTGTCACCACATAGAATTCTCCCTATATGTCTCTATCTGTATCTCAGCTTTTCGTTCTTATAAGGACACCAGTCTTATTAGATTAGAGCCCACCTTAATTCACTATGACCTCATCTTAAATTGATTACAGAAGTATATAAAGATGCTAGCACAAATAAGGTCATATTCAGAGGTTCTAGGTGGACATGAATGAGGGTTGGGGGGCACTATTCAACCCAGTACAAGTAGTCAAATGAAAACTAGACTGGATATCAGGAGACCACAGTTCTAATTTCAGTGGGGCAAATCCTTTTCCCTTGGCCTCTCTTCTTTGAAATTAGAACTAGATATTCCTTACAGGCCTCTTCTAGATCCAAAATTCTTAAAATAGACTTAATTTTATATTAAGTCATCTCAATGCACTTCTATGAATACCCGTCCACTGTTTATAGTTCCACATCATAGTGTATCTGAATAATAACACCAGGACAATAAATATCTGTTAAAGCCTATCATATTCAAGACACCCATTAATTAACTGATCTTAAAGATTAATTAGTTGTAAGAAACAGAAAATCACACCAAGGACAGATCATGGAAAAAGGAAATCTATTATAATGATAGAAAGATATGGAAGGTATTCAAGATGGCCTCCTTGGAATTGGATAGCCATCAGAAACTGTTTATATTAGTGTCTTTGGTTCTCTTTTCACATCTCATTCTATCATCCCTCCAAGACACCATCACTACTCTGTTCCATGCTGTTCACATTTCAGTTGCCTCTGTGAGCCTCTTAGTTTCTATTCCTCCATACCTTCAGTTTCATGACACTGTGGCCTCAACTCTATAAGATTTAACAGCTCCAATGTCCTAAACTATCTGATTAAGTCTCTGTGTCCATTAATTCAAATTCTCAAAAAAGATAATCTGGTTGGCAGTTTAGGTCCCGTATCCATCCTGGTCTATTTTTCAACAAGAGGGTGAGTTTACTGATATAAATAGGTCAGTTGTCTTAGTTACAAATACAATTACTTGGATCTACTCCCTCAGCCAAGGCTGTGGATGACAATAGAAGATGTGGGCAGGGAAACAATAACAATAACAATTAACAGGGATAGCAGTAGCACATCATTCAAGACACATTTACTGGATTCCCAGGTAGGTATGGATAATGGTGTCTGCCTAAATCTGAGTTGCCTCATATATCCTCCAAAACGATTTAGCACAAGAACAAGCAAACAATATAAAACCTTATCTTTATTATAACTAGAAACAGAGAATCCACAAACTTCAAGTTACCTATAAGAAAGAAAGAAAGAAAGAAAGAAAGAAAGAAAGAAAGAAAGAAAGAAAACCACTCTGACCACTAGAAACTCAGTGGAAAAGAAAAGAGGAGAGTCAACAAAACTAAGATTAATCTAAAACCACAGGAAAGAAAAAATTCCACCCATTTAAAAATGGGAGGTATGGGAGAAGAAAAAATAAAAATAAAATAAACTCATTGATTGCTATATAGGCAACAGGTAAAAGTTAAAAGATATCAGTAACCATGATAAAGCAACATTTTTTTAATGTTATCATACAGGTATATGCAAGGATATTATTAAACCACTAAAAAAAAAAATTCTTAGGGGCTCGTGGGTAGTTCAGCTGTTTAAGCTGATCTTGATCTCAGCTCTGGTCATGATCTCACAGTGAGTTCGAGCCCCATGCCAGGCTCTGTGCTAATGGCATGGAGCCTGCTTGGGATTCTGTCTCTCCCTCTCCCTGCCCCACTCTCCCTCTCTCACTCTCTCTCAAAATATATAAACTTAAAACAATTTCTTAGAGACACCATGGCCTGTGCAGTCAGGTGGACCTAGGTTCAAAACCCTTCTTTACCACATGATGAAATTCCTTAAGCTCATTTTCTTTATATGGAGTATAAATATGTATCCCACAGAATTATTTAGGAGATTAAATAAGGGAGTGTGGAAAGGGTCTAGCTTCGGGCTGGCATGAAGGATTTGTTTAAGAAATGCTAGATTCTTGGGTTCCTTACTGTTTCTATTCTAGAGCATGTGAATAAGAACCCAATAAAGGAATGAGAGATGGTAGGTAATTAAATATTTAGTCTCTTTAGCTGAAATCAGGACTGGAAGCACTATTGGAGCACTGGGGTGATCTTAATGATGCTGCTAAACCCTGGTACTCTCTGCCCTGCATCTTCCATTTTATAGAGAGGGTTGAAAAAACTTAGGTTATGTGTCTGTCAAATTCTAGATAGAATTATTTAAAACGTTCACATTTTTCAATGAAAGAAAATGGACATAGAAAATAGTAAAAGGCTAAATAAGAAAAGTCCTCTGCTTTCTCAGAGCATTAAAAAAGATACATAAGTATAAAGACAACCAATAGAACAAGAATATAAATCTTCCTAAACACCAAAGAAATTTCAAAAAATATAGGGGCAAAGAAAGCAGACAGATAAATATAAATTGATAAATAAGGAAACACAGAAACTATTCAGAAACTATATTATAAATAGGGGCGCCTGGGTGGCTCAGTCGGTTAAGCGTCCAACTTCAGCTTAGGTCATGATCTCGCAGTCCGTGAGTTCAAGCCCTGCATCGGGCCCTGTGCTGACAGCTCAGAGCCTGGAGCCTGCTTTGGATTCTGTGTCTCCCTCTCTCTCTGCCCCTCCCCCACTCATGCTCTGTCTCTCTCACTCTCAAAAATGAATAAATGTTAAAAAAAAAATTTTTAAATAAAAAGAAACTATATTATAATACATAATTATAAAATAAAACGAGTTAAAAATCAAGCATGTTAGTTACATCAATAAATGTGAATGGGCCTACCTCACCTATTAAAACAAAAAGACTTGTAATTAGCTCCAAAAACAGGACCAAACTATATGTTGTATACAGACAGCACTAAAACAAAGTCATTCAGAAAGACCAAATATTGAGGAACAGGCAAAGTTATTCCAGGCAAATAGACACAATAAGAAAACAGAGGTAGTAATCCTGATATCAGACATCATAGAATGTAAGCCAAAGAACATATAAGGAAAATTCTTAATGCTAAGGGCTTCAATTCAAAATGAAGGTAACTGTTTAAGAAATGCCCTCAAAGGAAACTGCAACCACTTTTGTAAGGCAAAAACTATAGACAATGTAAGAAAAATATAGATAGAAATACACCAACAATAAGAGACTATAAGACACCTTCCTCAGTATAAACACAGATCAGGTTGGAGCGTATGGGTGGCTCAGTCAGCTAAGCCATCCAACTCTTTGGCTCAGGTTATGATCTTGTGGGTTCGTGAGTGTGAGCCCTGCATCAGACTCTGCACTGACAGCATGGAGCCTGCTTAGAATTCTCTCTTTCCCACTCTCTCTCTGCCCCTCCCCACAGGCACGTGTTCTCTCTCAGTCTCTCTCTCTCTCTCTCTCTCTCTCTCTCTCTCAAAGTAAATAAATAAAATCTTAAAAAAAAAAAAAAATACCAGGGGCACCTGGGTGGCTCAGTCAGTTAAGCACCCAACTCTTGGTTTTGGCTCAGGTCATGATCTCGTGGGTTCGAACCCCCTCTCAGGCTCCACAGTGGCAGTGCAGAGCCTGCTTGAGATTCTCTCTCTCTTCCTCTCTCTGGCCCTCTCCCTCTCTTTCAAAATAAACTTAAAAAAAAAAAAAAAAAACAGATCAGGTGGACAAAAGGAAGAAAAGAAAGACCCAAACAACAAAATTGATAAAGTAGATTATGGATGTGTACATATATTTAACATTATACTCTGATGATGGGGAATGTAACTTAAGGACACATGGAATATTCACAAATATTGATCACATATAAGATCATGAACATATCAGTAAATTCCATGAAGTAAAAATACTAAAAACAACACTCTAAACTCAATACAGTAAAACTAGAAATTATTAAGATCAAACCACAGAAAGGTCCTCCAACCTACTAATGTTTAAAGTGCCTTTTAACTCTTGGGTGAAAGAGGAAATGAACTAAAAAAACAGTTCAAAATGAATTTTAAAAAAAACGCTTCAGAGAAGGAGGAAATGAACAGAAAGTATAGAATTTCTAATAATAATAATGGCACTATATATCCAAATCTATGGGATACATTTAAAGCAATCAAGAAAGCCTATAGCCCTAACACTTTTGTCAATACAAATGAAAGAATGATAATAAGTGAACTAAATTCTCAGCTCAATAAGCTAGAAAAATAAGAACAAAATGAACACAAAGATATCATAAGAAAGGAGACAAGAAAGAAAAAAGTAGAAAGCAATTATTCAGGGAATACAAAAACAGTAGACCTAATTAAATTAAAATCCTTACTTTTTTTAAAAAAACTTTTACAAAATAGACAAACCACTAGCTAACGGCTGATAAAACACAAATACGCAAAATAAGAAATGACAATGGGGAAATAATATTAAGCAGAAGAAAACTAGACAGTACCTAATAAAACTATATTGGCATTCATTTCTACCCAGAAACCCTATGTCTAAGAATTTACCCTGAAGGATTACCCCCAACAGTATGAAAAAACATATGCATGAGATTATTTATTAAAGAATTGGTTATAATTGCAAAATACTGGAAACCTAAATATTCTTTTATAAAAGAGTTTTGAATAAAGTATGGCCTATTTACAAAATGAAGTACTATGAAATTATAAGAAAACAACAGTTTTCTAGAAACTTTTCTAGAAGCAGTTTCCAGAAATTTTTATCAAGTGACTTCTAGAATAATTTGTTATAAGAAAAAAGCAAGTGAGGGGGGCCTTAGTGGCTCAGTTGGTTAAGCGTCTGACTTCAGCTCAGGTCATGATACAGTAGTTCGTGAGTTCAAGCCCCGCGTCAGGCTCTCTGCTGTCAGCACAGAGCCTACTTCAGATCTTCTGTTTTGCTCTCTCTGCCCCTCCCCTGCTCCACCCCCTTTCTTTCAAAAACAAATAAACATTAAAGGAAAAAGAAAAGAAAAGAGCAAATGATATGCTGAGATGGCCTAGAATCATTAACAACCCAGTAGCAATGAGCATTCCCAGTGTTCAGATCTTGGTTTCAAAAGAAACCAGAGCTCATTAAAGAAATTATTCCAGCACCAGGGCAGAAAAAGTACCGTAGAAACCTGAAACATCTTGCTGTGCCAGAAAGTTGGGAAGTGCTTAAACAATGATAGTGCATGTCAAGTCACAAGAGCTCACATAAGGAAATTCCCACTGCCCAAATCTTGAAAATTTTGAGCATCAAAATAGCAATAAGGGTAACATATTATAACCCACAGAATAAAATAGAAACCAATGAGTCCACACTGACATAAATAAATGGAAGAAAAGGGAAACACTTCATTGCACTAGAATGCCAAATAATAAATGTTAAAAAAAAAAAATTAAACACTAGAAAATCACCATTTGGTGACCATGATAGTAATAATTGATACTGGCAAGGGTCATCAATGGATGCTAAAACCAGTAAATGAAAGTTTGATAAGAACAGAATATTAACATATTCTTATAGTATTTCACCAAAATATCCTTAGTAATTATGGAAGAAAAGGATAGTAACTTTGCAGTGGAAAAATCAGGCAGGTGTCTCCTTAACCAAGTGATCCAAATGAACAGCATTGATAATGGGACAAATAGGCCTCATGTGTCTCCTGATAATGATGTACTAAGAAAACAAAATTAATTTTTTAAGTATTCCTACCAAAAATGGATGAAGTGAATCTAATTGTAAATATTAGATAAACTCAGTATAATCATGAGTCTTACACAGATTTTAAATGAAAATGTTAAATATTTTACTTCTCTCATTAATGACAGAACCAGTATGATATTATAACCAGTTGAAGTAGAATCCAAAGTACCACTCATGTACAGTCAACTAAGGAATGCTGAAATGAATTTACAAACGATGCAAACCGGCAAAACTGGTTAATAGCTAGGAGGTACAGTGAATTGCACTCCACCAGGCACAGTTTGCATTTTCTATGGACGAGATTCATTTGCATTACTCTCAGTTTTCTATGACCTACAGACCTGTAAACAAGCTTGAATATAACAAAAGGCTCCCAGCCACTCAGAAATCAGATAACCTAGAAGGGTATTTCGGGCAACTTCTGGTTCTCTTGGAATGTACCCAGTAATCTTCTGGTCTTTTTCAAAGTTTTTTACAATTTTTCCTACAACCCAAATTGAGAGATATTCTATAAAATAACCAATCATGAAATACAAAAGACACAGCAACTGTACCACAATAAAAAAAAAAAAAAAGATTTAAGGGTGCCTGGGTGGCTCAATCAGTTAAGCTTCTGATTTCCGCTCAGGTCATGATCTTGCAGTTGGTGAGTTCAAGCCCCGCATTGGGCTCTGTGCTGACAGCTCAAAGCTTGGAGCCTGCTTCGGATTCCGTGTTTCCCTCTCTCTCTGCCTCTCACCTGCTCACACACACACTCTTTCTCTCAAAAATAAATAAACATTAAACAAAATTTTTTTTTTTTAAGATTTAAAAGACAACAACTAAATGCAACATGTGTCCTAGATTGGATTCTGACCAAGAAAAAAAAAAAGGTCTTTTTCTATAAAGGACATTAGTGAGATAATTGGTGGTACTTTGAGGCCTGTCAATTAGATAATGCTGTATCAGTATTAATTTCCTGATTTTGATCATTGTATTCTGGTTATGTTGGAAAACATCCTTGTTTCTAGGAAACACACTCAAAATTTTAATATCAAAGAGGCATCCATCATGTCTTCAACTTAATCTCAAACTATTCAGGAAAAAAATGTAACAGAAAAACTGATAATGCAAATATGGTAAAATGCTACCATTTGAGGAATCTCGGATAAGAGTAGACAGTAATTTTTATACTATATTTTGACTTTTATGGAAGTGTGAAATTATTTCAAAATAAAAAGTTTTTTTTAAACAAAAGAAGCATTTACTGATGCTTTACTAAGCATTCTACTTAGAAAGAAAATTAACAATAGCTCTCTAGGGATTATAAAAATCTGGCAGAAAAGATAGTTAAGCTAAAAAGTACAATACAGAGAGACAAGAGAATGATAAGCCAGACAAATACAGTCCTTTGGGAGCACAGAGAAAAGATATTTCTCCCTACCATGGGGGAATGTGGATGGTAAAATAAACCTAGAAGGGAGAGCATAAATTCGAGAAGCCTCCTCAAAGAGATAATAGTTAAAATGAATTGTAAAAGATGATGTTAAACAAATGGGATGGGGTGATGCATTCTAGGTAAATGAAAAGGCCCAGCATGCTGCATTCAGAAAATTATATTTAGGGTTTTTAATACATCAGAGGAAGAGGCTGGTGGTAATCAAGCCCCAGATCTTAAAAGGCTTGGTATACCATATTGAGGAACCTGGCTTTTAACCCATAGACAATGGATGTGAATACACATTTAAGGATGGAGTGATATTAATCAATTTCACACTTGAAAAACTCACGTTTTCAAGTATTTGAGAGATGGGTTATAGGAAGGCAAAGCAAAAACAAAGAAATCCAACAGGCGGCCATTTGTAGTAAACTAAGAGGAAGGGCTGATGGGGACAGAGAAAGGTGAAAATTAAATTAAGGTGATATTAAGAAAGTCAAATCCATAGGAATTGGTGACCAATTAGAAGTGGGAGAAAGTGAGGGGGCTGAGCCACCCAGTCAGTAAAGCATCTGACTTTGGCTCAGGTCATGATCTCACAGCTTGTGGGTTCGAGCCCCATGTTGGGCTCTGTGCTGACAGCTCAGAGCCTGGAGCCTGCTTCAGATTCAGTGTCTCCCTCTCTCCCTGCCCCTCCCCTACTCACACTCTGTCTCTGTCTCTCTCTCTCAAGAATAAATAAAACATTTAAAAAATTTTTTTAAAAATAAGAAGGAAAAAGTGAGGAATAGGGAGAAGCATATGGTAAGTCCTAGCTTTCTTGCTTCCATAACTACACTAGCCTCAACAGAGGTTCAAGTTGTTTCGCTTGTGAAAATCATATGCAGACAAACATCAAGTTCTGCTGAACACAAACAAGGTGGAGTGCTAACAGCGGAGTTAGAACAAGACTCCTAAAATGTGTTTTAATAAAATAATTTTGAGGTACCACATGTGTCATTTTCCCAGACTACCTCAGGAAGGCAGCCTGTCCATGCCTTCTTGTAACTGCTCAGCACTGGAGGCTTACCATTCAACATTCCTCCCTTTGAAATTCAAATGTATGGAGGCTATAGAAGGAAACAAGAAAAGTATATCTAAGAATAGAAAGAACTGAAGTCTACAGTGTTTTTCCAAGCTTCATACTTAATCCTCTAATAATGAAGGAGTATGGCTGTAATTGGGGAAGTAGTTGTATTTTCCGCTCTGGGTTAGTCACCAGCGAGACTCCATCTCTTAAAATGTAGTCACTTAAAGTATTGCCCACCCCTGGCCCACAGAAGAGTACAATGAACATTTTCAATGTGAAAATAACAGCTCCTACAAAGATTACACTGTTAAAGGCAGAATTGGCCAAAACATTACCACACAAATTGCTGAATCTGGTGCTCTGAAGGCTTTTGACTTAAAATCCTTGTTTGTTTGTTTGTTTGTTTGTTTGTTTTAACAGCAGTTTTAGTAACAGAACTTGAGAAAAAAATATGACTGCAGTAAATGAAGTGGATTTTACTCTATGGATTGATTCTCAGAGGACACTAGGGTGACCATTAAGGCTAGACCATATGCAGAGATGAAAGAATTAAAATTTCAGGAGAGAAATGGGGTGCCTGACTGGTTCAGTCAGTAGAGTGTGTGACTCCTGATCTTAGGGTCATGAATTCAAGCCCCACATTGGGTGTGGTACCTACTTAAAATAAGCTTTAAAAAAAATTTTCTTTTTCAGGAGACATGTATCTTTAGTTTGCCATTGTGACCTTAGGCAAGTCTCCTATCCTGTCTGTGCTTCTGTTTTCTCTTCAATATCAGGATGCCTAGTCATGGCATTACAAAAAATATTAATTTTTACAGCTAATTTAAGAATAATTGGTTAATATGTATTCTTATGGTGAAGGGGATCAGAATAATGCCACTCCAAAATATGCCATTTGACATAGGATTACTTTGAGCTGAAGGCAATCAAGAAACAGCAGACACCAGAGGTGCTCCTACCCTCCCTCCATCTGCTTAAAAGCAGGGCATAATTTCTCCCTTGCCTCTGTGAGGTTGTCTCTCCTCCCCTCTCCCACACTGAGAGAGGACTCATTACTGAAGACCTCACTGACTGGGGTGTACATGAACAAAACTTACTATAATAACCCTTACCTTAGTAAGGTTTCCCCCATATAGTCCCACAACTCACCACCCCTAAAAGCCCAAACCGCTTTCCTTTGTCTAGTCACTTCTCACAATCTATCATCCTTTGTTAAAATGGTATATAAGCTCCTAGAACCAACAACTTCTTAGGATTTCACTTTTTTTCTTAAGTTTATTTATTTTGAGAGAGAGAGAGAGAGCACCAGCAGAGCAGGAGTAGAGAGAGAGGGAAAGAGAGGATCCCAAGCCGACTCCACACTAAATTGGGGCTCAAATTCATGAATCATGAGATCATGACCTAAACTGAGATTAAGAGTTGGATGCTTGACAGATGAGCCACCAGCTGCCCCAGGATTTCACTTCTTTTCTGTGAAGCCCCCTGTGTGTGTGAAATAAACCTTTTCTCCTGTTAATCTATCTCTTGTCAGTTTAACCCTCAGGGCCCAAGCTACTAAACCTAAAAGGGTAGAGAAAAAGTCTTTCCTCCCTTATAATGGTAATTTATGTGAGCTCTATGCCTCACTTTCCTCAAATACAAACTGAGAATAACAGAACTCACAGCAAAGGTTTGTTTTGAGGGTTTTAGAAGCATGAAATAATTATTAGTTATTATTATAACTGTTATTTTGAAAATTTAATAAACATTAAAAATGGCATTTCAAAGTATAGATAATTGTTATTAAAGGGGGAGTGGTTAATCCTACTTCAATCCTTCCACCACAATAAATTCCTCCCGATCAGAAATTCAAATGTAAAAATGAAACAATAATTATATTAGAGATCTTGGAAAATAAAATCATGATGGTGACAATAAAAATAGTAGATGGTGGAGTGCCTGGGTGACACAGTGGGTTAAGCCTCTGACTTTGGCTCAGGCCACGATTTCATGGTTGGTGAGTTCGAGCCCAGCGTTGGGCTCTCTGCTATCAGCACAGAGCTCGCTTCAGACCTTCTGTCTCTGTCTCTCTCTGCCCCTCCCCAGCTTGTGTGCATGTACACGCTCTTTCTCTCTCTCTCAAATAAAAAATAAAAACATAAAGAAGGAAAAATTGTTTTAAATTGTAGATGAGCTGAATAGTAGAATGAAGAGCTGACGAACAAATTAGTGAGCAAGATAAAGCTGAGGGAAAGTAGATATTAAAACCAAGTTTACAATTATTTAGAATATAACAAAAATTAGGGATTTATATACCAAAACTTGTAAGATGCAACCATAATGGTACTGGCCTTCAGTGAATATAAGAAAATAAGAAATAATGAGAATAAATGAAGTATGCATATAGCACAAGAAACTAGCAATACAGAAATGAAAAGAAATGACTTAAAAGATAAACGTAGAATTTACTAAACTAGGGGGAAAATAGCAGACATGGTAAAAAAAATTACAAACTGGTTCTGTGATAAAAACAATAATGTAGAAAAAAGTTTTGAGTCTCACTATATAAAATCAATATGGGGCACCTGAGTGGCTCAGTCGGTTGGGCATCTGACTTCAGCTCAGGTCATGATCTCACAGCTCGTGAGTTCGAGCCCCGCGTCAGGCTCTGTGCCAACAACTCAGAGCCTGGAGCCTGCTTCAGATTCTGTGTCTCCCTCTCTCTCTGCCCCTCCCCTGCTCATGCTCTGTCTCTCTGTCTCAAAAATAAATTAAAAAAAAATAAAAATAAAAATAAATTTTTTTTTAATAAAATCAATATGAGAAATAAGAGACAACTATAGATTCAAAAGAGACTTTAAAAAATTTTAATCTAGACAAAGGGGTGATTTTTTTCTTCTTAGTACAAATTTCTAAAAATTGACAGAAGAGAAACAGAAAAAGTAGTCAGAAACAATCCCCTTAATAAGGCCCAGAAAATGTTATGAGTTAGTTCAGCCAGACCTTAAAAGAAAGACAATTCTTTGTTTTTATAAATGGTTCTAACGGTAGAAGCTGTGGAAAGCCTTCCCATCTCATTTTAGGAGGCCAGAATAACCCACTTGCCAAAACAGCCCCCAAAAGCAAAATATAGGCTACTATCACTTGTGGAAACAGAGAAAAAGTAAATAAAATATTGGTAATGTTAATCCAACACACATTATTTTATAATATTTGTAACCAAACAGGAGTTTTTTCCAGGAATATAAAGATAGCACCAGGAAATCTATTGATGAAATACACTATTCTAATAGCATAAACGGGAAAAACTATAATTCCATGATCCTCTCAAAAATATGCAAAAAAAAAAAAAAGATTCAATAATCATTATTAATAATTTTTAAATAAAATTTAAAATAAGAAAAAAGGCCATGGACATGTTAGAAAAGAAAAAAATGTCCTAAATTTAATAAAGGCTATTTACCAGAAATAGTAAACATTTTATTTGATGACAAAATATTAGAAGCTTCCCCTCTGAAATCAGAATCAGGACAAAAGTGCTATCATTCAACACTGTACTAGAATACATAAAGTACAAAGAGTCTACACAACAAAAGACATCATCAAGAGAAAGGAAGAGTGCTAGACTGGGAACAATATATATATTACATACAAAACAACAAATGGTTTATATCCAAAACTACATACATTCATTAAAAAAAAATCCTCACATACATAAAGAGTTCCTTAAAACCAACAAGAAATAGATAATCTAATAGCATCTCTTTTTTGCAGGGCCATTTGGCAGGAATTATCAAAATTTTAAATATTTATTAACTTTGACCCTGATTCCATTTCCATAAATGAGCTTCAAGAAGTATCCACAAAAATGTTCAAAGATGTTTACTGCAGCATTGTTTATAAGAGTGAAAAATTTGAAACTTTAATGTACATTCTAATAGTTGAGTGGTTAAATAAATAATGGTATTCATAGCATGAAATCTTCTCAGCTGTAAAAACAATGAAATAAGTCTGTATGGACTGATATGCCAAGATCTCTGAGAAATATTGTTAAGTGGAGAAAAGTAACAGGAAAAACAAATATGATTTCACTTTTATGAATATAATGATACCACTTTTTTTTAAATTTTTTAATCTTTAATTTTGAGAGACAGAGAGAGACAGAGTGCAAGTGGGGGTGCAAGAACAGAAAGAGAGGAAGACACAGAATCTGAAACAGGCTCCAGGCAACGAGCTCTCAGCACATAGCCTAACACAGGGCTCAAACTCACAGATCATGAGATATAATGTTACCATTTTTGTAAAAAATGGTAATAATGATATAAAGATACAGTGATACTATAAGGATAAAATGATATTACAAGAATATAAACCAAATGGATAACTTCTAAGAAGGGAGTAAGAATTGGCAGCACAGGATAGGAATCAGAGACTATATTGAAGAAAGGAACTGTAGGATTTTCAAGCTTTAATGAATATATATATATATATATGTATGTATGTATATATATATATGTATGTATGTATATATATATATGTATGTATGTATATATATATATATACCCGAGAGAGGTGGGCAGAGGGAGAGAGAAAGAGAGAGAATCTGCACTCAGAGCAGAGCCCGATGGGGGGCTCAATCCCATGACTCTGGATGCTCAGCTGACTGAGCCACCCAGGTGCCCCAAGCTTTAATGAACATATTTTTAAATAATACAAATCTTTCATATTAAGAATGCATTCATGCAGCATCATTATTCATGGAGCCAAAAAGTACAAACAACTGAAATGTCCATCAACCGATGAATAAACAAAATGTGGTGCATCATACAATGGAATACTATTCAATTATAAAAAGGATTAACATACTGATAACATGTTACAACATGGATGAACCTTGAAAACATTATGTTAAGTGAAAGAAGCCAGTTCACAAAACCCCACATATTACATGATTCCATTTATTTGAGATGTCCAGAATAAGCAAATCTATAGAGACAGAAATTATATTAGTGGTTGCTTAGGGCAGGGAGCTGGGGGTGATAGTTTAAAGGATACAGAGTTCTTTGGGGGATGATGAAAACATTCTAACTTTGATTATGGAAAGGGCTGTACAATCCTGTGAATATACTAGAAACCATTTAATTACAAACTTTAAATAGGTGAACTGTATGGTATGTGAATTATATATCAATATATACCAAAGCTGTTACAAAAAAAGAATAATAATCCAAGAAACCAAAAATTAATTCTAAAAAGAAGAAAAAGAGAAGACACACCACTGCTAAAAATGCAAAGCTAGAATGTGAAGCAGTCTTACGGTAGGGAACATGCAAGATTAGAAGGTAGAAAAAAAGAGCTTCTATTTCTATTTGATATTTATATAAAAAGAATAAAAAAGAAATTAAGATTCCTGAAGTGTTTAATGTGGTTGACTAGTGCCTTTACTCAGATGGTCATGTGCCCTGTGAAACTGAAGAGTCATTCTAAAGAAACAGCAGGAATTCCCAAGAAGACAGTCTGGCCTGGGGGGCCTTATGCATTTTTTCCCCCTTTAGCATATTGCAATATATGACCAGTTAGGCAGGTTTATAGATATACTATCTAGATTTAACTGAACTCATCCTGCTAAAATGAGTAAGTGGCTGAAACACTGCTTGAAGCTTATAACTGTATTTCATGCACAAGTGAAAAGAAAATGGCAGAGCACAATTATCTGTTACTATGATCTCTTCAGCAGCTTGCACAGATGATAAACATTAATATATACCTGTTGCATGAATGAGTATTATGGAAGTCATAAAAAGGCAAGAAACAACTCTAAGGAAACCTAGGAAACAATTCTTCACTTTTAGTGAAGTACATGTTACCACCATTCCCCTTACCCCACAGGGTAATTATGGAAGAAGTATCAAGCATTATGATTAAATCATATCAAATGGAAACACAGAAGAAATTTATACATGGATATGTTTTATGTAAAAAACTAAACTTGACAAGGGTCAAGATTGTTTCCATATGACAAATTCCTTATGAATCTTATTTCACAACATGCCCTAATTCATTCAAGTATGTAAGGGCAATAGTACCTCGCAAGGCCAGAGACATACGTAGTCTAAAGCCCTGCTGGTCTCCATAACCAAAAATTATGTTTCTTTTAGCTAACTAAAGACCCAATGTTTGCTTTCTTAAGGGTGAAAAAAGCATCTACAAGTTTTAGGAAGTTACAATATTATCAACTGTCACAGGACAGTGAGAAACCAGGAAGTAGGGAGAGCTTAAAGGACTTAACGTCAGAGAAAAAAGTTAACAGGGAAAAACGTAAAAATTATAAATAGCAAAGGGAGACAGAAACCAAATTTAGAAAAGCCTACAGGCTAATATGTAGCAGGTTAGAGACTTCACTCTGAGATTTCTGGCCTAGGTCGGAAGTAGTAAGTATTTCTACAAAGTATCTGCAAGATGCCCTCAAATGAAACGATCCTCCATTAGGTATCATTAAGCAAAGTTATGCTGTAGCTAGGTAGTGGCGGCAGATTGAGTCCTTAAGTGACAATTCATAGATTTTATGGTTTATTTAAAAGGATGCAGAAACCAAGGTATGGGAGGGTTGTTTGGAGGGTTTGGTTTGGGGCTTTTTGCATGTTTGTTTTCAATGAGTATTTTAGAAAGGAGACTTTAAAAAGCACTATCCGCCGGCAGGCAAGAAAAAGAAAGAAGGGGTTCAAAGTTAATTTGGGCACGTCTGCTAAAGCCCAGCACAAAGGGTGTACCACCTTCAGCAAGAAAGAGAAAAGAAGGATCTGCATGGATGAAGAAAAACGTTCAACCCTTGGTAGGAATCAGGGTGGAAAGTGTTTGCGGCGTGGTGTTTCTCTCAAGCCCAGCCGCGCGGCCTCAGAAAATCCCAGGGATTCTGTCCACTCCCGGGAGCAAAAGAAGCCCCCAGCGAAGAGCCAGAAGTCCTGGACACTGTCTGCACCTCGCCTACCCGGGCGATCCCAAAACGCGTCATCTCCTCTCCCCCACCTGGGATGTTCTGCCACTCGGACTCGACGCGTGGCAGGGCCCTCCGTAGCCATATTTCGCTAGATCCTTCTTTCTTCCAGTGTCAACTGGCGAAACCGAGCTCCCGAGGTAATCACGAGACATCTGCTGCAGGCGTCTTTTCTTCCGGGCGACAGCAGCCCTCACCCTGCGGAAATCCTGCAGCTCTGCTGAGGTGGCCGCTTCCAGTCGGCCCCGCCTACGGCTCCTCCTCCCTGGGCTCCAGGGCTTGGTGCCCGCGCAGCAGCTGTCAGGTACAGCCGCCTTGCTGCTCAGCTCCGGGGGACCCGGGACTCGCGGGGGCCCCTGTGCCCAGCGCTTAGGAAGAAGCTAAGGAGGTTTATTTTCTGCGCCCTGGGGCTTAAGTCTGAGAATACAATCATAACCTATTGCCCCAGGTTGCTTTTTCCGTTCCTTTTTTTTTTTTTTCTTCTTTTTAAGGGTTTTTTCTTTCATGACCAGCAGCTACACCCCTAAATAACACTAAATTGTTCAGTTAACACTTATTGTTAATGTGTTAACAACACTAATTGTTCACCTTTTGTGTGGATTATTTCAAAATCGGGCGGTATAAAATTGATGCAGCATTTGATTTAAACACTTTTGCTTATTGAGGCAATAAGAATGGAGGCATCAGTGGAACTTCCCAGAACACAATAGTGAAAAGAAGAAAATGCATGTCTTTTGGGGTGCCTGGGTGGCTCAGTAGGCTAAGCGTCTGGCTCTTGACTTTGGGCTCAGATCAGTATCTCACCGTGGGTGAAATGGAGCCCGGGTCCTCTGTGCTTTCATTGCAGAGCCTGCTTGGGATTCTCTCTCTCCCTCTCTCTCTCTGCCCCTCCCCCCACTTGCATGGGTTCTCTCTCTCTCTCTCAAAAAAAAACAAACTTTTTAAAAAAGAAAGAAAATACATGTCTTTTAAACTGCAAGAGCCTTTGCATCTGGTTCAACCCTTCATTTTTTCAGTTACCTAGAGAAATCCCAAATGCCCTACTCAAAAAGCATATCATTCCCACCCCATCATTCTACTGTATTTTTCTTTCCTTCAGATTTCTCATAAGTTCCGTATATTTATTTTCTTTTGTACTATTATCTGTATCACCATCTCCACCATCACTACCACTACGACAAAGTAAGCAAGTTGAGGGTAGGAACTGTATATCTAGGTAGCACCTGTCGAGATGAACTGAATGAACAACTGAAGTGTGAAGTGACTTCCTAAGGCCACACTCTTAACTGGTAGCAAAGCTTGAATTGTCAATTGAGCACTGTCATTGCTGCTTTAGTTCACAGGGGAATCATGCGAGGGTTGATGCAAAACATAAAGAACTTACAGATTTCTGAAAGGAAAGAAACAAAGACAAATTTGGAATTACAGTATAATTGTGCCTGCTCCCTGCTTTGCCTCCACACCACACACCATTCTGAAAAGTAGGTGGTTCATTTCATAAACCTAGGATGTATGGTCACCATTTTGGGTGGGAATAAAAACAAATGGGCATTAGAGATGCCAAAATGGCAAACAACAATAACATTGCTAAAAGTGTGTAATTGTATTTTTACAAGAGACATTTTTTACAAGGTCAATGTCAGTGTAAGGAATGAAAACTAACATGCCTCACATCCTCTTTCTGCACATTCCTCCTATGGCAATTTTAGAGATAAAAGATGCAACTGCAGTATAAAGCATTCTGAAGGGTTAATATGAGTAGTTGATTGAGTTAACGATAAAACATTTATTAAGTTCTCTGTAAGCACCATGCATTTACAACACATCATTTTTTTCCAACTGAAGAGACTGATGTAGATTAAAAGGGGCACTAACTAAGCAAGGCCATGAGTCTATTAGATGGGAAAGTAATGAGATCATGCAAACTATCAGAACTCCTCTCAGGAAAGAGTGGATATTAAATGTAGGTAGAAATAACATTTTGATAAGCCACTTAGGTTGATTGGTAAGATCAAGGGAGGGGCACCTGGGTGGCTCAGTTGTTTAAACATCAGAGTCTTGATCTCAGGGTCCTGAATTCAAGCCCACATTGGGCACTATGCTGGGTATGAAGCCTACTTAAAAAAAAAAAAAAAATCAAGGGATATGCTCCAACAACAGATAGTCACCAATTTAAATGCCTTTGAAAGAGAGAAAATTCCTTCCTAAGTGAAGTATATAATTCATGCTACAGCCAAAGTTAAGGTATTTGTCACCACCCTCCTACACCCATGCCCAAAACCACACCTTTGCTATAGCTATGGCAGTAGCTGTGTTTCTCTACAACCACAGCTGCTGTTGGAAGGTCAATTTTACAGGGTTCCTGCTCTTGCTGAGCTCTAGTAGAACCATTTCTTCCCTCTGCCCTTCAAGCCTTCAAGAGGTGGTAAAGAGCCTGATGCTTGCTATTCCCTGGGTGTTTCACCATCATTGTTGGTTCCCTCAACCCTGACCTCATCTCTGTCCCCATCTCTGTAAATAGTCCCTTCATTAATTTTTTTTTAGAAATAACATCAATTTTTTTTAAGTTTTATTAAATCCAGTTGATTTTTTTAAGCTTTATGCCCAACATGGGGCTTGAACTCATGACCCTGAGATCAAGAGTCTGATGCTCTATCAACTGAACCAGGCAAGTGCCCCAGTGCCTTCATTAAAATTTTAATTAACCACCCTGAGCATATTATGAGTTTCCTGTCCAGATCTTAATTAATACAAAAGGAGTCCTCTTTTTTTGCCTTCTAGCATATGGTGTTCAGCCTCTCTAAATAAATGCATCAAAAAAAATTTTAAGATGATCAGTCTGGGGGCGCCTGCATGGCTCAGTTGGTAAACCTCTGACTTTGGGTCAGGTTATGATCTCATAGTTTGTGGGTTTGAGCCCCACATCAGGCTCTGGGCTGACAGCCCAGAGCCTGGAGTCTACTTCAAATTCTGTGACTCCCTCTCTCTCTGCCCCTCCCCTGCTCATGCTCTCTTTTTCTCTGTCTCTCAAAAATAAATAAACATTTTTTTTTAAAGTATCAGTCTGAAAGGATGCCAAATTATGAGCCTATTTGGGGCAACCATATGTCTCAACCTAAAGAGGTGAGGGATCATGAATGCTAGGGTTTACTTAAACGTATCACATTTTTATTGAGCATTTTCTTTTTTTTAATGTTTTTTTTTTTTTATTTTGAAAGAGAAAGAGAGAGAGCAGAAGTGGGGGAGGCGCAGTGAGAGAAGGCAAGAAAGAGAATCCCAAGCAGGCTCCATGCTGTCAGCACAGAGCCCAACAGGGCTCGATCTCAAGACCATGAGATCCTGACCTGAGACAAAATCAAGAGTGGGACGCTTAACTGACTCAGGCATCCATGCACACCTGTTGAGCACTTTCTATAGGCAAGGCACATGCTTAGTTTCAGGGGATTCAGAGGTAAGACAGTTGTGTCCTCAAAGAGTTTTCAGCTTAATAAAGAATATAAAATAATCATAATACAGAGTAACATAAAGTTATCAAAAATATACTTTAAAGGGCTCAAATTATGTTGGGAATTAAATGTCAATTATTTTCAACAAAGGTGCCAAGACAATTCAACACAGAACAAAGCATCTTTTCAACAAATAATGCTGGAACAATTTGATATCCATTTATAGAAAAAAAAACAAGCCTCCACATTTACCTCATAGTATATACAAAAATTAAACTTGACATGGGGTCATAGTCTTAATGTAAGAGTTGAAACTATATAAAGTTTCCATAAGAAAACATAAAAAAAAATCCTGGTGCACTTAGTTTTGGCAAATATTCCTCAATATATCATAAAAAGCATAAAAAGCTCTTACAACTCAATGGTAATAACGAATAATCCAATTTAAAAATGGGCAACAGAACTGAAGACATACTTCACCAAAGAAGATACATGGATGACAAATAAGCACATGGAGAGATGTTCAAAATTAGTCAGTAAGGGTACGCAAATTAAAACCACAATAATACACCACTACACTCCTGCTAGAGTGGCTAAAATTAAAACAACTGACCACACCGTGTGTTGACTAGGATGTGGTGCAAGTAGAACTCTTATATACTGCTGGTAGATATGCAAAATGGCAAAATCACTTAAACAATTTAAGAGTTCTACAGTTAAGCATACACCTACCATATAATCCAGCCATTCCATTGCTAGGTATTTATCCATATTCATTATCTATTACTACATAAGATTACCACAAACCTAGCAGTATAATTACCTCATAATGTCTATGGCTCAAGAGTCAGGGTATGGCTTAGCTGGGTATGGCTTAGCATCTCACAAAGTCTTATCTGAGGTTCAACTGGGGACAGATTCATTTGTAAGATCACCTGTTAGCAATACAGTAAAACCTTGGATTGCAAGTAACTTGTTTTGTGAGTGTTCCGCAAGACAAGCGAACATTTCTAATAAATTTTAACTTGATAAACAAGCAATGTCTTGCAATATGAGTAGTACATGATGCTGAATGTCACATGATCACAACTGAGCCAATGGTTCTCTCTCTCTCTCTCTCTCTCTCTCTCGCTCTCACTCTCTCTGAGGGATTGTGGGTGACTGTGTCCCATGCTCAGATGCTCAGTCTCAGGCCACGGTGTTTGGCAGAAATCAGTGATTTTTCAGAATGTTGGAAGGTGCCCACAACTGGCACTAGTATATTTTTGTCACTTCAAGGCACTTTTTGGACAGTCCTTTGCTTTTCCATATGACAGTAAGCTTAGGAATGCTTTGCTTCATTCTAGGTCAGGCTGCCTGCAGATATAGACCCTTTCCTCAGCTGCCTTATTGCCAGTTACATTAAATACAGTATATGACAAGAGATTATTAATACTGTACTATAGTCAACATCCATGCGAGCAATGGCCCCCGTACAGAAAGAGGTTGAAAAGAATGGCAGTAAGAAGGAGATGATTACTGTGAAAGTTAAGAAAAAAACCATAGAGAAATACAAATGATGTATGTGAGTGGCCGAAATTGCAAGATTTTATAAGAAGTCTACATCTGCGTCTCGTCTGTAGAGGAGGAGGGGAAAAAGGCAGAGGAATCCCTCACTTCAAATGAAATTAGGGAGATGTGTAAAATGTGGGAAACAGTGCAAATTTTTGTAGAAAAGCACCACCCAAAAAGCAAGGCTGAATAAGGCTGTAGCAGTGCTAACAATGAATCTGTTTAATGACAATGCAATGTCACATTTCTATGAAATCCTCAAAGGAAGGCAAAAGCAAGTGCTATTGGATAGGTTCCTTGTTAAAGTTGTATGAAAAGAAAAAGATTCCATTGAGCCAATAGATAGCAGTGATTCTGTTAGTGTGCTAGTGATAGTGAAAGTCGTCCTACATAATAACCCTCCTCTCTTGTCTCCCTCACAACCAGCCACAAAGGTTTTCAAAGGTAAGTGCAGGTTAACTTATTTTTCTTCATATTTTGTGTTTTCTTTATTATTTTACATTACAGAATCGTAATCATTTTTTTTTTAATTTTTTTTTTCAACGTTTATTTATTTTTGGGACAGAGAGAGAGACAGAGCATGAACGGGGGAGGGGCAGAGAGAGAGGAAGACACAGAATCGGAAACAGGCTCCAGGCTCTGAGCCATCAGCCCAGAGCCCGATGCGGGGCTCGAACTCACGGACCGCGAGATCGTGACCTGGCTGAAGTCGGACGCTTAACCGACTGCGCCACCCAGGCGCCCCCAGAATCGTAATCATTTTTATATGAATATTTTTCAGTTGTGGAATGAATCATCTATGTTTCCATTATTTTTTATGGGGAAATTTGCTTTGATACAAGTGCTTTGGGTCACAAGCATTATGGAACGAATTATGTTAGCAAACCAAGGTTTTACTGTATTTAGTTCTTGTGCATTGCCAGAGTGAAGGCCACAGCTTCTTGCTGGCTGTTGGTCAGGTGGTACCTTCAGCTCATTGACACATGATCCTTCATAACATCACCTCTTACTTTCTCAAAGCAAGGGGGATAGAGTCTCTCCAGCAAGATGAGTTTACAATCTTGTATAACATAATTATATACACATAATCACATACATCACCTTTGCTGTATCTTATTGGTTAGAAGCAAGTCACAGATCCCACCCACATTCAATGGGAAAGGATTATCCAAGAGCATGGGTAATAAGAAGACCACCTTCAGTCTGTCCACCCCATTACTCGTAAGAAATGAAACATATGTCCACACAAAAACTTGTACACATATGTTCCTAGCTGCTTTATTTGTATAAGCTAAATACTGAAAAAACTCAAATATCCATCAACAAGTTAACAAAGAACTTGTAAGATATCCATACAATGGAACACTCAGCAATAAAAAGAAACAATCAGGGGCGCCTGGGTGGCGCGGTCGGTTGGGCGTCCGACTTCAGCCAGGTCGCGATCTCGCGGTCCGTGGGTTCGAGCCCCGCGTCGGGCTCTGGGCTGATGGCTCAGAGCCTGGAGCCTGTTTCCGATTCTGTGTCTCCCTCTCTCTCTGCTCCTCCCCCGCTCATGCTCTGTCTCTCTCTGTCCCAAAAATAAATAAACGTTGAAAAAAAAAAATTTAAAAAGAAACAATCAGGGGCGCCTGGGTGGCACAGTCGGTTAAGCGTCCGACTTCAACCAGGTCACGATCTCACGGTCCGTGAGTTCGAGCCCCGCGTCGGGCTCTGGGCTGATGGCTCAGAGCCTGGAGCCTGTTTCCGATTCTGTGTCTCCCTCTCTCTCTGCCCCTCGCCCGTTCATGCTCTGTCTCTCTCTGTCCCAAAAATAAATAAACATTGAAAAAAAAATTAAAAAGAAACAATCAATTGAAACCAATTGAAACAATATGGATGAATCTCAAAGTAATTATACTGAGTGAAAGAAGCCAGGCAAAAGAGAGTACATAACGTATGATTCATTTATATAAAATTTCACAAAATGAAAAATAATCTATATGACAAAACGTAGATCAGTGGTTGCCTGAGAAAAGTGAAGAGGGTTGAAAAAGGATTACCAAGAAGTAATGAGGAAACTTCTGCAGTAATAAATATCCTCACTACCTTGGCTGTGGTAATGGTTCCACAGGTGTATACATATGTCAAAATTCATCAAAGTGTACACTTTAAGGATGTGCAGCTATTGTATCTCAATGAAGCTGATAAGATTATACCTTAATTAAGTGTTTAATATATATCTTTATATTATTTTATTTTTATTCGAGAGAGAGAGAGAGTGAGAGCAGGGGAGAGGGGCAGAGGGAGAGAGAGAGAATCTTAAGCAGGCTCCATGCCCAGCATGGAGTCCAAAGCGGGGCTCAATCCCACAACCCTGGGATTATGACCTGAGCTGAAATCAAAAGTTGGATGCTCAATCGACTGAGCTACCCAGGCGCCCTTAATATATATTTTTAAAACTTAGGATCCACTTTCTACAAAGGCATCACATCACATCAATGCTCCCTGTTAACATTTTAAAAAAATGTATTATTTACCACTGAATAAAACTGATGTCAAGAAAAAAAGACTATCATAATTGCACAAAGTATTGAGGATAGGTTGAGTGAGGTGACACTTAAATGGATCTTTAAGGACAGAAAATATTTTGATGCATAGAGATAGCTAATAAGGGCACTCCCTGCACAGAAAAAATTAACATTTAGGGGCACTCAGTCAGTTGAGCGTCTGACTTTAGCTCAGGTCATGATCTCATTGTTTGTGGCTTTGCATCTGGCTCTGTACGGGTAGTTCAGAGCCTGAAGCCTACTTCGGATTCTGTGTCTCCCTCTCTCTCTGCCCTCCCCTGCTCACGCTCTCTCTCTCTCTCTCTCTCTCTCTCTCTTGGATTCTGTGTCTCCCTCTCTCTCTGCCCTCCCCTGCTCACGCGCTCTCTCTCTCTCTCTCAAAAAATAAATAAACATGGGGCACCTGGGTGACTCAGTTGGTAAAGCATCTGACTTCAGCTCATGTCATGATCTCAAGGTTTGTGGGTTCAAGCCCCATGTTCACCTCTGTGTTAACAGCTCAGAGCCTGGACCCTGCTTCAGATCTGTGTCTCCTTCTCTCTCTGCCCTGCCCCCTGCTCGTGTTCTGTCTCTCAAAAATAAATAAATGTTAAAATAAATAAATATATAAAGATTTAAAACTTTTTAAAGAAAAATTAACATTTATTCATTCAACAAACATTTCTTTAGGACTTGTGTCCCCAAGCACTGTGAAAACCTTTTTCTCTGTCTTAGAAAATTTCCAGACTGGGTTGGTTAAATTTGTAAATGACTAAGAATATTATGCTCAAAATTTAGCTGCAGTTTTTCTAGTGCTCCTAGTCAGTAACTTAAGTTGAATAATTATTTTTCCATTGTAAAAGTAAAGAATTACATTAAAGGCAGAAAATTATATCAATAAATTCAATGTAAATAAACATGCAGTTTTATTCATGTGATCACTATGTACATGGTTAACAGATAATTGCAAAATTGCTATACAAATAGAAAGCACAACAATGTAGTTCTGATTACTCTGAGCAAATAAACCTCTTAGCCACCTTGGAATTCTATTTTCTCTTTTGAAGAATTATGGATTTCAGGTAAAGTAACCATGTGACTTACGGTTCAAACTTCTGAGAGTGATGGATGACAATTATTATTCTGGGACAGCAGTACTAAATCAGGGCTGTCTCAGAAAACTAGGATGTAAAGTCACCTCAGTTATAGGGAGATTTTTTTTTTTTTTGGTTTGTTTTAAGGTTTACAAGTATAGATCCTAAGCTCTACCCCAGACCTACTGAATCAGAA
This sequence comes from Puma concolor, assembly GCF_028749965.1. Classification (NCBI taxonomy): domain Eukaryota; kingdom Metazoa; phylum Chordata; class Mammalia; order Carnivora; family Felidae; genus Puma; species Puma concolor. The sequence goes on along the minus strand of NC_141672.1, from coordinate 94,372,949 downwards.
TCTCTGGTATGGGATTTGGGAAGTTATAATCTAATGAACTGCCATGATTGGAAAGCCTTAGACCCTAAAGTGATATCATTAAAGGCTCTTCCAATTCAAAAATCCTATGTCTTACAGGGGAATTTTGAATATGGACTTGGTATTAGAAGACATTGGGGATCGCTTCTCAGCCTTTTGGCTAAGATCAAGTGTAGAAGACATTGGGGAATTATTAATTTTCTTGATGTAATAATCTGAAAACATAAGAAAATGTCCTTGGTTTTAGGACATATACATAGATGCACTTAAGAGTGATGTATCATGATATCTGCATTTTACTTTCCATTGATTCAGGGAATATATACACAAACACAAAGCTGATAGTGGGTACACACATATTCACTGGACTATTCTTTCAGTTTTTCTGTATGTTTGAAATTCTCACAATAAAACGGTGAGAGGAAAAGACTATTAGGGAAAAACTTTGTTTATAGGTAGGCAGTATCATTGTTATAAATATAACTTTTAAGAACTATAACCAAAAAGATCACAATTCAATGGATTACTAAAAAATCCAGACTGTAATTCCTCTTCTTGGGCTTTTTCCTAAGAAAAAAATAAACTGACAAATATATTAGCAGCAAAATTGTTTAAAATAATACTGGTTTTGCAATATTCTAAATGTGTAACAATAATGGCATGCTTAAGTAAATCATTATGAGTTGGTACATTCAACGAAGGGATTATCACCCAACTATTAAAATGATCATTGCCAAGAATATACGGTCCCATGTAATGGGACCCCCAATATATTGTCCGGTGTTGTTACATAACTTGGTGTAAAAATAATCCGAAATTATATCTGTGCTATAACTATATAAAATTTGTGGATTCAAGTGAACAGAACTGGAAGTTTATATTCAAAGTGCTGTTTGAAACGCAGTTTTCCCCTTGTATTTCGTGTTTTTCATTCTGAATTCTGCTAATGATTTTGTGCAACAATAATGCATATTTTAAAAACCAGTCGTTTACTGTTACCTTAATTTCGGGTAAGGGCAGTAAAGGTCAGTTTATAACCTGTTGAACAACTGAATAAGACTTTAGGCGCCTCAATTGATTGATGCTTAACGGTGTGGGACAGCCACAGTATCGTTTTGCCGACTACAAACACGCATTAGGTGTAAACCGTGCCGCTAAAAAGGTCTCCAAACATCACAGGAATACCCACCACAATATGTGGGCAAAATGGCAAATAGATGAAGCAGAAATACTACTACCTGTCAAATAGGACGGGCATGTCAGCCTTTTCTCCGCGAAAGGCTTCTGGTCCTACGGTGCCTCTTACTTTCACCAGAATGAAATGGTTCCAGTGTCCCAGGCAAGGGAAGAGACTGTTCCCTTGCCCAGGAGGCTGGAAACTGCTCAGTGTGAGCTCAAGGTTTCCAAGGCCCTTCGGCGGAGATCCTCAGCACTAGACGATTCCCCAGTTGCTAGGTTTAGTTGCTAAGGCACCAACCGCCTCGCAGGAAGAAGGGGCAGTGCACTCCCTTTTGGCGTCGTAGTGAATCCTCCCGATACCGAGCGCATTTGTTCCGGGAGGAAACATTCTGCTCCTCTAAGAGCGACGGGAAGGCGAGGAGAAGCTGCGAGTGACGCCTCTGAGCCGTGGAGCATTGTGGGAGGAGGTTGTCTCCAATTTCTCCTCCCTCTCCCCCCCTCCCGGCCAAGATGTCTGACATGGAGGATGATTTCATGTGCGATGATGAGGAGGACTACGACTTGGTGAGGCGGAGGGGACGGAACTGTGGGGTTAGAGGTGGTGTCTGGCTTTAGAGGTTGGGGCAGGGGCCACCGCGGCCTCTCCCCGTAAAACATGTGCTTCTTCCCGTCTCTCGGTGCAGTGACAGGACGAGTTTACCTCCTCCCCCTTCCCGCACCGGGCCTGGGCCCTGCTTCTCCAGCATGGGGGAGGGGAGGGTAAAGGAGGCAGCAAAGGGGGTCCCGAGCTTTGCGCTCCAAGTCCGAGTGCCTCCTCGTTTATGTGGACACTCCTGGCCTCCAGGGTCCGGTTTTCGGTGCCTCCTACCTCCTCCCCACCTCCGGAGCCGCCTCGGGGATCGTGCAGCGGTCTAGGCCCTGGCTCTGCCCTCTCAGGCCCAGTTTTCTGGGCTCCTCTTCTTAACCCTAGAACTGAGACATTACGAAATGCTGAGACAAGGGTCTGAAAACTGGGGGGCCTTACTGCTCCCGGTCCTGACCGCGAAACGCCACTTGTGAGTCTCCTGGAAACAGAGCTTAATAATAAGTCTTGTATGGGGTCCGTTTTGGTTTAAGGTAAAGGTGCAGCGGAGAATTCAGAGCAAGGATAGCTGAAAAAGAAGTAGTTAAATTACTTGTTTTGTTTAAAGAAAAAAGCTGGGGAGGAGGTTTTGGGGGTTTTTCTGTTTGTTTTGGTGTGTGGGGGAGGTGGGGATAAGGGGATTGACCCAATGGATTTTTTTCTTGACTGAGAGGTTTCCTAGTATTCAAAGTTAAAAATATCAACCATATAACAATGAACAAATTTATGTAGCTGAATGGTGGTCTGTGAAGATTCATGGTTTAACTTATCAACGGATTTACAGGTTTTCAAAAATAATTCACTACCATTACAGGTTGCTGTTCAGAAACAGTATCTGTGTGTGAACTAAGGAAAATTATCCGGACCAAGAATTAGCACCAATTTTTTTGTTGTTGCATGGTTCCTGCATATGATAGTGATGCTGCATTATCCTAAAGTTATGAAGTAGATGTTTAGGGAAATCTGACTTATTTTATATTTTAAGTGCCAGATATTCGTGAGTAGACATTAATATATTGTTTTGAATTCGTGTAAAACTTCTTTGTATAGTAATTTACAATTAATTTTTCTATTTTAAATGAAAGCACCTTTGCAAAAGGTAGAGGGAAATGCTTGCTGTTACCTGAAAATCATAGTAGAGGTTTTAATCATTCTTAAACTTGAATGGAGAGTTTTGCTAATAGTTTTGATCTCTGCTTTACGTTTCAGTTTGTGTAAACCAAGTCAGTTGTAGGCAGCACATTAAGTGCATTAAGAATGTATTAGTTGTGATATCATGTGCATTTTTATTTGTACATTTATTTATATTACAGGTATTTTAATAACTGTAGAAGTGTCTCTTTTAAATATGTCTGTTTTTTATTTTTGTTTTTAAATGTTTCTGCTTATCTTTCCTATAGTTTATTGAGTACATGACTTATTAGCACTGTGATAAACTTGAAGATCATCATTGAAATTGCGGTGTAGGAATCGCCTACACTGAGGCATAAAATGAGAATTTTACTGTCCCATGTGGTGCTCAGTTTTCACAAGAATTCTATTGTTAAACATATATTGTTTAACTTGGCTAGGTTTTCCCAGCTCTTTAGAGCCTACACTATAATGCAGTACAATACAAAGCCAAATACATAGTTGTTTTGACTTATATTTTCTTAACCAAAAAAAGTAAGATTTTACACTGGTACATAATTAAATGAATTCTTCCCCCACAGCATTCTGTTAAATAGTCCTCCCTCCCCCCATATCTCTTACATAGGTATCATTCTGCCTTCTCAATCCTGTATCAAGTAGTGAAAGCTTTTATGCTTTGTTTACTATGAGTTAGTCTTTTGATGGCATAAAATTTATTTAGTAATTTATTTTATGCTTTCTTAGTTAATTTCCTTAAACCACTGTATGTTAAAAAAAAAAAAAATTAGGAGTGCCTATGTGGCTCAGTCGGTTAAGCATGAACTCTTGATCTCAGCTCAGGTTTTGATCTCAGGGTTGCGAGTTCAAGCCCCGCGTGTGTTGGGGTGTTGGGCTCCACACTGGGCATGGTGCCTCCTTAAAAGAAAGATTAAGGGGCGCCTGGGTGGCGCAGTCGGTTAAGCGCCCGACTTCAGCCAGGTCACGATCTCGCGGTCCATGAGTTCGAGCCCCGCGTCAGGCTCTGGGCTGATGGCTCAGAGCCTGGAGCCTGTTTCCGATTCTGTGTCTCCCTCTCTCTCTGCCCCTCCCCCGTTCATGCTCTGTCTCTCTCTGTCCCAAAAATAAATAAATGTTGAAAAATTAAAATAGCATTTATTAAAAAAAAAAAAAAAAAAAAAAAGAAAGATTAAGGTGGGGCGGGGGAGCACATAGCTGGCTCAGTTAGTAGGGCATGGGACTGTCGATTTCAGGATTGTAAACTGAAGCCGCACGTTGGGTATAGAGATTACTTAAAAATAAAATATTTTAAAAAAATATTGAGGGAAGCTGGTTGCCATTTCATGCTTACATGTTGTCAGAAGAGAAGTTATTGGGGGTTTTTTCATAGTTATTTGCCTGAGTCTTGTTGTTTCTTGCGATTTAAAGAGTCCAAAGAATTGACTTGCTCTTTTAGGGAAATTTCTTTTTTATTAAAAGAAATGTATGATTTGTGGGAAAATTTGCCATCACTTCATTTTAGTCAAAATGTTAACTAAAGCCATGAGTATTTCTGACCACAGATATGTTCAGCATATCTTTTGTAGGTTGTCTATTGATAAATTTTAATACCCTAAATCATTTTTTGTACTTGTCCCATCTAGTGGAAATAGGTAGTTAGGATACCACCAGGCAAAGTAAAAATCTGTTTCTAAAACTATACTGTTTTTATCTAAGGAAGTAAATAATGGTTTATGCCCAAGATCGAGAAGAAAAGAGAACCAACTTAGTTTAAAAAAAAGAAGCAAGCGTGAAAGAAATTAATTTGCTTGAGCTCTTATTTCTAAGACCTATTTTATTTTTTTATTAGAGGCAGATGCAGGCATTATCTAAGCATAGGAATTTATGTAGCATTAAATGGAGAAGTAGGAGATGATACTGGTAAATGTCTTGATTATTTTCTGGTCTAATAATACTAAATAATAACTCTACTGCCATTCGTTAAGTAAATAAGGTTATTGGTAAGTTAACTATTGCAATTCCACCGTCCAGCCATTCTAGCATGAAGTTGCTTTGTATTTCTAGTAATCTTTTTAGAAAGGAGTTAGGACAGACTGACTTCATTCCAACAATCTATCCTTGAGTAGATCCTGTGATAGGGCACGGTATATTTGAGTTTAATGTATTGCAAGCAAAAAAAATTGTCCAAAAGGTAGAGTAATTCCCCTTGGTTAAATGTATTACCAATCTGTGAGTCTTATATTACCCTAGTCAAGCTCATAGCTGTGATCAGTGAATGAGTGTTTAATAGTGTTGTGGGTTTTTTTGGTCTTAGTATATATAGTATACTTATACTATATACTAATACTTAGTATATTTTAATGCCCTGAATATTTACTTGTTCTTTGCTTTTTGGGAAGGAGAGGTGTCAGTCTTAACTATAGGATATCTTTATGGAATCTCTTACTTCGTTACCATTTTAACAAGATCAGCAAATGATGGCTTGAACTTTATTTTCTCATGTTATAAAAAAACCCTAGAACATAGTTTAACAAATTAAAAACTAACACTACTATTTTTTAAAAAATAATTTTGAATTACTACAAAAAATATGTAATCTCCTTTGAAAAAGAAGTGGCAATATAAGAACAAGGGCAAAAGAATGATTCTAGGAATTTGTGTATTTGGTATAAGGACTATCACTTATCATTGTGCAATATGAGGAGCTTTGATGTTAAAGGTTATTTCACTCTGAGACTCTTGTCCCCGTAAGTTAATATTTGACAAAATGTACAGATTTTCAAACAATATACTGTTTGTGGTCTAGGCCAGTGTTTTCTATGTTGCACACACATTTGGAGTTGCCCATAGACTTCATGAAGATGAAATTTGATTGTACAGCTGAGGCTTTTAAAAGAAACTTAACATGTTTAATTGTAAATAATTGGAAACAACTCCAAGTTATCAATAGGAGGGAAATACTATTGATATTAATAAGGTTATAGATGAATTATCATATATCCGTGGGGTGGAATGCTATGTTGGCACTTCAAACCATGCTACTAAACAATATTTCATGATATGAAAAACTTTTGATCAGTTGTATTTGTCAGGACTCTTGGGCATAAAAGGAATATATGTCAAACAAGCTTAAACTAAAAAGAGCATGTGTTGGTTTACATCACCAGGAAGTAGAAATATGGCTGGATTCATGGCTCAGATGATGGTAGTGGGTCTTTTTTCTGTTTCTGTCTCTCTTCCTGGTCTGCTTTCCTCACTGTGTTGGCATAATTGCCTTCACAAGATGTAATGCAGCATCTTCCTAGCATTATAACCCAAAGCCAAAAAAGGTGTTCCTTGCTAGAGCTAACAGCAAAGCCCTAGGAAGGACTTTTAGTGACCCAGCTGATGTCTGTGTAGCCTTCTGTGAACCACTGGCTCACTGTAGAGAGGGAGATGGGTTGCTTGCCCTCCTCTGTGGATGGCGCACTGTAATTGAGAGCCCTCACCTGGGAGAGAAAGGGTTCATCACCAATGCTCTGAACACAGTGAACATATATCCACTATAAATATGTAATCTGTATTACAATTTTATTGGGTAGGAATAAAATTTATTTTATTGAGTGGGAAAATATAGAAAAAAATTCTACAAGATCTGAAAAGTGTCAGGAAAACTAAAATTTATTTCTTACAAACCATTCACAGTGAACCTGTATTACTTTTATTGCTGAAGTGAGAAGGGGACAGGTTCCAGGGTACAAATTATGAACAAAAATCTTAACTTTGATCATGAGAGGTCACACAGTAATTATGTCACTGCTCAAAATTTTTTAGAGTTCTTAAAAATTGTCTTCAGAACCTGAACCATGTAGCTTTTTATAATGGGTAATATATGCACATGGTTAAAAAAATATAAAAAGATTCCTTTCTATTTTTGTTCCCAATTTGTCCAGTTCCCATTCCTCCCCATAGGTAACCAAATACACATTTTTCCCCCTCTCTTTGTTTTTTAATTTATCTTAGAGATTATTCCACGTAAAGTATACAAAAGTTTACTTATTCTTTTTACAGCTGCTTTGATTGTGTGGATGTGCCATACTCTATGTAACCAGTTCTCTCTTATTAAGCATTTGGCCTGTTTTCTTTTGCTGTTATAAACAATGTGCAGCTTTTTTTCTTTTTTAAACTTCAGTGATAATCAGGCTTTATCCTTTTTTATAGATGTCGAAAACTGTATTCTGAGTCATATTTGATAAATAAGTTGGGCCATCAAACCGGGTGATAGTGTTTTAGGTCAGAAATAGTGTTTTTGAACTGTTTCAAAAGTGTTGAACAAAACTGTTCAAAAGTGTTTCTGAAGTGTTTCTTCAGAGTTTCAGAAGCATTACTTCATAATATGCATTAGTATCATGATTGGAATAATTTTACTACCTCTTAAAATTACTACTTCAGGACGCCTGGGTGTCTCAGTCAAGCAACTGACTCTTGATTTCAGCTCAGGTCATGGGGTCGAGCCCCACATAGGGCTCCATCAGGCTCCATGCTCAGCATGTATTCTCTCTCTCCCTCTGTTGCTCTCCCCCACTCACACACTTTCCCTAAAATAAAATGAAACACTTTTTAAAAAAATTACTGCTTCAAGGATAAGTATTGGTTTGGAATATAAGTTTTGATGCATTTCCAAAAAGTCCTGTTGCATTACCTCATAGGTATACTTTGTATAATGAGATTGGAGAGGTTCAAACAAGAATAGCTAAAATGATAAGTTAACAGGAGACAGCTCTTACATGCTAAGAATAAGATAAATTTAAGGCTTTTTACCCCTAACTGAAATCTGTTAACTGTGAATATTCAACAGCGTGAATTTGTACTTGTATATTATATCTCAAAATAAACACATGGACCTCAGCGGGTATTAGAAAGCTCCAAGGGTTCGACCTACCCCCCCACCCCCATTTGCTAAGAGAAACTAAAGCAGCATGTCTGAGTGACTTACTTAAATTTACAGGACAAATTAGTGGGAGAGTCAAAACTGTAGCCCAGGTCTAATGACATTTATGACTTTCTTTGGAAAATTTAATTTGAAGCCTAACAGTTTGGAATAAATAAAATAATGTTCTGATTTACACTGTAGATAAATTAGGACCCATTAACTTAAGTGAAATTTTAAAAACTTTGAGCAACTTTATGAATGTCTGAACCACAAATGGCTACTTAGGACTTCTATCATATCTAGTCCTTAAGGATAGTGAGACCTTGCCCTTTGCTTCTCTGTGCCTAGCATCTAGTATAGCTGTCGCGAATGACATGGTCAGGGCTTGAGGAACATTGTTAATAGTGAGTCTTGTTTTCCTAGAGCACATTTCACAGACTTTTATTGATGAGGTACAGGAGAATAAGTAGGAACTGTCGAACTGACCCTGTTCAGCAGTAGGTCCATTCCAGCATAGAGTGAAAATTGCCCCTGGCTATATAGTTTTGTATGTTACTTTCGAACATTCATCCATTTTTCATTTCAATTAAACAAACACTTACTGAGCATTTTGTATTATACCAGACTCAGGGGATACCAAGATGAGGAAGAGAAAGTTCTGCTTTTTGAGAAGCTCATGGTAGTGAGATGAGGGGAGGTGGGAACAAAACACACTCACAAGGCTCCATGTTAGAGAGATTCATGTCATGTAGAAGCTGACTAAGGAGAAAATTTATTTTCCTAAGTAGGGTTGAAGAAAGTATCACAAGGCAAACCTTGATGAATATGTTTTCCAGCAGTGTTAGGGCTAGGAACCATCATAGGAGAAAAGTGGGAAGTGTGCTAATAGGGGAGGTAGTTTAGAATTCCTAGCAGAGAGAACAGTTTATGTCAAAGCAGAGATTTTGAATTGTGTGGCACATTTGGGGAAGGAAGAATAGGTTTGGGTGGTGTGCATGGATCACAGATTGCTTTGGGGAGATGCCAGGACATGAGGTATTATATAAGTAGGTGGTACTTAATGAAATTTAGTGAGTTTTTCAATCCCTTTAACAACGTTCAAGTGTTTTCATATATTGCTTAAATTTTTTGTTTCTTAAAAAATTTTGTTTTTTATTGTTTGAAGTATCAGATTCTCTTTTAAAAAGTATTTTCTTTAAACTTTTACAGATTATAGTTAATACCCTTCTCATCTGACAGGGGAATTGTGTTTAGCAGTATTTGTTTAATACTTTTCCTATAGTCTCTGTTCTGATCAGTAACACTGTGTGTGACCAAGTCATTGATAGGCACTAAAGATAACTTTATTTCCCTTTATCCTGTACCCATGTGGTGGGTCCTTTTTATTTTACATCCTTAATATCATTTGACATCTTCTATACTTACACTTGTTTCCTCCCTTTTCTCCTATTTGAAATCAGACCTCCATCATCTTTTAACCAGACTGTTGTTTATAGAGTATCCAGTGGGCTACTTTGTTACTACCAGAGTACCTTCCTAAAACACAAGCGATTATTTCCCTGTAAAATCTTTTAGTGAGTGGCTCCACTTGATGTAAACTCCTTGCTAGACTTCTGTTGTCTGTTCCTCTGATACCAGTTTATCTTTCACCAGTTCTTTATACACATCCTGTGCTTCAGCCCAATCTGACTATTCATGCTTCTTTCAAATATGCGATACCATTTCAGGCTTCCATACCTTTACACATATTAACTGCTTTGTTTCAGATGCCCTTCCTTATCCCCAGGCAACTCCTATTCATACTTTTAGACCTGGTTCAGGTCATTTTTCCTTCCTGTAACTTTTTTTTTTTTTGAGCTGCTACTGTACCTAGTATGTGTCTCTTAATTGCTTTTATCATGTTATAGCATTGCTATTTGCATATCTGTCTCTGACCATGAATCGCTTGAGGGGAAAGATTTGGTTTGCATTTGTGTGAGCAACACTTAACTACTGGTCTATGCTAAAGATCATTGTCAAGTATCTAAATAGATATCTAACAAAAGATATCCAAAAACGGAATTATTCTAGACTTCTCAAAATATCAGTGTAATAACTAAGGAATAGTTTACTGTATGTGGTACATAGCTTGTATTGATTCATTAAACTGCCTATGACAGGTTAGTGATATCACAGAGATTGGTTCAAACCCATTTGAACATGCTATTGTAGATCATAACAAGGGACTGCCTGATTATAAGAATGCCAGTCAGGGACGTCTATGTGGCTTAGTTGATTAAGGATCCAACTTTGACTCAGGTCATGATCTCATGGTTTAGTTTGTGAAGTCAGGCCCCACACTGGGCTCTCTACTGTCAGCCTGGAGACCGCTTCAGATCCTCTGTTCCCCTCTCTCTGCCCCTCCACACACACGCTTTCTCTCTCAAAAATAAATAAACATTAAAAAAAAAAAAAAAGAATTCCAGTCAGTAACATATCAGTTGTACCAATTCTTGTGTATTTATACATTTTGCCAGTAACTCTTAGAATTGAATTGCAGTTATGCAAAAGATATTATATGTTCCACTTCATCCATACACAGTTGACCCTTGAAAATCCATGTATAGCTTTTTATTCTCCCCAAACTTCATAGCCTACTGTTGTTGATCAGAAGACTTACTGATACCAAAACAATTAACACATAATTTATATGTTACATGTATTATATTCTGTATTCTTACAATAACGTAAGCAAAGAATATTATTAAGAAAATCATAATAAGAAAATACATTTACAGTACTATAGCATGTTTATCAGGAAAAAAGTCCCCATGTAAGTGGACCCATGCATTTCAAACTCATGTTGTTCAAGGGTCAGCTGTAATATGAAAAACCAAAAGAATATATATATTTACAAAATGTTGAGGGCTAGATTAAGTCTTATCTTAATCATTGTGATTTGGGAGTGTTTTAACACCTAAAGTTTAGAAATATTAGTTGGGAGTCAATCAGGTATCAGAAGTTGTATATAGCCAGGCTTGTACTATAAGAAATATTCAGTGACTGAATGATAAGGCATTGTGTTAGACATGGTACAAAATGTAAAGGTTCTTGTCTTCAACAATGTTATAATCAGGTCAGTAATTTCCAGGTAATTGAAGTTTAAAATTTTATTATTTTAAAATAGTATTTTCTCTTCCCTTTTCTCACTCATATCCTGGCATAGTTGTTTTATTCTAACCTGTTGTGGGCCAAGAAACCAAAAACAAATGGACTTTGAGTGAGATTCCAATTCTTAGACTTTGTGATAGATAGAAATAAAAACAAATTATTTCCAAGTTGAAGGATGTATTCTAAAGATTTGGATTGCAGAAAAATCATTTTCTGGTTTAGCTGGCTATTTATGTTATTGAACAGTTATCAGAGAACTGATTTCCAAAGGTGTAGAGTAGGTTTTATAGCTATGATTTTTACTCCCACATCTTCCCTGAGTAGGTGACACTATGCAGTAGTTAACCAGAGGAAGAGTGGGGGAACGAATTTTGGCCATTTATGTGGTGGCCACAGTGGCTGCAGTAAAATGAATCAGGGAGAGCTTAATTAATAGATATGATTGGATGCGTGGTCAGGAGTAAGATTTTGATAATTTTTGAAATTAATTTTAAGAGCAATATGAAACCATTTTGAGAAGAGGAATGTACGTGCTAATTTACATTTTATGAAGGTTATTCTGGCTGCTTACCATGAGAAGGTTGGAATTTGAAGGTGTAAAAGGAGGGGTCCGGAGAGATGAAAGTGACTTAGTAGGCTAGGCTGGTAGCGAGGGAGATAGAGGAAAGTGCATGAATTTGAATTGGAGACATATGTTGAAAGTAGAATCAATAAAGACTTTTTTATGTTCCAACAATGTGACTGCCTTTGGTTCTTTAGTTACCTTCCATAATGCTGTTTTGTGTCTACTGTTTTCTTTCCCCTCTCCTCTTATGTCTAGGATGCAGACTCCCATTTATCTTTCAGAACCTATCTCAGAATCCTTCACTATCATAGCATTATTTAGGCTTATTTATTTATTAAGTTTTTATTAATTGCTTTTCTAGTTTAATCAGTTGTAATCAAACTTAGATTACAGGGTCAAGAAGTGAATGATTGATTATGAAATTGAAGTGTTGCAAAGGATTTTCATGTTAAACATAACTGAACTCCCAATCAAATCTGTGAGACTGCGTCCCTGCCTCATGTCCTTACACAAGAAAATAGTTGTCCTCTAGAGGGTGCACATTACAAAGCCTCTGTGGTCAGATAAAACTGGTTTTGTACTAACATCAGACATACCCCTCCATCTGCTGGTCACAGGAAAAATTCATCTTGTGTTCATATATTTTTGATCTTTCAAGCACTATGCTCACTATAACTTTTTTCATTCTTTGACCTTTATGAAATACTACAGATTTTTTGTGAGTATCTTTAAAAATTTACTCAGTATTTGGATTTAGAAACAACTCTGTAATACTGTGTGTCTTTTTGTATTTACTTCCATGTACTATTCTTAATATAACAGTCAACTTACCTTTTGGAATAACTTGCAACTGATGGAAATACTTTTGTGTCTTAAAACAATGATTTTCATTATACTACTCTTTATGTTTTATAATCCTCATCATTAAATTGAATATCTTAGAACTATTTTAAACTCTTTGTTGACACAACTCCACAAAATAGCTGCTTTATTCCAATTTTCCTTTCTACTTTATTGTTTCAGTACTTAGAAGTGAATTTATGTGATAAAAGTCATATGAAGTTATATAAATTCATTTTCTTCTGATGTTATAAAGCTAAAGTATATTAATATAACTAAATAGCTATTGAGTAAGTGGAGTGCACAAAAAGCAAATATTCTTATTAATATAAAGTTATATTTAACTATGTATATATGTAGCCATATATATATATACATATATATACATATATACATATATATATATATATATATATATATATATATATATATACACAGCTATGTATATATGCTGTATGCATATTATCATCCCAGGTAGTTAGGCCATATTAGAATAATGAAATTTAGACTTAAGGAGTAGAGAAAATAACATTACAGAACTTAAGATGAATAATTAGCATTTATGTAATAATTAGCATTTACAGTGATTTTTCTTGGGTTCCATGACCAACAAAAGGTTAACCACAACAGAATTGGGGCTCATTAACCCATTATTTCTTTGCATTTTGCTTTTCTGTTAATTCTGTGTAGAGTGTAGTTTTGATCTGAAAGTAAGTGATTCTATTCTCTCCACTTGATTTTGACTTTTTTACTTTTTTTTTTAAATAAGGATTAAGTATCAGTTACATTTTACCTATGTTTGCAAGGTTGTTTTGTGCAAATGGGTATGGTTTTCCATCTGAACAGTATTCACTTTTTACAGGGCAGTGTGTGGGTTTCTTTTTCATTGTAGTATCTCTTTCTAACAAACAGGAATACTCTGAAGATAGTAACTCCGAGCCAAATGTGGATTTGGAAAATCAGTACTATAATTCCAAAGCATTAAAAGAAGATGACCCAAAAGCAGCATTAAGCAGTTTTCAAAAGGTTCATATTTTTTCTGATTGATTCTGTGTCTTAAAGTTTATTTTTTTTAAATGATGTCTTAGATCAAATAAGTTCCAAGTGATTTTATCTCAGAAATGTGTTTTGGATACTGAGTGGTAATCCTATAAATAAGTTTGCATTATGCAGCACAAGCAAATATTTCAAAGTGGATATCCTGTTTTTTCTAATCAAGCTGTCTATAGAGCAGGGCCATTGTCCTGAAAAGCTAGTGTGGTTCTGGACAAAGGAAATCAACATGAATGATCAATAGGTATTACCCCTGCAATTTTATTCCTTCTTTGGGGACAGATCACACAGGTGTGGTTTCAGTGTTAAGTAAGGTGATTTCTTGACTATTGATACACCTTTGGATTATTTTTATCAATGGATTATTCAGATGGGGAAAAAAGGATTTATGGGACTATATAATAGTCAAGTAGTAGTTCTTACTTAATATTTGATGAAGAAACTTAAAAATTAGCTCACTTATCCTTAAGCGTTTTAAGACTCGTTTCCTTTTTAAAGCCTTTAAAAAATGGCATTGAGAAATGTAATTCTTGGGGAAACCTTCTTAATTCGTATGATGGAAAACTAATTCAAAACAGACGTCTTTAGAAAATAACATTAACATTTTTGTTAGGCTAAAAATGTCTTCTATTTTTTAGGTTTTGGAACTTGAAGGTGAAAAAGGAGAATGGGGATTTAAAGCACTGAAGCAAATGATTAAGATTAACTTCAAGTTGGTAAGATTTGTTTTGAGGGGAATTAAACTAATAATGAAATGAATTCTGTAGGTAAAAACCACATGGCAGCAAAATGGCATTATATCTACCTCTTTAAAATAATTCTGTTGATACATTTTCGTATTTAGCCTAGCTTTCATTTGTGACTACCACAATACTAAGTAAAAAACATTCTGCAAAGAAATCAAACTTTTTTGAAAGCTTATCCTTTAGATACTCAGACAGTGTTTGGCTTCCTTATTAACAGGACTTTTCCAAAAACTATTGTTTATTTTGGAATTTTAAAATTTTACTTTGTATTACAAGGAGTTCCTCTTCCACTGATAAGGACAAAAACCTTAGCATTATTCTTGACTCCTCTCTTTGTCTCTCACCCCTCAAATAATCCATTGGTAATTCCAGGTGTCTTTATATCTTTTAAAAATATATCCAGTATCTGACTGCTGCTTAACCATTTTTATCTCTATTACTCTGGTTCAAACCAACATCATCTCTCACCTGGATTATTTCAGTAGCTTCTTCTATCCTTGCCTTATTAACAGTCTATTCTCCACAAGCAGCAGGGTGATCCTTTTTGTTTTTGTTTTTGTTTTTGTTTTTAGAGTGATCCTTTTAAAATGTAAGTGAGACTGTGTCATTCCTTTGCTCTAAATCTTCTAATGGTTCCCACTCTCCTTAATAAAATCCAAATCCTGGCGTATCTGGCTGGCTCAGTCAGTTAAGTGTATGACTCCTGATTTTGGCTCAGGTCCTGATCTCACAGTTCGTGAGATCGGTTTGTGAGTTCAAGCCCTGCATCAGGTTCTGCACGGAGAGTGTTGAGCCTGCTTCATATTCTCTCTCTCCCTCTCTGCCCCTCCCCTACTCATGCACCCTCTCTCAAAATAAGTAAATAAAACTTTAAAAAATAATAATAATAATAATAAAATAAAATCCAAATCCTTACCATGACCTATAACACTCTACATCATCTTACCCTTTCTGATCTTATTTTCTCTGTACGGCTTCCTTGCTGTTCCTCCTGTCATCCTAAGGATGCGCCTACTCATAAACACTTGTATTTGCTATTTCCTCTGCCCCAAATGCTCCTCTGTAATAGTCGTATGGCTCTTTTCTTCATTTGATCAGATCTCTATTTGGTGTCACCATATATCAGGATGGCCTCCCTCTGGACCACCTTATGTAAAATAGCATCCTTCTCACCATCACTTACATTCATCTTACCCTGCTGTTTTTTTTTCTTTGAATATATCACCGCTTAATTGCCTTTCTGCTGCCCTCATCCCCATGGGTGGTAAGGTCCATGAGAGCAGGACTTTGTTTTATTCACTGTTATATTCCTACCACCTGTAGTAGTGGCTGGCATTCAGTAGGTACTCATATATGTTGTAGAAGTTGTAAATAATCTGGAACTGTCATGACATTGTACCCTCATAGAATTGGTAGTCTTCAGGAGTGCAGGGTAGAGGTGGAGGGGAAAAAAATGGTTAGACAAGAGGACTAGTGACAGGCGTAAACCTTAAAATCACTAAGGGTAGAGGAACTTTTGAGAAGCTTAGAGAGCAGAGGTAAACACTTGCTTCTGTGGCAGATGAAAGGATAGCTGGTAATCTGTTACCACTTTCTTTTTCTCCTGTCTCTAATTTCTCATATGTCTCCTCCCTGTCACCATTAACTTCTCTGTCCCTTCTGTTTGAAATTGAACTCCCTGAATTGACTGTTACTTTTGTCCAGGTAACTTCTGCTAATCTTGCATCCTGTTCTTCTTGCCATATTCTCACTTTGGCATCCTCACCTACCTTTAGTAGTAGAAGCCCTCCATGACATTTACAAAAACTATCCACAAAATATTTTAGCTCATTCTTCACCCCCCAAAATATCAAGACTATTCAAAACATTTTAAACAGTAATAAGTATGTTGTCAATTGCTTTTAAATATCATTAAAAAAGGAAAATGTCTGTCTTGCGTTTACCCAAAGAATATGTTGCACAAAGCCCTTGTGCTTTCTTTCCATTTATTATTTGTGAAAATATTAAACACAAATACATACTATATTTAAATCAATAGCTTAGATATGGGAGAAGCATCAGGTGTCTCAAGGGATAGAGATTTTGATTAAGTAATTTTAGTGACATTAGAACCTCATTGTTCAACTCTTAAGATTCTACGATTTGAGGGGCCCCCGGGTGGCTCAGTTGGATAAGTGTCTGACTTTGGCTCAGGTCATGATCTCACAGCTCGTGAGGTTGAGCTCCGCGTTGGGCTCTCTGCTGACAGCTCAGAGCCTGGAGCCTGCTTCAGATTTTGTGTCTCTCTCTCTCTCTCTGCCCCTTCCCTGCTTTCACTCACTCTCTCTCAATCAAAAATAAACATT
Source organism: Puma concolor (assembly GCF_028749965.1). NCBI lineage: Eukaryota > Metazoa > Chordata > Mammalia > Carnivora > Felidae > Puma > Puma concolor. Next base: position 94,356,391 of record NC_141672.1, on the reverse strand, counting down.
AAAAAAAAATTTTTTAAAGATTCTATGATTTGAAATAATACAATAGACCCTATAGAAATCGACTTTCTTAACATACTAGCAGTAGTTTAGTGTTTGAGCCCATTTAAATATATGCTACCCATAAAACTTGATCTTACCATTTTACCTTGAGCCAAGATGGTAAGCAAGTAAGGGAAAGGATTATTTGTATTTTGTGTTATTTTTCCCTGCCTTCCTTCTCTTTTATTTGCTCAAACAACATCTGTGAATAAGTTGTGTTTTATAAGAGTAGTTTGAGCTTCCACCCCTCAGTTTCTAGTTGGATTCAGAATAGGACCCATGTTGCCGTGTGAAGGTTTTGAGCAATAAAAAGTTAGAAGGGTTTTGTTATCAAGTGCTCTGTGTTAACTGCTGCAATTTACCTGATCTTCCTGTAGTCTTTAATTACAGTAACAGAATTATTGAAAAATGAGCTTTAAAGTTACTAGAGTATAAAGAAATGAATTAAAAACGAACTTTCTGCTAAAATCCTATTTCTAATTTGCCTTTCACCGTAAGATATGTTCTGTAACTTGGGTTTTAACACTACTAGGATATTACCTATTATTTACCCTCACATGGTACTGACATATTTGGAAATACAAGTGGTTTGATTTATATATATATATATATATATATATATATATCTACATGTATATATAACTAAGGTTTTTCCCTGTTCTGTCCATTTTTCCCCCCACCCCAACTACTGTTTTCTTTTTTGTAATTCCATTCTTGCTTAGGTTTCAGGGAGTCTTCTCATGTTTTTTTTTGTCTCTCATGCTGTATCTCAGGGCAGGACATAGTCATAAGCAGGAAAATTACATTATCATTTTTCATCGTAATAAACACATGTGGTCGTTAATCAAGAAAAACACTGTATCTGCCAGTGTCCTACCTCCCTGATTAAAAGTGGAGTAGAACCCAGTAAAAAGAGGGATTAATAGCAGTTGGAGATTGTCGGGACTGTGGATTCAGGTTATCAGATTAGACTCATAAATGGACTTCCATGGTATACTTTTTTTTTTTAATGTTTATTTATTTTTGAGAGATAGAGAAAGTGAGCAGGGGAGGTGCAGAGAGAGGGAGACACAGAATCCAAAGCAGGCTCCAGGGTCCGAGCTGTCAGTACAGAGCCTGATGCGGGGCTCGAACTCACCGAGTGTGAGATCATGACCTGAGCCAAAGTCAGATGCCCAACCAACTGAGCCACCCAGGCGCCCCTTCCACGGTATACTTTGAGGGATGATGGGTCATTCGCCAAAATACTTAAGTGATTGAAATTTCAGGGGTAGTTCCTTATTTCCTCTGATCTCTCATGTTTTCTTGGAATAACCACAGTAGTGCAAATAGTCCTGCAAAGAATAGCAACATTAGCTATATCTGCTATTGAGTAGAGCCTTGGGTGGGAGGACTTTTCTCAATAGTGGGATGAGTACCTGGGCTTGAAAAGTTTCCTTCACCTCACATTTCACCGTTGAGCCAACCAATAATGAATGGAGAAAAGAAACATACCGCTATTGTTGGAGAACTTTCTCATCAAGGGGTAAATCTTCAGAAGAGGATATAGCTGATATCTGTGTAGTTGAGACCCAAGGCATTTGAAAAGTTGGATTTATTTATATTTTTTGGTTTGTGAATATTGTAGTAGTTCTTATGATTTCAATAAATGTACAATGAGAACATATCTGAAATTTTGAAAATTTGTAAATTGTAGTCTTTCATAGGCTAACTTCATAAATTTGGTTCATGTGTCCCAGTGACTTAGAAATTTCAAATTTAAGCTAAAATGTTTATAGCATTTCTGTCATACATACTTTCTCTATCGTAAAACCTTATTTTTCAATTATGTAGTAATATGTACTATAATCTTAATTGTATAGAAATTTTTGTGCATAAATACATATCTAATAATGCATTTTTCTTCCCTCATAGACAAACTTTCCAGAAATGATGAACAGATATAAACAACTATTGACCTATATTCGGAGTGCAGTCACAAGAAATTATTCTGAAAAATCCATTAATTCTATTCTTGATTATATCTCTACTTCTAAACAGGTTAGATTCTGGTTGTTCCTTTTAGTACTTATCATCGTGTTGTTATTTATGCTAAAGTCTTTGTTCTTCTTTTTTTTTTTTTTAATAAGATCTAGAGGTTCTAGTTAAGCAGTTATGCCAGTCAGTAAAGTGCTTTAGAAATAATGTACTCTATATTGTTTTCTTATAGTACTAATTATGCAATATTAAAAGGTAATAAGTAGCTTAATCTCTTCAAATAATATCTTGAGATACCAACATAATATGCACACAACTTTTGTAGACTTAAACTCCCATACGGTTACTATTATAGTTTGTTTCAGCAAACTCCATCACCACCTCAGTTAGATTTGTGTAGATTTGATTAACTACAGATCCTTGAAGGGATACCCTGTACTCATATTAGTACTTGGCATTGCCATTAGGTGTTTAGTAAATTCTTTTATAAAGAATGGGTGGATGATGGATGACGAAAGGAACAGTTAATGATGAAGAAACTACAGTGGACCTTGGGAATGATAGTGCTTTTGATATTCTAGATTTTGGGTATTAAGAAAAGCGATGATGATGTTATTATATTGCTAAGGGAATTTTTAATTGGATTGTTTGTTCATATTCTTTTAAGCAACATAGTCCTCTAAGTTTCAGCTTTCTTAAACCATGGTATTTTAGCACAAGAAGTATTCTCTGTCATTTAGGATTTCTTAAAACATTTGATATTTTTTGTGTTCATAATAAAAAATGTTCATCTCAGAATCTCTTTGATTCTTTTCTACTCGATGTCATTTTTATTTCTTGAGGTAGTTTATTACTTTTAAGCTTTATATCTAAAATATATGTAATGGAAATAGAGAAAAATAAACTTAAAATTGACCCTTGAACAACATGGGGGCTAGGATGCCAACCCCTTGTCCCTCCTACCTCACAGTTCAAAATCTGCGTATAACTTACTCCTCAAAAACTTAACTACTGGGGTGGCTCAGTTGGTTGGGCATCTGACTTCATTTCGGGTCCTGATCCCATGCTTCATGGGTTTGAGCCCCGTGTCAGGCTCTGTGCTCATAGCTCTGAGCCTAGAGTCTGCTTCAGATTCTGTGTCTCCTTCTCTCTGCCCCTCCCCTGCTTGCACTCTATCTCCCCAAAATAAATAAATACTAAAAAAAAAAAAAAAAAACTTAACTACTAATAGCCTGCTGTTGACCAGAAGCTTTACCTGTAACATAAACAGTTGATTAACATACTTTGTATGTTATGTATATAGTATATTCTTACAATAAAGTAAACTAGAGGAAAAAAATGTTATGGAGAAAATTATAAGGAAGAGAAGATACATTTATGGTACTGTACACTTATGGGTACTGTATCAAAAAAATCCGCATATAAGTGGACTCGTGCAGTTCAAACCCATGTTGTTCAAGGGTCAACTGTATATGTTTTATTAAAACATTAGCACTTAATGGCACTAATTCTAGAGTTGTTACATATCAAAGGGATTTTCTTAAGTGAGAAAATATTTTCTGGGTTTTAAAACCAAGTCTCCTCAAAACATTTTTGGTACACTATAAATGTTATGCCAGATGTTAGTGGGAGGGATTAATTTTAAAACTTTAAGATTGTGTGTTGCCTCATGCTACTATATGTAAGCTTTTTGTCTTTTGAAAGTAAGAATAGGTATTGGGTGGGGGATACTCAGCTTATTCAGTATGCCATCAGCAGTCATGAATAAATAGGCAGCCTTTTCTGAAAGTATTAAATTTTCCTGTCCTCATGGCCCTCTTACCTCTTGATCCTATTAAGTAGAGATCTAGAGAATCAGATATTCAAACAAAGGCAGAGCCCAGTGTGTGGAGAGGAGGGTGGGTAGGGGAGCTTATTGTAATGCAAAACAAAGGGTAAGTTCCATCAAAAAATGTCACACTCAGACTTGTGAATTGATGGTGTTTAGACATAGCTCAAATTGTGCTAGATTTTTCCCTCTACCCAACCCTAACACTTTACCAGTAACCTAAGAGTTGTGTAGTTGAGTTACTTGATAGGTTACATTTATAGAATTTTTGAAGGGATCTTACTTTTCTTTGTTTCTTTAGCTACTTGCCTAATGTTTGCCATGTGGTAGGTACCAAATGAGAGTTTAGTGAATAAGATACACACTATTAACAATAGTACAAGTAGTTCATTGTGCATGCCATTCACTTCCATCAATATAAAATGAGTTATTAGATTGGAAAGGACAAACCTACACTATTAGAGCATTAGATATTTTCTGGGTTTTATTTTTCAAAAACATTAAAAACAGATCTTGGCACTTTTTACAAATTTGGTCTCTATTTTGCTAAGGTTTTATTAAATAGTCGGATGTCACAGACATTCGGAAACAGATAGTGTATCTTATGTATTATTAAAGTTCAAAGATGCACTTTTAGTTTGCTCAAATTAACTTTATTAACAGGTACAAATTTGCTGTTTACAATTATAGAATTCTGATTTTTTATGTCAGATGGATTTACTGCAGGAATTCTATGAAACAACACTGGAAGCTTTGAAAGATGCTAAGAATGATAGACTGTGGTTTAAGACAAACACAAAGGTAACAATTACAGTTACTTACATTTTTTTTTTTTTTGAAGAGTGGGAGGGTATCCTTAATAAACTCTCCTAAAGATTCATACCTTTTTCTTTTGAAATCTTTTAATTTCAATAAGTATGTTCTTTTACAGCTTGGGAAATTATATTTAGAACGAGAAGAATATGGAAAGCTTCAAAAAATTTTACGCCAGTTACATCAGTCCTGCCAGGTAGCATTCTCTTACTTTTTCTTAATATTTCTTCATAATAAAAAAGCATTAAAAAATTGTATTTGAAACATTGGTTTAGGGATGTTTTTGTTCAAACATCATCCCAAAAATAAAATTTGGTAAATAAGATACGAAAAGGCTCATTAAAAAAAGAATTTCTTATTTATTTTGAGAGAGAGAGAGAGCGTGTGTGCATGAGCTGGGGAGGGGCAGAAGAAGGGGGAGAAAGAGAGAGAGAGAGAGAGAGAGAGAGAGAGAGAGAGAGAGAATCCCAAGCTGGCTCCACACTCAGCATGGAGCCCAACAAGGGACTCAGTCTCACAGCCATGAGATCATGACCTGAGCCAAAATAAAGAATTGGATGCTCAGCTGACCAAGCTAGCCAGGTGCCCCTAAAAAGCTCATTTTTTCTGAATATTAAATTTCTTCCTGTTTTAATCCTAATTTCAGCCATTATTTTTGTGGACTGAGACAACAGATATCAATAAAAAAATACTCTAGTCATTAATATTTACTAAGAATAAGATAGACCCTGTGAAAATTAGAAAAGAATATTAAAGACATATATAATAAAGATATTTTATATTCAAGTTTATAATATATGAATCTTTTGTAACAACTGTCCTTTAGAATTTCCTATGATGCTAGAAACATTCTGTTTCTGTACTGTCCAATGTAATAACGTCAGCTACATGTCATCAGGCAGTTAAATGTGGCTGAGTTTTTGATTTTGCTCAATTTAAATTTGAATAGCCACATGATCTGAACAGGGCACTTATATAACTTTTTTTTTTTTTTTTTTTTTAACGTTTATTTATTTTTGAGACAGAGAGAGACAGACCATGAAGGGGGGAGGGGCAGAGAGAGAAGGAGACACAGAATCAGAAGTAGGCTCCAGGCCCTGAGCCATCAGCCCAGAGCCCGACGCGGGGCTCGAACTCATGGACCGTGAGATCTTGACCTGAGCCGAAGTCGGCCGCCCAACCGACTGAGCCACCCAGGCGCCCCTATAACTTTTTAACTATAGTTATAATTTGTGTTTTTTGTCTTGATCAAAAGCTATTTGATAATTAAAGTTTGTGTGAAAATACTGTTTTAAATATTTTTAAGCTCCTCCAGTGCCTTGTACTATTATTTTAATTATGTACGTTATTTCTGTGCATGGGAGCAAAGTTGGTCAGGAAACTGTTCTAAATTAATCACCTGCATGTATTTTCGTTAATATTTTTAGGTTATTTTAAAAAAGAAAGTGTTTTTATTTCATAGTAGTTTTGCTTCATAAAACAGATTAGTTATTTATGATTGGTTTCTTATGTACACATTCTTGAGAAAGTTTAGTCTGATGCGTAAACTGTGAGTTCAATTCCATGTGAAGTGGAAATGATAGAGAAGCCGTTTCTGAATGGAAGAGGATCTTCTATCTAATTGTAAATAACATTATAATATAGCAGAGATGTATGCTAATCTGTGGGGTTTTTTTTTTCCCACTTATTTTGAGAGAGCATGCAAGCAGGGGAGGGGCAGAGAGACATGGAGAAAGAGAATCCCATGCAGGCTCTATGCTGACAGCACGATGTGGGGTTCGATCCCACAAATTGTGAGACCTGAGCCAAAATCAGGAGTGTACACTTGACTGACTAACTTAGCCACGCAGGTGCCCCTATGATAACCTAGATGTACAAATTGTGTCTTACATATCATATATTTTACTCTGGCTGTGATTCATTAGTGAATAAACAGAATTAAGTTGGAAGACCAAATAAATAATAAATTTCGGCTTTGTGTATGTCAGTGCTTGATATTTATGATTATCTGACTATTGCCCATATGCTATTTTTCATGGCCTGCATTTTGTGGGCTTTTGGTCATTTTTCAAAGTTGAACCTTTGTATTCCTCTGACATCCCTCAGCAGAGTTAGTGCTTTTCTCTTCCATTCTTCTGGGCACTTGGCTCATGCTTCAACTAGAGTCATTTATATTGTAATTTATCTGTTGACAGAGTAATCTTCTAGCCTGTGAACTTTGGGGGGCTAGGAACTCTGGCTTATGTAACTTTACATTTCTTTAAGGCAGACCCAGTGCCTGATACCAGGAAGGCACTTGAAAGTGCTTTGTGATAAAATCAGTGAATATAAAATTGTGATGATTTGGGGAAGACCATAAAGAACCTCCTAGATAGAAACAAACATTATAACATTTTATACATTAAAAAATTACTTCTGGTTACTTACTCCTTATTGAATGACTAGAAAATCCAAAAGATGTGTGCTTTCCTTTTTGGCTATTCAAGTTAGTGTTCTCGGTGTTCTAGATCTCAAACGTTGTAGTGCATTTTCACACAAAATTCATATTATAAATATAAGGATTCCAGGCTAACTCAAATAAAAATGTCTAGATTGTGAATTCTATTTTGACTAAATTTCATTATTTGCTTTCCTAGACTGATGATGGAGAAGATGACCTGAAAAAAGGTACACAGTTATTAGAAATATACGCTTTGGAAATTCAAATGTACACGGCACAGAAGAATAACAAAAAACTGAAAGCACTCTATGAACAGTCACTTCACATCAAGTCTGCCATCCCTCATCCACTGATCATGGGAGTCATCAGAGGCAAGTTTTGTTTGGAGAAGGGTGGGCAGTGTCCCAGGAAGTTGTCATTGTATATGACTGAATGACTAGGAAGGTTGTTCGTGTTATAGTGAAAATAAATGGCGAAGTAGTAAAATCATTGAAATGATCTAGTCTTAGAAAGAAATTAGGATGAAAATTTGTCTTTTAAGATTTTACATTAGTGAGATATTACTAACAGAAAATTTACCATTAGAAGTCCTATTCTTGATGGGCACCTAGGTTAGGTGGCTCAGTCAGTTGGGCATCTGACTTTGGCTCAGGTCATGATCTCACAGTTTGTGAGTTCGAGCCCTGTGTCGGGCTCTGTGCTGTCGGTTCAGAGCCTGGAGCCTGCTTCAGATTTTGTGTCTCCTCTCTCCGCCCCTGCCCCGCACATGCTCTGTCTCTCAAAAAAATGAATAAATATTAAAAAAAAAAAATTTTAAAGAAGTCCTATTCTTGAATTGTAATGATGTATATAAAATTACCTTCTGCCTCAACTGAGAATAAAGATTTGCAAATGATTGTTTGATGTTTAATGAAGAGCTTGCTTTTTAGAAAGCATCCTGGGGCCAGTATAGAATTAAAAGACTGGAAAGCCACTATCACAGTTTTCATGTGATTTTTACCAAGTATTCAGTCTTACTACAGAACTGAAAATGCCCTCTTTTATCCTATTTTATTTGCAGAATGTGGTGGTAAAATGCACTTGAGAGAAGGTGAATTTGAAAAGGCACACACTGATTTTTTTGAAGCCTTTAAGAATTATGATGAATCTGGAAGTCCAAGACGAACCACTTGCTTAAAATATTTGGTGTTAGCAAATATGCTAATGAAGTCAGGAATAAATCCATTTGACTCACAGGAGGTATGCGTGTGCTCTAAATATTCATTTCTGTCAGCTATCTTTTGTGGAAGTAAATGTTAATCTTTCTTTGTGTTAATTGTTTTTTGTTTTGTTTTTTTTAACTGCTTAGGCCAAACCGTACAAAAATGATCCAGAAATTCTAGCAATGACAAATTTAGTAAGGTAAGATTATATCTCTCAGTTAAGGTCAATTTCCTTAAATCGGTAATTAGAGGGGAAAGTGGAAGAGATATTTTGAGAATTCAGTTAATATTCCAAAGTTTGTGAAATTTTTATCTCTTAAAGTCATTTATTTAGTTTCTGTTAGTCATAAGATTTTATGAAGTATAGTATTGGCTGCTTTTTCCCCCCTGTTATCTACATGCTTTGTGTGTATGCTGTTTTCAGTACAAAACTGATTATAGCTATTTTAAAACAATTTCAGTGTTTGCTGTTTCAGCCTGCCTTAATCCAAAATGAAATTATGAATTGGTCCACATAAGTCAGAAATTTTCAGCAAGACCGTGTCTTTACTCACATATTTTCTCAATTGACAAGGTAAAAAAAAAATCATCTAAAAAGTTTACCTCAGGGGGCGCCTGGGTGGCGCAGTCGGTTAAGCGTCCGACTTCAGCCAGGTCACGATCTCGCGGTCCGTGAGTTCGAGCCCCGCGTCAGGCTCTGGGCTGATGGCTCGGAGCCTGAAGCCTGTTTCCGATTCTGTGTCTCCCTCTCTCTCTGCCCCTCCCCCGTTCATGCTCTGTCTCTCTCTGTCCCAAAAATAAATAAATGTTGAAAAAAAAATTTTTTTAAAAAAAAGTTTACCTCAGGTAATTTTCTGAGATGAGGAGCAGAGGGTTATATTGATAAGAAATCCAAGGATTTTTTGACGACTTCTATGGTGGGTAGCAACTGAAAAACCTGCTATGATCAATTAATATTAAATAAAATTATAAAAGATGAAACAAAGCAAAAAGCCTAGAAAAGAAGGCCTACTTTTACAAAAGAAATCAGTGAACAAGAAAAATTTTCCTCTGGGCTGGGAATACATGGAGCCTAGGTTTCATCAAGTCTTTTGTTTAGATTGTGCAACTGAGTTTACCAAAGCAGGAAGATTATGATTAGGATGTAGGGTAGGGTGGGCTTTTTTGCATATGTATGTGGATAACTTAAGTGATCAGATACTCTTTCAATAGTCTTTTTTGATTTAAAAGTACTGTTAGACTACAAATTAGGAGTCACCCATATATAAATTTTATATACTTGGAGAAAATAGTTTATTACCTGATACTGTCTAAGTTCCTATGTAAAATGTCCTCATTTACTTTGTTTGGCTATGAGTTTTATAAATTACCAGGTTTATTTAAAGAAACTTTAATTTTAACGATAAAAAATAAGAATGATTTTATTTTTCTTTTAAGGGGACTAGGAATAGTTAGGAGATAAGAACTCTAAATTGCAACATCAAAAAATCAATCTTTCTTATTGTTTATTTAGTCTATTTTAATACATATTTGTTGAATTAAGTTGATTTTAGTTATGAAAGGAGATTTCTCCATCTTTATTTCAGATGGTTTATTCCATCAACATGATTTGGTTAGAGATTCACTTCATAATACTTCAGAAAAATGTTTTTAAGTTAAGTTGCTAAACAAGTTTAAGCTTTTAAAACCCTTAAAGAAATATTGAGGAAGAGTTTTGCCCTAGACGTTAATATTTCATCTAAATTAAATTGATTAAATACATTAAAATGGATGAAAGGACTTAATTATCAGACCTTTAAAAAATAAGCAATATTTATGTTTACTATACCATACAACATATTCCTCTGTATTAATATAACCTCTATATTGGAACTCAGAAACTTATTTTAATGGAAAATTTTGACCCAAACAAGTGGCCTGTGGTGTGTCCCACACTTTGTATAAGATTTTTTTTTTAAGTCACTTAAACAATGGAACAGTGTCTCTTGGTTAAAATATGCACATGTGCAAGTGTTTCACAACTTGAATTTATCCTCCTATAGCATATTACAATAATGTATTTGGGGTAGGTGAGAAAGTAATGCTTCCTAATTTTATCTTCCTAGTCAGTTGCCAGCAGACTAGAGGAAAATAATTCCTGTTGAAGCACTTGAGTCACCTGCCCCTTACATGAAGTTACATTGCGACCCACCAGATGGAAGCACAGCAGAGGGTGTGCAGAATGGCTGATGATATGTCTTACATATAAAGCAGACAGTGGTGCCATATCCAGAAGGTTGGCTTCTTCCTTCTCAGCACCTTTAGCAATCCCTGTAGTGCCCTACAGAATTAATTTAAGAGTAGATGCTAGACACCTCAGAGAATTATGAACATAAATCAGCCTTTGGCCTTCTGCAGCAGGGTCCATCACTCTTCTTTAGTGTGCGTGTCCCATTTGGTGCTAATTACCTGCTGCTGATGTTTCTGCTGTATAACTCAGTGGAACTTTAAGGCTAGAGAAAATTAAGAATCAGATGTTCCCTTTGCGAAGTTTTAGCAGTTGCTGGTAGCTTTCTAGAAGATAAAAATTAGGAAGCTGCATTTCTGAATAATCTTCAGAGAGGATATACTATCTTATTTCAAAGACAAGATCGGACTCCTCCATACCGTTGTATGCTGACCTGGTTTCTTAGGGATTAAATGCTAAATGCACAACTTAATTTGAAAGTATCAAGCATTAAACAATTATTAAACTTGTCGGTTTTTAACAGTGCTAAGATTTTGAGAAAACTTTAATGAACTATATATAAATATAGTATATGACCCTAAAAGGTTTATTTAATCTTTCTTTTATAAAACCAAAAGCATTAAAAAAGAAATTCATTTTGTTTGCAGAAGGATGTGTGTATGTTTAACTCTGATTTCTATGGCAGAAACTGTAACGTAATTTAGATTTTTGCATATAAAAATCAAGAAGCAGGCTCTTTGGATAATATGATTTAATACATGACTTCCTCATGTTTGACAAGATTTATACCTTTCTTTTTCTGTTAGTGCCTATCAGAATAATGACATCACTGAATTTGAGAAGATTCTGAAAACAAATCACAGCAACATTATGGATGATCCTTTCATTAGGGAACACATTGAAGGTATATTCTTTCTGCTAAGTGAATTCAGTTACCTTCTGTGCCACTGTCAAACAAGACTTCTTAATAGAAAGGCATGGAATCAAACCAGTTTTCTTCTATGTATTGTCAAGTATAGAAATGCTTCTAAATGCTGTCATAGAATAGGATATTATTTAAAATTATAAAGCTATTTAAAAGAAATCATTCACCAGTTTCATGCTATTGAATAACATAATCAAGTTCTCATGTGATGTCCATTTCACTTAAGGTGGCTGTCCCTTTTATCTTTTTATTCTAATTTAGATATTATTGCATGTTTATTACTGATACTTAGTATCAGTATCAAAATTAATTCTTAGGATTTGTTTTCAACAAGTAACAAAAGCTTTTAAACATAGTCCTCTATGGTTGATGGCCTTGATGCATTTACTTTGAAGGGTAGGCTAATATTGTACAAGTAAGTGTGTGAGATTTTTTTTTCTGTTGGATTAACAAAGACAAAAATCATTCCTTGTTCTGGGGCCTCTTTTGTACCTCCAGTGTTTCCACCTGTTTTGGAGCTATTTGAGGGTTTTTAAATGACCATTTGGAACAACTCATTCAAATACTTAAATTCCAGATGCATCAGGAAAATCCGAAGAATACTTTGGAAGTAATGTTCTCTTTTCCCCACCTTCCTTTCTCTTTCATTCGGACAGAATTTTAAAAGTTCTTGTGTGAAGCTAGAATGATACTACACTCGGTGGATATAGAAAAGTTTAGAAGCCTTGTGCATGAACTCCAGTCTTTTTGTTTGTTTTTTAAAGACACTTGCCTGTGAAGAAACTGGAGAAGATCATTTTATAAAATATAATACCGTAGATTTTGAGAGAGCATAAAATAAAGGACTTGGCTGGCATGAATCAGAGCTTCTTGAAAAATCTGTTAACTATAGAGGAAATGATGAGCAGTGTGGAGTATTAGAAGGCAAGAGAATATTTTAGATAGCATCACAACATAAAATCGGGGAGGTGGGAATGAGAAAAAACAGGGAAAGTAGTCTCTAATCTTATTGTGCATTTATTGGATCCAAGTATTTTTAGATCCAAATACCTTATGTCTGGTGTGCCTGGCTGGCTCATTCGGTAGAGCATGTTGCTCTTGATCTCAGGGTGATGAGTTTGAGCCCGGTATTGGGCATAGAACTTACTTAAAAGAAAACAAAAAAACCCGAATACCTTATGTTCTTGTCAGGCAGAAAGATGTATTTTGAGAAGATAAATGATATAGTTAATTAATGTGATTTAGAAGTGCATAATGTTTCATGAAGATATACATACAGACTATTAAATACAAGTTTATTATTTTCATTTTTGTCTTTTCTTTCAGAGCTTTTGCGAAACATCAGAACACAAGTGCTCATAAAATTAATTAAGCCTTACACAAGAATACATATTCCTTTTATTTCTAAGGTACTTATATTCATGAATCTTAATATTTATAATTTTTAGTTTATAAATGCAGTGTACCTATCTTCCATTTAAAAAATGATTCTTAGTAACATTTTGTAATAGTACATTTTTAAAATGCAGCATAACTTAAGGGCTTTCCTTTTAATATAAATTTTTCTGTATTGGCATAAATTGAGTTAACAGTAAAGAGAAATAAGGAATCATTACAGTTCTTTTTAAAGATTTTTTCAGCCTCAGAGAACATTGTAGAAGACAGAGTAGTGGCTAAAGTATATGACTGATGTAGTGTTAACCCAACCACAATAAAATTGTGGTAGGAATATACTTGAAAAATTACAGAGTTAAATTTTATCAGACCTATTTTCTCAGAAATATTTTGAAGTGATAATGGAATTTGTTTTACATTTTCTTTTCACTAAATCTCCTTTTTAAGTGGTGGGAGTTAATTTAAAATCAAAATAATTATTATCATGAAGTCTCTAAAGAAGTTAATTAGTAGAATTATAATGAGTCTTTTTTCTTAGGAGTTAAACATAGATGTAGCTGATGTGGAGAGCTTGCTGGTGCAGTGCATACTGGATAAGTAAGTACTTGGCTATTTCTTGTCACAAAATGTTTAGGACCATAACATTTGAATAATGGGAGCAAAGGTAGCAATGAAATTCTTGAGTTTTCATGAAAAGCACCCTCTGGCTATTATTTTCTGTTAAAACAGATACATAGGTATGCATGGTGGTTTTTTGTAAATGAATGAGCATATTAAGCCCTTGATCTCTGAAAAAGCTATAAATGTTTTCAGAAAGATTTCTCAGGTGTGCCTGGGTGGCTCGGTCAGTTGAGCATCTATCTGACTTTTGATTTCGGCCACACACATGCTCACAGTTTGTGAGTTCAAGCCCTGCATTGGGCTCTGCACTGACAGCACCAAGCCTGCTTAGGTTTCTTTCTCCCTCTATCCCTGCCCCTCCCCTGCACATGTGCACGCACTTGTGCATGCTCTCTCTCTCTCTCAAAATAAACATCTAAAAGAAAAGAAAAAGATTTCTTATTCAGCACATGATCCACATACAGCTAGGGCATTTTTTAATGAATAGTATTTTTTTACGTTTTTAAAGTAGAAGGTGTGGTATGTAATTGTTTTGAAATTATATTTTTCTTAAAAGCATGGTAATTTAAAGCTTTACAAGTTACATTTGCTATTGATTAATCAGTAAGTCTCTGCCTATTCGTTTTTTTAATGTAACTGATGAAAGGTAGCTGAAATCTACTTTCTGTCTACAATTTTAATAAGGTAACAAATAGTATAACTAATCCTGAATTCAATCATTTAATGTAGGCAGCAGTTTTTTCTTTTACGTTTATTGATATTATAAATACTTTATGAAACAGTCCAAAAGATACACTTAGTGAAAACGGTTTGTAGACATGTCTTCTTTTATGTATTTATTTCTAGCACTATTCATGGCCGAATTGATCAAGTCAACCAACTCCTTGAATTGGATCATCAGAAGAGGGGCGGTGCCCGGTATACTGCACTAGATAAATGGACCAACCAGCTAAATTCTCTCAACCAGGCTGTAGTCAGTAAACTGGCTTAACAGAGAACAAGCTTTTAACAGACGTACTTAATGCAACAGTGCAGAGATGTAATCCTTAAAAGAACTGGGAATGGCAAAACTACTGTCGGTTGATGTGTCCTGAAAATTATTGGAGTTATGGCAGAAGTGCTTTTTTTGATCAACTGGTTTGTGTTTTGCTGCTGCATTTATCCCAAGAAAAACAGCTTTAATCTCCAGAAGAAAACCAAAATGCCATGGGATTTATGCTGTATTGACATCTTGCCCTAAACATACAACATCATAGTAATTTGTCATGGGCAACATGACCAGAGAGAAGATTTTTGTCATGATTTTAAATACACTGACATGTTACTGTTGGTTAAATTTAAACATGTTTTACCTGCAGAAATTCTCTCACAAATAACCTGCAATAACTTGAAATGCATACCCTTTTGAACACTTCCTTTTCTCATGTATAAATTAAAATGTTTGCTGCATTTTGCAAAATGTCAATTCTCCAAAAATGTGTCCGTATATTTCTGTACCTGCAGTGTAGTAAAGGTTTAGATGAAACCCCATAATTATGGTGGCATACTGTCACTTAGGTTTCAAGCAGCAAAATAAACAGTGCAGCTCAGAAATTGTAGTTTGGTTCTTGACGTGTTTTTATTACATTTGGGGTTTTTGTTTTGCTTTTTAGTACCTTAGAAATTTCAAATTATTTAATCTTCAGTTAATGATTTTTAAAAGCCTGGGAGCAAGTAAGTCGGTTATTTGCTTTCAAGCTTTTTAAAGTAGTCTTTATTGATAAAGTAAGGAGAACTAGTTTCTAACAAAACACTTGCATAGTACTTATTTTGACAGTGATGCTTTAAAGAAATAAAATTTTTTTTTCTAAGAATGATATTCCTTTTTAAAAATAAATTCTAACTCTCAGAATGTTCACTTTAAACAAATATGCCAGAACATAGACAGCTAAATGAATGTTACCCTGTATAGTCATCATGCTGGAAAATTATTTCCTAATTCCAGCAGTCTACCATTGCTCAAAACCTCATGGGTTTTGCTCTTTTAGAATTGTATTCAGAGCTAATTTAAGTCATACACACTGTTGACTTTGTGATGCACAGTGTTTAAGAAAACAAAAAGTATTAAGCTTGATTTTTTTTTTAATTTTGTTTTTTTTACAGTTACCATCATTTGGCACCAAATGACTTTGGACAGTTTCCAAAAATTAATCTGTCTTTGAGGAAATAGTAGAAAGTATGTAACTGGCTTTGAAGGCGATCCCAAAAGAGTTTTAAAGGTATTTTGAGCAGTGGTAGCATAGTTAGGATAATGAACTGTGGCCTTCCAAGGTGACCACCTTAAAGGAGACGCAGCTCATTTGAATGTATTGAGTTTTGGATGTATTTGTTTCATTAAAAAAAAAAAAAATCACATTATTTTATAGTGTCAAAAGGAAGAACTAAGATTAAGATAATTTCTTTGGTTTTTCTATTGCTTGTTATTATGTAAAAAGAAGTGAGTGGCAGTTCAGAAGGAAGACTGTTGTAACTGAGGAATGACAACCAAGAATTTTTGATCATTAAATCAGATTTTATAAACAGTGGAAAGAGCATGGACTTAAAACAAGGCATGCTTATTCGGTTTTGTCAAAATTTTACGAAAATATGTGATATATATTTATACTAAAACTATATAATCCTTAGATATAGGAAAGCAATCAGTTAATGTCTTTAGCAGATAAAAGCAGTATTAAATACAGGTGCAACTTGGAAATTGTAGAAAATTGAAAGAAAACGAAAGACAAATGTCTCTGGTAGGGAATAAAAAAGTTTAAGATATTATAAAATTATGTGTATTTTCTTCTCTTTTACATAAATCATTTGTGAAAAATGTGCTACATTTTTTTTACAGGAGTGATAATAATTAGGACTTATTTTTCAATATAATTTGGAGACCCTTTGTTACCCAAATAAAAATGACAAGTTTCTGTGCCTGTATTCAAATATGTATGCATGTGATAACTGTGGGAAAAGGCCCTGCTTAACTCTGAGTTGATGGAATTAGAATTTAAAGGATTTGAATGATACAATTTAACCTTTATGCCAACTTTCACAATGCCCAGTTTTCCTGTGATATCTTTGCCCCATGACAGTAGTGCATCTTCCAGTTTCTAGAGAGAAAGCATGCACTTATTTTTTGGGGGGAAACTGGGCTAAGCTATAAAACAAATTATATAATGTAATTGTATGTATCACATAGGCTTTGTTTAATATTCCTGAAATACTAGTTCTTTTTTTAAAGTTATTTGCCACATTTGTTTCAGAACACAGGTTTTTGATACCCCTTAACAGTCTGACTAACTTAAAACGTTTTATTTTTTCCCATTAAACATGTTCTGTGTTCTTGTGCATCTTAAAGAGTTGAAATCTTTTTTTGAGATTGCTTATCAAAATATAACTAAATTTAAGGGAACTAACAAATAAATTGGCATATTTTTAGCATTTTAAATTACTGGTTAAATCTTTCCCTCTGTGAAAATTATAGTAACACATAGTTTACATCATATTGTAATGTGTTTATCTCCTTTTTCTTTTACCCCTAAATCTGGAAAAACTCACTCCACAGCAAACTTTTGACTGCTATTTGAGGGGAATAGATAACTGCTATAAGAACTGGATTTCCACTGCTATAGCTCTTAAATTAATTTTTTGTAAGTAATCTCTATGCCTAACGTGAGGTTCAAACTCATGACCCTTAAGATCAAGATTTGCATGGTCTACCAACTGAGTCAGCCAGGCACCCCTAACATAACTTTTTTTTTTTTTTTTTAAGGTGAGATGAGTTTGTATGTACTAAGTATTTCATTTTCTTTCTTAATCATTAATCTTTATAATTCCTCAATAAACACAGGTAAGTAAACTTTTCTTTTGGAAGGGGGATGGGGGTGAGGGTATCTAATCAGCATACAAAGCAGATTTTGTTGCTAAGAACCACTTGTTAGTTTAGTGCATAGGATAAAATATATTTGCCCAGTAGATTCCTTCTTAACTTTTTTAAGGGACTCAGAGACACTCAAAAACCATTTATTTACCAAGGCTGCTTTTTAAAAGTAATTTGTTTTAAAATATTTTAGTTATTATTGTTTTAAATAAACCCAAAGTTTTCATTTGATTCCATCTTTAAAGTGAAACTTGCACTTAAAAAACTAGTAAAGCTAAGAGTTTCATTCTTTATATGGAATTGATTCTTTATATAGGATTTATAAAATATGATTTTGAACTGAGATATTTTAACAAAATACAGAAGGAATTGACTTTTAGCTGTTTAGTTTCATAGTGTTAAAGAATACTATCTAGGTACATAGAATAAGATTCTGGGTGTTAGGTTTCAGAACTTGAAGCTCAAGGACTTTGGTCTTCATTTGTGTGACGAAAATCAAAAACTTTTTATGGAGGTTCTAATTGTGTCTGTATTAGGTTCTCCCCCCACGCCCCGCCAAGAGCATTCTCTATTTTGATAGAATTATAAATGCGGTTCATTTGTAAGAACTTCTTTAATGTGGACATTAGAGATTCTTAACTTTTTCAATGCAAATATATCAAGTTCTGTTGATTCAAGATTATTAAATTTTACTGTGTATCTTTTAGCAAGTGTGTGCCCTTAATAGCATGGATTAGTCAACGAGATTGGAAAAGGTTTCACTTTTGGAATTTTGAGGCAAGTTAGAATAATAATGTCATTTGGAGAATTTTAAGTTTTATGATGATAAGCACACAAAACAACTATAAATGACTAAATCACTGATTCTGAATATTTCTCAAAAATTCAGTATCAATTTGCTTTTGAATCTTGAAAAGATTTAACATAGATAATGTCCCAAAGGAAACCAGTGTGTGGTTCTCTAAAAAACCAATGTGTGTTTTGCTTCTTTAGTGTCATGTTGTTTTAAAACCTGCTGGAATAATTAAAAATCCTGTGTCATCAAACCATATGGCATCAGAGGTAGATGCCAGCTGTACTTTAAAACCCTGTAATAGGCAAAAAAATAATTTATTAGATATTTATCCTACTATATAGAGCTAACTTTGTTTCCTCTTGGCTAGGATATTTAAACCTTGGCTAGGATATTTAAACCTTGGTCAGGATTTCCACCTTAACGGCTGGCCAGTACTAGTGTGTGTGTGTTTACACTTATACATGTGAGAGTACATACAGGTGGAAATACAATATCTCATTCCCCAATCCATCACAGTAAAAATTTTTTTCTGCAGTTTCCATTACTTTATCACTTATTTCTGACTCGTATATGCCATGAAAAGAATTTCCAGTGTACCGGGAACTTCTTTGTCATGACGAAGTTTCTCAGGGAAGTCAGTGTCCAAAGTTACAAAATGATCTAGAGGAATTAGGTTTTGCTTTTTAATTTTTGAAATAGGGTATTTTAAAATAAGTTGATAAAAGTTGTTTTATTGGACATTATTCATCTTATGTGAATTTAGAGATTATAAAAGTAATCTAGAAGTTTTAATCATCCCATGAAGTCAGAAGTTTTTGCGTGCTTAATTATAGTATTAATGGCATATCAATGCTGCTGAATAATTTTTGTTAAAATGTTTGCCAATCTGTTTACTACAGTACTAAGTTTTTATGCATCTATTATAAATAACACTTTGAGCATACTGATTTTCAATTAGATGTCAACTAAGAAATAGAGCAATGATAGGGAAAGTGCAAAATTATTTGGTTTTGCCACGTGTTACATAGTTGCTTGTATTATGAGTCTTCTCAGCGTTCTTTTTAAAACTAGCATTAAAAATGACATAAATTCCTTGAGCTTGTACTAACTGGCGGTAGAAAACAGGTTAGTAGATGCATGGCAGAAGATGTCTACCTGTACTTAGGAGTCCCACACTGAGAATCGACTATTATGTGCAGGATGAGTCAAGATGCTTTATGACTTATGTATCAAGGAGTTTTGACTGGAAGTACACATTATTGGCAATACAAGTTACATACTCTACCTCTTAATATTTACTGTGTAAATATTAGTCTTGCCATCAGACCACAGTGGTTTCAAACAGTACACTTTATATTTGGTTGAGTAATTCAATACTGTAAACTTCTGTGAAATAGCTTTTAAATGTTTTAAGAATATTTCTCAGAAAATAGTGTTGAAAATCTTGTCCATTTGGCTTGAAATTCAGGGTTTAAATATTTTCCACTTTTAAGATTACCTTCTTGTTCTGCTTTGAAGCATTCATGGAGGAGTTGGCCTCTCCTGAACCCTGTTTAATGATCTATCCTGGAACAATTCATGTTGCAAACAAATGTCTCAGGAATTACTCCTTCAGTATAAAATTAAACATTTCTAAGCAGGAATTATGCCAAGAAGGGAAGTGGAGGATGAAATGTACTCTTCCAAATCCTTGTTATGGTGTTTTAAAATGAACCCTTTAAGAACTGCAGCGTCTAAGAAAGCACTTGTGAATTTATTATGTATCCAAAAATAATGGTCTCCAGTATAACTTTCAATCTAGTGGAATGGGCCAACCCTAATCTCAAAGTATGAAAATGCAATCAGACAGCTTTTGAAAGTCAAAAGAACTTCTAGGCTAAGCCTGCGGACAAGGTACCAAAGTAAAGGTAAAAAACCAATGTCCCTTTGCACACTGCAGATCCTTTGGTCCTCCAAGTTGAGTTGTGGGACTAGGAGGAAAGGAGTGAGGCAGATCAACTACTTCCTATTTCAGCTACATTTAAAACAGCAGTGGTAATTGGTATGTTGATAGAATTGGTCCAGGAAGGAACTACATAAGCAATATATGCATTGATTATCTTGAGTTGTGTTTTTGTTCTACTTAATAGCTTTATGGTCCCAACTCAATGTTTATAGTAATGGATGGAAGCTGATAGTTTTCTTTCTAGAACCCTATTTTAAGTTTTATTGTATTATGAATGATCCTCTATAGGTTAGTGACCTTCAACCAAAGAAGAGTTACCTATCTTGGACCTGTCAAAAGTGAGTTGTATTGTAAACAAATGTAGACTGCAAACAGATGTACCTTATTGGGAGAGTAGGATCGATATTTAAAACTTGGGTTTTTTTCCCCTTCTCCTTATTGTCTTTATCACTAAGAGGCAGTTAGGAAAGAAATCTGAAAGTGCTAGAATACTAAAAGGAACATACACTTTCTCTACCCCTTCACCATCACTTAACAGATATTTATTGTGTGCCTAATAAGTGCTAGGGACTATTTGCTATGTCCTAAAGTTGAAGAATACCATAAGCAACAAATTACCCCTGTGCTAAGCTTAGTGCTACAGGGAGAGGCAGAGAAACAAGACAATTTTAGATAGAGAAAGATTCTATCAGACAATAAATGAAGGTAGGGGAGGCATCTCTGAATATGTGAAAGTTGACTTCACACATGAATGAGGCAAAGGAGCTGGCCAGATCTAGGGAAAGAGTAATCTGGGCAGAGGTTAAGCCCATCAGAGGTGAAATGGGTATATCAATTTCAAATTGACGCAAGGTAGAGTATGATGTTCCCAAGGGACAGGTGGTCAGGGACCAGTTTATGGGTAGTTTTATGTTTTGCAATAATGCGTTGAGATTTTATTCTGAAGACAATGAGAAACCATTGGAAATTTAAATACCGATATAGCATTTTAAATGATTATTCTGGTGGGGCGCATGGGTGGCTCACTCAGTTGAGCATTCAGTTCTTGATTTCAGCTCAGGTTATGATCTCATGGTTCTTGGGTTCGAGCCTTGCATCAGATTCCGTGCTAACGGTGGTGCAGAACCTGCTTGGGATTCTCTCCCTCTCTGCCCCTCCTCGACTGTGTATGGATGTGTGTGTGTGCGTGTGTGTGTGCATGCACACACACTCTCTCTGCTCTCTCTAAATAAAGTTAAAAAAAAAAAAAGATAATTCTGGCTATTGTGTGGAGAAATGATTGTATGAGGCATTAGTGTGGCCAGGGAGACCAGGAAGAGCCATTGAAGATAGCTAATAGAGGCTTTTAGATTAGGATTTGGAAAGAAGTGCACAGAATCAGGACAGACCAACAAGACTTGCTTATGATTTGGAATTGAGGGTTGTAAAGGAAAGAGAGCAAAGTTCCCAGGTTTCTTACCAAGCAACTGGTAGATAGTTATATCATTAAATAAAATGGGAAGACTGGGAAAGCCTAATTTGGCAAAAGAGACCTAATTTGGCAAAAGAGACAGAGTGCCAAAGAAACAAGAGTAGACTAGGAATTTGGAAATAAACAGTATCACAGAAGCTAGATTTTTTTTTTAATTTTAATTTTATTTGAGAGAGAGGGAGAGAGAGAGAGAGAGAGAGAGAATCCCAAGCAGGCTGCATGCTCAGCATGTAGCCCAACTCGGGGCTCAACCCCACCACCCTTGGACCATGACCTGAGCCGAAATCAAGAGTCAGAAGGTCAACCCATGTTCCTCAGAAGCTAGGTATTTTAAAACTGTGATCGACTGTGAATGTTGCTGAGAGATTAAATAAGATAAGGGCTGAGAGGGCCTTAGGATTTAGCAGGACAGTCTTTGGAGATGTTAATTAGTGAGGGGTTTGTTCCAGCTCTTCTGTGGAATAGTGAGGAACTTCTTTAAACAGTCACTGTCCTTTATTTCTTAGGAATTGAAGGTAAAAAAAAAAAATCTATTCTTTTTTATATCTGAATGTTAAGCAGGGTAACAGGAAATTTTGAAAAGAAAAAGCAGGCTTCTTACAAAATGTCTTTTCCTTATAAAATATTTAAAACCCACTTTCCCCTTTCCCACACTGTGTATAAGCATTTAATTTAAATTTTCTCCTTCACACCTATCAACTATGAAATTGTATGAAGTCCATGGCTTTATTTAACATTTTAAGTCCCTCCAAAAGCTGTCAAAACCTTTCTAGTGTTTATGAAGAACGGATTCATTATATATGTAAACAAAGCTCTTTCAGCGTATCAACTTTCATTATATCTTGGGATATCAGTATAGCTGCATGTTAATGTCACCCAAATCATGAATTCTTAAAATGTTAGGATTTGTCTCCAAGGAACTTGTTCAAATATAAACAACACTGTGACAATTAAGGATTGGTATTTTGAGTAATCTCAAATTGTGGAACAAAAATATGCATTATCCAGAAATTATTGTTTTATCTGAAAGTACACATTTGCTTATATACTTGAATATTCATAAAGCAAAGTAGAATAATTAAATTTACAGATTATCATACCTCAGAATTATAGTAGCCTTTTTCTACAATTAAAAATCAGTGGGGCACCTGATTGGCTCAGTTGGTAGAACATGTGACTCTTGATCTCAGGACCCTGAGTTCAAGCCCCATGTTGGGCATGGAGCCTACTTAAAAAAATAAAAATAAGCTTTTTTGCAGCAAAACAAATTTTAACAAAATTAAACAAAAATCAGGAAACAATTGATAAGTGGGATTGTACTTCTGAGGACAAAATACCTGAACCCTAGGACAGGTTGCCATCTTAAAGATAGCTTTTGCAGCTTCCTAGGAGAGAGGAGTATGGTAAAGTAGAAAGATCTGAAGAACAGGACACCTGCATTCTTCATTTGGCCTTGAATTGAGACCTTGTCACTTAACCTTTATGAACTCCCAATTATTTAGTTCAGTGATTCTTTTTAACCTTAAGTATTCAGAATTGAGAAAATCCTAATCTTTGACATATGGTATACTATCATGTCTTTTCAGTTTACTTTCCATGTGTTTATTTAGATCTGCATATTTAAAAAAATAATTTGTGTGTCTTTTTAATTTCCATAAATAGTATAAATTTCATTCTCTTTTATCCATGTTATTTTCAAATCTAGTTCATTAGTCCTGTTTTGTTTTTTCAATCTCTTACATATACCATAATTTACGTATTCATTTCTCCAGTGATAGATCTCTGTATTTCTTCCAAATCCTTACTACATAAATAATTCCATGATGAACATTTATACCTATCTTGTATGGACTTGTGCAAAAATTACTCTGGGTCGTATTTCTGGATATATTGGGTCATCGGGCTTAATACACTTAATTTTGCCAAGTACTGCTGGATTATTCATCAAAATGGCTGCACCATTTATCTTCTACATCCGTAGTGCATGAGAGTTCTGGTTTTCTTCTCTCCTTGACAGCCTTTAATAATACCTGACTTTCTAAAATGACATTTTACTCTTGATTTTAAATTACATTTTTGTAATTGCTAATAAGATTGAACATTTCTTCATATACTATGGACTACACTCATCATAGTCTTGTTATTGGCTTCCTATTTTTTACTGATTTGTGGAAGTCATTCTATATTCTTAGATATTAACTCCTTATCTTTTATTTTAGGTTTGCAGATATACTCTGAAGCATTGTCACTGGTTTCCTTCATTGGCTTTCATTTTGATGTTACATCTATACATTTCCCCCCTCATTGACCATACTTTTTTGGATCTTAAGTCCTTTCTTATACTAGTATCACAAAAATGTTCTTTTATAAAGTTTTACAGTTTCCTCCTTTATATCTAGGTCTTTTTTTTGGAATTTATTTTGGTATATGATTTAAGATAGTCACCAAGCTTTATTTTTTTCTGTATAATGAGCTAATTTTCCCAGCACCATCTACTAAATCATTCCTAATTGATTTGTGATGCCATCTTTTTCAACTGCCAGGTTTCTACATATGCAAGGGTATATTTCTGAATTTCCCAGTCCGCTAACTGTTCTGCTAACCAGTGTCAGCTTGTATATTTATCACTGAGCTGAGTAATGTCTTAAGTACAGGAGATTCCCTACCCTATTTGCTGCTCATTTTGAAATTAGTCTTTGTAGACCTTCATTTTTCTATATCAATTTTGGAATAACCTTGTCAAGTCCCCCAAAGTCCTGTAGAGTTTTAATTGGAATTGCTTGAATTGAATAGGTCCCTTTTTATGTCATTTAAGAGTGTCTTTAGTTTTTCTATATAAAGATCTTGAGCATTCTTTGCTATGTCAACTTCTGAATCTTTATAGTTTACACTACTTTATTTCCTAAAATATTTTCTAGTTGGTTATTGTTGGGGTAGAAGAATGATATTGATATTTGCATACAGATTTTCTTTAATCTATCAGCCTTGATGAACCTTATTCTATCAATAGTTGGTCTGTTGATTCATCTGTGTTTTTTATGTAATTATATTATCAAGAAAATAATTATATTTTTATGCATTTCTTTACATCCCTAGATCTCTTATTTCTTTATCTTATCTTACTGCATTGCTCAGGATCTCCCAAAACATATTGAACAGAAGGGATGACAGCTAGCATTCTCATCTCAAAGAAAAAGCATCTTGAGTTTCTCCATCAGGTATGAGATTTATGATCACCTTTGGGGAGTCAGCTTTCATTAACTAAAGTTTCCTTCTATTTCTAGTGTCCTAAGAGGTATGTGTATTTTTTTATGATAAATAAGTTTTGAGATTTATTAAATGTTTTTGTACCTAGTAAGATGAATATGTGATTTTTCTCTTTTAGTCCATTCACATAGAGAATTACACTCATTGGTTTTCTAACGTTAACTTATCCCTACGTTCTAGGATAGATGCAAACTGTACATTGTATATTCTTTTTCAATACAATGTTGGATTTACTAGCCAACATATTATTTAGAAGTTTTCCATCTATATTCTTAAGTGAAATTAGCCTATAATTTTCTCTTCTTAGATGATCTTTAATCAGTTTAGTTCTCAAGGTTACTTTGCATCATAAAATGAATAGGCACCTTTCATTCTATTTCTGTTTTTTAGAACAATATGATATGAGGACAATCTGTTTTCTTTGGAAGAACTCACTTCTAATGCTGTTTGGACTGAGACTCTAGAACTAGTAAAATGTTTAAATTACTTTTTCAATTCCTTTAATGATTATTCATCCTTTCAAATATGATTATTTATCTATTCAAGTGTTCTGCTTCCTCTTATACTATTTTAGCTTTTTATTTGTTTTCAGAAATATATTTATTTTGTCTGCATCTTCACATTTATTAGGATATACAGTTGACCCTTTGAACAATGTGGGTTTGAACTGCATGGGTCCACCTATGTGCAGATTTTTTATTTATAAATCCAGTATAATACTGTAAATATATCTTTTCTTCCTTATGATTTCCCTAATAACATTCTTTTCTCTAGCTTATTATATTGCAAGAATATAGTATATAATACATATAACAAACGGGATATGTGTTAATAGACTGTTTATGTTATTAATAAGGCTTCCAGTTGAGAGTAGGCTTTTAGTAATTAAGTTTTTAGGAAGTCAAAAGATATATGCAGATTTTTTACTGCGTTGGGACGGACTTGTTGAAAGGTCAACTATAGTTTGTAATTTTCTTTTTAAATATTCATTATATTTAGCTCATTTCCTCCTTTTTTAATTCTATATGTGTTTGTCTATCTTATTAGCCTTTCCAGCTTTTGGTTCATCTTTATTACTGTTTTTATTGTTCTCACTTTGATTTCTGCCCCAGGTATGTATTATTTCCTTTATTTTCATTTCTTTAAATATCTGTTATGATTCTCTTTCTAGCTCTTGAGTTGAATCATTTTCAAAGTTTGTTAAAATTTGCTCAAAACTATTAATTTAACATATAAAGTTTTAGTCAATATTCATTTCCTTTTTAAACCAAGAAATTTTAAGCCACACTCCATTCATCAGTGTGGGATTTGCTTGTTTTTAGTTTCCAAATATGGAATATTTCCAACTACCCTTTTACTGATTTGTCATTTGGACACATCCTGTTTAGAGGTGCCTAGATGGCTCAGTCAACTGAGTATCCAACTCTTGATTTCAGCTCAGGTAGTGATCCCAGGATTGTGGGATCAATCCCATGTCAGGCTCTGTGCTAAGTATTCTGCTTAAGATTCTCTATCCCTCTATCCCTCTCTCTCTCTCTCTTTCTCTCTCTCTCTGTCTCTCTCCTTCTGCCCCTCCCACCCTAATAAATAAGTAAATAAATAAATGAATAAATCTATTTAGAGAATATAATCTGTGTGACATTGTTTTCCTGAACATAATGAAATTTGCTTTGTAGCTTAGTAAAGACAATATTTGTGATTTTTCCATTTATGATTTAAAATAATGTATATTTGGGCGCCTGGGTGGCGCAGTCGGTTAAGCGTCCGACTTCAGCCAGGTCACGATCTCGCGGTCCGTGGGTTCGAGCCCCGCGTCGGGCTCTGGGCTGGTGGCTCGGAGCCTGGAGCCTGTTTCCGATTCTGTGTCTCCCTCTCTCTCTGCCCCTCCCCCGTTCATGCTCTGTCTCTCTCTGTCCCAAAAAAAAATAAATAAAAACGTTGAAAAGAAAGAAAAAAAAAAATAAATAAATAAATAAAAATAAAATAAAATAAAATAATGTATATTCTAGGAATGTTCTTCTCCAAACTATTTGGTCAAGTGTGTTGTTATTTAATTTATATGTATATAAAATTAAATATATATATATATATATATATATATATACATACACAGATAATATATATTAAATATATATATATATTTCTTGTTTGATGTATCCATTTCATAGAGGAATTTATTAAAATCTTCAATAATAACTGTTGCATGGGGCGCCTGGGTGGCGCAGTCGGTTAAGTGTCCGACTTCAGCCAGGTCACGATCTTGCGGTCCGTGAGTTCGAGCCCCGCGTCGGGCTCTGGGCTGATGGCTCAGAGCCTGGAGCCTGTTTCTGATTCTGTGTTTCCCTCTCTCTCTGCCCCTCCCCCGTTCATGCTCTGTCTCTCTCTGTCCCAAAAATAAATAAACGTTGAAAAAAAAAAAAATTTTAAAAATAATAACTGTTGCTTTATTTGTTTCTCCCTGTAATACTGTCACTTGTTGCTTTATATATTTTAAGGCATAATTGTCAGCTGTATATATGTTCATATAGTTCTGTCTTGTTGCTTTTATCAGTAAATATTTTTCTCTTCATCACTTATGATTTTTTTCCTTATGGTCTGTTTTGTCTCATATTAAAATCATTCCTTTAGCTTTTGCTATTGTTGCTTATATTTGCCTGGTATATTTTTCTCTCTTTTATCTTCAACCTTCTCATATTCTTTTCCCCCTCCCCCGTTTGCACAGATGTGTTTGTAGACAACATATTAACATATGATTGGATTTTAATATTTTAAAATTCAATTTGAGAGTCTCTGTCTTTTGATGTTTATTTAAAAGTTTTTAAATTATAGTTATTTTAGGCTTGTTTCTATCATCTACTGTTTTGTATTTTTTCTTCAGTAGTCTTATTTTGAAATGATTTTAGATTTATAGAAGAGTTAAAAATGTAATATAGGAGTTCCTATGTACTCTTCACCCAACTTCTAAAATATTTTTTGTTAATGTTTATTGATTTTTGAGAGAGCACAAGCGAGGTAGGGGCAGAGAGAGAAGGGATCACAGAGGGTCTGAAGCAGGCTCTGTTCTGACAGCAGAGAGCCCAATGTGGGACTTGAGCCTAGAAACTATGAGATCGTGACCTGAGCTAAAGTCAGATGCTCAACTGACTGAGCCACCCAGATGCCCCCAACTTCTTCTTGTATTAACACCTTATATTATCATGGTACATTTATCAATTTTTAAAAAATCAGTGTCTGTTTCTTTAATGTCTTTTCATCAACAAAACAAAGTACCCTCACATTTTCTCCCACCTTCCTCTGGTTTATCCCCTTAGCCCCAACCATCATGTTGGAATCCTTTAGAATTTTAATTTCAGAATACATTTGAACACATTGATCATTGCATTTAGACAACAACAACAACAACAAAAAGTCTTTTATTCATTTCTCTTCTTGCTAAGTGCATTCATAGAGAATCTTGTGTGGTAATTATTCTGCATCCTTGATACCTTGACTCATTTTTATATATAAATGATGATTTCACTTTAATATTTTTTACGAGGGGTTTTTGCCTGGTGTTTTTGTTATCCATTTTGTTTGGAATTCTTTCAATATAAAGACTTATATCTATATTAAATTCTAGAAAATTATGTTATTCTTGAAAGATTTCTTCTCTTATATTGACTCTTTTCTTTCATTCCTGGAAACCTATTAAATGCATGTTGACACTTATACTCTTGTCTTTCGTGTATTTAACTTTTTTCTCATTCTTTCCAACTTTTTTTCCCTTTCTGATCTATCTACCTTTATGACCTAATATTCTAGTTCTCTAACTTGTTCTTCAGGTATGTTTATTCTATTATGCAACCCATTCACTTAATGTTTTTATATTTATTATCTCTACTTTTTTTTCCATATAACTGCTTCTTCCAGATATAGGAATATTTGACCTGAAATATGAGAATATTTATCATGCTCTTTTGAAATTCTTACTTTGGTCCAGTGGGGCACCTGGGTAGCTCAGTCAGCGTACAACTCTTGATTTCTGCTTAGTCATGAGACTTTCTGCATAGTCATGAGATCAAGCCCCACATCAGGTTCGACGCTGGGCATGGAGCCTGATTCCCTCCCTCTCCTTCTATCCTTCCCCCACTTGCATGTGCTCGCACATGCTCTCAAAAAAATCTTATGTTTGTCTAATCCATTGATTTTCCTTATCCTGGTGTAGGTTTTTAACTCTTTGTTTCTATTTTTGCCTTATTTATTTTAAGGCTATGCTTTTAGATATATACAAACTTTGAATATTGATCTTCCTGATGAATTAAATCTTTTATCATAATAAAGTATCCCTCTTTACCTTTGGTAGTTCCTTTAAGTCTGTACATCTATCTTATTTTATTAGTGTTTACAGAGAATATGGTTTTTCATTCTTTTACTTTCAACCTTTCACATTTTCATGTTTTAGATGTGTCTCTTATAAACAGCATATAATGGGTTTGGTTGTTTTTAACTGGTCTGACAATTTTGTTTAATTGGAGTATTTAGTCCATTTATATTTAATGTAATTACTAATATATTTGAATTGCAGTCTACCATTTTACAATGTACTTTCTATTTCTTCCACTTGATCTATAGCCCTTTTCATGTGTTGCCTACTTTTGGACTTATTATTTCTGATTAATGTATTATTTTCCTTTTATCACTTTGGAAGTTATACACACTTTTACCATTCTTCTAGTGGTTACTCTAGAAATTAAAACATGGATTCTTGATTTATCAAGTTATAATGCTTCTACACATTATGAATAATTTTATTACCCCTTCCCATAACTTATTTGCTATGGTCATGTTTTTATAGCCTCTCCTTCCCTTCTCTAATTTACATGTAAGTGTGTATATTTATATTACATATTTGTGTGTACATATGTAGCCCCATTGGACATTATTGTTGTCATTTTATAGTGTCAGTATTTATTTTGATTTACCTACATATTTACCAATAGTCTTGGTCTTTATTCCTTTTTGCATTTCTGAATTTCCATTTAGGATAATTTTTCCTTCAGCCTGCACAGCACTCTTTGATATTTTCTTTAGCATAGACCTGCTGATGATGAATTCTCCTGGGTTTTGTTTCTCTGAAAATATCTTTTTTTCATGTTCCTTTTTGAAGGATATTTTCACTGGGTGTAGAAATCTAAATTTGCTGTTATTTTTGTATTTTCCTTTCAGCAACTGAGCATACTTCAGTATTCTCGTGCTTTTTTTAATTTCTTTTCCAAGTTTTATGAGATAAAATTGACATATAACATTGTATTAGTTTAAGGTATACAACGTAATTATTTGACAGACAAATATATATTGCAAAATGATTACCACCATAAGTTTAGTTAACATCCATCACCTCACTTAGTTACAATTTTTTTTTTGTGATGAGAACTATTAAGATCTGCTCTCTTAGCAACTTTCAAAATACAATATAGTGTAATTAACTATAGTCACTATGCTGTACATTAATCCCCAGAATTTAGTCATCTTATAATTGGAAGACTGACCACCTTCACCCATTTTTAGTGTTTCTATTGAGAAGTCAACTGTCAATTTAATTGTTTTACCTTTGAAGATTATCAGTCATTTTTCCTTTGGCTGCTTTCATAATGTTCTCTTTGTCTTTGATTTTCTACAGTTTAATTATGATGTTTCTAAATGTAGACTTCTAAAAATTTATTGTGCTTGGCTTTTATCAATTCTCTTGTATCTGCACAGTGACATCTTTCACCAGTTTTAGCAGAATATCAACCAGTGATTTTTCAATATTTCTTTTGCCCTGTTTTCCCTCTCCTTTCCTTCTCAGACTCAGACAAAAACAAAAACAAAAACGAAACCCCCATATGTTAGATCTTCTCATATATATCTCTTACCCTAATTTTGATTTTTTTCCTTTTTTTTTTTTTTTGCCTTCCTACACTTTATTTTGGATATTCTTTTGCCCATTCTCCAAGGTTTTTATTCTCTCTTCAATTGTATATAATCTATTATTAAACCTAATGTAGTGAGCTGAATAGTATTCTAAAACTGATATAAACTGATATACACACAGGTTGCAATATGTGACCTATTTGGAAGCAGTGTGTTTACAGATGTAATTAGTTAAAGATCTTAACATGAAAACATCCTGGGTTTAGGATGGGCCCTAAATCCAATAACTGGGTCTTTTTTTTTTAATGTTTTTATTTATTTTTGAGAGAGAGCGTGCGTGAGTGGGGAAGGGGCAGAGAGAGAAGGAGACACAAAATCTGAAGCAGGCTCCATGCTCCAAGCTGTCAGCACAGAGCCTGATGTGGGGCTCAAATTCACAAACCACGAGATCATGACCTGAGCCAAAGTCGGATGCTCAGCCAACTGAGCCACCCAGGCGCCCCTATAACTGGGGTCTTTATAAGAGAAAGGAGAGGGTTATTTGGACACAGACACACAAAGAAGAAGGTAATGTGAAGACCGAGGCAGACATTGGAATTATGCTGCCACATACCAAGGAATGCCAAGAGCCACCAAAAGCTAGGAGAAAGGCAAGTAAGAGTTTTCCCGTAAAGACTTTGGAAAAAGTATAGCCCTGCCAATACTTTCATTTTGGACTTCTGGCTCCAGAACTGTTGTTGTAAGCCTCCAAGTTTGTGATAATTTGTTATAGCAGCCCTAGGAAACTAATAAACCCATCCATTAAGTTATTCGCTAAGAATAACTTGAAAGACATATAGGGCTAGGTTCCCGTGAGCCAATTAATTAAGTAATCAATACATACTGTTGTTTTATGTGTGTTTTGCCTAAAGACAACTTATTTAATTCATATTATTGCTTCGTTAGCATGGCACTCATGACCAACAACACTAATTCATGCCTGAACAAAGCTTATTTAGCAGATATATCTCTTTGCAAGGCACGTCACTGCCTTCTTGCACTTTGGGACACAAGAGAGTACTTCAGCACAGTGCTTGGGGACCATTTTAAATGGGGAAGTCACCGATCAAAAGCACAAAAATATGAAAAACATGGGACTTAGTAGACCTCAAAAAAGGCACTTGTGATCAGTATGAGAGCTGAAACAAGAAGGCAGAGTATCACTTTGTTCAACCTCAGCTGGAAATGTGTATCTCATGACTCAAATTTTTCACCTCTCTGTGCACATGCATGTCCACAAATGACCGTGAAGGCACCAGGAGTACTGATTTTCAAGCTAAATTTTAGCAAGTGGGTGAATTCACAAATACGAACTCTGTAAACAATGAGAATCAACTTTAGAACTAAATCCATGCATGCTTAACCTTCCATTAGGGAACTCAAGGTGAGGAGGGATTTTATATAACTTCAAACATGATGCTATAGTATTATACAGGGTTTGAATACTAGTCATTGCAGATAATGGTCTAACATTTTCATCAAATTGACTAAACCTTCTGTGCTTCCTCATAGCCAGCTGGTCCCAGCTGCCTAGAGCTCCCACTGTAATGCACCTTACACCTTATGCTGTCCAGACCCCAAGTAAAAGGACATGTCATTTTTCCTCTGTTTCTCTCCTTTCCCCAGTAGGTTATTTCCTTACCTCACTCCCTTTTCTTTAGCAGGGTCACCCGCTCTTCCTAGCGTGCTGACTATCCAGTGGCATACGCTTGGGGCCTGCCATGCCCACTACCAGTTTTGCTTGTCTGCTTGTAATATGGGGAAAAAGGAAAAAAGCTGAGTGGATAAGCTGACTTAGACTAAAGCTGAAACACCTATTATCAGAATGGTCAAAAATGGAAACAAAGCCAAACAGTTCAACCACTTTACTGTGAGTCTTCTCTCTTGTTTTTTTTTTCTCCAGGTACTTATTGATAATGTATACTTTGTACTTGTGCCATGGACAAAATCCAGCCAGTTTCCTCTGTTTTGTTGACTTTGAATTAATATATTTAAGGGTTTGGTTTTTATAATGCTCTTATTCTGGGAAATCAGGCATAGAGGAATAGACTATCAGATGGTTCTGTAAAATACAGAGAGGGTCAGATGAATACCTATAGGTTCACAATGACAGAAGACAGCCTTTTTTGCTATTTTCTTTTGAATCTCTTTTACAGAAAGCCTTGTCCTCATTCATCCCAAACCATCCTTATAGGAGAGGGTTTAACAGACTCTGCCCTGTTAAGTGAAAGCAGGGATTGGCCATGTGGTATTTTTCTGTTAATCTGAACAAAGTGAGGCTTTCTGCTCCATAAACTCTTCTCATGCTACCCATATATAGTCTCACTATCCATAGAGCAGTTAAAAATGATTACTGCGTGGGTAGAGGAGCTACAAGTTTCTGCATCATTGTATTTTGTATACTTACTGAAGATGTTTACAGGAAGATCATATATATCTGCCTACCTTAGAAGGACTCTATCAAAAACTAGCATTTTGTCATGTTTTCCCTAAGAATTCTGCTTTTTGGAAGGTTTTTTCCTGAGCTTTAGAATGCTTATTGTGATTTTAATTTGGACTTTGTTTGCCATACAGTTTGGGAACTTTCAGGAGGATGCTTATGACTTCATTCTCTGGTTTAGGTTACAGATTACTATACCCCTCTCTCCCATATGAAGAAATTTCTTACCAAGAAATTTAAATTTTTTATTAGTTTAACTAAATGTCCACCTTTGTATAAGAATGCAGGGAAATTTGGTTATAAGAAGTTGTTTGGCTTTTCTATCATGATGTCTAAGAGATTGGGTGTGGGTGCAGGATAAAAAGCAAAATACCTAGACAATGTAGGGACAGGAATCCATTCCCCTTATGATACAGCTACAGCTCGTAGAATCATTATTCTGACTCAATGAAGGAAAAGTGCTGAGCAGAACTGAGTGAGGCAGCCAAGATATATCCAGATAGACAATTAGGTTGACGTAACCAGATGGTGATCCCTGTCACCAGGAAGTGTGGCTGGAACCTGTGTCAGGAGAGTCTCTTCTGAGTTGAACTCCGTTGGGTTGTCTCATTTTAGTGAAAATACTGCTGGCCAACCTCCCACATTTACAAAGTAATCATGGGAGTGCTTGCGGTAATTCTTAATGGGAACTTCTTGTTCCCAGCATAAATTACTCTGTAAGCAATTGCCATGATATAATAGTTATGTGTTTGCGCTTGCACATACACACACACACACACACACACACACACACACGTTTATTTATCTTTATGTTTGTCTTTTATCTTGGAAGACAGTTTCAGATGACAATATTTTATCCCTTTTCTCTAAACTATACGTAGAACATTGAAATCTACTCTTAATCTGGCAGTGTAAAGTTTTTTTCTGTATGCATTTTCATATGGCTTAGAAAATTACTCTGCAAGTGCTATTATGTTCATTTAAAAATTAAACTCAGGGGACGCCTGGGTGGCTCAGTTGGTTGAGCAACCAACTCTTGATCTCAGCTCAGGTCTTGATCTCAGTTCTGAGTTCTCTACCCAGTGTGGAGCCTACTTAAAAATAATTAATTAATTAGTTAATTAAAATTAAACTCAGAAGTACATAGGGGTATATGATGAAAAATAAGAGAATCCTGATCTTAGATATAATTGCTATCAACACATTATGTTCTGTCCTTCCAGAAATGATCTATGCATATAAAGGCATACAATTTTTGCATATGTGGGGCCCAAATAATGTTCTTTCACTTGTTTTGTTCCTAATATGTATATTTTATTTTATTTATTTATTTTTTCAATGTTTATTTTATTTTTGGGACAGAGAGAGACAGAGCATGAACGGGGGAGGGGCAGAGAGAGAGGGAGACACAATCGGAAACAGGCTCCAGGCTCCGAGCCATCAGCCCAGAGCCTGATGCGGGGCTCGAACTCACGGACCGCGAGATCGTGACCTGGCTGAAGTCGGACGCTTAACCGCGCCCCCCTAATATGTATATTTTAAGCCAATATATAAAAGGCACAGTTAGGGTGCCTGGGTCGCTCAGTTGGTTAAGCTCCCAACTCTTGTTTTTAGCTCAGGTTTGTGAGTTTGAGCCCCACATCGGGCTCTCTGTGTCAGCACAGAGCCTGCTTTGGATCCTCTGTCCCTTTCTCTCTCTGCCCCTCCCCTGCTCTCTCTCTCTCACACAAATAAATAAACTTTAAAAAAAAAAAATAATAAAAGCACAGCAAGGGGCCCCTGGCTGGCTCAGTTGGCTCTTGATCTCAGGGTTGTGAGTTTGAGCCCTACGATGGGTGTAGAGGTTACTTAAAAAAATAAAAATCTTTTAAAAAAAACAAAGAAAGGCACAGCAAGACAGCATCCAACATGCTACAGTATGACATTTCACAGCATTATATTATTTTCTTTTGTTCTTGACTATAACATAAAGTGCCTGTAAAGTGACCTTTTGTTTTGGTATGTGTGGCAGGAGCACAGGAGTTTTACAATAAACAATATCTCACAATAATAACTCATTATTTGCAGGAAAAAAAACAGCAAATAAATATCTTGGGAAAATGTCATCATGCATCTGGTGGTCAGCAAACTTGGAGCAGGATTCCTGTCTAGTTCTACTGCATTCCATATTCAGTCTCACAAAGAATGGAATTGTGAGAAAACTCATTTTACCAGTGGGATGTTTGATGAAAATTTTTTTGACCAAGATACTCCCACCATTCTAAAGACCTGTAAACTGGTTAGATTTTTTAAAAATATGCTCCACAGAAAGCTTAAGGCTTATTATTCTTAGCACTGTGGTGGTTTTCTATCTTGAATATTAAGGAAAAACTTGCACCGCTTAATTATGTTAATGCCTATTATGTGCCAACCTATACTGAATGCTTTATATACATTATTACATTTAATCTTCACAGCAACCTATAAGATAAGTACTATTCTTTTCCATGTTAATTCCACTTAACAAAACATGGCACACGAAGGCTAAATAACGTGTTCAAAGTCACTGGCAACTGGAGATTAAAACCTACGTCAATCTGACTCCAGAGGCCATAATCTAACCTTTATACTTACCTAACTTCTACTCCTATGTAAGACCTGTCATTTCTCTTCCCACACATTGCCCTTGAACTATTGGGCCACCCCAGTCGGCATATCTGTGGAACAGTGTATTGCCTGTTTTACCTTTTATTTGTTTCTTTTGAATCTCCCTTCTAGAGAGGCCTGTCCCCATTCAACCCAGACTATTCTAGTGGCACAGGGGCCGGCAGACATTGTCCACCAAAGTAAAAGCGAGGAGTTCCCCTTGGCCAGGTGGCTTCTTCATGTAAGACTGAACAAAGATGATACCTCAATTCTGTATGCCACATACACCTGTTTATGAAACACTGGTTTTTAGTATGATACATGTCCACCAAGTAGTGGAAAATGCATGTAACTTGGTTCCCACAATGGTTGAAGAGAAATTCATCACATATAATTGTGAATCTTCTTTGGGCTTCAGAAATCTCAATGTTAACATATCTCTTAATTGTCACACTCTTGATTCTCCCTCCTACCCCCTCAGTCTTTTCTCTCACAAACTGGTATCGTGAACCCATTCTTTCTTTTCTTCATTTGTATCCTTGAATTACTGTTTCATAGATGAGTTCAGATATGTACAAGTGGGTGTGAGTGAGTGAAAATACATTCAGTTGAGTGTCTGGCTGTGTATGTATGGATGGGTAAAGGGACTACCTATACGCCTAGTATATTTTCTGATACGTGCTCTGGTATGTATGTTCAATAATATAACAAATGGAAATAAAGATGCAAAATTCCTTTTCTTATACAAATGTGGTGGGAGAGCTAGGCAATTTCACTCAGTCTCTCTCCTGCTGGCTAGCTAACCTTAGTCCTTAACTAACCTTACTAGCTTTACTCTTTAGTCAAGTCTTGCAACATTCATTTTCTTGATCCTCACAATATAGCTTCTAGATTAGTCCCCTACACCTTTCTCTTGCAATTCATCCTAGTAGCCCATATCAGATTCGTCTCCCTAAAACTCTCTACTTGGGGCACCTGGGTGGCGCAGTCGGATAAGCGTCCGACTTCAGCCAGGTCACGATCTCGCGGTCCGTGAGTTGGAGCCCCGCGTCGGGCTCTGGGCTGATGGCTCAGAGCCTGGAGCCTGTTTCCAATTCTGTGTCTCCCTCTCTCTCTGCCCCTCCCCCGTTCATGCTCTGTCTCTCTCTGTCCCAAAAATAAATAAACATTGAAAAAAAAATTAAAATAGCATTAAAAAAAAAAAAAAACTCTCTACTTGAGAACCACATTGCTAAGAGACCCTTAAAAACTGAGAACAAACTGAAGGTTGATGGGAGGTGGGAGGGAGGGGGGGTGGGTGATGGGTATTGAAGAGGGCATCTTTTGGGATGAGCACTGGGTGTTGTATGGAAACCAATTTGACAATAAGTTTCATATATTAAAAAATAAAAATAAAATAAAAAAAATAAAAAAGTGAGAAAATTAAAAAAAAAAAAAAAAAAGGAGAGAACCACATTGCTATAGACTGAATGGTGTCCCTTGCAAATTCACATGTTCAAGTCCTAATCCCTGATGGGATTGAATTTGGAGATAGGGTCTTAAAGAGGTAATTAAAGGATAATGAGATTATAAGGGTAGGACTCTAATCCAATAGTATTGGTGCTCTAATAAAAAGACAAAGAGAGATCTGAGCTTCTTCCTTCCAGCCAGCACAGAGCAAAGGCCATGTGAGGCCTTAGTCAGAAGGTGACTCCGTACAAGCGAGGGAGGGTCACTAGGAACCCAACTGGCCAGCACCTTGATACTGCACTTCTATTCTCCAGACTATGAGAACATGAATTTCTGTTGTTTAAGCCACCTGGTCTATGGTATTTAGTTATGGCAGCCTGAGAAGCCTATCACACTAAGGTCAGTCCCTATTTTTCTGACTCCAGTCTCCCTTACACACCCTACCGAATTAAATCCTACCGTAATTACTCAGCCTCATCTCCAACCCCTCCCCATTTAGTATTTGCTGAACTAGTCAAATAAGGTTCTTCAATGTTCCCTGAACACCTCTGTCTTTTGTTCATGGTAGTTCCCTGCTTCAAAATACCACCATGCCAGGGGCATCTGGCAGTTGGCAGAGCATGTGACTCTTGATCTCAGAGTCATGAGTTTAAACCCCATGTTGGGCACAGAACTTACTTTAAACAAAAACTTTTTTTAACTAAAATAAAACTAGAGAATATCCATGTATGGTCCAATAAGATATATTTCTTTAAAAGTACCGTCATGCCAACCACAGCTCAACCACCTCTACTCCAACCATCCTGGTTCAAACCCCCATTGTCTCCTAAGAGACTATCTTACCAGCCTCCTAACTGGTCTCCATGCTTTCACCCTTCAGTTTATCCTCAGTCTACTCCTAGCACACTGCCTCAGTGATTGTGTTAAAGCATGTCCATTATCTCATTCCTCTGCCTAAGACCATCCATTGGATTCCCAGCTCACTCAGGACAGAAGACACGTTCTTAAAATGGTCCACCAGGCCCTGTCTCCATTGCCTTTCTGACCTGATCACCTGTCATTCACCTCCTTGTTCACTTCACCGACACTGGTCTCTTTGCAGTTTCTCAAACTTACCAAGCACTTTCCTCCCCAGGCCACTATGCTTGCTGTTTCTGGTGCCTGAAACACTATTTCCCCTGGATAGTCACATGACTTGATGCCTTCATTTCCTCACCTATTTTCTCATATAGACAGGTTTCTCCTGCCATCAGATTGTAGAGTGTTCCTATGAAACTTTCCACACATGAAATGGCATAATGTGAAAAGCATCCTCACTTTCCAAAACGTTGTGTTATGCCACTTTACTTTCATGAAAGACTGTTAGTACAGTAATGGCTTTTTTTTTTTTTTAACGTTTATTTATTTTTGAGACAGAGAGAGACAGAGCATGAACGGGGGAGGGGCAGAGAGAGGGAGACACAGAATCTGAAACAGGCTCCAGGCTCTGAGCCGTCAGCACAGAGCCCGACGCAGGGCTCGAACTCACGGACCGCGAGATCATGACCTGAGCCGAAGTCGGCCACTTAACCGACTGAGCCACCCAGGCGCCCCCTTTTTTTTTTTTTTTTTGTAAAAGCAAAAATTCTCTTCAGATTTCTTTTGGTTAGTGAAAACGGGTACTAACATAGGTCTTTTGTAAAAGCAAAGTGGTGTGATGCAAACTTTTAGAAAGTGGAAGTACTTGTATATATCACCTTCTAAACTT
This sequence comes from Puma concolor, assembly GCF_028749965.1. NCBI lineage: Eukaryota > Metazoa > Chordata > Mammalia > Carnivora > Felidae > Puma > Puma concolor. The sequence goes on along the minus strand of NC_141672.1, from coordinate 94,317,352 downwards.
TTGGTCCCCGAGCACCCTATTTTAATTTCTGCACATATACCCAACTCCCTATCCAATTTTTTGTCATGTCCTCCCAGAATGTAAGCTCTCTACAGTGTAGGAATTTTGTCTACTTTATTCATTGCTACATATCCAGGAACTAGAAGAGTGCCTGACACATAGTAAGTCCCCAACAAAAAAATAAATCCCAGAGCCTCTGCCTTCCTTTTCTTGTATGATTTACTTTTTCTGGTTCATTATCCCAAACCACACCACTCTCATCCCCAATCTGTTGAGTCCTCAATTGTTCTCTCATATGTGTTTAGTTGTTTTTTTTTTTCAGTTTCTATTTAAATTCCAGTTAGTTAACATACAGTGTAATATTAATTTCAAATATACAATATGGTGATTCAATACTTCTTCTATACATCACCAGTGCTCATCATGACAAGTGTACTACTTAATCCCCACCACTTGTTTCACCCATTCCCCCCTTCCATCTTCCCTCTGGTAACCATCAGATTGTTCTCTATAAGTAAGAGTCTGTTTCTTGGTTTCTCTTTCTCTCTCTCTCTCTCTCTGTCTCTCTCTCTCCCTTTCCCTTTGCTCGTTTGTTTTATTTCTTAAATTCCACGTATGAGTGAAATCATATGTTATTTGTCTTTCTCTGATTTATTTCACTTGGCATAATACTCTGTAACTCCATCCATATCGTTGCAAATGGCAAGATTTCATTCTTTTTTATGGCTGAGTAATATTTCAGTGTGTGTGTGTGTGTGTGTGTGTGTGTGTGTGTGTGTATACCACATCATCTTTATTCATCACTCGATGGACTCGGGCTGTTTCCATAACTTGGCTATTGTTGATAGTGCTGCTATAAATATTGGGGTGCATGTATACCTTTAAATTACTATTTTTGTTTCTTTGAGTAAATGCCTAATAATATGATTGCTGGGTCATATGGTAGTCCTATTTTTAACTCTGTATTGCTTTCCAGAAAGGCTGTACCAGTTTGCATTCCCCAAAACAGTGTGAGAGGATTCCCCTTTCTCCAATATGTGTTTAGTTTTGTCCTCACAGCCAAGTTGTAAGCTTTTTGAAGGGAAAGACAACCTAGGGTTTCTTTTTTATAATCCAGGGAACCTATCAGAGTATTGGGTATATATCAACATTTACTACATTCTTTTTTTTTTTGATTTTTTTTTTTACATTTATTTATTTTTGAGAGAGAGAAAGAGACACAGAGCGTGAGCAGGGGAGGGGCAGAGAGAGAGGGAGACACAGAATCAGAAGCAGGCTTCAGGCTCCTAGCTGTCAGCACAGAACCTGACACAGGGCTTGAACCCACAAACCGTGAGATCATGACCTGAGCTGAAGTCAGACGCTTAACCGACTGAGCCACCGAGGTGCCCTAACATTTGCTACATTCTTGATTATTGGATTGTATCTAGAGTGAGCCAGAGTCTTCAAGGTAAGGCTGCCTATTGGATAACCATAAAAAAATTTCCAAAGTGGCCATGCAACCAGGCAAAAGGTATATTTCCATCTTGAATACACAAATTCTTTATGCTAGAAATTTCCACAGTTCAGAAAAGCCAAGTAGAGAGTTCATTGTTTATTGCAAGCTTAAGGAAATATGGAGGCTACAAGGGAATCTTTAATAATTTCTGAAATGATGTCATGGGGCAATACAAGTATGATTATAACTTTTATAATACTATTCCCTGAAGTCACCAGCTAGATCTGCTGAGGAGAGGATATAAGAACCAGATCCAGGTACACATCTCAGTACTGAGATGTGGACTTTAAATCCTGGGGTGGAGTTTATAAAAGTTAATGTAGCCACTTGGGAAAATGCTTTGGTAGTTTCTCAAAAAATTAAGCATAAAGCTACCATGAGATGCAACACTTCACTTGTAGGTATCTTGGAGAAATGAAAACATATGCCCACATAAAGACTTGTACATGAATACTCATAGCAGCATTGTTCATAATAGCCTCAAACTGGAAACAAACAAATGTCCATCAGTTGATGAATAAATAGACAAAATATAGTATATTTAATAATAAAATACTGAATAATAAAAGGGAACAAACTGATACATGCTACAATGATGAGCCTCTGAAACATTCTGCTAAGTGAAAGAAGCCAGATGTGAGAAATAGCATATTGTATGATTCTATTTACATGAAAAGTCCAGGAAAGGCAAATTTATAGAGACAAAAGGTAGATTAGTGGTTGCTTGGGGCAGAGGGTGGAAATGGGTATTAACTTTAATGGGCATGAAGGATCTTATTGGATCTAAAACTGATTTATGGTGATGATTGCATCACTTGGTAAAGTCAGTAAAAATCACTGAATCATACACTTGCAATGAGTAAATTTTATGATATGTAAAATACACTTCAGTAAAATTGTTTAAAAAGTTAATGTACCCTTTTTCTGATTATAAAAGGAAGGCATACTCATTTTAGGAAGTACAGAAAAGCATACCAAATTATCAGTCTCTATCAAGAGATAACATTTTGCTTATTTCCTTATGTGCGTTTTACATAATTGCGACTGTTCTTTATATGTAATTTTAAATCCTGATTTTCAACCAAATATAAACATTAACCTCATCGCTAAAGGCTTTTTAATAACTATCAATATCAATAGGTGAATAATATTTCATCATGGAGATGTTTCTTAATTGATTCAACTACCCACCATTGCCGGATATTTCAATTTTATAAATAACACACGCTAAACATCTCTGCATCAAAAAATAAAAAAAAAATCACTAAGGCTTATTTTTCAATCTGGTTTATCCCTGGTTCTTAGTATATTTTACAGGTCTTGAATTTAGAAGCATGACCTTTGAAATATGGACTTCTTTATCTTCAGTTGAAGAGAGAGCCCTGCTGAAGTACAGATAATCACTCATGATTTCAAAACAGGGTGTGGGTGGCAACAGATGAGACTGATCAGCTGGGTCTGTGGCACTGGGCAGAGGGCCAAGAGGTGTCAGAGGCTGGGATCTGCACCTGGAGGGTGAGGACTCCAGTGCAGCTAGAGGTCAGGAGCAAGTCCAAGAACCCCGACTGGGAGGCCAAGGCAGTGAGCAGACACCTGAGTGCCAGTGGGTTACCTAGAGTCAGGAGTAAACAGAGGTCTGGAAGCCAACAGAGACCCAAATAGAAAGAAGTCATCAGTTCTCCTGATTCCTGACAGAATTGAAGGTAGATCAAAACAACACCAGCAATGGGAGCCCAGAAGTAGGCCTGGCCCTAGGGCAAAGACTATTTGCTATCTGCTCTCTCACACTGGCCAAAAGGGAGTTGTGTGTGCCAGCACAGTGGAACCTGTTAACCCTCCTACCTGTCCAGAGGTAGAGGCACTAGACTTTCAGGGTATTACTAACCTACTGTCTTGGTTTAAGAAACATCATTTTACTTTATATATTTTTTAAATGTTTATTTATTTATTTTGAGAAAGAGAGGGCCAGTGGGGAAGGAGCAGAGAGAGAGGGAGGGAGAGAGAATCCAAAGCAGGCTCCTCACTGCCAGTGCTGAGCCCAATGCAGGGCTCGATCCCATGAACCACGAATCCTGATCTGAGCTGAAAAAAAGAGTCTGACACTCAACCAACTGAGCCACCCAGGCACCCCACATCATTTTAAATAAGTAACTATAAAACTAATAACAAATGGAAACTGATTTCAAATGCCATGTGAAATAAAGGTATTCACTTTCTCATCCTTCATAAAAATTGACCATAAATGTTCTCAAATTCTCTGTGGTATGGTTACACAAACTCTGAATATCCTAAAAACTACCGAATTAGACATTTTAAATAGGTAAATTTGATGGCATGTAAATTACATCAGTGTGTGAAATTAAAAAAAGAAAAAGAAATTCATTATGATGGCCTCCCCTTTAACATCTAGAAGATGGGGCCCATGAACTTCTACCCATATTCAAAATTTCTACCTCATGTGCTTCCCAGTGCATGTAAGGTCTTGCCACTGAGCATTCATCCCTTTGTGACGCATTGCTATATCTAGTTCTCAAAGTACCTGGGAGACTCAACTAGGAAGAATGGGTATTAAGGAAACTGGGTCACTAGCTCCTGGCAGATTAGCACACCACCGTTAAAGGCTATGGCAAAACAGTATGTGGAATCCGTATACAATCACATAGGAAATCATTACAACCACATAGGAAAGACCTATGCAAAGAAAAAAAACATTGAGAAGAAATTAAAATGCTAACAGCAGTATGAAAGGAAGGTGAAAATAAAAGTGATTTTTCTCTGGTGATTTGCTGTTTCTTTGCCTGTCAAGAGATAACATTCTATGCCTTTTAATAATGAATTGCTCTGGGAAAGACAACACCACCTCTAGTTCCATTCAAAGAACTTGCTCTGTGAGTCCTGCTCTTTTTTTTCCTGTGACAAAAGGAGTCCAGGGAAATATGAAAACTCAGAGTTTTGGGTTAAGGCTAAAAGAGGAGAAAAGATGTAACAGAGGGAAGGGGAGGGAAAGGGAGAATGCAAGGTTACCCTTTTTTTGTTCTTATTTGGAGTTTTTGTTTGTTTTAACCATGTGCCAAAAAAAAATCAATTTGAGACTATAAACTACACAGGACAACATGATTTGTCTTTTCTCATCTTGGCCTCTTCTACTTCAAAATATTTTCCTTGTGAAGATACCAAATACAGACTGCATCTCTTTCCTCTTAAAGAGACATTTTGTACAAGGTGAGCTGGTATGAATTCAACTGTGACTTAACTGTAATGAGAATAGCAAAATAATGCAAATACAAATAATATAATGGCGATTGGGTGGCTCAGTCGGTTAAGCATCCGACTCTTGATTTTGGCTCAGATCAGGATCTCACACAGTTTGTGCGAGCGAGCCCTGCATTGGGCTCCACACAGGACATGGAGCCTGCTTAAGATTCACATTTTCTTTCTCTGTCTCTTCCTCTGCCTCTGCCCAAGTTGTGCTCTCTCTCGCAAAAATAATAATAAAAATTAGAAATTTATATATATATATATATATATATAAAATATAAACAAAAGCAAAAGCCTTTCTTCTGGCACCATAACTAATTTGATGTGAAGACTAGTGTCACCTTATGCTCCAGTTTGTCAGCCATCTGATCCATGTTGGGAAAAGTATGGTATGGTGCAAGGTAGTTTATTTGGTTCTCAGGCTGACAGGTGATTTCAGGTCTACTTAAAATGAGCAGGTGGTACAATGGAAGGAGTCTAGAAAATTATCTAGTTGACCTGTTATTTCGCAAATGAGAAAACTAATGCCCAGAGAAACAATAACCTATCCAAGGGCAGGTGAGTAGAGATCTGGAATTAGATGCCACATCTCCTACCTTGTGGCCCAGTGTCAGGCCTTTCTAGACAAGGCCTAGAAGTGCCCTGTCTTCATCTCCCCTTCATGATTCCTTTGAAAAGAACCTGGTCCAAATCTGGATTTCTCTTCCCAGGGCTGCCTGGATTCAGAGGAGAGATAGATCTAGGCCTGCTCTTCTGGAACCAGGTCAGATCTGAGCAGTTGGGGTTGGAGGCCCTGGTGGATTCAGTGCTCAGGTAGATCTGGCTAGGTAAGTTATCACTGGTTCACTCTTCATCATTTCAAACTTCAGGGGACAGCAGCACCAATTCTCCCCAAAAGTAGAAAACGTGAGGGGCACCTGGGTGGCTCAGCTGGTTAAGCGTCTGACTTTGCCTCGGGTCATGATCTCCCGGTTCTGTGCTGACAGCTTAGACCCTGAAGCCTGCTTTGGATTCTCTCTGCCCTCCCCCCACTCACACACTGTCTCTCTCTTCTCTCTCTCTCAAAAATAAATAAACATTAAAAAAATATATTAAAAAAAAAAAAGTAGCAAACATGAAACGCTAGGTGGTAAGCATAACACTAGATGTCCCAAGGATCGTTGTCGGGTTTAGTAATACAAACAGACTATCCATTTCAAAGGCAAGGCTGGGGAAGACCCTGGCCCACTCACTGTCTGACAGCTTTGTGTCAGGGTGTGATCCAAAGAAGGAAGCATTAGTTCAGGGAAGTGTGGAAGTAGTTGGAAGTAAGGTGGCCATAGGCCTGAGGAAGGCCTCACTGGCTTCTCCTGAGAGCCAGGCTGGAAGGTGTGGCCCCGGGGTATATAGTAGTGGAAGAACCTTCAAAAGAGAAGGTGGCTGGTGCCTTAGGATTCTCCTTGCTCTACTGCCTGTATTCATCAAGCTCACAGCTGCCAAGTGTTGCACAGCTTCAGCAGTATTTTTCCCAGCACATTTGAGGTGTGTCTTACAGGACAAAGTCAAAATCAAAATCAAACAATAGCAACAACATAAAAGCAGTTTTCATTCTGAGACTCAGAAAGTTTGTATTACTCCACTGAAGAGCTCTAGCAGATTCTTCTGATCTTTTGATAAAGTTTAAATATTCATAGATAAATGCTTAATTATCTGAGTCTAAACAGAAACTGAAAATAGAAGAGTAATCATTTAGAAGTATTTTTTAAATGGGGTACACTAAATCTCTACTGAACGTATAGTCCAAGGGATAAGAGAATCTTTTTCTAGTGGACTAAAAAATAAACAAACTAGAAGTAACCTTAGAGTTTACTTAACCTAATCCCCTTATTTTATTTTTTAGTGATCTCTACATCCAACATGGGGCTCAAACTACCACCCTGAGATCACATGCCGCACCAATAGCCAGGTGCCCCTAAATCTTCCTATTTTAAAAAAAGAATTTTTTTTAATATTTATTTTTATTTTTGAGAGAGAGAGAGAATCTGAAACAGACTCCAGGCTCTGAGCTGCCAGCACAGAGCCCAACACAGGGCTTGAACTCGGGAACAGAGAGATCATGACCTAGGCCGAAGTTGGACACTCAACTGACTGAGCCACCCAGGCAGCCCAAAAGCATTTTTAAATAAAGGGGTTAGTGTAACTGGCTAGCTGAGTTGGTGGAGCATGTGACTCTTGATCTAGGGGTGGTGAATTTGAGTCCCACATTTGGTGTAGACACTACTTAAAAATAAAATCTTAAAAAAATAAATATAAAATAGGAAGATTTAGCCTGAACTATTTCTGCAAAAAGTATATTAGTATTGTTTGCTAAAACCCTAAAGCATACTCTTCATAACTTAAAAGTAGAGGAAGCTCTTATTTTAAAGCCAAAATATAGCCTGACTATTTAAAATTGAATTTGTATCACTGGAAAATTGAATTTCATTATTCCAACCAACCAGAGTAGTGTTTATAAAATTTCAAGAAAAGAAATCATCTCTAATTCATGAGCTTAATCTGATTATTCAAAAATATTTTTGCACAGTATAACATCTGTCACTGTTTAAATTATCTTATTAGAATGAAAAAATGTGTCTCAGGTAGTTTGAAAACGTGTATATGTGAATATATATGACTATTTTATGTAACATTTAAAAATGAAAGTTAAATACCTTTTCTAGGTCCACAAGAGAAATTTTAAAGATGGATTCAATAATTTCATCTTTACCATCCTCTTTTGATTATTCATAAACTGGAAAATAAAGATGACTCCTGCCTGTATAATTCTTAAATGCATTCTCAGTGTAATTCAAAGGCGAGAGGACATAAACTTGGGAGAGGTATCTCATGTACAAGATCCGAGAATAAATATTTGGATATCCTCACAGAATAAACTAATTGATGAAAGTAATAGAGTGAAATTAAGCAGGGATTGACATAAAAACCTTACGTTGGAATTAAAAAAAAGTTACATCACTTGGAATTCTTAGCTTAGAAAAGAGGAGACTTAGGGAGGAAGAAATAGCTATTTTCAAATAATTTAACACGTATTCAGAGAAAGAGGAATTGGCCTTGTTCCAAAAGTTAGAGTAGACCAGTGGGAGGTAGACATGGGGCTATAATGAGAAATAATTTCTTTCAATTGCAACTGAAGGCTGAGTAATGGCTGCCTCAAAATATTTTTGAGTAAGTAAACTGCATATGGGCCTAAGGCCTATTGCAAACATATCACTAAAATATAACAAACTAAAATCAAAGTATATAGTTAATCTTACAAAAGTATAGCAAGAAACTGGTCAAGCATTTATAATCCTTTCTAACGTTTTAAGCGTTTCTTTTAATACTGAAAAAAATTGACTTCTGTTTATCCACACTGCTTTGAACTTTAGGCTGTGTGGATTCTAAAATAAAAGCCTACATACAGGGAGTGCCTGTGGGACCGCAAGAGATTATTTGTTTCACAACAAAGCCATATTCAGTTTTATGAATCCAAGAAACCCATCTATGAAACCACTCAACTCAGAGCAGCACATGACATAGTTTAAAATATTTTGTACTAGGGATGGTATTTTTACTACTGGAAAAGCACAACCATGGACATTATCTGTGTGAAATCGTTAAAAACAATGCTCTTCCTTGCAAACATACAGGAGGAAAAAGTAGTACAGTCTTCCTAATACATCCATCCATCATGTATACAGGTGTACATAATTAATTAATTAAGAAAAAATTACAAAAAGTGAAGTTCTGGAATCTTTCCATCTAGAGCATTCAGAGGTCAGGTCATCACCATAAATTTATATATTCAAAACAAGCAAACAGTAAGGAAATTCTGTTGTATACTCAATTATGTTTTATATATATATATATATGTATATATATATATATATATATATATGTATGTATATATATAAAATGATTATACATAATTTTTATACATACATAATGTTATATTCTGGTTAGTTCTTTGACATTTTGTAAAAAAAAAAAAAATTCTTTCCTGTTCCTTTGGTTCTTTACCCCATGATATTAGGGTGTTTCTGACTAAATTCCCATAAGCCACCACTTTAAACGAAAAACCTTAATAGCATGCGTCCATCCTACTTGAAGGGATTGTTTAAAATTACAGATTGAGGATTTTGCAAATTCCTTAAAGTGGAATTTAAGAAAATCTTCAACATTTCATAAGTCATATCCTATTCAATGTCCTATTTTCAGCCTTTTTTCCCAGAGCAGACAAATTCCCCAGAGTTATGCTGCGTTCCAGAGCATCCTCCTTTTTATTTAATTATTTTGGAGGAAGAAAAGCTTTTTCATAGCACCCCCACAAAATCTGTTACACCAAGCACCGCGCAGTCACAGAGCATTGAGCCCAACACAATGCCTATGATTGTAACTCTCCTCAGTTTCTTGTCTCTCCATTCTTCAGGCCTGCAATTTATACATGTTATCTCTTCCGAAGGCAGGTTTAACACTAACATACCCAGTACCCACACATCATCCTATACCCATTTCAGAGTGTTGGAGAGTTGTTCCTTCAGTACCCAACTATGGAAAACACAAGATTAAGTCTTCCCTAATCCCATATGAACTGATTCTGTCGTGACATGAACTAGGAGGGGCCATGGAGCAGATAACTGCCAACTATTTTGAGGCCAAAGCCATCCATGTTGGTAACTAACTCTCAAGACGTAACTGACTTGACTACATTCAGCGAGTGATTTCACTCAGATACCTACCCAGGTGTATCTTTGGTAAAAACTTAAAACTGAAGGGACTGCTCAAAGTTAGTCTTTCTATGGGTATTTATGGAGAGATGTTTTTTTGTGTGTTTGCTTGTGTGGTTTTGTTGAAACATGCTTTAAAAATGTTCCCCATGTGAGGCACCTGGGTGGCTCAGTAGGTTAAGCCTCTGACTTCAGCTCAGGTCATCATCTTGCGGTTCATGAGTTCAAGCCCCATGTCAGGTTCTGTGCTGACAGCTCAGAGCCTGGAGCCTGCTTCAGATTCTGTGTCTCCCTCTCTCTCTGCCCCTCCCCCATTTGTGTTCTCTTTACACCCCCCCCCCAAAAATAAATAAACATTAAAAAAAAAATTTTCCCTGGATGTGCTACCATGGCATCATGCTCCACATCATGTTTAACTGTCCTGCCATGGTCTAGAATGTTAGGCCTTGGACCATCAATTTGTTCCACTGTTGTCTGAGTGTGATCCCCTCAGTCAACCTCTCACATCTGTCTGAAGTGAGGCAGGTCATAGTGGCTGTGCTTCACCTAAATGAAAGACCAGTTTCTCGCTCACAGATTCCGTGAATCATTTTACTGACCTGACCATGCTTGTTCACTGCCAGAAAGATCAGACCCATGTTTGGGGCCCCCCTCTAGCAAGTCTGTAGAACTTCAAGGCATGTGGACTAATCTCATGGATAGCCTCATCTTATTTATTTATTTTTTTTACTCTATGTCTTTGTTACAGTGCTGTCATGAGTATTTTATATGTCTTTGTAAATTGCCTAAAATTCTTTCTGGAGGTATAAGTCAATAAATAATTTTAAATCAGTTTGTCATTATATACAAAATAGAAAGAGTTCTGACTGATCTCTCAAAGAAGCATTCCTATTCATGGGTATTCATTCATTCATTCATTTAAAATTTTTTTTTTTTTAATTTTTTTTTTTCCACGTTTTTATTTATTTTTGGGACAGAGAGAGACAGAGCATGAACGGGGGAGGGGCAGAGAGAGAGGGAGACACAGAATCGGAAACAGACTCCAGGTTCTGGGCCATCAGCTCAGAGCCTGACGCGGGGCTCGAACTCACGGACCACGAGATCGTGACCTGGCTGAAGTCGGACGCTTAACCGACTGCGCCACCCAGGCGCCCCTAAAATTTTTTTTTATTTATTTCAAGTTGGCTCTGTGGTACTTAAATGGGATGTCTCTTGATCAGATGGGGGCCCCCAAATGTGGGCAATGATGCACGGGAGGTGAAAGAATTCACGTGAGGCAGAACAAAGAAGATAGAAGTTTATTGAATGTACCACAAAGGAGCAGGGGGAAGGACAGCAGAGGAGAGACTGTCTGCCATGAAGTAGTGGGAAGGGGCTGCTTTTAAGGTATGACAATGTATGGAATTCCATCCCCCTTTTTTTTAATGTTTATTTTTGAGAAAGAGAGAGAGAGAACGAGCAGGGGAGGGACAGAGAGAGGGAGATGCAGAATCTGAAGCAGACTCCAGGCTCTGAGCTGTCAGCACAGAACCGCGAGATCATGACCTGAGCCAAAGTCAGACACTCAACTGACTGAGCCACCCAGGTGCCCCAGAATTTTTTGGTACCCTTTTTTTGGTACCCTTTTTTTGGTAACTGTGCCTAGTTGTAAGTGGCCCATTAGTCAGTTAAGACCTATTGATATTTTGGGGTGGGTTACCTGATGGGCCTGTCTGTATTCATCCTGATGGTCACTGTGGCCCTTTCTGCATCCCATTGCTCAAGCCTGTTTGCCTAAAAGCAGCCTCCACGGGCTCCATGCCCAACATGGGGCTTGAACCTATGATCCCAAGATCAAGAGTTGCATGCTTTACCAACTAAGCCAGCCAGACACCCCATTAATTTTTAAAAAATGTATAGATTGCTACTTTCTGGGAGCTGACAATCTTTATGGATGGTCCATCATGAATGATCTCCCCCTGCTACTCCTTCTGTGTTTTTTTGAGAAGTAGAATTGTCCATAGAAAAGGCAATTGGGAGAGGCTGCGTTAAAAGGAAAGAAAAGAGAACCTTAGACATACAAACTTAAATTCATTTAATTTATTGATAAGTGTAAGCCATGTATATTTAAAAGAATATATACATTGTTTTATTAAACTAGGAGTCTATTATTCTGGCTGAATTGCTAGAATTCTTAAATTGATGGGAACTAGAGGCTAAACAGACTTGACCCACGATCTAGTAAATAAATTAAAAGTATTAAAATATCTTAAATGCACAGAGGAAAGTAGGCTATGTCCTATGTACAAATTAATCTCAAGCAATTTTCTTTTAATTGTCTGGACTTCCTTTAATTGTCGGGACTTTTAGAATATTATTTAGTTTGGTGAGTGGTGTAAGCGTTTAGATTTGCTTTTTGTTAGGAGGTGACTGAGATATTTAGCGGACAAAAGGGAAGAGTAACCAGGCATTGCTATCTTAATGGTGAAGAGTTCATCAAAATCAGACATTTTTATTATAGAAAAAGAATGCTTTTGTAAGATAATTTACTACCAAAAATATCATTGAAGAGAATGTTTTGTAACCAACCAGATCAACAGAATAACATTATTAAATATCATCTATAATATTATTTATAATATATATAATATTTCTATGCACACAAATATATCCTTGGCCTGTCCTTTCTTACATTGAAAAGTGGGTGGCAAATTAAATAACTAAGATGATAGTTTGGTGGAGAATAAAAACTCAAGGTGAATCTCAATCTCTCCCCACCTCAGACCCTAGTTCTCTGCTCGCACCTTCCAACTTTCTTGCTAGTCACCTTGCATGAGGAGGCGTGATGGGTTTGAATTTAGAATGAGTTAAATGTTGATTCTAACCAGCTGCTTTAGGTCTTATTAAAATCTTCTAACTCTTCGGAGTAGCTGGCATCTGGACCTCATTGGGCAGACATAGCAGAGCCCAGACTAGAATTTTACTAATCTAGGAGGTTTGATTGCTTTCTGTTATTATAACAGATTATTCTTCTGAAGAAAGCAAATCTTGATTTTGCACATTACTGTTTGTTGACAGATCTTAGCTCTGGTTTTCTACGATTTCTTCAATCCAATTACGTTAGCTCTTTCCTTCACTTCTTGCTTAAAATCAAAAGCCTTAAATCGTTGTGTAAATTAGCGTTGTGCAATTTTTTTCTATTTCACAAAATAAATTCTCTACAGTCTTACCTTGTTATCTATTACAAACCTTGTTAAAGGTAAAACAAACATCTCAACAAAGTGCTTGAAATGCAATGCTTCGTCTCCTTCATGCATTTGGTACAATCTAATTTTATTTCCAACTGTATTTCACACAAAATCTCAACTGCTATTTCTTTCTCAAGAACCTCCAGTTTTTCTTTCATCTACAGACCCAGAGTTTACTTTTGATAAAAAGGCAGTATTTTGTTGGCTCTAATTACTTTGGCTCAGCCCATTAGCTGCACTAACAATAGCCTGATTGTCAGTGAAATTAGCCTTTTATCTGTCACCCTTTCCCCTCCTCCACTTTATAGCTAAGTGCAGTGGCAGGGACAGGGTCTGCTGACTTGAAACAAATTATTTCATCTCTCTGAGCCTCAGTTTTCTCCTTTGCAAAAAAGAGCACGGCGACACACACGTTTTTTGGGTCATTGGACAAAATGGGTCCAATTCCTCCTACGGAGTCAGCGCTCAATAAATTTGAATTTCCTTGCTCTTAGAGAAGGAGTGTGTCGAAAACTACAAACGTGTATTGGCACGCAACATATGTTTTAGGTCACTCTTCCAAACAACTCTCAAAATTTTCAAGCAAAGAAGGAAGTCCAAGTGGAAGCTTGGAAAAAAAAGTTTAAATTTGTCCCCTCCTTTAAGATTAACCTCAATTTAACATTCATGTTATGATAAATTTATTCTCAAAGCTTTTTGCATTTCTCCTTTGTGGTATCCATCTCAATTGTAATTAAATGCCTTGGGCCCCGGTTGCTTTGGAACTCTGTCCTGAAGTGAGGAATTGTACCTGTCTTGGCTACCTCTTTAACCCCAGGTGTCACATTGTAGGTGATCTCAATAAATATTTTAGGAACCAGTGAGGGAGCATCAGAGTCTGAGTTACTTTTAAACCAGTGCTTCTGAAAGGCTTTGGTGAATCCATTTTGAATACACTTTTTTCTTTTTGTGAAGATTTAATGATGGAATTATCATTAATGCTTTCTCCCCATTTCAGGCTACTCAGCACTTGGCACTATCTCATTAAAAGAATCCATTTTTCATTGTTATTCCTTCTGCTCTATAAACACATGCTTTAATAGTTGGAAGAAATGAGCTAAAAGGCAAAGGCTTCTATTTGAAGAAATGCTATTGTAGAATCGTTTTATTAGAGTAAGGATTTTTTGTCATGTGAAAAATTGGCCCTTATATTGTTGTGTAGTAATGTTAGATTTTCACCTGTTACAATTCCATAAAAAATGTGCACTGATACTTCCTCAGGATGCTCAGTGTTCTTAAAACATTTTCCTGAAAGAGCAAAAACCATATTTTAGATAGACTCTATTTTAGTTTCTGTCTTATTCTAAGAATAAAATCTACATTTGCTACAACTGTACTTGACACTTTCCGTTCATTATTTAACTAAAAATTCATTGGAAAACCTATCAGTCGAAAAAAGGAAAGAACTTAATATTTCAGTAAAGCTGGGGACAGAGAATGGAAAGAATGTATAATGGGTCTCAATTCTTCAACTGCTTTTTTCCTGGAGGTGGGGGGTTGAGGAGTGGGAGGCCTTTCTCTAAGAGTTATTGTGATGGGATCTTTTGACAAAGGCAGCTCTTTTTATTGTTTTTCCGGCCCTTTACAGGCTTGGGATGAGGACCTGAGGGGATGGAACTGCACAGACTAAACACAGGAGCTGGGACTTTTTAGATTTCAAAGAAATTTCTAGAGATCTGTGAAACAGTTTGGAAAACATTCTTCTAAATCTGCCTATGAGCAGTTCCTATTTTACCCCAGTCCTTAAAGTAAGATTCTCTGTGTACTTAAGAATTACCTTGGAGTTTGTGAAGGAAACACACTCGGTAGGGGCAGGGCTGAGCTCGGGCACTGCATATTCACTAGCAGGCTTTGGGATTCTTATAAAGATGATTGATAAAGTATGCTTCGAGAAACAGTGTTTTAAGATAGAAGTGGGCACCTGGGTTTCAACTGAGCTCTCCACTATCCCTGTGGTTCCTTCCCCATTTCCAATCAGTGTCTCTGATTACCTTCCCAGACATTCTCCCATCTGCTTTGCATCAGGATCAGCCTGTCCAAGGAAGGACCTTGCAAGGATGTTGTCCCCCAATCCCATCCATATCCTCACCTCTCAGTCCCATCCTGCATTTCCTTTTGAGACCCACTTGCTTCTGACGTTTTTCAGAATGGTTTTCTATCCCATTCCTTTCTGTCCACAGGCTCATCATCAGTATTTCTCCAGCCATCTTGTCCTGGATCTCTATGAACTCCAATCACTATGTAAGAGTGAGGTCACCATTGAAAACATATCCATGAAGAACAATGATAGGAAACAAGATGTTGAGATCAGAGAGGATTTAGATGTGATGTGATCGTTATCACTAAGGGGACGGATGTTATAGGGAAGTTAGCTTAGACTCATTGTGAGGAGTTCTGTGAGTCTAAATGAGAACCATTGAGTAAAAGTTACACAAAAGTAGATGTGGGCTAACGATTAAGAAAAATTTCCTAATAAAGCTGTAGCCTTGCAAAGCTATAAAAATCCAGTTGCTAGGAGTGTTTAAACAGGGAATGGATAGTTTCCTGCCAGGATTTGGTAAAGAAAAATATTTTATTAGTGAGGATCAGAATTCATTCATTTGTTCATTTTTCAATAAACTTTTATGGAGCACCCACCATATGGATGACACCCCAAAAATGAGTGATATAAAGATAAGTAGACATGTTTTGTGTTTTGGAGGGGCTCAAAGTCTAGCAGAGAATCTGACATGTGAGAGAAGACACTGCAATATAGCACGTCAGGTGCAACCACAGAAGAGTAGACACGGAATGTGTGTACACAGCTGGCAGCCACCACGGGCATGGGAGTGAGCAAGCTTCCGGAGATTCTGGCGCTCAGGCTGAGCTGTCCCAGTAGACACCAAGTAGTGTTGCAACAAGCTTCCCCTAACCCCCAAGCCTTGCCCCATCTGCAGATTTGGGAGAAAATATATGTTGCAGTTGCTTTAAGCACTATGTTTTAGGGTGATTTGTTATGAAGTAACAGAAAACTAGAAAAAAGATGAAATGAATACATTAATTAATGTATTATTGAATGTATTATTAATTAATGTATTAATGAATAATAATAATTAATGAATAATTAATTCTGTGGAAAGCACAGAACAGTTGCCTAGCACATAGTAATTACTCAATAAGTACTAGCCACTGGCCATTATTTTGGTATTATCATTGTTATGAAAGCAATATTATTTAAAAGCATTATATTTTATGATCTACGTTGATTTATTCAGCTTTATCATTCCATGAACTGTCTGTTTATATCCTTCCTTTTCCACATGCTGTCTTCCCCTACTGTCCATGTTACTCATGGCCACATGGAGCAGATCTATAAGGAGCTAAGAATATCACATTTGCTATAGGCTCATCCTCACCAGGACTCTGACAGGACTCTCCTTTCTGGTCTAGTCATGTTTAGGTTGTACTTTCTGACCCATTCTCTTACACAGAAGCGCTAGAGAGATTTTTTATTTTTTTTAATTCAAATCTGACCATATCACTCTCCTACTTAAAATCTTTGATGGCTTCCCATTGTTCTTAGGACACAGTTCCTAATAATATAATATAATTATCCTAATAATTATTATTATCCTAATAATATTTTAAATATTATTTATTTATTTATTTATTTGTAATTTAACTTTATTTTTTATTTTTTAAAATGTACATCCAAATTAGTTAGTATATAGTGAAGTAATGATTTCAGTAGATTCCTTCATGCCCCTTACCCATTTAGCCCATCCCCCCTGCCACAACTCCTCCCAGGAACCCTCAGTTTGTTCTCCATATTTAAGAGTCTCTTTTGTTTTGTCCCCCTCCCTGTTTTTATATTATTTTTGTTTCCCTTCCTTTATGTTCATCTGTTTTGTCTCTTAAAGTCCTCATATGAATGAAGTCATGATTTTTTGTCATTCTCTGACTGACTAATTTCACTTAGCATAATACCCTCCAGTTCCATCCACGTAGTTGCAAATGGCAAGATTTCATTCTTTTTGATTGCCGAGTAATACTCCATTGTAGATATATACCATATATTCTTTATCAGTTCATCTGTCGATGCACATTTGGGCTCTTTCCATACTTTGGCTATTGTCGATAGCACTGCTATAAACATTGAGGTGCATGTGCCCCTTTGAAACAGCACACCTGTATCCCTTGGGTAAATGCCTAGTAGTGCAATTGCTGGGTTGTAGGGTAGTTCTGTTTTTAGTTTTTTGAGAAACCTCCATACTGTTTTCCAGAGGGGCTGCTCCAGCTTGCATTCCCACCAGTAATGCAAAAGAAATCCTCTTTCTCCGCATCCTCGCCAACATCTGTTGTTGCCTGAGTTGTTAATGTTAGCCATTCTGACAGGTGTGAGGTGGTATCTCATTGTGGTTTTGATTTGTATTTCCCTGATGATGAGTGATGTTGAGCATTTTTTCATGTGTCGGTTGGCCATCTGGATGTCTTCTTTGGAGAAGTGTCCATTCATGTCTTTTGCCCATTTCTTCACTGGATTATTTGTTTTTTGGGTGTTGAGTTTGATAAGTTCTTTGTAGATTTTGGATACTAACCCTTTATCTGATATGTCATTTGCAAATATCTTCTCTCATTCTGTCGGTTGCCTTTTAGTTTTGCTGATTGTTTCCTTTGCTGTGCAGAGCTTTTAATTTTGATGAGGTCCCAGTAGTTCATTTTTGCTTTTGTTTCCCTTGCCTCCAGAGACGTATTGAGTAAGAAGTTGTTATGGCTGAGGTCAAAGAGGTTTTTGCCTGCTTTCTCCGTGAGGATTTTGATGGCTTCCTGTCTTACATTGAGGTCTTTCATCCACTTTGAGTTTATTTTTGTGTATGGTGTAAGAAAGTGGTCCAGGTTCATTCTTCTGGAATGACGCTGTCCAGTTTTCCCGTGTAAGAAAGTGGTCCAGGTTCATTCTTCTGGAATGTTGCTGTCCAGTTTTCCCAGCACCACTTGCTGAAGAGACTGTCTTTATTTCATTGGATATTCTTTCCTGCTTTGTCAAAGATTAGTTTCCCATATGTTTGTGGGTCCATTTCTGGGTCCTCTATCCTGTTCCATTGATCCGAGTGTCTGTTCTTGTGCCAGTACCATACTGCCTTGATGATTACAGCTTTGTAGTATAGCTTGAAGTCTGAGATTGTGATGCCTCCTGCTTTGGTTTTCTTTTTCAAGATTGCTTTGGCTATTCGGGGTCTTTTTTGGTTCCATACAAATTTTAGGATTATTTGTTCTAGCTCTGTGAAGAATGCTGGTGTTACTTTGATAGGGATCACATTGAATATGTAGATTGCTTTGGGTAGTATTGACATTTTAACAATATTTGTTCTTCCTATCCAGGAGCATGGAATCTTTTTCCATTTCTTTGTGTCTTCTTCAATTTCTTTCATAAACTTTCTATAGTTTTCAGTGTGTAGATTATTCACCTCTTTGTTTAGATTCATTCCTAAGTATTTTATGGTTTTTGGTGCAACTGTAAATGGGATCAATTCCTTGATTTCTCTTTCTGTCGCTTCATTGTTGGTGTATAGGAATGCAACCAATTTCTGTGCATTGATTGTATATCCTGCAACTTTGCTGAATTCATGAATCAGTTCTAGCAGTTTTTTGGTGGAATATTTTGGGTTTTCCATATAGAGTATCGTGTCATCTGTGAAGAGTGAAAGTTTAACCTCCTCCTGGCCGATTTGGATGCCTTTTATTTCTTTGTGTTGTCTGACTGCAGAGGCTAAGACTTCCAATACAATGTTGAATAACAGTAGTGAGAGTGGACATCCCTGTCTTGCTCCTGACCTTAGGGGGAAAGTTTTTCCCTATTGAGGATGATATTAGCATTGGGTTGCTCGTATATGGCTTTTATCATCTCGAGGTATGGTCCTTCTATCCCTACTTTCTTGAGGGTTTTTATCAAGAAAGGATGCTGTATTTTGTCAAATGCTTTCTCTGCATCTATTGAGAGGGTCATATGGTTCTCGTCCTTTCTTTTATTGATGTGATGAATCATGTTAATTGTTTTGTGGATATTGAACCAGCCCTGCATCCCAGGTATAAATCCCACTTGGTCATGGTGAATAATTTTTTTAATGTATTGTTGGCTCCAGTTGGCTAATATCTTGTTGAGGATTTTTGCATCCATGTTCATCAGGGAAATTGGTCCATAGTTCTTCTTTTTAGTGGGGTCTCTGTCTGGTTTTGGAATCAGGGTAATGCTGGCTTCATAGAAAGATTTTGGAAGTTTTCCTTCCATTTCTATTTTTTGGAACAGTTTCAAGAGAATAGGTGTTAGCTCTTCCTTAAATGTTTGGTAGAATTCCCCTGGAAAGCGATCTGGCCCTGGACTCTTGTTTTTTGGCAGATTTTTGATTACTAATTCGATTCCCTTACTGGTTATGGGTCTGTTCAAATTTTCTATTTCTTCCTGTTTCAGTTTTGGTAGTGTATATGTTTCTAGGAATTTGTCCATTTCTTCCAGATTGCCCATTTTATTGGCATATAATTGCTCATAATACTCTCTTATTATTATTTTTATTTCTGCTGGGTTGGTTGTGATTTCTCCTCTTTCATTCTTGATTTTACTTATTTGGGTCCTTTCCTTTTTCTTCTTGATCAAACTGGCTAGTGGTTTATCAATTTTGTTAATTCTTTCAAAGAACCAGCTTCTGTTTTCATTGATCTGTTCTGTTTTTTTTTGTTTTGTTTTGTTTTGGTTTGGTTTTGAGAGCATTAATTTCTACTCTAATCTTTATTATTTCCTGTCTTCTGCTGGTTTTGGGTTTTATTTGCTGTTCTTTTTCCAACTCCTTAAGGCGTAAGGTTAGGTTGTGTATCTGAGATCTTTCTTCCTTCTTTAGGAAGGCCTGATGGCTATATACTTTCCTCTTATGACTGCCTTTGCTGCGACTCAGAGGTTTTGGATTGTGGTGCTATCATTTTCATTGACTTCCATATACTTTTTAATTTCTACTTTAACTGCTTGGTTAGTCCATTCATTCTTTAGTAAGATGTTCTTCAGTCCCCAAGTATTTGTTACCTTTCCAAATTTTTTCTTGTGGTTGATTTCGAGTTTCATAGCATTGTGGTCTGAAAATATGCACGGTATATGTACTTTTTTTTAAAGAGCAGTTTTAGATTCAGCAAAATTGAGTAGTAAGTACAGAGAGTTCCCATGTAATCTTCTGCTCACACACATGATATCTTCTCCAACTATCAACATCCTGTACCAGAGTGGTACATTTGTTTATAACCTACATTGATACATCATTATCACCCAAAGTCCATAGTTTGCATTAATGTCGTTCTTGGTGTTGTACATTCTATGGTTTTTCACAAATGTATAATGACATGCATCCATCATACACTATGCCCTAGGGTAGTTTCACTGCCCTAAAAATCCCCTGCCTCCTCATCCCTTCATCCTCTCAAACCACTGGCAACTACTGATCATTTTCCTGTTTCCATGGTTTTGTCTTTTCCAGAATGTCATTGTCATTGGAAGCATACAGTATGTCAAGCTCCTAGTTTTAACTAATGCTTATCTCCTCCTGGTACTTCATAGCCACAAACTTTTGTTTTAAATATTGGGCCACTTTTCTTTTCTCTCTCTCTCTCTTTTTAAGTTTATTTATTTTTGAGAGAGAGAGACAGAGAGATCACAAGCAGGGGAGGGGCAGAGAGAAAGGGAGAGAGGATCCCAAGCAGGGTCTGCACTATCAATGCAGAGCCTGTTGCAGGCATTGAACTCGTGAATCATGAGATCATGACCTGAGCTGAAATCAAGAATGGGACACTTAACTGACTGAGCCATCCAGGTGACCCAGCAAACTTTTTTCAATGCTAAAGATATCATCCCTGCCTTCAAAGAGTTCATTGTTAACTAGCATGGATTCAGAAGCATAGTAATAATAATACTAATATTATATCCATAAATGTGATAAACACCACGTTAGAGTGCTTCAGCAAGGTAAAGGAGCTGTTCTCTATCAGGGAAAGTAAAAGAGTAGGTGAATCAGGACGACTGGGTGGCTCAGTCATTTGAGTGGTCTGACTCTTGATTTCAGCTCAGGACATGATCTCACAATTCATGATATCAAGCCCCATGTCGGACTCTGCACTGAGCATGGAGCCTGCTTGGGACTCTCTCTCTCTTTCTGTCTCTCTCTTTCTCCCTCTGCCCCTCCTTTCCTCACATGTATGTGCACACAAGTGTACATTCTCTCTCTCTCTCTCAAAAATAAAAGTTTAAAAAAGAATGTAAGAAGGACCAAGATTCAGAGTGTGCTCTGATGTACCAAAGGGAACAACATACATGTATCCAGGACTCAGTGTATAGATGGGACAACCAGGATGTAGTCATTGGGACAGTACCTGCTGATTACTTGAAGAACTTCTTTAAAAAGAGAGAATGATATAATCATTACACTATTCTTTATAAATATATGTTTTCAATATATTCATTATGAGTCCCAATGTACTTATCATCCGTCTTCAACAATTATCAGCTGATGGCCCATCCTCTGTACCCCTACTCTTCAACTCTCTCATCCTGACAATTCTGATATATATTTATTTGACATATATAAATTTGATACATGTTTTTAAGAATATATATACAGTTTACCCTTGAACAACATGGGTTTGAATTACATGGGTCCGCTATGTGGATTTTTTCTGATACAGTACTGTAAATGTATTTTCTTCTCCTTATGATTTTCTTAATAACATTTTAATTTTTCCAGCTTACTTCATTGTAAGAACACAGAGTATAATAAACATAACACACAAAATATGTGTTAATTAACTTTATGTTATTGGTAAGGCTTTTTTTGGTCAACAGTAGGCTATTAATAAGGACTATTTAAGAGACTCAAAACTTATACACAGAAATTTGACTGTGCTGGGGGTTGGCCCCCCTAACTTCCCATATTCTTCAAGGGTCACCTGTAATTACTATACCATTATATAAAATTAAAAAAAAATAATAAGTCAAAATAATTCTTTAATATCTTCCAGTATTCAATTGGTATAGAACCAGCCTGCTGAGCCTGCCTACTGATGGGTCACAGGTAAGGTCTTTTAGAAGAAAGGAACTAACAAAGATTTGTGCTGAAATGCACACTTGGCTTCTCACTACAGTACTGTCATGAGCATCTCCCTGAAGTAGTAAGCCCTGGGGCACAAAGTAGGGCCTCAGTTATAGTCCTGCATGGTCCAAAAGTTCAAGTCCCAGAGTTTGACGTGTGGCAAGTCCAGACTCAGCAGCACTTACTTGATCCTTTCATTCAGTAACTACTAACTAAGCACCTACTCTGTGTCAGACCCTGTTCAAGGCACTGGGCATATGAAAGGAAGCAAATCAGACATAGTCGCTAGCCTCATGGAGCTTCTCGCCTGCTGCAGCGTGCTCCCTGTGTTCTCCCTTCTTGGAGAACATTGTTCTCTCTCTCAATTTGTATCTCTTGTTAAACAATATTCTAACTTGAAGGAATTAAAAAAATTTTCCATCTAAAATAGCTAGGTCTTCTCATAATTGTTTTAATTTTTTCGTGTATTCTTCTAGTGCATGTTCACGTATTAAAATTGGAAGCAGCCTAAATGTCAATTAGTATGGAATCATTAAATCCATACAACCATTAAATATGAAGATTTGTTTATGTGTGCATATTATAAATACATAGTCAAAGTTTGCTTAAGCCAAGGCTTCTCAAAGTTTAGCATGCATCAGAATGAACTGGGGAGCTCTGCCTAATAATAGACAATCTGAATGCTGAGGGAAATTAGGGGAGAGGAAAAAAAGGTGGGGGAAAAATAGCTCCAAAGAAATAGTCAAAGTGTCTTTGGAATCAACTGAAATATTCAATTTTAAGTTATTTGCTCTCCCATCCTGTATTAGGACCTTTTCAGTTGTCTCTAAATATTTGGATATTGCTTTGAGCAGTAGCATTGTGGGGAATGGAGAGACCAGATGTGTCCAATATGGGATACTGTGGTGCAGAAAAGGTTCAGTACATACAGAGGGTGAGACCCAGGACAAGGATTGAGAATTCAGCAGAAGGTGGACATCAGAATCAGAAGTGACTAGGAAAAATGGAAGGTTAATGTTTCTGGGGAGAAGGAGAGATGAGGATGGTATGCAAGAGCTATTTTTATTTGAATACTATGAAAATGGGTGTTCCCAAAATTCTACAGACTTGGTGATACCATTAGCTGATATCCAGCCTGAGATTGCTATTGAGCAAAGACAACAAGGCCATGTGTGATAACACATAGGTTGCAAATAATGGGGGTAGAGTTAAGATTGTAGCAGAGGGCTGGAACAGAACATAATTAAGAGAATACTCTTATTCTTAGAACAGAGTCCCCCCAAAACCTGTGATGAGCTTAAACTGCTAAATAGTTTTGAGAGGACAATAATTCCCTCAATACCAGAGAGGATTTCCTAGGCAATAAACGTCTGGTTCCATACAATAAGGAATGGTATCCTTCAGTTACAATCTGTACCTTAATGCCACATGGCGTCAATGGCTAAACAGAATACCAGTAATAATGTGAGGAGAAACACCAGTGGTAACAGCGTTCTTTATGATAATAAATTAACACAGTCTCCAAAGCCAGCAAGCACTTAACATTCTGAAAAGTATTACAATGACTCAGCCTTTTGTGGAAGAAAGATGGAGTATGAGGAGTACTCTCACACCTCTTATGGGGGTAGGTACTTTCACATGGGATCCCATGGTACGCTGTGCTTAATTCAGTCAGAGCACTTACTATATTGTATTTTAATGTCTGATCATTTGTCTTTTTTTTTTTTTTTTCCTCTACTGGGCGATGAGATGCTTGAAGTCAGGAAATGTGCCTTTCATTAGGCCCTTGCACATTATACACTCTCCTTAGAGGAATTGTTTTTTTAGTAAGTGCATCAAGGATTGTATGTATCTTATACTAGCCAAAGAAAACAACAGTCCTTCTCTATAAAATGACAGGGTTGAACTGCGTCATTTTGCCAAAGTCTCCAGATGTTGAGGGCATCATTTGTCTCAGATACTTGATATGTTAAAATGATTTGGAACTTCCCGAAGTTTTCCCAAGAATCCACCCACTGCTAATTGAAGATTTTTTTTTTTTTTTTTTTTTTAAGCAGAGGACAGACTCTGTCCTTAAAGGGTCTCCATTAAGCATCGGAAAATTCCAAAGATATCAGAGACGCTGGGATGATGGGATGGTGATTCTTTGGGGATTTGCAGTTTCATCTTCAATAATAAGTCACTCCACGTGAAAGAAGCCAGACACAAAAGGTCACATATTATACGATCCCATTTATATGAAAGATTCAGAATAGGGAAATCCACAGAGACTGAAAGCAGTTTAGAGTTTGCCAGGGGCTGGGGGGAAGGCAGGTTATGGGGAATGACTGCTTCACAGGGGTGTCTCCTTTGGAGGTGATGAAAATGTTTGAAACTAAATAGGGGCGATTGTTGTACCGTATTGTAAATGTACTAATGCCACTGAATTGTACACTTTAATATGGTTAATTTTATGTTATGTACATTTACCTTCAAATTAAAAAATACAAGACCTAGCAACCTTGAGCTAGGTCAAGTATATCAAACTTCATTCTCTGAAGTTACAAACAAGATGATGTTAACTAGCTGCAGAAAACTTAGGGTCTACCTAAATGTCTTATTTGTACTGGATCTATATTTCCAAAAAGAAAAAAACAAATCTCTTTGCAAATAGGCTTTAAAGATAATGAGGCTAATAGTAATGATATTGTGTGCTTACTATGTTCTAGGTACTCTTCTAATCTCTTAAAGGGCTTTAACTCATCTGATCCTCACAGTTACCCTATGAAGTGAGTACTGTCATTATCTTGATCTGACACTTGTGCAAGTTCGCCCACCTGAGCAGTAAAAGGAAAATCTGCATTCAAAACTCCGACCTTGAGGTTCCTGGGTGGCTCAGTCGGTTGAGAGTCCGACTTCAGCTCAGGTCATGATCTCACAGCTTGTGAATTCAAGCCCTGTGTCAGGCTCTGTGCTGGCAGCTCGGAGCCTGGAGCCTGCTTCTGCTTCTGTGTCTCCCTCTCTCTCTGCCCCTCACCCACTTGCATTCTGTCTCTGTCTCTCTCAAAAATAAAGAAACATTAAAAAACAAACAACTCTGACCTTGCCCATTCAAAAGTTAGGCCCATTTAATGACTCTGGCTCTACAACTGATATTGCCCATGGTGGTACGTGCAACTGATTTGAAGAGACCTTGTTTGATAAGATAACCAAGCTCTTTACATGTTTTTCTAAGAGCAAAAATACACCTGCCTAGCTTTCACGGGAATGAGTGTAATAATGGGATCTAGTCGGTTAGCAACTCCTTTGAAGGAGGAGATGCCAAACAGACTTGACCCAATTAAAGGGGACAAAGCCAGAATGAACTTAGTAAGCTCCTAGTCTCTTGTGAAGTACTTTGGGAATTCTGCTGATACCTTTAAAATCAGACTCTCTAAGGACACAGATGCTTTGCGCCCAGGTTTCTATGTTCCTTCCCAGGAGGCTTTAACTCTAGAAAGGACAAGTGATACTTTCTCCACAAAGAAGTCCTTGGTAAGATCAGCTGTGTGAACATTGTTATCATTAAAGAAGTCCGGGCTTATTTGGTAATTCTGGCAAAACACATCATGAGAAAATATTGTGGCAAAGGTCTTTATTGATTCTCAAAATGTCATGGCTGAGAGAAATCTTCCAGTTTTGTGTGCATGGCTCTGTACTAATCCTATTAAATACTCTGAAGTATCCTGAGGCATTATTCTCAACCTTGTCAATATGACACAATCCTTGGCCCCTAGTGTTCTGTGAATAATCCAGATCATCTGATGCCAGGTAATGTGACTCTATGGCATAAGTTTTGGGCTTCCATCCAGCATCATTTGAATAGTATGCTCTTTCAAGGTGCCATTTCCTCATCCAGAATCCATGCTCCATAGCTTTAAATCCATTTCTCACCACATCTTCCAAAAGTGGTTACTATGCCTGAAAATGATCTGCAGATATTATGGAACATGCATTCGTTGTGCTCAGTGGCCAGAGTTTCTGCCCAGGTTATGGACAATATTTAAAGGAGCTCATGATCTCTATAGTTGAGGCTCTTTTGAAATGTCAAATATTCATTGCTCAAGAGGCAATCTTGGAGATTTGATTGTGAACTACATAAGCCAGGTGATTCCTTAATATCTCATTTAATATTTGCCCACATGCAGCATTGCAACAGAGAGAAGGCCTCTGCAAGATGGACTGCAGTGGTTTCGATAGGAGGTGACTTCCTTTTTGGAAACTCAAATCTGTACTGTCTGATAGTGGTGGTAAGAAGTGTGTTTTAGTCAACATCACAGCAAACATTACCTCTCAGTTTCCTCCAGACTTGCCTCACAACTGCCTATTTGGCACCTCCACTTGGGTGTCTTAGGCAATCTCAAACTTCATCTCAAACTTAATAAAACTGAACACTGGATTTTACTACCTTCCTTTCAAACTTTTCCCATCTCAGGAAATGGTTCTGTCGTTTACCCATTGCCCAGGCTAAACACCTAGAGGCCATCTTGAATCTTCTCTTTCTCTCGCAACCCACTTCCAAATCATCAAGTCCATGTCTCTCTACAAAATATATCCCAAACCTGAAAGCCCCATCCTCTCTTACTTGGGCTACCCTGATAGCCTTCTAACTTGCTTTCCTGATTCCATCTGTGTTCTCTGATACTGTTCAACCAGAAGCCAGAGTGATCTTTCTGAAGCAAATTCCCCTTCACATTTATAATCTAGTTCAGATGATTTTTTTTATAGCCTAGCAGGCTCTTTGTACTGCTGTGACCATGCTGCTTTCCCTGTAAGTCTTATTTGTCCGGCCTTCTAGCTGTTCTTTAAGCTCGTCAAGCTCATTTCCACCTCAGGCCCCTTGCACTTGCTGTCCTTTCTATCTGAAACATTCTTTCCCCGATGTTTGCATGGTTCACTCCCCTCCTTCTTTCAGTGAGCTGCTTAAATGTCACTTTTTCAGTGAGGTCTTCACTGACCAACCTATCTCACATAACCCTCCTATAGATATTATCCCTTTACCAAGCTTTCATTTTATTTATAGCAGACATCACCACTGACATATTTAAATATGTGTTGAATGAATGAATGAATGGTCTAACACTCTTACCAGCAGCACTAGAGAATGAATTTTACCACTTTATGTCTAACTTTCTGTATAGTAGCATTGCATCTTTTCCCTCTCAATATAGCATATTTCCCTCAGAACATACTTTCTGCTGGCAGGAAAACAAATATTTTAATGCTCTGAAACTAAGTCCAAACCTAACCACACTAACATACAATTTCAAGAATACAAAGGGACAATCACATCAAACTAGATCTCAGAAGGAATAAGACTTACTAGCACAGGGTCACAGATTCCCATAGCAAGCACATATCTTTTCTCTGCAGCAGTGGAATTGTAAGATGTTACACAATACTTACTTCAAAGGTGCCACGGGCTCCTGGGTGGAATAGGCAGACTCAGAACTGAGTGACACCTTTGAAAGTGTTCTCAACTGCTAACCTCCGGACCTGACCTCAGTGAGCACAGGGACCCTGAATGCCTTGGACTTAAATGCCCCACTCCCCTCATTTCCCAGTATAACAACACAGTAATGAGTCATGCTCCAGAGCCAGGGCTAGGAGCTCTTTTAGCACTGCATGCTTCTGAGTAGAGCATTTGCAGAATGAGAAAATAGGCAGAGGGAAAGAAAATAAAGGATGGAGAGATAGAAAAGGGGAAGGAACATCAGGATGGGGGAGGAAGAACAGCAGAGAAAGAAAGGGAGACTTTGAGGAGGTGGGCTGGGGATGGGGGCGGGGCGGGTGTGTGTGGGATTCAGTCAGAACTCCTTTCCACCTCCTACTCCCCCACCTGCCTCCAGGCCTGTTGACAGCCTCGGGCTGGCTCTGCAGTCAGGCTTTGGTAATGGGCATGTTGAGAAACAGGAAGACTGCATACCATGCCCAACGTGCATCTTGAGACCTCTTCTGTCCCTGCTTTAGTTATTGCTCTGATTTCTCCTCTCCTTTCCTTTTCCCTCACTGCACATGTCTCGCCCCCCTCCTTTCCTTCTCACAAACACACTGTTTCCCCATCTTTTGGAAGGGATACATTTCCTGCCTGCAAAGGAGACAATAGATTTTCTTGTGCCCTGGGAAAATGTATTAACAGACGTATGGGCATGTGAGTCTCCGGAGCAGTTTGCTGCAACACCTGTTGCTCTTCTTTGATCCTGGTTGATTGGGTCATCCAAAACCACTTCCGTGTGATTGATGCATGAATCTGCCAGAAGGACCTTTCCCCTGAAGCCTTCATTCCTCTTTCTGTCCCAGTATGATTGCTCAGTAGGTTTGAGATTGTTTTCTACTCCAGGACATTTTCAGGCCAGAATCAGGAGCAAGCAGTATGACTCAAGTCATGGTCAGGGTCAGAGCACACGTGATGAGACGCAGCATTAGCAAGCCTGGCCCAGCTCAGCACCTAGCAGGCCTGAGTTTCAAGGCCAACTGTTAGTGTCCCCTATATTCACCTTATCAGAAGGATAGAGTGGTCTCTTTAGTGGTCTCTTGCTTGCTGTATTCAAGTTCCAGTTTTGCCACTTCCTTTTCTCTTTTCTTTTTCTTTTCTTCCTTTTTCTTTTCTTTTTTTTTTTTTTTTTTTTGGTTTATTTATTTTTGAGAAAGAGAGAAAGAGAGAGAGCACAGGAGGGGCAGAGAGAGAGGGAGAGAGAGAATCCCAAGCCGGCTCCGTGCTGCCAGTGTAGAGCCAGATGGGGGCTCAAACCCACAAAACCGTGAGATCATGACCTGAGCCGAAAACAAGAGTCAGATGCTTAACCGA
Source organism: Puma concolor (assembly GCF_028749965.1). Lineage (NCBI taxonomy): Eukaryota > Metazoa > Chordata > Mammalia > Carnivora > Felidae > Puma > Puma concolor. The sequence goes on along the minus strand of NC_141672.1, from coordinate 94,288,658 downwards.
CTGAGTCACCCAGGCACCCCCAGTTCTGCCACTTTCTAACAATACTGGATCTTATGTAACTAAGATATATAAATCTTGGGGCACCTGGGTGGTTCAGTCAGCCCTGCATTGGGCTTTGAGCTTCTGGTGCAGAGCCTGTTTGGGATTCTCTCTCTCTCTCTCTCTCTCTCTCTCTCCCCCTCTCTCCCTCTCTCTGCCCCTCCCCCACTCTTGCTGTCTCAGTCTCTCTCAAAATAAGTACATAAACTTTATTTTTTTAATATGAAATTTATTGTCAAATTGGTTTCCATATAACACCCAGTGCTCATCCCAACAGGTGCCCTCCTCAATACCCATCACCCACCCTCCCCTCCCTCCCACCCCCCCATCAACCCTCAGTTTGTTCTCAGTTTTTAAGAGTCTCTTATGGTTTGGCTCCCTCCCTCTCTCTCTTTTTTTTCTCCTTCCCCTACCCCATGGTCTTCTGTTAAGTTTCTCAGGATCCACATAAGAGTGAAACCATATGGTATCTGTCTTTCTCTGTATGGCTTATTTCGCTTAGCATCGCATTCTCCAGTTCCATCCACGTTGCTACAAAAGGCCATATTTCATTCTTTCTCATTGCCACATAGTACTCCATTATGTATATAAACCACAATTTCTTTATCCATTCGTCAGTTGATGGACATTTAGGCTCTTTCCATAATTTGGCTATTGTTGAGAGTGCTGCTATAAACATTGGGGTACAAGTGCCCCTATACATCAGTACTCCTGTATCCCTTGGGTAAATTCCTAGCAGTGCTACTGCTGGGTCATAGGGTAGATCTATTTTTAATTTTTTGAGGAACCTCCACACCGTTTTCCAGAGTGGCTGCACCAATTTGCATTCCCACCAACAGTGCAAGAGGGTTCCTGTTTCTCCACATCCTCACCAGCATCTATAGTCTCCTGATTTGTTCATTTTAGCCACTCTGACTGGCATGAGGTGATATCTCAGTGTGGTAAATAAACTTAAAAAAAAGATATATAAATCTCAGTTTCCCTTTCTGGAAAAGAAAAGATAATAATTCCTACCTCATGTATTATTGTAAAGATTGAATGAGATACTTTCTGTAAAGGACTCAGCACTGTTGCTGGCACAAATAATGTTAAGTGTATAGTTACTATTATTACCCTGTAAGGGGTCATGTGGACAACGTTAATGGATCACCATTATTTTTGACTCCTGGGGGCTATAGTTCCTATCATTTCTCCTTCAGAGACCTTGACCAGTTCAAAGCCTGTGAAATGTAACCTGTTAGGGCTCAGCACAGCTGGGAAGCTAGAGACTCCAAGGTCTACTGGCAGGTGAAGTGTTGGTTGGTTACAAGTACAGGTGAAGAAACAGCAGGCCACTCAAAAGCAACAAACAGAGGATTGCTAGTTTTCTTCATTATGAGTTATGCCAGCTTGGATTGTGGAAGGACTAGAGAAGAGGCTAGGGTTTTATAAGTGAGTAAGACATTAAAAACATTTTGTCTGTGTAGGTTCTTTTTTTTTTTTTAATTTATTTATTTTGAGAGAGAGGGTGAGCAGAGGAGGGGCAGAGGGAGAGGAAGAGAGAGAGTCCCAAGCAGGCTCTGCACTCTCAGTGCAGAGCCCAATTTGGGGTTCAATCTCACAAACCATGAGATCATGACCTGAACCGAAATCAAGAGTTGGATGCTCAACTGACTGAGCCATCCAGGAGCCCCATCTGTGTAGTTTCTTGTTGACTTTGATGTTGATGGGTCTGAGGATGACATCACTACAGAGATATACTGATGCCTTCTCTGTATCTCCAATACAATTTTAGGATTTTATATTATTACCGTTATTTCTATCAATATTTATCTCATACTACTTTCTATATACAGGCTGAGATAATGCAGGGCCTATATAGTTTAGCAAGAGAGTGTGGATTTCATATAATCACTAACATGAAGATTCCAGCTATTGTTGAAAGGGGTGGAAATGATATTTGAGGTCTTATGGAGAAACCCTGTTGTGTTTTAGGGTCAGTGATGGGTCTCTGGACCTCCTGGGTCATGCATCAGGATGAGTGAAACATACCTGGGGATCTGTCATGGGCCTCATCTCTCAGATTCCCCCAATCTACTTCAGGGTCCTCCCAAGCTCAACATCTCATTTATTCAGGCCCAGAGTGGGGGGGCAGTGATTTCTTCCTACCTCATTTCTGGAGAGTGGGCTGATACTTGAATGTGCAATAGGTTTGAGAGTCTCTAGGTTATGTAAATTTTAAAACCTGTCATATAGATATTTAGGCACATAGATAAGTAGCAACTAGAAAAAACTGTTCATTTGTTAGAAAGATGAGTTGGTGGGTGATTTTCTTTGTTTTTTATTCTGCTCTTATTTCTATGATGTAATTTATGTAAAAATATTTAAAACTCAAGTAAAGGAAAGAAAAATAAAATTCTTTCATCTACAACAAATGCTTTTTTTGATAGTATTCTTCAGAATAGGGATTTTTTTTCAGAGGCTTCATCTCTACCAGCTTTAGTTCTTAACTATCACTTCTTATTTTCCCTTCTGAGGCTGATGATATATGTCTTGCTCAGTCACACTGGTTGGACGCCTTAAGGAAAATTGGTAACATATCAAGGTGAAAAAGAGTTATACATTCATGGGTTTAGCTTCATAAACTCCTGGCCCCCAAAAGCAGGCCATGCTGATGAAGTAAGTTCTTGTTGGTTCAGAAAGGACATTCCAGAAAGAACCTAGGTTTGGGGAACTGAGGATACAAGTCACTGGCCTGAAAAATCTAGGTAGTTTGTTAACAGCAATTTTTAATTATTTTTTAAGTTTTATTTATTTATTTTGAGAGAGAGAGAGAGAGAGAGAGAGAGAGAGAGAGAGAGATCATGAGCAGGGGAAGGGCAGAGAGAACCTGAATAAGGCTCTGCACTGTCAGAGCTGAAATCAAGATTGGATGCCCAACCAACTGAGCCACCCAGGTGCCCCATTAACAGAAGTTTGTTTTTTTTGTTTTTTTTTTTTTAATTTTTTTTTCCACGTTTTTATTTATTTTTGGGACAGAGAGAGACAGAGCATGAACGGGGGAGGGGCAGAGAGAGAGGGAGACACAGAATCGGAAACAGGCTCCAGGCTCCGAGCCATCAGCCCAGAGCCTGACGCGGGGCTCGAACTCACGGACCGCGAGACCGTGACCTGGCTGAAGTCGGACGCTTAACCGACTGCGCCACCCAGGCGCCCCATGAAGTTTTTAAAGGCAAGGCAAAATAACAACAACAACAACAACAGCATTGAGTTGAAAGAGATTTTTCAACTTCAGATAACATAGTACTTCCAAATGAAGGGCAAGCATCAGATTTATTGTTTTCACTATCATAAGATAGTATCCTCCAATAAAGATTGAGATTTGGAATAGTTCATGAAAATAATTAGAAGGACATCATAATAAATCTGGGAAGTTATTTCCTGTTTTAACTGGCTGAGTCTGAAGACTTGACTGCCATAAAAATGAATGTCATGTCTAACTTTTTATCTAGCTCTCAGAGTCCATTTATGCAATAAAATCATTCCTCTCTAAATCACTCTTACCTAAACTTGATTATCCATAAAACAATTGATAGTTGTTGATCTTTGGTGTTATTAGTCTCATCATCCATGAATTAATTTTGGATGTTATCATCTATTTTTATCTTACATGCAACCTGTATTCTAATTGGAACTAGGGGATTTGCCATTTAAATCTACCATTTAATTGCCTCTCTTCTCTGATAAATGTCTGAGTCAGCTACAAAGGCAAGCCTAGTCATTCATTCAACAAACATTGTTGAGTAAAACTATTCTCAAGGAATCTATGCTCTGAGAAAGGAAATAATTATATAAATAATTATACATAGTACATAAATAATTTAAGGCAGGGTGTGGCACAATAAGCTAGAGGAATTTTGAGGAGGATCATTTTCATCCAGGAAATGCAGGAAATGAGTTTCAAGATGAGAAGGGCATACTAAATAGGAAGAACCACATGAGCAAAGTCTGAGAGGTATGAAGGCACAGAATATATTTGGAGTAGGTGGTGAGCTATCATTGAAGTTTTTAGACTATGTAAGATGCATGCTCAGAGCATCCATTTGGGATAGCAACAATAATTATCTGTTGTGGGCTTGTTATGTGTTAGGCAGTGTTCTAAGCACTGGGACTACCCAGCAGTGGAAAAAAACAATCAAACAGAATCCCTGCCCTCATGGAGCTTACATTCTAGTGGAAAACAATAGTCAATAAACAAATAAAACAAATAAAGTATATAATGTTTCAGATGGTGATAAGTACCACGGACAAAAAAGTTGAAGGGATTACATGCATGCATGACATGTTAAAGTGGGTGGTCAGGGAAGGCTTCACCCAGAGGTTATATATTTCAGCAAAAGCCTGAAGAGGGGGCTTGAGCAGTATGGGATAACTTGGAGAAGAATTATCCAGGCAGTGGCAGCAGCAAGGACAAAGGCTCCCAGATAGGAACACATTTTAATGTTAGGAGAAAGGAGGCCATTATGGCTAGAACAGAATGAGTAAGGGTGAAGAGTAGGAAATGAGGTCAGAAGTGGGGGCCTGATCATGGGGTCTCCTTTGCTATTCTAAGGATTTTAGCTTTTACTCTAAGATGGGAAACTCCATTGGAGGGGTTGAAGAGAGAAGGGACACGATCTGACTTCAATTTTATGACTACTCCAGCTGAGATTTCTCGTTCCAGAGACTCTAAGAAGGGGCCTGAGCATCTTAGTTTAAAGGTGCCCTAGAATGAGAACCACTAGTCTAGAGCCTGCAATGTGTTCACACATGCATCACCTTAATTTGAATCTCTCAACAACCCTATGCAACGTGTAGCTGAGGAAACGGAGGCTCAGAGAGGCTTAAGTGACTTTTGAGGACACATGGCTTCTAAGGTGTAGAGTTAAGGTTTATTTTTTTTTATTTATTAAAAAAATTTTTTTGTTAAGTTTATGTATTTATTTGGAAAGAAAGAGAGCACAAGTAGGGAGGGGCAGAGAGAGGGAGAGGCAATCCCAAGCAGGCTCTCCACCATCAGTGCAGAGCCTGATGTGATGCTCAAACTCAGAAGCCGTAAGGTCATGACCTGGGCCTAGGTCAAGAGTCAGACACTTAACCTACTGCATCACCCAGGCACCCGTGTAGAGTTAAGGCTTAAACTCAAGGTGTTGATTCTTAGTCCAGTAGTGATCATTCCATCACACCACTGATATTATCAATGAGACCTTTTCTTCCTATCATTTGGCCACTATTATATAAGAATTTGGGTGGATTTATCTTCCATGCTGAAAACATACAGGTATTACCTTTAGTAATTTTGGCTAATACTATCTTTATGCAACTTTCATCTTATGATCTGTCACCTTAATCACCCTCTTGCCATTAAATCATATTACTTTCCTGCAAAAAAAGTGAGATGTGTACTCAACTTCATCTGTGTTCTGACCTTGCTATTTGGCCAAAGTCTGCTTTTCAGCTCCAGTGTCAGCCTTGGTTTGGAAGGCTGAATGTCACGTTGCCATTGGTGTAGCCACTATGGAACACAGTATGGAGGTTCCTCAAAAAATAAAAAATAGAACTACCATATGATCCAGCAATTTCAATTCTGGATATTTATCCAAAAGAAATGAAATCACTGGGATGCCTGGGTGGCTTAGTCGGTTTGAGTGTCTGACTTCAGCTCAGGTCATGATCTCACATCTTGTGAGTTTGAGCCCCACATCAGGCTCTGCACTGACAATCTGGAGCCTGTTTCAGATTCTGTCTCCCTCTTTCTTTGCCTCTTCCCCACTCACACTCTGTGTGTGTGTTAAAATAAATGTTAACAACGACATAAAAAGAAATGAAATCATTATCGAGGTTCCTGGGGTGGCTTAGTCAGTTAAGCATCCAACTTTGGCTGAGGCATGATCTCACAGTTCATGAGTTTGAGGCCTGTGTCGGGCTCTCACAATAAATATTGTGGTAATTATTTCACAATATATATCAAATCATTATGCTGTACACCTGAAACTACTACAATGTTATATATCAATGATCAATTATATCTCAATTTAAAAAAATTATCAAATTCCTATTTCACTTTCTGGCAACCCTAAACTTGATGTGGCTGCCCTTCAAGCGATCTCATAGGTAAGTATCCTCTCTAATCAGAATAACATATAAGTTATAAGAACAAGGTAAATGCATACAAATAGGGGAGAGGCAAAGAGAGAGGGCGACAGAAGCTTAAGCAGGCTCCACATCCAGAGTGGAGCCCCACTCAGGGCTCAGTCGTGTGATTGTCAGCTGAAATCAAGAGACAGACGCTTAAACTGACTGACTGAGCCACCCAGGCGCCCCTTGACTGTAACATTTTTAATAATAAAATTGTAATAATTCAATTCTTAAATAAACATTCAGAGTTTTTCTTAGATCCCAGAAATAAAGCATTGATTTTAACATTTGACTCTTTAGCATTCAGCCAAAATATGAATTGTGTGTGCCTCTTCAGAATCTTCCAAGCTGCTTTTGAAATTAAAATTACCTTAGCCTTTGTGTTCCTACATGATCTGGCTTGGCTCTAGTCTCCTGTTCAGTCCATTGTTCATACTATTCTTCTCCTCCCACGATTCTCTACTCACACCTGTCTCCTCCATTCTTTTATTTTCCCCTCCAAGTTCCTTTGTTTTCCTTACCTTTTTGTATTCTTCAAATCTCAGGTCAGATATCTCCATCTCAGAGGGCAGCCTATGAAAGTAGTCTACCTCCCTCTCCTTCTGCACTAATCACATTAGTACGTTTTATTGCCCTCATATCATTCATCTCTACACAAAATTATCTTTTTTATAGGCTTATTGTCTATCACCCAGACTAAATTGTAAATTCCATGAGAGCAGTGACCTTGTTCACTGTTGCATTCTCACTACCCAGACCAGTGCTTTGCCTAGAACAGGTGCTCAAAAAATATTTGTTACATAAATGAACATGTAACATGACATTTAATAAGGATGCTATCTGTTTTGACAGGTCCCCAAAGGACAATAGATTAGATGCCAAGTACCCCTACATCCTAAAGCCAGATGTTAGTCTGCCATGCAAAATATGTTAAGAAATTGTGGCCCAGTATTATTCTTCACTCATCCCCACACCAGAGAGCATGGGGGTGGGCTGGGGGCCTGATGGCTCAAGAAGAGTGTTGCTTTGGAGACACTTGATACTTCCCCACTCCTCCCACAGGGAAAAAAAAGAGATGCTCCCCCTAACCTCAAGCTATGTGAGAGGAGCTTTCAGGAAAACATTTGGAGAACTTGATACACATTGCCTGGAGTCTGGGGAAATACAGGGACCTGGGATCTGATACTTTCCTAAGAAAACCAGAGGCAGACTAGAGACAGACATACTGGAAACAAGCTGCACTTTCACCAACTGCGGAAACATGAATTTTCCCAAGGGAATGTATACTGATGTCAGCAATTTACTTTGTCATATACCAAAAATAAGATGAATTAATGGGCTTATAGAGGGATGGCTGAGTAGATAGGTAAGTGATAAAGCAAGTATAGCTGGGACACCTGGGTGGCTCAGTCGGTAAGCGTCCGACTTGGGTTCAGGTCATGATTTCTCAGTTCATGGGTTCGAGCCCTGCATCGGGCTCTGTGCTGACAGCTTGGAGCCTTGAGCCTGCTTCAGATTCTGTGTCTCCCTCTCTCTTTGCCCCTCCCCTGCTTGTACTCTGTTTCTCTCTCTCTCTCTCTGAAAAATAAATAAACATTAAAAAACAAAACAAAACAACGGTAGCAACAATGTTCCCAGGGATGGTAGTTTAAAAGGGAGTCCAGCTAAGAAGTCTGCTTTGCTGAGCACCAGAGAGATCAAGCAGAGGGCTGAACCCTAAGAAGTCCCAAGGGCTAAGGATAGGCTTATAAATGGTTGCCCAGAAGTGATTCTGTGCATGTCATATATCTGAGGCATCTGAGAAGCTCTTCACGATACAAACCTGGAGGAATTTGAAAGCTTAAACAGTGAGTAGTTAAAATAGGGAAAGTGGAGATATAAAAGGTGAAAAACCAAAGTGGCCCATGCCACATACCCCCCTGAAGGCTTCTAGCATGAGCTTGGGAAAAGGAAAAGCTTTAACTTGGAATAAAGTTTGTATGACCTTCATGACATATCATCCAAGGCAGAAGGAAGAACAGCCCTCAGAGAATTTGAAGACTTAGTGGAACAAAAAATAAAAAGAAATCTGTGTTTGCATCCTTCAGAATCATACTCCTTCAGCAAAAGGCACATGCCTGACAAAACCCAACCCCAAATGAAAAAATCCTGGTTTAATATCATATCACATATTCATTTATCCAACAAATGTCTGTTGAATGCCTGCTATGTGGCAGGCATTGGCATAGGTGCTGAGGATGCAACAGTGAATAAGACAAACATATGATAGAAATAGAGAAGTTTTAAAAGCCACTGGGGTTCATGGTAACATTCCATATCTTGATAGAGATTTGGGTTCCATTGATACATGAATTTGTTCAAGCTGGAGTTCAATATTTATAGTTTTTTCTCTTGATGTAAAATTTAAATGTGATGACACGTGCAAATCTTAGATACATGTTTGCTGAGTTTTGACAAGGGCATGATCATCACAACTCTGCTTCCCTCCATGGTCAGCAGATAGTCTTGCTCCCTACTTCCCTGAGGAAATAGAAGCCATAGGCAGGAATTCCTTGAACTTATATATGTATAGACAGTCATATCTATCCTTTTTTCTCTTCTTTCCATTATCATGGACAACATGTGCCTACCCCCATCTAAGGCCAATTTCGTCCCTTGGTTTTACTGTCTCAGAAGCCTTGCTCTATTGGATTATCCCTCTTATTCTCAACTTTCATTTCAAGGAATGAGCTTGTTTAAGTACTAATGCTCGATTCTTTTACCCCAGGGTCCTCACGTTTGCCACTTCCTTTCCTTAGCACACTTTCTTATTCCTTTTCTTTCACTTATCATAACTCCTACTCACCCTTCAGGTCTTTGCTTAGATTCTTAGATAGATAGGACTTAGATATTTACTTAGATATGACTCCCTTGACCTTCCGTCACTATAGAAGACACTATGGTAGAATCTATTGAAGTTCCTTTTTCATGACACTAAGCTTACCTGTAATTATTTATTCTATGTAGATCTTGCCCACAAGACAAACATGGTTTCTGCTCTCACAGTTTGTTGTTAAGTGCTACACCTCCAGTACTTTACATAGCACCTGGCAATTAAATATATGTTGCTTAATGAAATAATTTAAATTCAATCATATCATCATACAAAGTAGTATTTTTATTTAAAAAAAATTAATGTTTATTTACTTTTACTTTTAATGTTTGCTTAATGTTTATTTTACTTTATTTAATGTTTATTTACTTGAGAGAAAGACAAAGTGTGATCAGGGGAGGGGCGAAGAGAGAGGCAGACACAGAATCTGAAGCAGGCTCCAGGCTCTGAGCTGTCAGCACAGAGCCTAACGGGGGTCGAACTCACAAACCACGAGATCATGACCTGAGCTGAAGTTGGATGCTCAACCAACTGAGCCACCCAGGCACCCCAAAAGTAGTATTTTTAAGTGTCTTTTTTTCTTCATATATATATATTTTATTCTATTAAAATAAATACAATAAGCTATTGTAATCTTTTCTCGGATTGTATTAAATAAGAATGGCATAGTGACATTTTTGTTCATATAATGTCTTGTAATTCTGTTCTTAAAATTTCAATGAATGTCTTCCACATAGAAGATTCTCAACAAGAACTATTTCATAGTCATAAAAATCCTATAATATGGAAAGATCCTTAGCCTCTATTTCAATTTTCTCAGCTTACTTCTTAGAAGCAGGAAGAAAACCAAGTACTGTGGTATTTTTATGACTACATTAGTATTTCATTATTATCTTTTTACTTAGATCCCGGTGTCTTATGGCTAGAGACCACCAGTGGAGAGACATGCTGAAAATTCAGAATTCTTATCTTTAAATTGTGAAGGAGGATGATCATCTGTTAGTTTACATAACTACATTGTATAAATAGCTTAGCTTTTCTATGCAAACTTAAATTTATTCTGCATTCATTGATGGATACTAGGGGCTATATTACATGAGTTCTTCATGTATGTAACATTCATACATACATGTATAATTTAAACAAACGAATACACACAAACATAAAATTTGAGAATAAAAATATTTTATTTGGTTCATAAAATTAAAGATCTCTGTGTACAAATATAAATATTTCTTCTTATAAGCAGGTTCTACTGCCAGCCTTAAGTCGTGTTGACCCAACATAGCTCCTGTATCAATGTAAGTACAGCTAGAGGCTTCACAGCCCAGCCTCTTCTTGGAATCCTATTCAGATAAAACCAGAATAACAAACTAAACTAACTGAAAAGGCAATTCAAGTCTTTACTTATGTCTCCTGAAGCATGACAAAGCAAACTTCTTAAAATTCTCTTTCCCAGGGGTGCCTGGGTGGCTCAGTGGGTTGACCACCTGACTTCAGCTCAGGTCATGATCTCATGGTTGGTGGGTTCAAACTCCACATCAGGCTTTGAGCCGACATCCCAGAGCCTCCTTCCAATTCTCTGTCTCCCTCTTCTGCCCCTCCTCCTCCCCCTCCCTCTCCCCAAAATAAACATTAAAAGAAAAAATTTGGGGGCGCCTGGGTGGCTCAGTCAGTTAAGTTTCCCACTCTTCATTTTGGCTCATCATGATTGCATGGTTTGTGGGTTCGAGTCTGCATCAGGCTTTGGGTTGACAATGGGGAGCCTGATTTGGATGCTCTCTCTCCCTCTTTTTCTGACCCTCCCGCATTCTCTCTCTCTATTGGATAAATAAACTTTAGGAAAAAAAAATCTCTTTCCCAGCTGTATTTCACCACTCCAGTCCCTCAAACAGGAGCCACCTCCACTCTCTTCCTTCTTGTAAGTATAATTTAGCTTGTATGACTTTTTATTTTTCTTCTTCACCCTGGAGTTGAGGTATGTGTTAGAGAGTATGTCTGAGATGCCCAGAGGGGATCGGCCATGCTTAGCAAGTATCCGAATAGTCGCTTTTTTCAAGGAGCTAATGGACTGGAAATAAAAGGAACAATCAATAAGCACAGGGAGGAAAGCAACATAGCAGGTTACATAGTTACCTGCTGGCTGGTGTGATACAGACTGAGTAAAATTAGGGATTCCGAGATAGGCACGATCAGCATGGAGGGGAGTATAGAGGTGAGCCTGGCCTGGACAATGAATTACCTAATCAATAAGCATTTGTGGAGCCTCCTGACTAGGTTTCGTTATGGTGGCCCTTCTATGGTGTTTTCCTTTATAGTCGTGATTCCCTTTGGCTAGATAACATAGGGAAGGATCATAAAGTACAGTGGGCAGCTAAAAGCTTTTACAACGTTATTAAGAGGTGGTTTGGGATAATGAAGTAGTCTTTGAGGTTCCTTTAGACTGGAACCCGGGTGGCCTAGGTCCCAAGTGGCCTGACACTCCTCCAGTTTAACAGTCCAGAGGTGAAGTCTGGCTCAAAGCGCAGAGTAGTCTGGGGCACCTGCTCTCAGGAATCTCCACCTGGCCTCAGCCTGCGGGTCAGTCAGCCCAGGCTCCGGCCATCACCAGCTCAGGCCTTTGGCAGTCGCTCCGCCCACGCCCCGTCGCGGCCCCTCCCCCTCCTTGCCCTTCCGCGTGCCGCCATTTTCAACTACTCCTCCGCCTATTTAGGCCCTCCTCGGCTTCCGTCCCAGATGATCCCTCCCCGAAGCTGCCACCGCCTCCTCCATCTCCTGGAGCTGGAGCCACCTCCTCGGCCAGTGGCGTAGCCGGACTCTGCGTCGGGGCCAGCCAGATAGGGGCGGAGGTCCTGAACCCGGTCTCGAGTCGAGCGGGGGGCCATGGAGAAAGCGGCCCGAGGCGCTCTCCACACCGACTAAAGCGGGCCCGTTGCGGCTGCAGGCGCCATGGACCGAGCCCCCGCTGACCAGGTACGAGGGCTCGGGCGGCAGGCCCGGCCGGGTGCTGGGGGTCGCCGCTTCCTCCCCGGCGGGCCCTGGTCTCTGAACCTGGGCCCGGACGGCTGGAGCCCTCGAGTTCCTGCGGGTGCAGACTCCCCTCGCCTGAGAGCGGCGGCGCCCCACTCCAGCATTGTTCCAGATGCTGCCTCGGGCTCGGGGGCTTTTTCAGCCCTGGTTACCCCCTTCCGTCAGGGCTGGGGATTCGTTTTTGCCCCTCCTCCGTGGTTTGGTGGAAAGGGCCTGAAGACTCCCAAGTTGTCAGGGCTCTCCTGAGAGGAGGGTTTATAACTTCCAAGGAGTAATTCTCCCCCCACCCTTCAGTTCTGGAATGTATTTTCAAGGTGGAAAAGCTTTCGAAGGCTTCTCACCCGGAAAGACTTGTCAGAGAATGTGTGATAACTACAGATGCAGGGGAGTTACGGGTTTTTTAGAGCTACGTTCCATTGAGCAAAACATTGTTTCTCGTCGTGGTCTTAGGGAGGTGTTTCCTTTAAGATATGAAATATTATGGTTTTTCCCTGCCTTTCTGTCCATTTATCTTGCAAACATTAGTATTTTTTAAAAATTGAGCTTATATTTTAAGAATGTTTGATCCGAAGTGTGAATTCATTTCCGAGCCCGTTTTCATATTCACGGAGTTGTTCAATTAGTATTCTATTTTGTTTTTAAATGCGTTAAATTCTTGATTGTCCGTGCGAGTAGTTGCTGGAAGGCAGGGATGATGACAGTGTAAATAATCCAAAATAATAATTTTCCCCCCAAGGATGCTAGTATTTTCCATCCTTGAGACCTTTATGAAACGACTTAATTTGATGAAATCGAAGTTTATTCACTATGCATTCTCATCAGTTGAGGGCTTTGCCCAGTGATGAGCTAGGCAAATAGATGAAGGAAAAAGAGATTAGTGATTTGCATAATTATTTTACAAATAGATAATTAGTATCTGAATAAATGAGACAAGATTTCACAAATTGCTGTATATGTATATCTGTAGCTAGTCAAAGGCAATTCTGATTTTGAAATCGGTCTCTTTTTGCAGGCAGATTCCTAGTTGTGTATATTTGTTTTTACAAAAGCTTAAATTAAAGCTTTATGAAAATATGACTGAAAACACAAATGATTTTTATGAAATAATACCTGGACTTACCAAAGCAAAATTGATGGGAACTTCTTGGCTTTGCTGTGACCCAGAGTATTCTATGTGTAGCCTATATCCAATTTAATGAAAAATATTTTTTTAAGGCATCTATCAGAAATGCCTTTGATTTCAAAGCCTGACAATTGAATAGGAAATTTTCTTGAATGCTTTTCTTGTATGTGTGTCACTAATGAAAAGGTTAAACTCTTGGTCCTTCATCATGATGCCAGAACTGTAACCAGTAATGCTGCCATATGTATACTTATGGTTCCTTTTATCTTAGAGGAAATGTAATTAACTATTTAGCAAAGCTGTTTGTGTGTGATTATCTTAACAGCAAGTGCTATGAGCAAATTATTTAAACTAGAGAACCTATTTCTCTTTCATCCTACATCTTTCCAAAGTCCACAACCTATTAAAACCTTGTAGAAATCTAAGGAGTATAAAGAAATTGTGAATGTAGGTTTTCCGTTGAAGAATTCCTTTTTTACCTCTGGTACCTCCTGCCTCGTCCCCAGCCTAAACTTGAAGTAAGAGAATAATTCTAACCACTCTGTATTCCCGCGTGCTACGTACTCACAGGAAACAGACACAGAAAAGTGATGCTACTTTGCTCTGTTCAGGCTGTAAGCAGTTAATTCAGGGGTCCATGGATGACCTGGAAGGAGTGTGCTTCATTTTACATTAGCATTTTTCTGGGGCAAGTCTCCATTATTTTCATCATATTCTCAAAGGAATCAATCACTGAAAAAAGGCTAACAACCATTAACTTAATGGTAGATTAGGGGCTAGAACTGAGACTTCTCAGCTTTGTGAAGTTTTCTTTTTTTTTTTTTTCCAAGTTTCAGATATTTATTTTATTTTACTTTGTTCAGGTTTCAGATATTTATTTCCCTATGTTTCAGTTAGTTATTTATAGCTTTGTGGAGTTCTTGATTGTTTTCACTATACCATGAAGTAATGTAATGACTTTTTCAGGTTATGTGGAATATACTTTTATATTTTTACTAAAGAAGTGAATTTAGATAGGTAAAAGTCACTAAAAATATATGTGATGGGCGAATTTACATTTTCCCCTCACAAAATGTTTGTTTGCTTTTTCATTTGAAACCAGTGTTAGTTTATATTTTGAATTTTTGGGAATGCCTACAGCGTTAAGACTTATTATAATACTGTAGAAGTTAGCGATTCATAGAAATTTGGTTTTTTTTTTTTTTTTTTTTTTTTAATTTTTTTTTTCAACATTTATTTATTTTTGGGACAGAGAGAGACAGAGCATGAACGGGGGAGGGGCAGAGAGAGAGGGAGACACAGAATCGGAAACAGGCTCCAGGCTCCGAGCCATCAGCCCAGGGCCTGACGCGGGGCTCGAACTCACTGACCGCGAGATCGTGACCTGGCTGAAGTCGGACGCTTAACCGACTGCGCCACCCAGGCGCCCCGAAATTTGGTTTTTAAAAAACAATACTTTGTGTAAACTGAGCATTTCATGTTAACCTAATTGAAGTCCTTGGAGTATTGCACAAGTATAGTTTTAATTTTTTTTTTTAATGTTTATTTTTGAGAGAGACAGCCTGCCTGCGCAAGAACCTGTGTGTGTGTGAGCAGGGGAGGGGCAGAAAGCGAAGGAGACACAGAATCCAAAGCAGGCTTTAGGCTCTGAGTGGTCAGCCCAGAGCCCGACGTGGGGCTCAAACTCACAAACTGTGAGATCATGACCTGAGCTGAAGTCGGATGCTTAACCCACTGAGCTACCCAGGCACCCCTACAAGTGTAACTTAAAAAAAAAAAAAAAAAAAAAAAAAAAAAAGTATGTTTTGCCTGAAGCCATTCACGTTGCTGTACTTGAATTACCGTTTTTAAACATTTATTTTTATTTATTTATTTTTTTTTTATGTTTATTTATTTTGAGAGAGAGAGCATGAGCAAGGGAGAGGCAGAGAGAGAGGGAGAGAGAAAGAATCCCAGGCAGGCTCCATGCTGTCAGCACAGAGCCCAACACAGGGCTCTATCTCATGAGCAGTGATATCATGACCTGAGCCAAAATCAAGAGGTGGACGCTTAACCAACTGAGCCACCCAGGCATCTTAAATTACCTCTTTTTTAAAAAAATAAAATAAAATCTTGATATAAAAGAACAAATTGTATCTATATTGATCAAGATTATAATAAGTAAGTTACTGGGAATGCATGCTAGATAATAGTCTTAATTGCAAAAGTGACTATTTGAAAGAATGTTATAATCAGAAGAGGATATTAGAAGTACTGTTTTATAAAAAGACTGTGTTAAATCAAAACTAGTAGCTTAATTTTAACTGCCAGAGTTAGGTGTTCTAAGAACAGATACTAGTTGGTATAATGCATTATTATGGTTGGTATAATAATATTATGGTTGGCATAATGCATTATTAGTTGGTATAATGCATTATATGTTATAATATGCACATATGATACCAAAAAATAATTTTTTTGGTCCTTAAAAAAAAGTTGGTGTAAAGGGATGTGAGGAATAAATGATGGAGTTCATTTGTTTATAAAGGCTTAATGTTTCTGTTTTTAGGAAACATTTAGGAAACATTCTTCTGGGCTTAGAAGAGACAGAACATTTGAAGTTTGCAGTTTCTTTTGTATTATCAAATAATTCAAACATTGGCTTAATTTTTAGTACATTAACATTAGATGAGTTCTTTTATAAGAATTTACAAAACTATTGATCACCAATGTCTTTAACTCTTAGAAAAGCAAACATGTAGCAAATATATATGACTTCATGCAAAATGCTGTTCATGGATAAAGATACAAAATCATCTGGCTTGTAATTCTTTCCTTTAAATAATAAACTTCAAATAGTATCTGCATTGTAAACTAGATGTATTCTAAATAAGTTACTATAAAACATTATTCAGTAATACTTGTAGTTGGCCTTTATGAATATCAGTAAATGATATGTCTTAACAGATTTTAAAAATAATACTTTTGTAGTCAGAAAGAAAGTTAATAATGCTCATTTAGTGAAAGTGACCTTTAGAAATTTAAAGACATTTTTCCTTAAGCCCTTAAATCAAAGAGGAAATAAAAAAGTAGAATTATGGATTATTGAAAAAGTAGTAAAATACTACATATAAAAACCTATGGGATATGGCTGAAGCTATACTCTGAGGCAAATGCATAGTCATAAATGCTTTCATTATTAAACATTTTAAAAGGTAAATAAAAATTAAGCATTCAGGACTAGATGTAGCGAGAAAACCCTATCAAAGCAAGAGAGAAGAAGAAATATAAAACCAGAAATTAGTAAGTTAGATAATCAAAAACCAGTATTAAATTTGGAAAGCTGGTTTTTCGGAAAGTACTGTCATGTTTTAATAGGATTAGGTGTGGTCTATTTTAAGAAAAGATGAAAAGGTATGAATAGTAAATCAAGTGAGCCATCTAAGTTAAATATTTTGATTTTTTTCTCAATATTTTCTTGAGTCTTGCAAAACTTTTGTTTATAACTACTGCAATTAATTTGGCAAGTGTTTACTTTCCATATAAGCCATTCCAATCAGAAACAATACAGCCAGCAGGTATCTCTTAAGCATTAGTCATTTTTTCCTTTAGAAGATGTTTTTCTTTAGCCATGAGATGTAAAATATCTTAATGTTTGCTATGTCATGTTTCTACCTTAACATAGAAAGGATGCAGAGGGTTTCCATGATCATATTTTTTCTGTAGGTGTAAAATTCTGAAAGTTCACTGTGGGAGAGTGCCTTATTGTGTTCTACTTCAGTTTTGATTCTAAGTGGGTGTTTTTTTCTATTGCTTAATCTTGGAAAAATATATGCTCTGTTCTGGAGGTTCTCAGAGGAGTTTAGTGTGCATTTTCTGCTGTTGTGTGCTTCGTAGTAATGTTTGCCCCTTTCCCCTAAACCAGTCTACTACAGTGCTCTTTCCAGAACATGTACCCCATGCATATTTGTTGAATTTATATAGGCTGTCAGTGATTTCAATGTGTTTGCTTAATATACTCTTTTAAAGAAGGTTTTTATAGTTTCATGTTCTGATAAATTCTTGAGTTTTCTAGATTATTCACATCAAAGAAGTTTTATTATTGACATTTGTTTTAATATATGCTAAATTTAAAAGGAATGTGAAACTGCCTAAGTTTCCCCTCCCCCCCCCCCCCGTACAGTTTTCTGGGATTATTATGATTTTTCATTAATTTGGAAAATTCTGAAATAACTTCTGAAAGATAAAGATAATTTTACTTATGTAGATTTTTTTTTAAAGTAAATAGTAGTACAGGAATAGACTTTGTGTGGTTTAAACTTATTTTATATTTATATTTACTTTAAGGAGACAACTCCCTGTTATAAAATTTCTGATTTCTAAAAGATAGATCTTTGAAAAATAAAGACTAAAAAACAAATTCAAACTGAGGAATATCATTATATGAAGTAGTTTCGTTTTTTTTTCATTTTTTCATAATGTTTTGTTGTCCACCATGTAGGACATTTTTCTTTGATTTCTATACTAACATAATTGAAATACTGCCAGAATTTGTTGCTTACTTAACATATTGCCTATATGGACGTTATTATGTGGAATTTAAGAGTAGTTCGGGATCATAACATTACTTTTTAGGACTGAGAATAGCAGATGCTTCATTTTAGTGTATGATACTGAAGTCCCCAAAGTCACAACAAACAATTTTTAAGACCATACAGAGTTGTAACTATAGGAAAAAGTTTGCCAGTCTGTTCCTACTAGTGACATCTTCTGTTTGTGCAGCTGTTGACTACAGCAGCTTTTCTTTTTTGCTAAAAACAAAGAATCACTTCAGTGTTTGTGAGTTTTATTGTTGAACTCTGATATTAGAATTGGACTGAGAATAGAAATCATTGCAAACTTTAATATTTAAGGGTATATGCGGTGTATATGTACAGATACCAGTTATAAGTTATACATGCCACATTTTGGAAAGCGGGTTGATAAGTTGATAAAACTGTTATAAAGTAAAATGACACTAAGTATAAAAACTTGTTGCAACTTTTGACAAGCAAGAATTTGAATTTGTTATTACCAGTGTACTTTATGAGTTGGTCTTTGGCAGGAGATGTCAGGAAACTTGGCGATCTTTAAATTATCTTACTTCTTTCTATTAGTATTTTGTCTTTTTCATATAGAAATTTTATGTAATCATGTTCCTTGTTTTTAAAAAGAGTCTTAATGCCTTCTAATACAGATTTATAAAATTGTTCAGAGAGTTATATGTTCAAAGGACTTTTTGATTTTTCAAAGAAATCCTAAAAATTACATTTTTAGTGTCCTTAAAATGTGATTTAAGTTTTCCCTCTCTTTATGCCTATGCATGAACTATATAAAGCAGGTTTCCATTATCTGTGCCTTATTGTTGAAAATCAGCTTTCCCCCCCATTTTCGGCCCATTTATTACATTGATATTTTATACCTTACATGAATAATTTTTGAATTCTGATGATTATCACAGTGAAAATTAGTGACTTAGGCTATTTAAGCATTTGAAGGAATTTTTGCTTCCAATATTGAAATTCAAGAAACCAGCTTCAGCTCATAGATACTGTATTTGTAGTGCAAGTTCTGTCTCTATTTCTGATTTGGTTAATACTATAAAAGTAGATTTTAAAGTTAAATCAGGTAGGAAGGTTATTGAGTTAATACTGCTGTAAATAGTTCAGATTGCTTCTTCCTCTCCACCTTTTTTTTACAAGCATTCTGAATATTTCTAGGGGATTCTTTTTAGAGAATATTTTTTTTGAAGAAAAGTTGCCTATTCTATGGAGCATATCAAGTCTTCAGATTTTGTCTTCAGATTTTCTTGGATTTGTTACTGATTTCTTTTGTGAGAAACATGCCTGAAATTTATTCTAGGAGCTCTGCCTTGCTCAGAGCTTCCAATAAATTCCACCCTAGTGGGTTTGTTGGGAAAAAGTTCTAGTTAGGACTGTTGCTTTGTAATTGATTTCAGTGCTTGAAACATTGGATTGCATTTCACTTACTGGTTTCTTAAAGATTTAGTATCTTTTTAGATTGTAATATTTATGTGGTTTTTAACATTCTACTTTTGCAAAATGTGGTTATAGATTTTTTTCTTTTTATAATTAAAAAATTGTTAAATACAGAAGGAAAACTGCATAAAAACAATGTACAGCTTAA
This sequence comes from Puma concolor, assembly GCF_028749965.1. Taxonomy (NCBI): domain Eukaryota; kingdom Metazoa; phylum Chordata; class Mammalia; order Carnivora; family Felidae; genus Puma; species Puma concolor. Next base: position 94,269,273 of record NC_141672.1, on the reverse strand, counting down.
TGAATTATATATAAAGCGAATGCCTGGTAATTATCACCCAAGTGAGGATATAGAGCTTTGCCAGGCACTCAGAAGCTCTCTAGTGCCTCCTGTGATCACAACTCCCTTTCATAGGAGTAATTTCATATGAGTAATTCCTAACTTCACCTTAGTGGATCTTATTTATTTGTCTTTATAGTTTTGTCACCCACATATTCCTCCTAAAATACTTGAGTTTTTAAAATATATCTTATAAGTTTCTGTAGATTTTTTTATAAGAAACGTTACATGGGAATGCAAGCTGGTGCAGCCACTCTGGAAAACAGTATGGAGGTTCTCAAAAAATTAAAATTAGAACTACCCTATGGCCCAGCAATTGCACTACTAGGTATTTATCCAAGGGATACAGGTGTGTTCTTTCGAAGGGACATATGTATCCCAATGTTTATAGCAGCACCATCAACAATAGCCAAAGTATGGAAAGAGCCCAGATGTCCACCAGTGGATGAATGGATAAAGAAGATGTGGTGTGTATATATATACAGTGGAGTATTACTTGGCAATCAAAAAGAATGAAATCTGGCCATTTGCAACTATGTGGATAGAACTGGAGGGTATTATGCTAAGTGAGATTAGTCAGAGAAGGACCTGTATCATATGACTTCACTCATATGAGGACTTTAAGAGACAAAACATGAACATAAGGGAAGGAAAACAAAAATAATGTAAAAACAGGGAGGGGGACAAAACAGAAGAGACTCTTAAATATGGAGAACAGACAGAGGGTTACTGGAGGGGTTGTGGGAGGGGGATGGGCTAAATGGGTAAGGGGCATTAAGGAATCTACTCCTGAAATCATTGTTGCACTATATGTGAACTAAGTTGGATATAAATTAAAAAAAATTTTTAAAAAAAGATATAAAATAAGCTAAAATGGGAGTTCTGGATTCCTTCAGTTTACTCAAGTTATCTACTGGAAAACTGAAATACTCATTCTTTTTCTCTCAGTTTAACTGTGAAAAGTTTTTCATTAATTGTAGACACTTTCCTTCTTTTTTAATTAAACCATACTAATCTAATTTCCTAAAATGGACAGAAATAGTCTATTTTTTAGACTATTCAAACAAGTATAAGGTGATTATCTTCAGAACTCTGTTTAATGATTTTTCCCCTCAACAAAATTAGTTAAAAGCATGTTGTTTTGTCTGAAGAGCTAGTTTTCTTACTGTCAGCCTTATTTTTGGACTCAAGTCTGACTGCCTTACACTCTTTATTGTTTTAACAGCTTTGGTTATGTAAGAAATGATTTCATTAAAATGCAGCAACTTTTGATATGTTTTCTCCTGTTTTATTTGATATCTTTGCCTACCATATTTGGTTATTTTAATTTGACATCGCTGTTCCTTTGGATGTTTTGTAAATACTGAGGAGATCTAATTACTGTTTGTAAACACTGAGTCTTCTGTTGTTAAATCGTGAATTAGTATTAAGTTTTTTGCTCATGTATTAATAGTGTGTTTTACTTTCTTTTTGAAGAATGTCAAGCTGTCAGCTGAGGTAGAGCCATTTATTCCTCAGAAGAAAAATCCTGATACATTTGTGATCCCTATGGCACTTCCAAATGATAATGGAAATGTTTCTGGTGTAGAACCAACTCCAATTCCAAGCTACCTGATTACTTGTTATCCATTTGTGCAGGAAAACCAGTCCAATAGGTAATTTGTTTATTATTATTTTCTTTTTCATGGGGGTGGGTAGGGAAATACAGCAGTTGGAGAGGCATACTTTTTAATTTTTCCCTTTTCTATTTTTTTTTTTTTTTTTAGGTTTAGTATTATTATTTTTTAGTAATCTTTACACCCATCCTGGGGCTCAAATTTACAAGGCCAAGGTTAAGACTTCCATGCCTCACCAACTGGAGCCAGCCAGGCACCCCACCTTTGGTGCCTTTTAAACATTAGCTGTTTCTCTTTTTTAAGAGAAGTAAATAAAACCAAATGATGTAGAAATTTGAAAATTATTAACATAGATTGTTTTCTCAGTCTTTCTAAGAGGGAATGGAGTTTTTTGGGCATATCTTCAATAATAAGTCATTAAAGTTAGTTTGAAATAAATTGGTACAAAGGGAGGAAGAATTTTTCAGAAAGAGATGAGCAGAAACCCTTTTTTTAAGATTAGGTATCTAATCACAATTTCCAGGACAGTCTGGCATGAGAAGAAAATACCAAGGGATAGTCCTTAACATTGAAGCTTTTATGGTTAACATATATTTCTAGGCCCTGATTCTAGTTTAAATTTAGCTTCTGTGCTATAGTCACAGGGTGATTTAGCAGAATGCTTGCAATTCAGATAATGTGTGACCTAGTGGTTAGGGTGTAACTTGTTATAGTCATGATAGCCTTTTTAACCTTGTTTAGACTGAGTGATTAGTACTTCATTGGTGTAGTTCATTTTGTTGCTGTCTAAAAGTACTTTCAGCCTCTTTCGAGTAATATCACACATAGAAAATTAGGCATCTCTAGCATTCTGGGATCAATGGATGATGGGGTAGCTGGGCTCTAGCCTCTGTCCCATCACCCTGAAGGCAAAGGCAATCTAGACCTCTTTAAGCCATCATGTGGCACACTAGTGTGTCAGGGCACATTCTTTCAGATATTCCGAATGTGAGAGATATGAGACCAAGAACTATTGTATCAGATATTATTAAATATTCTAGTTAATAATCTCTAAAATTATAGTATTGGGGATTGGACAAAGAGTAGGGGATCCTTTTCAATTGAAGTTAGCATTATATCACAAAATTTTGACCTATATTGGGCTGTGTTCGAAGTGACTTATAAGCCAAATGTAATAGTGCTATTTTTGCATTTGATAAAATGGCCAAATGTAAAGTATGATTAATTTTTCTTACTGTACCAAATAACCTTTGAGAATTCATGAGTAAATAAGCCAGCAGATTATTTAAAAATATTTTTTAAATTATGGCAGTGAACATTTATCCATTGCACTTTGTTGTGGGAGTAGTGAGGAAAAGCTCAATGCTCCACCTCCCCCATGACCCCTCATTCTTCAGCAATCTTCTGTAAGAACTGCTGAGAAATGAAGAATCTTGCTGATGCTTTGTAGGAATTGCACTAGAGAAAGCTCTAATGTTAGGGATAAGATGGCAGTGGACAGGCTTGCCTCTTCTTTTCTTTCCCTTGGACCTGAAACCTGCTTCCATTGCCACTGGGGGAAGCCTGGAGAAGAGCTTGACTTGGCCAAATGGTTGGGGCAGTATGGAAGAGGAGTAGGAGGCCAGGGACTGAGCTGAAGAATGAGAGGTGGAAGAATCAGATCACTCACTGTCATGATCACCTTACACAGTGATCACCTTACTCTGCTTTTTGCAGAAGGCTGTCATAGTTAGCATTGGATGGGAAATTTGGACCGCCTTTGTTGGCAGATACAGTGGCTAGATATTTAACTTCTAGGCAGAAATACCTTGAGGGGGTTGACTTATAAATAAGAACGGTATGTAGTTTTAAAATTTTGGAATGCAATAACACTATCAGGTTGAATTCCTTTATACTGTCATTTAAGTTGTTATTACACATACTTAAAAATCTGTAATTACAGCAAAGAAATTTATTAGATGATAATTTTATCTTTTTTATTATGAGGCCACTGTTCTATACCTTTTTTTTAAAGCAAATTAAATAGATTGTGCTTTAGTATTACTTTTAGACTTGTCAATAGATGTGTTCTGTTTTCATTTGATTTTAACAGACAGTTTCCATTGTATAACAATGATATGCGATGGCAACAGCCCAATCCAAATCCTGCTGGACCATACCTTGCCTACCCCATTATATCAGCTCAGCCACCTGTTTCTACAGAGTATACATATTATCAGCTGATGCCAGCACCATGTGCCCAAGTTATGGGATTCTATCATCCTTTTCCTACACCTTACTCCAACACCTTTCAGGCTGCAAATACTGTAAATACCATAACCACAGAATGCCCTGAGCGTCCAAATCAGCTTGGACAAGTCTTCCCATTGTCCAGTCATCGAAGCAGAAATGGTAACAGAGGACCAGTTGTACCAAAAGTAAGTGACTTCTTTTGATTGGCTTTTATGTTTGATATTTCTGTTGTTAATAATAATGTAAGTAATTGCTACTTGTATTGATTAACCTTTAATGCCGAATTTACTCTAAAACATTTCATTCACTAATATAAAATAGTCAAGGGTAGAGCATTTATAATTTTTCCTGTTTTTTATTGTGCCTTATTCTTAATTGATGATATGATTTACAGTTATCTTCAGGTTCCTTTAGAGAGTTGTAAATAATTATAATACACAAATATTTCCAAATTATTTTAATTTAGTGATAAAATTGCATAGTGCCACCAGTGTTTCTAAGTGGTTAGTTTGGATCCTATGCTAGTGGTATTGAATGACTAATGCACTTCATATATTTCAGTCTTCAGAAATCAGATGATACTGTCTGGTTATCAGATACTATTAAATCCCTTCAACTTCATTGTTTCTATTCTGTGAATTTTTAGTAGCAATAGCACTTTGTTATTCAAGTGTTGCTTTGCTATGTTATTGAACACAGGGTCTCCTAGGGCTGAAGAAAATGATAGATAAATGTGTGAAGCCACTCTTAGTCAAGATCATCCTTTTGACTAAATTAAAAACAAAAAAATGAGGGAGACATGAAGATCTTGAAAACACAGGAGATTTAAGATTTATTGTAGGTAACTGTTTCTTAACTAAAAGGTTACCTTTATATTGAGGCCTTAATATCAAAGCAAATAAGAAAAACCATGTTTCTTCTCAGTACTTTTTAGCTAATTGAAGGCAGAGTGATTTCTTAGATGCATCTTACGACTGTTTCATTAAGGAGTTGATGCTTTCCTAGATTCCATTAGACCAGCTTCTTCAGTGAAAAGTCTTTGCTGTCCTCTGCCATACTTTTCACACATTAAAATACAAACATGCAGCAGAGGTTGCTTTAAAAAGCTTTTAGTCTTTGTTCATGGAAATACTGGGTCAAGGGAAATACTTTTGGGACTTCTGAAGAATGTAAAATAAAATAGTAGTATATAACTTTTAGATGTTGAAGAAACATAATTTCTCAAATTACATTTCTAGCACTTGAATTTAGGAAGTTAAATTCAGAGTTCTATTATATAAATCACACCTAGGTGATGAATAGTCAGATTAAAAAAGTGAAGGAAAGAATCAGCCTTTTTATATTTTCTTTTTAAGCTCTAAAGCAGAAATTATTTTTGTACTTTTTTGCCATCATGAAAGTAAAATTTATCCCTTGGATAAGCTACTACCCTTTCTGTTACCCTTCTAAATAAAAACTTACAGCCCCTTATATGATATTATATTCCTATTATTTATTACTGATTGAGAAAAATATAAACTGCAAGTAACAGTTAAAAATGAATTAATAATTTATTAGTCATAGTGTTAACGATTATTTGAAAAACAGTATTAAATTGTGTGTACAATACCTTATTTAATATATTATGATTAGCTACAGATAATTTCATGAATTCCTAACACGGTAACCCTCTTTTTCCCCATGGGTTGGGAGCCACTAATTTAGAACATACATTTAGGTGTGTTATATAGTGGGTATGTATTTTATACTGTTTATTTAGTACATTGAATAGGATTTTAAATTATTATTTTTATTTTTTTGGTGCTTAAATCAGCAACAGCTTTTACAACAGCACATAAAAAGCAAAAGGCCACTGGTGAAAAACGTAGCTACTCAGAAAGAGACAAATGCAGCAGGTCCTGATAATCGATCAAAAATTGTGCTTCTGGTAGATGCTTCACAGCAAACTGGTAAGGCAAGGGTTCTTACATATACATCACTGATTTTTATCTGTTGTCATGTATTGACTTTATAATTATGGTCTGTACCACTTCTCAGGATTCTAGACTTTCATCCATTTATCCTGCCACTTTGTGAAATTCTCTAGCAAGGATAAAAGCAGTCCATCTTTGTAATGTTCTGTCAACTTGCTTCCTGGCTAATGTGCAATTTTTGAGTAGGGTTTGAGGTGTCCTTATTCCGTTAGAGTAGTGGAGCATTTCAGAAATCAGAGATAGAATTTTGCAGACATTGTAGGAATTTGAGGACTCATTTTGGCAGAGGTCAAAATTGTATGTTTTTTTTTATAACTAGGTTAAAACCCTTTATAAAATATTCTAATATTGTATAGTATCTTTATAGGAAGAACTTGGCAAGTTTTCTATGCCATATTTTAGCATAGATCTGAACCAAACCTGTGAGTGGCACCTGTATCCTGTCAAGCAAATAAAAATTTTGAGCTAGTTGGAAATCATTTTGTCCAGGGTTTTTTAGAGGACTAAATAAACATTAAGAAAGCTTTATCCTGGTAAGAGATAAAAGTAATAGTCTTATAATATTCTAGCTATTTTCTAGTTTGTATCATTAAATTCCAATTTGTATCTTTGATCTTAGCTTAATAGCTATAGAGTAGATAACTATCTCTTCTCACCCATTGTCTTTGACACTAGTAAAAATTCTTGTTAATGATCCAAGACCAAGAATTAGATCTATTCAAAGGCACATTTACTTTTTACGCCTCTATAATCTCCACATCTGTGCAATTTGGTCTGGTTTAAAATAAATTTATATGCAAATTTATGTATGTTTGTATGCAGGGAAAGGGCAGAGAGAGAAGGAGAGAGAGAGAGAGAGAGAGAATCCCAAGCAGGTTCTGCTCTGTCAGCACAGAGCCCAACTCGGGGCTCAAACTCATGAACTAACTGTGGGATTATGACCTGAGCCATAATCAAGAGTTGGTCGCTTAACTGTCTGAGCCACCCAGGCACCCTGTGCATACTTTCTTTCATTTGGGCTGTACCTTTTCTTTAGACATGAGTTCAGTTATTTTTTTACAATTGCTTAGATCTCTTAGGAGTCAGAAAGGATCTGGGAATCCGTTAAAAAGCAATCTTACTGGTAGTACAGTCATTGTATGTAGTTTGTAGCTCATAAAGCAGTGAGATTAACAGACTAACAAATGCTTGGAGTGGCTTTAGAAAAGGAACACAATGTAACATATTACACAGCTTTCTATGTTGCAGTTGTTCCTAGTCAGAAGGACTTCTACCTGCTTTTAACACTGGGACTGCTTTAAAAGTCCTTACTTCTTTAGTTTGCTCATTAAGTGACCACAAAGACAGTATTCTGAAGCATAAGAATTAGAAAATGAAAAGATGACCCATTAGCAAAACAAAAAGCAATCTACTGAATGGGAGAAGATATTCGCAAATGATATATCCAGTAGGGACTAATATCCCAAATATTTGCTCAATACCAAAACAAAATAAAACAAAACCCCAGATAATTGACTTAAGTGGACTAGAAGACCTGAATGGACATTTTTCCAAAGAAGATATAGGGGTGCCTGGGTGTCTTAGTTGAGCATGCGATCCTTGATTTTGGCTGAGGTCACGATCTCAGGGTTATGGGATCAAGCCCCACATTGGGCTCCTTGCTGAATGTGGAGCCTGCTTAAGATTCTCTCTCCTCTCTCCTCTCTCTCTCTCCCTCCCTCCCTCCCTCCCTCCTTTTCTCCTCTCCCCTGCTTGTCCCTCTCTCTCTAAAATAAAAAAACAAAAAACCTCATAACCCCCCAAAACCACAAAACAACCCCCCCAAAAAACCCAAACCAAAATAAAGAACAAAGCAAAAAGCAAAAACAAAGATATACAAATGGCCCATAGACACATGAAAAGATGCTCAGCATCACTAATCATCAGGGAAATGCAAATCAAAACCACAGCAAGATATCACCTTACACCTGTCAGAGTGGCTAGAATCAAAAAGACAAATAACTAGTGCACCTGAAGATGTGAAGAAAAAAGAATTCTTATATACTGTTAGTGGGAATGTAAATTTATGCAGAAAATTATAACTTTATAATAGGACATTTAAAAAAAGCAACCTGTTCATATAGGATGATTTGACACTGCAAATGTCATTTTTGCCTAAGTCAGTCTGTAGATTCTGTGTAGTTCTTTTTTTTTTTTAATTTTCTTTTTTCATCCTGTTTATTATTTGTGTCCCATTGCCAGATCACTCTAGAGTACTGATAGAATATAAACTCCAAGAAAGCAATAATTTTAGTTTGTGTTATTCACTTAAATCCCAGGACAGTGGTCAACACATAATTGCTAAGTGAGTGAAAGAATTAATAAGTATAAAAGAATAAATGAATGAATGACAACTCATGAGCTGAGGCTGGAGAGTTAGAGGCCAGATGATTTAGGGCTCATAAGTCAGGTTATGTGATTTCGATCTTGTTGTGAATGCAATAAGAAGTCATCAAAGGTTTTTAAGTGGGGAATGATATGGAGACAATAACCCGACTTTCTCCATGGCTCCAGTCAGGATGATGGTTGTGAAGCTAGCAGTATAGTTCTAATCAAAATCTCAATAGGAAATTTTGGGAAATTTGACAGACTAATTCTAAAAGGATCATCTGAGAAGAAAAGAACTTTTCTTCTAAATATCAAGACCTATTACATTATCTTAAATTGTTATATAAAAAATACAGTATGCAAAATGCAGCATGTGAAAATTAGAACAGGGGACCCAGAAACAGAGTCATATGTATGTGGAAACACATATGGAAAATGACAGAGATAGCATTACAGATAACGTACAGCCCATGCAAATCTACTTCAGGTGGATTAATGACAAATGGGAAACCACAGTAGAAGAAAATACAGGCAGATATCTTTATGACAGCAGGAAGGGAACTAATTCTGAAATAAATTCTGTCAAAAGTGAGTGAAAGAATTAGCCACAAAACTGGAAAAGATTTTTGCCATGCCTGTAAGTGACAGAGTATTAGTATGAAGACATAAAAAATTCGTATGAACAATAAGAAAATGATCCCACATTACTCTCAGGACCCTTGGGACACAGTACCAGGGGGATGAAACAATTTGGCAGGACTGTAGGAATTTTTCCTTTGACCCAATTGTTCCTCTCCTATGAATGTATCCAAAATGGATGTATTTCCCTAAAAAGAAAAGGGACTGTTTGATGAAAGATCCAAATTGCAGTAGCACACTGAAAGCTTCCTAATGTTTAGTAACAGGCAACAAGTCAAGAGAAGTGCAGGACATCCATTCTGGAATAATATGGAGCCTTCTTACATTATAATTATGAAGAACGTATGTGTAATATTAAATAGCACAACTCATATAATTGTATTGATGCTTTGTAAAAATTATAGGCAGAAATGTGGAAAAAGGAAAATTGTTATTTGTTGGGTTGGGAGGAAATTGTAGAAGGTTTTTTTTAATAATGTCTTTTGATTACAATTTGTGAAATACAAAATAAGAGACAACTCACTAGAAAAATTGGTAGGAGTCAAACAGTTCAAAAGTAAAATTAGGTATTTCACAGAAGGGAAAAAATTAGTGGCTAAAAGCATGAGAAAAGATATCAAACCTCATTATTAGGCAAAAAAATATGAATGAAAAACCCACAGTGAGCTGTCTCTCTATATCTAACAGCAAAAATTATGGCCTAGAAGATAGTATCAAGTATTTGTGAATATGTGAATCATTGTGGATATTTATATCCTGCAGTTGGGCTGTAAACTGTTTCAACAGTGTGACTGAAAATGATTTGGCATTACAAAGTAAAGTTGAATATGTGTATCCCATAAGGCCTGGCAGTATTTACTGTAAAAAAACTTCCATATTCACACAAACACATTCAAATATATGTATAAAAATGGTTACAGCACAGGGCACCTGGATGGCTCAGTAGGTTGAGCATCTTGATTTTGGCTCAGGTCATCATCTCACAGGTTCGTGAGTTGGAATTCCACATCAGGCTCTGCACTGACAGTGTGGAGCCTCTCTAACCACCCCACCCCTAAAAAATAAATAAACATTAAAAAAAAAAGAATGGTTACAGCAGTATTACTCAATAATGCAAAACCCCAGAACAGCCCAAGTATCCCATCACTGGTACAAAGAATAAGTAATATATGGTATGGTATATTCATACACGGGCATCCTAGATTTTAATGATATTAATGAATTACAGCCACATGCATTGGAATGTCTAAACTAATGATGGGGAATGGGGCAGGACTGGGAAGCAAATCGCAAAAGAAAATGGACAGTATTTCATTTTTATAAAGCTGAAAGTGCAAAATCACATGATTTATGTTGTAGGAGTGTAAAAATCCATGAAAAAGCTATATTAAAAAGTGAGGAAGTGGTAAATCCAGAATTCCAAATAAATGTAACCCTGGGGGAGGAAGAAGATGCAGTGTTGGTGGGGGCATGCAGTGGACTTCAAAACGATTGGTGATGTTATTTTTCTTAAGTGGGTACTGGTGGTTTGTTTTAATATTTCTGCAACTACTTTATTCTCTTTTCATAATATATGCATGTCGTAAACCAACTTGTTGGAACATCGTATCTTTTGAGCTTTTCAAAAAAGGTTTTGCTTTTTTCCTCCATTTACCAAGTTAGATACCTTCATTTTCTTATGACCTTAATGATAATTTAACAAGAATTTATCAACTTGATCCTCACAAAGAGATGTCACACCTTCCTTGCTTTATAGATTTCCCGTCAGATATTGCTAACAAATCTCTCTCGGAGAGCTCTGCCACAATGCTCTGGAAGTCCAAAGGCAGGAGGAGAAGAGCATCCCATCCCACTGCCGAATCCTCTAGTGAGCAGGGGGCTAGTGAAGCCGACATTGACAGTGATAGTGGCTACTGCAGTCCCAAACACAGTAACAACCAGCCTGCTGCAGGGGCTTTGAGAAATCCGGAGTCTAGCACCATGAATGTATGTAACACTGCCTTGATTTCTTTATCAGTCATCTATGTCAATATCTTTGTATCCTCGCTAAAGATTAAGTATCTATTTTCATTAACAATTCCTATAGTAATAGAATGGATCAAAATGTATTCTGTATATTAATATGAATAATATTTATGAATAAATATTTTTTCTAAGATTATGATAAGCATGCTTTACACTAGACTAAGTTATGAAACATTTTGCAAGGCATATGGTGTTGACTCTTAAGCAGAAAATAATTATCTTTTTTGTTTTTATTTTTAGCATGCGGAATCATCTATATGTACAGGTACTTATTTTTTGCATAGTGTTTTTGCTATACTTTCTTCTTTATCCATGTCAAAGTTTTGCTTTTAAGCATGAAGCTTGCTGATGCTACAAAAATACTAGAAATCTTCCGGAGAGATTCACATAACTTTGAAAGTACAGATGTTGCGAAAAAAAAAAAAAAAAATTTAGTAATCTTCCAGAGAGATTCACATTACTTTGAAAGTACAGATGAAAATTGAGAAAATGTCAGCCGGAGGTATTCTGCGAGATGGCAATTGTATTGCTAAGAACTGGAATACCACTTAAAGTTTGTAGAGAAATTTCCAGTATTAGTTTATAGTGACTGAATTTCAATACATGAAGTTAAGGGATAATTTACGTTTTGGCATTTTTCATAAATAAATACTTTTTTTAAATCTTATTGGTTACAGGTGGTGTAAATTGGTCGAATGTAACTTGCCAGGCAACTCAGAAAAAACCTTGGATGGAAAAAAATCAGACATTTTCTAGAGGTGGAAGGCAGACTGAACAAAGAAATAATTCACAGGTAATTTCAGTTAGGTTGGAGAAATTTGATTAGTGTGAGATGAATTATTGTAAATGGTATAGTGGTCTTGAAGAGCAGTGTCCTTAATTTTTGGAGTTGTGTGTTGAATTATAGTAATAGTAAAATACCATGATATCTAACTTTAAAATGGCTTAGCTAATAAAATTAATACTTAAGTAATGAAACAAAATGGGAAAATGTTGACTCTAAGTGGCATGTATATAGTTATATGTTCCGTTTTGTACTTAACTGTATTTAAGAAATATATTTGTATATTTCATATTTTTAAAGGAGAATGAATATCTTCTAGGCATGCTTCATCTGCCATGACTTTTTTACCCATATAAAAAATTTAAAAGCATTTAATGCCATAAATATTGATTATTTGAACTTTAGAACTGTGGTCTTGTTCATACGGCTTTACTTGACCATGAACACCACAAGCTACACGCTCTGTGCTTGTTCTAGTGCCATAGAGATAGCCGCCTCATGCTGTGATGTGGGAGAACAATATCTACCTGGAGTACAGCAGAGCACGTTACATACTGCCACGGATTTTCAGGAACTGTCTTCCTGCGTTGGTTGTATGTGAAATCAGGGAGTTGTTTGTTGGTCAGCATTTTTCTTTTTCAGTTTGTAGATAGACTGCTTGGATTCCTTAAATCTAGTTAAGGCATTATGAGTATCCTATGAATAGATCTGTGGATGAACTGAAATAAGAGTAAGTTACTAACGGATTAAGTAGACCAAATACTTGCCTGCTCATTTGCTGAAATGAAGTGCTTCATATGCACCCTAATGTCAGGAAAACAAGCAGAATAATACCCTTTTCTCTGTGGTTAGGAGTCACTGTTGTTTGTGGCAGGCATGTGAGGCAGTCTAGCTTTATTTGATTAGAAACAAAAGAGCTAAAACAAGAATTGTTTATGTAGATGAGAGAAAATCTATAAAATGGTAGTTAAGTGCTGACATTTTATGTTCAAATTGTAACTTACTAGACTATTACTTTTGGTATCCATAGCCCACTGGAGGGGAGGTAATAATACCAGTGTGGTGAAGAATAGTAAAAGAACAATAAAAAAATAATGCAAATACATATATGCAGTCTGTTAGGTTTTGTTTATTTTGCATTTCTCTTCATTCCAGAAGAACTGAAGCCAGATGTTGAGCAATGTGTTTCCTACTTCTGATAGGTTATTAGACCTATTCTTAAGTATGTATCTGTGGGGCACCTGTGTGGGTCAGCCAGTTAAGTGTCCGACTTTGACTCAGGTCGTGATCTTGCGGTTCGTGAGTTCCAGCCCCACGTTGGGCTCTGTGCTGGAGCCTGAAGCCTGCTATGGATTTCGTGTCTGCCTCTCTCTGCCCCTCCCTTGCTCCCACTCTGTCTCTTTTTCTCTCAAAAATAGATAACCATTAAAAAAAATTTTTTTTTAAGTTTGTATTTGTTTTGTAATGTTCAGAATAATTTTTTTCTGTTAAAATATATTCCCCTTTTGTGATTTCTGATTGTTTACAGGCTTAAAAAGTCGCTTAGAAGTGAAATAAATAATTCACTTATATTTTCTATTTTTTTTGTAGCATAATGTTGCAAGACCTTTTTATCTGAGATTTATTTGGATGCATGATATAATAATGGTGTCAATTTTCAGAGTAGTTAACCAGTTGTAAAATTTTTTTTTTTATTTTTTTTTATTTTTTTTATTTTTTATTTTTTTTTTTTTAATTTTTTTTTTCAACGTTTATTTATTTTTGGGACAGAGAGAGACAGAGCATGAATGGGGGAGGGGCAGAGAGAGAGGGAGACACAGAATCAGAAACAGGCTCCAGGCTCTGAGCCATCAGCCCAGAGCCCGACGCGGGGCTCGAACTCACGGAGCGCGAGATCGTGACCTGGCTGAAGTCGGACGCCCAACCGACTGCGCCACCCAGGCGCCCCAACCAGTTGTAAAATTTTAATCTATTCTTTTCTCTGATTTGTTCTACGCTTTTACTCATTTGCTAATTTCTTATGTTTTAGGTGCTGTTTCTGGGCTGTTTGTTACATTTATCAGATTTTGGTACCTGTACCATGCTGTTGTAACTTTTTTAATATTTTTACCAGTGTTTTAACATTTGAACAGATTCTTTCTGTATTCTGATGTAACCTTACTTTAATAATTTGATTTAAAAATTGTTTTTAATATTTATTTTTGAGAGAGAGAGAGAGAGCATGTGCACCTGCACAGGAATGGGGGAGGGGCAGGGAGAGAGGGAGACACAGAACTCATAGCAGGCTCCAGGCTCTGAGCTGTCAGCACAGAGCCCGACGTGGGGTTTGAACTCAAGAACCGCGAGATCATGACCTGAGCTGAAGTCGGACGCTTAACTGACTGAGTCACCCAAGGACCTCAGTGTAATCTTAATTTTAAACAATGGATAGAATCTAAAAATTAAAAAAAAAAAAAAAAAAAAAAAGTTTTATTTTGTGAGTTGGTTGAAAAATAGAAGACATGAAAAAGATTATACAAGGAAAAAAAACTCCTTTTCACCCTGTCTTCCCTTGTCCTCTCTTCCCTATAATTTCCTTTCAATTAGGTTTTTTTTTTGCATATTTTCATGTCATTCTATGCAAATATAATTATGTATCTCATGTTTTTCCCACTCTGTTCTGTGCTGTTTTTATCACTTAACAATGTATCTTGGAGACATTTCCATATTATTACATAGAGGACTTCCACACTTCTAAAAAAACTCCTGTTTGAAGTATGGATATATCCTTGTTAGTTTCTGTAGTCTTCCTATTAATGGACACTTGAGTTGTTTGTAAATTATTGCTGGTATAGACATGCTGCAGTATCATTTAGAAATGTGTGTGTATAGCAGCAAAATAAATTCCTGGATAAGGGACTGATGGGTGAAAAGGTTAAATCACTTCTGTTATTTGATACCATTTAAGCCTTGACAATAATGTAGAGAGTGCCTTTTTCCATATAGCTTTAGAGAGTGTATGTTTTCAGGATTTTGGATTTATGCCAGTTGAGAATGGTATATTAATATTGAGCATCTTTCCATATGTTTATCAGCTCTTTGTATTTTTTTTGTGAACTTGTTTGGTCATATCTTTTGTCCCCCCCCCCCCTTTTTTCTTTTTTGTATCTTGATCTATTTTTTTTCCTTTTGGTACATTTTTAAAATCAATTTGATCAGGGGCACCTGGGTGGCTCAGTCGGTTGAGCGACCGACTTTGGCTCAGGTCATGATCTCATGGTTTGTGAGTTCAAGCCCCACGTCAGGCTGTCCTGAGAGCTCAGAGCCTGGAGCCTGCTTCAGATTCTGTGTCTCCCTCTCTCTCTGCCCCTCCCCCACTCATGCTCTGTCTCTCTCTGCCTTGGAAATAAATAAACATTAAAAAAAATTTTTTTAAATCTATTTGATCAAGCTCTTACCAAATTTAAAAAATTTTAGGAGCCTTCAGTTCGTAATGTGAGTTGCAAATATTTTGCTAGGTTTTCATTTTCATTGTTGACTTTGCTCATTATTATTGCCATACACAAGTTTATGTTTTATTATTTATTTATTTATTTATTTATTTATTTATTTTAACATTTATTCATTTTTGAGACAGAGAGAGACAGAGCATGAACGGGGGAAGGTCAGAGAGAGAGGGAGACACAGAATCTGAAACAGGCTCCAGGCTCTGAGCTGCCAGCACAGAACCCGACGCGGGGCTCGAACTTACGGACCACAAGATCATGACCTGAGCCGAAGTCGGACGCCCAACCGACTGAGCCACCCAGGCGCCCCCACAAGTTTATGTTTTAAATAGCATTAAGAAGTTCATCTTTAGGGCCTTCTGGGTGGCTCAGTCAGTTGAGTATCCAACTCTTGATTTTGGCTTAGGTCATGATCCCAGCATCATGGGATCGAGCCCCATGTCAGGCTCTGCACAGAGTGTGGAGCCTGCTTAAGATTCTCTTTCTCTCTCCCTCTCTCCCACTTGCATGTTCTCGCTCTCTCTCTAAAATTAAAAAAAAAAAATTGTTTTAGTGTTTGTAGCAACATTAATGCATGTATACTTAACTGCTTTACAATAGGGCTTATTTCTGATACAATTTTAATGCCTTTGGAGGGCAGGTTTGCGTTACATTTTTGTGATAGTGACTGTCCAGAGAAAGAAAAGTTGTGCTCAAGAATTAATCTCTTGCGTTTTAGTCATCCCTGTTTTGGGGCTTGAGTCTTAGCACTTACTTACATGTTAATAACTTTTGAATTAAGTTGTTTCTTTTTTACCTAGACATTATAAATTGCATTTGTTTTACTAGTCTTGTATGAGCTGCTTTTCGTGAACCAATTTTTGAAATATTTTCTGAAAATTTCTAAATAGTAAAGTTGAAGTCATTTTACAGAAAACATTCATGTAGCGACCAGCTTATATGCTAGCTAAGATTTTACTGAGATTTGTTTCATTGCTTATGTATGCCTCTGTCCATTTCTCTGTCCAAGTTTATGAGCCTGTTTTAAAATGAGGTGAATATTTAAAATTGAGAAACTTTTGGGTATCTGGAAAATTATCGTTTCTTAAGAGATATTTATAGGATGTAGTTGAGTAGAAGAATTAAATTTGCAGTATGACTGTCTTCTGGCTTATTCTGTCATGCAGCCTACCTCGCAAAAGAGTATAAAAATTTCTTCTTTCTTTCTTTCTTTCTTTCTTTCTTTCTTTCTTTCTTTCTTTCCTTCCTTCCTTCCTTCCTTCCTTCCTTCCTTCCTTCTTTCTTTCTTTCTTTCTTTCTTTCTTTCTTTCTTTCTTTCTTTCCTTTTCTTTCTTTCCTTTTCTTTTTTCCTTTCTTTCATTCAGAGAGCACGCATGCATGCAAGAGAGAGAGTGGGAAGGGGCAGAGAGAGAGGGAGAGAGAGAATTCCATGGAGGCTCAGTTCTGTCAGCCTGGAGTCTGACATGGGCTCGATCTTATCAACCGTGAGATCATGACCTGAGCTGAAAGCAAGAGTTGGGCACTTAACCGAGTGAACCACCCAGCCGCCTTTAAAAATTCTGTTTCTTAAAAAAAAATAAAAATAAAAAATCCATTTATCAGCAAGTCTTTTTAGACCAGTTGCATAGCATGGGAATTGCTAGGTGGTTCCAGGTCTTTGTGTGCATACTTTGATTTCATCATCCAAAGCCTGTATATTAGTACCTTCTGGTCCAGATCTGCTTCATTTTCTGTTTATTGTTAGAATTTTTGGTAACTGGTAATGAAGATACTTCTCACATCTTCTAAGTGTCCTGGTTAAGAGATGCATTTCATGTTGGCTGCATTGGCATAAGGGGGGGGGGGGGGATTGAAATGTCTTAAGATTCTTAATCTTGCTTTTATGACAGTTGAACATTTCACAGATTTGTTAATGGGATGATGATTTATGCATTGAAGGAAAATTTTATTCTCCTAAATCTATTTTCTTGTAAATAAGGGTTTTAATTTTTAACCTTTCCTAGGAATTGTTTCTTTCTTTTTTAATAAAACCACAGATATTAGAAGACTTATCATAGTTTAATAAAAAGGTAATGTGCACTTTGTCCCCATGATAACATCTTGCAAAACTGTAGTCCATTCTCACAACCTGGATATTGATATTGATATAGTCAAGATACAGAACAGATCTGTTACTGCAAGGTTCCCTCATGTTTTTCCTTTTTGTAGCCACACTCCTGTTACCTTCCCTACCAGCCTCTCGTTAACCCCTAGAATCCACTGATCTGTTTCCCACTTCCTATAATTTGTCATTTCAAGAATGTTTATAAGTGAACTCATATAGTCCTTTTAGGATTGGATTTTTCACTTGTGTGATTCTCTGGAGATTCATCCAGATAATTGAGTATGTCAATCGTTTGTTCCTTTTGGTGGCTGAGTTTTGCTTTGTAGTGTGGATGTACCACAGTGAGTTTAACTGTTCTCCCAATCAAGGACATCTGGGTTTTTCCAGTGTTCAGCTATTATAAATAAAGCTGATCAGCATTCATGTATGGGGGGGGGGGGAATCTAACTTGCATTATCACATTTTAATATTTTGTCAAAATAAATTATGTAACTTTTATAATAAATCATGCACTTTATGAAAATTCGTTGAGTTACTTTTGTGTACTTTTCTGTGTGTTATATTTCAGGTAAATGTTCACTTAAAATAATAAGACATATATTTTTTCCTTCTGGGGCTTACTTAGGTTGGATTCAGATGCCGAGGACATAGTACTTCCTCAGAAAGAAGACAGAATTTGCAAAAGAGACAAGATAATAAGCAGTTAAACACCAGTCAATCTCATAGAGGCGACTCAAATTCTGAGTCTTTATATTTTGAGGTATTTTTTTAGGCTCTATTTATAAACTGTCATAGCAAATGTTCCCATTAAGAAATTAATTTTCTTACATTATGATAAGTACTTTTTATATCTTAACACATGATTCTGATATTAGATTATAAATTACGTAGACGTACTGATTCATTTTTGTCTTGGATATATATATATAGTATAATGTTAACTTCGTTAATGTTTATTTTTATAAATTTTGTTATGAGTATTTTGAGGTAACATGTAGAGGTAAAACTTGTTTTTACGTGGGTTAAAACTACTATGAAACTTTATCCCTAATTTTTCTTATTATTGTTTAGTCTCTTTGTCAAGTTTTTTAGATTTGGATGGTTTAGTCTAGCTAATTTGTGCTGCTAGGTGGGAGAATCTTGGAGAAGAACAAAGCTATTTTAGTTGCTGTACTAGGCAGAAAGTCTGTGCCATATTTTTATTGTTTATTTGTCTATATGGCTGTTATTGGAGGCCTGTTATATGTGTAAAATAAGGTGCTATGAGTGATACATTGAATCAACATAGTAGGCTTAGGGAGGTTGCTGTACAGCAGAGAAACGTAGATGCCTGCATACCTAATGCTTGGGTGTGGTCGGAATTGAAGGGAAGGACAAATCCCTTTGAGTTTGTAATAGGGTGGAGATAACCGTTGGAACAGATTTTAAAGAATGGGTAGAATTTGGTTGTGTCAACATGGTGAACAGCATCCCCCATAACTCATTTGAATAAGTCATTTTTTTTGGATCATAGTTTCTATAAAATGGGTCAATAGATGGAAATTAAACTGGAAAATGTGCTTGAGGCCAGAGGCTCGAGATGAATAATATGTTAGATAAACTTAGTAATTGACCTAAAGGACTTGGGAGTTATGTTATTCAGTTATGAAGAACAGTACATGTGACAGATTTATTATGTGCACTTAACCATGTAATTGGTTCCATCCTTATATTTAGTTAAAGGTATTAGGTATAATTTTCACTGTAAAGGAGGAGATTGGTGAAGAAATTACTTTGAATAGGGTTTTAAAAAAATTTTCTTAGCTTTTTAACCTTATTGACAGGTGTGTGTAGTATTGCAGGACAGGGAATATATTTACGAAATTCATACTAAGCCATCTGTTGAAAATATTTTCCAAATTATCTGACATGTGATAAAATCCTTTTTGAATTTCTTTCCAATTGCCTACCCATTTTAAGAGTAGAATTAATTAGAGGCACCTGGATGGCTCAGTCAGTTAAGTGCCCTACTCTTGATTTGGGATCAGGTCATGATCTCACAGTTTGTGAGATCGAGTCCGACAGTGCGGAGCCTGCTCGGGATTCTCTCTCTCGGCCTCTGCCCTTCCCCTGCTCACACACGCGTGTGTGCGCGCTCTCTCTCTCTCTCTCTCTCTCTCAAGACACATTAATAAACTTTTTGTTTTTTAAGTAGAACTAATAAAAATGGTATGGTAGATATAGAAATCCAAAGGGTGGACGTGTGCAGATATGCCCCCATTGTTGAATAATGAAATTAGTTGTATTGTAACATGAGAGATGAGATTTCCTTTTTAAGACTGACTTTAAATAGTTTACTTTTAGAATTTAAAAAATTACTTGCCCATTTTTTATTACTCTTCAACATTGTAAAATGTTTTCTTAAGAGGTTATTGCTTTGAACTGCTTTTACTTAACATGTGGAACTGTTTCAGGATGAAGATGGATTTCGAGAGCTAAACGAGAATGGAAATGCTAAAGACGATACTATTCAACAGAAACTTTCTTCAAAAGTAGTAAGTGGCCCTTTTTAAAAAGATAAGCAAAATACTTGAACATCTTTTGAACTACGGTTATGTTGAAAAGAAGTATTATAGTTTAGTATAAAGACATGGGGGGCAGCATGGTAGACAAGAAACCATGTATTTAGTACTTCATACTTATTTTCAGCATTGCCAGAACAAAGACACTTTCCTATAAAATCCATAGTTCTATTACAGACAAGACAACGCCATTAATTAAATGATCATACAGCGTACTTGTTGGAAAACTTGACTTACTTGGGAGTTATTTTGTTTTCAGGCCAGGATCCAGACAAGCATCACCAATTGCAGTAAGCTGTTTTGTCTCTATTATTTTCCAGTCTGGAATGATCACATCATCTTACTCTGTTCTTTATGACATTGAATTTTCAAAGAGTCCTGTCCAGTTATACTGGAGGACACCCCATATTCTGGATTGTCTTTCCTTAAGGTAGTCTTTTGTGGAATCAGTAACAGTGTTTTTGTCTGGTTATCTTAGTTGGATGATTTACCTGAAAACTCACCAATCAATATAGTGCAGACTCCAATTCCCATTACAACTTCCGTTCCTAAACGTGCAAAAAGCCAGAAGAAGAAAGCTTTAGCAGCAGCCCTTGCCACGGCTCAAGAATATTCAGAAATAAGTATGGAGCAAAAAAAACTACAGGTATTTATTCATTTTTGTGAACAAATATAATTGGTAGACTTGGGGACAGAAAGACAAATATAATCATCATAAATTGCCACACTTTCATACTGTCACAAAAAATAAATGTTTTCATATTACCTTGCAGGAAGCTTTATCAAAGGCAGCTGGAAAAAAGAATAAAACACCTGTGCAGCTAGATTTGGGGGACATGTTAGCAGCTCTGGAAAAACAACAACAAGCGATGAAAGCACGGCAGATTACTAATACCAGACCTCTGTCATATACAGGTGATGTCATTATTTGAGGAATTTGCTGTTTGCTTTTGGTAATATATTTTGAATATTGTTAATTTAAATTATATATATCTAAAAAATCCAGAGTCTTCTCACCAGCTCTTCTGTTACCCTTATCATTGTACTGCATCGTAGTAGCCTCCTGTTACTTACCTTTCCCTCCTGCTATAACTGCACTCTATCTTGAAAGGAGTGATCTTTTAAAAATATGAATAGGATTATATCACTCCACTACTCAGAACCCTCCAGTAGCTCTTCATCTCACTTGGAGTACGGCTGGAGTCCTGACTAAAGCCACATCTTAGCTGATCCTGTGACCTTTTTGCCCCCATCACCATTCTCTCTGGCACACAGTGCTGTAGCCAGTCAGCCCCCTTGCTGTTCCACAGACACACCCAACATGCTCCTAGCTCAGTATCTTTGTGCTTACTATTTCCTTTCCCCGGAATTCATCAGTGTGTGGTTTGTTCTTTCAGGTCCTTCGGGTCTCTGTACAAATGTCAGTTGGTGTAATTGTGAACCAGCTAATGTTTTTCTTCCTCAGAGATTGAAATAAGAATCACACCTAATTTGGCTTTATAACTTTTAAATTGGATAATGGGAAACATAGGAATTTTGATCAAGGTGTGTGTATGTGTGTGAGAGAGAGAGAATATGAATGATTTGGCTTTCTACTGAAACAGTAATGTATATTTTAGCAAACCTTATCAGATTTAAAATTCAGCAGTTCTTATGTGTTCCCTTATTTCTTTTCATAGCCTTAGTTAGAGAGGAAGAGAAGTAAGATAAAGGAAGGGGAAAGGCACCAACAAAAAGCAGATGTTAAGACGCAGAATTGAATATTCTGTTTCTTCTGTTCCTATGTAAAGGGTCTGTCTTTAGACAAGACGATAATTAACAGAATATAACTTTAGTTCTACGTGCAGAATGTTTATACCTACAGCTAGTTACGTGTCCAGTATAAACCTTAGCTTTGAGTAACTGTTAGTAAAAATAGTATTGAATATGTACTGAGCTTTTGAGTTGCATGTTGTTGAGTTGGAGAGAGAGGCAATTACATCTCATTGAAAGAGTAAAGGACTATAGCAGTGGAACTGACAGTTAGCAGTATTCTGGAGGCAGTATGGCCTCATGGCAACAAGCAGGGGCTTTGGAATTGAGTTGCCTAGGTTTGAAATCTGTTCTTCTGTGTATTTCCTTGGCAAGTTACTTCTTGACATTAAGATGGAGGTATTGATAGTACCTACTTCAGGGTTGTTTTGAAGAGTAAATGAGATGGTACATGTAATGTGGTCAAAAGAGTATCTGGGTTATAATCACTCAATAAATGTTAACTAATTACTGTGGAGAAGAGATTGTTAACCTGTGATGGCTTTATTGTTATAACTTTGATTTATTTAGCAAATGTTAATTTATACAACTGTAAATATTTACATGGAAAGCATGTCAAGGACTGTGGAATTACAGATTAAAAAGTTAATAATCTAGTTGGGGAGAAAGACATACATAAATAACTAATAAAGAGCAGTGCCTTAGGAAGCATACCAGCAAAGTTTTATGAACTTTCAGAAGAGAAGAGTGATTTATAATAGTCAACGGAGAGGTATGGGGAGGATGTTATAAATCACTTCATATATCATAACATTTGGATTGGGCTTTGAAGGGAGAGTATAATTCTTGTCAGATGGAAATGAGATTAACCTCTAACCTGTCACCAGTGTTTAAATGAGAAAGTATTGATTGCAAAAAAATGGACTTTCTTGGGAAGTCCAAGAAAAGAGTGAGACTATGGTAGGTATGTCAAAAGATAATGAGGAATTGATAGGGTTTTGTGTGTTTGTTTTTTAACTGATGGAATGTGGAAACAGGTTAAAGAGGACTCCAAACACTCCTTGTTGGAAGATTGTGGTGATTATAATGATATCAAACAGGGATCACGGAAGAAGAATTTTTGTTGGGAAGAACAGACTCCAGCCCTATTGTGTTTGAAATGCTGGTTAGGGATATCCTGATGGTGCCTATTTAAATTGTAGTTATGTGCAGTTTAGGTTAGAAGTCAGTGAGTTTCAAAGAGAGATAGAAGTGTAGCTCTGACATAAGGTTGTTAGGGGAAAGAAAAGTTAGGAAAATATATTCAAGGATAAAGTCTTGTGGTGTGCTTAGATTTAAAGGACAGCAAGAAGAATTAGATTTAGTGATTGCAAGCTTGTATGTGATCTTGACCATAGCATTTGTGAGCACATGGGTAGGACAGAGACCAGAAAGCAGACTCTTCAGGACCTCTGGGGAAAATGGCCACGTAGAAGGATCCTAAGCTTACCTTGTCAATCAGCTACAATTAGATAGTATCCACATCAGTGTAAATAACTGGTAAAGCAGACTATTGAGAAGTTTAGTAAGGGAGGAAAGGGGAGTGATAGTACTTTAGCGTGAGGGGAAGCCAGTCAGGGGAATGGTTTTGTTGGTTTGTCTGTTTTTTGTTTTTCTTTCTTCTATATACAGAAGATTTAGCTTCTTGTTGGGAGATAGGGAAAAGATTTGGGGGTCGAGGAAGACCTTGAAAGATGAAAGGGAAATGCGTAAATGCGTAGAGCAAGATCCTTGGGAAATTAATCCTGAGATGGGGTTTCTTTTTTAAAGATTTTTATTTATTATTTATTTTTGAGAAACAGTATGAGCAAGGGAGTGTCAGACAGAGAGGGAAAATCTCAAGCAGGCTCCACGCTGTCAGTGCAGAGCCTGGTGTGGGGCTCGAACTCATGAAACTGTGAGATCATGACCTGAGCTGAAATCAAGAGTCAGAAGCTTGACCAACTGAGCCACCCAGGCGCCCCCTGAGATGGGATTAAGAGGAGAGGTGGTGATACACAGTGGTGATACACAGTGAACAGGAATTAGGATACCTTCCACCTCCTCTCAGGTGGCATGTACGTTTAATTTATATATATATATATATATATATATATATATATATAATTTTGGCTAACATACAGTGTGTAAAGTGTGCTCTTGGTTTTTGGGTAGATTCCTGTGGTTCATCGCTTACATACAACATCCAGTGCTCATCCCAACAAGTGCCCTTCTCAGTGCCCATCACCCATATTCCCCTCTTCCCCACCCCCATCAACTGTCAGATTGTTCTCTAGATTTAAGAGTCTCTTATGGTTTGCTTCTCTCCCTCTTTGTTTGTAACTATTTTTTCTCCTTTCCTTCCCCCATGGTCTTCTGTTAGGTTTCTCAAGATCTACATATGAGTGAAAATATATGATATCTGTCTTTCTCTGACAGACTTATTTCACTCAACATAACACCATCCAGTTCCATCCGTGTTGCTGCAAATGGCATGATTTCATTCTTTCTCATTGCTAAGTAGTATTCCATTGTATACATAAACCACATCTTCTTTATCCATTCAACAGTTGATGGACATTTAGGCTCTTTCTATAATTTGGCTATTGTTGAAAATGCTATTGTAAACATTTTTGGAAAACCTCCAAATGCATGGAGGTTAAAGAACATACTACTAAAGAATGAAGGGGTGAACCAGGCAGTTAAAGAAGAAATTAAAAAATATATGGAAACAAATGAAAGTGAAAACACAACAATCCATACCCTTTGGGATGCAGCAAAGGCAGTCCTGAGAGGAAAATACATTGCAATCCAGGCCTGTTTCAAGAAACAAGAAAAATCCCAAATACAAAATCTAACAGCACACTGAAAGAAGCAGAACAACAAAGAAACCCCAAGGCCAGCAGAAGGAGAGAAATAATAATGATCAGAGCAGAAATAAACAATATAGAATCCAAAAACAGAAAAACAAAAAAACCCCAGTAGAACAGATCAATGAAACTAAGAGCTGTTGTTTTGAAAAAATAAACAAAATTAATAAACCCCTAGCCAGACTTCTCAAAAAGAAAAGAGAGAGGACCCCAATAGATAAAATCACGAATGAAAATGGATTTATCACAGTCCCTCAGAAATACAAGCAATTATTGGAGAATTATATGAAAAATTATATGCCAACAAACTGGACAACCTGGAAGAAGTGGACAAATTCCTAGACACTCACACTGTACCAAAACTCAAATGGGAAGAAATAGAAAGTTTGAACAGACCCATAAGCAGTGAAGAAATTGAATCAGCTATCAAAAATCTGCCAACAAATAAGAGTCCTGGACCAGATGGCTTCCCTAGGAATTCTACCAGACATTTAAAGCAGAGTTGATACCTGTCCTTCTCAGGCTGTTCCAAAAAATAGAAATGGAAGGAAAACTTCCAGACTCATTCTATGAAGCTAGCATTACTTTGATTCCCTAACCAGAGACCCCACAAAAAAAAGGAGAATTATAGGCCAATATCCCTGATGAACATGGATGCAAAAATTCTCAACAAGATACTAGCAGATCGAATTCAATAGCATATGAAAAGAATTACTATGATCAAGTGGGATTCATTCCTGGACTGCAGGGCTGGTTCAATATTTGCAAATCAGTCAGTGTGATACATCACATTAATAAAAGAAAGGATAAGAACCATATGATTGTGTCAATAGATGCAGAAAAAACATTTTGACAAATACAGCATCCTTTCTTAGTAAAAACCCTCAAGAAAGTCAGGATAGAAGGAACATACCTAAACATCATAAAAGCCCACAGCTAATATCATCCTCAATGGGGAAAAACTGAGAGCTTTCCCCCTGAAATCAGCAACACAACAGGGATGTCCACTCTCACCATTGTTGTTTAATATAGTGTTGGAAGTCCTAGCATCAGCAGTCAGACAACAAAATGAAATAAAAGGCATCAAAATTGGCAAAGAAGAAGTCAAACTTTCACTTTTCGCAGACAACATGATACTCTACATGGAAAACCCGAAAGACTCCACCAAAAGGCTGCTAGAATTGATACATGAATTCAGCAAAGTCGCTGGGTACAAAATCAGTGTACAGAAATCAGTTGCATTTGTATACACCAATAATGAAGCAACAGAGAAATCAAGAAATTGATCCCATTTACAACTGCACCAAGAACCATAAAATACCTAGGAATAAACCTAACCAAAGATGTAAAAGATCTGTATGCTGAAAACTCTAGAAAGCTTATGAAGGGAATTGAAGAAGACACAAAGAAATGGAAAAAATTCCATGCTCATGGATTGGAAGAATAAATATTGTTAAAAAGTCAATACTACCCAAAGCAATCTACACATTCAATGGAATCCCAATCAAAATTGCCCCAGCATTCTTCTCAAAGCTAGAACAAACAATCCTAAAATTTGTATAGAACCACAAAAGACCCCAAATATCCAAAATAATATTGAAAAAGGAAACCAGAGTGGGAAGCATGACAATCCCAGACTCTACTACAAAGTTGTAATCATCAAGACAGTATGTGTGGTATTGGCACAAAAACAGACATATAGACCAATGGAATAGAATAGAGAACCCAGAATTGGACCCACAAATGTATGGCCAGCTAATCTTTGACAAAGCAGGAAAGAGTATCCAATGGAAAAAAAGACAGTCTCTAGACAGTGACATGCAGAAGAATGAAACTAGACCACTTTCTTACACCATACGCAAAAATAAACTCAAAATGGATGAAAGACCTAAATGTGAGACAAGACGCCATCAAAACCCTAGAGGAGAAAGCAGGCAACAACCTCTGACCTCAGCCACAGCAATTTCTTGCTTGACACATCTCCAAAGGCAAGGGAATTAAAAGCAAAAATGAATTATTGGGACCTCCTCAGGGTAAAAAGCTTTTACACCGCAAAGGAAACAATCAACAGAACTAAAAGGCAACTGATGGAATGGGAGAAGATACTTGCAAATGACCTATCAGATAAAGGGTTAGTATCCAAAAATCTATAAAGAACTTACCATACTCAACACCTGAAAAACAAATAATCCAGTGAAGGAATGGGGAGAAGACATGAATAGACACTTTTTCAAAAAAGACATCCAGATGGCCAACAAACACATGAAAAGATGGTCAACATCACTCATCATCAGAGAAATACAGATCAAAACCACAATGAAATACCACCTCACACCGGTCAGAGTGGCTAAAATTAACAACTCAGGAAACAGCAGATGCTGGTGAGGATGTGGAAAAAAGTGAACCCTCTTGCACTGTTGGTGGGAATGCAAACTGGTGCAGCCGCTGTGGAAAACCTTGTGGAGGTTCCTCAAAAAAATTAAAAATAGAACTATCCTACGACCCAGCAATAGCACTACTAGGAATTTATTCAAAGGATACAGGAGCGCTGATTCATTTAATGTTTTTTTTATGTTTATTTTTGAGAGAGAGAGGGAGCGCAGGCAGGGGAGGGGCAGAGAGAGAGAGAGGGAGACACGGACTCTGAAGCAGGTTCCAGGCTCTAAGCTGTCAACACAGAGCCTGACATGGGGCTCGAGATCATGACCTGAGCCAAAGTTGGATGCTAAACCGACTGAACAACCCAGGTGCCTGGCATATCCGTTTATATTGGACAGCAGCTTCTCAGGGGAGTAATAGGAGAGCTTTGCTGCTAGAGCACGAGGATTGAGGATAAGGTCCTCGGACTGCTAAAGGACTGGGTCACCACTACTGGGTGAGGGTATCAATCAGGTGTAAAAGAACTGCTGAATAGTACTGAGAGTGCAGCCAAAGGGGAAGATCACTCTTCACTGGTGGATGGAAATGAGGAGTGATAGACTATTTCATATAAAAGGGTGATGGTTTTTTTATATATTTTTTTAATGTTTATTTTTGAGAGAGAGAGAGAGAACACCCGCATGGGGGAATGGCAGGGAGAGGGAGACAGAGGATCTGAAGTGGGCTCTGCGCTGACAGCAGAAAGCCTGATGCCAGGCTTGAACTCATGAACCATGAGATCGTGTCCTGAGCTTAAGTCACCTTAACAGACTGAGCCACCTAGGTGCCCTATATAAGGGTGATTCTTATGTAAGATTCCGTAGGAATAAGGAGAGGTGCAAAGTTTTGAAATTGCAGAGGTAGAGTGGTTCTGCCTGGAGACCAGTTGCAAAGAATTGCCATGCTTGAGGCTTGCTGTGGAGTAGAACTAATAATTTATTTGTCCCTGCTTTGGATTGCTAAATTAGTTACCTGCATTGGCTTTGTCATCTTTATCTTATGGAGGTTAAACAGATGCATAAAAGCTGTACCTGAGAGATACTGCATGGCCCTGTATTACTCCTACTATTATGATGTCTATTCTCCCACAAGAAGAGGATGTTCTTGTAGATTTATCATTAGAAATGTTCATTGTATGCGGCGCTGGCTGTAATAGTAAAGCTAATGTTCTTGTTTGTTTTTAGTGGTCACTGCAGCTTCTTTTCACACTAAAGACTCTACTAACAGAAAACCCTTAACCAAAAGTCAGCCATGTTTGACATCCTTTAATTCTTTGGACATTACTTCCTCTAAAGCAAAGAAAGGAAAAGAAAAGGAAATTGCTAAACTAAAACGACCCACAGCACTTAAAAAGGTAAACCGAAACCTGGAGATGTTTATTTTACAAGTTAAATTTAAGGATTTAAAATGTTTTGCAAAAGTAGTTGTGGCATTTTAGCCAACAGATTGTTATGAGATATTTATAGGTGTATATCTTTATGATGAATAGTTAATTGAAAGTTGGGGATATCATCAGCATCATGATTATCTTTCTATATTGAACAAAACCCTGGAGGATGAATTCTTTCTGTAAGGTTAAAAAAAAGCAAAAGAAGTTAAACATTTAGCATCCAAAACATTGGACTGTAGGAATCAGAAGCCCTAGATTCTGGTACTAAATTATATAGTTTTAGGCAAAACTTTCTTACCCTTATCTTCTTCATCTATAAGTTGGGATAATATCTGCTCTGTTTAACTCAGTATTTTATTTTTGTGGGTGTAATCTCTGCACCCAGCATGGAGCTTGAACTCAACAACCCCAAGATCCAGAGTCGCATGCTGTACCAACTAAGCCTGCCAGGTGCCCCTAACTCAGTATTGTTAGGAGCAGAATGAGATAATCCAGGTCCAAATAATTGAAAACTGCAAAATGTAAATTTAATGTTAAACTGTATGATCTGGTTTCCACACTTGTTATTTTATCCATTTTTGTGGAAACTCTAGTTTGTCAATCAGGAGTTAAAGCGTGAAGCAGATATGGTTTGATAGCTGTAGCATTATACAACATAATTGCCTTCCTTTATTTTGGATATGGTACCTTTTTCAACTACAGGGCCTAAAATTACTTTTTTTTTTTTTTTTTTTTTTTTTTGCCAGTTTGTTTGTAGCCAACTAAACATGTAGCCAACCAAACTCCTCATGTCCATTTTTAAGTGAACTGTATCTGTGTAATAGTGAACATTTTAATCATTCTATACATTCTTAAAGAGTGATCAGTAATTAAAGATTGGTAATGACTTTTAGGTTATTTTGAAAGAAAGAGAGGAAAAGAAGGGCCGTTTAACTGTGGACCACAACCTTTTGGGATCTGCGGAACCAATAGAAATGCACTTAGATTTTATTGATGATTTGCCACAGGAGATTGTTTCCCAGGAAGGTAAGATTGTCCCTTTCTCCCTTCTCGTGGAATGGTTCAGAGTATTTTAATTAATAAGCCATCACTAGTTATTATCCTAATTGGAGGATATGCTCCATATTTTATGTAGATTTCTTTATTTTTGAGAGTGGTTTGTTTTGAAGATGCCTTTATAGGGAGATATTTAACAGGGGGAAGGGGCAGGTGTTATATAGCAGAACTGTGGCATTTTTGAGGCTTGAGTCCTGAATTTGTTGTATACACTAATAATTATGATCTCACCAATGTATCTTATGTAACTCATAGTTCTTTCATTTTGTCTTCTTTCGTATCTAGAACACTACTAGCTATTTTCGTCACAGGACTATTTTTCATTGAATTGTTTTTGTTGATTTTCTTTCTTGCTTTTATGAATTAATACATATACCACAATGAGTAAAGAATTACAAAGCCTTTTGTAGTACAGAATTCAGTTATCAATAAGATATAGTCCCATACAGTAGCCAGCACATATCATTTTGAATGGGACCTCAGCAAAACTGCACATTCTTTCTGATATTTTTACTGCTGTGGAAGAAAGATTTAAAGAGATCCCTGGCTAGGTCCCCTTTTCTGCTGGTATATGTGTATTCCTTTCTGCAACACATTCAAGTCTGATTTCCACATATTAACTGGTAGTGTTCCATTGTGTAGAAAAATGAGTGCTTCTAAAGATTGTTCAGCCAGGACATATTTGGCTAGCATTCCCCTTTTCTCTCAATTAAATATCCTTGCCTTTGTATTTAGGTTTATCCATTCATTCAAAAATGGATGAATTCAACATTCATTCAAGTGTTTATTGAACACTTACCATGTGTACTTCAGTAACTGGGTTGGGGGTAGAAGGTCAGGAAATATAATAAAGAATGGATTGTCCTGCTCCAAAAAGCTTATCATTGGTAGGGAGATAAGATACATGTGTGACTTTGCTAATTAGTGGACTGGAGTACAAAAAATAACTCATTTCTTGAATTTAGCTGTTTAAGAAAGAAGCAGTAAATGAAGGGGGCAGTGAAATCAAGAGGTGGTATATCTAAAGAATGAGGCTGCCTGAGCACAGAAGCAAAGACCAAATGAGAGAGAAACTGGGGTGGTGTCTGAAGAAATGAGGAGTGGTGTGGAGAGAATGAGTGAGGTAGAATTCATCACTGCCAGCAGCAATGGGAATTTGTAGACAGTTAAAAAATGTATTTCTAAGAAATAGGTGAAAAAATTGAGACGAAGGAGATGGGTAATATGATCTGGAAAGAGGTTCAAAAGTTATTACCTTTGTTCTTCAATTTAAATCCTCTAAGAATACATGTTTTAGATCATTTGGCTTTCTCTCCTCTCTTCTGTAGAGACTTACAGGCTCGGCTGTACTTGGTTTTTAAGAGTATGTTTTAAGAGATAATAGGAAGACTTCATTTTTGTAGTATATGAGAAATGTTT
Organism: Puma concolor; assembly: GCF_028749965.1. Classification (NCBI taxonomy): domain Eukaryota; kingdom Metazoa; phylum Chordata; class Mammalia; order Carnivora; family Felidae; genus Puma; species Puma concolor. The sequence continues at coordinate 94,238,525 of NC_141672.1, read as the reverse complement.
GTGATATAAACAATGTCCAACTCGTTAGCTTCTGGGGAATTTGGAAGTTATACAAAAGACAGCTGCCATTCTAAGCATTGATCAGTAGATAGCTTTTCAGCATTTAAAGTTTCTAAATTCTTTCCCTTCACCCCACATCTCCACAGATACTGGACTGAGCATGCCCAGTGATACTTCGCTCTCTCCAGCAAGTCAGAATTCTCCATACTGTATGACACCTGTGTCACAAGGCTCTCCGGCTAGTTCTGGGATAGGCAGTCCGATGGCATCTTCTACAATAACCAAAATCCACAGCAAAAGATTTAGAGAGTAAGTTTTAGCCTCATTATTGAGGTTGAATAGTTTAAGTATCTTGATTGTAGTTCTGAATACAGTATTGTCATTACTTGATGGGTGGAGCATGCAGCACTTCAAAGATATTTAAGTTCTTCCTTCAAATTATGTTTAGCAGCTAGTTTTATTGTATTTAAAGCATTTGACTTCTATCAGCTATCAGTGTTCATATGAAAGTGATTTCATAGTAAATATTCTTTTTTTTTAATTTTTCATCATTAATATTTTATTTTATTTTATTTTTTTTATTTATATATGAAATTTATTGTCAAATTGGTTTCCATACAACACCCAGTGCTCATCCCAAAAGGTGCCCTCCTCAATACCCATCACCCACCCTCTCCTCCCTCCCACCCCCCATCAACCCTTAGTTTGTTCTCAGTTCTCAACAGTCTCTTATGCTTTGGCTCTCTCCCACTCTAACCTCTTTTTTTTTTTTTTTTTTTCCTTCCCCTCCCCCATGGGTTCCTGTTAAGTTTCTCAGGATCCACATAAGAGTGAAACTATATGGTATCTGTCTTTCTCTGTATGGCTTATTTCACTTAGCATCACACTCTCCAGTTCCATCCACGTTGCTACAAAAGGCCATATTTCATTTTTCCTCATTGCCACGTAGTATTCCATTGTGTATATAAACCACAATTTCTTTATCCATTCATCAGTTGATGGACATTTAGGCTCTTTCCATAATTTGGCTATTGTTGAGAGTGCTGCTATGAACATTGGGGTACAAGTGCCCCTATGCATCAGTACTCCTGTGTCCCTTGGATAAATTCCTAGCAGTGCTATTGCTGGGTCATAGGGTAGGTCTATTTTTAATTTTCTGAGGAACCTCCACACTGCTTTCCAGAGCGGCTGCACCAATTTGCATTCCCACCAACAGTGCAAGAGGGTTCCCGTTTCTCCACATCCTCTCCAGCATCTATAGTCTCCTGATTTGTTCATTTTGGCCACTCTGACTGGCGTGAGGTGATACCTGAGTGTGGTTTTGATTTGTATTTCCCTGATAAGGAGCGACGCTGAACATCTTCTCATGTGCCTGTTGGCCATCCGGATGTCTTCTTTAGAGAAGTGTCTATTCATGTTTTCTGCCCATTTCTTCACTGGGTTATTTGCTTTTCGGGTGTGGAGTTTGGTGAGCTCTTTATAGATTTTGGATACTAGCCCTTTGTCCGATATGTCATTTGCAAATATCTTTTCCCATTCCGTTGGTTGCCTTTTAGTTTTGTTGGTTGTTTCCTTTGCTGTGCAGAAGCTTTTTATCTTCATAAGGTCCCAGTAATTCACTTTTGCTTTTAATTCCCTTGGCTTTGGGGATGTGTCGAGGAAGAGATTGCTACGGCTGAGGTCAGAGAGGTCTTTTCCTGCTTTCTCCTCTAGGGTTTTGATGGTTTCCTTTCTCACATTCAGGTCCTTTATCCATTTTGAGTTTATTTTTGTGAATGGTGTGAGAAAGTGGTCTAGTTTCAACCTTCTGCATGTTGCTGTCCAGTTCTCCCAGCACCATTTGTTAAAGAGACTGTCTTTTTTCCATTGGATGTTCTTTCCTGCTTTGTCAAAGATTAGTTGGCCATACTTTTGTGGGTCTAGTTCTGGGGTTTCTATTCTATTCCATTCGTCTGTGTGTCTGTTTTTGTGCCAGTAAATATTCTTTTTATATCAAATAGTGTTTATAAATAAACCTGGAAATTTGACTTCTTATATCTTACATATACAGTGCCTTAATAGGAAGTTTTTCCTCCTCAAATGCTTTTGCTTTTTTGTTTATATTATTGGCCTTTCAGAAAAAAACCCTGTGTAATGAATAAATTACAAGTTTCTAAGACCCCGTTCCATGAAGTAAACATATTACATGAAGCTGTTTGTTTTTAAGCAAATATTTCTGTTTTAAAATGCCCATCAGTGAGTAATCTTGAACTAGAAGTTACTCCTATGAAGGATTTTAGGATTTTAACATTTGTATAGATGGATTTATTTTACATTTAAAAATGACATATGAAAGAATCCCAGGGTGAATGAAAAATCAGTATGAATCCAAACCATATTGGTTTGTTCTATTCCTTTGTTTTTTTTAATTGAAGTGTAGTTGATACACAATATGATAATTAGTTTTAGGTGTACTATATAGTGATTTGACATCATATACATTATGAAATGATCACCATGAGAAGTCTTAGTTACCATCTGTCACCCAAGTTATTACAATAATATTGGCTATATTCTGTATGATGTGTTTTATATCCTCGTGATGTACTCACTTTATAACTGGAAGTTCGTGTTTCACCTATTTCAGCTGTATCTCCACTCCCTTCCCATCTGGCAACCACAATTTTATTCTCTATTTATGAATCTATTTCTGTTTTGGTCACTTGTTTTGTGTTTTAGATTCTATATATAAGTAAAATCATATGATATTTGTTTTTCTCTGATTTATTTCACTTAGCATAATATTCCCTGGGTCCATCCACATTGTTGCAGATGGCAAGATTTCATTATTTTTTATGGCTAAATAATATGCCACACACAGTGTACAATATTCCGCACATAGCCACACCCCCATTTTCTTTATTCATTCATTTATCAGTGGACGCTTAGGTTCCTTCCATGTCTTGGTTTATTGTGAGTAATACTGCAGTGAACATAGGGGTGAATATATCTTTTTGAATTCATGTTTTTGTTTTCTTCAGGTAAATACCAGGAAATGGAATTGCTACATTGTATGGTAGTTCTGTTCCCCCCAGTAGTACATGAGAGTTCCCTTTCCTTCACATCCTCACCAATGCTTCTTGCCTTTATTTATTTATTTATTTATTTAAATTGTTTTTAATTTACATCTAAGTTAGTTAGCATATAGTGAACAATGATTTCAGAAGTAGATTCCTTAGTGTCCCTTACCCGTTAGCCCATTCCCCCCTCCCACATCCCCTCCAGTAACCCTCTGTTTGTTCTCCATATTTAAGAGTCTCTTATGTTGTGTCCCCCCCCCGCCCCCATTTTTATATTATTTTTGCTTCCTTTCCCTTATGTTCATCTGTTTTTTCATCTTAAATTCCTCATATGAGTAAAGTCATATGATATTTGTCTTTCTCTGACTAATTTCGCTTAGCATAATACTCTCCAGTTCCACATAGTTGCAAATGGCAAGATTTCATTCTTTTTGATCGCTGAGTAATGCTCCATTGTATATATATACCACATCTTCTTTATCCTTTCATCTGTCGATGGACATTTGGGCTCTTTCCATACTTTGGCTATTGTTGACAGTGCTGCTATAAACACTGGGATGCATGTGCCCCTTCGAAACAGCACACCTGTATCCCTTGGGTAAATACCTAGTACTGCAATTGCTGGGTCATAGGGTAGTTCTATTTTTAGGTTTTTGAGGAACCTCCAAACTGTTTTCCAGAGTGACTGCACCAGTTTGCTTTCCCACCAGCAGTGCAAAAGAGATCCCCTTTCTCTGCATCCTTGCCAACATCTGTCGTTGCCTGAGGTGTTAATGTTAGCCATCCTGAGAGGTGTGAGGTGGTATCTCATCGTGGTGTTGATTTATATTTCCCTGATGATGAGTGATGTTGAGCATTTTTTCATGTGTCTGTTAGCCATCTGGATGTCTTCTTTGGAGAAGTGTCTATTCATGTCTTTTGCTCATTTCTTCACTGGATTATTTGTTTTTTGGGTGGCAAGTTTGATAAGTTCTTTATAGATTTTGGATACTAGCCCTTTATCTGATATGTGGTTTGCAAATATCTTCTCCCATTCCGTCAGTTGCCTTTTAGTTTTGCTGATTGTTTCCTTCACTGTGCAGAAGCTTTTAATTTTGATGAGGTCCCAATAGTTCATTTTTGCTTTTGTTTCCCTTGCCTCCAGAGATGTATTGAGTAACAAGTTGCTATGGCTGAGGTCAAAGAGGTTTTTGCCTGCTTTCTCCTTGAGGATTTTGATGGCTTCCTTACATTGAGGTCTTTCATCCATTTTGAGTTTATTTTTGTGTATGGTGTAAGAAAGTGGTCCAGGTTCATTCTTCTGCATGTCGCTGTCCAGTTTTCCCAGCGCCATTTGCTGAAGAGACTGTCTTTATTCCACTGAATAGTCTTTCCTGCTTTGTCAAAGATTAGTTGGCCATACGTGTGTGGATCCATTTCTGGGTTTTCTATTCTGTTCCATTGGTCTGTCTGTTCTTGTGCCAGTACCATACTGTCTTGATGATTACAGCTTTGTAATACAGCTTGAAGTCTGGGATTGTGATGCCTCCAGCCTTGGTTTTCTTTCAAGATTGCTTTGGCTATTTAGCTAAATAATAGACTTTTATTTTCTCATGGTTCTGGAGGCTGCAAGTCCAAGATCAAGGTGCTGTCAGTGTTGGTTTCTGGTGAGACCTATCTTCCTGGCTTGCAGATGGCTGCCTTCTTAGCTGTCCTCACACAGCCTTTCTCTTGTGTATGTGTAGAGAAAGAAAACGTCCTGGTGTCTCCTCCTCCTCCTAAGGATGCCAGTCTTGTTCGAATAGAGTCCTACCCTTACGTCCTCCTTAAATTTTTCTTACCTCCTTAAAGGCTCCATCTCCAAATACAGTCACGTTGGGAGTTAGGGCTTCAACTTGGGAATTTTGAGGGAACACAATTCAGTTCATAACAGGAGCCAAAGGCGGGGTGGGTGGGGTGTCCCCAAAACATAGGAAAGGAGAAAATCCAGATCTGCTAATGAGAACTATTCCCTCAGGCCTAGAGGCTACTTTTACCTGGTATAGAATGTAGAGCAAAAGGCTTTTTGGTTCAGGGCAGACCCTGCACAGGTTCTGACAAGGGATCGACATGTGGCCTCATGGCCACCTTAGCTAGTTTGAGAACCCTACAAACCAAACTCCTGGCTTGGCCCCATATGAGCTGTGCGACCTTCGGCAAGTGACTGAAGCGCTCATATCTGTATGCTCATACAGTTTCCTTACCTGTAAAACAAGGCTAATAATAACTACCCAGTTCACCTCAGAAGGTAGAAAAGTGAGGTAGAGTCAGGAGCAGCAGTAGAGAAGAGCAATTCCCAGCCTCCCTCTGCCACACACACCAAATGGCATATAAACATGGTAATCTACTATGAAATAAAATGAAATGGTGGATGGACAAGTGCTGAGTAAGCTAGAAGGTGCCCTAGAAACGATGCAAAGGATAATGTCAACAACAGGGATGATGACAGCAGCAGAAGCTCTATTCTGTCTGGCATTTTGTCAGTTCAACACCCACTTGGCCACCTGGGTGTGAGAAGTACATGGGCCACCAGCGCCCCACGAGGGGACTGCCCTGTGATTGCCAGGCTGAAAAGGAACTGTCATCCCTTTTCCTTCAATCACGTGCCCAATTAATTACTTCCTCCTCTGCTCCTGGTCTGTCCATCCCTTCCCTCCAACCTCCCTGCAAAACTTAAATGTTGGGGAGGCAAGAACAGGCAGCAATGAAGCCCCAAATCCTCCCAAACTAGGCTGGGGCCAGTCCGTATGCCCCCTTTTTTTTCCAGGTTCATTCTTCTGCATGTCGCTGTCCAGTTTTCCCAGCGCCATTTGCTGAAGAGACTGTCTTTATTCTGTTGAATAGTCTTTCCTACTTTGTCAAAGATGAGTTGGCCCTATGTTTGTGGGTCCATTTCTGGGTTCTCTATTCTGTTCCATTGATCTGAGTGTCTGTTCTTGTGCCAGTACCATACTGTCTTGATGATTACAGCTTTGTAATACAGCTTGAAGTCTGGGATTGTGATGTCTCCAGCTTTGGTTTTCTTTTTCAAGATTGCTTTGGCTATTTGGGGTCTTGTCTGGTTCCATACAGATTTTAGGATTGTTTGTTCTGGCTCTGTGAAGAATGCTGGTATTATTTTGATAGGGATTGCCACTTCTTCTCTTTTTGATTGTAACTATTCTGATAGGCATGAGGTGATGCCTCATTGTGGTTTTGATTTGTATTTACCTGAAGATTAGCGATGTTGAGCATTTTTTCATGTGTCTGTTGGCCATCTGTATGTCTTTTCTGGAATGTCTATTCAGGTCTTCTGCCCATTTCTTATCAGATTATTTGGGTTTTTTTGATGTTGAGTTGTAGGAGTCCTTATATGTAATCTGGGTATTGATTTTTTTTTTTTTTGGATATTAATCTCTTATATATCATTTGCAAATATCTTCTCCCATTCAATAGGTTGCTGTTTTGTTTTGTTGATGGTTTCCTATGTTGTGTAAAAGATTTTTAGTTTGGTACAGTCTCATCAGAAAACAAACAAAAAAAATGCTTATTTTTGCTTTTGTTGCCCTTGCCTGAAGAAACAGATCCAAAACACCCAAAAAATTGCTAAGACTGATGTTCAAGAATTTACTGATGTTGTTTTCCTGTAGGAGTTCCATGGTTTCAGGTCTTACATTTAGGTCTTCAATCCATTGTGAGATTATTTTTGTATATTGTGTATGAAAGCAGTTCTGGTTTCATTGTTTTGCATGTAGCTGTCCATTTTTCTGCACACCATTTGTTGAAGAGACAGTCTTTTCCCCATTTGTTATATTCTTGGATTTTTTGGTCATAGAATGACCAAATAAAGTGTAAGTTTATTTCTGGACTCTCTGTTCTGTTGACCTGTTTTTATGCCAGTTCCATACTGTTTTGATTACTATAGCTTTGCAGTATAGTTTGAAATCTGGGAGCATACCTCCAGCTTTGTTCTTTCTCAAGATTTGCTTTGGCTTTTTGGGTCTTTTGTGATTCCATACAAATTTTAGGGTTATTTGTTCTAATTCTGTGAAAAATGCCATTGGTATTTTGATAGGGATTTCATTATATCTATAAATTGCTTTGGATAGTGTGGACATTTGACTGCATTGGTTCTTCCAGTCCGTGAGCACAGTTTGTCTTCAATTTATGTCATCTTCAGTTTCTTTCATCAATGTCTTACAGTTTTCAGAGTACAGGTTTTATACCTCTATGGTTAAATTTATTCCTAGGTAATCCTAGGTATTTTTTTCTTTTTCATGCAGTTGTAAATGGGATTGTTTTCTTAATTTTTCTCTCTGCTAGTTTTTTACTGTGTAGAGATGGAACAGATTTTTGTATATTACTTTTGTATCCTCCAGCTTTACTGAAATAATTTATTCTAATTGTTTTATGGTGTGGTCTTTAGTGTTTTCTAACGAATAGAAATTTCTAACAAATTTCTATTTGCACATCTGCAAATAGTGACAATTTCATGTCTTCCCTGCCAATTGGGATGCCTTTTATTTACTTTTCTTCTCTGATTGCTGTGACTAAGATTCCCAGTACCGTGTTGAATGAAAGTGGCAAGCCTGGGCATCTTTGTCTTGTTTTCCTGATCTTAGAGGAAAAGCTTTCATTTTTTTCACTGTGGAGTGTGATATTAACTGGGGGTTTGTCATCTCTGGTCTTTATTGTGTTGTGGTATGTTCTCTCTGTACCCGCTTTGTTGAGAATTTTTATCATAAATGGATATTGAATTTTTGTCAAATGTTTTTTTCTGCATCTGTTGAGAAGATTGTATGATTTTTATCCTTCATTTTGTTAATGTGTATGACAGTTGATTTGTGGATATTGAATTATCTCTGCATCTCTGGAATAAATGCCATTTGATCATGGTGTGTGATTCTTTTAATATATTACTGAATTTGGTTTGCTAATATTTTGTTGAGGATTTTTGCATCTATATTCATCAGGTGTATTAACCTGTCATTTTCTTTTTTTGTAATGTCTTTGGTTTTGGTATCGCATAGAATTAATTTGCAAGTGTTCCTACACTGTTGTTTTTGGAATAGTTTCAGAAGGATAGGTATTAACTCTTCTTTAAGTGTGTGGTAGAATTTACCTGTGAAGCTGTCTGGTCCTGGACGTTTTGCTGGGATTTTTTTTTTTTTTTTTTTTTTTTTTTTTTTGATTATTGATGGTATTTCATTACTGGTAAACAGTGTTCAGATTTTCTTTTTCTTGATGATTCAGTTTTGGAAGATTTTATGTTTCTAGGAATTTATCCATTTCTTCTTGGTTGTCCAATTTATTGATGTATAATTTTTCATAATGATCTTTTGTAATTCTTTGTATTTGTGTGGTGTTAGTTGTAACTTCTCTTTTATTTCTGATTTTGTTTATTGGGCCCCCTCTTTTTTTCTTGAGGAGTCCTTCTAGGTAAAGGTTTATCATTGTCCTTGTTTTAAATCTTTTCTTTTTTTTTTAATTGAAGTATAATTGACATACATTATTACATTAGTTTCAAGTGTACAACATAATGATTTGACAAGTTTACATTGTTACACCCACCACAGGTATAGCTACCACGTGTCATCATATAATGTTGACTATATTCCCTATGTGGTACCTTTTATCCCTATGACTTACCATTCCATTATACCTTAAAGCAGGTATCTCCCCTTCTCTTCACCCATTTTGCCCATCTTCCCACCTGCCACCCCTTGGCATCTGTCAGTTCATTCTCTGTATTTATGCTTCTGTTTCTGTTTTTTATTTGTTCACTGGTTTTTAGGTTCTACATATAAATGAAATTATATTGTAGTTTTTCTCTGTCTGATTTATTTCACTTACCATAATCCTATGTAGGTCTATATAAATATTGTTTATCTTTTCAGAGTACTGGCTCTTGGTTTCATTGATCTTTTCTATTGTTTCTTTTTCAGTCTCTATTTCATTTAGTTCCTCTTTGATCTTTATTATTTACTTTCTTCTGCTAACTTTGGGCTTTGTTCTTATTTTTTTAGTTTCTTTATATGTAAGGTTAGATTGTTTATTGGAGATTTTTCTTGTTTCTTAGAATAGGCCTATATAACATTATAAACTTCCTTCTTAGAATTATTTTTGCTCTGTCCCCATAGATTTTGGAAGTTGTATTTCCATTTCCATTTGACTCAAGATATTTTTTTATTTCCTCTTTGATTTCTTTGACCTCTTGGTTATTTGTTTGCATGTTATTTGGTCTCCTCATATTTTCCTCACATTTGTGTTTTTTCTGGTTTTTTTTTTCCTTGTAATTGATTTCTAATTCTATCCCATTGTAGTTGAAAAGATGCTTGATATGATTTCAGTCTTGTTAAATGTATTGAGACTCATTTTGTGGCCAAACAGGTGATCCATCCTGAAGAGGGTTCCATATGCACTTAAGAATGTATATTTTGCTGTTTTGGATAGAATGTTCTTTATGTATCTCTTAAGTCTGTCTGGTCTAATCTGTTGTTTAAGGCCATGGTTTCCTTATTGATTTTCTCTTTGGATGATCTCTCTATTGATGTAAGTGGAGTGTTAAAGTTCCCTACTATTCTTGTATTACTATCGATTTTTACCTTTGTGTCTGAAAATATCTGCTTTATGTATGTGGGTGCTTCTATGTTGGGTACATAGATATTTACAATGTTATATCCCCTTGTTAGATTGATCCATCTATTATTTAATGTCCTTCTTTGTTTCTTGTATAGTCTTTGTTTTAAAGTCTGTTTTGTCTGATGTAACTATTGCTAACCCAGCTTTCTTTTCATTTCTGTGTGCATACAATATCTTTTTCCATCTCTTCACTTCCAGTCCATATGTGTCTTTGGTCTGAATTGAGTCTGTTACAAGCAGCATATGGATGGGTCTTGCTTTTTTATCCATTCAACCACCTGAGTCTTTGATTGTAATATTTCTTCCATTTACACTTAATTATCAATAGGTATGTACTTACTGGTGATTTTTGTTTTGTTTTGTTTTCTGGTTGTCTTTATAATTCTTGTAGTTTTTTTGTTTGTTTTGATCTCTTCCCTTGTGATTTGACAACTTTTTTCGTGTTATGTTTAGATTCCTTTATTTCCTGTATATCTATTACAGGCTTTTGGTTTGCTTAACATGAAGTTCATATATAATATGTATGTAAATTTATTTAAGTTGATGATTGCTTAAGTTCAAACACATTCTGGGGCACCTGGATGGCTCAGTCAGCTGTGCGTCTGACTTTTTTTTTTTAATGTTTATTAATTTTGAGAGAGAATGCAAGCAGGTGTGGGGCATAGAGAGAGATAATCCCAAGCAGGCTCCGTGCTTTCAGTGCAGAGCCCAATGTGGGGTTTGATCTCATGATTCCTGAGATCACAACCTGAACCAAAATCAAGAGTTGGACTTGATTTCAGTTCAGGTAATGATTCCAGGGTCAGTCCCATGCTTAGCATGCAGCCTCCTGGAGATTCTGTTTCTCATCTCTCTCTCTCTCTCTCTCTCTCTCTCTGCCTCCCTCACCCCCACTTGTGCATGTTCTCTCTCTAAAATTAAAAAAAAAAAAAACAGTACATTCTAAAAGTACTACATTTTTCCCCACCCTGCAGTATTTTGTTTTTGACATACTTTATTTACATGTTTAGTTTTGTATCCCTTAACTAAATATTGTAGATATCATTGATTCTACTACTTTTGGTTTTTAACCTTCACACTAACTTTATAAGTAATTGATTCACTACCTTTACAATAGATTTGCTTTTAATAGTGAGATTTTTTTTCTTTTAAAATTTTCTTATTTCTAGTTGTGGCTTTTTCTCTTCCACTTAAAGAAGTCCCTTTAACATTTCTTATAAGGGCAGTATAGTGTTGATGAGCTCCCTTAACTTTTGTCTTTAAATTTTTATTCCTTCTTCAATTCTGAATGGTAATCTTGCCAAGTAAATTTCTTGGGTTGTAGGTTTTTCCTTTTGCCACTTTGAATATATGGTGCCATTCTCTTCTGCCTGCAAAGTTTCTGTTGAAAAATCAACTGATAATCTTATGTATGTTCTCTTGTATGTAACTAGTTGGGTTTTTTTCTTGTGACTTCTAAGATTATCTCCTGATCTTTAATTTTTGACATCTTAGTTATGTGTCTTTAGTGTGGATCTCTTTGGATTCATATTGTTTTTGGTTCTCTGTGCTTCCTGGACCTGGATGTCTGTTTTCTTTCCCAGGTTAGGCAAGTTTTCTGCCCTAATTTCCCTCAAATCAGCTTTCTACTCCTTTCTCTCCCTTTTCTTATTATGGGACCCCTATAATGTGAATGTTAGTGTGCCTGATGTCGTCTCAGAAGTCTCTTAAACTATCATTTAAAAAAAAAAAAAAAGGTTTATTTTGGTGGGGGGGGGAGCAGAGAGAGAGAGAGAGAATCACCAGCAGACTCTGTACTGTCAGCACAGAGTTCACTATGGGTGCTCGAACTCACAAACCATGAGATCATTACCTGAGCTGAAATCAAGGGTCAGACATTTAACCAACTGAGCCACTCAGATGTCCCTTTCCTCATTTTTAAAAATTGTTTTGTCTTCTTGCTCTTCAGCGTGGGTGAATCTCACTACCCTGTCTTTCAGATCACTGATCATTCTTCTGCATCATCTAATGTGCTTTTGATTTCCTCTAGTGTATTTCTCATTTTATCTTCTGCTCTGATTAGTCCTTTTTTGTATTTTGTATCTGTTGTTGAAATCCTCACTATGTTCATCCATTCTTCTTGAGTTTGGTGAACATCTTTATGAACACTACTTTGAATTATTTCATTCTTTTCTGAGGTTTTATCTTGTTCTTTCATTGGAAACATATTTCTCTGTCTTCTCATATTGCCTGGCTGTTTGTTTTGATGTATTAGGTATATTAGCTATGTCTCAGGGTTTTGATGGAGTGGCCTAATGTAGGAGGCATCCTGTGGGGCCTTGAAGCACAGCGTCCCCTGGTCCGCAGAACCAGGTACTTCAAGGGCGTCCCTTATGTGGACTGCATGTACCCTCTTGTTATGGTTGGGCTGTGACTGCTGGGTTCGCACTGGTATGTGGGTTTGGCCTCAGATGCACCTGGCTGAAAGGCCCTGCTGTAATGGTTGCAGGCATTTTGGTGGTCGGGGCTGTAGCTGGTTTGGGAGGCACCATTCTGAAGATGCCTACTGTGTGGCAGGGCAGTAGCTGCTTTGTGGGGGTGCCCATCGCAGTCAAGGCCACTTGGCTGAGTGTTGTGGCATGAGAGTTGTTTTAGAGGGAGCCTTGAACCTGGCCTAGGCTGGCCACCGAGTCTGGTGGAATGGGATCTGATTGAGGCTACCTGCTAGAAGTAGTGGGGTGGGAGCCACTTTGAGGGGGATGCCTTTTGGGGCCAGTATGTTGGGTGAGGTGGGTCCACAGGGAAATGCTGAGGCAGGGCAAGCGGTGTTAGCAAAGTATCAGAAAAGTAACAGAAATAGCTCCTGCCGGTGCTTCTGTTCCAGGAAAAAGTTCCCACAGATCCCTGCTCCTCCTGCACATGCCCTAAAGTTAGCAAATCTTCATATGTGGCCCAGGCACTTCTCAAACTGCTGCCTCTGTGCTAGGTCGCATAGCCAGTGAGTTTGTGCCTGTGCACTTTAAGAGAGGAATCTCCATTTCCTTTAGCTTTCTAGCTCTCTTGGAGTTAAGCCCCACTCATTTTCAAAGCCAGATGTTATGGGGCCTCATCTTCCTGGTGCAGGAAGAGTGGGCATGCTTGATATATGATTTGAACCCTTTGCTCCTTAGGGAGGATAGCCTCTGTGTTGGTGATATCCTTCCTGCTTGGGGTCACTGAGCAGGGGATGTGGGTCCTGACTCGACCCCTTTTCTGCCTTTCCTACCTGCCTGGTGTGGCTTTTTCACTTTAGTTGTTGAAGAGCTATTCTGCTGTTCTTCAGTCATTCTCAGAGAGAGTTGTATATGATGTTGTAATTTAGTGTGTCTGTGACAGGAGATGGTTTGGGATCTTCCTGTTCTGCTATCTTGATCCTCCTATTCTGTTGCCATTCTTTATACTGTTGATTTTGAGTTAATACTTTTTGCCTGAATTTGGAAAGTTGATTAAATGTCAAATAATAGATGTGGAGCAAAGGAAACACTTGAGGATAAACTGTTACATGTGTATGAAATAGCTTGAAAGTTAAACAGAATGAAGAAAACCACATTTTTGATGCATTTTAAGTGCATTCTTTAATTTTGCAAATTTTGATAGTTATTCTTTCCTCAGTCTGTCCACCTGTATCTTCTCTTCCAAAGTAGTGTCACATTTATTTACTTATTTAAACATTTCTCACATAAAGAAAAAAAATGGAGAATTTTTTTCCCCCCACTAAAGAAGGGCAGGCCTAGATTTTTCTACTATGTAATATAATTCAGAAGTGGAAATTTACTTACATGGTTAGTCTTAGGTTATAAATTATACCAGTTCTCCTTGTTGTTAAGTACTGGCTTATAGTAGAGGTTAAGGATGAGAACTTGAAAAAAATAGGAGTGAGTAAGCTTGGATGACTTCCTTATCCCTGAAATTAAGTACTATAGTGGCCTCATTCACTGCCTGTCTGTTTCTCACATTATAGCCATACCTGATCTCACAAAGAGCCCTGTTCAGTTGCTTTGCTTACTATAAAGGCATGTGACTTTACCTCAAGACCTCTTTGGTTTTGGTTTCAATTTAATTACTGAGTTCATCTGCCACATCCATAGATTTTCAGAGTTAGAGGAATCATTGAGGCCAGCTTACCTAATTGCTTATTTTTATGGTCAAGGAAGCCAATTCCCAGAGATTGTGACTTATCTGAATGTGGAGGATGACTTCGTTGTATGAGGCCATTCAGTTAGCTTCTAGGAAATTATTCTTTCCTACTAAATGCATCATTAGTATTCCCTGGAGTGAAGTAACTTTACATCTTCTTACCAGCAACATTATGTCTCTTTTTATCAAATAACAGGTTAACATTGGATTTATATCCTTAATAATTGGCAGTTTGGGTAGTACTTATTTGAGGATAATCCACTCTTTCCTTAAAAGCTGATCTATTGTAATCCAGAAAAACTCTTCTTTTTTCTAATTTGCTATAGGAATTAATTAAGATATATTTTTTTAAATATGAAATTTATTGTCAAATCGGTTTCCATACAACACCCAGTGTTCATCCCAAAAGGTGTCCTCCTCAATACCCATCACCCACCCTCCCCTCCCTTCCACCCCCCATCAACCCTCAGTTTGTTCTCAGTTTTTAAGAGTCTCTTATGGTTTGGCTCTCTCCCTCTCTAACCTCTTTTTTTTTTCTTTCTTCCCCTCCCCCACAGACTTCTGTTAAGTTTCTTAGGATCCACATAAGAGTGAAAACATATGGTATCTGTCTTTCTCTGTATGACTTATTTCACTTAGCATAACACTCTCCAGTTCTATCCACTTTGCTACAAAAGGCCATATTTCATTCTTTCTCATTGCAGCGTAGTATTCCATTGTGTATATAAACCACAATTTCTTTATCCATTCATCAGTTGATGGACATTTAGGCTCTTTCCATGATTTTGCTATTGTTGAGACTGCTGCTATAAACATTGGGGTACAAGTGCCCCTATGCATCAGTACTCCTGTATCCCTTGGGTAAATTCCTAGCAGTGCTACTGCTGGGTCATAGGGTAGATCTATTTTTAATTTTTTGAGGAACCTCCACACTGTTTTCCAGAGCGGCTGCACCAGTTTGCATTCCCACCAACAGTGCAAGAGGGTTCCCGTTTCTCCACATTCTGTCCAGCATCTATAGTCTCCTGATTTGTTCATTTTAGCCACTCTGACTGGTGTGAGGTGATATCTGAGTGTGGTTTTGATTTGTATTTCCCTGATGAGGAGCGATATTGAGCATCTTTTCATGTGCCTGTTGGCCATCTGGATGTCTTCTTTAGAGAAGTGTCTCTTCATGTTTTCTGCCCATTTAATTAAGAGAGTTTAAGGAGTTGATTTTTTTAATGAAAACCTCTTATTGGATATTTTTTTTCCTAACATAATTTTATAATTTCAGAAAAATAAATTAGGATGGACTTACCTGTTTTTGGTTTCCTTTACAGGTACTGCAATCAGGTTCTTTGTAAAGAGATTGATGAATGTGTGACTCTTCTTCTTCAAGAGCTTGTCAGTTTTCAGGAACGCATCTACCAAAAAGATCCTGTAAGAGCAAAAGCAAGGAGACGGCTGGTTATGGGTCTAAGGGAGGTTACTAAGCATATGAAGTTAAATAAGATCAAGTGTGTTATAATTTCTCCAAACTGTGAAAAAATCCAGTCAAAAGGTATGAACATTTTACTGTTGAAGTGTTTTGATATTTATTTAGTATAACTGTAGGATATACAATGAATTGTAAAATGTGGAAGCCATATGTCTTTCTTTGCAGAGATTAGATATGAAACATAATGATGACCATGAAAGAAAGTGAAATCTTTCATTACCTAAATTAAGTAATAAAATTGAGATCAGACTATAAAGTCTTAATCTGTGAACACTAGTTAAGGATTTTATTCCCCAAGTGTCCCCTCTGTTGTAATCAGAGTGAGGACTTATTCATAAGAATACCTTTCTTTATTTCTGCAAATGTATTCTGCTTTTAAAATTCTTGGATTACCTTCCTTTGATAAAAGTTAAAGTTCTCTGCTCTTGCTTATGGTGATTTGCCTCAGAAATGAGCAGTTACATGTAAAGGCTCTTATGGGAACCCACACACAATACTTTTTTACTGTTTCATGCACCCTGATTTGTCTGTTTTCATGGAGGAGCCACTTTGGGTAATTGGAGAAGACAGATGCAGAAGTAACAGTAGTAGGAATAGTCTCCACGGGGGAAAATGCCAATAAAAATAGTAGTATATGTCTGTCTCATTGCTACTTGAGCTGAGAGAATAAAGACATCAGTCACTATTAACAATTTTAATTTCTGTTTTAATAAATGTTTATTGTATCGAAGTTTGACTCCCTCTATACTAATCCCTATGGAGAGACAAAAATTGGCCTTGAAGAATTGGAAAATTTATTGGAAAGAAAGAAAATATGTATATATATTCATATATAAATTCCAATAAGAAAATGTGTGGAACAGCAGAAGTGCCACAAGTATTCATAGAATCCTTTGCTGCTGTGTTTTATGCTTTAGCTGTTGGGTGCTAAAATACCTCCATTTAAGAAATAAGTAAATTAGAGGCACCTGGGTGGCTCAGTCAGTTAAGCCTCCAACTCTTTATCTCAGCTCAGGTCTTGATCTCAGGGTAGTGAGTTCAGGTCCTACGTTGGGCTCCATGCTGGGTGTGAAGCCTACTTAATGGGGGAAAAAATAATAAGTAAATTAAAACCTCAGCATGTGTTGACTTTCTCAGGTGGACTGGATGAGGCTCTCTATAATGTTATAGCCATGGCACGGGAACAAGAAATTCCTTTTGTGTTTGCGCTTGGAAGAAAAGCTCTAGGACGCTGTGTGAACAAGCTGGTTCCTGTTAGTGTAGTGGGAATCTTCAACTACTTTGGTGCTGAGGTAAGACTTCGAGGATGCACTCCCTCACTCCCTCCTGTTCCCCCCATACATTTTCTGTTGACACACGCCAGTGTTATGTTTAAACATTTAAAGAAGTGAGATGATTCTCCCAGGGATGAGTGGAAAATTCTTGAGTCCACATTTCCTTTTTAGTGTTGAAACCATTTATACAAATTAATCCTACAATATTTTGGCTATAAACATATTAGTTCCTATTTTTCCCACAGTGTTTTTTTTCTTCTGGGTTTAATTTTGTAATATCTGAGAATTTATTTAACTGCTGGGTAAAGATATCCAATATTATACAATGTAAAATAATTTTCTTCAGTTTATATAAGGCTATATTTTGTGCTACTTGGAGTCAAGAGAGAGAAGAATGCTTTAGTTGGAGAGGATTTTCTTTTTTTTTTTTTTTAATTTTTTTTTAAACGTTTTTTTTTATTTTATTTTTGGGACAGAGAGAGACAGAGCATGAACGGGGGAGGGGCAGAGAGAGAGGGAGACACAGAATCAGAAGCAGGCTCCAGGCTCCGAGCCATCAGCCCAGAGCCTGACGCGGGGCTCGAACTCACGGACCGCGAGATCGTGACCTGGCTGAAGTCGGACGCTTAACCGACTGCGCCACCCAGGCGCCCCTGGAGAGGATTTTCTTTCAGAAAATGGAGTTCCTAACCAATTGTCAGAATAATTCTGCACTCAAGATACTTTTATCTTCCTCTCCTAGTCTGCCAATAAAGCTTTGCCCATAGGAGCTGATAATAAATAATAATAATAATAATAATAATAATAATAATAATAGGTTGATAACTAATAATTAGAATAGTTATTTATCTTCCCTAATACTTATTAACTGATAACATTTTAAGACCTTTTTATGAAGTTGATTTTGAAGTGTTTTGTAACACCATTCATGGACCATTTTCCTTCTTCCCATCCATACTATTTTTATATATTTAAATGTTTAATATTTAGTGTTTAGATTTAATGTTTAGATTTTATATATTTTATTATGTATTTTATACTTATATATTTAATGTTGATATTTAAATGTTTAATGCTCAGCAGTTAGATTTGATGTTTCTTCCAGAAGCCAAAATACTTTGTACATCTCAAGGCATTTAAGATAAGGTACCTTGCTTGAATCATTGGTATCTCCCATCTTCAGCCATATGGAAGTTTCCTTGAGAGCAGAATGGTGTTCCAGTGATCTTTGTACTCACTGTAGTGCCAGATACTAAAGGGTGCAGTTGTTGAATGATAAACTTTGCAAGAACTTTTAGTATATCACAATTAGTGACTAATATTGAATCAAGAAATTTCCTCAGAGGGGCGCCTGGGTGGCTCAGTCAGTTGAGCATCTGACTTCTCCTCAGGTCATGATCTCACAGTCGTGGGTTTGAGCCCTGCGTCAGGCTCTGTGCTGACAGCTAGGAGCCTGGATCCTGCTTTGGAGTCTGTGTCTCCCTCTCTCTCTGTCCCTCCCCCTCCTCTTTGTCCCTCCCCCCTGCTTGCACTGTGTGTCTCTCTCTCAAAAATAAATAAACATTAAAAAAGAAATTAAAAAAAAGACATTTTCTCAGACTTATGAGAATTATATAAACAATATCTGAAAGTTACAGAGTATTTTATAAAGTTCTGCAGTGTGCATACCATTTGTGCTCATTGAAAGTGTGTCTGATCCTGAAACAGTAGAGATACTATTTATTGTTTTGTTTTAAAGTTTTTATTTATTTACTTTGAGAGAGAAAGAGTATGAGAGGGGCAGAGAGAGATGGAGTGAGAGAGAATCCAGAGAGGAGATGGAGTAAGAGAATCCCAAGCAGGCTCTGCACTGACAGTGCCGAGGCCAGTGTGGGGCTTGAATTCATGAACCATGAGATCATGACCTGAGCTGAAATCAAGAGTTGGATGCTTAACTGACTGAGCCACCCAGGCGCCCCTATTTATTGTTAATTATAGGAATAAAAAGCATAACAAAAAATGGACTAATCAAAATCCCTTTTTAGAGCCTGTTTAATAAGTTAGTGGAACTTACTGAGGAAGCCAGGAAAGCATACAAAGATATGGTTGCCGCAATGGAACAAGAGCAAGCTGAGGAGGCCTTAAAGAATGTGAAGAAGGTGCCACACCACATGGGGCACTCTCGGAACCCCTCTGCAGCCAGCGCCATTTCTTTCTGCAGTGTTATTTCTGAACCCATCTCTGAAGTAAATGAAAAGGAATATGGTAAGTTGTTATATATCATTTCAGATGATTGAAATTTTGAAATACATGCTACTTTTTGTTTTTATCTTACTGATTATTCATATTTTGCTCAGAATTTTGGTTTAAGAAATTGCATTAAACATGTCCATTAAACATTAGGAGACAGTTTGGGGCTGAGACTTTCTGTGAGATCCTATAATTCAGTCACATTTCCAGAATCTCCAAGGGATTTGAAAGTCAAAATGTGTCATACTTTGTGACCTATAACTAAGTAAATTCTAGGAGGTTTCATGCTGATATTCTATTATTGAAGTTTTGTATTTACTAAGTAAACAAAAGACCTGAATATTATTGATTGTAAGCTTATAAAATCTAGACATATGACATTTGTTTTGAGTTAAATTTGATGCTAGTTGAAAAGAAATATAGACGAAAACCCAGCATTTGTGTGTGTTAAAGAATAAAAATTCAGCTGAGTAAGTTTAAAGATCTAATTGGCTTTCATAAGTGATTTGTGCATTGGGCAGCATCCCATCTAGCAAGTAGGGGAGAGCTCTGAGGAGCTGTACAAAATGGAAGGTTTTTATAGGAAGGTGGGTGGTTCAAGGAAGTTATTAGCAAAAGAAAAGAAAGGATCCTTCCTGCCAAGGTCTGGCAAGGTCACCTTCCTTGAGGGGGATAGGCAAGGGGTCTTATTTAGGTGGATTGTCTCATCTTCCTGTTGGGGGTGGAGAGGGCCCTTGTGACAGATTACCTCACTAGTGCTGACCAGAAAATTCTTCAGACTTCTATTTCTAGGGGAGGTCGAAACTGGGATTAGGTTAGATATTAAGCTCTGGTTTGGTGATTTGGCCTCAGTGATGCCATTTTTGGCCTGTGTTTTTTTTTTTAACATACAATGTTTAAAATAACATTATTTATTGCACTATATGTTTTAGTAGTTTCCTTGCCTTGTTTCTGTATAATACTTTGAACTCTTTAAGTTCCCCACTTTTCATGATCTAGTTTCTAATTCATTTCCCAATTTTTTTCTTTTTAAAAATAGTATAGCCACCTCCTTTAATGTGGCTCCTGGTTCTTCCTTCTTTCTTTTCTTTTTCTTGTCTTTTCGTTTCTCTTTTCTTTTCTTTTCTTTTCTTTTCTTTTCTTTTCTTTTCTTTTCTTTTTCTTTTCTTTTCTCTTTTCTTTCTCTTCCTTCCTTCCTTCCTTCCTTCCTTCCTTCCTTCCTTCCTTCCTTCCTTTCTTTCTTTCTTCCTCTAGAAGTTTATTGAATAGCATGTTACCACCTAAAATTTAACATTAAAAAAAACGGACCCTCATTTTTTTCCCTTTTTTCTCACACTCTCTTTGCTAGTCTTCTGTCTGTAATTGTAGTTAAATGTTTGGAATGCTTTTGACAATTCTAGGCCAGAGGCAGTGAACAAGTTACTGTGGGACTTTAGGAAACCTCAGACCAAGGTTAAGTGTTACTGGCTTAGAGGCAGACGTGTATCTTTGTCTGAAGTTGACACCAGTTGAAAATAAAGAAGATAAAGTGCCAGCTTTGTAAATGAGTTTGCTTCTGTCTGTATAACGATCTGCAGATCTCAAAAGCAAACTGCAAGGTAAATTCATAAAACTGGATTTGAGCAATTGATAGTGATCTTCATTTGGGCACATGAAAAGAAAAGTTCTAAAAAGAACCTCTCTCCTCAAAGACTTAGGAGATGTTTTCAAAAAGCACCAAATTTAGAGTGTTCAAAGATGGAAGCCTTGGCTTTTTCACATTCTGCCTAGGGGAGTGAGAAATAATTGATTAATTTCTGGGACTCAGATTTCTCTTTAGTGAAATGAGGAGGGTTTGTCTAGGTCATCTATAAGGTTCCATTCAAAGCTAAAATTCTATGAGCTGTTAAAAAACAAAATTCAACCAATGTGTTTGGAGATCGAATTAGCTTTATTAAATGATTCATGAATTGGGCAGCCACCGTCTAGCAGGTAGAGAGGCACTCTGAAGAGTTGTACAAAATGGAAAGTTTTTATAGAGGGGGGAGGCAAGAAAGTCATTAGGAGGAGAAAAAGATTTTTCTAGAGGCGACTGTTTGCTGGGGGAACATGGGAGGGGTCTTAGGCAGATTACCTCATCTTTCTTTGGGGGATGGAGAGGACCCAGGTGATGGACTCATTGGTGCTGATGGAAAAATTTCCTGACTTACTGTTTACGGCCACATTTGTACAGGAAGTTGAAACTGCAATTTGGGAATTAAACTTCAGTTTGGGAACTCAGTCTAAGTGACACCATTTTGGGCCTGTAGTTGTCATTTGTTTGTTTGTTTGTTTGTTTGTTTGTTTGTTTGTTTTAGTAGAGCTAATGGTTGATCCTAAGGAGAGATTTAGACAGAATCTTGAAGATGAGCTGATTTATCAGGACACCAACAAAATGAGTGGAAGGTAACCACAGATAACATTGAGAAGAAAGTATGAAGTTATTCTTTTTGTATCAGATGTATTCAGCAACAAATAGAAAGCACACTAATGTGTCCTAAGAAGTTAGTATATTTAAGTATTTCACGGTGTCATCAAAGTCCTTAGCTCTTTCTTTTTTTCTGTTCTTCCATTCTCAGTCTGTAGCTTTTTCTCCTGTGCTTATCATCTCATGTTCATAAGTAGCTGCTGTGGCTCTCGGCATTAGTAGTCAAAAGCAGGAAGTTCAGGCAGTGAGTTTCTTTTATCAGTGAAGAAACCATTTTCAGAAGACTTCTTTTGTTTCATTTGGCTAGAACCAATCTTGTGACTACTTTTAGCTGCAAGGGAGACTAGGGCAAGGGAGTATTTGGCATAGGAGGGATAGGATAACCATGATAGTCTGAGAGCTATTTTAATTCATCCTCTGGGACTAGGCTCAAGTTCATCCCAAGTTTGGGGGTTCTGTTATCCAGGAAGAAAACGGGGAATGACTGTTGGGTAGACAGCAAGTAGCGTTTTCCATTTCTGGAAGATGCCGGGTTTCTAAAATGTTCCTCCCCCGCCCCACCGAGTGTAAAGAAAACCAAAGCTTGGAAAAGGATGCTAATCATTGGTAGACTAGAAAACCTCCTGTGATAGTACAGTCTTACTGTCCTTTGTGTACCCTTGTTTTCTTTGCTTATGTTTTCCTTCCACCTGTGCTGAGTCTCAATTCTATCATATTTATTACCTGAAACAAATAGTTTTGAACATAAATCCCAATTAAGTTGTAAGTTCTTTGATATTGGAACTTGGCATATAATTGCCACTTGATACATAATAATATCTCACTGAATTCTTACTATGTGCTAGGCACTTTTCCAAGCATTTCACGCTAATATGTTCAGTTGTCTGAGCAACCCTATGAAATAAGAAATAGTGTACTGCATTGTACAGATGAGGCTAAGATGAAGAGAGGTAAATAACTTGCCAGTGCCTTGCAGTGGGTGAATCCGTCTCTAGAATCTGCATTCTTAGCCAGTGTGATTGTATTCCCTGTCTGTTGTATGAGTTCATAATAGGATAATATAATAGGTTTTCGGTAACCACTTATGAGGGGGACAGCCTTGATGTGTAGTCCTTCTATCCTGAATTTCCTGCTCATTCTCTACTATCACCCCTTCTTCTGTAGTTTCTTGAACTCATTTGCTTATTCTTCCATATATAACTATCTAAAGATGGATAGCTTCCCTGTGAGTACTGACTGAAAGGAGAAATACACACATCTCATCCTCTGATAAATCACTACTGATTTGGAAGTTTAAAAAACAAATAACAAGGACCCAGTAAACAAAACAGGAAAGCATAGAGGGATTAATAAGCAAAGAAGAGCTCTACTGAGTAAGTTCTGCTACAATAAACAATTCAGAAGCAGGATAGGTTTGGATCAGTGCCGTTTCCAGGTTTGTTGAGATCTTTGGTTCTGCCTTTAACTTGCTTCCTGTTCCCTTCATCATAAGTGGACTCCTAGAGGTTCTGTTCTGGATTTAGACTGTCCCCCTCCCCATTCCAATCAGATTTCTCCTATCCCATAGAGAATGATGGCACTTTCTTATTCTTCTGTTTCTCCATGTTGTATTCATGTGTTTGTGGCACTCCTCAACTGTTGATCAAGCTTCACCTATTACTTTAAGGTGGGATCATAGGCCTTCCCTCCCCAGTGGATGTGTGATCTAGGTGGCTTTTTGATTGTTGTGACAAGTCTCTTGATGGCTAAACAGCAGAATCCTTTGTCTCTGCTTCTAAGGTCATATCTCCTTTTCCTTTCCCAAGGAACCGTGTGGGCTTTCAGCTCACCTGTCCAAGTAGATGAAAGCCCCAAGTTTATCCTGGAGAGAGATCAGCCTAACCTAGTATCCTGACCTTCCTTTTTCCTGTTCTTTGACTCATAGCCAAGGGAGAGGTGGAACTTTTTCCAAGACCCCAAGTGAATTCTTAAACTTTTGAAGGAGGAAAAAAAACTGTTAGAAGGAATGTAAAAGTGCATCTAAAACTTCAAAAAAAATGTATGCCTTTTTAAAGTTTTCGGGGGGGGCGCATAATTAAATATACGTGTGGCATTTTTCATTTAATAGGCTTTTTTGTCTCTAACACTTATTATATGCCAACCATAGGGACACAGAGATGAGTGGGAGTGGGAAGGAGAAGGGAGGGGGGGCGGCACAGCAAACACAAAACAAGTGCTTTGGAACTGTATGCAAAAAGTTCTGTGGGAATTTAGGTTAGTGGAAAGTCAGGAAAGACTTCAGAAAAGAATTGACATTTAAGGATGGTTTTCAAGGATGAGTGGGAGTCTGAAGGGTAAAGGAGGAAAACATCTGTGAAAAGAACAGCTTATGCAAAGCAAGAAATTGTAAACAGAAGTTATGACTTTGGGAGGAATGAGAATTCAGAGAGACCCCAAGCATAGAATGCGTGACCAAGGGTTATAATGAATGGGACCAGAAAGACAGGTAAGGGTCAGATCATGGAGGGCTTTGATTATGCCAAGCTAAGGTGTTTGGATTGTCTCCTAGGGTAATAGAAAGCCAGTTAGACAGTGACATGACCAATTCACAAAACCAGTTATGTTTATATGTAGATGTATAGCAAGATAAAGAAGGCTTGAGCTAAGGCAGTAGTGACCAAATTTAGTAGTTTTTGAGATAGAAGTGAGATGGTGTAATTATGAGTTCAGTGGAATAAAGAGATATAGTCAGGGCAAAAGATAGGGTTTCAAGGATTACTGTGTGTTCTTTTGCTTTGAGACTACGAAAATGATAATGTTATTAACTAAGAATGAGAATATAAGAGGAGGAATAGGTTTGGTTTTTATTGTGCTTTTTTTTTGTTGTTGTTGTTTTTTCATGAGGTGGAAGAGTGGAAAGGACCTATTCCAAATTTGAATTAACTATAGAAAAGAAAGGTTTTTTTCCCAAAGCATGTGCCCTGATTTCAGGTGCCCAAAATATGGTCTTTATCAGTATATAGTTGGTAGGTGACAGTCAAATTCACTATATTAATATGAATAAACTTGCTTTATCACTACAGCTTGACCATTATACTTAAACTGCAAATAGCAGCTATAATGCAAATAGAAGGGGGGCTGTTTTTTTTTTTAAAGGCAAAAATAAATAAGTGGGACTACATCAAAAAACTAAAAACTTTGCACACAGCAGAGGGAATCAACAAAAAGGCAACCTACTGAGTGGGAGAGAATGCTTTCAAATCACGTATCTGATAGGGGGTTAATATCCAAAATATACACAGACCTCATACAACTCAATAATAAAAAGCCAACAATCCAATTAAAAAGTGAGCAGAGGATCTGAATAGACATTTTTCCAAAGAAGACATACATATGGCCAACATAAAAAGGTGTTCAGTGTCACTAATTACCAGGGAAATGCAAATTGAAACTACAAGATACATATATATACACCACCTGACAACTGTTAAAATGGCTATTATCAGAAAGACAAAAAATATCAGATAAGGATGTAGAGAAAAGAGAATCCTTGTACAGTGTGAGAATGTAAATTGATGCAGCCACTACAGAAAATAGTATGGAGGTACCTTAAAAAAGTAAAAATAGAAATATCATATGATTTTTAGCCCATATTCTGCATATATACCTAAGGAAATGAAATCATTATCCCAAAGAGATATCTATACTCCCTTCATTTCATCACTATTCACAGTAGCTTAGAACCTGAGTGCCCCTCAGTGGATGAATGGATAAAGAAGATGGAGTGTGTGTCTTGTACGTGTATGTGGGTGCCAGAGTCATAGGGAGTGGGTGAAGTGCGTGAAGGGTGTCAAAAGGTACAGACTTCCTGTTGTAAAATAGATAAGTCCTGGGATATAACCTACAACATGGAGACATAATTGATAATACTGGATTGCGTATTTGAAAATTGTTATAAAGTAGATCTAAAAATCCTCATCCCAAGAAAAAAGCGTTTTTTTGGTAACTATGTGGTAACAGATGTTGACTTGTTAAGGCAGTCATTTTCCAATATGTATAAATACCAAACCATTATGTTGTACAACTAAAATTAATATAATATGTCCATTATACCTAAATAATAAAAAATGAAAGAAAAATAAACACAGGAAAAAAAGGGGTAGAAGAGCTGTCTTTTGTCTCCTCATTCTTTGTAGGTTTTTTTCCTTTAAATTGACTTCCTGTCATTAAAAATAACTTAGGTTATTACCACTGTATTATGTAATAACATTTCTTTTTTTAGCTACCAAATTCACTTGGTAAGCCCAGCTACATAAATTCTAAAACAAATTTTCACAGTTGTTAAAAATACATGGATGGCTTCTTTGCTTATCAATGGAAACATAAATCCCATTGCAGGTTAAGACAACTCTCCCATAACTTGGTGTGGGAGCATGACACAAACATGCCAAATTAGAACTATTTCTGCTGGATATCTTGGCTCTGCTATCTGTGACTTGAGGATCATTGGGCCCAGTACACCTCTGGGCCAAAAAAGAAAAAAGAATAAAACGGCAATTCATTGATTTTCATGAAGATACGGATTTTATATCTAAACACCAGTGAGCTACTGTTGGTATAAGATCTTGTGCATCTGAGGCATTAATACACTTACTTTTGCCTCCTTGTTTCTTTATCTTAAGTGTACATTTTTGAGAATTGTTTTCCTTTTATAACATTTAAACCAGTACTAGAATAAACTAAGATTTTAGTTTTTCCAACCAGTTGGTGAGCCAACAAATTTTGTTCTTCCCTCTTTTAAGAGTTGCATGATTCTGAAACCGTGTTCTGGTTTTTAAAAATCTGTTTGGTATCTGCAGAAACAAATTGGAGAAACATGGTGGAAACGTCAGATGGACTAGAAACATCAGAAAATGAGAGAGAGGTTTCCTCTAAGCATAGCACATCCGAAAAACCCAGTAAACTTCAGTTTGACACAGCCCCTGTGGGTAAGCAGCTGTCATCACTGGCTGCAGGTGGTACTACCTCAGCTACAAACCCTGGGAAACCAACAGTGAGTGATAAAGAGGAAGCGAAGCCAGATGACCTGGAGTGGGCCTCCCAGCAGAGTACAGAGACCGGTTCTTTGGATGGCAGTTGCCGAGATCTTTTGAATTCCTCCATCACCAGCACCACCAGCACCCTTGTACCTGGCATGCTCGAAGAAGAGGATGATGAAGAGGAGGAGGAGGAGGAGGATTATACTCATGAACCCATATCTGTAGAAGTACAGCTCAATAGTAGAATTGAGTCTTGGGTCTCTGAGACCCAGAGAACAATGGAGACTCTTCAGCTTGGAAAAACCCTTAATGGTTCTGAGGAAGACAATGCAGAGCAAAGTGGAGAAGAGGAGGCAGAGGCGCCTGAAGTGCCGGAACCAGGGATAGATGGTGAGGCCTGGACTACTGACCACCAGGCAGGTCAGGAGCAGCAGAAGAAGCCCAGCAGCTGCAGCTCACGGAACAACGAGCCCTCTGATCTTAATTATACGCCCCCAAGTCTATAACTCAGGAAATGTCAGCTGTCTGTCTCCAACTGTGTAAGGGTTGCAGCCATTATCTTTTATGCTTCATCTCAACATTTTGCACTGTCCGGTATTTAATATATGTATTTAATTTCTGACAAATATTTTTGTAGCTGTCTTTTACTTGTTTTATTATAATCTGTAGCTTAGCTTTTAATTAGCATCTAAGAGTCTTTCTAAGAGCTGTGTGGAAATTCAGAATTGTTAGAGCTTATTTTGTTATGGAAAATAATGATTAAAAATAGAAGACAACTAGGTTTTAAAAAAGAAAGTAAATTTGAAATGCCTCTTTAGAGTCATTTTGAAAGTTAAAGATCCAGATTCTAAGGCTAAGAGCAGTTACCAGTGTTTGCTTCAGGACTGCCTCCTTCACTCTAATTTGATCAGAAGTTGTTTGGGCTTCTTTAAAAAAGAATTGGAGGTAGATTTGGAAAATAGGAAAAAAAAAAAAAAAAGCAGAGGGTAACTAAGTTCACAAATGTTTTGTGTTAAAATTTGATGTAACTTTTCTTTGGTCCACAGATGCTTATTTCAGAAGCCATTGATCATTGTGATTAAAGTTGCAGTGGGCTAAAACAGACCCTCCAATACTTAGGTTAGCAAAGGAACCACCACAATACATTGGAGCTGGCCTTACTTGTGGGAAGTGATAGATGTTGTCTTTAATAGTGAAAAGTCACCCACGATAGGACCTTCTAGGTTCTGTCTCCTATTTACTTCTTACTTACCTCAGGAATGCTCTTGTACATACTCGTATTTACATCAAGTTAGGCAGATTGTGGCAGATGAATAACTGTAACCGATTCTATGACTGTAGCACTTACGTGTAAACTATTACAAAACAAAGTCTTATATTGGTGTGTTCTCTTGCATGCTTCTGATTTGGGACCCTCTAGATTTGCTATCTGGATTTGATTAGGTATCCAAACTTGTCCTGAGTGAAAAATCATTTCACCTTAAAAAAAAAAAAAATACATATTTTGTCCCTAGCCCTGAGCACCTGCCATGTAACACCCACCATAGTTACTGATAGGAGGTCAGGGAAAGGAACTTCACACAACTTATAACATATATCCTGATAATCAAGGCTTGGAAAAGCAAGTATTGAAGAAGAGAGAAAGTTGTTCTAATTGTGCTGAAACTATAAGATAATTTAGAGGACACAGATCTAGGCAGGTATTAATTCTTGATCACTCTTACTTATCTCTGCCCTTCTCAAGGAATGTGTATATCTGCTTGGGAGAATTTAAACATACTGAGCTAAATGTTTTATTTGCTGGTCAGTCACCTGGTAGTGACCTCTACAAGTTTATGTAATGTTGGGAGAATTATAGATTACCTATTTTTCTCTCTTCCCTCCAACCTCTTCCCCCATCCCTAGCTTCCAGCTGACCACACACACACACACACACACACACACACACACACACACACGAGCACACAGGCGCCAGCAAGAACTCCCACAAGCAGTTACAGAACTGAGGAGGGAGGGGTATTTTCCCTGCTCTGATTTCATGGGGTAGGGCTTTGCCTCACAGAGGCAGGAGAGAAGAATTGGGCAGGTTTTCTACTGAACTCATTGAGACTACTGCACTAGTTTTGATGTTTTATAATGCTGGCATTAATGCTAGAGAGATCAGATTCTTGGGTGATTATTTAGTATCTGTGCATTGTGAAAGTTTAGGAACATTGCTGTATAGAAAATGCCAGTGTGTCAACTTTATTAGTGTGCTAAAAGGGGACATTATTGTACTGCCCTGTCTAAACTGTTCTCCAGTGTAGACTTCTTAGGCACAAAGTATTTAGCACTTAAAGGAACACAGCATGTAAGGAATGAAGCCTCTGAAATAGTAATCATGGATATAGATGTGGCAGATCTTACTGTGTCTTCACATTTGGGAAGTGTTAGTTGGTTTAAAGAAATGATAGAGATTTTGAACTACTGACAATCTTAAAAGTGAATTTAAAAACTTTTCATACTTTTTATGGTGTAAATTTCCTTTGCTCGGTGTCAGTGATTCAGATGACTCTTGATCTTGAGGTATTGGCTTTTCAAAGGTTTCTTACATTTTATATCTCTTCTGAATGAGAACTGTCGTTTTACATTTTTGACATTTGTATCAAAAGAGAAGTTGAGGAAATCTCCAGAACACCAGTAACTTTTAAGTTTACTATAGACTTCAGAAGTGTTCAATTCTGTGTTCGATAAATGCTCTTGCACGTGCAGGATCTTCTGCCGGCAAACCCAAGGGACCACAGCCTTTTTTATACGAGACAGGTCACCTCTAGAGGACTACCCAAAATTTATTAAAGGAGATGCTACTGTGTCGATAGTATGCTTAAATAAGTATTAATAATGTCTTTATAATTTGTTTCCTTTAGATAAATTCTGGAATTTGTGTATTCTATACAGGAGGAGGTGTGAAAATAGGAAAGTGGGGTTTTTTGTTTTTCGTTTTTTTGTTCAGAACTGGGAGTGGGTGCCTCTTCGGAGACCTAATGATAAGAGTAGGGGTTCATTATCACAAGAAATGAAAACCATGGTGATTTTTTTTCTTAGTGTGTAGAGGTTGTTTTATGGCAATAATTAATATTAGATTTCTATTTCAGTACATAAGTATATGAATTATAATATGAATTGCACTCCCAGAACTAGATTTCTGCTTCAGTAGGATTGTTTGCTGTGAAGATTACTTCTCAAAAGACAAATGTTCACACTAGCTTAATTTTGGTTTAAATATGTTTGTAAATGATGTAATATATTTCTTTTGACTAAACATGGGAAAAATAATGTGTGTTATACATTGAAAAGTTTTTAAAGGCTTTGATTGGAGGTCATTTTTGCAGAGAGGGTATTTTATATGCTTCCAGTATTTGGAAAAGAATTAGTCAAAAGGAATTCACATAGTTTAAGTATTGAAAAATTAATATTCAAATAATGTACTTGTCTGATTTCTTAATAAGCTGGGGGAGGTGGGTGGGGTGGGTATCGTAATGTACAAATGAGTAGTGAACTCTACATTCATTTTTCAACTCTTCAACATAAAATTGTTAAATCTTAACACATTGTTACTTTAATATATGTATAAAGAAGTATTACTGTTTGTAAAGCTGCTGTTTGCTTTAAAAAAACAACAAACCTGTCATTTAAGTATTTCCTGTACGTTGTGCCAACAGGTTAGAACATTAACTTATTCCATTTAAAAACGTAATCATTTTTTGCTTTAAAATTTTTTCTGTGACATAATTTATTTAAAGACATCTTCCTCTTCCTTTGCCCGTTCCAGCCTTTATAAACATCAAAGAATCAGCCAAATGGTTTACCTAAGCTGAAATCTGAATCTTAATTAATGATAAAAATTTAAACTTTGTTGGCACAACACACCTTAAAAGTATTTGTGTTATTTTGTAATTTAATTTCTAAATATACCACATGAGTTTATAATTTAATGTCTTAATTGTAATGCTCTAATAAAAAAAAAAGCAAAATTAGTGAATTGTAACATGAAAAGATTTTCATCTTGTTCTTTTGTTGTTTGAAGGATAATTGTTATATCACATTTTAGGGGTAATAACAGCTTTTTTGCACTATGTAAATACTAGTTGAGATTCTTCTGTAACTAATAAAATGATTATCGAAATGTAGTCTATCATTTCAGAATAAGTACTTAAGGAATTCATGACTTGCCCAACATATGGGATAGAGAAAAAAAGACTCCTAGCATTGCTTAGTGCCCTCATGGGTTTGCCAGAGGAGGTTGTAAAATCTGCAGGAGGAAGTTACTAGTAAAAATTTCCATTTGGGGGTTGGTGTAGGCTGTGGCATGGGCCAAGGCATCTGTGGAGACCATCCTGGTGTCTGGAGAAATCCTACAGATTTCTTCTCCTTTGTATGCAAATTACTCTGTGCCAGGCACTGTTCTAAGCCATTTCCCAGTATTAACTCATTTAATCTTCACTACAGCCTTATGAGGAAACGCTATTTTTCACTTTTTAAATGATGAAACCGTCAGGGAGATGATGAGTAACTTGTCCGAGGTCCCACAGCTGGTAAACGGCAGAACTGGGATTCAGACTCCTTCCACGTTGAAGGCCATGCTTTTTTACTCACTATGCTCTGTTGTTCCTTAGCACAAAATGCTCACAGTTGCAAACGAGTGTTTTTGTCACCTTTGTCAGGCGTCTTCTGGAATTTGAAATATACCAGGACTGAACTGATTTTCTTAGAGACTAGATTTATTGAGTCTCACCTGATCACTTAATGAGAGTGGTCCCTTGTCACCATGTCACCATGAAATGTATGGAATCCGAAGAGTAGACTCACCTGTTAGAAAATAGGATCACTAATTTTCATAATGAAATGGATTTTTGCTGATCACAAAGAGAAAGGAGGGAAACCTCATTTGTATCAGAATATTTCCTTTTTTGGACCACCATTTGTATGATTCCCAATTGTTCTTTTCCTAACAGCGATCAGTTTTTCTTTAACTGAACAGAAGAGGGTGTGCACAGCACCTGAAAAGTCAAAGTCTGCCCAGTAAAACAAATAATTGTTTAAAATGGGGAGAGACGGGAGAGAAGTATCTGGAACAGTAGTCCTTGCCATGAAAAGTGCTTAGTTCTAAGGCTAAACTCAGAACTCTAGAATCCTACATTTCATTTTAGAAAGAGAACATGATCCAGACATTTAGCTCTTGGGATCAGCTGTTAGGTCTTTTGACATTTCTAAATTATCTTGGCAATTCAATATTTTAGTTTAACGTGGGTTCTTTTGATGTCATATGTATGAACTAAGGCATGTGGCTAATTGCATAATCATTATAAGTGGCAGCCTCATGGAATGTAGGGCCAAAGCATGCTCTGCTTTCACAGTGCAGGGTTTGGAAAGATGGGACATGTTTCAGTTCTGGAGCAAGTCTCAGTCCCTGTATTTCTCTTCACTCCATTCCCCATTACACTGAGTAATTAGTTGGCAACCCAGTGGCAGACAGAGAGACATTCACTCTTGCAAAAATGGATTGGATAACTGTGGCTACAAGTCAACTAATTGTCTGGATCCAAGGTTTCAGTCTGGAAGCAGGGTTGGAGCAAGGAAGATACTGCATTGCATGAAATTTGGAGCTCCTACCTGAGCCTCGTGTTCTTTATGTTAGTACTGAGGAACCAAAGACAGGGTGGAATTGTATGTTGGTGAGCTATGGGTTGGAGCCTGGAGTGGTATAGGTTGTTTGGGCTTTTTTGGGTTTTTTTGAGGAACGAGTGCTTCCTTCTCTTGGAGGTGTCAAAGCTTGGCCATGGCCTTGAATTACCCAGAGGGAACAGGTAATAACGACAGCCTTACAGTGTGATTATGATTTCAGGCGGTGTTAATTGCACCCTTACTTACTCTGGGAACAGAGATGGGAAGAAAAGTGGTACCTGCTTAGGCATGTACAGATTCCCTAGGTTATCTTTGCTTGTCTTTCTTCTCTGTTTACCTCGGTTGGAGCACTTGCATTGCGTTGCAAACAATCAGTTTGAGTATAGGATAATGAATTGATACTTAAGCAGTTTTGTTACCTCTGGTTAAATATAAATGAGTGAAAAGTTTGAAAATCTTTGGTTTCTCAATTACAGGAGAAATGTCAGAAGTCATCATCCCTGTCTTTGTTCTTCCTTGCTTTCTCTTTTCTAGAACCAGTGTTGTAAGGCAGATGGTGAGCTTCTGACAAATGTACCTTCATAGTGAAGCCTCAGGGGAGTCAGGGACTACCCTATCCAAAATTGTAACCCCTTCATCACTTTCTTCCTCAAACCCACTTTTTTTTTTTCCATTTACATTTGCTGCATTTCAACATCCTATAGATTTTATTCATCTTGTCTCTCTCCCCTACTACGCTCTGTGTGGGCAGGGTCTTTGGCTTATTGTCCTGCTTTATTCTCTGCCTCGTACAATGCCTGGCACAAAACAGGCACTCAGTAAATCTCTGTTGAATGAATAAATGAAGGCTGAAGTAAGTAAATCAGCATTGGCAATGCAGTCATATTCTGAAGCATTTACACTCCTACATACTGACTTCTGACTACTCCTATTTTTTTTTTTTTTCATTGGTTTAGAGTTTGGGGTTGGAGGAAAAAATAACCCAAATCCCAAATAGAAGAGCCTCACCCTAGAATAGTGGGCTCCCTCGAGTTACTCTGTATTTCATGTCCCTATATTGCTTATAGCTGAAAACGTAAATTTAATGACTACAGTTTGCATATAGAGGGAGGTGACAGGTATATAAGACATTTCTATGAGATTAGCCAGGAAGGGGGCAAAAATGCACCTGCAACTTCCAGTGTATCTATAATGTTTTATTTTTAAGCTCCGTGATCGGTATATGAGAATGTGGTATATCATTCTTTATACTCTTATATGCTTGAAATACAGGAATAACCAAAAGGAACAGGCCGACTAAAATGCAACCATTTTCTGTTCTGTAAATGACTTCCAAACTTGGCACCAAATCTCACTTTGGTATCTTAACAAAGAACATTAGTTGTAGAAATGCAACTAGAAGTCAGGCTTAAACCTGTATCTTGATTGATGTAGCAAAGAGTTAAGATTTGTTAAATAACTGGTAGCTGCAAATTTTATCTTCTTTCCATGAACTAGAAACTGTCTCCCTTCATCCTTCACCTGGCTTAACCCTTCCCCCAGTAATAAGAAGTATGTCTCGCACCTGTGCCTCCCCCATCTGCTCTCTAGTTGGAGCAAGGTGCTTTAATCTTCATAGGAAGATTGAAGATTGTGTTGGCAACCCACTTATCTGGTTTCCTTAGCAACCAGAACACAGTGTTTAAAGTGATAGCATCCCTTGCTCAGAATAGAAATTGAGTAAGCCTGATCATGATGCCCTGGTCTGCTTTGTGTCTTCAAAGACTCTTCTTCATCTGGCTATTCATGGTAGCCAACCTTTAAAGGGGTAACTACCTGGGACATAATCAGTATAAAGCTCTGGACCTATATATATATATAGCTGACTTCACCTTGCCAGTTACAGTGACCCTTATCTCTAACCTGGAAATATTGAGCAACCTGTCCCTTTTAATCCAAGAATTTAAGACATTTTTTCATGTCTTTATAACTTTTGCAGCAATTTAGGAATGTTGCCACCAATTTCCATGAAATCTGAACAGGAATCAAGATGATAAAGTTGCCTAGGCATTTAAGAAAAGCACAAAGAAAAAAGAAAGGAACTTTTAAAGAAAATTGCTATTAAGGAACTATGCTAGGGATCTATTGCTGTGTCTGCTTAGTACGTCCCTTCATTAGGGAATGGCTCCACACACACCCTGTTCCACCCTCACCAGGGATATAATCTCTTATTGCAACAGTAGCTGACAGTTAACTAATGCTGAGACCATTGACTGGGCTGGGGATCTTAAAATAGTTAATCTACGCTAAGCAAATGGGTCTCTTCCTTGGGATTTTGGATTTGGGATTAAGAGTGGCTCAATGGTCGGGGCGCCTGGGTGGCGCAGTCGGTTAAGCGTCCGACTTCAGCCAGGTCACGATCTCGCGGTCCGTGAGTTCGAGCCCCACGTCGGGCTCTGGGCTGATGGCTCAGAGCCTGGAGCCTGTTTCTGATTCTGTGTCTCCCTCTCTCTCTGCCCCTCCCCCGTTCATGCTCTGTCTCTCTCTGTCCCCAAAAAATAAATAATAAAACGTTAAAAAAAAAAAAATTAAAAAAGAAAAAAAAAAGTGGCTCAATGGTTTTGGGTGCTTGGATTTTAAGATTGGAATCTCCAATTTGCCATTGGTGGCCATGAAAAAGCAAAGTCTGGGTCAGTGTTGAATGAGTTTCCTTGCTGTTAGACATTTTAGAAACTCCAATATCCTAATGCATTTTGACTCTCCATGAGGGAAAAGATTTATTATATATCAGGCAACATTTCCCCAAAGTGTTGTACCATGGAACATAGAGTTCTCCAAAACGTGGCCCCACAGTACTTTCTCTGCAAAAATGATGAACATCCTGAGGATCTAGTTTTTTATGTAACATGCATCAAAATCTGTTGCTTAGACTGTGAAGTTTCCATGAGATTGGAAAACACAAGGGATGTCTGGACTGCTCTAACTTAGAGGTTCTCAATCCCGGGTGATTTTCTCCCCAGGGAACATTAGGCAGTGTCTGGAAACACTTTTGTTTGTCACAACTGGAGAGAGTGATCCTGGCATCTAGTAGGTCAAGACCACAGATGCTGGTGAGCATCTTATGATGCACAGGGCAGCACCCCACAGCAACCCCACAGCAAAGAATTATGTGGCCAAAAATGTCAATAATGCAGAGATTGAGAAATTGTACTAACTCGATGTCAGGATGTTGGATTAGTCCTGTATGGGTTCAGGGCCCCAAATCAGTGGGCATGTACTCACTGCATTCAAATGTTCTTGACCTCTGTTTCTGGCACCTGTTTAGACATTCTCTAATGTTCCAGAGTAGACTTAGCCAGACTCATCCAGATCTTCTGGATAAAACAGGCCTTCCCCACCCCTCTCACTTCCTGGTGAAGAGGATAAGGAGAATTCACCCACAGCTTCTGATCACATGCCAGTGCCTCCTCCCACATATCCCACTTATGTTCTCCCATCACATGAGGAGGCTATGTGAGGAGCAAAAGGGCAGGGAGGTACCTCTGGCAAGGGCTGCTGAGTGACTGTTCCAAGAAAAGCATGAGTCAAGTGCTAACAGAAGGCCTGCAGAATAGGCTGGTCTGGTCCTGACCGCATGATTGACTCAGGCAAGACTGGCAAAGATGATGTTTTATACAACACTGAGAAGTGGGATCCAGCTCCCTGCCCTGGTGAGCCATATCTCCGAGGCAGACACTTTGAAGCCTCTGCCTCTTACTCCAGCCGCTTCTCAGGGAACAGCTGCCCAGAACCATGGCCCTCGGGAGGATCACTGGACATGGGCTTGGAAATGCCCAAGTAGCCTTTATGTTCTTTGGAGGGAGAATGGAGCACAAAGTCCCTACCTACAAAGGATTCCCTCTCTTCTTAAAGACATCATCAAATCCTTGTTTGCCTGAGGAGCGAGAGGTTCCCCAGGTGTGGGACTTAATTTTAAAAACCAATGTCAGTCCCAGGTAACCTGGGGAGAGTTGGTCACCATACTGTTCAAACACCTAGGGTGACTTGCTAAGTCATGAAATGGGGACCTTTATTATATGTTAATTGAATTAATTGATCATTATTATATGTTAATTGAATTAATTGATCATTGCTGATTATGTGCCCATTGAGTTTGGTACCATGGCAGAGGTGGAAGGAGTTTATGCTGTTCCAATTCACACATGGTTGTGTGCTGAGAACGTATAAACTGTTTGCTTGGGACTCAGAACGTTTTCCCAAAGGAACCATGTTAAGTGCTGATAATACTTCCACACTAAACCCCAGAGCCCTTAAATATCACTCATGTGGGATTTGAAATGATAGAAACATCTCCACAACTCTGTTGCAAACATAGTGTTTCAGCTACATGGGTTGGACACCGCTGTTGTGACCTCCCCTTGTTTCTAGGAGAAAGTGTATATAACTCAGCATGATAGGTGTATGGTCACAATTTCCTGGCCCCGCCTACTAACACATAGAGATGAACATATACGTGTGTGTGTGAGAACACACACGCGTGTTCAAGCATGATCTGTTTCTTACCCATAGTCCTACCCCAGAGGGACAGTGGGAGACTCAATGTCTCCTTGATGTCAAGCAAGCGGCACTTTCCCCTGCTACAGTGTTCATTGGTCAGGATAGATAGACACCTTCCTGTGCATGGCCTCTAGATGCTGATGACAGGGATGAGGAAACACAGCAGATTCCTCCGTCTGTCAAAAAGACGGACACAGGCCTGGCAGCATGTGGGGAAGGACAACATGAGCCAAACCCAAGGCAGAGTTTCTAGGACATAGGATTTTTGGTACAGAGAGAACCAAAGAGATGATTCAGTTCAATCCTCTCCTTTACAGAGGGGAAAACAGACCCAGGGAGGTGAAGACACTTGCCCCAGGTCGCTTAGACTTTTGGATTGGAGACTTCCCGATCCCCAGGCTCTTGCCTCTCCATCTTGTGCCCCAGAAACTAGAAAATCCTCTGGAGTTCTCCCCTACCCCAATTCTAATTTTTGAAAACCAGATTCTGTAAGGAAAGCTTTGTTATCTGGCCAAGAAAGCTGGGCTCGCTGCATTAGAGTCACGGATTGCCAAACTCTGCTACCCCCTGACACCACAGATGCTGCGGCTTCCCCTGCACCTGGAATCTTCCTGTAACCCAGCAGAAGACAGCAACAGGGCAGCGCCACCAACCACCAGCAACTCCTGTGGTCTTCTCCATATTTACCTCCACTGGTCGGAGAAGGGCCATCTTCTCATCTCTGTACCTGTTCTTAACCAGAGCCATGAGACCACTCCCTGTTGGGTGTGTTACAGTGAAAGAAAGGGAAATAACAAACTCTTTGCTGAGAGATTTCATTCTGGTGCATTTAGATTCATTATGCTAAGCATTTAAACCTCTTTTCTAACCTGGAAATACCAATTATCTCTGACAAGGCCATGCTATTTTTTACAAGGTCCTCAGGCTTCCAGAGTGAGCAGATGTGCCCTGGGTATGCAACTATGATATACAAATGTATTGCATGTGCAGGGTTGTACACACCTCCCTGTGGGGGAGGTAGGGCAGCTATGCCTAGACCCATTTGATGGATGAATAAACTGAAAATAAATTTGTAATTTTATGCACATACTGGCCCTTTATGTATGCATGTAAATAATGTATATGTGTACCTGTATAAACGCGTGTGTACGTAAAATAAGTGAGAGGTAGCTTCTATTTACTTAAGGATATGTATTTTCCACGTCTGCAAGTGGAGTTGTCTTCCATAAGGATCAATAATGCTCATGTGGTTGGGGGGAGGGCAGTGTATCTTACAGTTGAGCACATGCTCTTCCACATCAGGCAGATGGAGGGCAGAACTGGCCCTGATCACATGCACGTTACATTACCTTTCTGAGCTTCAGATTTCTCATCTGACAAACAAGCATAATAACTCCTAACATGTAAGTGAGGTGGTGCCTGTTACCTGCTTAGTACATAACCCATGTGTTCAGTAAACAGTGGCTGCTTCCTCTGTGCCGGCTGTGCACCAGATGCTATGCTAGGTAAAAGACAAAAGAGGTGAGTGAGGCAAGGTGTTGGCCCTTCACATGATGAGTTAAACTAGCAGGAGACCTAAGCAAACAAATTACAGTACCTCAGAATGGGTGGGAAGCAATTTATGTAGAGGCTAAGAGCATCGGGATTCAGATGTTCTGGGCTTCAAATCCCATCTTGAAAGAGTCACTTAACTTGCCCCGAGCTTCCTCATGTATACAACAGGAATATAGAATTGTGAGGATTAAGTGAACTAATGTGCAGTACTTGCAACAGCGCCTGGCACGTGACAGGCACTCAGTGAAGAGTGATTTTAGTAATTCTAATATTGAATTCTGCGTGTGAACAAATGCCACAGTAGGAATGTGGAGCAGGCGCCCAGGTGGCTCGGGGAGGGGGCGAGCGTTCCACGGACACAAGGACCACGACGGCACCCCTCCTTTGGGTTTACCGCGTGCCAGGCCCACTTGTTGGCATCTCACTCGTCACGAAATGCTCACGGTCTCCCTGTGAGGCTGGTATCACTCCCTTTTCACGGGAAGAAACCAAGCCTTAGAGAACTTCTCCCAAGGCAGAGGCTTTGGCAACTTCCTTCTCATTCTCCTCTTACCATCTGGCTCCCCAGAGTGTCACTAGGACTGGGACACCAGGGATGCTGGGCGTCATTCACTCCCTGCTCTTCAGCCTGCTGAAGCACACACTGAGCCCTGCTATGTCTGAGCCACTGGGCTAGGCCTGAGCAACAGGAGCAAGATGGCAGCCCCAGCCCCCCAGAGCATCCATCGCTATGGGGAGACAGACCACCAAGCCTCAGTGCGTACCCCCTGATTCACTGACAGTTGTTTAAAATATGTATTTTTTAATATGTATTTATTTTTGAGAGAGAGAGAGAGAGAGAGACTGAGCATGAGCGGGGGAGAAGCGGAGAGAGAGGGAAACACAGAATCTGAAGCAGACTCCAGGCTCTGAGCTGTCAGCACAGAGCCTGATGCGGGGCTCAAACCATGAACCATGAGATCATGACCTGAGCGGATGCTCAGGATGCTTAACTGACTGAGCCACCCAGGTGCCCCTCACTGCCACTGAGATAGTAAAAAGAAGGGGGCATACGGACTGGCCCCAGCCTAGTTTGGGAGGATTTGGGGCTTCATTGCTGCCTGTTCTTGCCTCCCCAACATTTAAGTTTTGCAGGGAGGTTGGAGGGAAGGGATGGACAGACCAGGAGCAGAGGAGGAAGTAATTAATTGGGCACGTGATTGAAGGAAAAGGGATGACAGTTCCTTTTCAGCCTGGCAATCACAGGGCAGTCCCCTCGTGGGGCGCTGGTGGCCCATGTACTTCTCACACCCAGGTGGCCAAGTGGGTGTTGAACTGACAAAATGCCAGACAGAATAGAGCTTCTGCTGCTGTCATCATCCCTGTTGTTGACATTATCCTTTGCATCGTTTCTAGGGCACCTTCTAGCTTACTCAGCACTTGTCCATCCACCATTTCATTTTATTTCATAGTAGATTACCATGTTTATATGCCATTTGGTGTGTGTGGCAGAGGGAGGCTGGGAATTGCTCTTCTCTACTGCTGCTCCTGACTCTACCTCACTTTTCTACCTTCTGAGGTGAACTGGGTAGTTATTATTAGCCTTGTTTTACAGGTAAGGAAACTGTATGAGCATACAGATATGAGCGCTTCAGTCACTTGCCGAAGGTCGCACAGCTCATATGGGGCCAAGCCAGGAGTTTGGTTTGTAGGGTTCTCAAACTAGCTAAGGTGGCCATGAGGCCACATGTCGATCCCTTGTCAGAACCTGTGCAGGGTCTGCCCTGAACCAAAAAGCCTTTTGCTCTACATTCTATACCAGGTAAAAGTAGCCTCTAGGCCTGAGGGAATAGTTCTCATTAGCAGATCTGGATTTTCTCCTTTCCTATGTTTTGGGGACACCCCACCCACCCCGCCTTTGGCTCCTGTTATGAACTGAATTGTGTTCCCTCAAAATTCCCAAGTTGAAGCCCTAACTCCCAACGTGACTGTATTTGGAGATGGAGCCTTTAAGGAGGTAAGAAAAATTTAAGGAGGACGTAAGGGTAGGACTCTATTCGAACAAGACTGGCATCCTTAGGA
Source organism: Puma concolor (assembly GCF_028749965.1). Classification (NCBI taxonomy): domain Eukaryota; kingdom Metazoa; phylum Chordata; class Mammalia; order Carnivora; family Felidae; genus Puma; species Puma concolor. The sequence goes on along the minus strand of NC_141672.1, from coordinate 94,198,410 downwards.
GGAGGAGGAGACACCAGGACGTTTTCTTTCTCTACACATACACAAGAGAAAGGCTGTGTGAGGACAGCTAAGAAGGCAGCCATCTGCAAGCCAGGAAGATAGGTCTCACCAGAAACCAACACTGACAGCACCTTGATCTTGGACTTGCAGCCTCCAGAACCATGAGAAAATAAAAGTCTATTATTTAGCTAAATAGCCAAAGCAATCTTGAAAGAAAACCAAGGCTGGAGGCATCACAATCCCAGACTTCAAGCTGTATTACAAAGCTGTAATCATCAAGACAGTATGGTACTGGCACAAGAACAGACAGACCAATGGAACAGAATAGAAAACCCAGAAATGGATCCACACACGTATGGCCAACTAATCTTTGACAAAGCAGGAAAGACTATTCAGTGGAATAAAGACAGTCTCTTCAGCAAATGGCGCTGGGAAAACTGGACAGCGACATGCAGAAGAATGAACCTGGACCACTTTCTTACACCATACACAAAAATAAACTCAAAATGGATGAAAGACCTCAATGTAAGGAAGCCATCAAAATCCTCAAGGAGAAAGCAGGCAAAAACCTCTTTGACCTCAGCCATAGCAACTTGTTACTCAATACATCTCTGGAGGCAAGGGAAACAAAAGCAAAAATGAACTATTGGGACCTCATCAAAATTAAAAGCTTCTGCACAGTGAAGGAAACAATCAGCAAAACTAAAAGGCAACTGACGGAATGGGAGAAGATATTTGCAAACCACATATCAGATAAAGGGCTAGTATCCAAAATCTATAAAGAACTTATCAAACTTGCCACCCAAAAAACAAATAATCCAGTGAAGAAATGAGCAAAAGACATGAATAGACACTTCTCCAAAGAAGACATCCAGATGGCTAACAGACACATGAAAAAATGCTCAACATCACTCATCATCAGGGAAATATAAATCAACACCACGATGAGATACCACCTCACACCTCTCAGGATGGCTAACATTAACACCTCAGGCAACGACAGATGTTGGCAAGGATGCAGAGAAAGGGGATCTCTTTTGCACTGCTGGTGGGAAAGCAAACTGGTGCAGTCACTCTGGAAAACAGTTTGGAGGTTCCTCAAAAACCTAAAAATAGAACTACCCTATGACCCAGCAATTGCAGTACTAGGTATTTACCCAAGGGATACAGGTGTGCTGTTTCGAAGGGGCACATGCATCCCAGTGTTTATAGCAGCACTGTCAACAATAGCCAAAGTATGGAAAGAGCCCAAATGTCCATTGATGGATGAATGGATGAAGAAGATGTGGTGTATCTATACAATGGAGCATTACTCAGCGATCAAAAAGAATGAAATCTTGCCATTTGCAACTATGTGGATGGAACTGGACGGTATTAGGCTAAGCAAAATTAGAGAAAGACAAATATCATATGACTTTACTCATATGAGGAATTTAAGATGAAAAAACAGATGAACATAAGGGAAGGGAAGCAAAAATAATATAAAAACGGGGGCGGGGGGGACACAACATAAGAGACTCTTAAATATGGAGAACAAACAGAGGGTTACTGGAGGGGTTGTGGGAGGGGGGAATGGGCTAAATGGGTAAGGGACACTAAGGAATCTACTCCTGAAATCATTGTTGCACTAGATGCTAAGTAACTTGGATGTAAATTAAAAATAAATACATTAATTTAAAAAATAAATCAAATAAGAAAAAAGTCTATTGTTTAGGCCAGTCTGTGGTATTTTATTATGGCCGTCCGAGTAGATGATACAGCTCTCATGACCTACATCTCTATTGTCCGTGTCTTCCTTCAGGCTTCCAGTCTGGGGATTTACCCAACCATTTCTCTCTAGCATTCTCCCCATTGCTGCCTAAACGCTTTCTCTCTTCTTTCTCAGCCTCTCAGCTCAAATCCTTCATGCTCAAGTCAGCTTGACTAACTTAGGTACCCTCATTGCTTTTCTCTGGCCCATTAGATACTGTCATTATAAGATAATAGGTCTCTTCTTCTCTGATTCTCTTACAGTTGCCCATGAGTTATTCAATGGTGATGGAACCAAGTGTACAGGTGTACAAACCTGGTTTGGCATCTCTGCTCTATCATCTTCTAGCACGGGCCTTGATCAAGTCACAGGACTGTGGGAGAGTAAATGAGCACTGCTATTGTAGTTTTTGGTGGTGGTGAAGGTGTTGTTTAAGCAAGCTGCTAGGAGGAGTGCCCTCACTGAGGTGCACATTGACATCAGGCCATCATTGAAGAGTATTATGAAAAGGAACCCTATTATCAAATTCACTCCTCTCTCTCTCTCTCTCTCTCTCTCTCTCTTTTTTTTTTTTTAGAGAGAGAGGTGTGTGTGTGTGTGAGTAGGAGAGAGGGGCAGAGGGAGAGAGAGAATCTTAAGTAGGCTTTATGCCCAGCATGGAGCCCAGTATGGGGCTTGATCCCACAAACCACAAGACCATGGCCTGAGCCATAATCAAGAGTTGGGGGCTCAACTGACTGAGCCAGCCAGGCGCCCCCTCTCTCTACTCTTAAAGAGCCTTGTTGTTGTTCATAAAAGTACAGTGTTTACTTATGCAAACTTAAAAAGAATTTTTAAGATTTTTTTTTAGGGGTGCCTGGGTGGGTCAGTCAGCTAAGAGTCCAACTTTGGCTTGGGTCATGATCTCATGGCTCCTGAATTTGAGCCCCACGTCAAGGCTCTCCGCTGTCAGCATGGAGCCTGCTTTGGATCCTCTGTCTTCCTTTCCCTCTCTCTGCCGCCCTCTGGTGAGCATACCTGTGCTGTCTCTCTCTCTCCCTCTCTTTCTCTCTCAAAAGTAAATAAACATTTTTTTTTAAGATTTCTTTTTTTAGTAATAAATGTGTGTTCTGAGTCCGGAGCACACACTCCACACTCTTAGCACTAACCAACAGGGAGAAGGGCTATTTTTGCAAACTTCCAAAAGAAATTTCTAAAGAAATAGCTTGTGATTTTGAGAAACAGGTTTGTTTCCATCAGTGGACACCATAAATTATGAAAATGATCATGTTTCCCTCTTTGTCTGGATTGCTTGGGAGCTCATAATTAAATTGGCAGCCGACTTCCAACAAATTTACTTGCTTTTGTATCAAATCCTTTATATACTGTTACCACTGCTGTCACCTTAATTTCCTTACTTGTTATCTTCACTTGGTTCTTTAGTGTATTTATTTCACAAGTTAATGGATGAATACATTCTTGTTGTAAGGATGAAAAGAAATCAGAATTATACAGAGCAAAACTTGAAAGTATTCATTTATTACTTATGGTGTAGTTCTCTCTTTATTTGGGCAGGCAGCCTCAAATCTGTTTGGAACAATATTAGGAATAACCAAGTTTTAAAAACAAATGAATAAAAAAACTTCATTTGAAAACTGCCTACTATGCTAGATGCATTCACATATGCTTTCTCCTTTCAATCTTAATAGCAACCGTACTAAAGCAGATTATCATACGTGCATTTTACAGAGAAGACAATTGAATAGGGTTAAGTTAACTGTGCAGAGTCATAGATAGTGGCAAAGTTTAGGAATGAAACTGAGGTCTGGGATTCAGAGTTTGTGTGTTAGTTCCTTTGTCTTTTTAGCTATCTCACCTCTCTATAGCAAGAAGTAGGATTATAAAATTTATGTACAACTGGGGTGTGTGGCTAGGCAGGGTGGGGGTGGGGCACTTGTGAGTGGCTCTTGGTTATAGGTACTCCTCACTCTGCTTCAAGCCACTGTAAGTATTTCGGTCATTCAGCCAAGAGCAGTTTTTCCCCTGTAAGTGCCAACAGAGACCTTGTCCAACATGGCTGATTCTGTACCAGCTCTAGGAGAAGACGCAGCAGAGGTCAGGCGCAAGAAAGAGTGCCTTTAACCTTCAGCAGTTGACCTTCCCCTGCTGGTCACTGGCCAGAATACAACGTGGCCTTTCTCTCTTGGGAAGAGGCAGCAGCAACATCTGTACTGCCCATAGCTGCCTAGGGTCTGGTGGAAAGAAATCCACTCACCTCCAATCTGTGTCCCGCTCCCAAACAAAAGCAAATTCTTATTGCATGTACCATGTTTGCCTGGGTCCCCTTAGGGCTGTGAGTTCCAGTAATTTGTGCTGGCTTCCCCCCTCCTGTTGGCCCTAGTGGGAGGACACAGCTATCGACATAAACACTGACCGCTGTCCCAGCTAGCAGGCAAGCGCATTTCTATTTTCATCTGAATTCCCAGCATCTTGGGGAATGAACTTGGCCATTCCTATCGACCAGACCCCTGAGGAGGGAGGAGAGCCTGCAGGCTCTTTCTGTAACCTTCCTTTGACTTGGACTTAGGAGACAAAGGTGAACTTGAGTGCTGCAGGGACACAGCTTCCCTTTATGCTGCCACCAAGCCCTGGGGCGGCCTCCTCTCCAGCACTGAGGCCCTTTTGTGCTGGCGGGGCACCCACAGCCTGACTGTCCACTCTGTTAAAGCGCAGTTTCAGCGCCCTCTCCCCCTCCCCCGTGAGTCGCTGTGCCTGGAGAAGGGCTTTTGAGTTTCGCGAATGCACACTGGCCCTTTTCTTCTCCCAGCGCCTGCAGCTTTGATGCTGCGCGCCTGGCAGACTGGCCCTCCGCTGTGTTTTCCAGGGAGGCCGTGCGAAAGCGCAGACAGGGCGCTCTTGCGGCCGCCGGGCTTCCCGGGAGAGGCGCGCAGCCCCGGGCAGCAGTTTGGGCTCCGCTCCTAGGGAGCGCTGGGACCGCCTGGGAGGAGCCCATGCCTCCGTGCCAGAGTTCATCCGGGAAACCGATCATCCAGCTCACGTCTCCGACCTTGAAAACTGGCATCTTCTTTGACCCAGCAATGCTACTTATAAGAACTCATTATGTATTCAAGGACACGAAAAATTGTTCATTCTAATCTTACTATAAAAAATTCCAAACATGCAGCAAAGTTGAAAGTGTGGGATCCTCATATACACATTATCTAGAGTCAGCAATTAACATTTTGTATGGAAGGATTTAGATACAAGAGTTATCACTGCCCTATAGTGTGTGTGTGTGTGTGTGTGTGTGTGTGTGTGTGTGTCTGTGTCTGTGTGTCTGCGCCTGTGTGGGTAGAAACCTAAATGCCCCCACCCTCTGATGAATTATGACACATTTGCACAATGCCACCACATAGCAATTAAAATAACATGGTACATGTAGTGATGTAGAAAAATGTTGGTTTCTTATTTAATGGAATAAAAGGTAGAAAACTATAGGTGCAATATCATGTTACTTTTGTTTGGAAAAAAGTTTGCATGGGAAAAAAAGACACTGAGATTATATATTAAAATGTTAGCATGAGTGTGTCTAAATTTGGATATGAGTGAATTTGATTTTCATCCCTGGCTTGTTTTTGTTTCTTTCAATGAAGTACATCTATATACAGTGGGGGAAAAAAGGAATTTAAAACATGCATGGTCAGCTCAAAGAGGCCAATAGGACTCCCTGGGATTATTCCAGCATCCTTTATCCTGACAAAAGTCCTGGGGCTGTCCCAGCTCCCTTGCAAACATTGCTGCATAACCTACCCCAGCCAGTTAGAGCTCCACCCGCCCTCACAGGTTCCCAAATATGAGTACCAGGCCCTCCTTTCCTTTTCTGTTCCCGCTCTCCTACAGCAAACTGGATTCCTCCCTCTCTCATCACTTACTCTTAGGCCAGGGAGGTGCTGTAGTCACTAAAGAGTAAGGGTCCTATCATGATGTTAACTCCCCACCTCCAGGAAGTAAAAATGGGATGAAATTCCTCTTCTTGAAGAGAAGGACAGGGTTTAACCCAGAGGCCCATGCTGCCCAAGGGCCCCAAGTTCTTTCTCTGTGAGATGCCTGGCACCAGTTAGACTCCCAGGGGAGGCACTGCTTTAGTGTGGCACTTTTAGGACACCTTCAGGAACCTTTAGGACCAGCTGGATAATATTGTCATCACCATGCAAGCAGTGGCACTGTTTACTACGATAATAAGAGCTCACTCTATACACACATTTTTAGTTCCCAAAGTAATCCCACACACTCTCTTACCGTGGTTCCCAGAGCAGTGTCAAAAATCGTTTGGAGGGAGGTCTGGGTGGCTCAGTTGGTTAAGCGTCTGACTCTTGATTTCAGCTCATGCCATGATCTTGCGGTTCGTGAGATCAAGCTCTGCATCGGGCTTTGCTGACAGTGCAGAGCTTGTTTGGGATTCTCTCCCTCTCCTTCTCTCTCTACCCCCTCCTCCACTTGTGCTCTCTCTCTCTCTCTCTCTCTCTGTGTGTCTCTCCCAAAACAATAAATAAACTTAAAAAACTCATTTGGAGATGGACATATGACTACCATCTTTTACTTTGTCACATAAAACCACTTAAAAAACTATTTCTGAACAAAAAAAATACTATACCATGTGCACAAAATAGGAAGGACAATCTCAAAAATTTTAAAATATAACAGTATTTACATTTAAGTCTAAAATCTTTTTGTACAGCTCACTTCTCCTGTTAAATGCTGTAAAAATTATTACTATTTCTATTTAAACTGGCAAAAACTTTTTCACAGACAAGCCCTGGTTTGGGAACCAACATTTAGGAACCCCCATCTCTCCACTGGTTTTGATACTTATAATTTTCCACTTGCAAGTGAGGAAACTAGGTTTCAGAGCCCATCAGCTGAGTGGTTGAATTAGGATTCAAGTTCACATCTGTCTGTTCCAGAACCATTGGTTTCCCCTTGTTGCAGATTGCATCTGCATGACCAGGTTGCCCTTGCAGGTTCTCCAGGAAAAGATAGACAGAGAAAAGGCCTGATTTGCTTTTCAAAGTCTTGGCTAGCCTTGGGTCACTAGAGTAAACGCCAGTAGATCAAATTTTAATCTTTGATCCAAAAATCACGGAACTCATCAGATGGTGTTAGCCATTCAGAGCAGTTCCACCCTAATTTAATTATGCTCTTTACCAGCAAAGCTATATTTGCAGTTGGTACCAAGGGGAAGAGCACATATTAGAATTCTAATCTACTCATTTACATCTACTGACTAATGCCAGAAGTTCCTTCAGTTTGATCGCCTCCACTGATGTGTTTGGAAAAATCATTAAACACTGGGGAATAAGGTAAAAAGGCAGACAGTATATCCTTTCAATGTTAGACTGAAGCATTTGTTTAACAAGCTCAACCAAGAATTATTTAATTATCTGGAAGAAGATAGCCATGTCTCTGACTTTGCTTTTTACTATTAATCAAGGGCTCAGATTCTGAAGTTCCATGTTAACTTGTAGACCCTGTCTGGAACAGAGGCAAATAATTTTTGTCCAGTAGAAGAGGTAACCCCAAAGGTTCTGGTTTTATCACCCTGTCGAACATGAACCAATTTTGTCTGTAATTTGGCATACTTACTTCATCATACCTTTCCTGGTAGACTGTAAACCAGGTAAACCCCTGCTAATCCATATTTGAACCAAAGTCACCATCCTGCTGGTTTGGTCCCTCTTTCATGAGCTGAATAAAATCTATTTAAAGGCAGTCACCACCAACAGCACTTTAAAATGTTATCAATCATTTGCCCCAGGGTGAATGAAGAATCTGGGAACAGATTTTGAGAAGTTGAAAGATGTAGCACTTAGGATCTGAGAAAGACGAGGAAGAGAGTGCATGGGGGAGAGAAATCAGCTGAACTTCTCAGGACAGTTGTATCAGAATATTGTCATCTTTTCACATAGTTCCTTTGTCCTTGAGCAGTGGCCAGTAGCATGACTTGCTAGAAATAGGATTTTCATTTATTTATTTTTTATTTATTTTGGGAGAGTTAGAGAGCAAGCGGGGGAGGGGCAGAGAGTAAGGAAGACAGAAACCCAAGCAGGCTCTGTGCTTTCAGTGCAGAGCCAGATGCGGGCTAGAAGTCACAAACCACAAGATCATGACCTGAGTGGAAATCAAGAGTTGGATGCTTAACCAAATGAGCTACCCAGGCACCCCTAGAAATAGGATTTTCAAGGAATAATGACCAGGGAAGAGGTTGAAAAGCTAGTAGGACTGTCCATGGTGAAGGATTAGAATTTTATTCTGTAAATCATGGGAGTCATTAAGGGTTTTAATTCAGGAACTGATATCAACATACCTAAAAAAATTTTTTTAATGTTTATTTTTGAGAGAGAGGGAGAGAGCATGAAAGGGAGATGGCAGACAGAGAGACAGACAGAGGATCTGAAGCGGGCTCTGTGCTGACAGCAGAGAGCCCAATGAGGGACTCGAACCCACAAACCATTAAGATCATGACCTGAGCTGAAGTTGGACGCTCAACTGACTGAGCCACCCAGGTGCTCCTGATCATACTTTTAAATGAGAAAGAAAGATAATTCTGACAAGAGTGTATGGGTTGTGTGAAGGGAAAGTCTCAGAGATAACCAGGGTTTGACTTCTTTGGGAACATATATGAATGGAAAATTGAGTATAACATCAAAAGGCAATTCAAAGATAAGATGGACAGATTTGATGAGTGATCAGATATGGGGCAAGAAGGGGGAGGAGTCTGAGATGACAGCTGGATGGACAAAAGGATGGTGATCAAGGTAGAAGCCTGTGTTTTTGACCCGCTGAGTTTGAAAATTGTCTGAAATTTGAATCTGGAACTTATGAGCTTAGACTAGAAAGAAAATTTGAGGCTTAGTATTGGTTATGAATAGAAGCCATGGACATGTGTATGATGGTTGAAGAAAAGCATATCATCGGAAAACTTCTTTACTACTTCATTAGCTAAGCAGTGATAGTATGGTTCAGCCTTCTCTTCAATTACAGTAGATTAGTGTCATGAAAAGAACACCTGCCAATGAGCAGTAAACAGTCCATAGCTTTTCAGAGCCATGAGCAGTCCACGGCTTGATACCTTGGCAAAGAATATGCATTTCCATCCCCAGTTTACTTTGTAGAAATGAAGGCTCAGATTGACAAAGCAGATGTATGTTTCTTAAATGTATGTTTCAGGAGTGGAAGATTAGACTGGAAATACCTCCTACAGTTAATCCTGAAGTTCTTTGTTTTGTTTATTTATTTTTGAGAGAGAGAGAGAGATGGGGGAGGAGCAGAGAGAGGAAGAGAGAGAATCCTAAGCAGGCTCCTAGCTGCGCAGAGCCCAACTCGGGGCTTGAACTCATGAACTGTGAGATCATGACCTGAGCTGAAATCAAAAGTCAGACACTTAAGTGACTGAGCCACCTAGGCACCCCCAAGCTTGCAGTTCTGACAAGCACAAATGAAGATATCATTTATTTGGGGGACTGGAATTAGATGAGGAAAACTTTTTTTTTCATTTATTTATTTACTTATTTATTTTGGTAGCTGTTGCTTTTTTAATTTCAGGGTGCAAAATGCTTCTTTCCCCCAGACTTTTTATACAAGGTGTCTGTCTTAGTATTATTGGCTGTATTGCTGCCATGAAAAATTACCATAAACTTTCCTGCTTAAACAATGCAAATTTATTATTCTAACTTCCCTTAAGTAATTCTGTCCTTTGGCCACCAAAGCTCACATCTGTCCCACATGCAAAATACTTTTACCTCCATCCAGGTTCCCCAAAGTCTCAACCTTGTATATAGCACCAACTCAAAGTCCAAAATCTGATCAGCTCACAAGTCCCAAGTTTTATCATGTAAATCATTGAAATCAGTTATGGGTGAAGCTCTGGTAATGATCCATTATGGGGCATGATTTCTTTCCATTCGTAGACCTGTAAAACTAAACTTATCTGGTCTCAAAATATAATGGTGGGACAGACTTAGGATAACAGTTGTAGGCACTCCAGTTCAAAGAGGGAGAAGCTTGGGGCGCCTGGGTGGCTCTGTCAGTTAAGCGTCCGACTTCATCTCAGGTCATGATCTCACGGTCCATGAGTTCGAGCCCTGCATTGGGCTCTGTGCTGACAGCTCGGAGCCTGAAGCCCACTTCGGATTCTGTGTCTCCCTCTGTCTCTGCCCCTCCCCCACTCTCACTCTGTCTTTGCCTCTCTGAAAAATAAATAAAGATTTTTTAAAAATCTTTAAAAAAAAAAAAGAGAGAAGCTTGAAAGAAAAAAAGAGTTATTGGTCTTAAGCAATTTCTAGATCCAGTTGAGAAAATTCCATTAGGTGTCAAGGTGTGGCAGTAATCCTTTGTGGCTGTGGTTCTGTCCCCTGAGCTCGTGGCTGTCTTCTGTATCAGCCTTCCTTTTTCACAAAGGCTAGCATGTATTTGTGGCCGAGCAGTTTTATCAGCCCATTTTCTGCATATAGAATTTTGTCGGTTTGACAGGGGTTTTGTCTATTTCAGTTCGAGGCTGCGGTGTTCTGTTGGTATGACATTCTCAAGGAACCTGTGGGTCTCCCGTGTGCGTTATGGGGATTTACTCCATTAGACAAGAGGCTTATTCATAGACCTTTCCAAGATAATCTCATCTCTATTTTTGGCTTCTGTTGATATGGCTGAGAGAACACACCTTAAGCTCTCTAGTTTGATTGGAGGTATTATGAGTGTGACTTTATACTCTGACCTTTTGATCTCTCTGAGGTGTCACGCTTTTGGCATTTTTCTATACAGCACACATTTCTGACTGAATTTTTTAAGTTTTAGCATTTTTTGCCATCCAGATAGTCTGAGGGTTTTCCAAACCTACCAAATCCTGGGGATTTTTTGTTTAACATTTTTTCCTTCAATTTATTACTTTCCTCTCTGATTTTACTAACAGCAGCAAGAAGAAACTAGGCCTCACTTTTAACACTTGGCTTACAAATCCCTTCTGCTAAGTGTTCAGTTTTATTTTTCACAATTCTGCTTTTCATACAACTGCAGGGCACAATTCCACTAAGTTTTCTGTCACGGTTTAACAAGGATTCTCTTTCCTCCAGCTTCCAATAACGTGTCTTTCAGTTTGTTCTGTGACCTTATCCACAGTACCTGCAATGTCCATATTTCTACTAAGAGTCCACTCAGAGAAATGTAGGCTTTTTTTTTTTTATTATGCCTCTTAAAATTTGTCCAGCCACTCCCCTGTCACCCTGTCTCTAAGCCACTCCACATTCTGTATTTGTCACAGCAGCACCCTACCCCTGATGTCAAAATCCACATTCATTTTCTTTTTTAAAAATTTTTTTTAATGTTTATTTATTTTTGAGAGAGAGAGACAGCATGAGGGGGGAGGGGAAGAGAGGGAAGGAGTCACAGAATCCGTAGCAGGCTCCAGGCTCTGAGCTATCAGCACAGAGCTCTATGCAGGGCTCGAACCAACAAGCTGTGAGATCATGACCTGAGCCGAAGTTGGACACTTAACCAACTGAGCCACCCAGATGCCCCTCCATATTCATTTTCTATTGCTGCCATAACAAATTACCACCAACTTAGCTTACACGATAGACAATAGATACTTATTATTTATTAAACTCTGTATGTTAGAGCAAAAGTCTCCAGCAGGCTAAAATAAAAGTGTTAGCAGGACTGTATGAGGCTTTAGGGAACCAATGTTTCTCCCTCCCTCCCTTTCTCTCTCTCTCTTTCTTTCATTCATTCATTCATTCATTCATTCATTCATTCTTCCCTCTTTCCCTCCCTTCCTTCCTTCCTTCCTTCTTTCCTTCCTTCCTTTCTTCCTCCCTCCCTCCATCCCTCCCTGTACTTTTAACCTATAATCCAAGGAAGGGGTCCTTGGAACCTCCAATCTATAGTCAGTCTTCAGAAGCCCAGGTAAAAAACCTGGACTTGTTATTGGCATCTGGAGTGGAGGGCAGTCTTGGAGAGGGCAATCTTAACCTGTGGGATCCGATGCTATCTTCAGATAGTGTCGGAGTTGAGCTGAATTGTAGGACACCCAGCTGGTGTCACCAAGAATTACTTGGCGGTGTGGGGGAAACTCCCTGCTCCACACACAAACATTGGAATTTGGTGACCAGAACCACCTTTTACATCTGCAGAGTTTCTTTTGCCATGTTCCCAGTATTAGGTCATGGATATCTTTGGGAGGCTTTTAGTCTGCCTACCATACTGTCAGCATCCAGATTTGAATCCAAGTTGGGCTGGCTTATTGTGTTTGGACTTTCCTTTCTTTCTTTCTTTCTTTCTTTCTTTCTTTCTTTCTTTCTTTCTTTCTTTCTTTTTTTAAGTTTATTTATTTATTTTGAGAGAGAGAGAGAGAGTGTGCACACAAGCAGGGGAAGGGTAAAGAGAAGGAGAGACAGAATCCCAAACAGGCTCCGTACCACAAGCACAAAACCTGATGTGGGGCTCAAACTCATGAACTGTGAGATCATGACCTGACCCAAGATCAAGAGTTGGACTTGTAACTGAGTGAGCCACCCAGGTGCTCCAGCATTTGGACTTTTTCTACCAGACTCCATGGTGTCCTCTCATAACTTCCCAGAGGCCTTGCTCATCTTGCACCTCTGGTCTTGCCATTTTTGTTGTATCAGATGTTATTACTTTGGCTGTAAGTAACGGGTAACACTTAACCAAGAGCTAGCTGCTTGAGCTGCTTAAACCGGTAAATGTTTATTTTTCTCACATAACAACATATTTAGAGATGGTTTCTGGTCGTGTCTCAGTGATTCAATGATGCCAAGGCCATAGGCTTGATAATTTGTTTGGCCTTTCCTTTATGGTTGCAATGTGGCTGCCACAGCTTCAGATATCACATTCGCATTGAAGATAGGAAGATGTGGGAAAAGAAGGGTAAGCTTCAGTTTTCTCTGCCCTTCTTATAAGGAAGACAGATTTTTTTCCAGAAGACCCATGAGACTTTCATTATGTCTCATAGACCAGACTGTGTCATATGCCTCCATCCCTGCAGCTGCAAGGGAGCCTGAGAAAGTGGGTATTTAGCCTTTCCTTGTAAGAGGTGGGCAAAGGAAATGAGAACTGGAAGTGAAGTTTGGATTAGCCAGCTCAGAATGCCAGAATTTCAATCTGACCAAGACCCTGTCTTTGCCTTTTTCTTATGCCAGTCCACAATTAGAATTGGAATCCTGTTCCTGAGTCAGACACCTCCTGATGACTGTGCTCTGACCACCTGTCCCACAACCCACTCACTCCTCCTTGTAAGATATCCCTGACCCATCAACCACTGAGACTGCCATGTGCAGTGGCCTGGATGTACTGCCTGTCACCACCTGCTGCTGGCCTTGGAAGCATCTGACCTCCTTTCACAGACCTAGAGACTCCCCCAGGCCCAGTGGGTATGCAGAGGCAAGCTTCTATTCTGACCGCACCTGCTTTTATGTGGGCATTTTTAAGCTGTGTGTGTGTGTGTGTGTGTGTGTGTGTGTGTGTGTGTGTGCATGTGTGTGCAAGTATGCATAGGTGCAGAAAAAAGGGGGGGAAATAGGCCACATTGACCAAGGACATTTTTATCCTATGCTAGCTTTAACTTCTGTCAAAGTAGAAGGTCATTTGAGAATATAACCATGGCAGAGATACTACTATCTATCCAATCTCCTCTCCTGCCTCAGTAACAGACCATGATTTTATATGCATCAGACAAAAGACTTCTTCATTCTCGGATGAAGATTTCCTTTTCTCTTACAGCTAGGGACAGCCATGTGACGAAATTCTGGCTAATGTGATAAAAGTGGCAACATTGTATTGGGCTTTCAGGATGTTTCTTTAAAGTGAGTGGGTATGTCCTTCTTTGTCCTGTCATCCATTTTGCTACCCAGAGTGCAGATGAAATGGCTGGAGCACTGTCAGCCATTTTGGACAATGAGAAGGAGAGATCTATAATTGACCTTTGAACAACATGGATTTGAACTGCATAAGTCCACTTATATGCAGATTTTTGCCCCAACAAATATAGTACAGTACTATAAATCTATTTTCTCTTCCTTACGATTTTCTCGATAACATTTTTTTTCTCTAGCTTATTTTATTGTAAGAATATAGTATATAATGCATATAAATACAAAATATATATTAATTGACTGTTTATGTTATCAGTAAGGCTTGCAGTCAACAGTAGGATATTAGTGGTTAAGTTTTGGGAGAGTCAAAAGTTACACACAGAGTTTTGACTGCATAGGGGATCAGCATCCCTAGCCCCTGTGTTGTTCAAGGGTCACCTGTACTTTAAGGGTGGCCAAGAGCTGACCCTATCCCTGGATTTGCAACCTCCAGGAAAATAATTTTTTTTGTTTAAATCACTGCTCTTTTGGACTTTTGTGGACGCTGAATAACTCACCTGTGTATCATCTGCATGATGTCTAACACTTTACATAGCATTTCCAGGTACATTATCTCATTTTCAACAGATAGGAAAATACCTGTTTTCCTGTGTTATTTCTGGCAGGCCCTGGGTTGAGAAGAGCCAGTAAGGGCCAATAGCAATCCTCAGAGAGCTATTTACTTGCCAAGGCTGAAGACTGTAGGAAAACTGAAAGATTTGGTTCAGGAGGCAAAAGGAAGATGTTGCTGTTGGAGTTGATAATAACTCTCGGAGGAATGGACCTGCCTCCATTTTTGTGCAGCAGGGCCCTGACTCTGAGACTCAACCCTTCCTCTTACCACTTCACTTACCCATTCTTACACTGGTCCTTGCCAAGAACTTTATGTAAATACTGTCTTGTTTCTTTTTTCCCTGAAATAGAGCTTCAGCAGTGTTTTCATTACTCACTGATGGGCTGTTGAACTCATCCTCAGTGCAAGTTCTTTTGGGGTATGCCTGCTTTGTGTTAGACATGGTGCTGGTGGCGGAGTAAGAGTCCTTGTGCCACATAGTACTCAAATGTCACCTTCTCTACTTGGTTCCAGAGTAGCAATTGGCCTGTTGTCCCCCAGAGTTGTTTCTCTTTTGTTCTGTCCCCACTTCTCTGCACTCTCCAGCGCACCCTGCCTCCACCCCAAATCTCACATGGGGCTATCTTCAAGGGCTGGCCAGGCATTTTTGCCCTGGCCCCCTTCTTTCCCACTCCTCTAAGAAATCCTAGCAGGACCTGGCAAATGCTATCATGGTCCAGCCTGACCGAACTCTTCCTTGAACCTGCCTGTTCCATCCAAGAAACCCAGCTTGGGCAGGCTGTCCCTAAAGAAGCCAGAACATTGATTCACAGCAGACAACTTTGGAGAGGGTGGGGAGATGTCTCTAAGCAAAGGAGGCATATGTAGTGGTCTAAGCAGAATCCTGTTTTCCAAAGGCAATGATGACAGGGGTTAAGGTACCCTGATGATTTAATGACAGGAATGGTTTTTCTTATCTATTATTCATATTTTTACTCCTGGCAATCCTGTGAGTTGTTTAGGGTGACTTTTATAGATATGATCTCCAAGGAGGAGAAGGGAGCAAAAACTAACATTTAGTGAGCACCGACCCTCAGTTAGTTTCTTGTACACACTGGCTGGTATCACAGCAGTTGAGAGCGTGTGGTTGAAGTGAGTCAGGGCTCAGTTCTACACTAGATCTGCTGTGTAGGCTCACTGGCTGTGAGGCTTGGACCAGCCAGTAAACCAGAGTGGCTTACCTTCACTGCCTCTTCTGCAACGTGGAGATGATGGGCCTTGGACCTAGACTTGAGCTCTCCAGACTACAGTGGCTACCAATATCGGCTCTGCAGTCAAGAGCTGATGGAAGGATCCGTCATCATTGTTCCATAGCCAGGAAACCTTGGCCACCTCACTAAACTTACTCTGAGTCTCGTTTCCACTTCTGTAAACTGGGGATGAAAACAGTCCCAGCCTCCGGAAGTTGTTACAATGATTGAATGAGAATGCAGGTAAACTGTCTTTTGTTCCATAAATAGTAGTTCTGATTTTAATTATTTTCATCATTACTAATTGAAGAGCGTATTCTAATGTTCTGGGAAGAAAGAAACCATCCACCTTGCCTACCCTCCTACCTGGAATGGAGATGCACCCAGTTAATGAGCCTTCTCTTGAACTGAAGGGGCAGCTTTTCAACGTTTCTCCGGACTCAGAGATGCCTGGCTGTGTTGACTGGCCTCTGAGGCTGTTCCCACTCCCAGGTTTTAGATCTGGTTTCTTTCACCCTCATAAAGGGCCCTGGCAGGGCCGCCTAGGACAGCCAGGGTCTCCAGGGTCCCCAGGGACAGAGAAGCAGCCTGTGGTGGCCATGGCCACTTTCTTATCTTACCTAGGCCCACCTGATCCACCCTGCCCCTCAACTCTCCTAACACTCAGTCCTCCTGAGGAATGTGGGCTGATGTGAGCCCTTGAAGTCTGGCCAGCACAGTGCCTACCTCGGTGAGCTGGTTGCCCTGAACACCCCGTCCTCCAGTCATGAAGACCTCAGCAAGGACTCCCATTAATCAGGAGGGCTCTGTTGTTCCTTCTTTCTCCAGGCCCACACAATTGTTAGGAAATTGTTTCCTTGAATGGTGTTGGCTTCTCGGCATCTCCTACTCTGTGCTCAGTTTTCAATTGTCTACAATGGTGTAGACTGTGTGTAGACACAGGGGATGAGAGGACCAGCTTCAGGGTCAGGTGGCCCTGGTTCAAATGGCCCTTCTTTACACTGACTGGCAGGTACTCAGTGAGGCAGACACTGTACCAAGTGCTTCATGGGGATTAGTGTTATCTCACAAACCCTCATAACATTCCCAGTAGATAGCTGCTTTTAACAGAGGAGGGCATTCAGGCACAGAGGTAAAGTACCTTTCTCAAGGCTGCATAGCATGGGGGTCTGTGACAGCAAGGAAGCAATCATGTCTGGGAGGGGAAAAAGGAGAAGGGGAAGGAAGAAAAAGAAGACACGTTGCCCAGAGTTTGTCTCCTCAGCCCCTGGGCATGCGAGGTCCAACTGACTTAGCCACTGTCTGAATTTTGCCAGAAGAAGGTGTGGGCATAGGGAGAAGAGGTCAGCAAGGATTGAAGGGGAGGTTGATGAAGATGCAAAAAGGCCTTCCCAAGGAAAAACACATCTTAACGGTTTTGGCAGACAGGACGTGAAGAGGTGCATTGTTTCCCTGGGAGGAGCAGGAAGCCAGCAAGGATGGCTTTCGGTGTGTCATAAGCAACCATTTAATTCAGAACCTGTGTTTAGATCCCAAGGGAGCTCAGGCCACCAAAGTCATGAATACACATGAGCCTAATGCAGCCTTGGGGACAGTAAGACAATGAAGGTGACATCCCTGATTCCCGTGGTTGCCAGTTTGTTTTAATTTTTAAATTAATGAATAATTTCAGATGTAAGAGCTTTGGCCTACAGAGACACGTAACCTTCCGCATAGATTTTCTTGTCCCTTGTGCTGTGTGATTTCCACATCTTCCCCCATGTTTCAGCAGTTTCCTCTTCTCTATTCCTAAAAGAACCTGCATTTCCCTTTCCTGACTCCCTTCCTGCCTTCCTGTGTGCTAAGCCTTTGCAGTTGTCATCATGTCTTCAGAATGCATTTGATAGGTACAGGAAGTTGCACCAGACGGGAGATGGAACCAGCAATCAATAAAAAAAGAACTGTGTTTCTAAGAAAAATGCATCACGGCTTCCCACCGGAGTTGTGTACCATATGTCCTAATATCCGTGGAACAATGGATCTAAATTTTAGCTCTTCTGCTTGGCTTTCCCCGCCATCTCAACAAAAAAGAAATTAGTCCCTTTTAACCTGCGGCTACCCAGCTTTCTGAGGATTCCTAGTAGCGATTGCCTTTCCTTTTAACCCTTTCATCAGATGTCACAAAATAAAATCTCTCCTTACAGCTTTATTTCTCCTGGCTACTAGTTTAGTATATTTATGGTGCATGAGTCATCAAGCTGCCGCCTGATTGGATAAAACCCAAGCACCCCTGAGACCATCAGTCAATTACAGCTATTCTCAGCTTCATTCACAGATTTATTAGCTTGCACACACAGAGCGAAATTCATTCAGCAAAGTTCATTCATAAAAATTTCAACACTCTGCATCATCCTGCACATCTCAGCCTTCTGCTGCCGACGGGCTCCTAAAAGAAGCTCCTGAGAACAGTCCAGGAGGGAGGGAGGCTCTGAGCTAGGGTCGGCAGGCTGGGAGGGGATCTGAGGAACACGGAGGGATTGCAAGTCCAAGAAATAATGCGGAGCAGTGCCCGTCGCTAGTACTTCTGGCTTGTGGCCCGGACGGGATGCAAGACAAGATCTTCCAAGAGAGGGCAGCCGTCAGAATCAACGAACTCAGGCTGAAGGGCCTTTGGCTCACATACACGTTTTCTTTTTTAAATGAACAATCACTGGAACAAATAAAGGGTTAATAGGCCAGTCATTGCCCCGCCCTGTGGGAGCCGGAGGGAGCAGGTTTGAAAGTTCCTGTGTGCTGAAGGGAAGGCTGGGGGTGGGGGGCGCTGAATATTTCTGCAAGGCTCCTGCACGGCTCGCTGGCGATGCGGCGGGACGGGCTGGCCCGTGTTCGGCCCGGTTCGGTGCCTGAGAGTTGGCCGTGAGCGATCCCTGCCGCCGCGAGCCCGGTCCAGGCTTTCCCAGCAAGGAATCCAAGGCGAGAACACCGAGTGCTGCCGCTGGGGCCAGGGAGGGACTGAAATCAACTGGGGAGGCGTTATCTACCCCCCACCGCCCCCCCTCCCTCCCCCGGGCTGTCACCCAGAAGGGCCTGGGAGCCGAGGTGGGCGAGGGCGAGAGCAGAGTTGGAGAGGTGGCTGCCGCCAGTGGCACGGGGCGTTGAGGCATTTGCTTTCCGTGCCGTTTATCTAGCAGACGACGAGGCGATTTATGCAACAGTATCCTGTTTCAGCACTGCCAAGGCTATGCGAAAACGCGGTCAGGACAGCCTGGCAGGACTTGTGCTGTATGTAGGACTCTTCGGGCACCCCGGGATGCTGCACAGGGCCAAGTACAGCCGTTTTCGGAATGAGTCCATCACGTCCTTGGACGAAAGCAGCCCCGGAAGCTCAGTGGGGAGCAAGGGCTCGGCGCCTCCTCCCTACCCCACCCTGGCACCTCACCTGCCGGCTGAAGATGCCACCTTGGCGTCCCAGGAGAGCCCCACCCCATTGTGCACCTTGATCCCTCGCATGGCCAGCGTGAAGTTGGCCAACCCAGCCACCTTGCTGAGTCTGAAAAACTTTTGCTTGGGTACCAAAGAGGTGCCCCGGCTGAAGCTCCAGGAAAGCCAGGACCCGGCACCCAGCAGCCCAGCTTCCCCTGAAACCAGTCCAAATAGGGCTGGCTCTGCACCTCTGCCGCAACCAGACCTGCTGGGGCACAGGGCAGCTGCCTTAACTCCTGATGCCTGCCCCCTTCCTGGCCCTGGGGAGCCAACCCCAGGGAGCAGGCAGGACAGGCACTTCCTGCAGCACCTGTTGGGGATGGGCATGAACTACTATGTGAGGGTAAGTCTATCTCCCTCTCTATCCCCCTTCTAGGAACTCCTGGGGGAAAGGGGCATCTTCCCTGAGTTATGCAAGGGGCTGCACACCCTGGCTGGGGTCTAGGTTTGGACAAGACATTGTGTAACTGGACCGAGGAGAGGAAGGGACCTGGGCTTACAGGTTTCCCTAGGAATATCTGACTTGTATTGAAGTCAGATAACTTTTGGTTCAAGGATATGAACTTGTGCTAATTTGTAGGTATTTTCCGGGGGTAGGGATAATTTCTGATAGAGACAGGGAGATGGCACCTTCTTGTCCCTACTGGGCGTAGCATCTGCCCAAGAAGAGTCAAGAATTTCAAGTCTGTTTAGTGACTGAGACCTGCTAGGCTCTATCGGCCATTGTATTTCAGTAGAGATTTTTGTGCTAGAGGAATGCATGATGCGTAAGGGACTTGAATTATTTTTATAAATGTAATTCAGCATTTAACAGGCACCTCTCAAAACATCGCTGGATCTCTATGCTTGTGCTAGGAGCCAGTCTTAGGTCTTTGGTGCCGCCCCTTTTTGTCTTTATTGCCTACACTGCGGCAAGTGGGCCTTGTCCATGAGCTGTGTGCAAAACCAGGGTCCTCCCTGGTCTCATATTTGCCCTGGCTCATTCCAGATGTGGGTAAAAGAAGAGTAGAAGATTTGGTCCCTGCTCTTCAGGAGTCCACATTTCAGTCCAGGAGATCAACAAATGCATGTGAAATAATAAGAGAATAATGCTCACAATAGATACCTAGTGTACGGATGCTGAAGGAATACAGAGAAAGGGAAAGGTTGTTGTGGCCTGGGATTCACTCACAAGGGAGACCTTCAGGAGAAGGTGTGTCTTGGAAGAGGTATCAGGTCTGGATTGGCAGAAGGGAGGAGATTCCTGGCGGGGCGAGAACGTGAGCAGTCTAAAAGGCAGGTGCAGGTGTCACTGTGGTGGCTGCAGCAGAGGATCATATAACCTGGACTTCATGGAGGTGGGGAATACTGGAGGCTGGTGGGTGACACAGAGTGGCTGACACATAGGTGGTGCTCAAACAAATGTGAGTTGAATAAAGACAAATATAGATCGTGGGTAGCTTGGGGAAGAGCGCACAGTTGACTGACGCTCTTAAATGTCAAAGGAGGAGTTTGTAAATACTGCGATGGGTAAACAAGAACCGTCGTTCGGTTTGTAGGCAAACTGTGACTTGATGCAAGTGTTTCCAAAAGGATCTATCTGAATTTATTTGAGATTGATGGAAGCAGGGAAAAAATAAAGATTGGGAGGTCAGTCCGAAAGATACTCTGAGAGTTCAGGTGTGAAGGGATGGGGACATGGATTAAGGTGGAGGTGTGAACAAGGAGATGAGGCCAGAGCCTCTGTGGGAAGCCTCCACAGTCTTGGGTGATTGATCAGATCATTTCACCTCATAATACAAATAGTAGAATAGTGAACATTTATTGAAGAGTGGGTAGATTGGTGAGTTTGTTATTGTTGTTTATGAAGGTTACAGGTGATTATTGAGGAAAGGTTCTGAGGAGTGAAAAATAACTCCAAATTTAAGCCTCAGAATGGGATTAGTGATGTCATTGATAGAAACAGAGTGAGCTGGGAAGGGGGGGGGGTCATGCTAACTTCGCTTTTGACATATTATGTTTAAAGTAATGACATCTAAGTGGTATTAATTTGTAGGTAAGCAGTCATATAAGACTGACACTCAGGTGGGAAGCCTGATCTGAAGGTGTAAATTTGAGAGATAGCCCGATAACTATCATAAATGAACAATTAAGGTCTCAAGGAAGGCCAGATGGTGAATGCTGAAAGGGTTACAGAGAGAGCAAGCTTGAGACAGCATTGGCAAATGGATAAATAAAACCTCTAAGGAAGATAAATTTATGGGACACTCAGTTCTTGCCCTCCCCCTTAGTGACATGGCTCATAATGGACTTCATGTATCTACTAAAAATTCATGTGCACCTTCTCATTTGTCAACCTAAGTGTCTGCCAGGTTCTAGTGGGAAAACGAGAAACTCCAAACCCGTGTTCTCTGCACCTGCCTTCCCATCACCTAGACCTCCTCTACCCTCTTCCTTGCCTTTCCTTCCCTCTTATACTGCCTTCCACTCCCCACACCTACACACCTGTACAATTTTTAATGTGAAAAGAGTTGCTGTGTGATCGCCACCTTCCCTAGGGAGTGTTTCCACTGCATTTTAGATTTTTAATGAGGACATCATCTGTCTTTTCATGGTGATGATAACTGACCCGAGGGAAGACACTGACCCCCCTGACCCAAATGACCCACACTATGTTGCCAATAGACAGTGACATGAGACACCAGCTATCACTTCTCATAGGAAGTCAAAATACATGGAAGAGCCTACTTTATTAATTTTTATAGAATCCCAACTTTGAAAGATGGTAGGGACTCAGAAGTTATCATGTTCAATGACTCTATGGGGAAACTAAAGTCCAGAGAAGTGATTTTTTTAAGGCCACGCAGGTGAATCAAAAGGAGAGTTAAACTCAAGTCCCCTGTGTGCCATTCTTTGCTCTTTTCAACATAGGTTTCCATCCTGGGTGAGATCCTGTTCCTCAGCATTCTTTTAGATGTGAACCAATTTAAAAAAATGAAATGCCAACATATTAATTTACAGTTAAACATTATCATACCAAGTGCACCTGAATTGTGATCCTTGTACTCCCGTCTGTAGGAAGATGCACATAGGAAGATGTAAATCAAAAGTTGCTTAGTGATGATGGAATCAGAACAGGGAAGTGAGAGAGATTTTTGATGGCCAGTGGACTTAGGGGCAACTTTTGTAGGCAAAAGGTGGCCACGTATTCAACTTCCTCATCCATATCATGTGACTGCTCGTCCCCCTGCCCAAACTTTTTTTTTTTTTATTCATTCACTTGTTTATTCAACAAGTATGTATTGTGAACCAACTATGTGATAGGAACTGTTGAGGGGCCTGGGGATAGATGAGTGAATAAAAGAGACCAGGTCAGAGCCCCCATGGAACTCACATTCTAGTGAATGGAGATGGGCCCGATTGAATAAATAAGTAAATTTAATATGTCATGTGTAATAAGTGCTAGGGAGAGCGATAAAACAGGGAAAGGAAGAAGACAGTTGCTTGTGTAGAAATGGAAGGTATTGCATTCCTTTTGAGGGAAAATGGCAGAGTTACAGCTACTCTTTGTTTTGTTTTCTGGCATCTTTTATCTTTACAATAGGAACTGTATTTGCCTTCTACTCTAAGTTAGGTTTGACTTTGAGTTAAATATCTTTCCTTAGAAAATTGACTCTTTTTGGTCTTATGATATAGAATCAGTTATGCAGCTGAAAACATTTTATGAATTCTGAGCACCTATGTTTGAGTAACTTTCACTTAAGTTTAGACCTTGAACCCCCTGAAGATCTCTCAAGGAAAGTAGGCCAGCAAACCATTCTTTGAGGTATATCACACCAGAAATGGGACAACCAGACCCCAGTCTGAGCAAAGCAGTGAGGTGAGTACAAGTTTGTTAAATGGTACCAAATAGTGACTTTGTTCTCACCATATGATTAAGGCTCATTTCTTTATGAGATATTCCCAAGTCACTTTATCCATCACCGAACATTCACTTGGAGGTCCCCCAGTTGCCCAGCACAGTCTGTGAGGATGGAAAATATACAACATGACTCATCTCTAAAATGAGAGAATTGGTCTGTAGGTCACCCAGGCACTATTTGCTGACTCCAGGGCTCCCTTCTTCATAGGGGAGGTATTTAAAACCTTAGTTCCCTTGCCCATTCCCAACCCCCAAATTACTTATAATTTTGTTGAAAGCCTAAATAAAACAGAGGCAAAGACACCAACCATGCCGGAGCCACCACAGGCCAGTCCAACAGTTCTGACCATAGCTTTCCAAGAGAGGCTCCATCTCCAAATGACAACACCGAGCCCTCAGAAGTACATTCTCTACCCCACACTTTCCAACCTAAGTGAACATAAGACAGGTTTCAAACCATGGTTTGTCTCACTCCAGGGCTCTTCCCCTTCCCACCCTCTCACTGCACCTCAGAGCAAGACAGGCGGACCTGGAAGTTTGTGGAAAGGAGTGTCATAGAAAAAGGACCACACTGGGCAGGACAGCTTTACTATAGGGCCGACCTGTAGACCTTGCCTGGTTGCAGTTATTTGCATGATTTCAGTCTCCTCACTTCAACCCATCCTACCCCAACAACTTCCCTATGGCTGCTGTGACAAGTATCACAAACTAGGTGGCTTACACAGCAGAAATTTATTCTCTGGCAATTCTGGAGGCTAGAAGTCTGAAATAAAGGTATTGGCAGGGTCATGCTCTCTTTGAAGAGTCTAGTAGAGGATCCTTCCTTTATTTTTACAGCTTCTGGTGGTGGCCCGCCATCCTTGGCATTTCTTGGCTTTGAGAAGCATCACTCCAATCTCTGCCTTGTCTTCACATGGCTTCCTTGCCTCTGTGACCACATCCAAATTTCCCTCTTCTTATAAAGATACCAGTCATTGGATTCGAGCCCATGCTAATCCAGTATAACCTCATCTTAACTTGATTATATTAACTTCCAAATAAGGTCACATTCATAGATTCTGGGGGTTAAGACTTCAACTTATTTTTGAGGGAGATGTAACTCAAACCATAACAGTCCCCAAGTACATGTATTGCAATGGATTTGCCCCTATAAGTGTTCTTGGGTATTGGGCTCATCAGCTGTGCATGCAAATATGAATTCATTGTTGAGGAATTTTCTTTACTTCCTTTGTAAAGCTCACAGCATATTCTTATCATCCATCCTCCTTTGTCCAATGTTATGGCTTATTACTGAGCCAATAGACTGGTATTGTCTATTGTCTAGACTACATGTAGTACATGGTACCACAATGCCCCAATATCTTTCACACAGAAGGGCACAGGTATAGGAGTTACAAGATCTGCATTAATGGCTGTGGTGCTAACCAGCTGTGTGACCTTAGGTGAGTCATTTCACCTCTATGGGCCTCATTGCCTCATATTTAAAATAAGAGTTTTGAACAAAATGCTGCCTAAGATCCTGAGACTGCAGGTCTCCTTTCCCAATTGGTCTGAAATCTCCTTCTATTAGGATCATTTTTGCTTAGAAAATGGATTCAGGACAGTTTCCTAAAGGAAATAAATTTTAACACCTTTGTGTTAATAGAGAGAAGAAATGTTCTTAGCACCCTCTTACTAACACTAAGCTGGCTTCACCAATATAGCAGAAAAGGGTGTCCTGGGCACAGGTGCTCTGTTCTAGAGAGCAGTGTGAAGGGGTCATGTCATGGAAAAGCATCCAAGTGTAGGATTCCAGGGAAGAGTGGGCAGGCCAGGTCAGGCGGCAGGCCAGAGTGAATGGTGGTGACTAGGATCATTGCTCACATGGTATAGTCAGTCAGGCCAGGCCCGGGCTTCATGTCCAACCTGAGGACTATAGGAACAGCAAGAGTTAACCCTTCTCGATATTCTCTGGACACAAGTGCTAAGAGAAAAAGGCCCTACTAGACACATAGAGAGTCTAGTAATCCTAACCTTGAAAGAGGGAGATTTATAACTCTGGGAAACCCCTGAAGAGATAGTCCCATGGTTTATGCAAAATAAAGGCAGACCTGATTGGTGTGGGTCTGGCCCCCATAGGTTAACAGAGATGGCTTTCTGCCTCTGCTCATTTCTGTCTTGTCTAAGTTATTGGTGATTGAAAGGGAGGCAATACAGGCAGGAGGAAATACTTCCATCTAAAACTGACAATTTTTCATTGAGGGTGTTATATTTTCCTTCCTGTTTCTTTCTTGGAGTGAATGTAAAAGTAGATTCTGTTAGAATTTAGAAAAATCCTGGTAGATTTGACCTATTGTTCCTGTTATTCCTTTTAAACCCTCACATATCCTTTGATCTGTCCAGTCCTTGCCCACCCTGACCACTGGAGCATTAACTGGAAGAAAGAGGCTTAGAGATCCCAAAGTTCAAAACCTTCATTTTGCAGTTGAGGAAATGGAGACTCAGAAATAAGAAATAACTTGCCAAAGAAGTAACTTGCCCCAAGCCACATGGCTAGTTGTGGAGCCCAGACAAGAACTCCCTGTTCTGTGTACAGCACTTTTTTTTTTTTTTTTACCTCCATCTTGCTTCACCTGTCCCCACTCCCTGAACTAAATGTGCTATACCAAATGTCTCTATTGATTAAAATGCTGTATGTGTGCTTTTTTAAAAAACGACTAGAATGAAAACTTTTTTTTTCTAATAGGAAAATTGTCTTTAAAAGGCAATGAGAAGGAAAAAGCAAGGAAGAGTGACAAGGAGCCCAAAATGCCTTGGTTTTGTCAATTTTTCACCTTTTTTGTATAAGGAGGTCCCTGTGGGTGACAACATGTTGGTGTTGAACTAGGACTTGTCCAATGTGCATGGACTGGCTTCCATTAATTCATCTTCCACAACTTTTGGAGGTCACTTCCCTAATATGGCTTCTCCCTTCACTTGCATTTTCATATTACTCTAAAGCCAATGCCATGTTACCACACAGATTTATTGAACCAAGTCTGTGTCCCAATATGACTGTTCCATTAGAATGGTGATCTAAATGATGCACACAGCTCATGAGGCTAGGCCATTCCAGACTCCCTTCCCTAGTAGCAGGTATATGAGGTACCTGGGATTTCTTCCTCTCTCCTAAAAGATTCAGATTTTGGGGTGTGTGTGTGGGGGGGGGGTGGCAGAAGCAGAATAAGAGGGGTCTGGTCAGATTCGTTTTGAAGCATCAAGATTGTGGTCACCAAAAGATGCAGGCCTTAGTGTTGCCCACAAGTGACCATTACATGAAAAGATTATATCTGAAACAGGAGAGTTTAGCAAGCAGGTATTTGGAAAAGTCAGGAAGCCTCTGGGAACTTGATTTTTGACTGAGAACATTAGTTGAAATCATATGAAATTTATTGATATCATAGCCATGATGACAAATAAGTATAAATTTGTAACCATAAACTCAGGTGTGTACAAGAAATGTCATTGAAAATGATATATTTTAAAAATCGCATGAAATCTGACACCAAGCCCTTTCTTGCTTGGCTGGAAATAATTTCAGTTTCGGTCATAATTCTTCCCCCAACCTGTCACCAGGATCACATAATGAATCGGGGGGCTTATTTTGCACCCCTAAATGAAGAAATGCCTCTGACCTTTGGTTCATTGTTTAGGATATTGAGAGTCTCCTAAAGACAGGAGGTACTCCTGTGTCTAGATCTCCATGTACACACCAGAGTCCTTACCCATTCTGAGAGCCCCTTGCTGAGAATCCAGCCTCCCTGGCCGCCCCTCCAGCCATTCCCCTTGGTAAGCCTTCCACTTCCTTGAAGTCTCTCCAGAATGCAGCTTGAGGGTCCATAATGCTCTGAGACCCACTGGTATGAATACCCACCCTCCTCCCATCACTGCCCCCAAAGGACAGGGATGACAGATGGCTTTAAGCAAGTGAATGGGAAATCCAGAAACAACCAGCAACCAAAGGGAGTGCTGATGGAGGGAGGGCACAGCAGAAGGGCACTAAAGGAAAGCACAGCCCACCTGTAGAGGTGGGCAAACTGGAGTGAAGTTTAAAGAACTGCTTCCATTTGTCACGGTCAGATACTGGCAGCCAAGGGTTCTGATGGGAAATGAAGCTGAAGGTTCTTGGGAGGAGTTAGAAATTAATATTACATGTGGGAGGCTGATGGGATTGAGGCACAGAGGGGAGGGAGGGGGGAGAGAGAGAGGGGAGGAGAAAAATGCATAGTACAGGTAGTGTCCTACCCAGGAAAGAATCTAGAACGCAGAGCTCATAAACCAACAGTTTAATGACATGTTTTGTTTAGTCAAATTGTGTTTTTTTTTGTGATTAGTTGCCAAAATTTTAAAAATTCTATATTAAACTCTGGATATCTGGCTTCTCAGAAGAGCTGGCAGCCTTGGGCCAGCCATCCCACTGTCAGCAGATGGCCAGAGGGGGCCAAGGAGCCACAGTCTCACCCGGTTTCACTCACCTATGTCACCTGTCTGCCCCCGAGGGTGACTGGACTTGCATACCTACCTGGGGCATTCAAATGGAAAAATGCTTGTAAACCCTTTGTCTTTCATTTTCCAATTTGGAATATCTGGGTGAAAGGCTGAGAATGTCTTCTTCTTGGACAACACACCAGGACTTCTCTATGTAATGGGACAGAGTCCTGGGGCTGGGTGAGCACACGAGAGATGCCTTGCCATCCCAATGAACAGAGCCTTTGCCCGTCCTAACCAAGTTGCAGAGTTTAAAGATAGCAGATACCCAGGCCTGGTAAAGGCCGTCCCTATTTTATGAAGACGTTGTGGGTCAAAAGTTAGTTTGTATATCAGTTCTTTGGGACAATGAATTTTTCCAGAGACATAACATTAAAAGCTGATAAGCTTTCTCCTATGGTGAGGGAGAGGATTAAATGAAAAAACATATATAAAAAGCTTAGTACAGAGACCTCCACATAGGTCCCATGTGGAGTGGTGGAGAAAGAACTTTCAAAGGGCCAAGAACACTTTTGGGCAAAAATGAATTGAAATAGACTAAATGTGACTTTGGCATTTTACCGTGTCCCTTGGCATCCTTTCTCCTGGCTGGCAGTGCCTCCCTGGAGGACCTTCCTTCCTTAAGTCTTTCCTGTGGTGCTCACCAGGGCAGGCCTGTCTGTCTCTCCTCTCTACGGTTGCCTGCTGGTCGGCTTCCCTCCTCCCTCAGGGCAGCAGAGTGAAAACCTGCATTTTGGAAAGATGTCTGTTTACTTATTGTTAGTATTTCCCCAGATTTCCCAAGGGCCACTGATATCAGTTAAAAGAAAATACTTGTTAAAAATGCAGATTCCCATGCCCATCCTGAAGTTACTGGATCAGAATCTCTGAGGCTGGGGCCCAGAAACCTACATTTTTAACACACTCACTATGTGAATCTGTAGCACAGAAAGTTTGAAAACCTCTGTTGAGTCCATTTGGTGCAGCGGTTTTCAGCTGTGGATAATTTTGCCCCTCAGGGGACACTTGGCAATGCCTGTGACATTTTTAGTTGTCACTACTGGTGAGGAGGTGGGTGCTGCTAGGCTTTAGTGAATAGAGGCCAGGCATGCAGCTACACATCCTTCAGGGCACCACACAGTCCCCACCATAAAAAAATTCTCAGGCTCAATTGATTGGTGGTACTGAGGCTGAGAAGCTCTGAGGTGGTGAAGAACATGACCCTGGGATGTGCATTGGGAGGTAATAGGGAATGGAAGAATAAACAGTTGATCAGTCGTTTAGCTTTTGGCAAATCTAACCTAAGATACTTCTAATTTTCTCAAGTTTTCTTCTTTCTCCTTTTTGAATTGCACAAATTCTCTAAAAGTTATAGGTAACTTCTTCACCGCCACTCATCCAATACACCTATGGCTTCCACATCAGGATCTCAAGGGGTGGGAATGAGAGGGGCAGGTCAGCCATGGATCAGATATGTTGCAGCAGACTCAACCCTGACTCAGGTGCGCTCTGGGCTAAATGGCATTTACAGGCTAGTATGGTATCTAACCATGGTATCCTCCCAGTATTGGTACCTTCATATTTCCACAGGGAAATGCATGAGCAGTTTTAACAAGTAACTTACCAGTAAATTGTAAGAACAGAGCCTGTCTCAGAGTTGGAAATTTCCTTTAGTTAGAGGTGAAGAAGTTCCAGAAAGCAAGCAACTTGAGGAAAAAGACTGTGTGCTATAAGGACAACCCCAGAAATTGGATTTTTTTCCTCAATGTCATCAGATAATAATTTATATGAATCATTCATTAGGAAATGGTGAAATATATAATTCAGACAATTTTTCTTAACCCAGTGACAACTTCAGGTCCTTGGAAGGCACTGCCCCTCCTCTCTTCTCCTCTCAGCATGGCGCCTTTAACTCTGGACTCAGGACTCAGACTGATACATTGACTACAAAGTTCTATTTCACAGTGAGTTAAGCTATCCAAGGTCACCGGACTCATGAGAATAGAGCATGGACTAAAATTCAAGTCTCCTGACTCCCAGGTCAGTGTTCTTTTCATGACCATGATGAGTAAGGCATAATTCTTGCATGAGGAGGTTACAGTATGAAAAGGGAGCAAAGATGTCCACACACATTACTGTAACGCAAGGCAATGCATAATACATGACACCAAAGTGATCCAAGTAAAGCATGTGGGATGTCATGGAGGAAAAGGGATGATAATTAGAGAAGACTGCAGAATGAAGTAGGCATCTTAACTGAATCTTGAGAAATAGGTAGAGTTTCCATGGGCAGAGATGCAGGAAGAGCATTTTAGGCAAAGAGAATGACAAGAGTGAAGGCATGGAGGTGGGAAAACAGAGGACATGTTTGGGGAATGGTGAGTGATTTGACTTGGTTGGACAGTGTGTGAGATATATGTAGGATATCAGTGGGAAAATAAGATAGACTGAAGCTATAACAATCTTGTATAGTATACGAAAAGTTGGGTTTCCAACAGAAAACCATTGAATTTTTTTTTTAGTAGCCTAAGGATAAACTCAGAACTTTGACAAATTCAGTGCTATGTTTTAGAGAGATCATATGGGCTGCAGTGCTCAGAGAGGATCCAAGAAGAGGGAGACTGGGGAAAGGGAGGCCCAGGAAGAAGCAGGGTGGGAGCAGAGGCAGTGGCAGGGGAATGAGGGCAGATGTGAGACCCATTACAGGAAGAAGAGGAGAGGCAGGGTTTGGGGGTAAAGGGTGAGTTTGGGGGTAAAGGGTGAGTTCCATTCTGCATGTGATGCATTCAAGATGGCCTCAAAGCATCCAAGTGGAAATCTCCAACCAAAAATAGAATAGTTAGGAGTGAGGAGAAATCATTTTTGTTGCTGTTGTCATAAAGGCTTAAGGAATGGACAAGCCTACCAAAGGGAGAGTGCAGATAAGAGAGGGCTTTGGGATACAGCATTTACATATTGTGTGGAGAGGGAGGAAGAGAAGACATTGGTGACAGAACTAGCAGAGTGAGGAGCAGTATGGAGAGAGGACAAGGTCATCTAGGGAGAGGTGGGGAGAGTTTTGAGGAAAAAGATGTTGGACAACACAGTGTCCAAATCTGTGAAGTATTCACAGAATCTATGAAGGAATATGAGAACTGAAAGAGCCACAGGTTTGGCCTTTTATTTTCTTACTCCCTTCTCCACTAAGATATTCAATTCAACTATCGCAGACCAAAGACACCACTGGATACTCCACAACTGCACTCTCTCCTCTTGCCCTCTCAGTGAATGGCATCTCCCAGTTGTCCAAGCCAGAAGTCCGAGGCATTTCTACATCACTCACTGTCACACTCCACACAGCCTTCAGTTATCAAGCCCTGTCAATCCCACCTTTATAAAATTTCTCATACACATCCATCTCCCCCCATCCCCATTGCAATTTCTAAGGTGAGGACTAGAGTAGGTAGCATTTTAAAACTTATTGACCAGCTTCTTATGGAACTACAATTTCATGAAACATGCTTTGTGAAACGCTGCTCTTACAGCTTTCAGTTGAAACTAGGAGATGAATGATACAAGGTGGAAAATGATATATACGTGTAGAAAATAGTTTGATGCATCAGCGTAATGAACTCGAGGAGGTGGAGACAGCTTCTAGCTGGGTGGTCAGGGAGGTCATCTTCCAGGAGAGATGGCATTTCAGATGGTCCCTACAGATTGGATAGAAGTTTAACCACAGGGAATATATAAAAATAAGGGGTATTCCAGATGGAGGGGACATAGATAAGAAAATAGAGATCAGCAGCGATTTTAGTTTGGTTAGAGTAGAGGCTGCTTGGGAAAGCTGGGTGGATAATACTAAGATTTGAGCCAGCTTATAACATTTAAATATCAGGCTGAAGAGTTTGAGCAGAGGCATGGGATTTATTTTTGCTAGAGAAGGGAGTGACTGGAAGCGAGGGAAGCCCTTTCAAAGGCTATTACAGCAACAGTCAAGGAGAGAAGTGTCTATATGAGGGTCTTGATAGAGGGAGTGAAGTAAAGAAACATTGGTGGCGATATTATGGAAGACAATTTTGATGCTGAAGGCAAAGAAGGAGGCCAAAATGCATCCCAACCTGCTTGAAGTTTTGAGGTTGAAGACCTGGCTGGTGTGAGGGGAGATAACCTCTTTAAAAGACACAGAGGACCACAGGAGGAGAAGCAGTGTTGAGAGGGAAGGCAGGAGGTTCAATTTCCCACACATTGAGTCTGACGTCACAGAAAGTCATCTAGACAAGAGGGAGGTGTCCAGCAGTCAGGCAGGGTTGGGGAGAGTTCAGGCGTGGTGTGCACTTTGTGGGTCAAGCCAAGCAATTAGCCATCCTGATCTGATAGCCATGCCATCAAGACAGATATTTCAGGTGATTTCCAATTGTGGAAAGAATGGAGTGTTTCCTAATATTATATAGTAGAAAGCCTCTTCTCTGATGGAAATGTTTCACCTGTACTTTTGATGTTTCAATGAAATGCATGTAAATGTACATTTGTGGTATAGAGTCAAGGCCTTTTCTCCCAGTTTTATAGATACAATAATTAAATACCCCTTTCATTGTTCTTGTATAAATTCTACCCATAGTTCCTCATTTACATTCCTTTCAGTGTCTTTGAAGTGATATAAACTGTTAGAGAGATCTTCAAAGCAGACTGAGTGCAGAACATTTCATTTTTAAAATCTTTTAGAGTTGTTTTATCCACATGTAGTTTAGTTTTATTTTTTTTAAAGCAACTTGCCTTCATAAAATCTTCTCAAAACTTTGACTTAATTTTCATAGAAATAACTATATTTTTTAAAAGTTTATTTATTTTGAGAGAAACAGAGACAGCATGAGTGGGGGAGAGGCAGAGAGAGAGAGAGAGAGAGAGAGAGAGAGAGAGAATCCCAAGCAAGATCTGTGCTGCCAGTGCAGAGCCCAACATGGGGCTCAAACCCACGAACAGTGAGATCGTGACTTGAGTTGAAACCAAGAGTTGGACTCTTAACAGACTGAGCCATCCAGGCACCCCAGAAATAACTATGTTTTTAAAAAAATATAAACTCATATATTTTAAATTTATTTATTATCTATTTAAATGATGTGATGTCAATAGCAAATTACAACTGCTGTATACAGGTGAGGCTCAAACACACCTGGGGTCTCAGGGAGTCTACAGTCCAAATTGTAGCTGCAAGAAGATGTAGCATATCTGTGGGCTGTGGCAAGTTGCTTGAGTGGCAGCCAGTTAGCAGAGTTTTATTGTAGTATTGTGTGCTAACAATTCAGCATCTTGGTTTGTTGATACGTCTCGGGATACATTTCCAATTTTTGTCATCACGACGAGCATGTTTTACATTCTACTTTTTTTTTCCTACTAAACTTGACAACACCATCTTGCCCTTGAAGAGCAGACAGCATTTAACGAATACTGTTGTACTTAACTCTCCAAATGGGAGAGTGTGTATATATCAGGGAAAATGATATATAGAGAGTGTCCCAAGGCAAACTAGAAGATAAAAAAACACAGCTAGAAATTCAGCAGGTATTCTGACTGCCCCTGCAGAATCCTATCCAAGATCCTGTTTTCAGGAGATGAAATGGAATCAGCAACTAGAAGACTGTCTTTGGGGATGGAAGTTTAAATTAAGAAACTCATCTATGGCCTAAACCTTTCTCTTTATAAAGAAAATAAAGAACATGTGAGGTTTGAGTTACTCACACTGGTGTCAACATTATTGCCAGCTTACAACTCAGTGAAGACCTCTGTTCTTTGTTTTTAATAACAGTCTGCATTTTATAGGGTGCCCTTTGTATCTCCATAGCATTTTGGAAATATGAACAAATAGAATAAAGTTTGTTACAAGGACAGATGTCATTTGTTCTCTGTAGCTTTTGTTTTCATTTAAAAAGTACATATCTTTCTCAGGTGCAGTAACACTCACTATTGGAAATACGCCCTAGCAAAAAGGTGCTCTACTCACCAGAATGGATATGTCTCAACTCTTATTTACCCAGCATTTCTGGCGATGCAAAGGCCACATGATCCCGTGATCCCGTGAATGAGATTGTTCTCTGATTTGTATTGTTTTTAATTACAATAAGGGTAGTGCCTTGGGGGATAGAAGAGAAACCACATGCTTAGAGAACAGTTAACACTCAACAATAAGAAAATAAACAACCCAGTGTAAAAAACAGGCAAAAAATCTGAATAAACACTTATTGTATAAGCATGAATTTGCTTGATCTTTGTCCCAGGTTCCTGGCATGTCTATTCTAAGACTTCTGTAATTTCTCAAATGATAGAAGTATCTTCATTAGTCATGAACCCCTCTTCAAGCACACCAGAGTTTATGTTAATGAGGTGACACATGGTGGGCCCCTAGAGCTTCAGGATGGGGGCTGCTCATGCCAGAAAGATCAATCATGTGGTCACAGGGTTGGGGCTTTGAGCCACGTGATATCAGTCCATTCTTCAGAGAAGGGAAGTTGTAGGAGGGGGGCTGGAGAGTGAGTTCAATTACATAGCCAATTATTCAATCAGTTGTGCTCACAGAGTGAAGCCCCAATAAAAACTTTAAACACTGAGGCTCAGTAGAGCTTCCTGGTTGGTAAACACATCGATGTGCCAAGAGGGTAACATGCCCTAATTTCACTAGAAGAAGCCACAGAATCTCTGTGGTGGATATACTCCCAAAACCCTCCCCTATGTGTCTCTTCACTTGGCTGGTCCTGATCTGTATTGTTTATAATAAAATGGTAATTAGGGGTGCCTGCATGGCTCAGTTGGTTAGCATTCAACTCTTGATTTTGGCTCAGGTCATGATTCCAGGGTTGTGGGATCAAGCCTCGCATCGGGCTCTGTGCTGAGCATGGAGTCTGCTTAAGATATTCTCTCTCTCTCTCTCTCTCTCTGTGTCCCTCTCCCCCACTTTCTCTCTCTCTCTCTCTCTCTCTCTCTCAAATAAATAAATAAATAAATAAATAAATAAATAAATAAATAAATTTTAATACAGTAAGGAGGAAGAGTAATGAGGACTAACTTTTCTGAACTTTTTGTTTAATCTAATTTTTCTTTATTGTATTTTCTGAAGTGTCAAAGGTAATACATACTTATTTTGGTAAAAATTCAAATATTGCAGAAGGCAGAAGGTGAATGTCCCTTTTCTAGGGTAATTACCAGTATTGACAGTATGTTTTTGTATTCTTTAAGAATTCTTCTTAAGCATTGCATATTTAAAATTAATTTATTATTATTATTTTTTGAAGTTTATTTATTTACTTAGAGAGACTGAGAGAGAGAGGGAGAGAGATGGAAAGGGGAAGAGAGAGGGGGAGAGAGAGAGAATCCTAAGCAGGCTCCACACCACCAGCACAGAGCCTGCTGCAGGGCTCGAATCCACAAACCTTGAGATCATGACCTGAGCCAAAATCTAGAGTTGGATGCTTAACCTACTGAGCCACCCAGGTGCCCCAAGCATTGCATATTTATATATACATATAAACATACTTGTTGATGCAGGTGAAGATTATAGTATGCACACTGTTGTGCAATGTGCTTTTTCCCCTCTGACTGGTAGACAGGGGCACCTTCACACATCACTAAGTGCTGATCCCGTGGGAACAGCATAGTGTCCCAGAGAAATGGCCACACTTCTGGCCACTCTTCTGTTGAGAGACAATTCTCTGACTTCCTGACCCTGGGAAGAGAACTTCATATTTGCTATGCTATTTCAACTTGCTGTCTTCTGTTCCTCAGCTGCTCTCCTCACTGGTACAAAGCTGGAGGTGGGGGCTCCCAGTACAAAGGGTCCTGGTCCTTAATCTAGGAGTACGCTCTTCCACTTCTTATGTAGCTGGAGATGCTAGCATCCATCAAGACAGACCATTTCCCCAGCAAAGTAGGAGGGTTTTAAGTAAGATTAGCTACCCTGCCACAACTCACCCCAATATATGGGTGCATATCCGTAAAGGTAAGCATGCTTATTGTTTTAGAAAGCAAAGCCTATGGTTTTGTCTGATGTATTTCTCTTAGATGATAACATTGGAATTAAATAAATTCTGGTGTATATCTTTTAATTTATTTTAATGTTTATTTATTTACTTATTTATTTATTTGAGAGAGAGAGAGAGAGAGAGAGACAGAGTGAGAGCAGGGGAGGGGCAGAGAGAAAGGGATACATAGAATCTGAAGCAGGCTCCAGGCTCTGAGCTGTCAGCACACAGCCAGATGTGGACTCAAACCCATGAACGATGAGATCATGACCTGAGCCGAAGTCAGCCACTTAACCAACCGAACCACCCAGACACCCATGGTGTGCATCTTTTACTGACATTATAGTGAGCCAATGAGCTTATTTAAGGCTAGAAACGTTATTCTTTTAGGGTCTTTATGTCTTGTTCACCATTCAACTTCAACTCAGCTTCTAGAAGTTGAACTAGTTGTATGTGATGTCCCTTGAACAGATGAAAGAAGGTGCCAACTGTGGAGGAATATCCCCTGGCAGGCAGGGTCTGCTTTCTCCTGCCCATGGAACTGGAACTGAGTGACTTTGCTGGAGAGCACTAAGCCTGGTACTTTAGCCAGGGAAGGAGCCTTCAGGGGATGGAGGGAGTACCCTGACCAGAGGCTCATCTATTTTGGTGCTGGTTTTCTTTTGGTTTCTGAAATGATGTTAAAGATACTTATTCTGGCTAAATGAAGACATACTTGGAAAGACTTTTTGATTTGAAAAGAAAATATCTTGGAAGTCTTGAAAGTTTGGAATAAATGTTTAAAACTTTTCAGAGTACCTCTGACTGCACCTCCCCCCGCCACCCCCCGACTCCCCAACATATGCATCATGGATAGACAGCTCATGGGAGCCAACACATGGCTGTCTACATAATGCTGGACTCTCAGGACACGTCTAAGTTATTT
This sequence comes from Puma concolor, assembly GCF_028749965.1. Taxonomy (NCBI): domain Eukaryota; kingdom Metazoa; phylum Chordata; class Mammalia; order Carnivora; family Felidae; genus Puma; species Puma concolor. The sequence goes on along the minus strand of NC_141672.1, from coordinate 94,162,199 downwards.
CAAGTATCTCTTCTTAATCCCTTTAAATACAGAGACGAGTTTTTAAAAAAATATGTTAACCCATCTGGAGTAGCTATAAGCTGTTCACTCAAAAACAAAGAAACCTATATTCAACAGCAGATCTTACATTCTTCATCTTTTATGATGAGCCGTAACAAGTTGCAAAATTCTGTGGAAATGAAGGCTGAGATTGCAAGCACTGTGTCACCGTGCCTAGTCCAGTGGTAGGAATGATTTGTGGACAAAATGTGTATAGTGTGCACAGAGAGCAAGAAAGATGACTGAGGAGTGGGGGAGCGAGCCATGTGGCAAACTCCAACATGGAGCAAAGGAAAGGGATTCTGGCCAGGGATGTGTGGCAAACTTCCAAGTCTCCCTTTGTAAAATATAAGAATCTGATTTCCTAAGGAGGCTATTACCTGAGAAAAGAAGGAGGAAGAGGGGGCGGGGGAGGGGAGGGAGTGGAGGGAGAAGGTACTGGAAGGATGATGATGTAGGATGTGGGTGTGGCTGTGGGAGGCCCTTGGGTCCTGATAGGGCACGAGGATTGATCCCAGAGGACTCCAGGAAGCATAATGTGCACACTCACGGGTCATATTTTTTTTATGATTTATACCCTGCTGACTTCCTGAAAGGTTCTGAGGTGGCTCACCTGCTAGTGAGTTAATGCTTCCTACACACACTGAGCAACCCTGTGGGAGGGAAAGGACAGAAAGTCTGTGAGTCATCGCCCAACTGTTCAAGTGAGTTAAGAGGGGGGCTGTTTCTTCTGAATGAGGTGCCCACAGACACTGTCAACACCCACCAATAGGAGTCCTGATACAGTCAACTCATTTAGTTGACATCACCAGGAAATCATTGACTTTTTCAGATAACTGAAGCTTCTCCCTTTAGAAGTCAGTCTTCTAAAACTTAAAATACTTTACGTGGAAAACTCTGCATAATGAAGATTATATGCCCCTTTCTCTTCAGAGATGGTTGATAACTCAATGAAAAAAAAATTTTTTTGAGAGGAAATGCCAGATTTTTTCCTCTAGATCTATGTTTTATTTTTTTTATTATGGTTTTATTGGGATATAATTTGCATACCATAAAACTAACACTTTAGGTGTACAATTCAGTGTTTTTTAATATAGCCACAGAATTGTGAGACAATAACAACTATCAGGTTTTATAATATGTTTATCACTCCAAAAAGAAGCCAGGTACCTGTAAGCTCCCTATTCCTGCACTCCAGCCCCTGGCAACCATGAATCTATTTTCTGTCCCAATGGATATGCCTACTTTTGATATTTCCTATAAATGGAATCACATAATAGGTGGTCCTTTGTGTCTGGCGTCCTTTACTTAGCAAAGTATTTTCAAAATTCTTCCATGTTGTAGCATGTGTTGGCATTGCATCCCTTTTTATGGCTGAATAATTTCCCATTGTATGAATACACCACATTTTTGTTGATCCATTCATCAATTGATAGACATTTGGGTTGTTTTCACTTTTTGGTTATTATGAATAATGCTGCCATGAGCATTCATGCATAAGTTTTTGTGTGGACATGTGTTTTCAACTTTCTTGGGTCTATGCCTATGAGTGGGTACAGATTGGAATATAACCTCTTTTTTCTTCTGATGGAAATGGTCCATTCTAACAGTCATGGGACTATGACTTCTCGGCCTTTTGGCCAAGATCAAGTGTAACAGTCACGGGGCTGTTCTGGGACCCAGGACATACCCACAGGAGCTAATAACTGTGATGAGCTGGTTGCCCCTGCACACTGTGTCTCCAAATGGCTGAGCTTCTTGAATTTATATGTCCATATATCCACAATTTTTCAGATTCCTTGTGTCCAGCCAGCTGGCACTGTTTGCTCTTGACAGGGAGCCTGTCTTTAGGAGACTCCCAACATTTCAGTTTGAGTTTCTGGCCTCCTGAGAGGATGACCTGTTAACACTGTATCTGAATCAAGAGCAAATGGGCTCTGAATGAAGGACTGAAATGCTCTCCTAAGAGAAAAAGACAAGCATAAGCTTTAGTCTTTGACTTAATTTTTTAAAAATGCTTATTTATTTATTTTGAGAAAGACAGAGTGTGCATGTGTGTGCACTGCGCACACAGAAGTGAGGGAGGGGCAGAGAGAAAGAGAGAGAGAGGGAGAGAGAGAGAATCACAAGCAGGCTCTACGCTGTCAATGCTGAGCCAGACACAGGGCTCAATCTCACAAACCATGAGATCAAGACCTGAGCTGAGATCAAGATTCAGACACTTAAATGACTGAGACACCCAGGCTCCCCTGACCTAATTTTAAAAAATCTCTTTGGTCACTTGCTTCTGTATTCTCAGCCATGTTTAGGACATTTGACATTGTCAAATGGGACACTTCCATTTAAGGTGTTATTTATAAACTACATTCATATAATAGGGATTAAAATGTTACTTTCCTGGTACATGGGAAAATCTGCTGAAGAACTACTGAACTGATTCTAGTCTAAAACCTGTTCACAGAGCTATCACTTGGTCGGAAGTGAACTGCAGAGGAACCCTGACTCCTCAAATGCCATCTGCACAGCACGGGTTAAAAGGCCTCTGTATCTCTTAGGATTAGGTTATCACAAAGGCTCAAATAACTGGGGTTTAAACAAGACAGAGGCTTTCTTTTTCACTCATGTTAAAAAGTCCATAGGTAGGTAGGTCAAGGCCACATAGCGGTCCCACAGTCATCAGTAACTCAGACTCTTTCCATTTTTCTGTTTGGCCTCCTTAGCACACGCCTTCCATCCTCAGGCTCACTCAAGGTTGTGGCATGGGAGCATTTTCCAGGCAGTAGGAAGAAGGAAGAGCAAAGACAAAAATGGGGCACCTCCTAGCTGTGTTATAAGTAGTTTTCCTTGAAGTCCTACCTGATGACATCCTTTTATATCTCCCTGGTTTCCTGCCTTCACAGGAAGCTGGGTAATGGTGGTTTTGATGATGGGCACATTGGGGGTTCTATTAGCAAGGAAGAAAGGAGGAAAGAGAAAAGGGGGAGAGGATATAGGTAGGCAACCCAGAGTCTCTGCCTGCGTTGAGGACATGCCTCCTAGGAGCTCATGTTTTAGATGGTTGAGACAAAGGCAGATCACCACACATTGTTCTACTCAAAGCTGTGCAGAGTTTTACATCAGCTCCTCCCTGGACCGTTTCAAAGTTTGTAGGTTCAGACTGTTGAAAAGGAGGGTTGTTGGTAATGGTTGAATTGTGCATCCAGCTCTTCAGTGGGAGCATCAGAGGACATTCTGGAGGATGTGGGATTTCAGAAGAATGTTAAAGGAAATGATGCTATGAACAGAGACCCTCTTCAGGTACTATGGGAATGGCTGGCCTAGAGCCATCTGCATGGTATCACCTACTCTTCTTGGTTCCCATTTGTGTACTCGTGAATGCCATTGGTCAGGGGTATTTAGGGCAATAGTTGGAAGTTTGAAATGTAGTTAGTGGCTAGGGAAGAAGAGAAACTTCTTGATTTCCATGAGAATTTCAAACCTGAACTAGACTCCTCATTATTGGCTCTAACCACTTGACTTTCCCTGCCCCTCGAATCTTCACATTCCTATCCTTTGGATTGTTAAATTGAACTATATATCCTTGTAGAAAGTCATTACTTTTTTTTTTTAAGATTTTATTTTTACATATTCTCTACACCTGACATGAGGCTCAAACTCATAACCCCAAGATCAAGAGTCGCACTCTACCGACTGAGCTAGCCAGGCACCCCATAGAAAGTCATTACTTAATGTAATAACCAATAGTACTAATAATCCACCTCGTGCTAATGGGCTAATGGGCTTAAAGGAAAATAGAGATCTTCCTTGCACTTTTTTCTTTCTCTTCAGCTAAAGATGCTGAGATTTTTTTAAAAAAAGAGTACAAGCTATAAAATCAGCATTGAATTGAATCTGAATTTCTATTTGAGTTTCTTTATGAAGGTGTGACTTTTCTAAAGGCATTATTTGAGTTTAGTTCAAAAATCTATGTTAGAATTTGTTGGGAACTTGATGTGTGTGATAGAGCTAACAGATTTGCAAATTTTTATACCTGTTTAGAGTTTTGTAATGTTGCATGACCTTATTCAAGTCTTTTAAATGCTTTGAAAATAAGGGGATGGGGCAAATATTTTTTTCCAGTGCAAAGGTTTTGTGAGTCTAGGGCTTTGTTTTTGTAAAAAGATTGACTTTTATTAGGTCATCCCTTTTTAGCCCTCATCATGATGCCCCTTAGATTTAATTCTGAAGCAAGCCTACAGTTAACTAAAGTCATAGGCTTGTGCTGTCCATCCTAACAGTGTTTCCATTTATACAAACATAGGCTCAGTCCTGAGGGGTTATAAGAATATTTAAGAATCCCCAAATAGTATCCAGACATATGAAAAGGGCAAATGTGTCTTCCAACTTTTGAAAGCTGTTTGATTCCGGCACTTGGGAGAATCTGACTCATTATTATAATAACTTATTTGAATCAGGACTTACACATTTCACGGATAGTCTCCACTTCTGTTTCCCCGGGGGCTGCGATCTTGCATCCTTTTCCGCTCTCCTGTTATTGTCACCCTTTCTATCATATGAGCATGCGCAAGTCTGTCCCATTTTTTAAATAACTTCCTCTCCATAGCTTATCTTTCCTCTGTTGTTAAAATAAAAAGTTCTCGAAGCAAAAATAAAAACAAAGCATTATGCTTTCTGGTTTACTCCTCCCCTCTGTATCACCCTCTCAATCCCCTGCTCGCTGCCCTCTACTCCTCTACTCTACTGATAATGACCAACAGAAGGCAACAGTTAAAGCCAACAGTGTGCAAATTCCAGTAGACATTTTCCAGCCTCTTAACCTATTGGTCATCTTCACTGCCCTGAATTCGCTTAACAGTCTCTTTCTCCAAGAAACTCTGTGTGTCCTTGACTTCTACCATATCATACTCATCTGGTTCTCCTTATACGTTTCCAACTTTTGTTTTGTGTCTTTAGTGGACTCTACTCTGCCTGCCCTTTAAATGCTGAGTGACAGCAGATAAGCCACTTAATTTTTTATCCATTGAAAAGTAGAGGGGTTTGAATGGATAATCTCTAAATTTCCTTAAACTCTTATATCCTTTTAGTCATATTATCAGGAGTCAGAATTCACTGGCTTGAGCTACAGAAAACCCTTGTGTTTCAAGTAAAAAGAAGTGTAATGAGAGATGATTAACATTTGGGCTGCAATTCTGGAAAGGCATATTGTTGGCGGCTGCTTCTTTTTCAGAGACATCATAAAAGCTGAAAACTAGTACGACGTCATTCAGCAGTTTATCATCATGTGGGAGACTGACTAATGGGAGTTGTGGTTTCAGCATAGCAGAACAACTGGCCATTCATGGAGGACTTGAGTGCTGTGACTTAGAGGAAAAGGATAGTATGAATGAGGTTCTTTGGCCACCATGGCCTCCAAACATGACCACACACCAGGCATGGTTATAATCCTAGAGAGCCAGAAAGACTAAAACCACCATATACAAATGCTCCTGCTGGGGACATCATATTTGACTAAGTATGACAACTGATGACAAAAACGTTGGCCTTTTCCAGTAATACCTAATTATGTCATATCTATGGTTTTTAATAGTAACTTAGTTATATATATATATATATATATACTGCTATCTAAGATTTCAGATTTTTTTTTTTCTGAGAGTGAGATTTAATTTGATAGGTAGGGGCAGGAGCAAAAGTTTAAGGGTCTTTGAATCTCTAAAATGGGGGGGGGGTGGGTACAGACACTGCTGGGTCGGGGAAAGGGGATGGAAGAGAGAGTTTGATGGAGCTGTTAAGTTTGTTCCACTCTAGTGGTACTTGCAGATTCTCTTGTTTGTGAGTGTGTAGTATTCCTCCAATAAAGTTTGATTTAATCAAAACCTCTAGGCCCCAAAATACTGAAGGCTGTCGGATTTTTGTGATTTGAGGGTGTAGGGTATAATTTATTTAATATTTTTAAGGAGCTCATAACTGACAAATAAGGTCTTAAATCCCCAAAGATGTAACATTTTAAGTGATTATGGGTTGGCAGAAGGGACCCTACACACACTGTCACAATTACATTAGAGTTCCCAATTTAATTAAACAAAGATACAAACATAATTGGTTGGTCATCTGCTAAGTCATTCTGCACAAGTGTTGCCTTGGCTACAGCTGTAACCAAATTAAGACCATAGCCAACAAGATGGTGCACATGTTGGACCACTGAGACAGTAGATAGGGCTCTATACCATTTTCTTGAGCACACACGTGTTAGCCTCTGTGTTGGGCCCATCCCTCTGCTGTCTTGTGTGGGATGCACAGGGCTGCTGCCCCTTGGCCCCTCTGAATGGGAGCCTTAGAATACCAGATGGGTGCCCAATGGCAGGCCTGGGAATTACATTATCTTTATCCGTGCAGCTATGGTGCTGGCATTTTGCCTCACCTTTCAGAGCAAAGGACATCCAGGAACACTCTCCTGGGAAGCAGATTAACTTCTGTGAGTCACTGCTTTTCCATCTCATTTATGATTCATGACCTGGGCTATATTTTTAGCTTGTATTTATTTGGGTCTGAGAAGTGGGCTGGGTAGAAGTGTTGTTTGGAAACTTATGGAAGAATAAGGAGAAATTGGCATCACACTTAAGCTTGAGTAGCCTAAAATTTGTTTATAATCATCAGACATTCTGTAAACATTTATTGAGATCCTACTATGTGCCAGGTATGGTGCCAGATTCTAAAAATGCAAGTAAATCAGACCCAGTTTCTGCCTACCAAGAGCCCAGTGAATTGTGTGGGCAGACAACTAACTACGTCTCTGGATTTTAGTCATACTGAAGTCTTTGGTATTTTTGTAGCACTCCATATTCTTGCCCTTACCATGCTATGCTATGCTCATTGCCTGGAAATCTCTCCTCCAACCTCTCCTTAGTTGCCCTTCATGACTCATACCAGCATCCCTTCTTCTGAAAAATCTTCCCCAATTCCCTGAGGCTGGGTTGGAGCTCCTCCTACACATTCCCATAGAGCCTTGCATCGTGGTGTTTATCACACTCCTATAAAGAGTAGTCTTGATTGAGTCCCTTCACAGTAGTTGAGATTTACTCATCAGCTCCCCAAACTAGGAAGCAGGTGGAACTGAAGAGGATCAGGAAAGACAACACTGTCATTCCAGTATGGTCACTGCCATTTCCTGAGCCCTTTCCATGTGCCAGTCACTGTGCTGAGCACCACACGTGCATTACCATATTGGAACCTTGTAATAACCCTGTGAAATTGATAAGCTATTTTCCCTATTTTATAGATAAGGGTGAGATGAGATGTAAAGTGATTTGCCCCAAGCTTCACAGCTGGTACATGCAAAGCTGAGATTCAAACTCAGACCTGCTTAACTCTCAAAGCCCATGTACCTAAACTCTGGCATATTCCTTCTTCTCTTTTGTGGTTACTATCATAGTTGTGATAGACTAGCTCATTCCATTAACAAGCAATCCCAGCTTTCCAGCAGCTTTGACAAAAAAGGTTTATTTCTTGCTTATACCATGTGTCCACAGCAAATTGGCTGGGGGGCTCTACTCTATGTTATTCTCCCTTAGGGACCCGGACTGAAGTCTCCAATGGCAGGAGAAAGGATATGTGAAAAACTGCTCTCAAAGTGTTAGTCTACTTGAATATTATTGGCCAAGTCAGGAGCTGCACCAACTTCAAAGGAGCAGGAGAAGTGTGACCCTAGTATGTACCAGGAAGGCAAAAAATTGGAAGTACTTGTACAACAGCCCTAATAACTCCCACATACACAAAGAAAGGAGTGGAGGAAGTAGCTAAATGAAGACAAAAGGGAAGGATAAAGTGTCCAGAAGAATGAAGGTCTTCCAGTGATTTAGAGAAACTTGCTTTTTAAACCATAGGTCTCTAGTTAAATGGCTGTTGGGATCAATTATTCAGCTGTTCTTCCTGTAAGCAGCACTGTTAAGACTTCTCTTGTGAATGTATTAATGCTTTGACACAACCTGGGATTTCACTGGTTCCATCAGGAGAGCGTCGTCAATTAGTATTACAAAAGCATCTGATGTGAGTAGGGCCAGTATTCTAATTCTCATTTTCATTATGAGGAACCAGTCCAGCCACTTTAGAGACTTTCTCCAAGAACAATAGAAAACAGGATTCCCATCTCCTAGGATTAGGCCTACACAGTGATAAAAATCTCTTAAAAGTTTCTTAGGAGACTGGGACACAGTGCTAACACTTGGTTACTCCCCACCAGGGCCTTAGCTCAAAGCTATTGGGTGCAGCTTTTGAATCTTGATAAACATTAAAATGGAATATTAGATACAAGGCCCTTAAGAGGTTTCTGCAAAGAGCACATCAAGAATATTTTGGTCAAGGAGAATTCACCTTTGGACAATGCAATTCCTGTTTTCCAACAAATGCAGAGGATAATTGACATGGTGTGGAATGAAGCACAGTACTTAGTGTCTTAGGTGGTGGATATGGCAATCATTCTTCAAGTCACTATGAGATTAAACATCTACCACCCATGGAGGATGGTTGGCCTTACCATTCTTCTTGATGTCAAAAAAAAAAAAAAATTGAATGTAAAAGTCCAGATACTCAGGCTTTTGAACATGGAGCAGAAGAGGTAACTTCCAGCAGGGTAGATGTTCGGATTTTTAAAAACCTATTCAATTCAATCAACCAAAGTATATTTTGAGGGGCTGCTGTCTGCCAGGCAGTATTCTAGGTATTAGGGATAGAGCAATTTCAGCTCCTTGTTACTTAGAATGAGGGTTTGAGTGGGTGGGTGGAGGAGAGACACAGTAGTGTCTTTAATCGAGGGGTTTTCAGTTTCCTGAATTCATCTGCATTTTAAATATCTTCCCAGACTATACCCATCACGGAGCATGGGACACTTCGGGGGTGGGGTGGAGGGGTAAGCATCACAGGAAAAACTCCTACCTGACCCAGGTACCATGGGGGAATTGCTGTCAGCAGATGCCACATCGATAGGAGGTACTGATCTCTTGAGTCAGTGTCCAACACACTAGCTACTATCTTGCAGTTTTGAAAGATGCAGGGCTTGGAGTCTTCCTGAGATAGTAAAGTTCTCCAGGTCAGGGAGATAACACAACATATCACAGCTTTAAGCATAAAGAGACCTGGTTTCTTCTCCATTAACCAGCTCTGTGGCCCTTGAACAGAACACCAAACCTCTAAGAATTGGTTTTCCCATCTGTAAAAGGAGTATCATACACTTACTCAGGGTCTGTCATAATTTTATTGCAAGGATCCAATGAGATAACACTGTGAAAACAGTGTAAATCTCTGTGTAAAAGCACGTGGTCGCATATCCGATGGCGCTTCTGGCCATGCCCAGAAGCAGAAAGAGCTGTCGGAATCTGCACCCACGTGGGCGTCAAGTTATTCCTGCGAGAGGTCCACAGGTCGTAGCCCTCCAAGAGTTCTCAGTGTGCTTTTTTTGCCAGAAGGATGACCTCCAGCTGAGTACTGTGTCTTTGCTAAAGTCTGTAGGCAGAGATGAAACCTCTCTCAGTTCAACAAAATCCCCGTGTGTGAGGGGTTCTCAATGGGAGTAGGCCTGTTGGTATGTGGCACAGCTTAGCCGTCTCATGTGATGCGGATGGCTGTCATACTTTCCTCGCCCACAGACGACAGGCACTTTTTTTCAGACAAATTGGAAGCTTTCTTTGGCCAGTTGTAGATAGCTCATATCCTAGTATATTAGAGTGTCATCAAAGTACCAACCAGACTGAGATCTTTATTGCTTATCTGGGCTTTTAGAACCCAAGACCCTCTATTTGCAGGATCCCGGGTTGCCCACTGTCGAAGAGAAACTTCTGAATCAATTTAAAACTTTCCTTATTTAATTCTAAAATTTCCCCAGGAGATAATATATTTAAGACATTATCAGCTCTGCTTGCCTTGAGGGACTTTAAAACAGCAAATGTTTTCTCCATCTGCTGTGGGCCAAGGAGTCTGCTTAGTTGGGAAAGAGCATGGAGGATGAAGGGTGGCCAAGGGTGCCAAGATTTGCCCCCTTCATAGCCCAGCTTTGGTTCGGGCGGGAACCCAGCCAAGGCAGCTCTTGCTTTTGGAAGAACAAGCAGAATACACAACTTACTTTTAGAAGATTTCATCTTTGTAAACAGTGAGGTCTCGGAGGGTTGAAATTTCTTGGTTGCCAAGACCCTGACTGCAAATTAATGAACAAATCCAGATAGTCAGGCTTTTGAACCTGGAGCAGGAGAAGGCCCTTTCAGCAGGGTATGTGTTTGGATTTTTAGACATATATTCAATTCAATCAATCAAAGCGTATATGTGTGTAGTTGAAGTATAATTAACCAATTAACCAAAGTATGTTATGCATGCCAGGTGGCATTCTAGATGTTGAGGGCAGATCAGTCTTAGCTCTTTGCTACTAACCTTCTAGTGGCAGGGGAGACAGACAGCAAACAAACTAATACATGATGTTGTTAGCAATAAGCGCTCTGAAGAAAAACAAATACAAGAGAACAGAGAATGGTAGAGAGAGGGAAGTTGTCAGCTGCTTTGCGCTATTGGATGCAAGTTTCAAAAGTGCTATAGGATCACTCTAAGAAAACTCAGTCTTTGCCAAGACTGGTGCCTCTTTCACTGAAGCCTGTCTTCTTGTTTGTCTCAATGAACTCCCTCTAAGCTTGCTCCCCAATATTGTTCCCTGTTCCAGAGGAGGGGCCCTGCAGCTCCATTGTCTACCTGCTCAGGTTTTCCTAAAACCCTTCCACTAAATAAGGGGAATGACTTTCCATTCCCTTCTCAAACAACACACATACTGACTCAAATCTGGCACAAGGAGGGCTTTGACCAGCTTAACTTCAGGATTATTTTAACTGGCAACATACCCCTTTAAGAAGGAACACATTACAGATGGTCCAGTTAGGATGCAGGTTATTTTGAGACTTCCTGAATATCATTTCTTGGCTACTTCGTTCAAATAAATCATTTATTGCACTGTAAGAGGTGCTGGGGATAATGATGACTAAGACTCACTCCCTGCCCTTGAGAAGCCCACAGTCCAGCTGTGGGTGTAGACATTTAAAAAGACAAATTGCAGCACCACTGGGTGAATGCAACCTTGGGGTGTGACCAGGATGCTTTGGGAGCCCAAGGGAAGAGCAATGAACTCTGCCTCAAGAGTGCTGGAGAAGACTTCAAACAACTTTAATGATTTCTGATGCCTCATTTATTTATTCATTATTCATCCATTCATACATATTCCCTGCACAGTTTACATCAGGGTCACACACTGTCTTGCAGATATTATTGTTTGGCCTGTTACTGTTGCTTGGAAACAACTTTATTGAGATGTAATCCATATACCGTACAATTCACTCATCTAGAGTATACAATAGTTTTTAGTGCAAATACCACCCATTTTAAAACATCTTCATCAACCTCCAAAGAAACCTTGTACTCTTTAGCAGCCACCCTCCATCCTCCCAGATTTTCCAACCCTCTTTTCTAGCTCTATAGGTTTGTCTGCTCTGGACATTTCACATAAATGAAATCACGTGACATGTGGTCTTTTATGACTGCCTTCTTTCTCTTAGAATAATATTTTCAAGGTTCGTTTATGTTGTAGCATAAATCAGTACTTCATTCTTTTTTTATTGCCAAATGCTATTCCAATGCATGATATATCCTTTTTGTTGATCCATTCATCGGTTTGATGGATACTTGGTTGTTTCTACTTTTCAGCCATTATGAATAATTCTGCTATGAACATTCATGTGCAAGATTTTTGTGTGGAGATATGATTTCAGTTTTCATCATATTTAAGTGTGGAATTGCTAGGTCATATGGTAATTCTTTTTATTTACTTATATATTTAATTTTTTTAATGTTTGTTTGTTTGTTTATTTATTTATTTACTTACTTATTTAGAAAATGAGTGGGGGAGAAGCAGAGAGAGAGGGAGAGAGAATCCCAACCAGGCTCTGCACTGATAGTGTAGAACCTGATGCAGGGCTTGATCTCATGAACCCTGAGATCATGACCTGAGCTGAAATCAAGAGTCAGACACTTAACTGAGTCACCCACGTGCCCCTCATATGGTAATTTTAAGTTTAACTTATTCAGGAATCACCCAGCTGTTTCTCCTAGTGACTGTACCATTTTACATTCCCAAATCAGCACTGCATGAAGGTTTCAGTTTCTCCACATCTTCACCAACACTTGCTATTTTTGGTACATTTGTTTTTTAAATGATGGCTATCTCAGAGGGCATGTAGAGATACCTCACTGTCATTTTGATTTGCATTTCCCTGTTGATGGATGATATTGAGCATCCTTTTATGTTTATTAAGATTTTTTTTTATTATTGAGTTGTAAAATTTTTTATGTATTCTAGATCCAAGTCCATTATCAGATATATCATTTGTAAATATTTTCTCCCATTTTGTGGGTGGTCTTTTCACTTTCTTCATGGTGTCCCTTGAAGCACAGAAGTATTTAATTTTTATGAACTCCAGTTTTTCTATTTTCTTATTTTCTTGTGCTTTTGCTATTATATCAAAGGGCCTGAGTTTTTCCAATTTTATTTTATCATTTTAACTCTTATACATAGGTCTTGGATCCATTTTGAGTTTATTTCTACATATGGTATGAGGCGTATGGTCCAATTTCATGCCTTTTTTTTTTAATGTAGATATCCAGTTGTTTCAGCACCATTTGTTGAAAAGACTGTCCTTTTCCCTTTTGAATTATTTTGACACCCTTGTCAAAAATCAGTTGACAGTAAACCTGAGTATTTATTTCTGGATTTTAATTCTATTCCTTTGATCTAGGTGTCTATCTTTATGTCATACCACACCTGTCTCGATTGTGTTGCTGGGTAGTAAGTTTTAAAATTGGGACATCTGGGTCCTCTTTGTTCTTTTTCAAGATTGTGCTGACAATTCTGGGCCTCTTGAATTTCCTTCTGAATTTTAGGATCAGCTTGTCAGTTTCTGCAAAGAAGCCATCTGGGATCTTGATAGGAATTGAGTTGAATCTGTAGATTAGTTTTGAGAGCATTACTATCTTAACAACATAATCTGATCCATAAACGTGGGATATCTTTCCATTTATTATGATCTTCTTGAGTTTCTTTTAATGATATTTTATAGTTTTAAACATATGTTTTGCATTTACTTTGTTAAATTTATTCATAAATATTTTATTATTTTTGAATAAAAAGAATTCTATTACAGTGAAATTGTTTCTTAATATCATTTTTGGATTGTTCTTTGTGACCTGTTGGTTTTTGAAATTAGGAAAACTTACAGATAAAGTCTGACTCTGACTTCCTGTGAAAAATCAGATCTAGTTTCCCAAATAGCAACAAAGGACTGGAGTGCATAGTTTGGGTTCTGTCCTACTTTTAGGCCATTTTGTTCTGAGTTTGTCCTCATCTGGCTACTTTCTTATATCTGGATTAATTCAATCATTAACATTGTAATTATTAAGCAATGAGTTTTTGACCTTTATGATTGGTCTTTTGGGAAATCTAAGTTATATAAGATTTAATTGAATAAGGGATTAATAGTATCTAAATGTTTAATATGATAATTAAAAAAAATTTTTTTTAATGTTTCTTTATTTTTGAGAGAGAGACAGAGAGACAGGGCGTGAGCAGGGGAGGGGCAGAGAGAGGGAGACACAGAACTCGAAGCAGACTCCAGGCTCTGAGCTGACAACACAGAGCCTGATGCAGGGCTCAAACTCACAGACCGTGAGATCATGACCTGAGCTGAAGTTGGATGCCCAACCAACTGAGCTACCCAGGTGCCCCTAATATGATAATTTGTATATACATATCCTATCCTTTCTCAAAAGTTATTCAAGCCAGAGGTGCCTGGGTGGCTCAGTCGGGTAAGTGTCCGACTTCAGCTCAGGTCATGATTTCATGGTTTGTGAGTTCGAGTACCACATTGGACTCTGTGCTGACAGCTCAGAGCCTGGAACCTGCTTCAGATTCTGTGTCTCCCTCTCTCTCTGCCCTCCCCTGTTCATACTCTCTCTCTCACTCTCTCTCTCTCTCTCTCTCTCTCTCTCTCAAAAGTGAGTAAACACTTTTTAAAAAGTTATTCAAGCTATATCTTACTCATTCATCTCAGGAACATTGGTGAGCTAGGCTCTCCACTGGGGATACAAAGGAGAAACAGACACCATTCTTGCTTTAAAAGAGATACACACACATTAACAAAAAGTGCCATATGGGCAACTAGAGTTTTATAAAAGGTCTGCTAGAAGTCCATAGAGTGTGCAGAGGAGGACTTAGGAAAGGGAGTGTGGTCAAGACTGTGGGTAAGGAAGGGGGAGAAGAGGAGAGGATTCATGAAAGAAGTGACCTTTGCATGATGATAGTTGGGAACTTGTCTACTATGCTAAGAAAGTTGGATCTTTTCCTGAGGACTGGTGTTTTCTCTAAAGGGTGATTCTTGGACCACCCGTAGCAGAATCACCTGAGTGCTTATTAAAATGCAGTTTTTCAGACCTACTGAAGCAGAATCTCTCAGAGCCCAGGAATCTGCTTTTTAAAATATGCTTTTTAAAATATGCTTTTTAAATTTCTCTGGTGATTTTGAAGTTCTATAAAGTTTGAGAAGCTCTGTTTGAGGATGGAGGCCCTGTAAAGTTTTTAAGTGGGAGTGGAGTAGGATAAGATGGAGTGATATCATGCCAGACATGAGTTTCAGTAAGGTGTTAGCTGCATTGCAAAAAGCATATTTAGAGGGTGGGGCACCAGAGACTGTCGTCCTGGGGTGATGTTCAAAATTCAGTACTAGGGTGAAACTCAGGTAAAGAATACATTGGACAGTCCCTAAGATCTCCCACATCTGTACTCCTGGACTGTCATCAAAGGTCAGAGTCAGTGTCTTATGTTTTTATTTACAGGGAGGTCCCCTTTCCCTGGGGCAATTGAGGTCAAAGTCTAGGTAGGGACTACTGGGTTGAACAAAGAGATTGTTCTCTTGCTTACTGCCAGCCAAATGGATATAGTTTATTTCAAGTGCATTGAACATGATGTGATGTAACTGACAGGCAGAGCGTGCCTAAATGAGGATGGTAAAAGTTGGGGCAGGAGGTGGAGTTGAGGGAAGAAGAAAGTTGATATGGAGCTTGAACTGCTCAGCCCCTGACTGGGTGACAGGTTTAAAAGCAGGGGAAGAGTTGAGTTGTCTGGCTCACGTAAGTAGGTAGATGGTGACACTGCTTGAGATCAGAAATGTAAGTGGAAGTATAATGTGGATATATTTAATTTGAGATGAAATTGGAATATTCCTGTAATTATACTAGTCAGAAGCATGCAAAAGAACTTGTGTTGGAAATCTCTGTGCCATCAGCGCCCAGGTAATAATTGAAGTCATACACGGTAGAGAATGACTTTATTGGACTGGAGTAGAACTTGGAAATCAGAATTTCTTAAGCTTCACTTGTGTTCTAATGTTCAGTCAGGGTTGAGAACCAATGGTATAGCATGAGAAGAGAAGGGACAATTGTTTAAAGAAAAGACAGGGGTGAAAATAAGGAACTAGCAAAGGAGACTAAGAAGGAACAGTCAGAAGATAAAGATGAGGAATCAGAGAAAATGCTCTCATGAAAGCCAAGCAGGGAGAGATCAGAGGAAAGAGAAGGAGGTAGGTAGAGGTCAGCAATGGCAGTGCCCTAGGCAGATGAACCGGAGAACAGAAACGGTTCTCTAGAGTGGATCATGAGAAGGTAGTCGGTTTGCTCAGGCAGTTTCAGTAGAGTCTTGAGGCCAGGAACTACTATAGTGAGTTGAGACATGCGTAGAAAGAAAGGAAGTGGAGACAAAGTCTCAAGATTATGAAGAGAATGTCCTCCCTCTAATCCCCCCTTTTTTAGTGGGAAAAACTGGAAGTTATTTAAAGGTGGCAGAAAAATCCTGCAGTGTTTTTGGGGAGCATTGGTGGCCTCTACTATTGTCAGGCATTTATTGCATGAAGGTCAAAGTTCTGATGGTTTCAGAGTGTCATTCTTCCCTGTCTTATGAAATGCAGGGCCTACACCTGAAGCCTTCTCTTCAACAGTATTTTCCTGTACTCCTAGCACAGAGGCAGGCACATTCTAAGGAAGGAATACTGTATGCTATTGAAAAAAAAATGGATTTAACCCTACTTAATAATTAATAAGCTGTGATTCCTACAGGTTAAGGTAGGCTTATATTATTTTTATTAATATATTAATTTTTATAATTATATAATTTTTATGATCATATAATTAACTTTTATAATAATATAATTATTATATTAATTTTTTTACTTTTTAAAGTATTTATTTATTTTGGAGAGACAGAGAGAGACAGAGCACGAGCAGGGGAGGAGCAGAGAGAGAGGGAGACACAGAGTCCAAAGCAGGCTCCAGGCTTTGAGCTGTCAGAACAGAGCCTGATGCAGGGCTCAAACTCATGATGAGATCATGACCTGAGCTGAAGTTGGGTGTTTAACCGACTAAGCCACCCAGATGCCTCGGCTTTATTAATTTTTAAACTCAATAATAGTACTACCTACTTATTAAGAAAACAAACAATATAACTGCAAAGTGAAAAGTAAAAACCTGCCTCTCTCCCATTCCCAGAGGTAATCACCGTTAATGGTTTCTCATGTGTCCTTCAGACATTCTTTCTGAGGATATAAGAATATATATCCGTTCTCTTTGGGTAATAGAGTCAAAGTCCTCATTCTGTAAAAGAGTCAGTATGAGAAATTCTCATAAGCTAGCTATCATGCCTCCTCTCTGAAAACCCTAGTAATGTCTTCAAAGCCCAGGATACACACAGCTATGAATAGGCTGTTCACCTCTCCCTGGGAGCAAGTGGTTGAAGCTCAGACAGTACAAAAATATTATTGTTGCCTTGGGGCATGAAGAGAGAGCATGGGCTGGGAGTTAGGTAAGCTGTCTGTCAGGTGCTGAATGGGAAGGTTGTCTGAGCACTGCTGAGCTATGCTACTTTCTCACCAAGCTTGTATGCCTCTAATAAAGGTCTTTGGTGTCCTCTCGGGGTCATGAATTAGGGAGTGTCTTCTGTCTCATGTGCCACCTCCTGTGGTCCCCAGAAGAAGCTGGTTTCATCCTGTTCTCACTACCGTGGCCCCCAGGCTCATCTCATTGTTACCTACCTGAGTAGACCAAAGGAAGAGTCAGTGGGAGCCAGCTCAATGACCCTCTCTGTTTTTTCTTTTCCTGTTATACAAGGCTTACACACAGAGTCCCAGGAATGGGCTACAGACTCTGGAATAAACCCCGATTCAGTCTCACTGAATAAATGAAACTGAGCCAGGCACTTCCCTTTAATAGACCTTAATGTCCTCTTCTATTAAATGGAATTAACAATAATGACTCAACTCATAGAAAGAGAAGATAAATCATCTCTTTCATGATTCTCCTATCCTTATGAGGCTGGGTTTCTTAAGAACAGAGACCATATCTTATTCAGATCCACATTTAATAAATGAGTGAGAGGTATCGTCATTCCCAGTTTATACCTAAACCAACAGACTAAATTTCTCCTTCCCCAGGCCTCGCGACACTCAACCACTGTCTCCGTATGTAGTCATCAGGTACCTAAACAAAGAAAGCGGATGGATTCTTTTTATGTACTGCCCTTTCCCTGCTTCCTCATAGTAATGGTTTCTGAGTAGAATGAACTGTGTGAGTTCATGGGAAGACCAAGTCCATTCTGGGCTCCAGGTTAATTGTGAAAAATCAGGCACTGATTCCCTCCCTTCATTTTGCTTAGAGTGGCTTTCTCCACACACACCCATGGTGGAAGAGGAATTGTAGTTGTTGTCCTATCTCCTCAGGCATGACTCCTGTGTCTTCAGAAACTTCAGTTTATCACAGTGAGGCTGGCAGAAAGTATCACCTGTGCCACTGCTGACAGTCAAGTGTATGGAACAAAACCAAGGTTTCAGTGAAGGAAAGGGGATTGGAAGCAATGCCTCGGTCTGTCTCAGAAGGAAGCAACGAGGTGGTTATTGCCACGAAGTGTGATTAAGAACAAAGCCTTAGAAGATTCTCTCTCTCCCTGTTTTTCTCTCTCTCTCTCTCCAGTAAAAACCCCTTTCCTCATTGATAACCCAAGTCCCACCATTGGTGATTCATTTCACTGGACTGAGAATTGCCCCTACTACGACACTGTCCCTCACATGGGTGTTAAGCCTCATTGGCATTGGAGCATCCATATTCCACCTGACTCTCTTTGCCTCTTTTCCCATTCCTGTCTGATATGCAGCCTGCTCTCCCTTCCTGTTAAAGTCCCCACCATCCACTTTATCACCCAGGGCTCTCCCCTCCCACTGCCGCTAAACTGCCTGAGAAGGGGGTGTGTTCCCCCCAGCCTCCAACTTCACTACAAAACCTCTTCTATTAAGGCTGTTTGTTGCCAGTCTCTAAGATGGGGACTAACAAAATTAATAAACAGAGGAAATGACAAAGAAATCCAGAAGTCTTCCAAAGGTATCATCCTGGTTTATAACTCCTGAGTCTCCTTCTGAGTCTTCATTTCTCCTGGACTCCTCATTTATCCCCTAGGATGACAGACCAGTCAAACCTTCACCTTCCTCCGTCTCTTCTCTCCCTGTGCTCATTTTAAAGATACTGTTGGACTTGAGCAATAGAAGCTTTACTCATTCTTTCAGCTAGTATTTATTGAGTACCAACATATCCCAGGCACTATCCCAGGTGCTGGGAATACAGTGCTGAGCATGGTGTTTACAGTCAAAGGAATCAAGACAAGCAATAAACAAACAAGCTAACAAGTAAACCTGAAAAACAGTGGCATGAAAGTGATGAGTGAAGGCTGTGATGAAGGGTGACAGGAAGGGGCTTCTGGGGCAGTGACATTTGAGTTAAAACCTAAAGGATAAGAAGGAGTCGGTCTTACAGAATGAGGAAGAACTAGGCAGAGATAGCAATGAGGGGAGAGGAAACAGCAAGTGCAAAGTCCCTGTGTTTGGAAAGAGTTGGGTGTATTTGAGGAATAGAAAGAAGGCCAATGTGGCAACGAAGTATATAGGAGGAGAATGACACAGATGACATTGAGGAGGTGGTAAGCAGGGGCCAGAAAATGCAGCGTCTGGGGGTTTATAGTAACAAGTTTGTTTTGATAATAAATGTCAGAAGTTTTAAGCAATGGAGGGACATGGTCTGATGTGTTTTTTTTTTTAATGTTTTATTTATTTTTGAGAGAGAGAGAGAGCAAGCAGGGGAGGGGCGGGGGGGGGGGGGGGGGGGACAGAGGATCCGAAGAAGGCATCTGCACTGACAGCAGAGAGAGAGAGAGAAAGTGGGAAAGGGAGAGAGAGAGAGAGAGAGAGAGAGAGAGAGAGAGAGAGAATCCCAAGCAGGCTCCATGCTGTCAGTACAGAGCCCAATGTGGGGCTCGAACTCACGAACCTTGGAATCATGACCTGAGCCGAAGTCAGATGCTCAACTGACTGAGCCACCCAGGTGCCCCTAAGGTGTATTTTTGAAAAAATTACTCTGGCTGAAAATTTAAGTGGAAAAATTTGGTGTTTGTTTACATTTCCCAAAAGTGTGCTGGTTATTATCACCTCATCTTAAGTTGATGATTTACAGCTGAAGATGCCCCGCACATCTGTACTGACGCAGCCCCCTGGGGGAGTTGGAGATCAGCCCAGACCCATATCCCACCTGTGTGGGGAGCTCATTCTTTCTAGGGTGAGGGGTACAGAAAACAGAGGAGCAGGAGCTACGTTTTGAGATGGAAGAAGACACTGAGGGGCATGAAAAGCTGGAGCAGCCAGGGAGGATATGAAAACAGTCTTTTTAATGCACCTTGACATGGAGCTCAGACTCTTAAATCTCCTTTCCTGATTGTTCTGAGATGGGCTTTCTACCACATCCCCTAAATCTAGCTTTCCTCCCCTAATAAGTCTTACGGGTTATTGAACAGAACTCTCCAGACATCACTTACTTCCCCGGAGTTCAAGCCTTGGGAAGTTAGGTGTGATTGGTATGAAGTGTTCAAAAATGTTTTTGTGTGTCGATACTGGAGACCCAAGAAGAATGTGACAAACCGGAATCTGACTGAGAATGACCAGGTGATTGTTCTGGCCAGGGTCCTCTCCCCCGCACTAGGCTATGCAACATTTGGTAGACTGACCTGCTGTTAGGATGCTAAATCTGCAGAATTTGCTCAGAAATACTACAAGAAGTGTCTGGGAAGGCCCCCACCCTCCCAGATCCTGCCATCTTTCCACATTGCTCTTGCCATTTCCAAGCAGAGGGAGCCTGGAAGACTTCCAAAGGAAAGCTAAACAGGAAGCATATAATTTCCAAGGAGCTGACAGATCACTTTCAATCAGACCGCTTGGCTCTCATAACATTTCCGAGCTCATTCTCAGAGAAACACTCTCCCTCGTCAGCTAAGGCTCTGCTAAGAGGATTTACTCCCACAGCCTCACTTGGCAAAGCTACACAGAAGACTACTAAGTCTGCATCCCTAGGCTTAATTCTTCTCCACCATTCCAGAATCCAATTTTCAACTACAGGCTTGTCATTTCCTGGATACCCCATTGATGTCTTTCAGTCAACAGGTCCCAAACCAACTCATCATCTTCCCCTCTCCTGGTTTTCCTGTTTCTGTTAATGGAATCACTGTTCCCTCTGCTACCCTGGCTGGAAGCGTCTGAGTCATCCTTGACTCATCCTTCTCTCTTATTCTCTAGATCAAATCAACTGCCGAATCATGTAGTATCTATTTCCGTGATGTCACTTGAATTCATCCCCTCCTTCCTATTGCCACCATCTCTCCTCGGTGTGGGCTCTCATTACTTCCCCCTTGACAGGCACATCCTCACTAATAACCCACCTCCATACTGCTGCTGACATGAGGCTTCTCTCACATACACACTGACCAACACCTCCCTCTCCTACCATAGCCCATCATGGTTCTCACTGCTGCCACAGGACATATAAGCTGTGTTTTAGCTTATAAGGCACAATTCCTTTTCTAATACTCCATGTTCAAGGTAAATTTACTAATTCCTGGTGTGGGAAATTACTTTTTTTTTCCTTTCTTGAACCTTTTAGTAAATGATCTTGTGAAAAAGGAAGATCTTCTATTACTGAATTCTGTATTTACGCATTTATATGCTTGTTTTATCTCCTCAGAAGATTCTCCATTGCTGTAGTGTTTGCCTCACATAACAATTGAGCACATGTAGGTACCCAGTGCTGTCCTAAGACCTTCACCCATGTGGAAAAAAATTAACTCATAGCAATTCTAATAGTATCTCCCATTTTATCAGTGACAGACTGAAATGCAGAGAAGTCGAGTAACTTCCTGAGGTTCCATAACTAATAAGTGGCAGAGCTAGGATTCAGATTCACACAGTCTGGCCCCAGAGCCCATGCTCTTCACCAATGAACTCACATTGTCTTTGTTAGCTGCATTCCTGGTATCATAGTTTGGATTTAGCTGATGTTTTATAACTGAACTGAAACTTAAGGCATGTGCCCATTAATGGTCAGAAATATCAATGGTAGACTGAGTGTGAGATGTAACTTGATATCAGCAGCTGACTTAAGGTGTTTCCTAGGAAGTCACTATGAAGATGAGAAATGTCATCGTGCTAGCTTTTTTCCTACTTACCCTTTTGTTTTGTTTTGTTTTTGTTATTCCAGTACATGGGCTGTATCGAAGTGCTACAGTCAATGAGGTCACTGGATTTTGGAATGAGAACGCAAGTTACAAGGTAAGAGAACAAAAGTAAGGCAGACTTTTGAGTGCTGTGGTTTGAAGTCATAATAGTTTTTCCCTGCAGGTATTTTATGCAAGCCTCCAAAGTCACCATGGGCTTTTATTTGAATGGCTGGAAGGTAGGAAATAACCCAGTGACCTTGGATGAGTGGGTTTGTCTCATCATGTGAAAGATTTCCCAGTTGTGTCATGGAGCATCTGCATTCCATATAATAACTGATAAGATGATGCAGTCATAGAAATAGCTGGTTTCCCAGGTACCAAAAGTACTTAAGATTATGTCTGGAAATTGAACATTATAGAATCTCAGACATGTTGAAGAAGTAGCTGGAAAGAAGACCGGGGAAGAATTTTCTGTGTCAGAAATCCCAAGTTCTCCCCATTTGTGAGACATGAGAACCCACTTACTCCTTGTCTGAGTCTTCTTCCTCTGTATACAGTGAGCTGCATGGAAGGGTTGAACCAGGGGAGCCTTGCCCAGGGCGGCCCTAGACAGTGTAGGGGAAGAACCAGAGTCATTACACAGAGCACAAGTCAGAAGCAGAAATACAAAGCATGGTTCATTAAGGTCAAGTTCAAGGCAAGACTGGAAAGAGGAACAAGTGAATGCCCCCACTGGTAAGTGGGGTAATTGTGAGGTGAGGAGAAGAGGTGAGAGCACTGGGTTGATGTGAGTGATTTAGGATGAAGCCTTGGGCGTCTGTTCTGTGTGGTGCTACCGTGTGCATCTGTGGTTGCGGGCCACCTTTTCCAAAGGTGAATGTTCTCATTATGAAGAGAGGGGGTAACTCTTCCTAATACTCATCCCATGAAACTATAGGCCTGGAAAAGGTGTCCTGTGGTTCAAACTTTTGGGAAAAGGAATCCTATTGCTCTTTAGGAGAGTGGCAGTATCCACCAAAATATTAAAAACCCCAAGAAGCCCTGTGCAGTAGTTTAAAAAGTCTATCTCAAGATTGTCTAAACTTACATGGTTCCAGAGTCCTTTTCTCATGTAACATAAAGGAACATCCCACGGAACCCTAGCATTCCATGAAATGCTCTTTAGGAAATGCTATTTTAGACTCTCTGTGATACATTCAAATCTGTCTTCCCAAGTTCCCCAGCAACCTTCAGTATTTCCTTTGGAGTCTCACAGATGAAATCTAATTCTACTTTTTTTTGTACCCTTGGTAGCCACCTCAGTCCCTGGCACTTGGAGGAGGCTCGCTGGAGGTTTATTGAATAAATGCGTGGTTCCACCTTACTACCTCCTGGGATTTGGAGATAGCTGCATTTCTTCTTGCTGGAGTTTTCTCTTTCTCAGTCCCTTCAACTGTCCTGCAAGTGACCTGGTGTCTAGATGACTTTCTCCTCTATTAGCTCTACTTTGGATGTGTCCAGGCTTTATTTTCATCCTCACAATCCTTAACCTGGAGAAAGCCCTTCCTCTGATGCCGAGCAGATTACAGATGAGAGGAAGAGAGTGGCCACCCCGGGTACCTGGAATGGGGGCACAGGACGAAGGAATGCCCACTGTCTTTACCTGAGGATGACCGATTTTGTGTTCATTCATCTACTCATTTTCTTTCACTCAAATATTTATGGAGTTCCCATTAAATGCCTGAAACTGCTCAAGAATTAAGGATGCAGAAGTGTCTGGCCTCAGGGAGTTTATGTTCTAGCTGGGGGAACAAGACTATAGCAAGGAAACAGATAAATATACAATATAGTTTCGTGTAGTAATAAGTGCCATTACTGTACTAATAAAGCAGGGTAAGGGGATAGAGATGTAGGGGGTGGGCTTTTATTTTTTAATTTTTATATTTCTAAAAAATTTGCGGATAACTGACATACAATGTTACAGTAGTTTCAGGTGTACAACATAGCGATTCAACTTCTCTACACTTTATGCTGTGCTCACCAAAGTGTAGTTACCATCTGCCCCGGGGCTGGGCTTTTAAATTTTATTTTCTGGGTATAACAATACCCTATGGTTACTTAGAACTATTTGGAAAATACAGAAACATATGAAAGAAGAAAATCACTCAGAATCTTACCTAAGATAATTTCTACCCACATTTTGTGTTTTGGATAACTTTCTGGTCTTTTTCTCATACATGAACTTACAGCGATTTTTATAGAAAATTTGGAAAATAGTTGATACTATTTCTACCATCTTGAGCATTTCTCTGTTGCTAAATATGCAGAACTATTATTTATTGTAATAAGATACGTGTCACATAAAATTTACCATCTTAACTAGTTTTAAGTGCACTCCTCAGTAGCATTAAGTACATTCATGTTGCTGTGCAACCATTGCTGCCATCCATCCCCAGAACTTTTTCATCTTCCCAGATGGTAACTCCTCATTCCCTCCTCCCCTAGCCCATGGCAACCACCATTCTACTTTCTGTGTCTATGGATTTGACTACTCTGGGTACCTCATGTGAGTGGAATCATGTGGTATTTGTCCCTTTGTGACTGATTTGTTTCATTTAGCACAATGTCCTCAAGGTTTACCACTAGACCAAACAATATAACTGCTTTGAAAGCATTTGGTGTGTATTGCTAGATTGCTATGCAGAACTGACTGCTTGATATTCCTTTCTCTCAGTCATGTAGTATCTTTTTTTTTTTTTTTAGTATCTATTTTTTGCATCTTTGTGAGCTTGTAAGTCTATATTTTCCTATTGTTTAGTAAATGGTAACAGGTTATTTTGTTCTATTCCGTGAAGATTCAGTTTATAACTAATGTACACACCCCGGGGAAGGTGCCTTGTATGGTATCTGGGTATTATTCTTTGTGGATGTGTCCATGTGTGGCTCAGGCATGGTAGATTGTGCTCTGGGCAGGTTTGTGCAAGCTTAAGGGTCGTTTATTTTCTTGAAAACCTCAAATTCCTATCCCACTTCCCAAATATTTACTTTTCTTCTCTCTCTCTCTTTTAGCTCTTTCTCCTTTCTTCTCTCCACTTATATGTATTTTGACATTTGGCCAATTTTCAAGTTGCTTTATTACCAATGGTCTTAGATGTTATCATTAAAACATTAAGTTTAATCAGGTTTCAAGCTACTTTTTAAAATTTTTTAATGTTTATTTATTTTTGAGAGAGAACGAAACAGATGTGAATGGGGCAGGGGGCAGAGAGAGAGGGAGACACAGAATCTGAAATAGGCGCCAGGCTCTGAGCTGTCAGCACAGAGCCCGACACAGGGCTTGAACTCAGGAACTGCGAGATCATGCCTGAGTCGAAGTTGGACGCTCAACCAACTGAACCACCCACATGCCCCTAGGTTTCAAGCTATTTTAAATTTAAATGTCACATATTCACACAGTTTCACTTTACTCATAATCCTACTTAATCAAAGAAAAAAGATTTCACTGGACCAGTTAGAATTCCAAAAGAAAGAAGTCATTTTGTAGGACCACAGCTATCTCCCTATATTTACTGTCAAACATAAACATAAAATCAATCAGGTGTGAATGCTAATAAACTAGTGTATCTAACTGCCACTACAGATTCCAATGATGATATTTCAGGCTGATGTCCCACCCATGATAAATGGTCTCACCATCTCTAAATTAGTTAATACGTTATTCCAGATAATCGGGAGACAGTAACAGGAAATTCCTGAAAATAAAGGAGGAGCCATGATTTCAGATATAACAGGTGGGTCAGCATTTGAACACAGAAGAAAGGTGGAGTAGAATTCTTGTCTTCGTGACGGACTTTTCTGCCAATTGTTTGAGGCCTCAATGCACAGGGTTTCTAGAACACAGAGAATACTCAAATAGAGCAGAGAAAAGAAGAAAAGGACAAGAGGCCATTCACTTTCTCAGCAGTTCCCTGGATCATACCCTTTCAAAGCTTCCATCATGCCCCTCCACTTTGACTCCAGATTTAGTCCCCCAAAAAAGTCCCGTGGGTGGCTTTTACTGTTGTTCCTGCACTAGTTCTTACCCAGGCGTTTATTCTCTTGACTGATTTAGGATGGGAGCTTAGTTTTTAGTAATCAGGTATTCAGGCAAAAGGGCAAAGGAGGAGGTTTTCCTGGTAGAAAAGAGAAACAAGATCATTAGGATGACAAAGACTCACAGCCACAGTTGTCTTCAACTTGTTCTGAAAACAATAGCAATAGGAAATAAGAGAAAGGGAAAGTGAAAATCATGACAAGGATGATATAGTCATTTGCTCTCCTGTAAAAGGGTTTCTATCATGGTTTTTAAAACAAAGCTAAAGAAAACAAAAACCCTCATTCAATCTAAATCGGGGCACACACACGTGCATACACACTCACAAAATAAATCAGGTCATTAAAACCTAACTCCTGGTTTCCCTCCTTTGAGTAAGCATCCACATCTTGCAACGGAGAAAAAAATCTTCCCTCTCTCCCTAGAGGTGCCTCCTTCTTTGTGTCTAGCTAGGAACCTACCTCAGATACTGAAGGAGGAATAAACATGTGTATCAAGGTGGAGCCACCAAGTGGAGCTGGTGGGACAGGGCTTGACTTTCAACTCTAAAGAACAGAACTTCTTAGGAAACTGTCAAGGGGACAGTTAGTTCATTGCATTTATTGTAGGACATCACTTACTTCCAGGGGCAGGACACAGTGCTGGTGGGAGGGATCTCCAGATCACTGTCTTACTATTCTCTCTGCTTCCTGTATTTACTGTCTTATGTTTGTAACTCATATTTGGTAATTAAATCAGCCAGGCTAAGCATGAGACACCCAGCATGGGATCTGCCCACGCCAGGCTCCAGGACAGCTGGGAAGCAGCAGCTGGCAGTGGGTTTGCCTCATTCCCGTGATTATCATCCCTGGGGGTCTACGAAGGAACATGGGGAGCTGTTAGACAATGTGTGGTAAAGCTCCCTGTTGGGGATCCTGGCTTAAGATTCATTTTCTCTAGCTGATCTTAAGGGGCCACAAGTCATGGAATATTTATCTGCCCCATTCCATTCCATTCCACGAGGGAAGAAAAACCTTGGGTAACATTGTTTTTTGAACTGCTGCCATAGACACTAAGCAGGCTATTTGTGTGATTTGGTACTAGATAAGGCAATGAGGAAGCAGAGATCATAATTCAGAGGATATTGTAATTGGACTAATTTCCTGTTTGAAACGTTACTGCTAATGAACAGTGATTCTGCAAATTTAATTCACTATCTTGAAATTTTGATTCTTTGGCTTCAACAGGGCATTAAACTCAGTTCTTCAGAGACAAATGTGTGTGTGTGTGTGTGTGTGTGTGTGTGAGAGAGAGAGAGAGTTAGCAACCATTTGATGTAAAGCAGATCCAAGAAGCAGCTGAACATTTACATAAAGGCCTGTGTTTATAGTTTCTAAGAAATGTGAGCATGAGGAGGGAAAGTATTCTGTAGAGGTCAAATATCTGTATGTTTGGTGGCTAAATTAAGATATCTGTTTGAAAACAGGCTGGCATTTAGCTAACTGTCCTGAGGATTATAGGAATGGGATTCGGTTGCAGCTACCCGTGGATGAGTGTATCTCTGCATAAAACGGAGTAACTGTACCGAATCTGGTGTGTGGGTTCTTTGTTGACTTGTGAGGAGATCACCGGACTTAGTAGGATTGTAGCCCACAGAGCACACAAAATAAAGACTGCCATATGTGAATATAAAAGACTGAGTCCATTAACTTGCCAGGCAAAGGAACACTCCTTAATGAAGAAATTTGCTGAGGAGAGTGGTGAGGAGAAAAAAAAAATCAGGAGTTTTTAAGTTTTTGTTTATGGTGGTCATGCTAAGGATTGAAAACAAGCACTCTGGCTGAGATGGAATGTATGTGGTTGGATAAAACAAGTGCCATTGTTCATTGGTCAGGAAAGAATGTTAAGACCTCAGTAAGGGTCCAGTGTACCAGGGTCAAGGTTTATAACCTTTACCAGCTGGTGGGAACAGTTACAGTAAAACCTAACAGTCAAACACTCTTTGGCAAGCACTGATGCAAGTGGACGTGCTTCTTGTCTCACACGTGTAGATGTCAGGAAGCTCTTGCTGGAGGTTTTGGGCTGTGTGTGTGTGTGTGTGTGTGTGTATGGGTGTATGGACAATGACTGTTTCTTCTAGTTTCAAGTTTCACTGCTCCCCAGTTCCTCACAGCCTATTTAGTACTGAGATCTCATTTCTCAGATATCTGAGATGAAATAGTCAATTAAATTCCTTTTAGAAGACTCCAAAGATCTAGTAATAAAAAAAAATGTTTCCAATCATTGGGAGGGGTTCTGATAGCATGACAGTGTGAAATGAAGGGAGAGAGAATATGAAAGTCAATGACATTGTTTTGCTCAGTCATTAGCACAGTGTATTTCAAGTATAGGTGCACAGTTACTATTTGAATGAACAGGTGTAAGGCCAAGAAATATAGTTACTAAAACAACCCACAGAATAGAAATAGTATTTCCAAATCATATATTTGATAAAGGGTTAATATCCAGAATATATAAAGAACTTATACAACTCAACAACAACAAAAACCAAACAACTCTATGAAAAACTAAGCAAAGGACTTAACCCATTTCTCCAAAGAAGATATACAAATGGACAATAAGCACATGAAAAGATGCTCAACATCACTCATCATTAGGCAAATGCAAATCAAAACCACAATGAGGTTGTACTTTACATTCATTAGAATGTTATTTAAAGCACAGAGACACACACACAAATCCCCAAAACAGAAAATAACAAATGTTAGCAAGGGTGTGGAGAAATTAGGAACTCTTGTGCATTCTTGGTAGCAATGTAAAATGGTGCAGCCACTATGGAAAACTGTATGGGAGTTACTCAAAAAGTTAAAAATAGAACTACCATATAACCAGCAATTTCACTTCTGGGTGTAGTTCTAAATGAACTGAAAACAGTGACTCAAACATATTTGTATATCCATGTTCAGAGTGGCATTATTCACAATACACAAAAGCAACCCAAGTATCTATTGTCCAGTGGACAATAGATAAACTAAATGTGATACACACACACACACACACACGCATAATGGAATATTAGCTTTATTTTATTTTTTTTTAATTTTTTTTTCAACGTTTATTTATTTTTGGGACAGAGAGAGACAGAGCATGAACGGGGGAGGGGCAGAGAGGGAGACACAGAATCGGAAACAGGCTCCAGGCTCTGAGCCATCAGCCCAGAGCCTGACGCGGGGCTCGAACTCACGGACCGACTGCGAGATCGTGACCTGGCTGAAATCGGACGCTTAACCGACTGCGCCACCCAGGCGCCCCTGGAATATTAGCTTTAAAAAAGAAGAAAATGCTGCCAGTTGTGGCAACATGCATGAACCTGAAAGGTATTATGCTAAGTGAAATAAGTCAGAGAAAGACAAATACTGCATGGTATCACTTATATGTGGAATTAAAAAAAATTTTTTTTAATGTTTATTTATTTTTGAGAGAGAGAGAGAGACAGAGCATGAGTGGGGAAGGGGCAGAAAGAGAGGGAGACAGGATCTGAAACAGGCTCCAGGCTCGGAGCTGTCAGCACAGAGCCCAATGCAGGCTTGAACCCACAAGCCGTAAGATCATGACCTGAGCTGAAGTAAGACACCCAACTGACTGAGCCACCCAGGCGCCCCTCACTTATATGTGGAATCTTAAAAAAAAAAAAAAAAAAAGGAACAACAAAAACATCCAATTCATTGAAGCAGGGTGGAATGGTAGTTGCCAGGGGCTGGGGGTTGAGGGAAAATGTGGAGATGCTGGTAAGAGGGTACAAACTTTTAATTATAAGATGAGTCAGACCTGAAGATCTAATGCAGAGCATGGGGAATCCAGCTGATAATAGTGTATTGCATAAGTGAAATTTGCTGCTACTAGATCTTAAGTGTTCTCACACACACAGACACGCACAAAAATTAAATATGGGAGGTGATGGATGTGATCATGAACTTGATTGTGGGAGTCCTTTCACAACGTATATGTATATCAAATCATCACATTGTACACTTTAAAAATGTTAGTTTTATTTGTCAATGATACCTCGATAAAGCTGGAAAAAAAAAAAAAGTAAGAGAATTGGCACGTGCTACAACGTGGCTGAGCCTTGTCTTAATGTATTTGGGCCTCTGTAACAAAGTACCACAGATTGGGCAGTTTATAAACAACAGGTATTTATTTTTCACAGTTCTGGAGTCTGCATGTCTGAGATCAAGGCGTCAGCATGGCTGGATGAGGGCCCTTTTCCAAATCACAGACTAACCACATTGCTAGGGAGGCCAGGGAGCTCTGTGATATCTCTTTTGTAAGCGCACCAGTCCCATTCATGCGGGCTCCATCCTTATGGCATGATTACCTCCCACAGACTCCACCTGCCAAAACCATCACCTTTGGGCATTAAGACGGCAACATACACATTTTGGGGAGACACAGACATTCAGACCATAGCAAATCTTGAATATATTATGTGAAATGAAATAAGCCAGTCACGAAAGGACAAATATTGTGTAGTTTTTCACTTATATGAAGTACCTGGAGTTGTCAGATCCAGAGACAGAAGGTAGAACGGGGATTGCCAGGGGCTTGTGTGGTTGGGAGGGAGTTAGTGCTTAATGGGGACAGAGTTTTAATTTGGAAGTTTGGAAGTCTGGAAGACCAAGAGTTCTGGAGATGGATGGTGGTGATCATTGCACAATAGTATGAATGTGCTTAATGCCACTGAGCTATATTAAAAATAGCTTCATTGGTAAATGTTATGGGCGGTGTATTTTACTACAATTTTTGAAAAGTATAGGTACTAGATGGATTATATTTTTGTAGGATTCAGTATCGTATAAATGAATTTTATTTTGTTGAAAGGATACAAAGCCATTAAGAGAAGGATAACTGAGACCTCAGGGCCTGAGTTTCCAGCCCATCCTCAGCCAAGTGAATTTGGTAAGGAGTGCAGAGTGGACTCTTCTAATTTCTTGATGAAGAAGCCCAGCCAAAAGCCACACTGGCCGAGAGGGCTGCTGGAGGACTGGAGGAGAGAGTAGGTACCAATAGCTCGTGTTTGTTTCCCATTGCACAGAGCTTTTCTATCTTTGTACATCTCTTGTGAACCACACAAACACCCTCAGAGAACACTGTAATTCCACATTTTATTTATTTTCATTTTTTTAATATTTATTTTGGGGAGAGAACAAGCAGGGGAGGGGAAGAGAGGAGGGGATAGAAGATCCCAAGTGGGCTCTGTGCTGACAGGTTGACAGCAGCAAGCCCCGATGTGGGGCTCGAATTCACAAACCGCGAGATCATGAGTTGAGCCGAAGTCAGATGCTCAACCAACTGAGCCACCCAGGTGCCCCTGTGATTCCCCATTTTAAAGCTAAGGGAAGCTAAATGGGAAGTTGAGGCTTAGAGAAAGTAAGTGACCATCCCTAGACCACAAAGCATTTTTTCTGGGGCTCAAACCCACGTACTCTCACTCCAAATCCTGTCCCTACAGTCATTAATGTTTCCTAGTGACATTGCTTTGAAGCCAAGAAACTGCTCTTTTAGCTATGAATAGATTAAGATAGTGGGGAACAATTGAGGGAATAACAGCAGGCCTGAGTCATCTTTAAAATCACTTCTTTTTTAAAATCTTTAAATGTTTATATATATTTTTGAGAGACAGAGAGAGAGAGATCAGGGGAGGGCAAGAGAGAGAGACACACATACCCACACAGAATCTGAAGCCGGCTCTAGGCTCTGAGCTGTCAACACAGACATGTGGGGCTGGGAATTATGAACCATGAGATCATGACCTGATCCATAGTCGGAGACTTAACCGACTGAGCCACACAGGCGCTCCTAAAAATCACTTGTAAGTGAGAGAACAGCGTGGCTATGATCATTATCACTGATGTCAATCCTCTGTGGGACATCTCATTCTTAAAATTCTTTCACTATTTTTTTTGTCTAATTACAAAAAGTAAATCTGACTTATTGTAGGAACTGGAAAGTAGGGCAAAATAAAAGAAAAAAACAGACAAATCACTGGAGAGAACCAAGAGTAACAGTTTGGTATATAAGGGTTTTCCTGTCATACATTTAATACCTAAAGTGAAACTATATAGTGTTTATTAATTTGTTACATATTTTTGTCATTTGTTGTACAAGTTTTCTAGGTTGTTTAGTATGAGTAGTACTTGCTTTGATCTGAGCCTTCAGGTGGAAGAATAATCTTAAGTGCCTCTATTTGTCATAGGTATATTTAGTAACAGTCTTTTTGCTTTATTTTTTATTTCTTTTATTTTATTTGAGAGAGAGCGAGCGGGGGAGGGGCAGAGGGAGAGAGAGAAAGACAGAGAGAATCTTAAGCAGACTCCATGCCCAGCACAGAGCCCGACTCAGGGCTTGATCTCACAATTGTGAGATCATGACCTGAGCCGAAATGAAGAGCCGGACGCTTAAGGGACTGAATTACTGGGCACCCCAAGAGTCTTTTTTTTTTCCTTAAAAAAATTTTTTTTAATGTTTATTTACTTTTGAGAGAGACAGAGACAGAGTGCGAACAGGGGAGGGGCAGAGAGAGAGAGAGAGACAGAATCTGAAACAGCTTCCAGCACAGAGCCCGACGCAGGGCTTGAACTCACGAACTGTGAGAACATGATCTGAGCCCAAAGTCAGTCACTTAACTGACTGAGCCACCCAGGCACCCCAAGTCTTTTTGCCTGAAGTAACAGAAAATGACTTTGCCTAGCTTAAGCCAAAAGGGAGGTTTCTTGGAAGGATATTGGGGCAGCTCATGGGACCCGAAAAACGAGTGAACAAACTAGTAGGACAGTGGTTTTGGGTCCTGAGGCCTCTGCAGGAGGCCCATCTCTGGTTCCCTGGGTCCCAAATATCAAATTCCCAGGTGAGACAGTGATTGGGACCTAATCCTGGAGGAATTATCTTTAGCCAGGACAGAGTTGCATTGTGACAACATAGTATTTCCATAGTAGTCATATATTGGGAAGGGGAGTGGCTACGGAGGAGGAAAAAGAGCAGAAAAAGCAGGAGGAGAAAGAGGCTTATAAAATGGAGGTAGTAGATGCAGTAAAAAATAGATTTCTACCTCAAAGGGAAAAGAAGACATTAGATCAAATGTTTTGGACACCTTAAAACAAGGAAAGATTGGGATTATTTAAATCATCCCCAAAATGCTCCTCTCAAATCCAAGGTTTGCTAAATTAGTAATCAAATATTTCATGTTATTATAGCTGGCACATTAGTTTTAGAACATAATTCAACTGAGCTGTATTTTTGTGGGGTGAAAGAAAGTTTGAGGCTGCATGTATAGATATTGTGTATGTTTATTTCCATTTTATAAGACTTAGAGCATTGTTTTAATGCTTCAGATATTTATAGAGGTTGGTAAAATGGTCATTATTGTTGTTCCATGACAAGTTGTTTACAACATCTGTATTTTATTTGCGGAGGATTATTTGATCAGGAATGAAACTACCAATTATAGCATCTTTTCCATGGAAAATGTGATCCACTTTATGAACTGGTTTCTAAAAATATGTTGCAACTAAAATCAGGTCCTGCTAATTTATCCAGATGAGTCTATAGAAATTTACATATATGGAGATATTATCAAACAAACACACACATTCAAAAAGGTCATATATACACATTTACTGAGCCAAGGGAGAATGGTTAGCTGTCTGGGCCTAAATACAGATGGTAGGGGATGGCCTCAAGTGCTTGAAGAGGAACAAATTAATTCAGAGCTTAAGATGCATGGATGTTAAAGCTGATGCATTTGGGAGAGACCCCAGTGTTTTTAGCTCCAACTGAAATGAAATGAATTACTTTCTCCAGTGATCTTTTCCCTCCAGGCCTTCTTTACCGTGCACAGCCAGGTGATAATGCGTTTAAGGATGTCCCTTTTGTAGCCCTTTTTGGTTTCCTGTAGAGGTCAGTACTGAATTTGTAGCACCCCAACATTCTCACTTATACTCAGTACCAATTTCCAGGAGCAAGAAAGTAGATTTCTAATTCTGATGTTGACAGGCACACTGGTCTGAATCATTTAACAGTGCAAGTAGAATAGGCTTTTTGAACAGTGTTCCTAGAAACATCAATGCTGTAGCTGCATGGGAGTCTCCTGAAAAAGTTCAGAGTTTGTCCCACACTGTGTTTGGCCTGGAAGGGGTTGAGTCCCCCATGGTTCTACTTCAATGGACCAATCATAAGAGTTCCATCATCCATCATCTTTGGGTTTTAATGTTCTTATGGAAACCTGGTCCATAGCCCTGGCAGGTTTCAAAGACACAAGGCCCAAAATATAGCTGGATCAATAAATATATATTGATTAACGGAGAAGTTTCAGGTCTTCGCAGCCCTTGATCACAGATCTTGAGGTGACTCTGGAGTTCCTGAAGGCTCCATGGTCACTGCTGGTAATCAGAGAAAAGCAGAAAAGACTTAGATAATCTACAAACATGGAACCTGGCATCCTGAACTAGGTCAAATTCCAGAATGAGGAGCTCTTAGAAAACTGGGTCAGGCTCCTAGCTCCAAGGTAGAGTGTTTGACACATGGACACCCACTCGTATATATTGTTAAACAAAGGAATAAAAATAAATTCACTGAAGATACTCAGTTTGGCTCAAAGACCCTTGGAGCTCAAGGACTTGATTCAGATGAAAAGAAAGATTTCTCAATTCCCATGGAACTGGCTTCAACTTCTTTCTAGTTTCAAGTATTAGCAAACAATCTACAGAGCAGTTTATAATTAAGTAATAGGTACTATCAGCAGCATTATCATCATAACAAAAGCTAACATTTATAAAATAGATATCACTATTAACCTTATTTTGCCCATGAGGATACTGAGACTTAGAGAAATTGTGGAATTCAACAATGTCACCTAGCAAGTTAATAAGTGGTAGAACCAGAAACCAGAGTTGACTGACTCCTGTGTACTTGCCTCCATCAAGATGAGAGAACTTTAAGGAACAAAGCAAGGGGAAATGCTGACAGCCAGAAGTGACAGAATAAGGAAGTGTTCAATTTGGAATTTGACTTGGGTTCAGTATGCCAGATTTCTTATTTGTGAGTACTGCCTGGAAGGGCCTACATAAAGACACTCACAAATCTGTAGGTAAGGGTACTTGTAGGACCAGACGCTTTCTAAGATTGTGTCAGACAGTGGTTCTCAAACTTTAGCATGCAAAGGAATCAGTCACTTGCAGGACTTGTTGAAACACAGACTGTTGTACCCTACTCCTAGAGTTTTTGATTCAAGAGTTTGCACGTTGGGGCTCCTGGGTGGCTCAGTCGGTTAAGCATCGACTTCAACTCAGATCATGATCTCATGGTTCGTGAGTTCAAGCCCAGCGTTGGGCTCTGTGCTGACAGCTCAGAGCCTGGATCCTGCTTCAGATTCTGTGTGTGTGTGTGTGTGTGTGTGTGTGTGTGTGTGTGTGTCTGCCCCTCCCCTGCTTATGCTCCATCTCTCTCCCTCTCTCTCACAAATAAATAAATATCAAAATTATATGAAAAAAAGAATTTGCATGTCTATCAAATTCCCGGGTATTAATGATGCTGCTGGTCAAGAAACCACAGTTTGAGAATCACAGGTATAAGGAAGCATATCCTGTGGTTTCTTTAAAAAAATTTTTTTTCCATATGTTTTTTAAAGTTTATTTATTTTGAGAGAGAGGGAGAGAATACACATGAACAGGGGAGAGGCTGAGAGAGAGGGAGAGAGAGAGAGAGAGAGAGAATCCCAAGCAGACTCCACACTGCCAGTGCAGAGCCCAACATGGAGTTTGAACTCACCAACTGTTAGGTCATCACCTAAGTCAAAATCAAGAGTCAGACACTTAACTGACTGAGCCACCTAGGCACCCCTATCCTGTGGTTTCAAAATGAGGTTTATAATTGGACCAGGGGTCATATGAAAATCCCTTAATTTTGAAAAAGTGGTTCTCCTGAAGATCCCAAAAAGCATCTGGAGGCATTTACGGTTCCATTTTTGTTGTTAAGGAAAGGGCAAAGCCTGGGGAATGCCAGAGCAGCGAGTTCTAATTCTGCTATATGTATGTGTATATATATCACCAGAAAAATCAATGATACAGTTCCTTTAGGGAAGAGTGAGCCAGATGGAAGACACTCAAAATTCATTAAAACTAATCTCAGCATGAAAAGAGTCCTTTCTTTGATAAAAAAAGAGAGCTTTGTGGCCAAAGGAAATGCAGGACAGTTGGTGCATCTCTCCACCTGCCAGGCAGATTCATTCCACTTCCTATTGGTATTCTCCTTAGGAAAACTGAGAACTGCCTGACAAAGTAAGTCTGCAGCTCTGACCCCTTTAATTACACATGAGCTGTGGCTTGTGAGAACTACACCTACCCTATGAAAATGGTTGTTTTCACATATGTTTGAGCAATAAGAGGATGGATCCAGATCCAGATTATCTGAGCCACTAATGAGAATTTCTCTGAAAATGATCTCTTCCATTGTTATCGGTGACAACACAGACAAAAAAAAAAAAAAAAAAAAAAAAGAGAGAGAGAGAGAAAAGAAAAGAAAAAGAAGGCGTTTTCTAGTTAAGTGTGTATGCCAATGTAAGGGGGCAGGAATCTGGCAGCAGCTCATTAGAGGGCTTAGGTTGGATCTAGAAATAGACGCTGAGGTGGAGAGTTAAATGCAGAAGGCTTATTGCGTGGGCACTCAGGATCAACATGCGGGGGAGTGAGGGATGCAGGAGGTTGACCAGTGATGCCATCTCAACAAAGGCCTGAGCAGATCTCATGGGCAAAGAGACCAGGCCTTTGAATTAATTTTGACCCGCCTTTGGATGCCTGCTGTCTCTAGGGATGGGACACATCTGTGGGCAAGGCAACTGCCTTAAGGAGAAGACAGCTTCGGGGAAGCAACGTAGCTGTGAGCCATTAGTGGTGAACACTCCAGCAACATGGGCAATACGTACCTCTGTGTGGAAGGGGGAGCTGGGAAAAGGGATCATACTGTGTTTCAGTGCCATAGAGATGTCTAAACATGTACTCATTCTGCCTGTGTAGAAACTTGCACTGTCCATTACTATTTGCACAACAGACATAATTGGACCTCTTCTACAACATATTATCTGTAGCACCTCAGTTATAACACATAGAGTGCTCAGCTGGGTACTAGGCATTGTAAAAACAGGTTAGAACCATTTCTTTCTTTTTTTTTTTTTTCATGTTTTTATTTACTTTTGAGAGAGAAAGAACACCACCCAGGTACTCCTCTTTCTTTATTTTTTTAAGTTTATTTATTTATTTTTGAGAGAGAGAGAGAGAGAGCGAGGGGGGGGAGGGACAGAGAGAGAGGAGAGAGAGAATACCAAGCAGCTGAGCTGTCGTCACAGAGCCCAATGTGGGGCTTGGTCCTACGAACCATGAGATCGCGACCTGAAATTGAGAATCAGACCCAAAATCAAGAATCAGATGCTTAACCGACTGAACCATGTAGGCACCCCCAGATGCATCTCTTAAAGAAGACAGACATTATATGGATAAAACAATAACTTGCTCAAGGTCACAGAACTTGTAAGAGAGCTAGATTTTCAACTCTGGCTGTATGCTTGCAGAGTCCACTGTTAAGCAGCCTTTTTTCAGGTTCTGTTATCATGCAAAAGTGGAATTATAGATAAATCAATGCCCTTAACATTTTTTCCTTTTAATGCTTACTGTAATTTTGCACTTTTGTTTCCTTCTGTATTTTTTCATGTACCGTGCACTGTATAATGCACATGGTATCACTTAATGAACGTTAGTTGATACTAAAAACAAAAGAATTTCAGTTTTCCTCT
This sequence comes from Puma concolor, assembly GCF_028749965.1. Classification (NCBI taxonomy): domain Eukaryota; kingdom Metazoa; phylum Chordata; class Mammalia; order Carnivora; family Felidae; genus Puma; species Puma concolor. Next base: position 94,124,621 of record NC_141672.1, on the reverse strand, counting down.
TTCTCCACTGAGTACTGATAGGAGGGACAAAGAATGGAAAATGATAATTCACAGTTTGTAAAAGGAGTTTATAATTCTTATATTTACATAGAAGACCCATCTCTTATAAAACTAGCTTCCTATACCAAGAAACTGCACAAGACCAAGTCCAAAATATATAAAAATAATCTCTGTAAAGATTAAAAGGTTGTGCTCTAATAGGTTTTCCATAGCTGACCATGACCCCAAAGGCTCTAACATTCATTTTTGGGTTTTGCTTAGCAAACCACAAACTGAGAGCCTAATCTAACCTACCATCTGATTTTGATTTTACCACCTTGTGACCCAAGAATGGTTTTGATCTTTTTAACTGTTCAGAAAAAAAAATCAAAAGATGAATATTCCATGATCTGTGAAAATTATATGGAATTCAAATTTCAGTGTCCATAAGTGTTACCATCACACAATCATGCCCATTCATTTATGTATTGCCTGTGACTGCTTTTCTAGCTACAACTGCAGCATTGAGTAGTTGTGTCAGAGATTGTATCATTGGCAAAGCCTAATGTTTTCACTATCTGGTCCTTTATAGGAAAGACATGCCAACTGATGCTCTTAAGAGACTCTCAACTTTAGCTCTCTTAGAAACACTTCAGGGAGCTTTTAAAACTCCCAATCTCCAAGCCCCACCCTGCACCAATTAAATCAGTCTGGAGATGAGATCCTGTCTTCAGGATTTGTTAAAGCTCCCCTGTGTCTCCCCAGCGTGCGGGCAAAGTTGAGAACCACTGCCTGCATTTTTTTTAAATTTTTTTAATATATGAAATTTATTGTCAAATTGGTTTCCATACAACACCCAGTGCTTATCCCAAAAGATGCCCTCTTCAATACTCATCACTCACCCTCCCCTCCCGCCCACCCCCCATCAGCCCTCAGTTTGTTCTCATTTTTTAAGAGTCTCTTATGCTTTGGCTCTCTCCCTCTCTAACCTCTCTCTCTCTCTTTTTTTTTTTTTCCTCCCCTCCCCCATGGGTTCCTGTTAAGTTTCTCAGGATCCACATAAGAGTGAAAACATATGGTATCTGTCTTTCTCTGTATGGCTTATTTCACTTAGCATCACACTCTCCAGTTCTGTCCACATTGCTACAACCACTGCCTGCATTTTGAAGGATAGGTGGCTGAGGTCTGTTGGCATCCAGACTGCCAGATGGGAGAGAGAATGGAGGTCACTTATCACCTCCTGTGTGTTCTGGGGCTGATGTGAGAAAAGATGTTCAGGACCTCCAGATGCCCTCTGGGGAAAGCCCTTCCCACAAGGAGGTGGCAGGGATGAAGGAGATAGGGGAGAGGAGAGGATTGTGCCAAATATCTCTCCCAGCATATTGAATGAGTTGAAGACAAAATTTCCCCCAAATGGAACATTATCAAGTGAACAGGCAGTGTGGCCATCCCTCACCTAGCTGCTAGGAATAGGTGACCTAATTCTTTAGCATCTACTGGCACAACCATCTGGCTGAAACTGCAGAGCATAGAAACCAGGTATCCTGTGCAGTGAGTCCAATAGAAATTTTAATCAACTGTGAGGTGCACGAACTGATGTGCTTAAGAATCACCTGGAGGCTCTTGGGCCCCACTCCAGACCTATAGAATTAAAATCTCTAGGAACAGTCCCAGGAATCTGCATTTTAACCAGCATCCTAGTTGATTCTTAAGAATTTCAAAGTTTAGGGGCGTCTGGGTGGCTCAGTCGGTTGGGCATCTGACTTCGGCTCAGGGCATGATCTTATGGTCCGTGAGTTCGAGCCCCATGTCGGGCTCTGTGCTATCAGTTCAAAGCCTGGAGCCTGCTTGGGATTCTGTGTCTCCCTCTCTCTCTGCCCCTCCCGCACTCACGCTCTGTCTCTTTCTATCAAAAAAATGAATAAATGTTAAATGGTGTCTCAAAAATAAATAAATGTTAAAAAAAATTAAAAAAAAATAAATAAAATAAAATAAAAAAAAGAGAGAGAACTTACCAGGTAAAATCTATAATATATATGCCAAATGGCCTTTCAAATCATCAGAGTTATTTTTTTAAAAGAGCAGTGTGGCAGTTATACACTCTTTCTACCAATTGCTATCTTGCTCAGTAGTATAGATACTTTTATGGCAAACTGCTTGAAATATCTTAAGTAGTGCCAATCTTCTTTCTTCGAAGGCAGCTCTACTTTTTGGAAGTAAATAAACATCATTTGGAGTGAAGTAGGGTGGATACAGTGGGTGATGTAGTTGGATCTGTTTTGGCCTTTTAAAAAATGAGCTTTGATTTGTAAGTGATCACACTGTATATCAGTTCACTCTTGCACTCCCAAAGACATGCCTGCATGATATTTTGAATATTTTGTCTAAAACAAAGTTGTTTTAGAAAAGTCTAGTTTATTTTTGCTTTTATTTCCCTTGCCTCCGGAGACGTGTTGAGTAAGCAGTTGCTGTGGCTGAGGTCAAAGAGGTTGCTGCCTGTTTTTCCCTCTAGGATTTTGATTGTTTCCTGTCTCACATTTAGGTCTTCCATCCATTTTGAGTTTATTTTTGCGTATGGTGTAAGAAAGTGGTCCAGTTTCATTCTGCTGCATGTTGCTGTCCAGTTCTCCCAGCATCATTTGCTAAGAAGAGTCTTTTTTCCATTGGATACTCTTTCCTGCTTTGTCAGAGATTAGTTGGCCATACATTTGTGGGTCCAATTCCGGGTTCTCCATTCTATTCCATTGGTCTGTGTGTCTGTTCTGGGTGTTGTCTGTAAGTGATACATCATGGGAATCTTCTCCCCAAGCCAAGAACACATTGTATACACTGTATGTTAGCTATCATGACAATAAATTATATTAAAGAAAAAAAAATGTCTAGTTTATCCCAAAGTAATGGAAAACAGTTTTTTGGATTTAAAAATTCCTGAGTGTTTTGTATGAAATCAACCCCGTTTCTTTCTTGTCATTTTCATAAGGCTTAAGCACTTAGAAGGTGTTTTTTTTTTTGTTTTGTTTTGTTTTTTAATTTTTTTTTTCAACGTTTATTTATTTTTGGGACAGAGGAGACAGAGCATGAACGGGGGAGGGGCAGAGAGACAGGGAGACACAGAATCGGAAACAGGCTCCAGGCTCTGAGCCATCAGCCCAGAGCCCGACGCGGGGCTCGAACTCATGGACCACGAGATCGTGACCTGGCTGAAGTCGGACGCTTAACCGACTGCGCCACCCAGGCGCCCCTAGAAGGTGTTTTTGTGGGTGTAGGTGTTTGCGTTTTGAAATATGTGATTCCATTACAGGAAATCATTGTGGGGATAGGATAAAATCAGTACTTCATTTCTGATCACCTGGGGAGACTTGTAGGGAAGGTGTGATAGTGGGGTCTTTCACTTCATTCAAGTGCACTAGATGGGTCAACATTTGCATCAGAGCCCAAGGGCAGCATCCAGGAGCAGACAGAACAACTGTGTTCTGTGGTTGCTGAGCTGGGTAGAATTGCAGATGTACTTTAGAATCAGATTTTAAATATAATTCAGGTTGAACAGAGAGGCATGATAAGTCAGTGTGGGAGTAGATGCTGTGGGCAGTACTGAAAGGTTTTATTTGACCATCTTGGGACCTGAAGTGCCTATTTCTAAATGAAAGGATATATTTTATGGGCTCTGTCTACCCTCCTAGAGTGCACAGGCGATGCCCCTTGATAATAGCACAAAGGGAGTTCGAAGCTTTCCATTTTCTACCAGTCTGTGGGCACTGACTGCATTCATTGTTTGCTTATCGCCATGGAGGCAGGCTCCTGTTCTAAAGTGTCTTGTCTGAGGGACTACACAAATTTTTGAATGTCTTTAATTTCACCCAGCTGAACAAAATTGAACACATAGATCACTGGGCCTTGATGTTCTGAAGGCAAAGATTTCGAAAAAGAAGGCACTAGTTTCCCTACAACAACGTCACAACATAATACCCCACTGATCTGGGGCTTGAGGTACTCACAAGTCCCTCCCTTCATCAATACGAGGGCACTTTGAGACATTGACAACCTGTCCCTTCGACATTGTTAACTGCTTTCTTTAAGGAAAGTACCTTGGGAAATATAGGTGACTTTGTTTTGCCCCATTATTTTTGTGTTTTGTTTAGGGAAGGTTTTTGCTGTGATTAAAATTTATTCTCATTTCTATTTGCCTGGACAAAATTGAATCCATTCCTTCATTCTGTGTGTGGCAGGGGGTGGGGGCAGGAGATGGGGAGAGTTGCCTCAAACCCACTGGGCCTTTTGCCTGGTTTCATGTTACACATTTGCTGGCTTTCCTATTTACTGAAGAGCTGCATTTTGACATTTAGTAGAAACAGTCTGTCCGACAAACGGTCCCTCTATCAAACACTCTACTTTGTCTTGGATTGTGATATTGCCTTCCAAACCTATAACAAGGGGGGGTTAGACAACTTTGCTTCCAGAAGAGCTTAACTGTTTAAGGGTTAAAGACACAGAAAAATTATAACTTAAGTACTGTAGTGGCCAAGGGTTGATGAAGAAAGGTGGCTTTGTTTGGATGATTAGTTTGCACTCTGTTGAGACAGACAAAATATCTGTTTTTGGTCTTATGGCGTAGGCAGGGTTTTAAATGCTTAAAAGCAAATCTTCAACGGCATTCTCATTCTCTTACATCAGCCCACTTCTCTCCCTTTCTCTCTCATGTGGCAAAACAATAAACAAAGTGGCCACTGTTGGTGCTGTGGGGCGTTTCTGCCTCTTTCTAGTGCAGGCTCCCAGGATGGAAATCTTGAGCCATTAAAACTCTGAAAATTCTGCTTCTCCAAGAGAGGACATTTGCTGAATGTTTGCTAGCTGGAGAGTGCCTCATGACCAGTCAGCTCCAAAAGGATTGTGTAGAAATGCGGGCTTCATAGGCAGCTGGGGTGGCGGGGACACCCCCAGCCCCGTGAGGAAATCCCCACTTCTGGGCTCTGTTTTGTTTTTCCTCTGCATTTGTAAAGTGTCTGAGGGTGTGGCTGAAACTCCAGAAGAGCATTGAAAGTACTATTTGTTTTTGAAAATGTTACAGCTAATCTCTTGGTCCTAGTCTGAGGGAAAGAAAAGATCTTTGTGAAGAAAGGCAACAAAATGCAACCATCTATCTGTCTTCCCTGGCTGGGTTTCGGGAGATTTGTTAACACTGATAGCCGAGAAAGCAGAATTTGAGAGGTTATTTTAAAGCAGTGGTTCTTAGCCTGGGATCTGTGGAGTCCCAAGAGCCCCACAGATGGTTTTCTGGGTAGTGGAGTGGGGGGGGGGGGGGGGGGGGGGCGGGGGGAGGGGAGGGAGGATCTCCTAAAATTGAATAGAAAAATTTGTACAAACGTTGGAGAGAGAGCCTGTGACTCTTTGGAGTCTCAAATCCAAAATAATAATAATAATAATAATAATAATAATAATAACCACTTTGTATTTTTTCTTTTTTATTGTGGTAAAATACACATAACATAAAATGTAGCATATTAACCATTTTTTAAGTGTACAGTTCAGTCCTATTAAATACATTCACATTGTTATGCAGCCATCACTACCAGCCAACCCCATAATTCTTTTCATCTTGCAAAACCGAAACTCTATACCCATTAAACAAGTCCTCCCTAGTCCCTCTTCCCCTAGGCCCTGGCAACCACCATTCTACTTTCTGTCTTTGTGAATCTGACTACTCTAAGTAGCTCCTGGAAGTGGAATCACGTAGTATTTGTATGTTTGTGACTGGCTTATTTCACATAGCATGAGGTCCTTAAGTTTCACCCATGTTGTAGCATACTGCAGAATTGCCTTCATTTTTAAGGAATAGTATTCCACTGCATGTATATACAACATTTTGCTTATCTATTCATCCATTCATGGATGCTTGGGTTGCTTCTGTGTTTTAGCTATTGTGAGTAAAGCTACTATCAAGACCGATGTATAATATCACCACTTTTTGTTTTGTTTTTAATGTTTATTCATTTTTGAGAGAGAGAGAGAGAGAGAGAGAGAGAGCACGCGCGCGTGCAAGGGCACCCACAAGTGGGGGAGGGACAGGGGGAAAGGGGAACAGAGGATCTCATGCAGACTCTGTGCTGACCGCAGGGAACCCGATGCGGGGCTCAAACTCTGGAACTATGAAATCACCACCTGAGCTGAAGTTGGACTCTTAACCAAATGAGCCACCCAGGCACCCCATCGCCACTTTTTAAAAGCAAGTTCATAGGCACAAGTTTCTCCTTTTTTTCTTTTGAGCAGAGTTGTATATCCAGAGATTTTCAGAGTCTGTAATGTTTCCACATGCCTTGACTGACTTTAGACCTCCTTTTTTTAAAAGGAGTTTAATACAGTATTATATTAGTATCAGGCGTACAGCATAGTGATTGGTCATTTGAGTATGTTGTGAAATGATCACCACAATGAGTCTAGCTACCATCTGCCACTATACAAAGTTAACACAATATTATTGACAATAGTCCCCGTACCATATAGTACATCTCATGACTTAATTATTTTATAATCGAAGTTCTTTCATCTTGATCCCCTTTACCCATTCCCTCCCCCTTCTGAGCCCCTCCCCTCTGGCAATCTCCAAGCTGTGCTCTGTATCTGTGAGTCTGGGTTTTGTTTTGTAAAATCACGCAGTATTGTATTTGCCTTTTCTGTTCTAAATTATTTCACTTAGCATAATGCCCTCAAGGTCCATCCATGTTGTCACAAATGGCAAGATTTCATTCTTTTTATGGCAAAAGTATTTCATTGTCTGTGTACACAGAGAGAGGGAGAGAGACATCTTTGTCCATTTGTCCATCGATGGACACTTAGGTTGTTTCCATATTTTGGCTATTGTAAGTAATGCTGCATTGAACCTAGGGGTGCATATATCTTTTCAAATTAGTGTTTTGTTTTCTTCTGATAGATACCCAGTAGTGGATTTGCCGGATTATAGGGTATTTCTATTTTAAATTTTTTGAGGAACCTCCATACTATTTTCCACAGTGGCTGCACCAATTTACATTCCCACTAACAGTGTATAAGGATTTCCTTTTCTCTATACCCTTTCTAATAATTATTATTTCTTGTCTTTTTTAAAAATTTTTTTTCTAATTTTTTTTTTTTTTAATTTATTCTTGAGACAGAGGCAGAGCGTGAACAGGGGAGGGGCAGAGAGAGAGGGAGACACAGAATCCGAAACAGGCTCCAGGCTCTGAGCCGTCAGCACAGAGCCCAATGTGGGGCTCGAACCCATGAACTGTGAGATCATGACCTGAGCCGAAGTCGGACGCCCAACCGACTGAGCCACCCAGGCACCCCTATTTCTTGTCTTTTTGAAAATAGCCATTCTGAAGGGTGTGAGGTAATATCTCATTGTGGTTTTGATTTACATTTCCCTGATATAAAGTGTGATGTTGAGCCTCTTTTCATGTGTCTGTTGGCCATCTGGATGTCTCTTTTGAAAATTGTTTATTCAGATCCTCTGCCCATTTTTAATTGTATTGTTTGTTTTTTGTTATTGGGTTGTAGGAGTTCTTTATATATTTTGGGTATTAACCCATTACTGGTATATGATTAGTAAATATCTTCTCTCATTTAGTAGGCTGCCTTTTCATTTTGTTGGTGGTTTCTTGTACTGTGCAGTGGCTTTTAATCCTATGTAGTCCCATTTATTTTTACTTTTGTTTCCCTTGCCTTAGATTCAGATAAAAAAAAAAAAAGATTTAAAACTGATGTCAAGGAGCTTATGTCTTCTTATAGGAGTTTTATGGTTTCAGGTCTTTAATCCATTTTGAGTTAATTTTTGTGTATGGGGTAAAATAGTTGTGTAGTTTCATTCTTTTCCATGTTGCTGTCCAGTTTTCCCCACACCATTTATTGAAGAGACTGTCTTTTCTTCATTGTATATTCTTGCCTCCTTTGTCATAAATTAATTGCCCATATATGCATATGTTTATTTCCAGGCCCTCTGTTCTATTCCATTGATCTATGTGTCCGTTTTTATGCCAGTATCTTACTGTTGTAATTACTATAGCTTTGTACTACAGTTTAAAGTCAGGAAGCATCATACCTCCAGCTTTGTTTTTCTTTCTTAAGATTATTTTGTCCATTCAGGGTCTTTGTAGTACTACATAAATTTAAGAATTATTTGTTCTAGTTTTGTGGCAAATGCCATGGAATTTTGATAGGGATTGCATTGAATGTCTAGATTACTTTGGTTTCTATGGACATTTTAACAATATAAATTCTTCTGATACATAAGTATGGAATATCTCTCCATTTATGTGTGTTTTCTTTGTTTTCTTCAATTTCTTTCATCTTAGAATCTAAGACACAAAAGTGTCTTAGACTTTTTAGTGTACAGGTCTCTCACCTCCTTGGTTATATTTATTCCTATTTATTTTATTATTTTTGGTGTGATTGAAAGTGGGATTCTTTTTTTTTATTTTTCAGTTTTTATTTTAATTACAGTTAGTTAAAATATGGTGTTATATTAGATACAGGGACACAGTATAGTGATTCCACACTTCCATAAAACACCTAATGCTCATCACAGCAAGTGCCCTCCTTAATCTCCATCATCTATTTCACCCATCTCCACTCTGGTAACTATCAGTTTGTTCTCTAAAGTTAAGAGTCTATTTCTTGGTTTCTCTCTTTCTTTTTTTTTTCTTTTTCCTTTGCTCACTTGTTTTGTTTCTTAAATAACACACATGAGTGAAATTATATGGTATTTGTCTTTCTCTGACTGACTCATTTTGCTTAGCATTATACTCTCTAACTCCATCCACATCATTGTAAATGGCAAGATCTCATTCTCTTTTATGGCTGAAAAATATTCCATTGTGTATATATACCACATCTTCTTTATTCATTCATCAATCAGTGGACCCTTGGGCTGTTTCCATATCTTGGCTATTTTAATAATGCTACAGTAACCATAGGGGCACATGTGTCCCTTTGAATTTGCGTTTTTGTATTCTTTGGGTAAATACCCAATAATGTGATTGCTGGAAGGTAGGGTAGTTCTATTTTTAAATTTTTGAGGAGTCTTCAAATTGTTTTCCACAGTGGCTGCACCAGTTTGCATTCCCACCAACAGTGCACAAGGGTGCCTTTTTCTCCACATCCTTGCCAAACACCTGTTGTTTCTTGTTGATTTTAGGAGATTTTTTTCTTGATTTCTCTTTTTGATAGTTCATTATGAGTGTATAGAAGTGAAACAGATTTCTGTATATTACTTTTATATCCTGCAACTTTACCGAATTAACTTATTAGTCCTAATAGTTTTTGGTAGAGTCTTCAGGGTCTTCTATCTAAAATCTCATGTCATCTGAAAATGGTGATATTTTACCTCTTCCTTTCCAGTTTAGATGTTTTTAACTTCTTTTTTTTATTATTAATTTTTGCCTAATTGCTCTGGCCAGGACTTCCAGTACTATGTTGAACCAAGTGGGGAGAGTAGGTATCCTTATGCTCTTCCTAATCTTCAAGGAAAAGTTTTCAGCTTTTCACCATTGAGTATGATAATAGCTGCGGGTTTGTCATTGGCCTTTATTATGTTGAGGTATGTTCTTTCTATACCCAATTTGTTGACAGTTTGTTTTTTTTTTTAAATCATAAATGGATGTTGAATTTTGTAAAATGCTTTTTCCGCATCCATTGAGAAGATCATATGATTTCTTCACTTCATTTTGTTAATGTGGAGCATCATGTTGGTTGATTTCCACATGCTGAGCCACCTTTACATCCTGGAATAAATCTCACTTTATAGTAACATATGATCCTTTAAATGTATTGTTGAATTTGGTTTGCTAATATATTGTTGAAGATTTTTGCACCTATGTTCATCAGGGATATTGGCCGGTACTTTTTTTTTTTTTTTTTTTTTGCAGTGCTCCTGACTTTAAAATCTGAGTGAGTGTGCCCAGGCGTACATGAGCATGCTTGCCCACATGGGCACACAGCTGGGTTCTGGGTGCTCTTTTCTTCCATGAGGAGATAACAGCCAATGTATAGAAAGCAATGGCTGAGAAAGGGCTAGGGTTATCCCTTTGGGCTTTTTCTGGAATTGACCCCTGCCACTTTGCACTAGTCCCTTGCTAGTTTACCCCAGTTACATTGGAGTAAGGATTGGCCAAAAAAGCCCCCCCCCCCCCCCCCCCCCCCCCCCCCGCCGCCACTGCATTTGGGGGAGTGAGCAAGAGAAGGACCAGTATTGTTTTCCTGGTCCTGGGAGTGTGGGATTCCCTCCCTTTCGTGTACATGGCAGTATGGTTACTCCCTGAATGAGTGTAGGTTTTGAATTCAGACCTGGGTTTGTATTCTGCCTCTCCCACTCTCAGCTGCATTATTCAGAAGCAGTTATTTAAATTCTTTGCGCTTTTGTTTCCTCATTTGTAAGATGGATATAAAATAGCTATCTTGAAATGACATTGTTAAGAAGAAATGAGGTGATGTACATAAGGTACTTATGGCCTGCCTGTATAGATAGGAGATGTTCCTTCATTAAAACCCGGGTTCCCTGAGATGGCATTGTGTATCATTCTAAAGGAAGGGGCTTCTACTGTAAAAGCGTTGCTAAAACCGGTCAAGATTTTTCTTCTTTATGAAACTTTGGGGAATGGAAACAAGGAAGTCTACCAAATAAACTGAAAAAATAAATCTGGATTTAGCAGTCATAAAGATGGAGGAGTTAAAGGTTAAGCTGGAATGGGACAGAGATACAAATAAAGATCTTTTATTTATCTGTGACATGTACATTGATCCATCTCTCTGTGGGTGTTGGCAAAAGACAGAAAGGCTGTGTTGCCTCTTCATTGGGACATATATTTTTTTTCATTTTTTAAATGTTTATTAATTTTTGAGAGAGAGAGAGAGAGAGAGCGTTCAAGCAGAGGAGAGGCAGAGAGATGGAGACAAAGCAGGTTCCAGGCTTCAAGCTGTCAGTACAGAGCCCAACACGGGGCTCTAACTCACAAGCGGTGAGATCATGACCTGAGCTGAAGTCGGATGCTCAATCAACTGAGCCACCCAGGGGCCCCTTCATTGGGACACCTTTGACATGCCCTCACATTTTGACAGCAGATGAGCAAAAATCCTGCTGAGAAACTTACTTTGCATTCTTTTAATATTTTTATTTACTCAATCAACTGCACAGTGAAGGGAAAACATAACATTGTTTACATTGTTGACATACAAATATCAATAGAATAAAAATAGGAAACAACAAACCACATATACAAAAAACACCTAAACTAAGTCATTGTTTATAAGCTCTTTCTGTATCACTATTTAGACAGAATTAATTTTATGTAGCTACCAATGTGTGTATATGCCATTCCAAGTTCTACTTTTGGCCCACTAATTTTTTTTTAATTTTTTTTTAACATTTATTTATTTTTGAGACAGAGAGAGACAGAGCATGAACGGGGGGAGGGGCAGAGAGAGAGGGAAACACAGAATCGGAAGCAGGCTCCAGGCTCTGAGCCATCAGCCCAGAGCCCGACGCGGGGCTCGAACTCATGGACTGCAAGTTCGTGACCTGAGTTGAAGTCGGATGCTTAACCGACTAAACCACCCAGGCGCCCCTCGGCCCACTAATTTATATAGACTCCCCTTATTTCTATAGTCTTCATACTAACAGTCCAAGTGGGAATATTTATATTGATAAATTCCATATCACAAGCTATGGAGTTGGTTTTTTATTCTAAAATAAATATGTATTCTGTATACATACTCAATACTATTTCGATACAAATTCTCCTCCCCTTGTCAAAAGCTCTGATAAATATTAAGAGATTTATCATCTTTTACCAAATCACTCTCTAGAAAGATTGTATCAATACTGATCAGGGCCCCCAGCATGGATAAGTATGCCTGACGTGGAATTTTCCCCATCTTCCCCAACAGTGCATTTGTCATTTTCTTTTGCTAACTTAATAGCATTTGCTAACTTAATGACAGTGAAGTGAGTATCTTGTAGTTGTATTAATTTTCAATTTTAAAGTTGTAATGAATGTGAACATTTTCCGATTTTTAAAAATTGAACTATTTCTATCTCTTTTGTATGAATTATCTGATCTGGGGGTTGGCACACTATGGCCCTTGGGCTAAAAATAGCCAACTGCCTGCTTTTAGAAATAGTTTTATTGGAACATAGCCATGCTCATTTGTTTACATATTGTCTCTTACTGCTTTTGAGTTATAATGCAGAGTTGAGTAGTTGTAACAGAGAAAAGTGTAAAATATTTATCATTTGGCCCTTTATTTTTTAAAACAATTTTTAACGTTTATTTATTTATTTTTGAGACAGAGAGAGACAGAGCATGAATGGGGGAGGGGCACAGAGAGAGGGAGACACAGAATCAGAAGCAGACTCCAGGCTCTGATCCATCAGCCCAGAGCCCAACACGGGGCTCGAACTCACAGACCACGAGATTGTGACCTGCGCTGAAGTCAGACGCTTAACCCACTGAGCCACCCAGGCGCCCCTCATTTGGCCCTTTACAGAAAAAGTTTTCAGACTCTAATCCCATCTCTCAGCTCTTATTCATTCTTGTTTTTCCACACTCTATGCTGCATCAATATCAAACTACTTGTAGTTTCCCTCATATGATAATTTATACTTTCGTGCTGTTACACATGCTCTTCCCTCTCTGGAATTTCCAAACTCCACTCTGCCAGGAAGGTTCATCCTTCCAAACTGTCCTTGACAGGCACTCATGCTACAAAGCATTCCTTTTAATTCCCATTTAAAACTTTACTTTTTGTTAGATGATATCAACTGTATGAGAATCAAGAGAACAATGCCTGGGAAAGCACTTTGTGAAACTAGGAGGTGCTATACAAAAGTAACAACTAATAATAACTGTGGTTATACTTGTCAGTATCAATGTCCACCTTTGTCTCTACTTTTATTTCAAACCATTTACAAGGAGCTCTTTAGACCAAAGCACCTCATTTGGCTCTCATGGAGTAAAGGATCTGATACCTTTTTCATAACCGCCTTTTATTAAATATCAACAACATAGGTGCCTGGACATGTCATTTTGGCAACACCAGAGGCTAGTTCAGATTAATTATTATGTGTCTCATCAATGATTGAATAATCATTAAGGTGACTCAAACATCAATCAACCAACCAAACAAAAGAGTCTGACTCTCTGAGCGGTCCTTCTATTTCATCCAGAGAACAAAGGTTGGAATCCTACAGAAACCATAGATACAAAATCCTGAGAAAATACGCTAAACCAAAAAGCCATTCTATGTATTGGTTGTAGGTAATTATGCAAAAATCAGACAAGAGAATACTTTAGAGAAGAATTTCATCTATCCAGAAAAAAAAATCTGAACTAAAATATAAATTATAAATCCAAAACAATGCCTAGAGTCTCTGGAATTCTACTTATTTTTCCAATATATCTACTAGAACATTGAGGACATAGATCTACGTTACTATATCTATATGTCTGTATTGTGTCTGTATCTATATATCTCTCTAGATAGAGAGGGAGATAGATTTCTTTAATGGGGCTGCATCCCTCTGCGTGTTCCTCCCCTCCTTAGGAATCAAAAACATCTCAAAAAAATATTTTCAGGAAATATATATGAAAACTAATACAATGTTGCAGGTGGTCATATGTGTGTGTGTACTAATACAGTTAACTAATTTAAACAATGATTTCCGGTGAATCCAGGAAAGAGCTTAGAGATGTGCTTTGTGAAAAGTTTAATATATGTGTTGAAAGATAGGAGGTTATGGTTCAGATTACGCTGAGTGAAAGCTTGGGCCGTTAGGAATGCTGAGTTCCAGAGACAAAAGCTTTTAGTTCTAACTGCATTTCTGGAGAGGAGGGTGCCAGGTTGTTCACCACTTCCATTAAGGAACAACTACATATTTTAGTGGTGCCTTTCTCTCACGAAATGCAATATAGAGTAAGGGAAAAAAAAAAAAAAAAAAAAAAAAAAAGCAAAGGAGGAAATTTGTTATTGATTTTCATTTCTTCTGCGAAATTACATGAAAGCTCAATGGCTTGTAGCAGTATCTCAGTCAATAAGGCTCCATTTGAGACCACCTTGAAGTTCAATTCTCTCCCAGTCCCTTTAAACTTCCTCTAGTGTCAGATTCTTTTGTATTTAATTGTCTTTGGTGCTGAGACACTAGGAAGCTTTTTATCCATAACACCACAGAGAGGATTTTGCTAAAAGCAAAACTGTGAAGTATTCCCAGACAACTAAGTTCCACTCCTCCTTTTTGGTTAAAAATCAACATTGCTAAAAACCAAATCTGAAAAGCCAAGGAAAAAAAGAGATGAAGAAGGTAAATAATAGGATTCCTTATTGCAAAGTGATTTTTTTCAGCATAAGGGTAGGAGTAGGAGAGAGTCATTTATGTCAGACTCACCATTATGTGTGTGCACATTTTGTTCATACTTGCTAACATTTGTTGAACATTTACTGTGTGTTAGATAGTGTGCTAAGTCTTTATATGGTTTCTGTTCCGCAGGGAAGCAATAAGTCGCCTGTGTGAAGCTGTCTCTGGGGCAAATGGAGCCGTTAAAAAGCGAAAGGTAAATATTGGTGTAGTTTCTCCTTGTTTTATGTTTCCCTAACTATGGGGAAGAGAATATCAAAATAGTTGTTAGTTCATTCTACTATATGAGCTAAGGTCCAGAATGGCCTTTATCAGTTGGCATGATCAGAGATGCACTGAAAGTTGGTCTTATCTCTCAAGTTTTTCTGACTTGACTGACACTGTCTGAAATGGTGATGCCTGGGGTGACAGAATGAAGAAAGTACCTGGGTTTCCAGTAAAAAATTCTGGGTTCCAGGCCTGGGTGTTTACTCACCTTTGAGCATGGTATGTCATCTCTCTGAGACCCCATTTTTGTTCCTGTAAAGTTAAGTTGAACTGGATGACCAGTTTGGCATCTTCCAATTTTCAATACTTTATAATGTATCTATTCTTCATTTTAACATTTTAGAATTTTTAGATTCCTTAGCCTATTTTCAGATGGAAATGCGGGTGGTAGTAGAGGTGAGATAATAACGCGTGAGTAGGAGATTTTCATGCTGAAAGAAAGCAAAAGATTTGATGTTACATAGGTTTAAATCCTGCCTCTGCCACCTACTATGTGATCTTGGACAAGTCACTTCACCTTTTGGATCACTGGTTTCCTCATCTGTAAAGTGGGAGAAAATAGCACTTACTTGATTGAGTTGTGTAGAATTAAATAAAATGATGTCTACACAGTGTTTGGGCGTATATTAGGCTTTCAACTCTAATGGTAGATAGAATTATTGCCATTTAATTGTCAACCCAGAACATTTAGTTGTTTTGGAATGTCCAAAGGAGAGGTGCAAAGGTTCTTAAGATAACTATATAAATCATAGAATAGAGAAGGAATGTTTAGAGATCTTCCAGATCAACCCTCCCATTTTGCCAGATACTAAACTGTCTCAGAGAAGAGATTTGCCTTGAGTTACTAGGATGATGAAGTTTAGAGCCAACTATAGAAGCCAGGTCTTCGTATTTCCAGCTTAGCGCTTTATTTCCACACCCGCCTGCCTCATTCTTTATTATTCTTTATTATTCTTCACTAGTTTGCATAGGGCCGAACCCAGTGTCACCCAGAGTGATTCAGATGAGCCACATGGCATGGAAAACACTAAGTGTTAATAAGTGGACTTTGAATTCTATTAGAACTCCCTATTACTAGTTACTTTGACAAAACCCATGGCCCCAAAGTAGCCTCTGGCCTCCTCCTGCCTCTCATAACCTCTGCAAATAGGATACTTTTTGTTGTTGTTGCATGATCCCAACAAATAGCCTCAATCATTTAAGACTTTCTCATTTCAGAAATGGGGAGTCTACTCCCCAAAACAAAATAAAACAAAACAAACCAGGCTATCATGTTTCCAGAAAGTACACATGGAAAGAAAAAAAAAATCTTGAGTTAATTTCCTTTGATAGCTAGCACTTACTGCATACTTACTACACGCCAGGGACTGTTCTATACACTATGTTTTTATACTCTTTTTCCTCCTAATTTAAAACATTTGGTAAAATATGTGTAACATAAAATTTACCATTTTAACCATTTTTAAATATACAACTCAGTGATATTACATACATTCACATTGTTGAACAACCATCACCCCTATCCATCCCCATAACTCTTTCCATTTTGCAGAACTGAAACTCTATATACATTAAACAATGACTTCCTATTCCCCATTTCTTCAGCCCTGACAGCCATTGTTCTACTTTCCATCTCTATGATGTTAACTACTCTAAGTACCTCATATAAGTGGACTCATACATATTTGTCTTTTTGTGACTGGATTATTTTCACTTCACATAATGTCCTCAGGATTCATCCATACTATAGCATGTGTCAGAATTCCCTCCTTTTGTAAGGCTGAATAATATTCCATTGTGTGTGTGTACCACATTTTGCTTATCCATTCATTTGTTGATGGATACTTAAGTTTTTTCCATGTTTTAGCTATTGTGAATAACACTGTTATGAATATGGATATACCAGTACCTGTTCAAGTCCCTGCTTTAAGTTCTTTTGCGTGTATAACAAGAAGTAGAATTGCTAGGTCATATGGTAATTTTATTTTTAATTTTTTGAGGAACTGGGAACTGCCATACTGTTTTCCAAAGCAATTGTACTCTTGTACATTCCTACCAATAGTGCACAAGGATTTCAATTTCTCCACATTCTAACACTTGTTATTTTCTGTTATTGTTGTTGTTTACTAGTTATAGGTTTATCTAGATTTTCTATTTCTTCATGATTGAGTCTTAATCGCTTTAATGTTTCTAGAAATTTGTCCATTTCGTCTAGGGAATCCACTTTGTTGATATGCAGTTGTTCATAATACTCTCTTATAATCCTTTTTGTTTCTATTGAATTGGTAGTTGCATCCCCACCCCACTTTTGCTCCTGATTTTAGTGATGTGAGTCTTCTTTCTTTTTTTCTTAGCCCATATATATAAAAGGTTGGTCAATTTTGTTGAACTTTTTGAAGAACTAACTTTTGGTTTCATTGATTTCCTCTAGTTTCTAGTCTCTGTGCCATTGATCTCTGCTCTAATCTTTATTATTTCCTTCCTTCTGCTAACTTTGGGTTTAATTTGTTATTTTTTTGAATTCCTTAAGTTGTAAAGTTAGGTTCTTGATTTGGTATCTTTCTTCTTTTTTAATGTAAGCGTTTATAGTTATATATTCCACTCCCCCAAAGCATCACTCTCACTGTGTCCCATATATTTGATATGAATGTTTTTTGTACTTTTATAAATTATCACAAAAAAATACAGCAACTTTTTCTTTTTTTAGACTTCTGGTTTTCAAAAGGATTGGAGAGTTCAGCTAGCCCAAACTCTCACAGGAATTCCTTTTATATAAAGCAGGCCCTACTCCCAACACTTGGGGAGAAGGGAATATATGAGAAAAGTTCTGAGGGCTCAGATTTCACTGCTTACTAAAGAATTTGCTGCATTCCAATTTTTTTAATGTTTTCATTAAAATAAAATATTCAATCTCATTTGACTTGTGTAAAGTAAAATAGGAAGAGTGTGTGTTTTGACCCATTTTTAACACTTAAAAAATTAATATTCTCCTGTAACAAAATCCTTAACTCAGAGTATTGTTTTGCTATTTTTAAAGCCTCCAGTTAAGTTCCTATCAACAGTTCTTGGCAAAAGTAATCTTCAGTTTTCGGGAATGAATATTAAACTGACCATCTCAACATGCAGCCTCACGTTGATGAATATTGACAACCAACAGGTAAGATCATGAATGTCATTTATAGCTTAACGTATCATCTATTTTTCTAGAAGAACCTGGGCATAATAAAGAAAATAAAGTTTCAGACAAAGTGTGCTTAAAATTTAGTTAAGGCACAAGGGAAAAAAATCTGCCAAGGATTTGTGAATAACAATAATTAGAACAACAGTATTACTAACTCATCACTGCACTTAACTGCTTGCGTACTTGCCTCAACCTAATTGGCTTTGTAATAGGAACTAAGGTGCAAATAACTGGTAAATACCATTTGGCAACTCATATTCTTGAGTCAGTTATTACTCTCCACCCGTGCTCCCCAAAGGGAAAGCAATTCCATTATCAGAACTAACAGACTGTGTGTTGGATGGGGTGCAAATGAAGGACAGAGGGGAAGGGTGATTTTAGGGTTAATATTCTAGCTAACTGAAATTTAAGCAAAAAACATTTTCTTCCAACTCTTAAGCTTGAAGTGCTTTGTAAAATATTATTACATAAACACAGTTTCTTCTTCTTTGATGATGTGTGATGCCATGGTGTGCCTGAGTTCTCATTGTGAACCTTATTTCTCAAAGAACAGCATTGCTGAAGCAAATATAAAAGATATACAGGCATTGGGCTAAATGTGTTCCTTAAACTAGGCTACTCTTGACTTGCTTTTTATGTTTTAAACTAAATTCCTCATATCAGATTATTTATGGGTGTTAGAGTCTAATTTTTCTTGGTTTAATATGTAGTGATTCGACGTTCTTAGTATTTAAGGTTTTACTGTATGGAATACTGTTGAACAGGGACTCATGGAAGGTTTAATGTGTAGTTGGCTCTCGGGCTTTGAGGTCACATATAGGTTGAAATCATGGCTTCACCACTAATGAGCAAGTTATGCTACCACTCAATTTTCTTCCTTAGTGAAATGAGATTATAGTACCTATTCATAGTTTCTGAGAGGATGGATTTAGCAATAGTATATGTGTCACTGGATTATATACAGGATTAAGTAAAACCATTGATGTAAATCACTTAGCACAGAGCCAGTCACCCAGTACCTATTATTATTTACTCAAACATTTTTCCTATTTCCTTGAGACATTTTCATAAAGTCAGTACTTAGCAGGGAAAGCATAAAACATAGAATCATAAAATTTTCAGTAACATGCACGTACAGTTATATACATTTTTTTCTCCAATGTTTTTGCCAAAAACTTGCAGTTTTGAGGTCTGCTTTATTTTCTAAATTCAAAAGCAGAATAAAATACATTGCTTGCACAGTAGTATAAACCACCACAGGATAAAATACTTAATATAAAATAGTTCAAAATAGATTTCTGTCTCGTTGGGCCCTGATTGGTTATCTAAGAGAGGTGATACCATTGGTATAATGAGAGCAGAACATTTGAGGCTGTACTTGGAAGATGCAACAAATCTAGGTGGAAGGTGAAGCAATCGTTCAGTCTTTCAGATGCTTTGCCCTCAAGATATTTGTAGATGTAAATTTTAGTTTTAGTTTTCACCCATGTGTGTGGTACCAGGGGTGCTTAATGCCTTTAGGTATGAGATCTCATTGAGTATAGAAGCACTTGAATTATCTCAGAATTTTGTAGGGGAGGAAGAGTAAGCAAATCTACAGCCGTCCTGGTGACAGCCTTCTGTGCAGAACCTAATGAGCATTAAAAAAAAAAAAAAAAAGTTCTATGGGGTGACTGAGGAATTAGGAATTTAGGAAGAATAGGGCTGTGGTGTGTGGTAGGTGGCTTAGTTTATTCTCATTTCTTTCTCTCTTTTACTACCCTTTTCCAGGCTACTGTAATTGGAAGGGGTATTGTCACATGCTCATAATCTTTCTGGCAGAATATGTAGGGACATATTAATAAAGTAGGGACAGGGCACATGGGTGGCTTCCACTACCAGCAGTTACAGCAATGAGTGCCTCTGGAGGTGGGACATCTTTTCTGCACTGGTAGCAGGGAATGGGGTTGTGCTGAGCCCACTGCTGGAGTGGGGACTAAAGTTAGGATCTCATTGACCTTAGACCCAGGCCCTGATTTTTAAAAATAATTTTGAACTATTCTGCAGGCCTGGAGGAAACGGCCCCTTCATTCCTCCCTTGGTGGAGGGAGGGCATATAAAAAAAAAGATGTGCCACTATAGATGCTTCAACTCAAGCTTTATAAATCCCATTAATAGGGCAACTAAACTGTTCAAGGGAGAAGGCAACAGAGAAGTGACCTTATAGATGTAGCAGGAGAAAATGATTAACTCAATCTTCCTTAAAGAAAGTTACCCTTTTAAGTTTTAAGATAAATACCAAGAAATACTAATGTCTCCCTTCCCCTCCCCCCAACTCCTAAGATATACTTTGGACTGAAAACATAAACAAGTTAAAATTGATAGGTACATTCGTAGATGGCAGAGCATTTATGGGTAGGATGGTTCACATTCATCTTCAGCCACTGAGAACAACTCCAAGAATATAACCATTCACTCCCAGAAAATGTCTTAAAGAACCTCAGAGGCAGAAAATAAAATTATATTAAACACATAATGCTTGCGATTTTTAAAACTTGCCATATTTTGGGATGGGAAATACATTTTGGAAAAGCAAGTTCTAGGGAGTTTTTCTATATTCCTTGTTTTAAAAATTCAAGCAACAGACTTCCTTGATATACTTCAATACGTTAAGGATGTAAGCAAAAATATCTGACTAGCTTCCACTCCCACTATTCTTTAGTCATTTCTACATTCCTACCACCAACTCTAACAGCTAGTGAAATTTTACTAAGAGTAATAAAGAGATAAAGAAGGTAAAACAGGCAGAAAATGGAGATATCCTGTAGTCTCCATGAGGAGAGGGAACTTCAAATATAGGGAGGCCAGGCAGACAATGCTAACTGTGCAGGTACAAGAAAAACAGTGGTGCAAGCATAATGATATATGGTGAGTGCCACTTGGCCTCCATGTTGGGGAGACGATACTGGGAAACATGGCAACAGAGTATCTTCCGATTAGAATGGGGAATTGGATGCTTTATCCCACATAACTATTGGTCAAGGGCTACCAGATCTTCAACTTTTGGGGGAAAAAAAAAGATGGAAATCTTGGGAGTTTTGTTGCTCTATCATGATTATGAGATGTTGGTCTTTAATGAAGAATTGCAATTTTAAGCATGAGCCAAACACAGTAAGTCTGTGTCCTTAGGCCAGCCAAATGCGACAGTCTGATATAAGCAAACATTTATAATGTAATACTATATAATAATATATGGATAGATCCAGAAAACTCCCCCCCAAATCACCCTATATACTCATAAGCTTTTTAAAGTTCTCTCTACCCATTCCACATCCCCACCCACTTCCCTGTTCGCAAAATCAGGACCGGAATCGCTATAGAACTCCTTTTTTAGTTCCCATTTAGCCAAGATTTGAATCAGCTAGGCTGTTTCCAGTACGTGTTAACGCTTAAAAGACATAAAAAGTGATTTTACAATTCTAAAAGGGGTTTCTTTAGTAAATACAAACAAGTACTAATTTCACTGCTCTCAGATTACTGCCTGTTTTTCCAAGACCAAGGAACCAACCATCAGAAGTCAGTTGTGGAGTCCAGGTCTTTATCCTGTAAATGAGCCTTCAGGTCCAACAGGGAGTTTTCTTTTCCTTCTTCTTGCTCCCTCCTTAGTCTCAGAGAGGAACCTAATCACAGATTTCCTAATCACACTTCCTGGTATGAAGACCAGTTTTTGATTTCCTGACATCTTTATCTGGAGGTAAATGCAATTGGTCAGTGCTCCTTGTGTACTGGCATCCTTCTCCACCCCCCCTGCCCCGCCCCCACCAAATTCAGTTAATTCACATCATACAAGCAATTATCTATCCAGATGCATCTAACTGCAGCTACAAGCCTTTTGAAAATGTAATGAAAGTGAGTCATGAGAGAGGCAGGATGAAGAGGGTTAAGTGCTAACATCTCACCTCCTGTTTGTTTCCCCATGTATCTATCTATCCTTCTCACCAAGCCTAGTGTTTATAACCCTCAGTCCATTTTTTTTTACAGAAAAGAACCCACTCCCTAAAAGGTGACTATAACATAAATAAGGTTGAGTTGTGCTGTTGTATTGGTTGTGTCCTTTACTGCCATAAGGTCTTATTGATCTTAAGACCTACTGATGTACTGTTTATTGAGCACAACTTTCTGACACAATTTTTAGTTTTATGCAACTTCAGAACCTCAATAACCACAGCAATATGTTCGTTAATACGACAGGTTTTCTCAGGCTAGCAAATTCTCTTATAGGAATTTACAAAGTTTAATATCCACAAATTAACTTATGAATCAGGTATTTGAAGCTGGAACACTTTCCCATGTAGTGGTTAAATTTAAATCATAAAGTGGTTTCGGTAATAAAATAAAATAGCATAATACGATAAAAAGTAGGATTTCAACAAAGTATGTGAACAATACTATTGGCCAAACAAACAAAATACACAGAACAAGAAATTTTATTATCTCGAATGCTGGTGCATAACCAATAACAAGCTTCATTAGAGGAGGAGACAGAGGGAAACTTCAGATACTGATGAGGATTTCTGGGCAGGTTTAAAACCTTTAAAGATTGAGGGCATAATTGTTCAGTCTTTTTTTAGATGCAGGGCTTTCCTTTTACTTGACATTTTCCCTTTGACAGTTCTTATGTTATGAAGTTCAACCAAAGTCTTTCACCTGTAAAGTTAAATGAAAAACAGAGAGCGAGTAAAACAATTTCTCTAGTATAAGAGTGTTAGAAATAGTTTTGTTTTCTTTGTTCTTTCACATATTTTTTAATATCTAAATTTGAAATTTTACTATGGATATTTTTGAGTTTTAAAAATGGTTAAGACAAATTTTCTGGAATTATGGATCATAGTAGCTTTATAAATCATCAAGATACATGGACAATAAAAATTTCAGATGCTCTTGAAAACACATTTTGAGATATAGCACACCTGATACATATTTCTTTTTGGGTTTGCTTATCCTTTTCGGATACTGAAGAACACCCAATTTATTTTACACTAAAAAAATGCAGCCTTTGATAATTGGCTTGGATAGACCATAAAGTGGAATCTTCAGAGTTCTCTCAGTGGGCTTTCAGTCCAAATAACTCAGACATCTCGTGTCCTAAACTGGATGTATTAGTTACTTTTTCTCATGTAATTAATATCATTGGGCTCTTGTATTGGCAGTTTGTCTTGACATTAACTTACTCTCGCAAAACCATCCCTTACAGTGAAGTATGAAAGATATTTTCCCCAATGCAAGGAGAATAATCTGGATCAATAACAAAGTCAAAGCCACAGGTGTTTCAGGAAGGTTCTTGAAAACAGATTTCCACAGTCCTAAAATGCCTTTTCTTCTTTAACAATTTTTTCTTTTTCATAACTGTGCAGTCACTGCCCTATTCTATTCTGCAAAACAACAACAAAAATCTTTTTTTGAAGATTAAGTTTTTCATTGGCACGGTACTATCTGGAATGAACCCAAAAGGCAGTGGAATGTTGGGTCTCTCCTCAACTTTTCCTCCTCTTTTAACAGCATTTAATTACTCTCTATCAATAATCTCATCACAGCCGAGTTCTTCGGTCAGACGATTGACAACCATAAGTGAAAAAAGCTCTTCGATAAAAGCCAACTGATCAAACGGGGTCTTCTCATAATGCATTTGAAACCCGCCATCCAGGGCTGCTTCCCTTGCTCTGGATGTTCTCAGAAACATCTTGTTGGCTTCTTCAAGGGCCGCTGATACTCTGTAGCCCGCACCACTCAGCTGCTCCTCTTCCGGATAATCGTAGTCGTCCTCCCAGTCATCAAATTCCTCGCCCTCGTCCTCGCTCTCGAAGTCAGGGCCCGCGATCAGGCCTGGCTGCTCCCCAGGGCTGGGCCGGTTAGCAAGGCCTCGTTCCCCCTGCGGCTCCGCCATTGGCTGGGCCGCCTCCTCCTCCATTGGGCCTTCCTCCTCGAGCTGTGGCTGGGCCCCGTTGCGGGAGGCGTTCGGGGATGGCTCCCGGCTCCCGCTGCCTACCTCCATCTGCGGAAGGTCACCCTCGCCAAGCATCACATCCATCTGCAGGTCATTGCTCTCTTCATACAGCTCGGACAGCTCGTTCATTTCCGACATTGTACAAGCTGCTCAACCTCTCGAAAGGTGTTTTTGCAAGATCGGAGCTACGCGGCCGAGGGGTTATGCGCGTGCGCAAACGCCGTGCGCCTGCGTGACCCTGTGCGTGTGCGCGACCCCCAAACACCGCCTCCCGTTTGGCGTCCCCCTCGCGGGGGAGGTCCCCGCTCTTCGGAACCGTGGTGTATGTTTCGGTCCTTTGGAACTCCGTTAGTAGACTCTACGTTTAGAGAGTTACGTAATCTCCGCTTTCCCTAACTGTTCTGCGCATTATGATGCTGTAAACTTGAAAATCCATAACGTGGCTTCTGTAACTATGCTTAGTGCTCTTCCTCCCCCTTCGCCCTTCCGTTCTCTCCCGCTCCTTTTCCTCCCGCCCCAGGCAATAGCATCTGCTCCAACTACCTTTGGTCTCATGACTTATGACTTCTAAATCCCCACCTCCAAATCACAGTGTTCTCAACATACTGACAACTGATCCATTCATTCAGCCCTTCTGCTTTCCCCATTAAAAAAAAAAAAAAAAGTTAAATTTGCAAATAAGCATATTATCTATCTTTTTAAAAAGATAGTATACTGAAGAAGGACTTGGTTCCATTTATTTTCGCAGGAGGTTAACTTTCCACCATAATCAGTTTGGTGTATATTCTTTAAATTCTTTTCCTCTGCATTTATATGGACCTTTATGTCCTCGTGGAAAAATCTTGTGTGTGTATGGTTTTTTTTTTTTTTTTGCAAGTTTTACCTAACTCTTCAAGCTACAAAAAGCACCTCAGCAATGACTTGAAGATTTAGCTTTGTTAGTATACATAGATGAGTCTTTTTTTCCATAGCATTCCATTTGTATAGCTATTCTATAGTTGACCTAACCATACACAAGTGATTTCCGATATTTTGATATGGGTAATGTTTCTATGTGCCAATGTTTCTACAGAATAAATAACCTAGGAGTGGAAAGGCGGAATTGTAGAGCATGCATACTTTAGTTTTAATACATACTGTCAAACTGCTCTCCAAGATTGCTGTACAGATTTCAGCTCCCATCAGCAGTGTTTGAGAATATCTATATCCTTGCCACACACTGTTTTGTTGAGCAATTTTATCAATTTAATGATACCTTGTTTTATTTTCCATAGCCTTGATTTCTTGGAGATTGATTATTTTTAAACATGTTTATTGAACATTTGTGTTACTTATGAAAATTAACTGGCCTTATTTTTGGTTTATTTTTTTTTCTTACTGATTTGTGGGAATTTCTTATAAACTATATGAATACTTTGTTTTACATGTTGCAAATACATTCTCCCTCCCTGTTGTTATTTGTCCAGTTTCAGGTGTCTCTTCTCCTATAAAAGTTTTAAAATGAGTTTTCATGTAAACCCTTCAAATTGAAGGGTTTTTTTTTCCTGTATATCTTTTTTTTTATTAAGTTGGATTTTCCTACTTCAAAGATTACAAGCCTGATCTTTTATTTTTCTTCAATGTTTGCATACATTTTGTTGTTAAAATTTTTTTTAATGTTTATTTTTGAGAGAGAGAGAGAAAGACAGAGACAGCGTGTGAGCAGGGGAGTTGCAGAGAGAGAGGGAGACACAGAATCTGAAGCAGGCTCCAGGCTGTGAGCTGTCAGCACAGAGCGCCCAATGCGGGGCTCAAACCCACAAATTGTGAGATCATGATCTGAGACGAAGTCAGAGGCTTAAAGGACTGAGAAACCCAGGCCCCCATGCATAGGTTTTTTGTGGATAAAGCATTTATTTATCTAAGTACGATAAGGGCAGGATTCATTTATATATTTTTTTACACATATACAGCTAATTCAGCCAACTTCACTGATTTAATCACTGTCCTTTGTTGGTTGTTTGGTGTCACATTTATCATATTAAAAGAAAACAAATGTGTGAGTTTGTTTTAGACTTTGTATTCACACGAATTTCTACAGTGTTACAATATGTCTTGCTGATAAGAAAAATCTTGTGTCTTTGTTTTTTAAAAGATTGCCTTGGGGCGCCTGGGTGGTGCAGTCGGTTAAGCGTCCGACTTCAGCCAGGTCAGGATCTCGCGGTCTGTGAGTTCGAGCCCCGCGTCAGGCTCTGGGCTGATGGCTCAGAGCCTGGAGCCTGTTTCCGATTCTGTGTCTCCCTCTCTCTCTGCACCTCCCCCGTTCATGCTCTGTCTCTCTCTGTCCCAAAAATAAATAAACGTTGAAAAAAAAAATAAAAGATTGCCTTAACTCTTCTTGCACATTTGTTCTTCCATGTGAATTTTAGAAGTAGCTTGAAAAGTTACCCGAATAATATAGATGGAATTTTTATTTGAGTTGCATAGAATTTACAGATTAATTTGGGGGAGAATTGACATTTTTACAATATTGTCTTCTCATCCATAAAAGTAATATATATCTTTCTGCTTGTTTGTGTCTTATTTATACCCTTCAATGAAGTTTTCCGAAAAGGCTTATGTGATTCTTACTATTTTATACTCAGGTACTATCATAAAATGTACCCCTTACTCCAATACAGTGTCTAGTTGGCTATTGCTGGTATGTGGGAAAGACATTGATGTTTGTATATTGATTTATTTTTAGTAATCACTTTTAGCTGAAATCTAAACATAGAAAACACAAATACAGAAAAGTGAACAAATCTTAAGTGCGCAGTTTGGTTATCACAAAATGGACATATTTGTGTAACCGTTACCCAGATTGAGAAACACGATTTTCAGGATTCCAGAAAACCATTTGCTTTTTCTTTCTTTGCCCTACGAGCACCACCGTTCTGATTTCAAACAGAATAAAATATTTTTGCCTGTTTTTTGAACTTTATATAAATTAAACCATGTAGTATATATTCTTTGTGTGTGTGTGGCTTCTTTTACCCAGGAAATTTGTTTTGTGTGTGTGTGTGTTTGCTACATAGTAGTCCATTGTTTAAATATCACAGTGATCATCATTGGGATTGATTCCAGTTTGGACCTATTACAAACAGGGTAGTAATTATCTTTCTTGGGAAGGTTTTTGGTGCTTGTATTTACGCAATTCTGTGGATCTACATCTAAGAATAGAATTGCTGGCTATCTTATATAAGAATATCTTATACTCTTGTATACATTATGTTAAACATTTCTCAAGACAGGCTTAGCCAATCGGTGCACAGTTGGTATTTTAATGAAGCTTCAAAGCAGTATGACAAATAATTCTCTGTCAGTTGGTCATTACTCTGTGATTTCCAAATAAGCAAGCCTAAAATCTCAAGAGGCAAAATCTCAAGAGAGGTGGTCTTCTCAGCTAACTAATGCAGTTCACTTGGATAGTCTACATCATATTGAAATTCTTAATGTTAGTGCTTTAGTATGCTTTTGGTGATGAATGACTGAAACCCAATTCAAACCAACTTATATAAAATTAAATTAAATAGAAAAAATGCATAAAAACTAAAGAGAGGGGGGAAATGTATTGGTTGAAGTGATGAAACAAATATTACCACCAGATTTTTTTTTTTTTTTTAACTCTCAGCTCTGATACTCTCCAGAGGGAAAACTTGTTTTTCCATCAGGCTTTTCCCACATGGCAGCAAAAGATGAATCCCAGAAGCTTTGGACTTAAACTAAGGTCCTTAATGGCAGAGAAAGATGCATTCTTTCCTATTATCTGTCTCAGTTCCTCCCCCATGATATTGATTGGCTTTGCTGTATCCAGAGGGATGGTGTTTTCTGATGGGCTAGGCCTGGATCCTGTGTCCAGCCATAAGGAGGGGGCTGGTGAGACGGGCTTGTCAGACCTACTTGAACCTTATGAGATTATTATAGAATGTGGATGGAGTAATTTCCAAAGGGATGCTGAGCAGGCAAAGACAAAACATACAAATGTACGACCATTACTGTTAGATTGTATGTAACTAGGCATTTAATTTGTAGCATCATACATGTTTAATTTGTTTATGTTTTACAGATTATTGCAAATCATCATATGCAGTCTATTTCATTTGCCTCTGGAGGGGATCCTGTAAGTATAGATTTATAAAAGTCCTTTTTATAAGAGTTAACTTCCATGTAAAGCATGTTAGCCATTACATGTCTTTTCCAGTGTTTTATTACAATTTGTGAACAGCTGTGTGCATTCAAAAATTTGACTTTGGTAAAATAGTTTCCATTACTTATTTTTAAAATGTTTGGATTAGCAAATGAGCTAATAATTTTCCATTGTGTTGTTAGTCATGGAGTTATCATCCGAGACTGTTCTTGTAGGTAACACCTAAGTCATGGAAATCAAGGATGTCATACATGTGTTACCAGTCCTCCCTCAGCACTCTTCTTCACAAAAAGTTCCAGGCAGCTCCTATTAGGCAGTTGGACTTGGAAATAGGGGAAGCCTGTTTGCCACTCTGGCTGCCAACTGAAGCAACTATGTCCAATCTAAAGTGAGCAGCCAGGTTTGCAGAAATTCACAGAGGGAACACACAGCTGGTGGGAGAGAACTGCAGTTCCTTCCTCCCTAGAGGCCACATGGTGCTCATTTCCCACGAATTGTGTGAGACGGAGCAAGTGCTCCGTCTTCTTTACAGAGTGGAGAGTCATTCCCTGACTCCCTACCACGTCACTTCTAAACCGGAGTGGAAGAAGAGAGGCATTGAAGTTAGGAAGCCTGAGACTGACCAAGAAACAAATCTGTTTGAACTGAGGGGTTAGAAGGAAGATTTTGCTGCTTCATGATATTATGACATTTTTCTCCTACCTGCAAACATCCAGAAGCCAGAAGAGGACTGAGTCTGACTTTTAGAATGATTGAACATCAGTAAGGTCAAGAAAATATATCGGGAGCACATGCAGATTTTGTTCTTACTGCCAATGTATTGCCTTCTGCTGAGCATTTATTATTAAAGATTGTATCCTTCAGAAATGCGGCAGTAAAATCCAGTGTAACGGCTGGTTGTTTTCTAGCCACCACATTTAGTTTCTCACTTCCAATTGAGGAATAAAATGTAGGACCATAAACGATAGGACATATAACTCAGAAATCCAGGAGAGGTATGGAATGGTAGTAAAAAGTAAATCTGGCAGCTGATGTCACTGCGGAGTTTTGACCTCTATGCTAAATATTCAAAAGGAAAAATTATGGTCTATCCTAAAAGGAAATAAAGTTCCAAAGCTACTCTGTTGTAATCGTTGCTTCCTTTACTGGCATCTAAAGTATTTAAGCAACTTTCTTCACTTGGTTGTTGGTATAACCTTTTAGTGTGTGAAATATATAGTTAAATGCTATTCACATTACCCTATTCTTAAAAATATTTCAGTAATTACTTGTCTTCACACTGGCTACCTGTGATTCAAAATATTTAAGCACGTCAAACCTAGACACCCTGTCTTCAGAACCTGTCTGAAGCATACGGAAGAAAAGCAGTATTTATAGTAGGACTTCAGATCATTGGGATTTTTTTTTTCTTTTATTAATGGATACTTAATTTTCCCCTTAGGCTTCTCTACTTCCTCACCTTTCCGCTTTGGGCATAGTTATTTCCAAATGAATATATTAGTTCCATGGTGCTATTTAATTAATATGTAAACCAGATTTTAAGAACTCTACCTCATCCTCGAGAGATTCCATGGATGGCTAATTATGGATTCGTTAGCAAACAGGGGGTATGCAAAAAGCCTAGCACTTAGCTGCAGTGTGAACCTGGTACTGAATCTGAACTCCCATCCACCAAGCCTTGTAATTTTGCCTCAACGGTGACAACCAGGGACTTGTTTGGTACAGAGAGGGCTGACTGAATCCAGCCTGAAGAGGCCAGCATTGTCTCTTTTATTCCTAACCCATTATAGCTCAGTCATCCACAAAGGAGCTCAAATACTTTCCTTAAGTTATTTAAAGTAATGAGTTGTATAAGTGAAGTGTTAAAAATATTTACAGATATTTGCTCTAAATTTCCCTTTCAAGTTTCAAGAGTTGTTGTCATGTTCACATTGGCACTCAGATCCTCGTTTACCCTAGGCATGCCCTGCATGACGTCTATCCTAGTTGTCCCAGTCCTAATAGATTGTCTTCATGTGCCTTTAGTTCTTTAGTACTTTCAACCCACCAAAGTACTGTCCAGAAACAAACGGTAAAGAATTCCTAGCCGCTGTGGGGAAGTTTGTACCTACTGATTTGAGTGGGGCCCCTGTGCTCTCTGCAGCTGGAAAGAAAACCTGCAATTCTATTTAAAATAAAAAACTGGGGCAACCATAAGCATTGGCATTCAAGGTCCCCCAAATGAACTGCCAGGCTTTGGAGTCAGGGAGACTTGACTTATTTAGTCTCTCTTAGCTTCAGGGTTCTCATCTATAAAATGGGGAATGATCACCCTTGCCTCACAGTGTTGTGAGAATTCAGCGAATTGATGTGTATAACCTGCTAGTACCATGCCTGGCACCGCGTGATAGGGGATAGCTATCACCACTATTGCTAGCACATGCTTATAGCTTTGTCTGTTAGAAATTTACAACTTCTCAGCTAACTGGGTGCAAGAAGCTAAAAGTCTCCGTGGCCCAAAGTAGTACCCTTCTTTCCACCAGATTTCCTCCAGAGTTTAAAAAAAGATTAGCTGTTCTTGGAGTGCCTGGGTGGCTCAGTCGGTTAAGCATCTGATTTTCAGCTCAGGTCATTATGTCATGGTTCATGGGTTCAAGACCTGCATTGGGCTCTTTGCTGACAGCTCAGATCCTGGAGCCTGCTTCAGCTTCTGTGTCTCCCTCTCTCTCTGCCCCTCCCCTGCTGGTGCTCTGTCTCTTTGTCTCTCAAAAATAAATAAACATTTCAAAAAATGAAAACAGTTAAAGATTAGCTATCCTTCCTTCCCTCTTGACCTTTGCTCACCCTCACCTTTACTCTCTTCTCAAAGACAATTTACTTGTCTTCCTCCCGTCAGCCCTTAAGACAGTCGTTCTTAATGCTTCTGTATCTAGAAATACTTTCTCTTTTTCAAAAATGCATTACAAGTATGTCACAAATATATTTTTGTATATATTTTTTTACTATTTGTGCGTTACTTTTAACATTCTTAAAATTCTCCCAGATATTTACAGTTACTGATTTTAGAACTGTAAGACTGTTGGAGACGGTTTTGAGGATGAAGTCCCACAACCTCTTTCCCACCATCGAATGCGCCAACCCGTGTTGCTGGCATCATTACCATCCCTTCAGTTTTAAAAATAGCAACCAAGTCCCCAGCAACTGTGGCTTTGCCTCTAAATTAATATAAAACAAA
Source organism: Puma concolor (assembly GCF_028749965.1). NCBI lineage: Eukaryota > Metazoa > Chordata > Mammalia > Carnivora > Felidae > Puma > Puma concolor. The sequence continues at coordinate 94,093,452 of NC_141672.1, read as the reverse complement.
GCTCACAGATATGACCTTATTTATTTACAAGATATCTCAAGCCTTTTATCTTTTAGCAGAAGATAAATTTATTTAGGTGTTTGTTATTTTTTAAAATAACTGAAGACAAGTTACGCTGACCCTGAGATCTGCTTCCTGTGTGTTTCACTGTGGGTTATTAAGTGATTGTCCTTGAGGGTATTACAAACGGGCTTTTATTTCCTGCCAGTTGATTGCATCTTCCCTCTGGAGAGTCATACTTCTAATCTGCAAATGGCATTGTGTGTATTTTTTTCCCTGAGAACCGAGATAACAAAAAGCATCTTTAATTATTAAGATCTTATCATTCATCAGTTTACTGTTTTCAATAAAAGTCAGAATTACCAAGTGGCTTTTTGCTTGTTTTTACAACGTCAGCAACACCTCTTTTTGAAATCCTTAGGGTTTTCATGGGTTCTCGTTTTCAAACATGATTTTTCCTTTCTATATATTGATCAGATAAATGCTTTGTATTTTTGCTTTATTTCTTAACTTGCACTGCACTCGAGTGAGCTAACAACCACAAAAACCAATGTGTCTCTTTAATTGACTTATTTTCTGACATACATGGTGTCTGTCTGGACAACTGGGAAATCATGGTGCTGCCTCCCAGTTTATGACTCCTTTGTGACTGCATAACCCCTGGTATTTCAACTTTCAAAACAGGAGAGAGTCATGGTCCCTTACCATTTTTTAAGAATATCTGTACCAATATATTCCCTATCTGGATTCCTTTTTATTCTTAGTGAGTAAGTATCACTAACTCTGCCTCTAAATTTTTAATTTTCAACTTCTCTCTCCAAGGGACAGAGAATCAGGACTCCACAATTGCTAAACTACCCAGTGTATATTTATGTTCCCTTTTAGGGTGCTTTCCTTTTCTCTTTAAATAGAAACATTTGTATTTAAGTCCGTACCTCAGTATCATGTCCTAAATGTACTCTTATCTTTCAACAGTACAATCCATTCATTTTAAATGCAATCGTTTTCCCTTTTTTATAGGATACTACAGACTATGTTGCCTACGTAGCTAAAGATCCAGTTAATCAACGAGGTATGGAAAGCAACTTCTAGATTTTCTTAAGAACTGGTATATACCAACTTTAAAATGTAACAAGGAGTTTTTTTTTCAATATACAGGGTAATGAGGATCACTAGAGTGCTGGATTGGGTTCTAGAAATATTATGTGAATTTGAGTTGGAAATAAATAGCCCAGCTAGCAGAGCAAAATAGAAAAATTATGTAGCTGGGATTTAGATCCCGGTCATCTGAGGGACCCTTATACCAAAAGGTTTATTATCTTTTGTATAATCAAAAGAGAAGCTGTTCTGGTTATAATAATAGAAGGAGCTGGCTGCTGCATCCCCAATGGATGAATGAACTACATAGAGACCCAAGCCAGTGAGGTTATTGGCCCACATTAGTCACAGCAAGTGTGTGTGTGTGTGTGTGTGTGTGTGTGTGTGTGTGTGTACGTGCGCATGCACCACACATGTATGTTGAGCCCGTACTTTTGCTGTTCAAGAGTCTGACATGTCATTTTGAGTGTTTGGCTTCTTCTCATGTTTTGGATCTCAGCTTAAATGTCTCTTCTTCAGAGAGACCTTCTTTGACTGATAGCCCCTCCTATCTCCAATAGCATATCCCACCCTTTCGCATCATCATACTTTATTTCTCTTCTTATTAACACTAACCCCACATTTTTGTTATTTTATTTACCATTTGTTGATGTGTTTAATGTCTTTCCTTTCTACTGAAACCTCCATGAGGGCAGGAACCTGTTTACCTTATTCACTGTTGTTTCCAAAGCACTCACCCCAAAGCCAAGCATATAGGTGTTGGAACAAAAATACCTATTTTTGTTGAGTATCTCAGTGAATGAAAGAGTAAGTTGATTGGATTTCTCATCCCAGGATTTAGCAAGTTTGCCTAAAGAAACTCATCTCCCAGTCAAACTTTGGATGAAGGGCTGGAAGTTCCTTAGCTCATTGGACCTCTTTAGATAGACATGGTTATTGTTGCTTCTTATCTCTAACTCTGGGACATTCAGATTCCTCGTAGGGATGAGTCTTAGGTTGCTTCTTCTCCTTGACTAGAACCTATTAGGGTGGCATCCTCTGCCACCCCAGGGATAGAGTTTCTCCCCCCCCCCCCCCATTTTATTACTTCCATTCCACATGGAGTAGCATTTGGAAATTCAAAGAGCTATAAAACAAAGATGGAAATGTACATGGTATGCTGGGGGTGGAGGGCAAATGAATAGAACATATTTACTAGAAAGCAGATTGGGTGCAGAGAAAAAGATTTCTAAAAGGCATCCAGAGGGCTGATAAGTAGGCACTTAATCTTCAAGCAAATGGGTGGAGAATTCTGTTGACAGAGCAGAGCTTCACAAAGATTGTTTTGGGAGCAGGATGGATTCAGGAAGAAACGTAAGACAGGGAGATCTATTTGGAAGCTATTGTTATAGTAAAAAATGAAATGATAAGGGGCACCTGGGTGGCTCAGTCAGTTAAGCTTCTGACTCTTATTTTGGCTCAGGTCATGATCTCATGGTTCATGGGATCAACCCCCACCTTGGGCTCTGTGCTAACAGCTTGGAGCCTGCTTGGGATTCTCTGTCTCGCACTCTCTGTGTCTCTTTCTCTCAAAATAAAGAAAACTTTTAAAAAACAAAATGATGAGGACCAGCTGCTAACACAAGACCTGACATGTAGTAGATACTCAGTAAATACTTGCCAAAAGAATATGGCTTGATGACATGGAAAGGAAGAAACAGGTGACAAGTACTACACAATACTCGGTTGAAACTGACTCATTGTAAACTGTACAATGAAGAATGGATAATCACCAAAGGTGAGTAGGAGAGACAGGAACTAGTGAAGGGGAACGGGGGTGTAAGAATGAAATACAACAAAAGATACCAGAAAAGAGCAACTGCTTTTAGTTAAGCCTGAGTTTCCCGAAAGAGTAACTGCATGCTATTTTGGGCAAGGCCTCTGAACAACAAAGTCTTTTCTCTCAACCTGAAAAGACAGGGTGAGAGAAAGAACAAATAGATCAGGAAATCTAGATGTTTGGTAACTTTACCATCAGTCGCTGAACAGCTCAGGCATGTCATTTCTTTTCAGTAAGCAGTGGTGAGGAGTTCTAAGATTCAAGTCAGTCGCTTGCTTTCTTCTTTAGGGGAATGGATCTACCTACAAGACAGATGACTTAGAAACACAGAGTAATTTTCTTGGATTACTATGTTAGCATTTCATCATCCTTATGCCTCCTTTTTCAGTCTCTCATTCCCTTTCTTACTTATCTTGGTTATAGAAACTTCTGTGAGAAGCCACTCTGTTGTCAACATACCCCCTACTTGCACAACCCTGTGGTGTTAAATCCTTTCAACTCACCTCAGCCCCTGGACTTTAATTTCTGCACAGAGGTGCTGACATAATTTTCAAGCCCACAAATAATTATTAATTACATGCTAATATGAAAGGGGCTGAACTAATCATTGTGGAGGAAAACAGTTCCTGGCTAGCCTGGGCTCATCATTTAATGGCAGAGAGAAATAGGATGTGCCTGGAGAAGGAGGGGGTCCTGGACAACAGTATGTGGAACATAGCAGGGGCTCAGTCGAGATTTGTGGGTGAAAAAGTCCTGTAATGAGAGCTTGGGGCTATGTGTTTGGGTGGTATGTGAGTGTGTGTGGAAGGCTGGGGTTGCAGAGAAGTGAAGGAATAGAAGTAGGGGAGCCATGGCCGAAGAGATAGGTCAGAAACAGAGTGTAGAGGGCTTTGAGTGCTGGCCAGAGGCCACTGGGAGCCATTAAAAGATTTTGAGCTTTATAGCCATTATTCTGGCTTCTGCCTTTTTGCTTAAATTGCAAAGTGATAAGTTTTCTGGCATTTGTATCCGTGAAAATGATACTGCAGGACAGAAAACAGTCTGGAATTGTAGAGTCCAATTTTGAGGATATCTCATTAGTCCTGGGCAGGAGTGGTAATGTTTACATTGCACTGGGGGAGGAAGGGACAGTTTGGACAAATATGGGAACTAATGGAACTTGGCAACAATTTGGATATAAAGGTTGGTGAAGAAATAGAAATCAGATATTCCTGAGGACTTAATGAGATATTATATACAATGCAAATATCCCCATATGTGGCTCCTAGTAAGTATATAATAAATGGTAGCTATCATCATCATCATCATCATCATCATCATCATCATCCTTGTGATTTGGAGCGGTGTTGCCATTAAAGAAACAGGGATTATTACAAATTGGAAACAGACAATCCACTAGGGAAATAGGGGAAAAACATGTACCATTTATTGCATGCCCACCATGTGGCAGGCATTGTCTCAATTCATCCTCACAACAACTCTCGGAGGTCGATATTAATTTATTCCTTTGGTTACCAAAGCAAACACTGGCATTGAGAAAGTGAGATCATTCTCCTAAGTTCAGCCAGCTATTAAGCAAGTGAATCAATTCAGGGTCCTGAGCACATCTTTAAAAAAGAACATTACAAGGCACCAAGAAACATTTAAAAGTTTTCAAAAGCTTACTAGCTACTTTGTTAGGAATCAACTTATAAATAGATCTCATATTTCATCTTCAAATTTTAAATATTGAAAAAAAAGGTAAGATGGGGGTTAGAGTAGTAGTTTTTCTTAACAATGCTGGTAGGAGTATAGATCCAAACATTTTGGAGAGCAAGATGACAATTTGTACCCAAAGTCTTAAAGAGGGAAGTACTTTTGAACCAGCAATTTAACTTCTAAGGAAATAATTAGGACATGCACAAAGACTAAGCAATAAAGATTGTTGTCATATGTTATTTATATAACAGAAAAAATTAATTTAATATTCATAAATCGCAAATTATTTAAATGAACCCATAGGATGTACTACTGTGCAACAATTTACAGCTAGTGTTAGAGTGAATAATGACATGGGGAAAATGTTGGCAATGTTATTAAGTGCAAAAAGGAGATTGTGAAATAATGGGTATAGCATGACCCCAGGTAACATTTTGTAGGGAGATATACTTAGAAGAAAGATTGGAAAGATTAAAAAGAAAGAGATGCCAAAATATTAATAGTAGTTATCTTAGATAGTGAGATTTACATAATTTTTTTTCTTGGTAGCTTTTTCTTTTCTATAACTCCTGTAATGAATATTTATTGTATTTGTAAAAAAGAAAAAAAATGTTCTAAATCCTTGAATAAATAAAGAAAATAGTGAAACCAGAAAGCAGATGTTACAGAATTATCTAATGAGTTTGGTTCATCTGGGGAAAATGTTCAGCAGGCAGGAGAAGCTCAGGGTCGGGGAGGCGGAAAGGTGGGAGTAGAGCTGAAGGGGATGGGAGGGAGTGTGGGGGTGGGAGAGACAGAGAGAGAGAGAGAGGGAGACCAGACCTTCAGGTGCAGGTTTGGAAAAACTGCCTCATAGCCCTAAGAGTAAGCAAGATCACTGAAGGAGGAACCAGGAAGGAAGAGGGCTGAGGCTCTCCAGGAGTGGTAAGAGGAGACCATAAAGGGCCAGAGGAGTAGTCAGGAGGAGGAGAGGAAATCAGGAGATGAGTATCACCTGAGAAGGAGGAAGAGCAAATTTCTCCGGGAGAAGACACCTTGGAATAAGGCACCCCAGAAAGTCACATACTGAAAAGGAGTTAGGGGGCATGAAGGCAGAAAATAACCTTCAGTGTGCCAATGAACAGGCCCTAGGTGCCCCTGGGAAGCAGGATGTCAGTGGATGGGTAAGGGACAGAGGGCGGGACCTCCAGGATGAGGAAGAGCGTAGCTGTCAGGCAGAGGAGTCCAGGCTCCTTGCTAAGAATCCTGAATGTTCCCACTATCTCTCATCTGCCCAATTCACTTTTAGCATTAGTAGATTCAAGTTGGGACAGTTGCTCCTTTTTTTTCCATCTCTGCTGGGACCCTTTAGTGAACGCCTCATTTTATAAAGGGCCTTTTCTGTAGAAAAGGTAAGTCACTCTAAGAATGTTTTGAGTTTACTTAGGTACTAACACAGCTTGCCCCATAATACACATTCTCTTCACCTCTCATTCCAAATATGTAGTGGTCCAGGGAGGTTTAAATAGTTTCTCTGAATCTGGTATGTGAAGAGGCCCCAGTCTACCTGGGTGTATGTATATAGGAAGGCCATGGTTTTCAGTCTCTGAAGAAAGTTAAAAAAAAATGTTTTTAAAGACCACAAAAATAATTTAAATTAGCCTGTTTATTTACATTTATGGTTATGGTTATAAAATATATGGACTACTGTCCTGGTGACATCAGTTTACTGTGGACTGACGGCTGGCTTACTTCTTTGGGCGGAGTTCTAAGCGGGGAGGACTCCTTGCTTCAGTACCACAGCACCATCTGGTGGTTGACCTGAGAAGCTGCGCTTTTGAATTTCTAGTTTATTAAAAAATGCAAAAACAGAAACAAAACAAAAACACCCTGGTCTATTAAAAATAAATATAGGGGCGCCTGGGTGGCGCAGTCGGTTAAGCGTCCGACTTCAGCCAGGTCACGATCTCGCGGTCCGTGAGTTCGAGCCCCGCGTCGGGCTCTGGGCTGATGGCTCAGAGCCTGGAGCCTGTTTCTGATTCTGTGTCTCCCTCTCTCTCTGCCCCTCCCCTGTTCATGCTCTGTCTCTCTCTGTCCCAAAAATAAAAATAAACGTTGAAAAAAAAATTAAAAATAAATATAAAACTAGTAAAGAAGGGCCTGTTATCCTCTAAGAAGAGTTCTCAGCCTCTTGTCCATGAACATCCAATTAGGAAACCAAATGGATAAAGTTTGAAGAATATGTATCTAAGATTAAAAAAAAAAAAATCCTCCCTAATATAGTGCTTGATACCCAAAGGTAAAGTTATGGGTCTGTCTGGCTACGAGGTGGAGGGAAAAGAATTCATATCTGCATCTGATTCCATCTCAGACCTCCATGCAAAGTTATCATGTCACTGGAAAGTCACATTCTTTTTTGGCAGTTGGGGTTTTTTATATACTTGTCTTTCTGCCTTCTCGTTAGCTAAAGGTTGGTAAATTCTTGGCCAACCTGGCTGCTTATCTAAGCTTCTGGAGATGGGTCTAACACTGGGAAATGGGCACACCTGTGTTTGATTCAAAGCCCATCCCTATTCTGGCCCATGACCAACCTCAAAAAGAACCAAGACCATTTTCGCAGAGTGGTGTGTCTGTGAATACCAACAACAGCACTATCACAACATGTGTGTTCACTGGAGATAGTGAGGCTGTACAGAACGTCTGCACAGGGTCAACCTTTCTGTCCAATGTCATTCCTTTCATGGTGCCGGGCACCACTGTTTGTCGTCTGATCTTCTCAGAAAAAGTAATATGGCAGCAATGAGGTCATCCAAAGCAAAGCAGAATGTGTTGGTAGCATCAGTCTAGGAACAGGACCAAATGCTCAAAGTATCAGAATGAGAAGAGTTGAGATAAGTAAGAACATTTTAGATGTGAGAAGTGGTAGAGGTCGGCTGGTGGGTTTAGTTGTGTCCTTCCTTCCTGAGTACCCACGTGCCACAAGAACCCACATGCCTGTTCCTCAGAAGGCTGAAGCTACTGTGACAGATGAAGGTTGGGGTCTCCATAAAGCAATAAGGGACTTAAAAACCATCAGTGCCCTGGGGCACCTGGGTGGCTCAGTCAGTTGAGCATCTGACTTCAGCTCAGGTCATGATCTCGCAGTCTGTGGGTTTGAGGCCCGCGTCGGGCTCTGTGCTGACAGCTCAGAGCCTGGAGCCTGCTTCAGATTCTGGGTCTCCCTCTCTCTCCCTGACCCTCCCCCGCTCGTGCTCTGTCTCTGTCTCTCTCTCAAAAATAAGTAAACATTAAAAAAAAAAATCAGTGCCCTGTCTTGGCAGGTGAGGACATTGCTACAAAGTCACTTGTTCAAGGTCATGTAGATGGTGGCATAATTGAAATTTGAACTTGAATCTGAATCTTTCCAGAGTTCTTTTAAGCGTTCTTGTTTTCTCATCCCTTTTAAGGGAGACACACTTTCATGTTTCTGTGTGTGTGTGTGTGTGTGTGTGTGAATTTCCTGTCTCTCTCATCTTCCTTGTCTTCATCTCTAGACATCTTCTTGAACCTAAGAAAAACATAAAATTGAAAAAATCATATTCTGCATTTTGACATGATTTGGGATCTTGACTTTTCTTTTAATTGGACCAGAAATTCATGAGGTGAAAAACAAAAGAATTTAAGGGCGTGTAACCTTTTTTAGTCATAATGTAACACAACTTCATAATGTAACACTGGGTCAGTTGGAGAGCACATTTCCAAGGGCACCTTGTAGATTTAAGTATATCTCCATGAGTAAACCAAGCAATGATTCACACCACTCAATGGCTGTAGGAACCTTTCCCACTATGGGGATTGGTGCAGGTGTCATTTTAATGCAACTGAAGAGAACTTCTCACACTAGAATTATTGATGCGATTCAGGAAAATCAGTATGTATTCATTCAACACAATTTTTAAAACACCTTCTATGTGTTGCTCATGTGTGAAGCTACTGCAGAGAAAAAGAAGGGTCAATTTAAAATAACAGTCTAAAGATAGATCAAACATTTTCCTTTGGTAGAAAGGGTAGACATTCTTTTTTTCCCAGTTTTTTAATGTTTTTTATTTATTTTTGAGGGAGAGAGAGGAACAAAGAGAGAGGGAGACACAGAATCTGAAGCAGGCTCCAGGCTCTGAGCTGTCCTCACAGAGCCCCATGTGAGGCCCGAACCCACAAACCGTGAGATCATGACCTGAGCCAAAGTTGGGTGCTTAACCGGCTGAGCCACTCAGGTGCCCCCATCTATAAGCATTCTTAATTGGATTTTCAAAACTAGAATTAGCTCCTAAGTCTGTATCAGTTTCCAAGTTGCTTCTTCAAAAGGGATAACCTTATAAGAAATGGTAATGACAATTCTTTTAGAGATTTACACCTTAGCATTGTTTGATTTAGTAATACCACTGTGCCCCCACCACCCCCCCCCCCACACACACACACATGAACACACACACACAAACACATGCTTTCTAAAAATTTCATTTGGGGCGCCTGGGTGGCTCAGTTGGTTAGGTGTCTGACTTCAGCTCAGGTCACGATTTTATGGTTCATGAGTTCGAGCCCCGTATCTGGCTCTTATTGCAGAGATCCTCTTTCTGTGTGTGTGTCTCTCTATGCCCCTCCTTTGCTCTCTCTCTCTCTCAAAAATAAAGAAATAAACATTAAAAAAACCAACTCTATAAAAATTTCATTTAAATCCTTTAAATGAAAGTCAAGTCAATTCTGGAATCAGAATTATTTGAGATTCTTTGAGATTCTTATTTTTTTAATTTACTTATTTTGAGAGGAGAGGGCAGGGAAGGGCAGAGAGAGAGGGAGAGAGAGAGAATCCTAAGCAGGCTCTGCGCTGCCAGTGCAGAGCCTGATGCGGATCTCAGACTCACGAACTGGGAGATCATGACCTGAGCCAAAGTTGGTGGCTTAACTGATTGAGCTACTTAGGAGCCAGCCCCTTCCTGAGATAATTATAACATAAGGCTAAGAAAAGAAACACTGTTGTAGGTACTACTATTGTGTACTTTTATAGGCTCTGAAAATTCTATCAGATGTCAATGAATTGCCTTTTACTTTACATACATACAAAGTCCTTTCCAAGAGAATGCAAAAGCATAAAACCATGCTTCTAAGTCAGCACAGTTAGCTCATTCCATAAAGACAGCTCTCTCTCCTCTCCTTTGGTGTCCCTTTTAGTAAGGTGTCCCAGTGTTGGCTCCATAGTTCCTGAGACCCAGGAGGCTTCCTGGGCTTCTATTCTAATTCCCCATGCACTCGCTTAAGCTGTTCTCAGAGAATAGCTAACAGTTTTTACAGCGTTCTTGTGTATATTTAACCATTATTAAGGTTTTTCTCATCCCTCCATTCTTCAGGCTATACAAATCAATATGTATTTTAAAGATTTTACTTCTCACAAGATTTATTGCCTTTATCTTTAAGTCATCCTGATGAAACTTCCATTTCCATTAAATCTCCATATTGCAGGGCCCTAAGCAAGACCCCAGACTCTCATCGAAGCAAGAATGATACTCCATATGGTGGGAGGTGAATTTATAGTCTCTCCACATAAGCTCCTGATTTTATGTAGCAGCAGCAGCAGCAGCAGCAGCAGCAGCAGCAGCAGCAGATTTGCTCATTTGTGATATTCTGTCAGCTGCCCCCTCCATAATTTATTTCTTTAAATTGCTTGTGAAAATCTTCCTCTTCCCAGTACCAGCTTCTCAGAGAAAGTATCTAATAAAAAATTTTAACATCTTCTGGTCATGCCATTGTCACAAAATCTTGTTTTTACTGCTTAATGGAGATAGTTCTTTAGTAGGGTTGTGAAGACAGGGGTTACCATACCATCACTGCTTTATAATAGCAATGACATGGGGCTTCTGGGTGACTCAGTCGGCCGTGTCCAACTTTGGCTCAGGTCATGATCTCGCGGTTGATGAGTTCGAGCCCTGCCTCGGGCTCTGTGCTGACAGCTCAGAGCCTGGAGCCTGCTTTGGATTCTGTGTCTCCCTCTCTCTTTGCCCCTTCCCCCACCTCAAAAATAAATGAATGTTAAAAAAATTTTAAAAATAGCAATAACAGGGCAAAGGGGTATTATAAAGCTCCTGTTTTTGCCAGCAGCTCATCCCCCACTTTGAGTGAGGAGAGAAGGTTTGGAAAGTTATATTTTTGCAAAGACAACAGCACAACCACAAGCCTTCCTGTCAGATTGCTGCCCTCAGCATCTCTGGTATTGAATTCTAGAGCTAACATTGAACGTGAGTCACGTTATTGGTTAGGATCAGTCTGGATTTATAAAAATGGGGGCCCCCAAAAACCTGTCTTGAGACCAAAATCTGTCAGTGTTTTGAGATATTTAAATGTAAACTATGAATGGTTTTTTCTCTTTGATGCAAATGAAATATGAGGTATTCTTTTCTGCCATTTCAGAGCTGAAGAGAGCTTATAAACCTACTCCCTTTTATTCAAGTACCAGTTCACGTTCTGGAAATATTTTTACTTTATTATAACCTTTTCTTGTTGAAAATTTATTACAGTTTCTTTTTGTTCATCCACTTGCAGCCTGCCACATATTGGAATGCCGCAGCGGAATGGCCCAAGATGTCATCAGCACCATAGGGCAGGCTTTTGAACTCCGGTTTAAACAGTATTTGAAAAATCCTTCTTTGAATACTTCTTGTGAAAGGTCAGCCAAGAGTTCTATAATTATTTGACTTGCTATATTTATTTTGCTGTATTTTCAAATTAATATGGCATTTTCAAACTGACTAATGAAATTAGTAAATTTTTTCTTACAAATAGGCAGTTTCAGTACAAACTAATAATGACATTTTCTATTTTTCTTTCTCTTGTATTTGTCCAGATATTTACTCTTGCTTTGTATCAAAATTAAAGGAGACACTCCAAGAAGGGGTCTTCCCTGTTTCTCTGATATCATACAGAGCTATGAATTAAGTAGTATCATAAAATAACAGATATCAAATGTGTCAGAATTGTTTCAATCCCAGATCCCATGCCTACCACTAAAAAAAATATATCGAGAGGTTTCTGGGTGGCTCAGTCAGTTAAGCAGCCTACTTTGGCTCAGGACCCCATCTCGCAGTTCATGAATTCAAGCCCCGTTTTGGGCTCTGTGCTGACAACTCAGAGCCTGGAGTGTGCTTCAGATTCTGTGTCTCTCTCTGCCCCTCCCCTGCTCATGCTTTCTCTCTCTCTCTCTCACTCTCTCTCTCAAAAATAAATTTTAAAAAAATTAAAAAAAAATTTTTTTAAATAAAATTAAAAAAAATCAAGAATGAAGAGGGAAACAGTAGGAATCAAATGTCTATAGCAGGAATCGCTGTTAGTTTGCTAGTTTGCAATGTAAATAGATGAGTTCCAGTTAAACTGTGGCAGGGCTGGCAGGTGATGTGACCCAAGGATCTGGTTGTTCTATCTGAGGCGCAGAAAGTCTACAAGGAAAGCTGAGCCCTTCAGGCCTGACAGCCTCCAGCAGTGTAGAGTACAGTGAGCAGAATTCATACCCAAGAGACAAAACTCTTGGGTACTTTTAAATGCACCGCCCCCCCAGGTTAGTTACTTTGTGTATTAACAAACGTTGGGTTTGAAGATCTCCCTTTTTAAGGTGGTCTGGGGTAGCAAAGGAGAGGGGGTTACTAGGAAGCCTTGAGGTTGAATTTTTCCCAGGATAACACTTACATCCTAGTGCTATCACTTTGTTGGCAGGTAACGAACCCGACAAAACTGTGTGGCTTGTCAGTAGAATCAGTTCAATCCCAAAGGACTTGATTTATTCTTTTTCATAAGAAAGCTACTAATTCCAATTTGGAAGAAAAGTTGTTTGTTTTGTTTTTGTTTTTGTTTTTGTTTTGCCCTGTTTCGGTTTTTAAAACAATGCATGTTTACATAAATCTACCCACTTGCACATATGGTTCTAATATTTCTTCATGAATCCCATATACTTCTCCAGATTTGTGCAGACGAGATGGCTGGCCATAACTCTCTTATTTTTTTCATCTTAGTTTCACAAACTGGGCCAGGCCCCCTGCCCAATATCTAATTTTTTTTTTGAGCAAAACATTTCCAAAATGGTATAATCCAAACATGCTGAAGATACTCAGGAAAACTTTAATTTTGTATCCTGCTGACATAGATGACTTACATCAAGGAGTGTGTGTGTGTGTGTGTGTGTGTGTGTGTGTGTGTGTGTGTTTCTCTTAATCACTGGGAGGAGACACAAAAGCATCACCCTTGGCACTTTCCATTGGCTTGCCCCACTTTAATTGTCTATGGAAAGCTAAACAACCATCTGGTTGCTTCCATCCAGATATTTGACATCACTTAAGCACAGCTATAATTTTAAAACATGAATGCAGCATTTTTCAGGATGATTTGCATGGTTCTGATCCCTCTGCCTCCCCTACAGCATTTGAATTCCCACCCAGTCTCTTGGGGATTCTTTTTTCCCTTGCAGTGAGGAGGTGCCTCTTGATGGTCCTGCTGTGGAGAGAGAAGATCATGAGTATTACAATGAAATCCCAGGGAAGCAGCCACCTGCAGGTGGTGTTTCAGATGTGCGCATCAAAGTCCAAGCCACAGAACAGATGGCTTACTGCCCCATACGGTGTGAAAAGTTGTGCTATCTGGTAAGTAATGCTTTATGGTTACCGGAACTTAGCAATGTGATTCTGTCCTTGTCACTAGAGAGTTTAATTTGAGTTTCCAAATGCTAGCTTAGAGAAAGTGCCTTCCTCAGTACTGAGCCAGAGAATGAATCACTGTCGGAGCCTGCACTGGACCATTTTTACTCCAAATCCACCCCCTTCCTCGCTGCCTAAGTGGATGACTTCACATCTCCTTTCACTGGGAAGATGAGGGCAGTCCAACATGTTACATTCAACTTCACCTTTCCTCGTCTCCACGTCTTCCCGTATTCTCCTTGCTTCTCGTCCTTAGCGACTGCCTTCACAGCCAATCCTTCCCCTGAGCTCCTGATCCCATCCCCACCTTCCAACTCTCTGCCCTTGTTCTGTCTGTCTATCAACCCCTGTCTCAATCTTTATTTTCTCTTTGTCTACCAGTATCTTCTGTCTGCAAATGAATTTGGATTCCTCCAACCAACTTACAATGTCTCACCTCCTTTTACCCACAAACTTCTAGAAACCATCATCTCCATCCCAGTTTTTGCATCAACACTATACTTCTAAGATCTGAATTCTGCTTGACAACTTGATAGAAATTACTTTTACAATGGTCACCAATGGTTTTTTGGTCACCGATGGTTTCATTGCTAAATCAATTTTCTTCTTCAATGTTCTGAGTCTGTCTACAGAATTTGATACCCATTGGCTGCCTCTTCCTTAATTTTAGAACTTCTGTTAGCTTCTAAAGCAGTTCTATTGTGTCATTCTCAAACCCCATCTCTAGTTGCTTCTTTTTTCTCATTTTCATGTCTTCCAACATTTTATTATGAATGTTTTCAAACACACAGAAAAGTTGAAAGAATTATACAGTGAACACTCACATACACAACCTAGATTCTACAATTATCATTCTACTGAATTTGCCCTGTCATCTTATAGAGCTGTTTCAAAGTAAGTTACATCTTTTCTTTTTATATTTTATTTTCTTCTACCCCCTCCCCTTCAAACCCCAGCCCCCCACCCTTTACCACCCTTGCTCTGCCCTTGGCCTTGCCCTTGGTTTCTCCTCTGGCATGCCACCTGTATACACAGTCTTCCAGCTTCTCTGTCTTCAGCCATCACTTATCTCTCCAGCTGTAGTGCCATAAGCATTACATTACTTGTTTATGTAAGATTGAATTCAGCATTTTCTCCTTGACTCCAAACCAGATTCCTCTAGTGACTTACTCATGTTTAATTAATGACACTGCTGCTGTTTCATTAATCTGCAGTCTTTTGTTTATCTCACACTTTGGACTCCATGTCAACTCAGTCTTCAAGACTGAAGATTCTACCATGAAATCTTTTGATAGAATTTACCCAACCTCTTACATTACTCTTGTACCTTTCTAAGTTCTGGCCTTCATGTGCCCAGATGATTCTGAAAGCCCCTTCCTTGTCTCCAGTTTCATTCTCTCAAACCCTTCTGCATGGTACTGCCGGATTAATCTTTCTAAAGGATAGATGTTGCCCTTCTCAAAGGCATCAGTGATCCCATTCCATTATTGAATTGTATATATCTATATATATCTATATCTACATATATCTATATCTATATATCTATATATCTATATATCTATATATGTATATTAATGCAACCCTTTGATGGATGACATTTTTAAGGATGGAAAGTGAGCCCGGCACAAACCTCATTAGAGTAGGGCTCCAATCTGCCAATGCACTGTTAGATAGAGGCTTGCTAAATACTGAGAATTTATACAAGTGTCCTGGAAATCACACTTTCACAGTTTCTGGCTGAGACTTGGATTGAGTCCTGGAATAGGACCTCCCTAACAAAAGCAGGGATGCTCAGGATGCGGGCCTTACATCAGCAGCCTTTACAACCACCTCTGCCTCAGACCCACCTCTGCAGCCCCCGCACAGTGCTCTATCTTAGGAGTCTATGTTCCCCATGCAAAATCTCACCTTCCTTTTGTTTCCTGTCAGACACTAACTATGTCAGAAAGTGGAGCTGTCTGCTGTATTCTTCCAGGACTGTTATTAGTGTTTTGTTTGTTTTTTTGGCAAGTTTATGAACGTATACCATGTTTGTAAATGTCTCACAATTTGTTGTTCGTGCAGCCTGGAAACTCCAAGTGCAGCAGTGTGTACGAGAACTGTTTAGAACAAAGCAGGGCAATAGGTAGGTACAATTGTCCTTCCCCATCTGCCACTCTTGTTGTTCCTTGTAAGTCATATGGTTGTGTGTGGCCTTGGCTCTGAAATACTTCATGGGAAAATCAGGTGTATAATGCTTCAGCTGCATCCCACGTTCTGAGAGGCCCAGAATGCCACGTGAGTGTCACTTGGGAGACTCATGGTTTCCCCTCACTCTTGTGTGCTTGACCACACTGTCATTCTACCTCCTGAGGTCTTTGATTGCTTTAACATCATGAAAAGTCTCGCTGAAAAGGTGTTTTCTCTGCTTAAAACTCAAGACAGCTCCACTTCAAAGAAGATCAGACATTAAGCTAATGTGAAAATTGATGTTTGTCAAGTCCATTAGGATTAAGATAAAACCTTTTTTGTCTGCTTGGCATCGAAAACAAAAAGAAATCTGAAAGGTGAGAGTCCCAGTTAGGGGCCAACTACCCCACGTTTCCCAGGGCATTCAGTGTCTTATTACTGGATGCAATAATTGATGTGGGGCACAACTTTTCCACAATGCAAATGTAGAACATCACCTCTCAGATTGGAAGTATGTTTTTATAAAATTTTGCTGCTAGTTAGTTATTTAATACTTATAAATTGCTGAAAGTACTTATTTCTTTGGGAAGCAAAGTTTTGCAGCATTAGAGGAGTGGATAACTGGATGATATAAATAATACTGTGGGGATAAAGTTGGATAACCACACTTAGGGACTCAAATTAGCAGGAACTTGCCACCGACAAGGTAGTCACCTCCAAGGATACTTGCATGCTTCTTACGGAATTATGCCAATGTAATCTATTCATTTTATTATTTCTTATACACAGGGGATACATGAGGATTTATTGTTTTAGGTACAGCTGTGATTACTACCTTCCTCTACCATGCAAAAATAGTAGGAGTAGTGAACTAAGACAGTATTGTTAATTATTTAAAAATATGGTTCCTTTTTAAAAATTTTTTTAATATATGAAATTTATTGTTAAATTGGTTTCCATACAACACCCAGTGCTCATCCCAAAAGATGCCCTCTTCAATACCCATCACCCACCCTCCCCTCCCTCCCAACTCCCCCCATCAACCCTCAGTTTGTTCTCAGTTTTTAAGAGTCTCTTATGCTTTGGCTCTCTCCCACTCTAACCTCATTTTTTTTTCCTTCCCCTCCCCCATGGGTTTCTGTTAAGTTTCTCAGGATCCACATAAGAGTGAAACCATATGGTATCTGTCTTTCTCTGTATGGCTTATTTCACTTGGCATCACACTCTCCAGTTCCATCCACGTTGCTACAAAGGGCCATATTTTGTTCTTTCTCATCGCCACGTAGTAGTCCATTGTGTAAAAAATATGGTTCTTTTTGATAGACATTAAAATTCCTTGCCATTCTTTAAAGTTACTTAGAATTTTAACCTTTTAGTAATGTGACTACAACAAATTAATGGTAAGTAAAAATGTGTTTTTACAACTGTGCTCCCTAAGATCTGTATTCCTCCCACCTTCCCTCCTTTTCCTTATTTGGAAATCCCTAACCTACAGGTTTAAAAGTCAGGAACCTACCACATGTGCCCTGTAATATTATAATCATTTTGTACCTGTGCTGAGGCTCACTTGGAAATATCTCCACATGCTCTTTGATCTCATTCTATATTCTTCATTTATTCAACACATCATCTGTGACTACAAGGACCTCTTTAGAGTCTGGCGCTGTTCTAGGCGGCAGGGATGGAATCACAACTGGTACTCATATCATCTGTAGTTTAACAAGTAAGACACACCTAAATCAAATGCTTACAAATAGATGGATGTTTCAAAGCCTAAGATGTTATGGGAACAAATACCAGGGAAACCTAACTTAATCTGAGGGGCTCTATGGGTGTCTAGGTTGCACAGTAGTTTAAGCATCCGACTTGCAGCTCAGGTCATGATCTTGAGGTTTGTGGGTTCGAGCCATGTGTTGAGCTCTGTGATGACAGCTCAGACCCTGGAGCCTGCTTCGGATTCTGTGTCTCCCTCTCTCTCTGCACCTCCCCTCCTCACCCTCTGTCTCTCTCTCCCAAGAATAAATGTAACCTTTTTTAATCTGAGGGGCTCTAGGGGGTCTCCCTAAACTTACCTCTACAACAAAACAACCAAACCAGGACCTGAGGGATGAATGGGAATTATCCAGGCATAGAGAAGGAAATGGGAAAGGAGGGGAGAGAGAGGGAGAGAGAGAGAAAAAACAGTATGAGTGGGAACCAGCATTCCTGGTTTTTCTGGAATGTGCCAGGACCACTTCCCAGATCATTGCACAGAGAGAGTATGGAAGCGAGATAGATGAGTCTTGGACATAGGATAGAACCCTGAGGAACATTTATAAAGGAATTAATAGATATAGAGGTATTGTTTCAATCTTATTTAAGACATTTCTTTTTGTAAGTGTAACCTTGTCATAGAATCCAGTTTATTGTTTCTATTTACCTTGGTTTTATTTCTCCTTTAAACCAACAAACGATGTAACCCCTTATTCTTTCATGGTTTCTATATGCCCTAAGCCAATATAAGCAAATCCAAACTTATGAACAGACTTTTTTCATAAACCTTTATTTGGAGTCTGGAACATATTTTTCTAGAATTAATTCCAGAATTAATTTTAGCCATGATGGCTATCTCCTAGATAAGTACACCACGTTCTACTGTTCTGGTTTGTCTGTACTGAAGCTTAAATGTATATTTTGTGATGACAAACACGCCAATAGAAAATTCTATAGTAAGTGCCTGTTCTTCAGTTGCACTCTGACTGTGGGATAGCCTGGAACCAGTACAGAGCTGCCTTCCTTGTGGTGGCCCTAAGGTAACAGCTCATAGCTGGGAACCTTTAAAGATCTTGGGCTGGTGAGAGATGGTGTTTGTGGTTTTGAAAAAGTCCTCCAACTGCATACTTTCTTCCCCTGAAAATCATGGAGCTATAACCTTATTTCCTTAGGAAAGCAGGTTCCAGGGCGCTTGGGAGGCTCAGTTGGTTAAGTGGCTGACTTTGGCTCAGGTCATGATCTCGCAGTTCATGGGTTTGAGCCCTGCATCGGGCTCTGTGCTGACAGCTCAGACCCTGGAGCCTGCTTCGGATTCTGTGTCTCCCTCTCTCTTGGCCCCTCCCCTGCTCACACTCTATGTCTCTCTCTCTCTCTCTCTCTCTCTCTCTCTCTCTCTCTCTCAAAAATAAACAAGCATTAAAAACTTAAAACAAACAAACAGAAAAAGGAAAGCAGGTTCTAAGTTCCATCAGGGACCCAGAATGCTAGGAGGGATTGAAGGACTTGACCCTTGCTCCACAGGCCACAACAATCAAGGCTCCTCCTATTGTGGTAGGAAGGACTTTAGTACTACAATGTCCATTCATTCACAGATACCCAGAAATCAGATGTTCCTATCTTGAGGCCTGCCTGTGACTACTTGGGCATATGTTGAAAAACTGATCTGAGGGACGCCTGGGTGGCTCAGTAAATTGAGCATCTGACCTTCGATTTCAGCTAAGGTCATAATCCCAGGGTCAAGGGATTGAGCCCTGCGTCGGGTTCTGTGCTGAGTGTGGAGCCTGCTTGGGGATTCCCCCTCTCTCTCTCGCCCCCCCACCCCTCTCCCCTGATCACACTCTCTCTCTAAAAATAATAAAAATAAAAACTGATCTGAAATTCTTGACCAGTGAGCAATTTAATAGCAGTTGCCAGAATAGCAAATGCATAATTTTTATGGCTTTTCCTAGAGTTTTAGACATAATCATTTGAGAAACACCTATGCAAATATTTTCAATAAGGTTTGGCTTTTTCCTCCCAGGACATTTATTTGTTCAAATACTGATTTAAAACTTGAATTCCAGTATATTATAAATACTGCAATAGGCTTCTGGTTGTTCAAGGAGTTAATTATATTTATCACCAGACTTATAAAAGATACCATTTCTTAATATTAAATTCCCTTATGGAGAAAATTAATTAGTAAAACAGAATAATGTTTCCCAGACCTCCAAGTTCAAATGGAAATATTGATATTTTTAATCAAAAAGACATTAAATTGCCACAAACCCTAAGGGCCTGTACTTAAAAAACTTTGGTACTTACAGTGTATACCCTGTGTATAGTATGTATTTATTTTTTGCCACAAATCTTCTCTTAGGCAGCTTGGATAGGTTCTCAGAGTAATACTTGGCAAAAAGAAAGTTTGGAATGCATAATGGTTGTCATGTGTGGTTAAGCTCTCATCAACCACACACTTTAGCCAAGAAAGATTTTTGGGTATAGACTGAAATATAATAATAATATAATATAATATAATATAATATAATATAATATAATATAAATATATAATTTTTTTAATTTAAGGCAACATTGCTGAGTTAAATGAAATAGTGCATTAAAAAAAAAAAAGAGGAATGGTTGTTTTCAAGAGACACTGGATTTAGATATTGATGCTTTTGTATAATCATATGGGATGGTAAACCTGATGTGGTCGGCTCATGCCATACTCTGTGAGGGGCAGACGAGTCAGTGCCTTGTGCTAAAGGTTGACTCAGAACGTGGGTCAAATATGCTGAGAAAGGAAGACCAAGTGGACATTCATTATCTGTTTGTTCAGCTGACAAACATGAGCACCTACTTCATACCAGTCATTGAAGATGCAGAGGATACAACAGATAAATGGGTTCTAGTCTCTCCTTAAGCACTCAAGGAATTTGCAGTTTCAAGGGGAAGACAGACAGACAAGTAAACAGATACCTATAGTATGGAGGGCACTTGACCCGGCCTGGGGGAGGGAAGGTCTAAGGGGGAGGCTTCTTCTTCTTTTTCTTTTTTAAAATTTTTCTTAATGTTTATATAGTTTTGAGAGAGAGACAGGCAGAGAGGGAGAGAGAGACAGAGTGTGAGTGGCAGAGGGGCAGCAAGAGAGGGAGACACAGAATCTGAAGCAGGCTCCAGGCTCTGAGCTGTCAGCACAGAACCCGATGTGGGGCTTGAACCCATGAATCGTGAGATCGTGACCTGAGCCAAAGTCTGATTCTTAACTGACTGAGCCACCCAGGTGCCCCTTCTTTTGTTTTTAATGTTTTTGTTTATTTATTTTTGAGAGGGAGAGAAAGAGAGAGCCTGTGCACATGAGCACAGGGGGTGAGCAGAGAGAGAGGAAGAGAGAGAATCTCAGCAGGCTCTGCACTGTCAGCACAGAGCCTGACACAGGACTCAAACTCACAAACCATGAGATCATGAACTGAGCCAAAAACAAGAGTCAGATGCTTAACCAACTGCGCCACCTATGTGTCCCTAACGTGGAGGCTTCTTGAAAGAGATGGAATCTTAAAGGACAAATAGGAGTTAGGTACAGAAAGGGGAGGGAGGATATTGCAGCAGGAGAGAAGTACCATGTGCAGAGCCCCAGCATCAATGAACACATGTAACTGAGCAGATATTAACTATTTATCGAATCCCTACTACATCCCTATGAGGCAGGCACCATTCTCAGTAAGTGTCTCATCCACGTTCTTTCATTTAGTCCTCACAACCATGTTTTAAGCTAGGCATCCCCATATTACAGATACGAAAACTGACGCTTAGGGAAGGTAAATAACTTACCCCAAACCATACAAACAGTAAGAAGTATCACAAGTATTTGAACTCAGGTCCATGTTGATTTTGAAGCAGACCTCTTACCACAGTTTTTCTTTGATGTTTATTTATTTTTTAGAGAGGGGGAGAGAGAGAGAACGAGTGGGGGAAAGGCAGAGGGAGCAGGAGACACAGAATCTGAAGCAGGCTCCAGGCTCTGAGCTGTCAGTACAGAGCCTGACGCAGGGCTCGAAATCGCAGACTGTGAGATCATGACCTGAGCCAAGATTGGTCGCTTAACCAAATGAGCCACCCAGGTGCCCCACAACACTTTGATCATAGTCTGCTTTCAGTACATTTTTATGAGCAGGCACTCCTAAATAAATGATAAACCAATCATGTATAAGTTATATACACATATGCTAATATGTTATGCATGTGTCATAAAACATACACAAGGGGTGCCTGAGTGGCTCAGTCAGTTGAGCATCTGATTCTTGACTTTGGCTCAGTTGATGATCTTACAGTTCATGAGTTTGAGCCCTGCACTAGGCTCTGCACTGATAGCATAGAGCCTGATTGAATTTCTGTCTCCCTCTCTCTCTGCTCCTCCCCTGCTTGCTCTCCCTCCGTCAAAAAATAAATAAAAATTAAAAAAAATTTAACACACAGATGAAAATAGAAAATTTCAAAGTTAGAGTTAATGATAATAAACATTTTTTAAATGCCTTGATAATTACAGTGGCTGAATACTATCGTTAGATAATATCTCAGGGTCCAATATACATTTAGCGCATTTACTGATAAAGAAAATAGACGTATGTCCACATTTCAAATACTGATAATTTTAACTTTTGGGAGGCCAAGTTCCTATCTAATTAGATCATTCTTGTTTATAAGCTCATAATACAGCCAAGGAGGAGTTTGTAATAAGAGTAAAAGAATGACCTTCAATCTTTGATATTTGCGGTGATCTTTTAGTCACTTGTCCATTTATGGACGTAAGTTTAAACTAGATAACATAATTCATAAACCCACTTAACCAAGCAAATGGACACTGCCATATGTTGCACAATGCAACAAAGAAACGAGGTGCCCTGACCACCCCTCCTTCTTTAGAAATCTCACTCTTCCCTCAGGGGTATGACAGGGGACACGGTGATGTGTAACAGCTGGCAGACAGGCCAGGAGGAAAGGAGGAGTAGGTAGTAAGCCTGTAGCCCTCTGACTGGGCTTCCCCTGTTTGGTGTGCCCTTGGGTTTCCATATTTTATGTTATAAAAATTGTAGCGCTGCTCATCATGATGTGAAATCCAGTATAAAGCTGGTCCTTTCTGAACCACATCCAGGAGTTTAACGACTGAAGCAATAGAAAAACTGATGTTTTATGGTAAGACAATGGAATGTCAGTGTCACCACTTCAGATCAGCCTGGTGGTGATCTTGTAACACATCTGGCCAAAAATATAAATGTACCTGTTTAAATGGAAAAACAAAAATATTCTATCCTGGCTTTCTGAGGACAGAACCATCTGGATGGTACAAAATACTTCATGCACCAGGTACTGAAATACGGTGCTAATATCCATCCATTCAGTAACTGTTTTTTGTCATATGTGGCAAGCATGTGTTAGGAGGCAGGATCTCTGTCTTCATGGAACACGCAGTCTAGATGTAGTACAGGTATTAAACAAAATGACAGAATTATTTGCTCTTGTGATATGGCCTTCAAAGGTGAACAAACTTCTAGGAAAGCAGAGAGACTTAATCTAGTCTGAGAAGGTCAGAGAAAGCTCTGTTGAGAAAAAGATGTTTAAACTGGTGCCTGAAGGGTGAGGGTGATGGAGAATGGTGAGGGAAAAGCATGTCAATCAGAGAAGATGGCCTTAAGGTGGAGATTAGCCTCCAGGAAGGTCAGTGTGACTGAGGAGCACAGGGGTGCAAGGGAAGCTGGGTAGCCAGGACCAGGGCTTGGGGCTTGTTGGAGAGTTTGATCTGTATCCAAAGAGCAATGGGAAGCAGGTAAGGGGTTTTTAAACCGCTGAAAAATATTATCAGGTTTTCAGTTGTAAAAAGATCATTTTGGCCACAGTATATGGAATAGAATGGAAGAGGAGGGGACAGAGTAAGAGGGAAAAAGGAGATATCCTGAGGGGTGAGTTCTTCTTTCCATTAAGTGCCAGAATAAATATCAACAGTTGGTTCAAGGCTGAGCTTGGCAAAACAAAACTTTGGGCATAGGGAGAGACAGACTTTCCATTCTTAATAATTATGTAATGAGTTTTTTGAAAAGCAGTTTATTTACTTATTTATTTTTTATTTTTTAAATTTTATTTAAATCCAAGCTAGTTAACATATAGTGTAATAATGATTTCAGGAGTAGAACCAATGATTCTTCACTTACATACAACACCCAGTGCTCATCCCAACAAGTGCCCTCCTTAATGCCCAGCCCCCATTTAGCCCCTCCCCACACCCACCTCTCCTCCAGCAACCCTTAGTTTCTTCTCTGTATTTAAGAGTGTTTTGTGGTTTGCCTCCCTCTCTCTTTTTATCTTATTTTGAAAAGCAGTTTAAATAATAGATATTCAAGTTCTGTATGGCACGTGTGTTTTCTTGGTTCCTGGACTGCGGCCTTGAGCAGTGTTGTGTGCGGTTTGTGCTGTTTGCTAGACAGCTGGCTCCCTTTTTTCTCTGGCTGTTCCTCTCCTGGGTCTTCCTGATTTGTTTCGTGTCTGGTGTTGAAGCGGTGGGTCAGCAGAGGGATGGGGAGGGAAGGCCTGGGAGGCCAAAGAGATGGTGCTTTCCTTCAAATCCTGGTGCTTACCTTGTTTTTACAGGTCAAATCTAGAGGTCAGTATTCAAATCTGTATAGGATGAGGGTGGCTTTTCCCTTCCTATCAATTCTAGACTCAAACACAATTTTACGTGTTGTTTACAAAGTAAAAACGTGATCCATTGATCATTAACTAATCACTACAGGTAACGCACAGGAGAGAGGAGGGCAGTGCCAACGAGATGCCTCATTGATGAAGCACACGTGTCGAGTGGATTTCCTCAATGACCCCTGCTACATAAATACACAGGGTCTTCAAAGTACACTTGGCTCTTCCCCAAATCAAAGCTCAGCTCACTCCCTGGGGAGCCCGTGGCACCGTCAGAGTAAGTAGCTGTTCGCCATCTGTATTAGTTTCCTGTGGCTGCTGTAACAAATCACCACAAACTGAGTGTCTTAAAGCAGTGAAAATTTATTCTCTCACAGTTCTGGAGGCCAGAGGTCCTCAATAAGACGTCAGCTGGGGTGGTTCCTTCTGGAGGCTCTGGAGGAGGATCCACTCCATGCCTCTCTCCTAGCTTCTGCTGATGGCTGGCAATTCTTGGTGTTCCTTGGCTTGTGGACACATCAGTTCTCTGCCTCAGTCTTCACATGGCCTTCACCTCCATTCTCAAACCTTTCTCTCCTGTCTCTTCTAGGACAATCCCTTTCTCTTCTAGGTGAGCCCTAAAGCCAGGAAGATCCCATCTTGCAATCCTTAACTTAATTACATCTGCAAAAACCCTTTCCCCAAATTAGGCCACATTCATAGGGACTGGGGATCAGGATCTGAATGTATCATTTTGGGGGGGCCACTATTCATCTCACTATACTGGCTCTCATTTTCAGGAAGACTATTTCCTTGGTCTCATTTTCAGGGAGCAAAAAGGATTCTTTCTTACCTCAATCTTGTACCACAGTTAATTTGGGAGATATTATGGATTTCAAGGTTTGGGGTCTTTGATGTTGAATAATCTTTTCAAATACTTTAAACTGGGTCCCAACTTTTGGTTTTGGCTGTGTGCTCTTGCTGAAGGAAGGATGGTCAAAGCCAGGAGATAATTTTGAATTTGTGGGCTTGTGTGAGGAACAGTGACCATTATTTGGCTCTGTTGAGTGATGGTTTTAATTTTATTCATTTCGAAACTCCTTGGTAAGTCATCTATGGAACACTAAAATAAGATGGCTTCTTTCTTCAGCCATATACTGTGAGTTAAATGCAATAAGACAGATATCATTTTCCTGCTAAATTGCTTCCAGGAAAAATGCATACACAGTAACATAAATAAATAAAAGCAAAACAAACCAAAAGCCTACGATCAACTAATAAATAAATAAATAAATAATGCTTTTTATAAAATATTAAAGTGTGTTGGGTTCAAATTTGGGTGAACCACATTTGGTTCACTCCAAAGATGGAGAACCAGTCCTTTGGAAAGTCCTTTCGCTAGCCCAGGAAGTCTCTCCAAAAGGCCAAAGACAACTTTCCAGCTAGTGTGAGCAGTAACAAGATGAAGTTTAGAAGGAGATTTTGCTGAGCCGGGACTTCACCAGACCACCTTAACTCCTAGACCAAGAAACAGACGTCCTCATTACCAGCCAGGTGACAAGTGAGCCATCTTCTTGCAAGCTCTCTGTGATCAGTCTTGGCACCTAAACAACCTGGTTGGGTTCTCTGGAAGCAAACACTGAGATGGAGCTTTGGCATGCAGGGTACTTGTTGGGATCACTATCGGGAAGGGAGGGGGAAGAAGCAGGCTTGGGCAGATGGAGAAGCAGAGTCACTGTGTAGCCCTGACGGAGCCTCAGCCAACCCTACAGGGAGAATAGGGGGCGCGTCAGGGCTGTGCCACATTGCGCCAAAGGGCTGGGCCTTTTATCCCATTTATTTCAGTCTGTGGGTGTAGGCCACACGAGGGAGGGCAAGCCTTTGGGCAAAAGGCAGCTCCCTGAAGGTGAGGCAGACCCTCAAGGGGCGGTCAGCTGGAGGCTGGCTGATGACACCTGGGGCACCTGTCTTTCATTGAAGAGCCATCTGGGTGATACATTTTGTGTGATGGATGATGGAATATGCAATCAGTTCAGATTTCTGCAGTGGATTTAACAGTCCATTGTACAGTGACCGGTATGGATGAGGTAATACTTGTTAGGGGAGGTAGTTTTTTGAAAAAAGTTTCTGGACCTCAGGTATTAAAACTAACTTGATAAGAGTATATGCTTGATGGCTTCCATTTCATGGACTTTTCAAAGCAACAGTGTATTATTATAAAACTCATTTAGGGGCACCTGGGTGGCTCAGTCAGTTACGCGTCCGACTTTGGCTCAAGTCATGATCTCACATTTCGTGAGTTCGAGCCCCCCATCAGGCTTTGTGCTGACAGCATGGAGCCTGCTTGGGATTCTCTCTATCTCCCCCTCTCTCTCTGCCCCTCTCTGACTCATGCTCTCTCTCTCTCTCTCTCTTTTTTTAAATATGAAATTTATTGTCAAATTGGTTTCCATACAACACCCAGCGCTCATCCCAAAAGGTGCCCTCCTCAATACCCATCACCCACCCTCCCCTCCCTCCCACCCCCCCATCAACCCTCAGTTTGTTCTCAGTTTTTAAGAGTCTCTTATGCTTTGGCTCTCTCCCACTCTAACCTCTTTTTTTTTTTTTTTCCTTCCCCTCCTCCATGGGTTTCTGTTAAGTTTCTCAGGATCCACATAAGAGTGAAAACATATGGTATCTGTCTTTCTCTGTATGGCTTATTTCACTTAGCATCACACTCTCCAGTTCCATCCACATTGCTACAAAGGGCCATATTTCATTCTTTCTCATTGCCACATAGTATTCCATTGTGTATATAAACCACAATTTCTTTATCCATTCATCAGTTGATGGACATTTAGGCTCTTTTCATAATTTGGCTATTGTTGAGAGTGCTGCTATGAACATTGGGGTACAAGTGCCCCTATGCATCAGTACTCCTGTATCCCTTGGGTAAATTCCTAGCAGTGCTATTGCTGGGTCATAGGGTAGATCTATTTTTAATTTTTTGAGGCTCAAAATAAAGAAACTTAAAAAAAAAAAAGAAAACTCACTTAGTGGGTGGCCTGAGTTAGGGGATCTGGGATATTCATTGACTCATAACTGCAGTTCCCTTATAAGCAAATCTTTAATGTTAAAAATCTTTATAACTCAGTCAAGATATGGAAGCAACTTAGTGTCCTTCAATAAAGGAATGGATAAAGAGGTGTGTGTGTGTGTGTGTGTGTGTGTGTGGTGTAATGGAATGTTTTTCAGCCATAAAAAAGGATGAGATCATGCCATTTGCAACAACATGGACAGACCTAGAGGGTATTATGCTAAGTCAGAAATAAGTCAGACTGAAAAAGACAAGCACTATATGATTTCACTCATATGTGGGCTCTATAAGGAAAGGAAATGAATAAAGAAACAAAAAGCAGAATCAGACCTATAAATACAGAGAGCAAACTGATGGTTGCCAGAGGGGATGTGAGAAGAGAGTTGGGCAAAATGGGTGAAAGGGAGTGGGAGAAACAGGCTTCCAGTTATGGAATGAATACATCATGGGAATAAAAGGCACAGCATAGCAGGAAAAAATCTTTATAATGTAAACAAAGAACCTTTGTCTTTTGTCATGGACAACTCAATAATATGAAAAAGTAAAATCAATGTATATTAACATTCCTGTCATTAGTTGAAAGTAAATAAGGCCAGCTTTGTCCAAAATTTTAATGTCAAAATGCATTTTTACTGATTTCAGCCTTTTTGTCATCCTTTTGCCTCTCCCGGACCTGGAGGGAACATGTTTAAATAAAGGCTTCAGGTACTTCTTCAGTCTTTATTTCCTATTAGGATATAGTGTACCATAGCCCTCCTGGCCCCCCTGATGCAATTTTTCTCTCCAAAAAAATTAATTCCAACTCTAAAAGTATAAATAATGTTGATTTAATAAAATGAAATAAGATAGAGTAGGGATAACCTTATACATAAATTTCTGCAAAATATCTGAAATATACTTTTTAACCTTTCCTCCTTAATGTTTCCTGATATTTCTTTCCTTACTTAGGCATACTTAGCTTCCCTTTTCCAGTCAAAAGCTTACTGATTAGTTCAGTAAAACAAAATAAAACAAACAAAAACAAATCTTGAGGCATGAGTGTAGTATCTCCCAAGCATGCCTTCTGGGCTCCCCAATTAATCCTATCACACTGTGTAGGAAAAGCTCAACACAATCTTTATTTTCACCAAACTTGGCAGAAGGGAATTACTAGTATTGATACTATCTAATTTTTTTTAAGTTTATTTTGAGAGAGAGTATGTGCAAGTAGGGGATGGGCAGAGAGAGAGAGAGGAAGAGAGAGAATCCTGAGCAGGCTCCACACTGTCAGTGCGGAGTCCAACTTGGGGCTCAAACTCATGAACTGTGAGATCATGACCTGGGCTGAAATCAAGAGTCGGACACTTAACCAACTGGGTCACCCAGGCACCCCTTTAAGTTTATTTATTTTAAGAGAAAGAGAAAGAGAGAGAGAGCACATGTGCATGCACGCAAGTGGCAGGGGAGGGCAGAGAGAGAGGGAGAGAGAAGAAAGAGAGAATCCTAAGCAGGCTTCGCATTGTCTGCACAGAGCCAGACTTGGGGCTCAATCTCAGGAACCTGTGAGGTCATGACCTGAGCCCAAATCAAGAATTCTGTGCTTAATTGACTGAGCACGCAGGTACCCCTGTTTTCTTAATGGAGGTATTAATTGCTATGAACTTCCCTCTTAAAACTGCCTCTGCTAGGATCTCATAGGTTTTTTTCATTTTCATTTGTCTCAGGATATTTTATGATTTACTTTTTTATTTATTCTTTGACCCGTTTGTTGTTTAGTGACATGCTGTTTAATCTCCACATATTTGTGAATTACCTAGTTTTCTTGTAATTGATTTCTCATATCAGTGTGGTCAGAAAAGATGCTTGATATGATTTCATTTTTAAAAAATGTATTATGACTTATTTGTGGCCTAACATATGATCTATCCTGGAGAATGTCCCATGTCCACTGGAGAAGAATGTATATAGTCTATTGCTTTTGGGTGAAATGTTCTGTCACTGTCTGTTGAGTCAATCTGGTCTAATGTGTACTTTGTTGAAAGTTTCCTTACTGATTTTCGATCTGGATGATCTATCTATTGTTGAAAATGGGTATTGAAGTCCCCTACCACTACTGTATTGCTGTCTATTTCTCCCTTCAAGTCTGTTAATATTTGCTTTACATATTTATGTCCTCCTATGTTGGATGAACAAATCTTTGTTATTTTCAATTGTTTTATAGTATTGTATTATATGAGTATATCATAGTTTATATAATCATCCCCTTATTGATGGACATCTATTTTTTCAGCCCTTTGTTAATATAATAATCATTTCTACCCCGAAATACCCAGTCACATGTGCTACTTAAAAATTGAATGCATCAGTATGCTGTCTTCACAGTTCACATTGGTTTCTTTAAATGTCTTATTCTTTATCACTGGGATTACATGCAATTGTTTAATTTGATTTTGCTTGTCAGATATTTTTCTCTTCCTTAAGCCCTAAGCTCCCTGTCTGAGGTTTTGCCCATCAGATACTTATGGGTGTGGATATTCATATCTGTCTTGGGCTTTCCCAAATTTCTGATTGTGAAAAATATGTTTTCAGTTGCTATGGGAACTGCAAGATGACATGATTGCTTTCTTCTATGATTCCTATCACTTTTTTCTTTTTAGGTCTCACTTTTTTTTTTTTTTTATTAAATTTTTTTTTTCAATGTTTATTTATTTTTGGGACAGAGAGAGACAGAGCATGAACGGGCGAGGGGCAGAGAGAGAGGGAGACACAGAATCAGAAACAGGCTCCAGGCTCTGAGCCATCAGCCCAGAGCCCGACGCGGGGCTCGAACTCACGGACCGTGAGATCGTGATCTGGTTGAAGTCGGACACTTAACCGACTGCACCACCCAGGCGCCCCAGGTCTCACTTAAATGTAGAGTGGCCGTAATCATGTTGCATCCTTGATCTTCACTACTTCTGAGAAAATATGTTATTAATTATATCAAGTCAATAACTTACTAAATTTTCTATGGGAATTTTATGTAAATAACTAGATTTAAATTATGAGTATCTTTCTCAAAGTCAACATTATGTGAGAAAGGAGTTGCTAATAGGTAATGTGCCACAATGTTAAAGAGTAGTTGTATTTGGTGATGGGACCACAGGTGATTATTTTTCTTTGTTTCTCTGTGTTTCCCAGATTTTAAAAACAAGTAGCATGCACAACTTTTAAAATTAAAACAAATTAAAAAAAATCTTTCAGATATTCTAGTTTTAGGAAAAGTAGATTTTCAGCAAATTTTTAGATGATTGAAATGTCCCAGCACAGTGTGTGCTATTCTGGTGCTAATCTGGGAAACTGTGTTAGGAAAATATTGTCCATATCCTCAGGCTGGCCCATGATCTGTTGCCTCTTTTCAAGATTATATCATGTCTGTTTTTCTTTTGTTTTGTCCTTGTCCAAAAGCTCTCCACCCTTATCTCAGAATAAACTGAAAGCCATCGTGCATTAAGATGTGTGCCCCCACACACGCATGCATGTATCTCTCTTCCACTCACACAAACACTTTCCCTCTCACATACACAAACACACATGCAACTACTTATCAGAGTTCTCTATTATGCCTCAAAGCAAGCAGCACTAAGGCCAACTTCATTTATTATTTATCAAATCTGGACACGTTTTTTCAGCCTTTTTCTGGCAACAGTGGATAGACCTGATTGTGGAGGAGAATATTTTCAGCCATTAAATACAGACTCAAGATATTTTCAAAAAGACACATTTGTGAATGCTGCATCATAATCGTGCTATGCAGAGAGGAGTTCTTAAGTAGCGACAAAACTATAACATATTAACAGGAGAATTGGGTTATGTCTGCAGGGACTGGTTGCCTATATCAATGACTTCATGAGATTGTCACGTGTAAGTTGTAGAACTTAGAGTTAAGAGGATTTCTCATTTGCAAGACCCTTGCATAAGGACATGGAAACACACTTCTGCATTTATAAAGATGAAGTGTGGCTTCTATGCAAAAGATCCTTTGCATTTAAATAGACAAAGTCTGATTTCTGCAGTTATTTTCCTAGTAAATTTGCCATGTAAACCATACAACTTTTACCTGGATTCAGACCTAAGAATTTTTATTACTTCTGGAGATGCTGTATATCATCCTGATAGCCTTGGTATTTTTTTTAATGTTTATTTATTTTTGAGAAAGACAGAGAGACAGTGTGAGCAGGGGAAGGGCAGAGCAAGGAAGACACAGAATCTGAAGCAGGCTCCAGACTCTGAGCTGTCAGCAGAGTCCGATGGGGGGCTCAAACCCACAAACCATGAGATCATGACCTAAGCTGAAGTCAGATGCTTAACTGGCTGAGTCATCCAGGCACCCCAGGCTTGCTCTTTACTTGGGACCATTGTAGGTACTGCAGAAGTAGAGTTGGCTAGACCACTTTTGATAATGGAAAGATTTTCACTTTTAAGGCAAGGGTTTTAGACTGTGGTGATTAAGAACCTGGGCTTTGGAGTCAAATAGATGTCATTTCAAACCCCAGATTTACAACATATTAGCAATGTGACTTTGAGTAATTCATGTGGTCTTTTTAAAGATCCATTTCCTTGCCTGTCTAGTTTTGAGAACCGAACAAGATATGTGTAGAGCACTGAGCGCTGCCTATCATATATGATAAATGAGGACTGCATAATAATTATTATTACCATGAGTATCAAAACACTATTACATGCCACCCGGATATACCTTTTCATCCCCTCTGCCCTCAACTCTAGAGAGTATTTGTTCTGCAGAACATTGGGGAACTGCATCAGACCATGGCCTCCTTGATGCTTTGCCTTATTTTACCTGATTAACTGTGCTTTATCCACGCAGGTGAGTGACACAAACACCAGAGTGGTCATTTAATAGGAATGCTGTGAGGTTCAGCATAGCTTTGAAGTTTTTGTCAGAGGTATCTCTGAAGCACATTAGTAATTTGGTTTAAAAAATAAAAAGCTAAATACTAAAAAGTGGGCATAATCCAAAGTTACTGTAGGCATTTTCAAAGAGTTTGGGAATGTGTTCAAAGTTATCTTTGATCCAGGTACTGCGTAAGCCTCTTTTTTCTTTAACATACAGCCCCTGGGACATAGAGTGCCTCTCTCTGCAGTTATGAAAGCAATTCTCACAGGTCAGTCCCATTTCTCATCTGAAAGGAAAACTCCTGCACCTGGTCAAGTCTTTCCTGCCAACAGAAGCCAAAGGCAATGTTTGGTCCTACCATTAAATTAAAGCCTGTGGGAAGTTCTAGAAACAAAAACTCCATTTGTTCTAGAAGCAGCATTATTTAAACAGTGCATGACACACAGTAGGGCCTCAGGTTATATTTGCTGAATGAATGAATGAATGAATGAATGAAGGAGGAGGTAGCTTGGTGATGCCTCTCTTTGTGTTTTGACTGTAGAAGCACCAGAAACTGTTCAGCCAGGTGCCACGGCCCAGCCTGCCAGCTCACATTCTTTGCCACACATTAAGCAGCAGCTGCGGAATGAAGACTGCTACCATGGCAAGCTGAGCAGGAAGGCAGCAGAGAGCCTCTTGGTAAAGGATGGGGACTTTTTGGTTCGAGAAAGTGCAACATCTCCTGGTCAGTATGTGCTAAGTGGACTTCAGGGAGGCCAGGCAAAGCATCTTCTCCTGGTGGATCCTGAAGGCAAGGTATCATTGACCTCTTATGTTTTTCACAGGTTGTTGTAACTAAGGTTACTCTGAATGATCGGTCCCAAACCTGATATTGAAGCATGATAAGGCTAAGGGTTTCCTTTTTCTTGAACTGCTCCAGTTGGAGCAGGAAGTGTTAACTAGAGGCCAGTGGAGGGGTTTGAGAGGGAGCCACCCTGGAGGTTCAGGTAGAGGATAGCTCTTTCTACTCTTCTCAGTTCAATCTAGTGAATTAAATGAATACCTACTACATGGAAGTACAAAGATTCACAGTTGACTGTTGCTCAGTGTTACATACATTGTCCTTGCTCTCAGGGCGCTTATAATTTCATAAAACAGATACTTAAATAATTATAACACAAGTGTGAATGACATAAGAATGGTTCAACCAAAGTATTATGGTATTTCTCAGCATAGAGGAATACTGTCTTTGAGGCAAACTGAAAAGGCTTCTTGCAGGGTCTGACATGTAAGGTGAACCTTGAAGGACAGAAAATTTTTTAAAGGGGTACATTTGGAGAATAGGAAAGGAAACACAGGAACAGACAGAGCAGAGGAATGATATTAAGTCGATAAAAGATGTATGGCTGGGCAGAGGATGCCGGTAGACAGAAACAATCCTGGGCAAAAGACAGTTAACAAAATGGTAATAGTCCTTCCTTATTAATAATTAGTTTAAATGTAAATGGATTAAGCTCCCCAGTCAAAAAATATAGACTAGCTGAATGGATATAAAGCAAGATCCAACTCTATGCTGTCTAGAAGAGACTCACTTTATTTTATTTTTTGCATTTTTAAAATGCGTATTCATTTTTGAGAGAGAGAGAGAGAGAAAGAGAGAGTGGGGGAGGGGCAGAGAGAGAAGGAGACACAGAATTCAAAGCAGGCTCCAGGCTCTGAGCTGTAATCACAGAGCCTGATGTGGGGCTCAAACTCACGAACCCCAAGATCATGACCTGAGCAGAGATCAATTCACCAGAAAGATATGACAATTATAAATGTATATGCACTCAACATCAGAGTACCCAAATATATGATACAAACGTTGACAGAACTGAAGGGAGAAAGAGTAATACAATAATAGTGGGAGATTTCAGTGCCCCACTTTTGACAATAGATAGAACCTGCAGTCAGAAGTACTTGAACAACGCTATAGACCAAATGGACCTAAGAGACATATGCAGAGCATTCCTCCCAACAGCAGCAGAATACACATTCTTTTCAAGCATGCTCAGAACATTCACCTGTTAGATCACAAATACTAAGATGGATCACATGTTAGGTCACAAAACAAGCATTAGGAAATTAAAGAAGAATGCATTATACCAAGTATCTTTTCTGATCACACTGGAATGAAACTAGAAGTTAATGGCAGAAAGAGAACTGGAAAATTCACAAATATGCAGAATTAATACACTATTGAACAGCCAGTGTCAAAGAAAAAATTAAAGGGAAATTAGAAAATATTTGAAAACAAATGGAAATGAAAAACACACTGGATCTACGAAACACAGTGAAAGCAATAGGAAGAAAGTTGATGGTGATAAATGCCTACACTGAAAAAAAAAAAGAAAGCTTTCTAATAAACATTCTAACACCTCAAGGAACTACAAAAAGAACAAACTAAACCCAAAAGTAGCAGAAGAAAGGAAATTAATTCAGATTAGAGCAGAAATAAATGAAAGAGAATAGAAAAATAATAGGAAAAATCCACAAAACTACAAGTTGGTGTTTTGAAAAGATGAACAAAACTGACAAACCTTTAGTTAGGTTGGCTAAGAAGAGAGAAGACGCAAATAAATAAAGTCAGAAATGAAAGAGGAGACATTACAACTGATGCCATAGAGATTAAATGATTATAAGAGATTATTAAGAACAATTATATGCCAACAAATTGGATAACCCAGAAGAAAAGGATAAATTCCTAAAAAATATGCAACCTACCAAGATTTATTCATGAAGAAATAGAAAATCTGAACAGATGAATTACTAGTAAGGAGACCGAATCACTAATCAAAAACTGTTCATTAAAAAAAAAAAAAGCCCAGGACCAGATGGTTTCCGTGGTAAATTCTTTCAAACATTTAAAGAAGAATGAATGCCAATGCTTATTAAGCTTTCCCCACCCCCCAAAACTGAAGAGGACAAAATACATACAAACTCATTTTATGAAACCTACCTTACCCATATACCAAAACCAGAAAAAGATACTACAAGAAAAAACAGGCCAATATGCCTAATGAACATATATATAAAAATCTTTAACTAAATGCTAGCAAACAAAGTTCAGTAGTTCACTAAAAGATCATACATCATGACCAAGTAAGATATATCCCTGGATTGCCAAGAAGGTTCAACAAAGGACATCATCAATATGGCACACCACATTAATAAATGAAGAATAAAAATCATATGATCATCCCAATAGATGAACAAAAAGCATTTGATAAAATTCAGCACCCTTTCATGATTAAAAAAAACTCAAAACAACACTCAACAAACTAGGAGTAGAAAGAAATGACCTCAGCATAATAAAAGCCATGTATGTAAAGCCTACAGCTAATATCATACCCCACATAAAAAACAGAAATCTTTTCCTCTCACCACTTTTAGTGGTGAAGTACTACAACCACCATAGTACTGGAAGTACTAGCCAGAGAAATTAGGGAAGAAAAAAATAAAAGGCATCCAAATTGGAAAGGAAGAAGTAAAATAATTGCTTCACAGGTGATAGAATCTTATATGTAGAAAATCCTAAATATTCCACAAAAATCCTGTTATGACTAATCAACAAGTGTGGCAACATTGCAGAATAGAAAACAAACATACAAACATCAGTTGCATGTGTAAATAATAATAACACTCTGAAAAGGAAATTAAGAAAATAATCTCATTTACAATACCATCAAAAAGAGTAAAATACTTAAGAATAAACATAACCAAGGAGGCAAAAGACTTATGGACTGAAAACCTCAAAACATTGCTGAGAGAAATTAAAGAAGACACAAATGAAAAGACATCTCATGTTCATTGATAAGAAGATTTCATGTTGTTAAAATGTCATTACTACCCAAAGTAATCTACAGATTCAATGCAGTTTCCATCAAAATTCTAATAGCAGTTTTTACAGAAATAGAAGTACGATCTTAATATTCACTCAGAACCACAGAGAACCCGAAATAGCCAATCTTGAGAAAGAAGAACAAAGATGGAGACATTACACTTATGGTTTCAAAGCTAGAGTAATCAAACCAATATAGTACTGGAGTAAAGAGAGATATATAGATGGAACAGAATAGGGAACCCAGAGATAAACCTGTTTATGTATGATCAAGTGATCTTTGCAAAGGTTGCCAAGAATTCACAATGGGGAAAGAATACTCTTTCAGCAAATGGTTTTGGGAAAACAATATCCACCTGAAGAAGAATAAAATTGGACCTTTATCTTACACCACACAGAAAAATTAACTCAAAATAGATAAAAGACTTATATGTAATATCTGAAACTATAAAACCCCTAGGAGAAAACATAAAGAAAAACTTCATGATTTTGTTCTTGGCAATGATTTCTTGGATATAACACTGAAAAATACAAACAAATGCAAAAATAGACAAGTGAGACTACATACAACTAAAAAAATCCTGCATAGCAAAGGAAACAATCAACAGAGTGAAGAACAATCAGAATGGGAGAAAATATTTTCAAACCATATATCTGATAAGGGGTTAATTTTCAAAACATATAATGAAATTTTGAACTCAGTAGCAAAAAGACAAATAATCTGATTAAAAAATGGACAGATGACTTGAATAGTCATGTTCCCAAAGAAGACATACAAATGGCCAGCAGGTATTTGAAAAGATGCTCAACAACAATAATCATCAGGGAAATGCAAATTCACAGTAAGATATCACCTCACACCAATCAGGATGGCCATAATAAATAACAAACAGGAGCACCTGGGTGGCTCAGTCAGTTATGAGTCCAGCTCTTGA
This sequence comes from Puma concolor, assembly GCF_028749965.1. NCBI lineage: Eukaryota > Metazoa > Chordata > Mammalia > Carnivora > Felidae > Puma > Puma concolor. The sequence goes on along the minus strand of NC_141672.1, from coordinate 94,056,832 downwards.
TTTGGGCTCAGGTCAGGATCTCATGGTTCATGAGATGGAGCCCCACATCGGGCTCTATGTGGAGTCTGCTTGGAATTCTCTCTCTTCCTCTCTTTTTGCCCCTCCCCTACTTACACATGTGCATGCTCTTTCTCTCTCTCTAAATAAATAAATAAATAAGTAAACGTTAAAAAATAAAATAAATAAATAAATATTAAACAAACAAAAAACCAAAAAGATAGCAAGTGTTGTTGAGGGTGTACAGAAATTGTAACCTCTGTGTCCTATTGGTGGGAATGTAAAATGGTGTAGCTGTTGTAGAAAATGGTACGGGGTTTCCTCAAAAAATTAAAAATGGAATTTGCATATGATCCATATTTATTGGATAGGTATTTATCCCAAAAGAATTGAAATCCAGATCTTAAGGAGACATTTGCACCTCCATGTTCACTGCAACATTATTCACAATAGCCAAGAAGTGGAAACAAGTTATATATATGGAACGCTATCCAGCCGTACAGAAGATGACAGAGTCTGTCACATACTACAAACATGAATGAACCTGGAGAACATCCTTTTGATTGAAATAAGCCAGTCACTGAACAACAAATAATGCGTGATTCCACTTACATGATATATCTAAGATAGTGAAAACTCTTAGAAAGTAGAACGGTAGTTGCCAGGGCCTGGTGAGGCAGAGGCAATGGGTTGTTGTTGTTTACTGGGTGTAGGTTTCAGTCATGTAAGATGAAAAAGTTCTAGTGACCTGCTGTACAACATTGTGCTTAGAGTTTACTTTATTGTACACTTAAAATTTTGTTCGTGAAGTTGGGGCCCCTGGGTGATTAAGTGTCCAACTTTGGCTCACGTCATGATCTCATGGTTCATGAGTTGGAGCCCTGCGTCAGGCTTTGTGCTGACAGCTCAGAGCCTGGAGCCTGCTTCGGATTCCCTCTCTCTCTGCCCCTCCCCTGCTCATGCTGTGTCTCTCTCTCTCAAAAATAAATAAAACATTTTAAAAAATTAAAAAAATTTGTTCGTGGGGTAGATCTCATGTTATGGTTTTGTTCTCTCTCTGTCTCTCTCTCTCTCTCTCTCCACACACACACACACACACACACACACACACACACACACGGAAGTGTGATTGGGGTCACAGCAGCAAATGTTTGCAGGGCCTGGCCTGTATCATAAGTGCGTAAAGCTGGGCGAATGGTGGAATGAACATAGAGTGTGGTGGGCTGTGATGAACTAACTGGGAAGCACATGTCCTGTGTAAGGGGGACCGTCACACTCAGCCTCAGTCAGTTGCTGCCATTTGGAGGAAGGGCCCAGTGTAGCCAGATTTAATTTTCCCAAAGAAACCGCAAAACCAAATTTTTATAGGAAATCTCCCCATTTTTGATTCAAAATACTTAAAAACTCTTTATTGGGCACCTCTGCCTTACCACCCCCCCTCCCCCCCCAGCTAACTAAAACAGCTCCTGGTATGTTTGGCTAGAGAGTGGATAGTTTATAATCCCTGCACTGGAAGTTTTTGTTTTTTTTTTAAGTTTATGTATTTTGAGAGAGCACACGTGGGAGGGGCAGAGAGAGGGAGAGAGAGAGGATCCTAAGTAGGCTCCAGACTATCATTCGCAGAGCTCAGTGTGGGGCTTGAACTTGTGAACCATGAGATCATGACCTGAGCCGAAACCAAGAGCCAGAGGCTTAACTGACCTAACCACGCAGGTGTCCCACCCCTGTACTGGAAGATTAATTTGACATTTGTATACAGGATTGATTAGAGAAGAATGTAATTAGGGGATCTGAGGTAATAACTAGTGAAAGTCTGAACCAGAATGGAGGTAGGAGAAACAAAGAGAGGAGAGCAGAGTGAACTGGAATTAACAACACAGACTGGCAGATCTGATCAGCTCATGTGACGTGGGTTGGGGTTGAGATGAAGGATATAAAAATGTTTCCAAGTCTTGGTTTGATAAGTAAATTGTAAACGTTGTGCCCTTTTTCTCCTAATCCTTGAGTGTGTATTCCCTATGAACAGGGATATTCTCTTACATAGACAGTACAGTGATCAAAATCAAGAAATTTAAACATTGATACATTACCAGTATCTAATTCATAATCATATTCACATGAGGTCAATTATTCCAGTAAGTGTGTATTTTTTTAATACACTGAAAATCAATATCTAAGCAGAAATAAAAAAATCCCTTGTAGAGAAGTAGCAGAATCACATAACAAGGTGTTCTCTGACCTCATGCCTTCCCACTCCCTGACAGTTCCCAGCCACCCTCCAAACAGAACTATATTATGGCCCATGGAGTCATGATGGAGAGTATTATCTTCTGCCCATGCACAGGGTGAGGATACAGTAATACTGGGGAGGAAAGTCCTCGGGAGAAGGCAGGCATTGGGAAACTGAGTTGCTTTGGCATGCAGACGAGAAGTTCCATGTAGCAAATATTTATGATCAGCTACTATGAAGAATGCAGGAAGGAGATAAGAATACCTATTGGGAAGGTCTGAGGATGCTTCTTAAAGGAGACAGGATTTGTGTTCAGCCTCCACGGAGAGGCAGGACTTCTCCAGAAGGGCCTGCTTCCTACAGACACAAGATATTTTGGAAGCAGTCTGCTTGCTGGGTCAAAATTGTAATCCTGGGATTCATGCTTGTGTATACAGTTAAATATTTATAGGAATGGTGACATGATAGAATATATCAAACAGTAACGTGGCAAACAGGTTGGTTGTAAATTTGAACTGTGTGACAAATGTTTACCATTTTTCTGATTGGGACAGAAAATTGCTTTAAAAAGGTAATGAGGAATGAGAAAATTGTTTACTAAGGGATATAGAGTTGGAAAGTACCTTTCCTTTTTTTCTTTTTTTCATTCAGCCCAAGTATCTCATTCAAGGATATGTCTGTTTTTCCTCCTGATTGTTTACATCTTTTAGGGGAGCTATTATCATTTAACCTAAGGACTTTGTGCTTCCTTTTCAAGGTAAGGACCAAGGATCATGTGTTTGATAATGTTGGCCACCTTATCAGATACCACATGGATAATAGTTTGCCAATCATCTCTTCTGGAAGTGAAGTAAGCCTTAAACAGCCAGTGAGAAAAGATAATAATCCAGGACTTCTGCATTCCAACAAATGACAATATGGAAGTACCATCACACTGATATTTCAAGAAAGTTCATTTTGTGTTAGGATACAAAGATAATCCAAACTTGGTTGATAGATAAAATAGAGCACAATCTGTGAACTACATTTTCCCAAGAGCATCATGGACTATGTCCTTTATATGATAAAGAATTAACACAGATCGATCTTCAGAAAGTGAAAATCAGAAAAGGGGAAGAGGATTGGTCCGTCTGAGAAGAAATTATCATATGCACGGATGTCACTTTTTAAGGCCATATTGCATCGATAGCAAGCTAAAAGCACAATTAAAATTTCCCATGCTAGAGACTACCTGGATGAACTGCTGGGGCAGTGGTATGTGCCTTTCAACTTGATAATTTGGGGACATTTTCATATTGGGGAGATTAGTTCTAAGTGTCTTCATATTCTATAACTATAGAACTATTTGCCAAAAAAAAAAAGTTTTTCCTTGTTACAAAAATAAGACGCAATTTGCTGGATAGTTATTGACTTTATCAGATTTTCTGTTTAGTAGCACTTTCACTACAATGATCAAATAAATTTGACATTGAATTTGGATGGTGTCTATGCCAGTGGAATCAAAACAAAAGCCACTGAAAGCATTGGTCTGTTTCATTGGCCTGTCTCATTTACTAGCCAAGGGTTGGGGCCTAAATTCTTTGGCCTAGTATTTCTCAGTCTTTGCTATTTGGACACTTTGTATGCAGCACAGAGCAAGCTGAAGAACCCAAATCTATCAGTCATTTCTGATTCCATCGTGGTTCTCCCCCTTTCCTTCCCCTTCCCCTCCCACAAAGGAAGCTCATGCGTGCATGGATTTAAAACACGGCAGACAAACCAGTGTTCTTCATATTCAATATCCAAATTGGTTTCATTCTTATTAAAGTATTGACTCTATTTGAAAGTATGGAGAAATATCCTCTTGATTGACTATGACTGAATCTACATGTATCCTTAGCATCTTTTCTAGATATGATCAGACAAAATGCAGAAGGGAGAAGACATATTGAATGAAGCAGTTGGAAGGGTTTGCCACATGTAAGTACACTGGTGACCTGAGGGTATAATTAAGTGTTGTGTAGAGAAAAGTGCTGGACAGTTTTCTCTATGTGACTGTGAGCGAGCTGCTAAACCTATCTGGACGCCCATTTCCTTGTCTATGAAATAAGGGAATTGGGCTAGGTGAATTTAGAAGTCTATCTCAGCTGTAACATAAGTCTATAAAAAGCAAGTTTTCCATTTATTAGGGGTCGGTGTTGATAATCAGTTTGTGTCATTAAGACGAAAGCTTGAGCTTTTTCCTTTAGCCTGCATCTATACTCCCAGAAGAAATGGCACAACTGAAATCAACATTTAGGTAGCAGAGACCCCAAGCCTTTAGTCAAAGACATTGAACCTTTGGAGTGCTATCAGGATGATGGTAGAAGTGGATTTGGTTGTTTGGAGTAGAAGAAAACTACTTCAGTCTTTTAGTCACCTTTGCATATAATGGTTTGGCCATGACTTTGGGGTGTTTTTTTTAGCCCGAGTAATCTGGACAGTTGCCTTAACCCCACTTCATTTTGGCTCTGTAGATACAACTTAACCTTTGTAATTGCGATATATTTGCTAAGTTTTAAATAAAATACAAGAAAAATTTTTTGGGTAGAAATCATCAGAAACCAAGTGCACTGAACTCTAATATTTTTCTGTAAAGGTTTATGATTTTATTCTACTTCTACTGCCACTGATTGCATAGGTAGGTTTGTTTCCTTTTATACAACTAGAAAATAATGTCTCTTTCATCAGTTTTCCATATACCTTGGTTCTTGATTGTCCATCCTCACAAAGGGGGTTAGCATGAGTGTAGATCATAGAAATTTATGGGTGATCCAGTCACCTTTCAGAGACAGAGCAGGGTTGTGGTCTCAATCTGTTTGAAAAGAGTGTTAACTGGGTCACAAGAAAAAGTTTCTGATACAAATAGATGCCAAGAGTATAAATGATGTGAGTAGCACATGGGCACTGGTACATGAGGCACCAGTACATGGAAAATCCGTGTTTGACTGTAATGTTATAGTAGTTAGATAAGCAAATAATGCACTTACCAAGTACCACAGACACAGTTAAACCAGAATGAAACAGCAGAAGAAATGTTTGATTGCATGCTATTTTAATGACACACATTTATCTTCATCTGTTTTAAAGTGGAAATCCATTTGCCTATAAAATACCTGTAAACAACTTTTCAAAAAAAAAATAAATGATTATTTCTTTGTGACAATTCACGGTATTTATGTCTGATGTTTGGGATGTGGAAAATTTATTTGCAGGATCCTGATCCTAACCGGAAACAGATGGCTCACTTAAATTGGGTAATTTGAGGAGAGTTTAATAAAGGGACTATTTACAAAGGTGTGGGCAGAGTATGGGGAAACCACCAGGGAGAATGAGGTGCCCTGGGGCTAGCGAATGGATAAGTGGAAAGCACAGTAACAGAATCTGGAGAGAGAGAGCTGTGGAAAGACTGCCTTTTAGGAGGTGTGGCCTCCAGTGGAGGGACTCCCACAGCCCTGGTGACCCCACAGTGAGGAGGCTGGGCACATTATACTGAACGGAAGAAAGAGCCTTTTCAACAAATGGTATTGAAGTAATTGGACATCTGTAGGCAAGAGAACAAATCTCACACTTCACATAAACATTAATTCAAATGGATTATGGATTTAAACATCAAATGTAGGGGCGCCTGGGTGGCTCAGTCGGTTGGGCGTCCGACTTCAGCTCAGGTCACGATCTCGCGGTCCGTGAGTTTGAGCCCCGCGTCGGGCTCTGGGCTGACAGCTCAGAGCCTGGAGCCTGTTTCGGATTCTGTGTCTCCTTCTCTCTCTGCCCCTCCCCTGTTCATGCTCTGTCTCTCTCTGTCTCAAAAATAAATAAACGTTAAAAAAAATTAAAAAAAAAAAACATCAAATGTAAAACTATGAGACTTTTAGGAAAGAAAAGCACAGGAGAAAATCTTTAGGATATAGGGCCAGGCAAAGAGTTTTTAGACTTGATATGATCCATTAAAGGAAAAATGAGTACATTGTATTTTATCAAAATAATAAATTTTTATTCTGTGAAAGACTCTGTAAAGAAGATAAAGGGCAAACTATAGACTGGGGAAAAATATTTGCAAACCACTTATCCGACAGAGGGCTAGTATCTAGAATGTATTAAAAAAAAAAAAGCCCTCAAAACTCAACAGTAAAAACATCTCATTGGAAAGTGGACAAAAAACGCAAACAGACAATTCACTGAAGATACACAGATGGCAAGCAAGCACATGAAATGTGTTCAAAATCATTAGCCAGTCAGGTCAAAATCATTAGCTCACGGTGCGTGAGATCAAGTTCTGTGTCAGGCTCTGCACTGACAGCACAGAGGAGCTTGTTTGGGATTTTGTCTCCCTTTCTCTCTTCCCCTTGCGTGTGCACACACACACACATACACGCTCTCTCTCAAATAGGTAAACTTTAAAAAAAATTGGGGCACCTGGGTGGCTCAGTTGCTTGAGCGTCCGACTTCAGCTTGGGTCATGATCTCATGGTTCATGAGTTTGAGCCCCACTTCGAGCTCTGTGCTGACAGCTGGGAGCCTGGAGCCTGCTTCAGATTCTGTCTCCCTCTCACTGCCCCTCCCCCATTCACGCTGTCTCTCTGTCTCTCAAGAATAAATAATAAAACATTAAAAAAAATCATTAGCCAGTAAGGAAATGCAAATTAAAATCACAATTAGATATTACTATACACGTATCTGAATGGATAAATGAAAAATGTTGACAATACCAAATGCTGGCTCAATGAAGAGGAAGTCGGTCACACATCCATTCCTGGTGAAAATGTAAAATAGTACAGCCACTCTGGAAAGCAGTTTGGTAGTTTATTTAAGAAACTAAACATGCAGCTAACATTCAACCCAGTAATTCTGCTGGGCTTAGATCACAGAGAAAAATGAAAACTTACGTTTATACAAAAACTGGGACAGAAATTTTTAGAGTAGCTTTGTTTGTAATGACCTAAAACTGGCAACATCCCAGATGTTCCTTCAATGGGTGAATGGATAAACAAACTGTAGTACAGGCATACCATGAAACACTAGTCAGCAATGAAAAGGAATAACCTGCTGATGCATACAACTGGGCTGAATCTCCAGAGGATTATGCAGAGCAAAAAAAGCTGATCCCAAAATGTTACATACTATAGTCCTTACTTTAGGTAAGGACTGTATTCATGTAACCTTCTTGAAATGATAAAATTATGGAAATGAAGAATAGATTAGGTATTAAGGAGGGAGCAAGTGTGGGGAGGAAAGTGGGTACGGTTATAAAAGGGCAACATGAGGAATCCTTGTGTGATGTAATTGTTTTTTGATTTTTGACTGTATCAGTGTGGATATCGTGGTTGTGATAATGTATTATAGTTTTGAAAAAGATGTTATTATTGGTGCAAAGTGGATAAAGCTTAAAGATCTCCCTGTATTGTTTCTCACAACTGCATGTGAATGTGCAATTTTTCCAAAACAAAAAGTTTAATTTAAAAAAGGTTTGGGGGTAAAACTACTTTCATGTTGGCACTTTCGCTGAATGTGGTGGTAGGATCATCTTGGTTCTCTTAGGTCCTGTCATGTCAGGACTAGGAGGGGTCATCAGGATGACCTGCATGAAGCCACCTTCATGAAGGGCCTCAAACATGTTTGATATCACCTCTGGAGATACGCTGACAAGATCAAAGGATGGCAAACACAGATGTCATGCCAGACATTGCCAGCTCTGCCCAGCTCTGCCCAGCCCCTCTCAGATTCCTGGAATCGTTTCTGCATGCCCCACTGCCGGCCTCTGTGTGTTTTGCTAACTGCCTGCAGAGTGACTGACTTCTGTTTCTGGGCACAGCCTCAGGTAAGGGGAGCTGCTTTGAGTCACCAGCCAGAAGTGCCTGTGAGTTTCCTTCTCCTCTTCCTTGCCACCATCACTAGTGCAAGAGTGGGAAAGCCTGCCTCTCTTGTCCCATGCTGATTAAACTCCAGAGCTCCCTGTGGGGTCTGACTGGCCGGCACATCTCCTGAAAGCACGTGCCTACTTGGCTTTTCCCTTTTCCTGTCCTGCTTCCTCATTCCCTAACAACTTTCTCTGGGAAGCCCTTCCTTAATAAATCCTATCTATGCACTCAAATTTCCATCCCAAGTTTCACTTTTGAGAACCTAACCGAAGGCAGAAGAACATCAAATAACTTTAACCATGTGTCCCATTACTGGACTAAGTGTTCAAATACATGAACATTTTAAAGAAATCCTGTAATTTTCAGGGTGCCTGGGGCTCAGTGGGTTAAGCGTCAGACTTTGGTTCAGGTCATGATCTCAGTTTGTGAGTTAGAGCCCTATGTCGGGCTCTGTGCTGACAGCTCAGAGCCTAGAGCCTGCTTCAGATTCTGTGTCTCCCTCTTTCTCTGTCCCACCCCCACCTGCTCTCTCTCTCTCTCTCTCTCTCTCTCTCATAAATGAATACACATTAAAAAAATAAAAAATAAATCTTATTTTCTTATGGTAGCATCACATCGTATCTCATTAACCTGCTTTGAACGTGTTATGTAAGCATTTCAAATACACACCAATCTTATGATCTCGTTTCGGTACTTCTTTCTTTCCTTTTCAACCTACTGTTTCAAGTAACAGAAGCAATATGGCATCTGGGAGGGTCCGCATTTCACATTCAAATATAATTTTTGCAGCCTTGGATCTTTATCAAATGGTCGTCATCACTTCTTCTGATAGGTTTTCTGATTCAAAACCTTGGTGTGAATCCTAAACATTAAGTTCAGGCAATTGGCTCTCACACTTTTGACCAAAGACCACGGAAGGGGCGAAAGACCTATTACCCCACATAACTTTCATCCCTCAACCCCCCTTTTTATTTGTTTGTTTGTTTATTTGTTTGTTTAGGTAGTGGAAAAATAACTCAATGACAAGAAAGAACTGAAGAGGAATGATAGGAATTGCTTATTTACTTTTAAGGGAGAAATACCATTCATATGATTTTATATTCCAAAATACTTCCCTATGAACTTTTCAAAAAATGAGTAATTTTATCACTTTCCTTGATAGTGTGTTGTCAGTTATTTAAACAGAACAAATTTATACCTAACACATTTCCAGAGAGTATAAGCAAACTTCAGAGGAATTACAAATTGATGACTTTGCTAATAGATGACTAATGACAAAAATGGAACCTGAACTTGGATATTAAAGTCATTATAGGAAAAGTGGAAATTCATGTATTAAAATAGTTCCACAGTACACACAGTTGAGTTAACCAAACAGCTTACAACAAATTTAACTGATAATAAGCCAAGCAAAGATAGTTCATAATTAAGATGTGGGAATAATAACCCTTAAAACCCACAATTGCCTGGGAATGACCCTAATATTTATGCCCTTCTCCCAAAAGTATTTCAGTTATCTTCAACTATGCACAAGCAGGAGTTTTATAATGCTGCACATAGAAGTGATGAGAACCGTTCTTGGTGAGCTTAAATAATGTGATACTTGTAACAAATTCTAAGCATTAATAACCCCTCATTACCTTACTTGGTATATTCCTAGTAGGTAAAGTTTAGTTGTATATAAAAATAAAAGCCTATAAAATTGCAAGTTATCTTCCCATGAGAACTGAAGAAACTGTTGTGGTTTGTATCATTTAATGAACCGTCTGGAATATCCTTGAGGTCCAGCAGTGGGCCGTGGATCATACTTGGAGAATCACTGGTTTAGACTTTTCAGATACGATCTATTGTCACAGATGCATCTTAGTCATAAATGTTTGGTTCCAAGGAATGAAAACTCACGTGCATTAACTTCCTGGGGCTCCTGCTACAAAGTACCACAAACGAAGTGGCTTAAAACAAGAAAATTTATTCTCTCACAGTACTGGAGACTAAAAGTCTGAAATCAAGGTGTTGGCAGGACCATGTTCCTTCTGAAGGTTCTGGAGAAGAATCCCTTGCCAGCTTCTGGTTGCCCTGGGTGTTTTCCCTGGGTTGTGGCAACATAACTCTTATTTCTGCCTTCATCTTTACATGGCTGTCTTCTCCTTGTGTGTCTTTCTGTGTCTTTACCTCTTCTTGTTTCTTTTTTTTTTTTTTGAGGAAATTACACATTTTAACAGTGAACTCTGTACTACAGTAACATATATATATATATTTGTGTATATATATATATATATATATTTGCATGTGTATTCAATTGACACACAATATTACATTAGTTTCAGATTCCTTTTCTCTTCTTTTAAGGACATCAGTCTTAGATTTAGGGCCTATCCTTATCAATATTAACTAATTACATTTGCAAAGATCCTATTTCCAAATAAGGTCACATTCTGAGTTCTGGGTGGACACGAAATTTGGGGGGACACTATTCAACCCCTAAATGACCCAAGTCAGCTCAAGTCAAAAAGTGTTTTAAGGTTCAGGTTATCACAGAACCCAAGGAAAAACTTAACTGTTAGACTTTACAATGTGTTAGAACCAGACAGATCTATGGCTTTGAGTGACAGAAGTTCATGATCTTCAGTCTAGACTCCACAATATACATATACTTCCATAAATGGAAGTGGTATATTTCCCATAAAATACAGACAACTGTAATAAAAGTCTGCTTCTCTTCTGTATGGTTACCACATGCCTGACTCAGTTTCATTACGTCTTATTTCAGTTACCTGGGAAGGGAATATGAGTGGCCCATCTTGGGTCTGGTGCTTACCTTTGAACAAATCAGGTATGGCCAGGTCTTGGAGTGGTGGGGAAGTGATGGTACTAAAGTTACGGCGACCTTGGACCAGAGTAGATTCGGTGATTAGGGGTTAATTAGGGCAGGCATTTTGATCCATGTGTCAGTATTAAATGATCCCCTAGAATAGTGTTTGGTGCAAAGTGGATGCTCAAAAAATACTGAATGTATTACAAATAATGTTCTGATCTCCCTCAGTTAAATAACATTCAGTTAAATAGCATTTCTACATTTTAGATGCAATATCATTTCATCGTTTTTTACAATCTTGCAGAGTAGATATTATTCCTATTTTTAAATAAGAACTTTGAGGCTCAGGGGTTAAATAAATTGTGGATAAAAACTAGTGGGTGAGAGAGCTGGAACTTAAACTTCGATCATTTTTAAGTTCAGTGTTCTTTTAAGGATAGCACTGTTTATTTCATAATGGCTTTGCTTTGACCTGATAGCTTTGGCACCAAAGAGAAGATTGGAAGAAAGAGGAATGATGGTTTAGCTCCACCTTTATATATGTTCTGAATGGGAAGGACCACATCTCATCAGCAACATGACATTTCTCCTAGAAACATAAACAGGTCTGGTAGAGGTAGCGTCCCTCCCAGCTCACAGGTGTGTCTGTTTAAAAAATGCAAGATAGGGGCGCTTGGGTGGCTCAGTCGGTTAAGCGGCCGACTTCGGCTCAGGTCACGATCTCACACTCCGTGAGTTCGAGCCCCGCGTCGGGCTCTGTGCTGACCACTCAGAGCCTGGAGCCTGTTTCAGATTCCGTGTCTCCCTCTCTCTGACCCTCCCCCGTTCATGCTCTGTCTCTCTCTGTCTCAAAAATAAATAAACGTTAAAAAATGCAAGATAAATATTGACCCAACATTCCAGAAATAATATCTTGTCTAGCACTCAAGGTCTTTGGCAGTTTTTCTCTCTTTCCCCACATTTATTTTATTGCCCCATAATGATTTTGTCTGGTTGTGTTTCTCTGGACATGTCAACTTCGTTCCTTGTTTACACCTTACCTTACATTTATAGCATGGCTTTCCTATTTCTTCAGGCATCAAGCTCTTCTATTGGCTGCTCCTTTTCAGTGTACTTCTTCACTCATACCTCTAAATATAAGAATCCTTTACTCTTGGTGGTCTGGTTTCACCTTACAATCACTCATGCTAACAACCTTCCTGTTGACTCTCTTTTCCTCTTCTTCCAAGAACTTGGTCAGATAAATCCTTTCTTAAATGCTCATTTTTTTCCCCAGAATCATCACCCATTCTTATATTGCATGTAGTAAACTATTTGTGTGTGTGTGTGTTGTGTGTGTGTGTTTGTGTGTGAGAGAGAGAGAGAGAGAGGGAGAGAGAGATTTGCCTTCTTATGTAAGCATCTTGCACTGCTAACGAGTATGATTATCTGGAGGGTAAGGGTCCTGCCTCACACTTTATATTCAAGCATTGAGGCCAGGAACTACACAAGATAGGCAGTCAAGAAAATTTCATTGATTATACCTATAAAACTCTACCCAAATCCATTTTTAGAGGCAAGAGACTCTGATTTATTCTTTACTTTGCATCTTTTGTGACATACGTACTTAAATCTCACATTTAATATAATATTAAATACAAATAGCTCTGGATTTGGAGATAAAGGATATGTATTCAAATTCTTCCTCTCATATTAGCTGTGTAGCTTTGGACAAGTCACTTATTTATTTATTTATTTATTTAGTCATTTTTTTACCTGTCCTAGCCCCTCACAGGTTTGTTGTGAGGAACACATGAGCTACTGTCTGTGAAAGAACTTACCAAATTCTAAAGCACTGTGTAAGGGATTATAAACATTGTCTCCTCATGTGCTTTGCCCTCCCCCCCTTATATATTTTATGTGTTCACCTCTATGTTTGTGGGCAGGGATTACTTAGCATCCTCTTAATCCAAGCCTAGTTCCCACTAACAGATACCTTGGCTCAGGTTTCAACAACTGCCATTTACCTGAATGCCTTTTACTCACATTTTCTGGCACAGAAGCCTTCATTTATTTGTTCGTTCATTTATCTGCTCACTTAACAACTTTGAGTGCCCACCAGGGACTATGAAGCATGTTTGATGTCCAAGGAGCAATGTGAGTACCTCAAGATATTAACATTGAACTGAGTAAATCAGACACACAACTAATTGTAGAAGATAATAAGCACCATAAGATACCTATACTGTAAACAGATGTAAGAGGGGTTGTTTCTGCCAAGGGAGGGAAGTGTGTCGTGAAAGTCTTCAGAGGAGGTGGTGCTCATCTATCTTGAAGACTGAGTAGGTAAGAAAGATAGGGCAATACAGGTGAAAGAGCGTGAGCAAAACAAAAGCACTCTGAGAACGATAGGCAGCTCAGCCAGTAATTTCACTCACGTATTGCTATGGATTGAGTGAGTACCTATTATATGGCATAATCTTAGGTTAGTTGATGGGATTACAGGGGTCAGTGTAGGCATCACTGGGGTGGGAAGAAAACTAGTCAGATTATGAAAAGCCTTAAACAACCATTTTTCTCCATACCATAGCAGAAAGGGTTTTCTCGTATGTATGAGGAAGGTAAAAAGATATGTGAACCCGGTGCTACCAACTCCTCGATAGTCACTGGAACCCTTTAATTTGGAAGGCGGATACAGAACGGGCTTTAGTGCACACTGGACAGCACTGTCTTAAAGGACAGGTTAGCATATATCCAAGTGACGAGAACATTCACACTTGAGGAAATTCAAGTAGTGAACACACACTTGGGAAAATGTGCTAACTCATCAGTAATGAAAGCAATACAAATTCAAACAAGGCAGGACCCAATAAGCAAGAAGACAAAGTAAAATTACATCTAAGCCTGTTTGGGTGATGGGGAAGCAGGCACCTTAGAGAAGGGCAAGTGAAAAAACCTTCAAGGTAGGGGTTCGGCGGGGAAAGTGAGGGATTCTGTGTGCTGCAGCCGAAAACTGAGGTTTGGGAATTGAAAGAGCAGCGTGAGCTGTTGGGGGAACCAGGTGGTGAAGGAAGGGGCAACTGGCCCCGGACAAGTCCAGGTTCTTCCTCTCCATAGGCCTGAGGCCAGGCGCCTGGGCGTTTCTAAGTAACCATAAGCCCGCCCGCTCCATAGTCAATCATTTCGTAATTGGCTCACGAATCCACCAATGGGAGCACAGGAGGAGCTTCCCGCCACCGCTGGCGCCCGCTTTCAAACAGCCATACATTTGCAACTGCAGGTGGACTTCTCAACTAAGCTTGAGAAAGGCGGAGACTTCCGCTTCTGCGCCCCGCCCCGAGCCGGCATGGCCCCGCCCACCAGGGCAGCTTCTAGCAGGCGATTGAAGGACGAGGCTGCTCGTCAATGGCCTCAGCACTTCTGAGTTCGGTTGTGACGAGGAAGGAGCTAGTAGATTAGATCCCGGGTAAGGGGGTTTGTTAGAAGTCGGTCTTTGGCCGGGGCTAGGGTTTCCCCGTGGTGATAGCATCCGTGGCCTCCGGTGAGTTTCGCTTCTCAGCTGGGCTTGGAGCTGGGGTTGGAGGAGGTGCGGTGTCCTCAGGATTCTGGCTGAGGCTTTCCGAGGGCTGACCCGCCCCCTCCTCAAATCCGGTGGTGGTGGACTGTCCGCGGGTTGCGGGACTCAGGCTTTGACTCTGAAGTGTCATCGAGATCCCAAGTTCCTACTAATAAGTGGCGTGTGGGAAGCCCTCCTCGCGTCCTCCAGGCTGTTGGGGTAACCCCGAGACCCTATCCTGGGGACCCCTGCTGTGTCATCCTGGCGTCGCGCCTGGCTCACAGTGGGTGCCCTGTACACGTGTGTTGACCGAGTGCACGTGACGCTGGCAGCCAAAGCCAGCCAAAGCCTGCAGCTCCAAGGCGCGCCCTGTGCAGGCATTCTGCAGCTTCACTCTCGCAGTACCTAGTTATTGTGCTGTAATTGACACTAAACGGAGTTCCTTGGTAAGGCCACTGATTTCTTGCGTCGTTCAGCCTGTTGGGTGCACTTGCTGCAATCTTCAGGCGCCCTGAATCGACTTGTCCAAGCTTCTGTCATTAGCACTGATCGCAGATTATTGCCATCATTTGTGTAAATGTCTATTCTCTTTTCCTCCACCAGGTCATGTTAAATTTTGTAATCTTGAACGGGGCTTGGCAAATAATTGTTGAATAAATGACTAGGCCTCTTAAGCCTGGCTTGGCAAGTCTAAAACAGGCTAGCGTGCTCTGGCTATGTTCATTCTTGAAAGGAAGCTAGCATCTAAGCAAGTAAGTAGAATTTCCTAGGGCATTTATAAATTCCCTTTGTGCCAGTTAACCTTTCCTATCTTATAGTCAGGAACTTAAGTCCGGTTTAAGCTGAATTTCACCATATCCTTCAATGAATGGCAATTTATATACACTTGTTAGATATGTAAATGCACTCAACTAAGTGAGAGGCTGAAATTGAAGCCATAAGAAAAGTATAAGAAACATATATAGTCTGGAAGTGCAAAAGAGTGACTAATGCCATAGGGGAACAGGAGTGGAAGGATATCTTCATCGGAGAAGAGGTTACATTACTTGAAGTAAGGTTTCCCGCAGGCTGCCCATTTACCTTTCTCAGATGTACTGAATGGTCTTTGCTTAACCTCTTCTGTAGCTGCAGACTCCCGTTCATCGGTGATAACGTTTTAATAATAACGAAACAAATGAATTGATTGGTACATAGTGCTAAGCACCTTATGTTCATAATTAGTACATATTCATAATCTTTGAGGTAGGCACTATTTTTACCCACATTTTATTAATGAAACAATGGAAACCGAGTGCTCAAGTTTGCACAGCTGATAAATAGAAGAGCCAGAATTGAGCCCAGGTTGTCTGCACGAGTGCCCTTATTCTTAACCACTGACAGCGGTATTGTGTTCTTTGTAATCTGAAGTCTTTTCTTTCTGTGAAATTTCTCTCAGCCTTCCTTTCTTCCTAATTTGTGCTTTACACTCTCCTCTATTGTAGAACTTATTACTTTGTATCATTGTAACTGTTAATTTATATCACTGTTTCTCTAAGGGACTGTAAGCTCCCCATGGCTGATATCATATCTTAGATACATCTAGGATATAAACGGGCACACAGTAGGTGTTGAGTAAAATTTTATTGAAATAATGAATCCTATAAGGCCACATGAATGTATCATTCATTCAACAAATATTCGTTGTGTGCCTACTATGTGTAAAACATGGGGGACAAGCATTTTATTCTGCTCTCAGCTTATAGGTTTTTGGATGAGACAAAAACAAGTGCTTTTGGTTTTTAATATTTTGTCCAACTAAACACTCACTGGTTTTCCTTCCCATTGCAAGGAGGGCAAAGAAAACAACCAGGGATGACAAAATGAGTACTGAGATTGAGACCTTCTGATCTGAGTGTTTAAGAAAAAGAAAAATACAGAACATAGTCTCATAGTCTTGTTAATAAGTTCAGAAAGAGTGATCTAGGGGCGCCTGGGTGGCTCAGTCAGTTGAGCGTCCAACTTCAGCTCAGGTCATGATCTCATGGTTTGTGAGTTTGAGCCCCACATGGGGTCTGTGCTGACAGCTCAGAACCTGGAGCCTGCTTCGGATTCTGTGTCTCCCTCTTTCTCTGCTCTTCCCCTGTTCACATTCTGTCTCCCTCTCTCTCAAACATAAACATTAAAAAAAAAAAAAAAAAAAAAAAAAGGTGATCTATCTGGGAATAAAGTATTAGCTAGTTTGCTATTAAAAAACATGCAGTGCACTTATTCTGCATCTTGATTTTTTAATGATCAGTCATTAATATAGAAATAGTTCATTATTTCTGTTAGTAGTATAGTATTGCCAAATTTGTTCAAAAGTATTTTACTAGGGCAAGTGTTGTTTTTCAGTAGATTAATATGGCAGTTTTCAAGATAGTTTTTGCAGTTCATGCTTTTGACCAATCATGAAGATACCTATTTCCTACAAAATAGCCACCACTAGGTGTTAATTTTTTTTTCAATTTAGTGGTTGAAAAATCATTTCATTGTTTAAATGACACTGTGAATTCTACATGAGCTTACACATCTTTTCAAGTTAATCGAGCATTTACATTAAAAAGAATTGTCATGTCAGTTGCCCATTTTAAATTGGGTTGTTTGTCTTTTTTCGGAGAGTTGTATGTTGGGACTTATTCATGTGTTTTGCAAATATTTTTCTTATACATTATTATCTTCTTTATGTTTTCATACATAATATTTGACTTGTATATGATGCCATATAAAAGGTTTTACTTTTTGTGGTTAAGTTTCTGTCAAGTTTTTCCTTATGGCTTTTGGGTATACTGTCTTACTATTTATTTTTTTCTTCTAAAGCAGTCTCTTATTGTTCTGACTATTATAGTATTCAGATATGAGTATTCTCTGATAGAAGTGGTAATTAGTAGTGATTAATCAGTTGAGGAAAAGCATTAGCTTTTATTTAAAATTTTAGTTAAAATACTATTTATTTATTTATCTATCCATCCACAGTAAGATTATCAGATTTCCCTTTATGCCTAAAATCGTTTCTTAAGGTCTTCAATTGTTTGCACTTTTGAGAAGAAAAACTTATTTGTATCTTTTTTCCCCTGTTTAAAGAGATTTTGGTCTTTTCAGATATTTTCAGATTTCTTTAATGACTTGGTTTGGATTAAAAAGCCATTCAGAAAAGATACACTTTGGTCTTTTACATTCTCTTCACCTAAAAATGAAAATACGTTGCAGAATTCACTATTCTGAGAAAAAGTAGCTCTTTATTTAAAATATCTGTATTTAACAATAGGCTGTTGTAAATCTGAATGCTCTTTTTTAATATTCAATGGGAATTGATGGCATGTTAGTGAAGGATTGAAAAAAAAATCTCCTTTCTTTTGTCTAATACAGGAGAAGTTAACCCAAATCCATATTTTGGCTTTAACTGTAAAATATCGGAAGAGGTAGAGAATACTATAAATATCAGAAGTAGGAAAGATTTTTTTTGTAAATGTTTATTTTTGAGAGAGAGAGAGAGAGAGAGAGATTGAGAGAGAGAGACAGGGCACAAGCGGGGGAGGGCAGAGAGAGAGGGAGATGAAGAATGTGAAGCTGGCTCCAGGCTCTGAGCTGTCAACACAGAGCCTGATTTGGGGTTCGAACTCATGAACTGCGAGCGAGATCATGACCTGAGTTGAATTCAGACGCTTAACCGACTGAGCCACCCAGACGACCCAGGAAAGATTATTTCTGCCTGGAGAATTCAGGAAGATTCTTAAGGCCCGACTTAATCTAATTTCTTTTAAGGAACCAGGATTTAAATGGGCTGTTTTCATTATCTGTTGATTCTGTAGACCTGATGTTCACTTGCAATAGTGAAAAACCCTAGAGATGTGAGCTTGTGTGTTTCCCTCACTATTTCAGCTGTATTATAGGCTCTTTACATTCAAATCTCCACCTTACGTAGGTGCACAAGAAGGTTCTTGTAGCTCCTGGGTGGAGACAGGTTTAGATTCCCTAGGCTTATGTATTTTCCCTCTCAGTGAAAAAGTGCACGTGTCTCATCCTCCTTTTAGCTCTGGCGCAAGAACAGAAAGGAGCGGGTCTGGTCTAAGAGGTAGAAGCTGGAAGGGTTTGTGTTGATGTAAGGAGTTTTATTTGATAAGAATCGAAAGGAATGGGCTGGTTGTAGGGACCAGAGAGGGAGGGATAAAAAAGGTGGACTGCAAGTTAGAGTTTGGACAAGAAGCATAATTCAGTCCTTGAAAAGCAAAAACTCGATGTAGGGGCATTTTCAGCATTAAAATTCATATCTGTGTTAGTCTGTAATGCCATGTTTCATCTATTCTAAAGTGCAGATTTTCTTTTCAGATTTTAATATCTACAGAGTCAGGCTGCAGTTTAAAATTAATGAGGTGTCATAATTTAATTGGCCATCTATTTTTCTTAGTGGTATAAATGGACCTGTGTGCTACCATCAAAGGTGCATCAGGTTTGATGAAGTGGAACATCTTTTGCTTCTAGAGCTATTGGCTTACATAAAGGTTTGTGATCATAGTTCTCAGCTGTTAACATGAGGGAGCCGCGTTCTTTGTGGTCAAATGTATTTGGATTCCTGGGCCTCTGCTTCTTATTTCACTTCCAACTTAATGACATTTTAGAGCCCGAAAAAGTGCGGTGAATGAGTTGTGGCGCAGGCTCACCTCAAAGTGCATTTCCCTGGCATGCGGAAGAGTGCAGTGAATGGCAGACAGAATTAGGTGGGTAGTTGATGACGCCCACCTACCTCCTCATCAGGGTCTTTTGGAGCTTTGAAATTCTGCATCGTTTCTGTGTCGTGTCGATCCCTCAGTATAATTCCAGTCATTGGCAGGCTTCTGACTGCGCGTACTTGAAAACCCACCTCCTGCTGCTCCTTCTGCCACAGCAGAGACTGTTCTCTAGAGAACTCATGCTGTTGCTTTTGGAACAGGCACTCTACAGTGGTACAGCTTCACAGTCTTCACTTCCGTTTTTCCTGACTCGTTTTTGCTAGAACCCGATTTTACCAAGCTAAAGAGCGGCACGTTTAACGCTTATATTCTGGGTGTGTGCTATATGGAGTTTCCCAGGTTGCAGATGGTTTTTGGGGCCAGCTGTTAGCTCAGAATTTAGTGGCTCTCTTTTTGTTAAAACATGACCTTTGGATTCATGATAGAGGACAAAACAAATTGTGGAGGATACTACCTTTGCCATATTTAATAAATCAAATTAGTCACTCTGGGCACATTCTTAAAATTTTTGTTTTGGCATATTTCTAGTTAATTATTTTGTGTGTGTGTGTGTGTGTGTGTGAACAAAAATCTTGCTGTCTTAGGTTATACTTTCCAGGCCACAAGTAATGTCTAGTCACAGGTTTATTAGCTTTTTGCACTTTGTTCTTTTCTATGAATTACTGCCATACAGCTCTTTCTGTGAGTCACAATTAATCTGTAAGCTTAGTCTTTATATTTGGTATACTAACCATTTGCCACGTGTGAGTTACATCCAACTTTTCCCTGGCCGCTGTCGTCTTTTGTGTGTGTGGCATCTCTTGGGTAGTTTGGCCTAGAAGATTTTTATGGGGTGTGTAGAAACCAAGCATCTGTCTCTTTCTACAGGAAGACCATGTCACTGGATTTTGGCAGTGTGGCACTGCAGACGCAAAATGAAGAAGAAGAAGAATATGACAAAGAAGACTATGAAAGGGAGAAAGAGGTAAGTTACTCAGAAAAACGACTAACCCAGTCTTCAACGGTTTTCTTTCCTGACCAAAATTATATCATCTTGTATCATGTTGAAGGAATATATGATTTTTTTTTTTTTTTGGTCACCCCCTAAAAACCTGATGAGTATTTGAGCTTATAAAAGGTGGTTGAGTGGAATGCTTCCTTTTCTGAGATAAGACTAAAACACAGTAAATGGTTAGATTCTTGAAGATCTTTTCATTTAGGAGGTACTGGTTGGCTTTGGAGGCAGACGCCTAGTTTCTAGTTGCTTGGAATAGTGCCTCGAACAAGTCCAGCCAGGTTCTTTGCTTCAAGTAAGTAGCTTATATCCTCGTGCAGGCAGACCATAAACAAGTGAATTAAGTAATTCGAGTGAGTGATAATTTAGCACCGATAAGTGATAGGTAAACAAAATAGAGTGATATTAAAGCAACTGGTAGGGCACTGATGAGGGAAGGTCTTTTGGAGGAGGAAATGCCTGAGCTGAGACTTGAGTCGTGAGGAGCAGCCATGCAGAAGCCTGAGGAAGAGTATTCTAGGCCAAGACACCCACAGAGCATGAAGCCCTATATCTCTGCAGAACAGCCAGAAGGCTGTGGTATGGGGATTGTGGGACCGAGGGGTGAGGGTGCAGATAGGGTGAAGAGGTGAGCTAGGGCCAACTCATTGTATGTCATGGTAAGATGTTTGTATTTTATTCTAGGAGCAGTGGGAAGTCAGTGGAGGATTTTAAGCAGGGAAATGGTATCTGATCATATTGTTTAATGATCTTACTGTATGCTGCGTGGTGAATAGACCCAAGGAGAAAGGGAGTAAAAGGAGGAGACTATATTTTATGTCCATATATAAGAGTTGAACAGAATTCCTGGCACATGGTAATGTTCAGGAAAAGGTGGCAATAGTAGTAATAGCAATTGGTGAAAGTCAATTTGATAGGATTGTTTTTAGTTTGACTCAAATTTCTTGATTGACGATGATGATAGGCTCTTTTTGTATTGAGACTATGCTTGATATGATCCATTTTCTAATATATAAAACAATCCTTTTGAATCATTACTGTGAACCGTTAGTATTAACAGGAAGCAGAGAATAGGGTCAGTTGCCCATGTAGCTGGCAGTAAGTAGGGTTAGGATAGAGATAGAAAACTAGCAGCTCGGTGGATTTTTGTCCCTAGACGATTTGTATTGTTTGGCTGCACAGTGTTTTTCAAAGTTCAATCTATGTTTAAAGATTGGAATATTTCATGTAACAACCCAGAGTTTCTGGCTTGTCTTGAAACGTCCTAAGCCCCGGCCACATGTGGCCTGTGTCTGCACATGGCAGCAGGCAGGCTGGATCTGAGCAGTGGCTGTCCCTTCCCAGCTGGCCACAATCCTCTCGCACCAGCGTGGGCTTATGCACTTGCAGGCTTCGCTCCTGTCAATTCTGTGCCAGGTCACGGAGGGCATTGGAGTCCGTGACCCTGGCCGGGGTTTCCGGATTTTGACAGGGTCCTTCCACAGCAGTTGTGGGGGTGAGGGTTTTCTGTTACTTTGTGAACTCACAGCATGAGGTTTTCATGACCCTGATGGCTTTGGATAGTTTGCTGGAATTTAGCTACTGGGATTCTTGAGGGGATCAGTTTAAGTAATTATTATAGTAGACTTTAAAGAAGAAGAAAAAATAATCTGACAGGTGAGTTTTCATTGGAAAAGATATTAGAGAGATGGTTAGGGTATTAGAGGGAACTAATTAGAGATGTATTGTGTGGTGACAGTTTTAAAGGGGACGTTAGTTACAGAGGAAATAGATTCTAAGTATATAGAAAATAGACATAGGGATCATTTCTTGATAGGTTATACCCTGGGATAGGGAATTTCCAGAAAAAAAGGAGCTCCTAAGAAGTGAAGTACCTAAGAATGAGTGTTTCTAGCAGAGTGGAAGAAAATACATAGCCAACTTGACTGTAACATGATGAATATGTTTCGTGTTAGTAAACAGTGTTTTTGCCTTTTTTTCTTTAATTGTGGCAAGGGGAGAAGTGAGATCACAGGCTGTAGGGTTTCAGATTCACCAACAAAATTCAGGGTTATTGATAAAAACTCAGCTCATGTGTATGTCATCACTGCAAGTTAAAATGGTAAATTGGCTGATTGAACCTAAGTTTGTTTGCATATCCAGAGTCCATTCCAACCTCCTTAGTCTGTCTGACCCTATCGTAGCAGAACTTTTCACAGCCTTGCGAGGTTTAAAGAAAAGAGTGGTCTTTTCCTGCTCCCTGGTTGATAGCTTTGGGATTGATAGCTGGGTTATAAGCGTTAGTAGTTGGCTAATGCATATTGCTTTCTCTACTTAGTGAATCGCTTGGTATTCGATTCGCTTATGTAGGAGAAGTGTCTGCATCCCTGAGGATGTAGGGCCAAGCAGGCTATATTGGACTTATAGTCTTCTCTGCTCAGGATTTGTGAGATCCTCTTTGTAAATGGTAGAATAATCCTGATTTTGACCTTTTGGTGTGAATGATGAGTTCCTGAGTTTAATTTTGGTCCTTTGGGATCAGTTGGGATTTTGTCCACACTTACCTATAAATCTGTGAATAAGTCATAGTCAAGTTCCATCTTCCATGCCGTCCAAATAGCAGCTCTACAATTATGATCTTGCCTTTTTCATTTCTGTTCCCTCCATTGGTTTGCATTGAAGAGCAAGGGGAGGAGGTCCATTTAATCTTCAAAAAAGGAAAGTATTTAGTAAGTGACTCAGTAGTCAGAGGACGTTTAGACCAGTAGAACCTCAAACCACAGAGGTCTAAATATGTGATTAGACCCATATTTTTAAAAAATCTCCAGGAGTTTCACAGAAAAGTAAGGCACTATAATCATTTCTAAATTACTTCAGTTCCTAATGGTATAATGGTAAAAGTTTGGGTACTGTGGGCCAAGGCATAGCAGAGAAGAAGTGCATAACCTGTAGCCTCATCCAGTCTTTCACCCAAAGCTCCATCTTCTACAGAGTAAACAGAGAAGATTACGGTGCAGCTGAGTGAGGGTGATGATACCAGGGAGATATGCTGTCATGTTAATTAATATTCATATCACTGATATTTCTTACAACTTGTTGGATCACATTACTTTCTTGTTGTACCATTTGAGAATTATGGATGTACTTGTCCCCCTTGCTACTTAAGTGGACCTCATCCAAAGTATTCTAGGCAAACTTTTACTTGTAAAGCTGGAAAAGTGGAATTCAAAAGTTCTTCTGTTAACTCATTCATAATTGTAGCAATGTGATTTTTCAAAATACTTGTCACTTAAGTCAGTGTGCTTTGTGATTTCATCATGGGTTATTATAGAGTTGTTATTGTTGTGATAGGAGTGGTTACAAGCTCCAGAGTTACTGGTAACCCTACAGTTTAAGGTAGATTGTCACTTGGGATCTCACAGGTTGCTGGAATACATGTGAACTTGTAGTATTACCGGAAACAGCTCTGTGATTATTGCTTTGTTCTCCATATATGAGTATGTATTTTGGAGCTGGTGGTTTGGGGAAGAAGTACTAGTAATCTGTGCTATCAAGATAATACTTGCTGATGATAGTTCATTTAGTAATGTTAGATTTGAAGCCTGGAAAATGATCTTGAGTAGAAATGTAGGTGCTTTAAGAAGCAGATGGCAGAGAGAAGCTTGCACCTGGCCATGCTGATTTGAGTCCATTTGGTTTTTATGTCAGTGCTTCTCTAATAGAATAATAAAGCTCATTTGAGCTTTTTGAAATCCTGTGTTTTAAAGAGGTAGGGTTTCCACTGCAAAGCCTTTCTTCTACTTTCTAACTGCCTTGTTTGATGTAATTATAGGAACAGTTTGACATTTTGTCCCCACTAGAGGGGGTTGTGAAGCCAGTATTTGTTTACATTTTATATTATTTGACGTATTTAGTGGAATTTTCTTGTCATCACCTGAGAAAATCAAAGAAACAAATGGTTCAGTATTCATATGGTAGATATCTTTCTTTAGCAGTTTCTTATACTTTATCTGGATTATGCCTTTGAATGTTTCTTATATAGGTATTTTTCAGGGACTGTCACAGTGGAAACAAAAACCTAAGTCTGGCTGAGTGTGGTTTGATCATATACAAATAGGTAGACATAAGTGTCTTCCAGTGACCAACAAAATGTCACGTAGAAGAAAATTGGAGTGGGAATGGGGAGATTCAGGTTCTGGTGTGGGCTCTGGGACCGTAACTCTTTTCCTGGGCATGCCCCTTACCTTCTCCGGGTCTTGCTTTGCTCCCCTTTAGAAGGAGAGATGTGGGTTGGGAGGAGCTCCAGTGTTCCTTCCAGGCCTGGAGTTTTGTGTCATCTGTAGGGCAGCCAATATTTGTTGAGCAAATGCTGCCATATTTCTTTTTCAGATATGTGGCGATCTAGACACAGTCTTTCCCACTAACATAAAATTTATTTAATTAATGGAATGGATTTAAAAAAAAAATTCTGCCTGTAGTATAAATCATAAACTAAAACTCTGGCTGCCACGTTATTTGGCCCTTCATCATTCTCACATTGGGCCATTTCAAGGGTGCTTTTAACTTGGCTCTTAGGTTAAAATGAAGATTCTGCTTAGTGTGTATCCATGAAAGCGTTCTGTAAGAATTCACATTTTAACATATCAGAATCTTTTCAGTGTGTTTGTGAGGTAACCTGTTCAAAAGGCATATGAGTGTTGGCTGTTCCATTTGTTGCTTTTCTCCTGGGAAAAGATGTGAAGATGTGTGGCAAGTAATTCATGCTTTCATGAATGTTGAAGATTACAGTCTCTGAAGACAGTCTGTTTAGTTAGGTTGAAAACCCTAGCAAAAAGTTTACATGTTTTCTGTTTTACATTCCCCCTAAACATAGGCTGTTTGGGTGTTCTGCATGACTTATTGCAAAGTGTTTTGCTGCTCAAGTTCTTTGAGTAAAATGCCCTCAGGTTTTTCTTTCTTTTTAGGAAAGAAAGCTGTGAAGTAGCAAAGAGAGAGGAGTTTATGGAATGGCTTAGAATGCATTTCGGTAGAGGCCTTAGCAATGGCAAATTATCTTTTTTCTATGGGAAGGTATCTTTTTAATGATTAAACTCAGTTGACACACAATAATATCCCACTGAAAAGATTACATTTGCAACCCAAAAGCAATCTGTTGAATTTGAAAGTAATGAGTGGAATTAAATGTTGTAATTTATAGAGTGTTCTCTTTGCCCTTGAATCTGTATTTGGTAGCTAGGTGGGTTCTTTAATGAGGAAAATTTATAGTTTATAAAATTCTCTACTTGGTATCATGCTAAGTTGATCTGGTAATTCTGTGTTTTATGGCGAAATTCAATGACCGAAAGCAAAATCTATTTGACAGTGTATATGAGAAGGGCACACTTTGATCCTGGGAATGGAAGCCTTGGGGGTGGGATTTTTGTTCCCGAATGCCCTTATTAGGGGGACTCACCTCATTTAGCTTCTTTCTGTCCTGAAAGTTATGGAAGCCAGGAATATGGCCCAACTATGCCAAAGAACTTCAGGGAAAATTTTTTTGAAGGTGAATGAAACAGTTTCAAAGTGTTAGCATATCTGTAAAATATTTTTTAAGAAACTAAATACTATAGGGATGATTTTGCTAGTTGTTAAGTTCATCTATGGATCCAGAAGCATTTTGATGAACTTTCTACTTATGCTCAGATTAATTTTTCTCCATGGATGCCAGTTGTGTTACTTTTGTGGTGTCACAAAGAACTGCTTAATTATTGTATAGCTTTTTCTATCTTGGTAAGAGGAAAAAATGTACTATTCCGATGTCCCTGTCAAGGTTCCCCTTAATGATAAGACTACGTACTTGAACCTCACTGAAGGTTTACAAGAAAATATTCTTTCTGTACAGGAGTCCTTACTTGATGTAAGTATAAGAGATTTATTTTCTTGGTATTTTTCTCTGGGTAGTATGTGGGGGTAGTCTTTTTCCTTAAAGCAGTGGTACATAATTATAGACAAAACAAGTTTGACTACTTTAAAAGACATCATATATGATTTTTGCTTAGTGAATTTTGTGTCTTTCTCAAATCACTTTGCTACCTTTCACTTGAGGCATGCATGTAGTATACTAATAGGTTGATGTGTTTTGTTTCATTTTTAGTGTTTCTTTTTCTTTATATCTTTGGATCAAGTCTGATATGGCTAATTCTCAAAAAGGTTTTTCAATTATCCAGCATGAGCAGGTGGCCAATAAATCAAGGTCTTGGTTGTTCATATTAATATCGAATAAATTTTGGGACAAAGTTAACTTTTCACTGGAATAGAATAAGAATGTTTTTCTCATGTTTCATTTTTAAAGAACAACATGGGTTGAGAAAATTAAAAAAAAATAATACAGTGAATATTAGAAATATATGTGGGGTGAGGAAATATCCCCCTCCCCTCCTCATATACCCCATTTCCATTCCCAAATTTGACTTCTCCAAAATTCAGTTAACAATTGGAGTATTCGTTTGAGACCTTTCTTAGAATATTTTTATTTAACTTTATATATATGTATTTTATTTCAGAAGGTTTTTGATTATAAATGTAATACTCAGACATGTTTTATAGCTATATTTCATTCCTTCTAAGGACAGAGAAATGGGGAAAAAAACTTGCTATAGACTAAGAAGCATCTTGTTTTGTTTCCTCCAAGGTTTTACAGAGTATTTAATATTTTTAAAACACACTCACATTATGTAATTTTATGGGATTCATTTATGTGCTGTGGAGGACTCAGTCAACTTGTTAATTTAACCAGTGCTTAATTTTAATGAGAAATCATGATGATGATTTCAGTTTGCTTCTATTTAATAATATTTGAATCTTCTGATTGTTATCACTTTTAAGACATTATATTGGAAATTGAAGAAAGACATTTACAGATACTGAAATTCAACAAATTAGACAGTTTCTTCATCTCTTAATCACAGTTTATTTTGAAACTTAAATGAATTTGTTTTTATCTAGTTTTTATAGGCGGGATGCTAAAGGTGTGATTTATCTAGAAAAACATTACAGAGTGAGGTCAAATGCTTTTATGTCAGTTTTGGAGTTATGCTTTTGAGAGTGCTACCTGTGGAAAAGTGGACTTAAAACTCTTGTTTTTATTCAACTGTTTTACAAGAGCTGAAGTATCATGTATCTTTTCATCATTGGAATTAGACACCAGTCTGCTAATTAATCACTCTCCAAGGGGTTTCTGTCACATTATTAGAGCTTTTAAGGGCTTCCGGGCCACCTGCCGCTGCTGCTGGAACTACTGTTTTCACCACCTGGCCCAAGTAGAGCTGGCTCCTCAGGCTCCCATGGGGAATGTGTGATTGTCAAGTCCCCACCTTCTGATTACTGGTCAAACAGGATTCTGAGACTCAAGTCTGCCCTGTGGTAACATAATACGGTGATTGTACCATTATCATGACTTCCTGTGTGTCTATAAAGAAGTTTTAAAATTCTGTTGTAATGTATGTGTGTTTTCGTCTAAGACTTCTGTAGGAAAACGTGTAAATCCTTCTAGTGTAAATCCTGATATTACGCATTCCCCTGTTCCCCACATGAAATGATGAACATAATGTGTGTGGAATTTAAAACACTTATTAAATGGAGAAATTAGGAACTTCTTTGTCTTCTAAAGTCAAAATCATGCTTTCCAAGGCAGCTTTGGCTTGAGTTTAAATGTTTAAGTCAGTGTGATGTTGATGCTGGCTCTCCTGTCTTAGTTGCAGCAGCTACTCACTGACCTACCTCACGACATGCTGGATGATGACCTGTCCTCCCCTGAACTCCCCTACTCGGACTGCAGCGAGGACGGCACAGAGGGCGAGTAAGGGCCGGAAATCACTTTCACTCATATATTACAATACCCTAAGACTCTTTCTTTTGATTCTCTGTAGGCAATAATGTACATGATTATAAAATTGTAAACTGATTCTTAGAATTTTAGGTGAAGGTTGGAGGGAAAACATGTTAAAATCTTGGGAGTTCTCTGTGATAGGCTCTAAATCTAAAGTATCGATTTTTCTCAAGACCGCATCGCTCTGAGCAATTGGAGATGAACTGGCATGAGCATCAAGTGCTGCCTAAATCTCAAAGTGGAAATGTAAGTATCTGGTGGATGATGACTTTGGTGAGGGCGGGACTAGATCTTAGTGCCTTTGTTTTACTTTTGTTATCTACTAGGACTATAATGAGATTCGTGATGTATATACTGGAGAGAAAAGTGGCAATGGCTGGGAAGACAATCAAAATAAAGCTGACGACCAGCATCCTGGGTACCATCCTAACGAAGTTGGAGATGAAGGCGGAAGTGGTTACAGTCCTCCAAGTGATTATGAACAGACCGATTTATATCACCTTCCTGAAAACTTTAGGCCATATACCAATGGTCAGAAGCAGGAATTTAATAGCCAACCAACTAATATAATTAAATTTTCAGATCCTCAAAGGAATCATTTCCAGGTATTGTAAGAACTGGACTTTCAGGAATTCATGTGTATGTGTGTACACATTTGCTTGTGTGTGTTTATTTTTAAAATGTATATAAGTGCAATGGTAAGCTTTATTTTAAGTACAAAAAGTCCCGAGAGTGCTTTTATTCAGGCTCATGCTGAATTAGTCATGCTGTTTTCTGTTTACAATCCATTCATGATCTGAAGGTAGAATTTTAAAATAAGAGGCTTTATAGAAACAGTTAAATATTAAAAGTTAGGTTTGCCAAAGAATCACCTCGCTTACTGCTGCTTCTGGCTTCTACCGTGTCACCGTGCTTCAATGAGAAGCTATGTTCAGGTATGTTGATGTAATTTTTAAAGTGGTAAATCTATGTAGGTGACACCATTTAGTTACCTTGATTTTCTAGCTCACTGCCTCTGTAACAGATTTTAGGTTGAACACTTCAAAGCTGATACCTGTTTTGCAATGGTACGGCAGTAGACAGGATGAATCTTAAGGAAAGAAACACTTTTGTTTTTCTTTTTTTTTCTTTTTAGCCCTGGGAGAGTTTAATGAGATAAGACCTTAGGATCTAGGTAGCTGCTTCTTAGTTTTTCTCAGTGACATTGATTTTGCCAGTAGCTTTTCCTCTTTTTGCCAACAGCTATTTTATGTCACCCAATGAGAGGATGACTTTTTGGTCCCTTTTTTTTTTTTTCTTTTTTTTTTTTTTTAATTTTTTTTTTCAACGTTTATTTATTTTTGGGACAGAGAGAGACAGAGCATGAACGGGGGAGGGGCAGAGAGAGAGGGAGACACAGAATCGGAAGCAGGCTCCAGGCTCCGAGCCATCAGCCCAGAGCCCGACGCGGGGCTCGAACTCACGGACCGCGAGATCGTGACCTGGCTGAAGTCGGACGCCCAACCGACTGCGCCACCCAGGCGCCCCTTTTTTGGTCCTTTTAACGTGGTCATTTTCTCTTCTATTTCTATGGAATGTTAATTATTCCACAAGTATTATTGAATATTTATTACATACGAGGTATTGTATCACATGTTCTTGTTATTGAATGTGTACATTTTTATGTTCCCCGGATATTGGCATCATCTAAATCATTCTTAAATATTTCTATATGATCTTACTGGAATTCTTTTTTTTTTTTTTAATTTTGTTTTTTTTTAACGTTTATTTATTTTTGAGACAGAGAGAGACAGAGCATGAACGGGGGAGGGACAGAGAGAGAGAGAGGGAGACACAGAATCGGAAGCAGGCTCCAGGCTCCGAGCCATCAGCTCAGAGCCGGATGCGGGGCTCGAGCTCACGGACCGCGAGATCGTGACCTGAGCTGAAAGTCGGACGCTTAACCGACTGAGCCACCCAGGCGCCCCATCTTACTGGAATTCTTGAGTGTTATTTATGGAATTGGCCCCATTATATTTTCAGAAGTGCAATTAAGATACATAAAATTATATATTGCAGACTTTGAGTTAACATTGTTAAATAACTATAAGTGGTATTTTTAAGCGAAGATGTATGTATAAAGTTTGTAATTGTACCACAATTAAATTTCATGACAAAATTGAAGTGTTTGATTCAGATCATTTTCAAAGAAAAGGCCAAATCATGATTGTCAATTTCATTTATCATCTTATAATAGCAATTTGGTATATCACAAGGCCCCAGTTGTCAAGCCTTGGAACCATATAAAGTGACATATAAACCTTATCAGTCTTCTGCCCAGAATGATGACTCACCAGCCCAGGAGATAGCGGGAAGTGACACATTTGAAGGCCTGCAACAACAGTTTTTAGGAGCTAATGAAAGTATGTATCAAGTTTATATTTATTTCTTAACATAATTGGAGAATTTTTGAAAACTTTGGACATGTTCAAGAATTGTTTTTTTTTTTAAATATGATAATGGAGTTGTGTTTTTTTTTTTTTTTTAAAGTCCCCTTATTTTTAGAGATCCTGAAGTATGTATGAATAAACTGATATGAAGTCTTGGATGTACTTTAAATAATATGTTGTTTGGGGTAATGTTGGGTGGAGATGTAGCTGAAGGAAGGCTGGCCATGAGTTCATAATTGTTGAATCTGGGTGATGGGTCTATGGGATTCATTGCACTCTTCTCTCTACCTTACATATTTGAAACTTACTATAATAAAAGATTAATAGAAGTTCTTCTCAACTGTACGTTTCAGTCATTCTAGTTGGTAAAGACTTTTCATTAGATACATATTTTTCTTATTTTTCTTACTGAAGTCTAATTTAGAAAATGAACTATAGTTTTCTCTTCAATCTAAGATTTTTTATTACCACCCAGAAATGTAATTTAGTAATCAGCCATTATCATCTTTTTTCTTTGAATTTTTTAGAGTTATAGTGTAATAATTAGACAACTCTGATATAAAGTACTTAATTGTTAAGAATTTAAACTGGAGTTATCTCAGGGTTAGTCATGTGGCACTTGCCAAAAAAAGAATTCCTCATATATAGTGCATGTATAAATATGAGAGTGAGAAGTGTGACTAGAGAATGTTGAGGAGATGAAGCCTCCAAAACCAAAAGGCAGAACTTACGCTGCGACTGAAACACCTGAAAGAGTGTTTCATACACTTCGCTTTTATTGTCACACTCTCCGACATGTGAGATAACTTCTAGTTATTATGCATGTGGAAGAGCCAGTGTGATTCTAAGTGTGACAGCAGGTTTTTTGTTTGTTGTACATTCAAGAAGCAGGGGGAAGGTCATTTTGGCTATTCTGGGTTCCCTGGGCTACACCAAGGAAATTGGACTTCATGCCCCACCTTCAGAGAGCTATGTCCACCATACACGTGGGCTGCAGGACAGTTCCAGGGGGAGCCAGGCTTCAGTTTCCCCTGAAGGCGTCCATGGCAAATATGGGGACCCCTTCTTTGTTCAGAAGGTGCTGTGGAATGAGGAGATGAGGAAGTGGACAGCGTGTGTGGCATAACTGGCTTGGGCTGAGTAAATAAGCATCACGCCAGTGGCCTGACATCTTGGTATTTGCTCTTCCAGCTGCACTGTGTTCAGTTACATTTCTGTCTCTCGGCCTTTCTGCACATATAACCTTACATCAGTTTCTTAACAGTCTGCATTTTATCAAGTCGGTTCATTTAGTTATTTATTTTTGTTTAAGTAAGTTACACGTTTGCCTAAATTTGACATTTGGAAGTTAATGAAATAACCTAATGGCATGGTAGTGCTGAATTTAGTGATTACAGTTTAGCAACAGTAGTTAAAAAAAATGACTTTGGAGAGAGGTGTGGCCTGTAGATTGCTAATTCCTGAGCTACCTCCGTTTTTTAGTCTGACTTGTAACAAAGTTTCCAGTCTTCACGGTTTTCTTTTGGTCTTAACCATTTTTCTTTTAAAAAAGAAGATTGTGTTGGTTGTTAGCAAGTAGAGGCATTGTTCTAGTAGAAAATGAAGAATGTGTGTCATTTTGTTGTTGAAGTACTATCCTTCTCCTACACGTCATTTTTTTCTTTTTCCCCCAGTCATTTTTTTTTTTTAATTTTTTTTTTTCAACGTTTATTTATTTTTGGGACAGAGAGAGACAGAGCATGAACGGGGGAGGGGCAGAGAGAGAGGGAGACACAGAATCGGAAACAGGCTCCAGGCTCTGAGCCATCAGCCCAGAGCCCGACGCGGGGCTCGAACTCACGGACCGCGAGATCGTGACCTGGCTGAAGTTGGACGCTTAACCGACTGCACCACCCAGGCGCCCCCCCCCCCCAGTCATTTTTAAGTGGTCCCTAAAATGACTTGAATCATTTCTGAAAGAAGACCTCAAAATTCTTTATTAATCTGTTCATTTATTAACGCGACAGTTATGTGTTGCCATGAACGTGAATACAATTTAATTCCCACTCCTGTTTAAAATAAATTTTGAGAAGGATGTCTAGAAATTTTCTTTAGAAATGGCTTTATAGAAGCTGATGTACTTTTTTTTTTCAATTTTATGAGAGCATAGAACTCTATTCCATTGTAATTGGTATATGCATATCTTTAATTAGTCAAAATGGTAGTGATTCAGGGTTCTACTCTAGACCAGACTTTTAAACATGTCTGGCAGTGACCACAGTAAGAAGTACATTTTTTACATTGTGTTGAGGTCTTATAATATATACCTATGTAAATAAGTATCTATAACTAAAACACAAGTTTGACAAAATAATCATTATTCATACTACATGATGCACTCTGATACA
Source organism: Puma concolor (assembly GCF_028749965.1). NCBI lineage: Eukaryota > Metazoa > Chordata > Mammalia > Carnivora > Felidae > Puma > Puma concolor. The sequence continues at coordinate 94,023,978 of NC_141672.1, read as the reverse complement.
TTATTGTCTGTCTTTTTTTTTTAATGCTAGTTTCAATCAATTGAATTGATTTCATGATACTGAATTGTATCCACAAATTTACATTTGTGTTTGCTTTTATCTAATAAATTGTCTTTAATTTCAATGCAGATTCTGCAGAAAATATGCAGATTATCCAACTTCAGGTTCTTAACAAAGCAAAAGAGAGACAACTAGACAACTTAGTTGAAAAGTTAAATGAAAGTGAGCATCAAATTAGATATCTGAATCACCAGCTTCTGATAGTCAAAGGTAAGATGACACCTGTTGGGTGCTGTCATTTATGAGGTGCACTAGAGCTACAGATCTTGTTTCTGAGAGCCTCACTTTATTTTTTTTTTATTTTTATTTAAAAAAAATTTTTTTTTCAACGTTTATTTATTTTTGGGACAGAGAGAGACAGAGCATGAACGGGGGAGGGGCAGAGAGAGAGGGAGACACAGAATCGGAAACAGGCTCCAGGCTCTGAGCCATCAGCCCAGAGCCTGATGCGGGGCTCGAACTCACGGAGCGCGAGATCGTGACCTGGCTGAAGTCGGACGCTTAACCGACTGCGCCACCCAGGCGCCCCTGAGAGCCTCACTTTAAATATGAAGCTTAGAGGGGCGCCTGGGTGGCTCAGTCGGTTGAGCGGCCAACTTTGGCTCAGGTCACGATCTTGAGGTCCGTGAGTTCGAGCCCCGCGTCGGGCTCTGTGCTGACAGCTCGGAGCCTGGAGCCTGTTTCGGATTCTGTGTCTCCCTCTCTCTGACCCTCCCCCGTTCATGCTCTGTCTTTGTCTCAAAAATAAATAAACGTTAAAAAAATAAAATAAAAAAAAATAAATATGAAGCTTAGAGAGTGGATGCCCTAGGTCGGAGGGCTCATAATGAGTCAGAATGAAACAAAAACCCAGGACTTTTGACACCTGGCCTTGGATTACTTCTCTCCAGAACATATTATTTCGAGATCCTCATTTTCTCCCTCTTACTCTTCTATCAGGCTTTTAGAATCCGTGAACATCCTTTATGCTGGTAGCATTCTGTCCTAATAAGTTGTTGACTCCTTATGTAGTTTACCTTGGATGAAGTATTCCAATTCCTAAAGAGACTTGTGTTTAGTTTGCAATACATTTTCTAAGCCTACAAATTAACATAAGATTTGAGTCCAAGTAAGAGTTAGTGATCCTGAACTCCTTTGGAAGTGCCAAGGAGAAAATGGAGTCATTGCTGGGAAAAGCACATAGAGTAAACACAGATTCAAATTATAATTGCTTACTCTTCATGATTTCTGTAGTTTTGGTCAATGTTGAACTTTTCATTTGTAGAATAATTTTGTGACTGAACTCGAACTTGTTTCAAACATAATTGATAGTGAAAAGGTCTTTTTCTGTAATGCTCATAAAATTTCTTTTGAGAGAAGAACTTGTGAACGGTTACAGTAAAGTATGTGGGAAGAATTTAAGATTAGGTGAATTTAAGAGTTCATTGCAAGTACATATAAAAAGTTAATAGTCCTCAGATCCCTTCTTTGATTAACAGAGATTTGTCACATCTATGTAGTTTCTCAAGTAAACAAATGCTGAAATCATTGTTAGGAAATCTTGTGGTTCCCAAAGGGAAGATTTTTGAAGGAAGTGGTTGTGTTTCTCTCAGTTTTTTTGGTGTCACTCACGCATTCTTTTTTGGAGCTTTCCTGGTTTTCTCTAAATCCGCTGAAGTTCACTATCTAAACGGAACAGAACATTTGTATGATATGGATCTGATATTTGATAGAGATTGTTACAATCGGGGTCCCTGTACAGTAACTTATTATTTATGTAAACATTTTTAATGTTCTAGATGAAAAGGAAGGTTTGACCCTCAGCCTCCGAGAATCACAGAAACTCTTTCAGAATGGAAAAGAGAGAGAGCTACAACTTGAAGCACAAATAAAAGCACTGGAGACCCAAATACGAGCGTTAAAAGTGAATGAAGAACAGGTAAATATTTTATCATGATTACTTATGGTAAAAGGTTATTTATTAATTGCTTAGCTTTTGGTATCGTAGGGCTAAATTTAGAAGAAACTTGAAGTTGATACCTTCTTCTACCATAAGCTTGCTTTTGTTTCCCTTACCTTGGAGGAATGGTGCTCCCATCCACCCAGTTATCTGTGTACCAGATAGAAGTCTGGAGGAGACCTCAGGTCCTCTGTCCTCTTTCATCCAGTCAGCTACTATGTTCTGTTGAGTCTCCTCATTTCTGTCTGCATGTCCCTGATTCAGGATTTTTACCATCTCTAGCAAAAATCTCTTAAATAGTCTCTAGTCTTTTACCCCTTCTCCATATTCTCTCTTATGGCCCTCTGAGTCATGTTTCTAAAATATGATCATCTTTCCTTTGCTTAAAGCCTGTCAGTGACCTTGCTTTACTTGTGGGATGAAGTGTGACATTGAAATGGCCATCTGATCCTTGCCTACCTCTTTCTTTACTCTCCTCAAACTCGGCAGTGTATTTGTTGGTTTTTTTTTTTACATTTTTTAAAAGTTTTTATTTATTTTGAGAGACAGAGGGCAAGTGGGGGAGGGTCAGAGAGAGGAGACAGAATCCCAAGCAGGCTCCACGCTGTTCATGCAGATCCCAACGCGGGGCTCAAATTCACAAACTGTGAGATCATGACCTGAGCCAAAATCAAGAGTCAGATGCTTAACTGACTGAGCCATCCAGGCGCCCCTGTTTGTTGTTTTTATGTTCTCATATATACCCTCTCTCCTCTCTGGAAGGTCCTTTCTACAACACAGTGCTATTTGATTAATAAGCTCCTTCTTTTCCTAAGTTTCCCCTGTCTTCTTTTTGCCTGGCACATAATAGGTGGTCAGTATATGTTGAGTGAGTGTTGTTGAACATTGACGTGACCTGTACATGTTTTTTCTTATATATTTCTCTGTTCCTGCTCTGATACTAACACAACTATAGCGTTACAGTATGTCTTGAAATTTGGATAACAAGGGCTACTGGTGGTATTCTTTAAAAATTTTGTAGCTCTTTTTTACATTTCCTTTTCTAGATTTTGCATATCAACTTTTTATGTTTGTAAAAAGATCTTGTTGGGATTTTGATTAGTGAGGCGTTGTGTTTACTTTATAGATGAGTTAATCAAATTTTGGAAGAGGTCAAATTACTTGCCCAAGATTACAAAGCCAGTTATTGACGAAGCAGCAAAACTGAAATTTCCTGACTCCGGTACACGTGCCTTTCGAGTTGTGGCACAGAGACACCTGGCGAATTCTGTCAGTGGAGCATGTAACTCTTGATCTCGGGGTTGTGGGTTTGAGCCCCATGTTGGGTATAAAGATTACTTAAAAATAAAATCTAAAAAAATTAAATAAAAAAAATAAAGTGGCAGCACATTTTTTGATTAATGAACTAGATAGCCATTTAATGGTTGGAAATGATCAGAGGTTATTGGTAGCCAAGCCTGATGGAGGGTGACTCATGAGAGAGAGTCAAACCATTTTGGAGAGGGGGAAAAAGGGTGGCTAAAAATGAAAGTGACTATAAAATTGTGAGCTTGGTTTGGATGAGATTTGTGGCTAGTTCTGAGGATGGTTTAATGAAAGAATTTAAGCAGTGTTGTTTCATATCTGGCTCCTTATCCTTCAGGTGTGAGCTAAAACAAGCCACTTTATATCTGAAGTTGCCCAAAGCCCCGCATTTCCACTCTTCTTCATCATACCATATCCTATGAAGGGCACCTCGGGGGGCTCAGTCAGTTAAGCATCTAACTTGGGCTCAGGTCATGATCTCACAGTTCGTGGATTCGAGCCCTATGTCGGGCTCTGTGCTGACAGCTCAGAGCCTAGAGCCTGCTTCGGATTCTGTGTCTCCCTCTCTCTCTGCCCCTCCCCCACACTCGCTTGTGTGCACGCTCTCTGTCAAAAGTAAACATTAAAAAAAAATTAAAAACAAAACTATCTGAAATGATCTCCTTTGTTTACTTGTTAAGGTCTGTCCCTTCCCAGCAGAAGGTAGTAAGAGTCTGGACCTTGCCTGCCTTTTATCATGTCCTTCAGTGCCTAGAACCCTGCCTACTACAAAGTAGTCACATTATTTATTGAGCAAATGAATAAACGCCATAAGCACTTCGCACAGTATTGGAGTAAACAGTCAATCTCTGGACTAGAAATGAAGGATAAGCCTCATTTTAAATTTTAATTTTTGTGTGATATAGACTATTAGCATTTTAACTTTTTGAAAACTGATAGTCCTTAGGTTAAAAACCTAACTTGCTTTTATGTAGTAAAAGGTTATAACTTTTTAATCTCTTTGTAAGTTAGAAATTGCATTTTTAAGAAATAAGGCATAAATGAAAACATAAAAGCAACAGAATCACCACGTGTATTGGTTTCCTATTGTTGTTGTAACAGATTAATGTAAACTTAATGGCTTGAAATAGTGCTTCCGTCTTACAGTTCTGGAGGTTAGAAGTCTGATATGGGTCTCACTGGGCTAACGTCAAGGTCAGCAGGGCTATGCTGCTTTTTGGAGGCTCTGGGGGAGAATCCATTTTCTTGCCTTTTCTAGCTCCTAGAGGCCACCTGCACTCCTTGGTTTATGCCCATTTTGATCTTCAGGGCCAGAAGTCACTGGTTCTGACTTTCTTGCCTCAGTTTTTCTCGTTTAAGGATCTCTCTAGATACATTGGACCCCAGGTGATACAGGATAATCTTTTATCTTGTAGCATTTTTTTTAATTTATTTTGAAAGAGAGAGAGACAGCACGAGCAAGGGAAGGGCAGAGAGAAAGGAAGAGAGAGAGAATCGCAGGTAGGCCCTGCACATCAGTGCGGAAGCCCAATGCGAGTTCAAACTCAGGAACCGTGAGATCATGACCTGAGCCAAAACCAAGAGTCAGACAGACGCCCAACCACCTGAGCCACCTAGGCACCCTCAGGTTAATCTTTTTTATTTTAAGGTCATCTGATTAGCAATTTTAATTTCGTGTGTAACCTTGCTTTTCCCTTGTCATATAACATAACATACTCACAGGTTTTAGGGATTAGGACATGGACATCTTTTGGAAGCCATTATTTAGCCTAATATACCAATATTTTTCAACAGCTGTACAGACATAGTTTCCAAAACTTTTTTTTTTAGTAAGTAATCACTGATAGTTTTGTTTTTTTTTTTTCAACGTTTATTTATTTTTGGGACAGAGAGAGACAGAGCATGAACGGGCGAGGGGCAGAGAGAGAGGGAGACACAGAATTGGAAACAGGCTCCAGGCTCTGAGCCATCAGCCCAGAGCCCGACGCGGGGCTCGAACTCACGGACCGCGAGATCGTGACCTGGTTGAAGTCGGACGCTTAACCGACTGCGCCACCCAGGCGCCCCTCACTGATAGTTTTTATCAGTCTTTTGAAAAGAAACATTTAAGAAACAGTTGTCATTTTTCTGTGACCTAACAATTGTGGTCCCCCCCACCCCCACTGGGCTCAGAGAGATGCAAACAGTACTGGGACCAGTGTTGTAGCCACAGACTCCTTGTCTGGTACCCACATTGCCATCATGCTAAGCAAAATCCTCTGTCACTCTCCTCAGGTAACTATAGGTTTTTTTCTCAGTGAATGATGTTTCCAGCGACCATGGGCCTGGGGAGTCCCAGCTAGGGAAGTTTTAAGGAACTAGAGCCACCATAGGGAGACCCTTTCTTCTCTATTCTCCTTAAAGGATGGTTGAGTTTTAATGTCCATAAAGAGAGCACAGAGTCAAAATATTGTAAACCTGGATGTCCTGTGTGTACCTTCTAGATGATTAAGAAGTCCAGAACGACGGAAATGGCTCTGGAAAGCCTGAAGCAGCAGCTGCTGGACCTCCATCATTCTGAGTCACTCCAGCGTGTGAGAGAGCAGCACGACAGCATTGTTACGGGCCTCACGAAGAAGCATGAGGAGCAACTGTCGTCCTTGCAAAGGAAGCTGGATGCTACAGTCACTGCACTTAAGGAGCAGGTTGGGATGATCTCAAATGAGCCACTGTCATTAACAAGTAAAACTGGTTATTTTTCATAACTGATACTTTGTGGTTCTTCATATGGAAAATTTGGATGTTTGCAGTAGGTGTTTGTGAGTAAAAATTAAAAGCCAAAGATTTTTGATCTATGAAGATGTCCTGTGGACAGAATTTTGGAAATTTTTTTCTTTGATAGGATTGGTTAGTACTTTCTCAGTTCTCCTACCTACCGGTCCTTTATTTGTAGAGTATTTATACATAATTATTGCCCTAGAGTAAATCCAGACTGAAAAGGCTAGTGCTCTAGGAGCTGGCCTGAACTTTAGAGGTTGTCCTGGGAGTTTAACCAGTAGAAAGCCTTTGTTGGGTAGTTAACCTGTGAGTAAACATTGTCTACAAGTGGTTATTGGGAGAAGAGTTAATTTTTGAGAGTAGTGTAATAAACAAAATAAGGAGGAAAGTCTCAGCATCTCTCACAGTTTGAATTATTTTTGCCCCAAAGTGAATAAAATGTAAACTAAGGGTGAGTCAGGTGGTGGGTTTACTTATGCTCCCAAACCCCAGGTAATCATTTGAATAAATAAAATTTCAGAGTGCACTTTTCTTTTTTTAAATTTTTTTAATGTTTATTAAATAAATTTTAATTTTATTAAATTTAAAATTTATTAAATAAATTTTATTTTTGAGAGAGAGAGAGAGACAGAGCATGAGCAGGGGAGGGGCAGAGAGAGAGGGAGACACAGAATCCGAAGCAGGCTCCAGACTCTGAGCTGTCAACACAGAGCCCGACGTGGGACTCAAACTCACGAACCGGGAGATCCTGACTTGAGCCAAAGTCGGACGCTTAACCAACTGAGCCATCCAGGTGCCCCAGAGTGCACTTTTCTTCACTTTCAGATAAACCTTTTCCTGTACTCCATTCAGCATATTACCGAGAAAAGTAGAACAACTCTTGGAAAATAGTAGTGAGGTACAAATAGCTGGATAATTTAGCAGATGAACTTGAGTAAGCAAACTTATTCACGCAGTTAGGTACAGCTGTGTCCCTATGTGCTTTGTACTGTATGTGTACAGTGGCAACAGCATAGATTTTCACACATAGTACGTTGTGTGAGTTATACAGACTTTTAATCTGGCGTCCCCTAAGGCAGTTCATGACTAGGCTCCATGGCTGTGATGAATCTCAAATTGTGGGTATGGTTTTCTTTTGGATGTTGGCATATGCATTTTTGTTTTTGAGAAGACCCACAAACTCATTCAGATTTTCCTCATAAGAGGCTCATGCTTTGCCTTGCAAAGGTTAAAAATTCACTGTTTTATGAAAAACTTGTTTTTGGTGGGAAAGGACTACATCTGTGTGCTAATCGTATTATTTCATCTGTTAAGCAAACATCTTTTGAACAACAGCTAAATATCAGGATGTAAACAGGCTTTAATGTATATTTATTTATTTATTTATTTTTATTGATTTATTTTTTTCAATATATGAAATTTATTGTCAAATTGGTTTCCATACAACACCCAGTGCTCATCCCAAAAAGCTTTAATGTATATTTAATTATATTTTGAAAGACCAAATGCAACACAGGGATTGATTCATGTAGTGGGAGGAGTAGCAATCCATGATGCAGTTGAGGTTTTTTTCTTAAAATGTCTATGTAGCTACTATATTTTGAGAAATATATAGCTTGTGAAATTATATTATTCATCTAGTGCCTTCCTGAAGCCGTCATCTTTTGTAGGTAAAAAGGATTGTACACACTCTCAACGTATAACAGTTCTTTTTACTATGGCTGAGTTCCTCTTAGGTTTTCTAGTGTGACAGAGCAGATGAGGGAGAAGCTTCTTGAGCTCAGTGTTCCTTCAGGGACAGAACTCTCTAATAGCAAACCATCTCTTGGACCTTCCTGTCTTCTGTCTCTCCCGTTCATGGAAGTGTCATGTTCTGAGATCTCTGAATATAGGGCTAAGATCTGGGATTATCTCCTTGATTGTATAACACCGTTCTTCTTTTCAGTCTTCTTGAAATTTTCACCTTTAGGTGAAGTTGTGGACTTTGGTTTCTATGTCATGACTTTCACCTGGTCTACTTTCTAACTTTCCTTTAATGTTAGATTTAAAGGCTCCAGTTTAAACACTTTCTTTAGCTAAGAGGTCCCCACAGACCTATGTGTGTGTGGCCCAATCCTCATTTTTCTGTGCTTTAGAAACCTGTTCAATTCCATTTGCTTCCAAAGATAGATTCAGCTACTATTTCTTTATCACCACACTTGTCTTCGTCATTCTTAGGGGGTGTCTGCCTTTACCTGTCTGGAACTGAATGTTCTTACTCAATCTACTCATGGAAAACATAGAACCATGTTTTGTTCATTTCTTGGTATTTGAACTGCACAGGTTTCTGAGTGTAATTGGCTCCCTGAACTTGTTAACAGGAAACAACATGGTTTAGTTGATTGTTGCATATAGTCAAGTTATTGCTACAGTTGGCCATTTCTTTATATAGTTTTTTTCATACCCTTTCTTGAACTAACTTTTTGCCAGTTCTCAGTCTCTTACAAGAGTGATCGTAGCCTCCCCAGCACATAAGTAAATGTTGGTTGTCTCCCCACCCCTTCTCACACACACATTCACACTGTCATTAACGTTAGCCCATTCATCGTGTTTGCCATGGTATTTTGGCACTTTGGAGCCACGCTTTTCAAGCTGGCCTGGGAATTAGCAGCCAAGAGCCAAGAGGTTTGCACTGTTGAATAAACATGGAGTAGTTTCCAGAAGCTTCATTTTGCTCAAAAATTTGGTAGAAAAAAATTTAAAGCAAACATGACTACATTATGAAAGAGAATGCAAAATTCACATGAATTTTTGAGGTAAAACAGGAGACTTGAGAGTCTCTTTCCTCTCCTTAACGATACTGTCGCTATCCTTAATGAGGTGTCCCTTGTGCTGGTATCCTGAAAGCATTATTGGGCTTTACATTATCCTGTGGATCAGGCCCTAAATGCCTTCTGTCTGCTTCAAAGCCCTTATTACAACTTATTTTCTTCAGGCTTTTTCAGGTGACTTTAACCATTTACCTTAATATACTCCTGGCTGTCTCATGTTCTGCTATTTGTGTGGAATTCAGCCTATATAGGCTTTTTTGAGTGAGAAGTGATGCTTTCTTCTACCTAGGCTTGGGACTCCTGTGGCTTATTACTCCCAAACACATTTTTCTTTTTGAAGAAACTTGAGTATATTATATACGTGCTCTGCATTTTCTACATATCCCCATACAGCTACACACATGAGTGCATGCGTGTGCCCGCACCCACATACACGCACACACACATTTGTCCCATCTGGGTTTTTTGCATTTGTTTTTCAAGGTTTTGTTTTGTTTGTTTGTTTGTTTTTATACCTCACTTTGTGCAAGGCACTGCATAGGTACCTGTAGAAGTAAGAAAAAGAAGGAAATAAGACATGTAAAAGGTAGAAAGAAAAAGAGAAACTGTATAAAAGAAATTCAGAAGAGGGAGAGATTTGTTTTTGGCTACTCAGAGTAGAATGAGCTTTTGGCTGTTCAGAATAGAGTGAGTTTCCATTTATGTATCTGTATCCTTCCTGTCTTGGGATACAGAGTCCATGGTTCAAAGTGGTCTGCCTAAATATGAATACATACACTTATACTGACAGTGTAAAATGCAAATAGAAGTGTAATATATTTTCTTTGGCTTGGATAAAATCTAATTTTAGAATATCAGTGTCTTGTGATTATAGAACAGAAGGGACTTTAGAAATCATTGAATTTAACCTTTATTAGCATAATTACAACAGAAAAAAACAGATGGAGAAGTTGATGACTCACCCAAGATCATACAAGTTTGTTCTAACTTCCTCCCAGTCCTGTGCACTTAACCTTGTAAAAGAGGTGATGCTGCTGTGTGATTTTATATTTGACTTAAAATCCAATTGTGTATCATATTTGTTTAACGTTTAACAACGGATCATGAAATGACTTCTTGAATACTTTCTATTTAGGAAGATATTTGTTGTCATTTGAAAGACCAAGTGAACCAATTGGAAAGGAATCAAGAAGCGACCAAATTAGAAAAGACTGAGATCATTAACAGATTGACAAGAAGTCTAGAGGAGAGTCAGAAGCAGTGTGCCAACTTTTTGCACTCAGGTGGGTGCCCTGGGTGGGCTCTTGTCTCCACAGTAGGCTAGCATAATATGCAAAGAGAATGTAGTAGGATCCATGAATTCTAAAAATCGAGAAAGGCAGAAAAGACCACCAGTGACAGTTTTCAAGTGTTGCTATTATATGTGTTTAATGTGCAAAGTAACAAATAAAAATAACCAATAATCCTACCACACAGAGATAACTGTTGTTAATGTTTGAATATATTTCCTTCAAGTGAAATTGAGCTCACACACATAGGTAATTCCCTACTTCTGCACATAGCGCATTTTTGAAAACATACCAAAGCTGAATGTGCAAAAATTGAACAAGATCTATGTTAGAAGGTAGATTCTATCCATGAAAAGTAAAAATGACTATGAAGTCCCATTATATTTTGCTTTTTAAGCTCAGTCTGAGCATGTATTTCTATCGTTTTGTAAAACTCCATGGATTTTTTTCCTCTCTCATTTATCTGGCCAGTTGAAGCTAGTGAGTTATATTCTTGTCATGCTTAAAATTACTCATTTGGTTTTCATGGTGTTAAGTTTGGGACATACTTCTTATTGTTAGGTTCAGCAGTAGTTTTGTGTTTTTTTCTTATTAATTTTTGTAGAATATTAGAGTAAAAGGCAATAGAATAATCACATGTTTATGCAAACACTACCATACAGACAAACTGCCCTGTTTGCTGGTGAGTAGCTCCCACTGTGAAAATAGCTCAGTGGTTATTCATTACCTGATATGCAAAAGTCACACTTTGGCACGCAAAGCCAATTCAGACTGTTAGTACAATGTGTATAAGAGTAGCTTATTCAAAAGTTGGAAGTACTAAAGTCAAAGACTCTTAAAATATGTGTGTGGGTATGTTTTGGTGGGGGCAAAATTTGGCTCGTACTCTGGGTCCCTCCTCCCTCTTCAGTTTTGTATCCTTTTTGTTTCACGTGGCATTGTTTAGTGAGCCTTTTTCCTTGCCATTAAAGGCTTTGAAATATGATTTTCTTTAGTTGCATAATATGCCATCATTACTTTGCCTAACCATTTCCCAGATGCTCATTTTCTTTTGAGGAAGCCCAGTAACATCCCTTTCAAATGGGAGCCTCCCCTAGTACATTTAAAACATTAGGTTACCAAAGTTTCTGAAACACAGCCCTAAGATGCTTTTTTCACATGTGGAGGTGGGGGTGGTGGAAATAAAAGCATTTCGAAAGAAGCTAAAGGCAGCAAGATGTAGTTTTCTTATTAGAGGGTAGCAACGGGTTCCAAAGAATTTTTGTTTTGGCTTTCTGCGAGTTGGAACATTATGCTCCTATTAAAGGGCTTGTGGAGTGTTAAGGTCTGTAGACGTGGCTCATTTGATTCATAGCAAGGTCACAGTAGTCCAGGTCTTCAACCTCCCAAGGACATATGAGGAGCCACACTAAATGTGTGGACATGTCTCGGAGATGTCTGGACCTATGCCTTCTCGGTCCCACTGACTATACCTCTGTCCTCCTAGAAAGGCAATAACAAGGTAACAAAGCAGGACTCCACCTTCTGTAGCCTCAGCGGATTCAAGTTCTTCTGTACATCGTAGGTTCTTCATCCCTTTACCTTTGGTGCATTCTCTGATTTCCCCCCCCAGGCTCAGTACAGGAGGTGGCTCAGCTACGGTTCCAGCTGCAGCAAGCACAAAAAGCACATGCTATGAGTGAAAACATGAACAAGGCTTTGCAAGTGAGTGTTGCCACTTGGAAGAGACTCTGTGGGTAACTGAATTAGGCAGTGATTACGTCACTTTTCTGGACCTTGGATTTCTCTAAAGGAGCTGGTTGGAGCTGGTTGGACCGTCTCCAGGCCAATGAGAGTTGTTCACGGTCTCACCCACACAGTGAGGTAGTCGAGCCCAGGTCTGTCTTGACTGCGGAGCCAGGGCCTGGCACCCTCCTGTCCGTCTGCCTGTCACCTCCTTCACACAGCATGTCCTTTCACTTACTGGTGGTCGCAGAGATAAGTGTATCCGCAGGTGTGGGAAACCCGCAGTGTAGCTGCAGTTCCCTCACATCCTCCCCCAGCGCGACTTACATTTTCCACTGGAGGAAGAGTTCCAGTATTACCTCTGCTGGAAAGACGTATTTTGCCTTTTCCCACCGGCAGAGTCAAGTACAACACGTTCTTGGCAGACCAGGCCGCTCTGAGCTCTAGAAAGCCAAAAAGTGCTGCCGTCAGTTTCTCAGCTCAAGGGACAGACACTTTTTGTGGAGGACCTAATGTAAGCACAGGAGGCGTGAGAGAAACCACTTAGATTTGCTCTCTCATTCATTTACACATCTGTTCAGTCCGTGTACTTGAGAACCTGATAATGTGCTGGCCTTTCTAAAGTTGCAGACATCTATGTTTTCATTGTACACCTGTGTTCTTAGCAGCATTTATTTTAAAGTTATTTGTAATGTAAATAAGGTATGTGAAGAAGTATTTCTGGTTTCTGTTGATCGTTAAGATGAATTTTGAAGCACAGAGGGATGACTGATTCCTTCATATTGGAAAATAATTTTCAATAATTTTGTGTTTTAGGAAGAATTAACAGAACTAAAAGATGAAATTGCACTCTACGAATCTGCTGCAAAATTAGGAATACTTCCAAGTGACTCAGAAGGAGAATTAAATATAGAACTCACTGAATCATATGTGGATTTGGGTATTAAAAAAGTCAACTGGAAAAAATCCAAAGTGAAGAGGTATTAAGAAAATAGTTTACCATATGAGGCGCCTGGCTGGCTGAGTTGGTTAAGCGTCCAGCTCTTGATTTTGGCTCAGGTCATGATGTCATGGTTGGTAGGATCGAGCCCCATGGCGGGCTTTGTGCTGACAGAGTGGGGCCTGCTTGGGATGCTCTCTCTCCCTCTCTCTTTGCCTCTCTCTCTCTCTCTCTCTCTCTCTCTCTCTCAAAATAAATAAATAAACATTAAAAAAGCAGTTTACATAGAAGAACCTGCGTTAATAATACTGACGATACGAGTAAATAAGTGGCACAAGGCATGAAATGGTGAGCTAACTAGGGGTTCTTGAATGTGGGACAGTATGCTTCAGTCGTTTCTAATGAAGTGTAAATGTCTGAAGTCAAAATGAACAGAAACTTCAACTATTGATCTTGTACTGTCTTCAGTACCAGTAGGCACATCAGTTTCAATAAGGTGGAAATGATTAAAGTTAAAACACACAGAGTAAATTCTACAACTGAGGTTATGTATCTGCTCTGTTATTAAGGCAAGGACATATTATTTTTATTCATACCGCGTGTTGAAGGCAGGTACATGGCATTTATCAATGGCATATGAGAAAATTAAGCATTAATTTTCCCTAGGAACGTTACTGAGACCTTAATCTTAAAATAGGGATGCTGTCTTTTATACTTCCACTTAACACAGAGGTATAATACTTCAATACTTGGCAAGGAGTGTCTTATCATCCCTTCCAGGAACCCATGTGGGGAGGGAGTGGATGGTAAAAGAGGAACACATTTTGGTACCTTTAAACGCTTCACAAATGAATGGAGGACAGGATGTACTTTCTGGAGGCGCTTGCGGTTTGGGAAGCGCTATGCAAGGCTCTGGGAGTAGAGCATGAAAGACGAGGATGAAACCCTCCCTGACTCCAGGGAGTTTACGTTTTGCCTGGATGAGGAGAGGGAGACATACTTGTGGGCCACTACGTGCTGTGTGCTAAATGTTATCCTTGATGTACAGAGAGGCATTTATCCAGTCACTCCTTCTCCTGGGTGTGGGAAACGGATGAAACGTGGGTATTTGGAAGAGATTGTATTTAGGCTAAGGAAAGCCTTCCTCAAATGCATCCAGATGCCACACCATCACTGTCCAGTTTATAATTTCAGACTAAGTTTCGTGAGAGTGTTTACGACCTGTTGTGTTTCAGGTATCCTGCAACTAAATACAGGTGTACGTATCTCCTGAAGGGTTTGCTCTACAATAGGTTTTAGAAGTTAAGTATGTTCATAGTATGATCTTTTCGAAACAAGATGACATTTAGAAAATTGAAATCTAAAGTGATCAGGAAGTAAGGTGAAACAAGATGTTGGTTTAGTTTAATAAGGCTTCATTTGTTTGGCGGTCAGTCTTTAGGGACTCTCACCTTGACAGATTACAGCTACGATCCAGAAGGAAGCTAAGAAGCAAAGAGCAGAACTAGAATATGTGGTGTGTTTAGCAGGAACCACCTTCAGGCTCTCATCACAGGGCCTTACTGACTTAGATTTGTTTGGACCCCAGGAGTTATCTGAGTTCCTGGCTGCCGAGTAGCTGGGGAAGGGGATTGGGAGAGGTACTACCAGTGTTTCACTCAGATAGCTCAACCTCAGCAAGGAGAGGGCGACAGCAACTATAGCTGCGATCTGCCGCAAAATGTCTGCAATCACGATCTTGAGTTATTGAAGAAAAAGGATGTGTGTGTTATATTTTTTAGACAGATTTACATACAATTTTGAAGTTAAAATGTGGTCATCTGGAAATTTACTGCTGTGAATGCCTCATTTCCTGTTAATGCCAGATTAATTCTGAATGGCTAGTGGAAAGGGCATGGTCTTGAGATGCAGATTTTGTTTTGATTTGTAATTTTGCCATTCAGCACTAGCTTTGTGATCTTGGGCAGGTTCCTTGGCTTTTCTGAGCCTGTTTTCTTATCAGGTTTTTTCTATTAAGTAGATTATAGATATCTCTTGGGGGTTAAAGTGAGGATTAAGATAAATAATGAATATAAAGGACCTCATATAAAATGTTCTTGCACTTAGTAGGCATTTAGTCATTGATAACTATTGCTATTATTATTTAATAGATGATTGGTTAAAATATACCGTTGATCCAGTTTTCATATTAATTCTCTTTTAACTCAACATATATCATGTAAAAAGTTTTGATTCTCATCTCAGCCTTGGGGAAACATCAGATCTGTATTTTCATTTCAGGGTTGGGAAAACCAACCAAAGCCGAACTCTTTTGCCCAAGAGGACACGCTATATTAGCAGCAGAACCATACTTGAGCCCCAAACCATACTGTCCTGTAAATCTGTCCTATTTACATGACAAACCTTTTTGCTTTTGACTTCCTTCTTCTTTCTGTCTTGCATTTCAGAGGATTAATGATTTAGTTCATGTCAAAAAAGATTTTTCTCTGGTTGTAACTTGTACAATAAATAGCCTGGGAATTTGGAAAATAATACATATATATGTTATATAAAAATAATGTATACTTTTTCAAGTAGTCTTAATTCATCATGATGTTTAATGTGTTCTGCTTCTGCCCTTTGTATTTAATTCATACTCCTAACCAAAACCCTACAGTAATTTAAAGCACATGCCTATAGATAACCAACCTGAGACCTCACATCACTATCATAGTCATGTCACTGTCACAGTAAAAGGGTTGCCACTCCTCAGATAAGAATCTGAGAATCCTCTCAGAGTGAGAGGAGGTATAGGAGAGAAGAGATTTGTACTTTTTCTCTGCTGTATTGTGATTCTTAGAACGAGAGGAAGCCACAGTTTTCCCAGTGTCGAGAATTTTAGTCCTGTGTTGACTTGAGCTGCTTTCAAATCACTGACCCAAATATTAGCGGCTCCAAGCTTTTATTCTCAGCTACCACCTCCCTCAAGCTACTGCCTAGTAAATTTTAAGGGTTTAGCCTCAGTGTTCTATTTCACATTCATGGAACTTGAGTAGCTAAATCTGCATGCAGCTTGCAGACAGCTTCCCTCTCCCTTATTATAGTTGGCTGCGAAGCTCAAATAATAAACATTTAACAAGTGGAATGCCTTTTCCCTTTGGTCTTCTCAGCAGGCTTCATAAGGGACTACAGTTTATTTGGACTTAGGGGAACCAACTTCCACAGAACTCAGCAGGACTGGTCACCACTGCTGATTTTTTTCCCTTTTGGGAAAGAAGAGAAAATTATTTTAGCAAGCGCTTTTCTCTGCTCTCTGACTTGGCTCCCTCTAGGAGTACATGATGTGCTATTTCAGTGGTCAACATTCAGTAAGAAAAGAAATTAGGGATGCCTAATTTGTTAACTGAGTCAAAATAAGCGTTCTGCTAAAAGCGCACATCTTATATAGCTTAGAAAAATGCATTGTAACTTATTTTATATTTCTTATGTTATTATATTTCTATTTTATTTTACATCTCTATTTCCATAGGAGTGGTTTAAATAGATGAGATCTATACAGACATGTTTACATTATATAACATATACAAAAGTTGTGTGTATTGATAAATATGTAGTGTATTGCAAGGAACTCCTTTTATAACGCCTAAAAAAGCCTAATATTTTGTTCATTCTTTGTCTCTCTGTATAAGTGTGTGTGTGTGTGTGTGTGTATACATACAACGTATATGCATTCTAACCTTTCGTTTGGAATCACCAGAAACCAAAAAACAGCAAAAAATTAAACTCAGATACTGTTATTTATTTTTTTTAGAACTACCTTTAGTGTTTTAGAACAGTTTTAGAGAACCAGGAAAATTAGTACAGATTTTCTCTATACTCCATACTCATTTTCTTCTGTTAACATCTTATACCATCATGGTACCTTCGTTACAATTAATGAACTAATAGTGATACATTATTAGAAACTAATGTCCATACTTTATTTGGATGTCCTCAGTTTTTACCTCATGTCCTTTTTCTGTTCCAGGACTGCATCCAGGATGCCAGGTTAGGAGTCATGTTTCCTTAGGTTCCTCTTAACTTTCCTTGTTTTTGATGACCTTGACAGTTTTGAGAAATACTGGTCAGGTCTTTTATAGGAATCCCCTCTTGGAATTTGATGTTTGTTTTATGATCGGTTTTCTCGGGGGTTTTGTGGAGGAAGACCACAGAGATGAGGTTCCATTTTCATCACATCATACTGAGGGCACATACTATCAACTGCTTATTTTTTTTTAAAAAGAAACTTTCTCCTTTATTATGGAAAAAATGGAAAATACAGATTAAGAAAACAGAAGAAAATTAAAAGCAACACAATCTTACTTCACCTCCCATGACGAAAACAACTTGTGACATTTTGGTGTATAACTTCCACATTATCTGTGTTGTATATTTCTAAAAGATAAAATAATATTGAATGTATTTTATAATGTATCTTTTAGCATATTCTGAAATCTTTAGATGATAATGTAAATATTTACTAATGGATATGTGGATGAATGAACTATGTTTTAGTAATACACTTTAATTTTTTCATTATAAGTAATGCAATATTATTATTATCACAAGCTTGTTTGTAGTCAAGTCTTTATTGACATCTTTACTTCCTTAAGATTTGGGTGTATATCCTTGCTAAGAGGTGTGCACATATTTGAGGTTTTTGATATATAATGCCAAGCAGTCTGTAGTTTGCTTATTACCCATGTCATGTGGCAGTTCCTATTTCTGAGTATCCTAGCTAGTGCTGAGAGTTACCACTTGTACTGTTTAAAATTTTTATGTAATTAGACCCATCATTCTCTCTACCTGTCTGATTTCTTGATGGTATTTCTCTAGTAGTTTTTATAATTTTGTTTTACTTTTTAAACCTTTTATAATTGAGAAAGTGCATGAAACATAAGTGTATAGCTTAACGAATGATTTTAAAGCGAATGCCCATGGAGCCACCACCCAGAAATAAACATTGTTAGCAACTGTTCATATGCCTCTTCCCAGTCATAATCTTGAAGTTAACTACTATCTTAACTGCTAGAGCAATTGTTTTCTGGGTTTATTGTTACCTTGTAAGACCTAATTATTCATACCTAAACACTATAGATTCAGATTGCCTTTGTACAGAGGGAACTCGTACATTAGATGTTATTTTTTTCTTCTATAATTGTATTAAGATATATTTAAAGTACCATAAAATTTACCCATTTAAAGTATGCAGTTCACTGGTGTTTCATATATTCAGAGTTGTGCAACTGTTACCACAACCTAATTTAGAACATTTCAGTATCCCCAGAAAGAAACCCTGTAGGTATTATTAGTCATTCCCCATTATTCCTTCTTGTCCTCACTGCTCAGGCAATCACTAACCTACTTTCTATTTATGGATTTGCCTATTCTGTACATTTCACATAAATGGAATCATGTAGTATGTGAATGTATAATGGAGTCATGTAGTATGTGGTGTTTTGTAACTGGCTTCTTTTACTTAGCAGATGCTTTCACGGTTCATCCACATTGCAGCATATATCAATACTTCATTCCATTTTCTAGCCAAAAAATATTCCATTGTGTGAATATAGATCATATTTTACTCATTCATTCATTAGCTAATGGACATTTATTTGAGTTGTCTCTACTTTTTAGCTATTATGAATAATTCTGCTAGGAACATTTGTGGACAAATTTGTGTGGGTATAGGTGTTCATTTCTCTTAGAGGTACAGTTGACCCTTGATCAATGCAGGACTTAGGGGCTCTGACCTGCTGTGCAGTTGAGAATCTGCATATGACTTTTGACTTTCCAAAAACTTAACAGCTAATACCCTATTGTTGACTGGAAACCCTAGCAGTAACATAAACCATTGGTTAACTCATATTTTGTACGTTATGTGTATTATATACTGTATTCTTACATTAAAGTAAGCTATAGAAAAGAAAATGCTAAGGTAATCATAAGGAAGAGGAAATACATTTACAGTTTTGTACTGTATCAAAAAAAAAAAAAAATCCACATGTGAGTGGTCCCGTGCTTTCAAACCTATATTATTCAAGGGTCAACTGTATACCTGGGAGTGGAATTGCTGAGTGATGTGATAAATCTATGGTTAGCATTTCAAAAAATGGTCATACTGTTTTCCAAAGTGGCTGCACCATTTTACATTCCC
Source organism: Puma concolor (assembly GCF_028749965.1). Lineage (NCBI taxonomy): Eukaryota > Metazoa > Chordata > Mammalia > Carnivora > Felidae > Puma > Puma concolor. The sequence goes on along the minus strand of NC_141672.1, from coordinate 94,004,978 downwards.
TCTAGCAATGTATGAGGGTTCTAATTTCTTTATATCCCTGCCCACGCTTGCTGTTTGGCTTGGATTTGTTAATGATGTAGTTTTTATTTGATGGCTAACTATGTTGAACGTCTTTTACTATGTTTGTTGGCCATTTGTATATCTTCTTTGGGAAGGTCTCTTCACATCTTTTGCCCATTTTAAAATTGGGTTTCCTTTTATTGCTTTTGAGAGTTCTTTATATATTCTAAATACAAGTCTCTTGTCAGATGTATTATTTGCAAGTATTTTTTCCTGTGGGTTGTCTTTTCACATTCTTGATCGCATCCTTTGAAGCAAAAAAAGTCTTTAATTTTATGAAGTCCAAGTTACCTATTTTTTCTTTGGTTGCTTGTGCTTTTGATTATTTAAGAAGCTATTCTCTAATCCAGGGTCCTCAAGATTTATACCTATGTTTTCTTCTAAGAGTTTTATCTCTTACATTAGGTCTTAGGTTCATTTTGAATTAATTTTTGCTGTATGATATGTAGAACTTCATTCATTTGCATCTGGGTATCCATTTGTCCCAGTACCAAAATTGTTTTGACATCCTTGTCAAAAATCAGTTGACTGTAAATGTGAGGGTTTATATCTGTGCTTTCAGTTCTGTTCTACTGATCTGTATGTCTGTCCTTATGCCAGTGCCATACCGTCTTGATGTAGCTTTGTAGTAAATTTTGAAATTGGGAAGTATGAATCTTTCAGCTTTGTCTTTTTAAAGATTGGTTGGGCTATTCTGGGTCTCTTGCATTTCCATAGAAATTTTAGGATCAGTTTGTCATTTTCTACAAAGAAACCAGGTGGGATTTTGATTGGGGTTGCATGCAGTCTGTAGATCAATTTAGGGGAATATTGCAATCTTAATCAATGTTGGGTTCTGATTCCTGAACATAGGATGTCTTCCCCCCCCCCCTTTATTATAGGTCTTCTTTAATTTCTTTCAGTGTACTACTCGTGTTTTGTATTTTTGTGGTTTTCAGTGTACTAGTCATATAGTACTTCTGTTAAATTTACTCCTAGGTGTTTTATTCTTTTGGCTATACTTTTGTTGGATTATTTTCTTAATTTTATTTTCAGGTGGTTAATTACTAGTGTACAGAGGTACAGTTGATTTTATATATTGATCTTGTATCCTGACCCATAGCTGAACTTGTTAATTTAGTTCAACTAGTTTTTTAGTGGGTTCCTTAGGATTTTTTGTATATAGGGTCATGTCACCTGAAAATGGAGATCATCGTATGTCTTTCTTTCCAATCTGAATGCCTTTTATTTTTTTCTTGACTAATTGCTCCAGCTAGAATCTCTAGTACAATGTTGAATAGAAATGGTAAGAGCAGATATTCTTGTTTTGCTCCTCATCTTATGGGGAAGCATTCAGTCATTCTCCATTTAGCATAAATGCTAGCTGTGTGTTTTTTAAAGATAAAGGTGTTCTTTAGACTTTTATTCACTTAACATTTTGTTGAGACTCAAGGTGTAGCATGTAGCTGTATCTCATTCATATATATACATATACATATATATGTATATATATATATGTGTGTGTGTGTATCTTTGATTTGTATGAATATTCCAGTTTATTTTTCAATCTACTGACCATAGATATTTTTTAATGTTACTTCCTAGTACAATGTACATACATTTTTGTTGGATATATATACTTAGAAGTGAAATTGCTTGTAGTATATGTGTTTCAACCTTAATAGGTAATACCAAACTTTTCCAAAGGAATTGTGCCAATTTACATCCCCACCAGAAGTATATGAAAGTCTTAATTGCTCTGTCTCTTTGCTAACACTTGATATTTTCAGGTTTTTACTTTTAGCCATTTAATGTGTAATGATAGTTTATTGTGATTTTAATTTGCATTATCCTAGATTATTATTGAGATTGAACTCCATTGAAAAACCTATCTCTATTGTGTTTATTGGTGTGTGTGTGTGTGTGTGTGTGTGTGTGTGTGTGTGCATGTGCCTGTGTGTGTGTGTATGTGTAGGACTTGCTGATGTCCCTCCTTAGTTTTTAAATGACTGTGTGTGTGCATGTGTTCTGTTGATGTGTTGGATTTTTTCCTTTTTTAAATATCTTTTTGTATATAAATTCTTTGATGGTTATGTGTATTGTACGTATTGTCTCACTTTTTTTTTAAATCAGTTTAAAAAAAATTTTTTTTAATGTTTTATTTATTCTTGAGAGAGAGAGAGAGAGAGAGACAGAGCATGAGCGAGGGGCAGGCAGAGTGAGACAGGGACACAGAATCTGAAGCCGACTCCAGGCTCTGAGCTGTCAGCATAGAACCCGATGTGGGGCTCGAACTCACGAGCCGAGCCGTGAGATCATGACCTGAGCCAAAATCAGGCTCTGAACCCACTGAGCCACCCAGGCACCCCTCGTCTCACTTTTAACCTCTAAATTTGTCTTTTAATGAATGGAAGTTTTTTAACTAGTCAAATTTATCAATCTTTGTGGTTAGTGCTTTTTATGCTCTCTTTAAGAAACCTTCCCTGTTATCCTATGCTGCCTTCTAAAAGATTTAATGCTTTGTCTTATACTTTAACCATCTCTCTGGAATTGCTTCTTGTTAGGGTTTTTCTGCTTACTCTTTCTTGTTTACACCTTCAAATTAATTTTATAATTAAGCTTGTTTTATTCCAGAAAAAAAAATCCTGACAATATTTTTATTAGGATCACGTTGAACATATACATTAGCCTAGGGAGAGTTGATATTTTTATGATGCTGAATTCTTTTATCCAAGAATATAGCACGTCTTTTCCTTTCCTTAAATCTATTTTAGTCTCTCAAGATTGGTTTGAGACTAGCTTGTTGGTTTTTTTTTTTTTTTATCTTTAGGTTTTTGCACAATTCTTGTAAAATTGATGCTTAGGTATTTTATTTTTGCAATAGTAAATAGGGTGTTCTTTTTCCATTATTCTTGAGCACTGTTTTATATATATGACTTCTACATTTTGTGTTATAACCTGTTTTCTAACTCTCTGTTTGTAGTGGTTTTTCCATTATATTTTAGGCTTTCTGAGATATAATTATATCATCTGTTAATGGAGATAATTGTACCTCATTTTTTCCACTTATGCTCCAAATTGCTTTCTCTTTCTGGGTATGTTAGAGTTCCTCTATCTTATTTAGATGTTGATAGTTTAAATGCCGTTTTCAATGTGACTGTACCATTTTGCATCACCAGAAGCAATGTCTGAGGTTTCAGTTGTTCTACATTGTTAAAACTTGGTGTTGTTAATCTTTTTTAATTTGAATATTTCTAGGGTGTGTAGTGATACCTTACTGTGGGTTTAATTTTTATTTACCTATTAACCAGTGATCTAAGCATCTTTTGCTGTGCTCTTCTTTCCCTTTCTTCTTCCTCTTTTCTTCCTGATGTGGTTAATTGCCATTTGTATATATTGTTTGGTCTTCAGAAATTTCAGGATATAAGCCCTTTGTCTGATATGTATGATGTGAACATTTTCTTCCAATCTCTCGTTTACATTATCATGTTCTTAATGATATCTTTTGAGGAGCAAAAGTTTAAATTTTTATGAATTTAGGTTTATCAATGATCTCTTTTATAGTTCATCGTTTTGGGTCCTAATGTAACTGTCACACAGATTTTCTTTTAGTATTTTAAAAGTTTGATAGTTTTACCTCTTACGTTTATATCTATGGTATAAATAAATCATTATGGATTAGTTTGTTAGTATGACGTCCATTTTATTCATACCAATATCCAATTGATATAATACCATTTGTCAAAAAACTTTTCATTGAGTTGCCTTGATATCTTTGTTGATAATCAATTGGTCATTTGTGGCCCATTTCTGTACTCTCCATTCTGTTCCCCTGCTCTTTTTTGCTGTTCATATTCTTGATACTGTAGCTTTACCATAAGTCTTGAAATGTGTTGGACAAGTCCTTCAGCTTTGTTTATTTTCAAAATTGTTTTGGCTATTCTAAGTTCTTTCATTTCAAAATAAATTTAATGACTAGTTTGTCAGTTTCCACAATAAAGTCGGATGGAGTTTTGATTGGGATTGTGTCACATCTATAGATCAATTTTGGGAGAATTGACATCTTAAGAAATTACTATTTGTCAATTATAGCTAAATAAAGCTGAAGGAAAAAAAATTGTCTCCCAGTTTCAGAACATGCATGTTATACCTCTCTGTATTCTTCAGTTTCTCTCAGTAATATTTTGTAGTTTTTATACAGAGATTTCTCTTTGGTAGATAACATTTCTCTTTAGATTGACTTTAGATTGAATTTAGAATTGAAGTTAGATTGAATTCCCTAATTTCCTTTAGCATTTCTTCTAGAGTATGTCTGTTGGCAACAAATTCTTAGTTTTCTTATATGAAAATGTCCTTTTTTTGGCTGATTATAGAATTCTGAATCAACTGTTCTTTTATTTCAGCACTTTAAATATATGTTCTTTCCCTGTTTCTGGCCTTGGTGATTTCTGAAGAGAAATCTATTATTATTTAAATCCTTATTCTTGTGTGTAATGGTGTAGTTTTTCTTTTGTTGTTTTCAAGATATTTTTCCCCTTTACATTTCAGCACTTTATGATGTGCCTAAGTGTTTTGTTTTGTTTTGTTTTGTTTTTTAGTTTATTTCATTTGGGGTTCACTGAGCCTGTTGAAAATGTAAATTTATTATGCCTTTAGTAAATTTGTGAAATGTTGACCATTATTACTTTAAATACCTTTTCTGCTCATGTCTCTTTCTTCTCTCCTTATAGGTTTACAATTACACAACTTAATTTTTTTTATCTTTCTCATAGTTCCTCGCACTTAACTTTTTTCCATCTTTTTTTCTGTTTTCAGATTGGATAATTTCTGTTGAGCTATTTTCAAGTTCACTCATTCTCTGTTTTATGAAGCCTGTATAGGGAAGGCTTTTTATTTCATTTTTTTTTAACTTTCAGATACTGTGTTTTTCAATGATAAAATTTCTATTTGGTCCCTTTATAGTTTTTACTTCTGTGTTAAGAATTCCTAGTTTTTCATTCACTTTAAATATGTTTTCTTTTACTTCATTGGACACAGACATAATAGTTGCTTTAAACTTTGAAAACTCTTTGTGATAGCTCCAGCATTAACATCTATAGATTTTTTTTTCTTGCAAGTTAGTCCATTTTCTTGGTTAATACAAGATATTAATACAACTTATGGTTTTTCTTCATTTTTCTGTTTGAGATTCATTGAGCTTGTAGGTTTTAATGGGGTTTTAGTTTTCATTGAATAGGAAAATTTTGGTCATTAAAAAAATTTTTTTTATTATGCCCCCTTCCTCTCTCCTTTTCTGGGACTTCAGATACAGTTGGGTTAGATACAACTTAACATGCTCAGTATATTTCTGTTTTAGTCTTCTTTCTCCCTATTTAGTTTTGTAGAGTTTTATTGCTGTGTTTATGTCTGCTGATCTTTTCTGCAGTATTAACTAAGCTGTTAATCTCATGCAGTATATTTTTCATTTCAGATGTAGTTTTTGGTCTAAAGTTCAGTTTAGGTCATTTTTGTATCTTCTGTTTCTCTCATTGTACTCATGTGTTTTCTCTTACCTTCTTGGACCTGCACAATATATTTAATTAATTTTACCACTGGCACCATTGCTGGCACCATTGTCAGTTTCTATTGATTTTTATTCCTGGTTGTAGTTGATACTTCCCTTTTATTTTATTTTATTTAAAAAAAAAATTTTTTTTTTTTTAATGTTTATTTATTTTTGAGACAGAGACAGAGCATGAACGGGGGGTGGTCAGAGAGAGGGAGACACAGAATCTGAAATAGGCTCCAGGCTCTGAGCTGTCAGCACAGAGCCCGACTCGGGGCTTGAACTCACGGACTGCGAGATCATGACCTGAGCCGAAGTCGGCCGCTTAACCGACTGAGCCACCCAGGCGCCCCACTTTCTTCCGTTTTATATTTTCTTTGCTTATTTGCAGGCCTGGTAAGTTTTGATTAGATGCTGGACATTTTGAATTTTATATTTTAGATGTTAGATTTTGTTGTATTTTTAAAAAATATTGCTCTTTTTTGTGACACACTTAAGCTTCCTGGGATTCTTTCAAGGTCATTTATTTATTTATTTATTTACTTACTTACTGGGTGGTCTTAGGAAAATATTTCTTTTTTTTCTAATTTAAATTTTCAGTTAGTTAACATATAGTACAATATTGGTTTGGTTTCAGGAGTAGAATTCAGGGATTCATCACTTACATACAACACCCAGTGCTCATCACAAGTGCCCTCCTTAATACCCATCACCCATCTAGCTCATCTCCCACCCACCTCCCTCCATCAACCCTGTTTGTTCTCTGTCGTTAAGAGTCTCTTGTGGTTTGTTTCCCTCTCTTTTCTTTTTCCCCCCATTTTCCCATATGTTCATCTGGCCCCATTACTGAGGCAATATTTGATATTCTATGAATTAGGAGATCTTTTCACTATAGTTCCTTGGAACCCACGGTATTTCCAGCCTTATTCTTTTCCTGCAATTCTTTCCCTGGACTTGCAGTAATTTTCTCACATGTATACACAGATCTCCAGTGCTCTCTTTCTGTGTAGCTTCCTTTCCCATAGTATTTCCCTCCTTAAATTCTAGCCATTTTGACCTTCCCAAACTGAACTCTGCAACTTGGTGAGATTGCTAAGCTGTCTTTGGCCTTTCTCTCCCCGTGCCGCAGGCTGGAAACTTCCCAGGGAGATAGCGGCAGCAATCATAGGGCTCACCTTGTTTGTTTTTCTTTTTTCAGGGATCATTATGGTGTGCTGCCTGCTGTCTAGTGATTGAAAGCCATCCCTTAACATATTTTATTTGGTTTTCCAGTTTTTTTACGGCAGGAAGATAAATCTGGCATTTTTAATCCATTACGGCAAGGAGCAGAAATTCTCCAGTTTTGAAATTTATTGAAACTAAAGTTGGGATTAAATTAGCATGGCTTTTATTTTTTTTATTTTCCCCCCTAATTGCTCAGATATCCATTCAGACTGGTGTTTTAGTAAAAGAGATACAGAAATTGTTAGTTAGGATGACTAGTATTTTACTTTTCACTTCCTCCTTTATTTTCATGTTGTTTCTCTTAGAGTCATAAAGGGCATGTGTGTACAGCACACAACTTACCAAAAACCAAAAAAGCATGCCATATTGAAGTTCACCTGGTTTAACTCCTTTCAGTGAGGCAGATGGTCTAAGCATAATAATGGCCTTCTTATGAATAAACTCACTTCTATATATGGGGACATAGCAAAGGTGACAAAGCTTATAGATGACAAAGCTTAAAACTGCTTTTGAAACACCAGTATATAGTTGTGTAAGTCACAAAACTCTTCACAACTGCAATCACTTTCAAGAAATAACCATGCTTGATTTGTTACTCGATTTCGTATTCAACATGATGATTTCTCCTTTAGCATTGTACAGCAAGAAGACCCAAATGAAGAGCTTCCCAGAGACGAGGTCGTCCTGAAGCTGAAAGCACAAGTGCAGCGTTTGCTGGGGAGCAACTCAGTGAAGCGTCATCTGGTGTCTCAGTTACAAACTGAGCTCAGAGACTGTCATAAGAAAATTGAAGATCTCCAACAAGTGGACAAAGATGAAAAAAGCATCAAGGTTGAGGTTTGTGGAGTTAAAAAGCCATTTTTAAAAGACTTTAATGAAGAAAATGCTTACAGTCTTCACATTTAAATCAAGCCTTTGTCTTTCAAGGTCTCATTTGATTTTATTTAGAAGTAAAGTGTAAAGAAGGGAATGCCACATAAAGAAATATATTTTCTAGTTCCTTTTGCAAAACACCTCATAAATGAGATGTTAGGCAAAATTCCTTTACCACAAATCCAAGGAAGCAGTCTACGTAACAAAGTATGTGCATTTCCTCAAGATTGGCTTGTATCAGCAGTGTTCTAAAGCCTTAAATTCTCCACAGCTAAATAAATCCCTTAGCATTTTGTTTATGACATTTCTCTTGCCCATGTTCCTATAATAAGAGTCTTTCTATATAAGGAAATTAATTATATAGTGGTGGCGTTGTAAGTGAGAAAGGCACAGAAACAGGTTATGTCAGAATCATTGAATCTACTTTTATTTATATTTTTTATTATTTAAAAAAAAATTTTTAGTGTTTTATTTATTTTTGAGAGAGAGAAAGAGTGGGAGCGGGGGAAAGGGAGAGAGAGAGACAGAATCGGAAGCAGGCTCAAAGCTGTCGTCACAGAGCCCGATGCAGGGCCCAAACCCAAGAACCGTGAGATCATGACCTGAGCCAAAGTCCGTCATCCAAGTGGCTGAGCCACCCAGATACCCCTGAATCTACTTTTATATGCTTCATTTGGCTTCCTTACTTCATAGATGAGGAAGATGAAACTGGAGGAATGTGACTTCATAGATGAGGAAAATGAAGCTGGGGGAATGTGTGACATTTCTGAGGTTAGAGTCCATCTTTAGGCAAATTGAAACTAAAACACTTGACTAATAATAGTCAAGATTATTTCCCCAAGATCTTGCTATCACAGAAATTCTTACTCTTGCCCTCATTTAACAGCTTCCTTTTCTATTCTTCCATATTTCCAAATCCCAACCATCTATGCTCTCAATAGAAAAACAAAAAACAAAAACAAAAAACCTAGTAATGAAAGGGAAGGGGGAAAATGAATGTAGGTGGTGTATTCCTTTTCCTTCTGGAAGGAAATAATATTTTACTTCCTACTTTAGTACTGTTTTAGCTCCTGATTCTTTAAACTAGGAGTTGTGTTCACTAAAATAGTCCTATTAAGGTATGTAAGATGTTATATGGTACTAATTATTATGGAATTTTGATTGTATATATTTACCAAAAAATAATAATGTGTTTTCACTGTTTAAATCCTGCCCAGTTGGGCAATATTCCTTCTTCCGAGTAACTGTATTTGATGAGCATAACGCTGATTTCAGTGTTAACAACCAAATGAGAAAGAACCCCCAACCTCCAGCACATTGAACATCTTTATGTCAAGCTGTCTTGTTTACCCGTTTTTTTAAAAGGATGAGAATAAATGCGCATGTTTCAATTTGTGTTAGATTAGAATCGATTGGTTCAAGTATTTTGGTGAGAGTAGCCTAGGATTTAGGAACGTGGTTTTGAGTCTTGAACTTTAGCTCAGGTATCCACGGTTCTTGCTCTGTTCTGTACTGAAATTACTGATGGCATTTGCCATAGAGCTACACTTCCACATATGTGGCAGTTGATGGTGGCCATGCCTTATGTTTAACAAAATTTAATCTATACCTTTGCCTCTATAGATCAAAGGGAACGATCTCATTGTTGAATACTCTTTTTATCCAGCTATTCTTGCCATAGTGATTTCTCAGCCGTCCATGTTTGGTTTTTCTTAAAAGTGTGGCTTACCAGCCTGTGCTGCTTGTCTGTCCTGCTTGCACTTACTATATTCGAATTTCTTGAGACTCTTGTCTGGATGATTCTCTGCATGTTTGCTCAATAAATATTTGTTGAATCAATATACCTATTAATCCTTTTCTAGATGGAGGAAAGGGAGAGGAAGTAGTAATTTAACCAACAAGTGTTTTCATTTTTTTATTTTTTTAAATTAAAAAAAATTTTTTTTTTTTTTGCATTTATTTTTGATAGAGGCAGAGCACAAGTGGGGAAGGGGCAGAGAGAGAAGGAGACACACAATCCGAAGCAGGCTCCAGGCTCCGAGCTGTCAGCCCAGAGCCCGACGCGGGGCTCGAACTCACAAACAGTGAGATCATGACCTGAGCCAAAGTCGGACGCTTAACTGACTGAGCCACCCAGGCACCCCATCCAACAAGTGTTTTTATATAAACACTCAAGTTCACAGTCATCTGATTAGCCCATGGACACCTTCAAACTTTGTCTTTGCCTCTTACTTACTTCTCACATCTTTTCTAATGATCTTTCTAGTTAGTGTATAACATCAGAAAACAAGGTTGAGAGGTATATGGAGGAAGAGCAAATCATTCAGCTTAAGCTTTGGTTTTGTTTTGTTTTAAAGCTACTCTGTGCAAGGTCTTATGGGATTCAGTGGAAAGAAACAATGGCCATTCCTTGAAGGAATTTAGGATCTACAACAGCACTATCCAATAGAAATTTGATGGAACCATATATATAATTTAAAATGTCCCAAGTATCCCATTAAAGTAAAAGTAATGGTGAAATTAATTTTAATAACATATTTTATTTAACCCAATAAATATCTTCTCAATATGTAATCAATGTAAAATTATTAATGAGATGGCTTGCATTTATAATAATAATAATTATTATTATTATTATTTTAAATTTACATCAAAGTTAGCATATAGTGCAATAATGATTTCAGGAGTAGAATCCACTGATTCGTCCCCTACATACAACACCCAGTGCTCATCCTAACAAGTGTCCTCCTTAATGTCCCTTACTTATTTAGCCCATCCCCAACCCACAACCCCTCCAGCAACCTTCAGTTTGTTCCCTATATTTAAGAGTCTCTTATGTTTTGTCCTCCTCCCTGTTTTTATCTTATTTTTGCTTCCCTTCCCTCATGTTAATCTGTTTTGTATCTTAAATTCCACATCTGAGTGAAGTCATATGATGTTTGTCTTTCTCTGACTGACTCACTTTACTTAGTATAATACACTCTAGTTCCATCCACATTGTTGCAAATGGCAAGATTTCATTCTTTTTGATTGCCTAGTAATATTCCTATACCACATCTTCTTTATCCATTCATTTATCAATAGACATTTGGGCTCTTTCCAAACTTTGGCTATTGTCAGTAGTGCTGCTACAAACATTGGGGTGCATGTGCCCCTTTGAAACAGCACACCTGTATCCTTTGGATAAATTCTTAGTAGTGCAATTGCTGGGTGGTAGGGTAGTTCTATTTTTAATTTTTTGAGGAACCTCCATGCTGTTTTACAGAGTGGCTGCACCAGTTTGCATTCCCACCAGCAGTGCAAAAGTGTTCCTCTTTCTCCACATCTTCGCCATCATTTGTCGTTGCCTGAGTTGTTAATGATAGCCATTTTGACAGGTGTGAGGTGTTATCACATTGTGGTTTTGATTCGCATTTCCCTGATGATGAGTGATGTTGAGCATTTTTCATGTGTCTGTTAGCCATTTGGATGTCTTCTTTGGAGAAGTGTCTGTTCATGTCTTTTGCCCATTTCTTCGCTGGATTATTTGTTTTTTGCATGTTAAGTTTGATAAATTCTTTATAGATTTTGGATACTAACCTTTTATGCGATATGTCATTTGCAAATATCTTCTCCCATTCTGTTGGTTGCCTTTTAGTTTTGCTGACTGTTTCCTTTGCCATACAGAAGCTTTTTATCTTGATGAGGTTCCAATAGCTCATTTTTGCTTTTGTTTCCCTTGCCTCTGGAGGCATGTTTAGTAAGAAGTTGCTGAGGCCGAGGTCAAAGAGGTTTTTGCTTGCTTTCTCCTTGAAGATTTTGATGGCTTCCTATCTTTTGTTTAGGTCTGTCATCCATTTTGAGTTTTTTGTTTTTTTTTTTTTAATTTTTTTTTTCAACGTTTATTTATTTTTGGGACAGAGAGAGAGACAGAGCATGAACGGGGGAGGGGCAGAGAGAGAGGGAGACACAGAATCGGAAACAGGCTCCAGGCTCTGAGCCATCAGCCCAGAGCCCGACGCGGGGCTCGAACTCACAGACCGCGAGATCGTGACCTGGCTGAAGTCGGACGCTTAACCGACTGCGCCACCCAGGCGCCCCGAGTTTATTTTTGTGTATAGTGTAAGAAAGTGGTCCCGGTTCATTCTTCTGCATGTCGCTGTCCAGTTTTCCCAGCACCATTTGCTGAAGAGACTGTCTTTATTCCATTGGATATTCTTTCTGCTTTGTCAAAAGATTAGTTGGCCATACATTTGTGAGTCCATTTCTCGGTTCTCTATTCGGTTCCATTGATCTATGTGTCTGTGTGTGTGCCAGTACCATACTGTCTTGATGACTACAACTTTGTAAAACATCTTGAAGTCCGGGACTGTGATGCCTTCTGCTTTAGTTTTCTTTTTCAGGATTCCTTTGGCTATTTGGAGTCTTTTCTGGTTCCATAAAAATTTTAGGATTGTTCGTTCTAGCTCTGTGAAGAATGCTGGTGTTATTTTGATAGGGATTACTTTAAATATGTAGATTGCTTTGGGTAGAATCGACATTTTAACAATGTTCTTCCAATCCATGAGCATGGAATGTTTTTTCCATTTTTTTGTGTCTTCTTCAATTTCTTTCATAAGCTTTCTATAATTTTCAGTGTATAGTTTCTTCACCTCTGTGGTTAGGTTTATTCCTAGGTATTTTATGGGTTTTGGTGCAATTGTACATGGGATCGATTCCTTGATTTCTCTTTCTGCTGCTTCATTATTGGTGTATAGAAATGCGAGATGGTTTGCCTTTTTTGTCTCTGTGCCAAGTCCTTGAAATCTGACATGTATTGTCCACTTATAACACGTTTCATTTTGGACAAGACACATTTCAAGTGCTCAATAGCCATGTGTGGTTAATGGCTACCATATGCAACAGTGCAGATCTATAAGGAGAGGGACATGCATAACTTTGTGTAATAAGGATGATATTGGTTGCAGAGTGTTTTGAGAAGGAATAATTAACCAGAGTTGGTTGTAGGGGAGATGATAAGGCAAACTTTAGTGAAGTCTTTAAGGAGGGAATATCTGATCTCTGTCCTGAAGGATAAATGCAGGAGGGAAGGTGGGAAGGAACATTTCAGCCTTGAGCAGAAGTATTTAAAGGTTGTAGCAAATAAGCTGGTGTAACTAGGGAACAGGGCATGTGAATAGAAGTCTATATTGTATAGGCTCAGTCTTTCTGGAATCTTTGAGGCCAAAAACACATAGATGTTACATCAATTTTTAGGATAATACCATAGCTAGCATTAAATCCTGAGGTTAATGAAATACTGTTGAATGTCTCTGCTTGCTATCAGCTTGTTAAGAGACAGAACATGTCCTTGGATATCTTTTTAAAGAGAACTGGGTCATTGAAATCCTCCCCTAAAGCCTTTCTAAATATTGAAAAGGCTAACAAAAATATTTACTATGTAATCTTACTTGACATGTTTCTTTTATGAACATTTTAAAGTATTGATATATTTATTGCTCTATAACATTGTAGTATCTTATGTTTGTTTGTATCCATCTTATATAGAACAATTAAAAATTATTTCAGAGTCTGTTGTTTTTGCTTTCGTGTCATTTGACTATTCATAGCAGTGCTGCTTTATGATATTTCCAGGATAATATGTGATGAAGATTAGGAATTTGTCTATATGTAGCACTGTGCACTGATTGAGAGTGTGTTGAATTCTATACTGTTCATTCTAGTTGAACAACTGGACCATTAATGTAGAATGTGGTAAAGTCCTTAGGAAAATTAGTCTTGCAGTCAGGGCCCACATCTACATTGATTTTTTTGGTAACCATAATGAATAAAACAGAGGCCTTTCTGTATCTGTTACTCAAAAGAAATCATTACCTAACCACAAGTTGTGGTTAGAGCCATTCTTTGATTTCAAGGGACCCAAGGCAATTTTGAGTAGCCAACTCAGAAGTTTTCTACCTGGAATCTTTTTAGTCATAGAAATTAGGAAGATAATGTGAGAGTTGATGTATTACATGCCTTGTTTTCTTGAAGGTAATCTCTTTAGTATTCCAACTTCAGAAGTTTTGTTATGACACCTATGTGGTCCTTTTCTTTTTAAAATTGTCCATAAGGATTTTGTGCTGACAGGTACAAGTACCTAGTCCCTGAGTGCCTGAAGTGTGATGGTATGTCAAAGCTGAGTGTAATAGCTAGGCATGAAAATTGTTTTTCCACGTATCAGTATGATGTTACTTTCATTCATTTTATTTCATAGTAATAAAAACTTACCAGTGGGAAAGAATGGACAAATTAATATCACAAACTTTAAAAAGTGGAGGCCAAGTTAAAACAAAATGAAAATCACTCTAATGAGTCCATAGAATCCCTTAAAATCTCATTAGTATCCCCAAATCTGGAGAGAAGCTAACAGAGTAGGTATTTGTAGTTCTCTTCTGACTGGAGTAGAAGCAGTGGCTTCTGGGAAATTATGGCAAGTGAAAAGGGGAAAGTCAACAATAGTCTCCCTGTAAAGGAAGTGAAGGCTATGAATTCAAAGACTGAGCCAGAGCCTTGGTGTTCTGTCGCCTCACATGTGAATGAAATACAAATACCTCCCCAATGAGGAGAATGAATCTTGGTTTAGGATATTTTTTAAACATTGTGGAAGAGAGCTCAGACTTCAGGTAAACACATAAACCAACAAGTCAAATAAAGTAGATATTTAAAAAAAAATCTTTGTGGCCCCATCAATGAACAAAGAATTCATAAAGATTAGATAAGGAAGATACTTAGATGGTAAGAGGAAAATGCAAAGTTGTATAAATAGATCTGGGAGGATGAAAAACAAATGAACAGTGAAGGTATGTAAGAGGTTCTGCTATGAGAGCAATGCAAGAAATGCAAATGAAAGCAACTATTGGCTACCCTTTCCCCATCAAATACAATAATTATTTCAAGACATTCCCTGCCATTGGAGGTAAAGAGAGTTGGACACATTCTCTCAGACTACCTGACAATGTACATTTGCATGACCTTGTGGGAAACAATTTGCCAATAACTGTCATGAGTCTTAAAAATTGTACCTGTTGAATAAAATATAGATCTATGAGGTAATAGAGATTATATAATAGAGATTATATATAAACAAATAAATGCAGAAATAGAATAGATGCTAAACTTGGTGTAAGATAAAAAATAGAATATTTGCATTGCATAGTCTCAAAGTATCTCCTCATAAGATACTTATTCTAAATTACAAGTATGAAATTGTAGCTTTACAGTGATAGTGCCTGCAGATGCTACCTTCATTTATTGATCATCACCAGTGATGAACCACGTTGATCTCCTGTGTCTCCTGAAGAGTGCACATAGCATTTCTGTGGCATTCATGTAAAAAATGGATGACCTGAATTTAATAATGAAGTGACATCAGAGAAGCCCAAATTGAAGGCCATCATACAAAATAACTAGTTGATACTCTTAAAAAGTGTCATAGATTTGAGAGACAAAGCCTGAAGAACTGTCCTTGGATTGAAGGAGACTCATGAGCCATGACAACTCAATGCAATGTGGAATTGTCGATGAGATCCTGAACTACAAAAAGGACATTAGAGGGAAATTGGAAGATTTTGTATAGGGTCTGTAGATTAGGTAACAGTGCTACATCCTAGTTAACTTCCTGGTTTTGATAATTGTATGGTGGTTATATTTGGGGATGATGATAAAAGTTACATGGAAGTTATTTGTGATGTTTTCACAGTTTCTTTGTAAGTATGAAATTATTTTCAAAACCAGCAGTTAGAATTTCTTAAAAACCTGAAAAACTTTTTCTTTTTAACATTTAGAGTAAAACAGATACCACGGAAAAACCAACTGATCAATTATGGCCTGGGTCTTCTACTTCTGATACGATTGTGAAAGATGACATTCTGCGGCTTAAAAATGAAATTCATGTTTTACGACACCAAAATCAGGTGATGAAAAAGTTTCCTATATGTTGTGAGAATTCTTATGACCTCATTATATTCAAAGGATATAACCGACTTTTCAAAAAAAAGTTGCAGAGGCAACATGAGTTAGTAGACAGGTTTATTAGTGGGTGAATAAGGATTCCAGTTATTTCCCTTTATTGGCCATAAGGTCATCATTTTCTCAAAAGGTAGGTTAGTGGAACTCCAGGCTCCTGGGTCTATAGGAGCATGGCTGCTGGAGGTATTCTTCTCTGGACCAAAAAAGTTAAACCTTGTTTATATGGTTAAGATTATTGAATCCTCAGACTTACTTTAAGAGATCGCTTAGGGAATACTTCTCTGGCTAAGTGTTTCTATTTCATGTAGTTCAAAATGAATACAAAATTCTTAACTCTTAACTCCTGTCATAAAGCTACTTGTCAAATAAGTGAATCTTACAAGCCATAAGGAGTCTTTGTAGAATTATGAAAACGATACATCAGTGTTACAGGGTAGAGATAAAGCATAGAAGATAATAAAAAATAAGATTGGACTAATCAATGAATATGATGTTTATTTTCTCTAACTGCTTTATTCTTTTGTATCTAGGAACTTAAAGAAACTGAAGAAAAACTGAGAGATACAAATCAAGACTTATGTAATCAAATGAGACAAATGGTACAAGATTTTGACCGTGATAAACAGGAAGCTGTGGATAGGTAAAGTCTATGCAGAGGTCTAATGCCTGACTCTGCCCTTCACCGCCCTGCTCTCCCACCCGCCAGAAAAGATTCAAGAGAAATTATGGTGTGAACCCTCCCTACTGAGATCTTACTGAAGATGAGTCTGTGGCTTCTCAAATTAGAATTTAGAACACATTTTCCATAGAAATGATGTTATGTAGTGGTCTGGGTTCTATAGCACCATCAAAACTGCAGTTCATTGAGATAGTATAGCTTAATGGTTTTCATAAACTAGTCTGGGAAACTATTCTTTATAAGGAAGAAATCTGTGGGAGGGAGTATGTCTTCCAATTACCAAATCATAAACTTGGAAACAGAGTTTTGGAACATAACATACTTGTGAGTTGGGTACTGCTAGTATCTATTTCTAATATAGATAACTTGGAATTTTGGAACTCTACCCTATTATTTCAATTAATTTTTTATAAACAAGTCCTCAACAAAGACTATTATCTTCTTGAAGGACTGGGGCATTCTCATATCCAAGTTTCTCATTTTTCTCTGGAAACATTTAAAGAGAAAAAATTTTGCAGAATTTAAGATCATCCACTAGGAATTAATTATTACTTTTGGTTGGGGGGAACCAATCTGACCTTAATTATAATTTGCATTAGAGAGAGGGAGTGGGAAAGAAAGGAAGAAAAGGAAACCAATTTATCCTGGTGTTTCTAATAATGCTGGGCATTTCTTTAGATTCTATTGTCTGCTTTCTGTTTCTAGGTGTGAGAGGACTTACCAGCAGCACCATGAAGCCATGAAAGCCCAAATACGTGAAAGCCTGTTAGCAAAGCATGCTTTGGAGAAGCAGCAGCTCTTTGAGGTTTATGAGGCAGCTCGCTTGCAACTTAGGTGAGAACGAGAGAGTTTAGCTACCCTTCAAGCTCTAGAGACAGCTTTCTCCTATTCTGTAGCTTAGAGGAAAATTGTTTTGCAGCTCTTATATATATATATATATTTTTTTTTTCCTGGTGGTCATTTGGTTGCTGGTTTTGTGTATCCAAGGTCTGACTTAGATAACATGAATAAGGAGATGGCTGCCGTGCAAGAATGTTACCTGGAAGTGTGCAGAGAGAAGGATAATCTAGAATCAACTCTGAGGAAGACCATGGAAAAGGAGCAACAGGCTCAGGAGAAGAAGGTACAGTACAAGTTCATGTTGTGTTTGTTTCAACTCTTTTCTCTGGCCTCACTATTGTCATGGAAACCAGTATACTTGTTCTCTTGTGAAACAGGGAAGGCCTATGGAGAAGTCTCTTTATTTTTGGCTATCACACTCTGATAGCTCACAAAATACAGTAAATATTGAGATGATTTTTAAAACCTCAGTAGAAAATGGCATACATATAGGAGAAAATGATTCTTCCTTATATTTATTCCAAGTGGCAAAACAGGGTTCTAAAAATAAACGAGAGTAGACCCAAACACTGTGAGTCTGAAACCCAGGGATTCTTGCTTTCCACTTTTGCTGGCTCCTTAGTTGAACCTACAGAGTCCCATGGGTGATGCACAGCATATTCCCTCAGAAACATTTTCCTCTGACCCATTTCTGTCTCAGTACCCAAGTGTCATTTTATTCTTCTGGGGAGAAGGGCAGGAATTTGAACTTGGGACTTAGGATAGGGAAGGTGGAGAGCTTTTCAGGGAAGCTCTCATTTTTTCGGGAAACTGGAGGGGCTTCTATACTTTCCCCTCCTGCCTGAATCTTCTCAGTTGCTGTTGGTGAGTGTCCAGGAGTAAAATCACATGTAAATAGTCGCCTGTCTTTTCTTCCCTGTCCTGCCTGGAGCCTCATCCAGACACACGTCTGACTCTCCCTTCCATTTTGGACCAGCCTGCAGACCACAATTTGAAAGCCACCTGCGTCAAGATTAGAAAATATTTTTAAAAGCCTGAGTAAATGTTGTATACAGAGGTTTTCTGAGCAAAGTTATATTAAAGCAGGCTCTTGCTACTACAGACTTTAAAAGAATAGAAAGAGCAGGTGAGGAATTCAGCTCTTTTAATGTTTGTATTTTTTTGAATAGATTAATATGGTGAAAAAACATGCCATGTGTACATATCGTCTAATGGAAAAAGAACTTCTAAAGCGAGCTCTTTTAGTTAGTATAAAAGTTAGAAGGGATCTTAAATTACTTAGAAATTAAGGACTTAGCTTTTCATAATGTATAAAAAAATTAAAATAGGGAGATCTCTGCTGTGATTTTTTTTCTTTTTAAGTACGTAAATTGACAAGAACAGAAGAGTAATTCTCTCAAAGAGGTCATTCTTTTCAGGAATATATTTTCTGGTACTTTTCAAAGAATCAGTTTGGCTATAAAATTAGATCTCATATAATCTGTCGCTTGGAATTAACAGCTGCTGCTGACCAATACTGGCTCATGAATGCTTGTGCACCAAAGCAGGGAGGAAAGTTAAAACTGCTCTTTGGCCCTTCCAAAAAATCTTACAGGTTAAATATTTTTCTTTAAAGATTTTAAGTTGTCATACAGTGAAATGGACTTTTTCATTTGGTGTTTGTTCTATACGTTTTTAACATGTGACTTAACACATGTATAGAGTGATGAGGATACAGAAGAGTTTTATCACCCTATGAGACTGCCTTATGCTATCCCTTTGTAGTTAATACCCAGCCCCACTGGAAGGGCCAGTGTACTTAACCCATGAGAAGTGTAATTCCTTTCTTCTCTGGAATTCTTTAGTTTTTTTTATTTGGATTTATGTAAATCCATTACAAAAATTAGTAATTTTTATAAGCCAGTCATAACAGAACTTTAAACTTAAGAGAATTTATTTAATCTTTTCATATCCTAGGAAATGTTTCACACTCACAATGGAAGAATCTTATTAAACTCAAGCAAGCTAGGGAACTTTCATGGAAGTTCTCTGCAGGCCATAAGGCATTTTCCCTGCAGTTGACTTTCCGGTCAGTTACTTAGTCTGGATACTGAATTTATAAGATAGACAACAGCAAGAGTCCTACAGTGTATTTCCCTGTTCCATATGTGCTCTTTTCTGAAACAGTTGTTGAGTTATGCCATGGGTTAAGTAAGAGCTCAATGCCAAGTTTTAAAACTTTTACTAACACACGGAACTTTCCTCACATGTCAACCTGGCTTGTTCAGAGAGTGGGAGAAAAGTCATCCACACAGAACCCCTTGGACTCTGTAGTAATCATTGGAGGTCATGAATTTGCAGACAAGGCAAAGATGGACGATATTCCCATTCATAATGTCATTTCTGTATACGTTAGTCTCATCTGTACAATTGTAATACATGCTAAGTCAGTCCTTAGAAGTTAGAGGGTTTTTTTTGCTATCTGGGGCATGCATATCAAGTGTAAATGTTTTAAAACTATTGAAAAATTTTCTTTCATGATAAAACTTTCAAAATTAGATATTTCTGTAGTATGTTCAAATGGCAGATCCCTGTGTTCAATAAATCTATTACTTCTGTAAAGAGAGGGTAGAAAGGTTTTCCTTGCTATGGTAGACTGCAAAAATGGCCGCACATTCTTCCCATCACTGAATGCATGCCCCTTCGGAGTGTGACTTTCTAGCAGTTCTCAGTAAGAAGTCATCTGTTTCTCATCCCTTGGATCTGATTTTGGCCAATGGGACATTAGTAAACATTAGGCAAAAAGAGTCTTAAAAATAATTTATGCATTGGGACTTACAAGCTTGATACTCTCAGGAACTCTGTGGCCACCACTGTGTGAATGATCTGGGATAACCTGCTGAGTGATGACACATGTGACCATGTCATCTTTCTAGCAGACATCAAGCTAACCCCCAGACGTGTGGGTGAGGCCATCTTAGACCATGTGCTTCAACTGCTTGCAGAGGTCAGCTAAATTGACTCAGATCAGAATCACCCCCCAGATGACCAGGGAATCATGAGAAATAATAGATGTTTGCTGTTTTAGTTTAGTTTTGTTGTTATGGTCAAGTTTTGGCTGGCTTATTATGTAACAAAGCAATTGATATATATGCACAAACATACAAACACACAGAAAATTGGTAGCAGTTTTCTGTTCTGGGTCAAAAGGAAAGTAGATACATATGGAAACAACTCCTGAAGCATAGATATACACAGGTAAGACAATGTGAGGATTCCTTTTAAAGTCAACAAAAAATAACTGTGATATATGACATGACACTGGACAACTTTCTCAGCCACGTGATAGTTCGATTGTTTTAGTACAACTACAGTTTCTATGACCTGATTGTGAAGAAATGGGTCCCTTAGTCACTGGAGATTTTCTGAAATCATAGAACACTGAACAAAAATAGATAGCATCTTTTTGGTATGTGCCGTTGGTGGAGAGGAATCAGATGGCAATTAAGACCAAAATAAGCCAGGTCAGGTGTGAACCAGGAAAGAAACCAGACAACCAGGTAGCATGAATCAGAAATAATGGTAAAGAGACACAGAGCAAAAGCTCTTTTGCTGCGTGGCAATAGGTATGTGAAGTGTATACTTCTCTGGCATTATATTTTATGAGCTTCAGTGGGACCACCAGAAAACTGTTTCAAAAATTTTCACACTGGGGGCACCTGAGTGGCTCACTCGGTTAAGCATCTCACTCTAGGTTTTGGCTCAAGTCATGGTCTCATTGTTGGTGAGTTCGAGCCCCGTGTTGGGCTGCGCACTGAGTACAGAGCCTGCTTGGGATTCTCTCTGTCTCTGCTCCTCCCCCACTCACCTCTCTCAAAATAAATAAATAAACTTAAAATAAAAATTTTCACACAAAAACTCTTATAGGTGATTTTGATCCCTGAGTAGAGTTTTGTTAGAGTTTTCAGATCAACTGGATTCCTAAAATAAACAGAGAATAGTATATGAATAGTTCAAATTATTAAATTTGTATCTGATAGTTGACAGTTACTATTTCATAATGCTTTAGCTAGTTTTGAGAAAAACAATTGTCTTTGGTAATGAAAAAAATATGCCAGTCTGAATTTATTACAGGATGCATACTTTTAAGATAGAGCAATAATTTTTGTTTTATATCAGAATATATGTATTTCAGAAATGTACATTTTTTTTTTTTTCCTGGCCTGTGATACCTAATGAGTCCCATGATGGGTGGGGTGTAAACATAAATGTCAGTTAAACTTGTTAAAAAGTTGTTCTTCTAGTAACATATTGATTGTGTTAGATGCTTTTTCTTTTAATATAGCCACCTGTAAATTTTTTATGCAAATATTTGAGATCCAAGCAGGTCTTTACAAGACAGTTTATTAGCTGATTGAGTTAGCATGTAGGAAGATCATTTGTCTCTGTTGCTGCCAGTACCTGCCTATGACCAATATTTTATAAATTTGCCTTGGAGAATATTAGTATAATACAGAGATATTTACTTGAATTTTGTTTAAAGAGACAGCTATTGGAGGAAAGAGAAGAATATGTAAACAGACTGCAGGTGGAACTTGAAGAAAAGTACCAAGACACCCTTATGATGGAGAAGAGCAAGTGGCTGAAAGAACAAGAAACTGATATTAAACAGCAGGTTGACAATGAAGTGATGTTAGCCAAATCACACTGGGATGAGGAACAGACAGAGGTGTGGGTTAAAATTTCTTTTCAGTCACCATGTTTGGAAACTGTAGTATTAACTATAGAGAGACCGTTCTTCCTGAACAGACATAATTTTTCATTGCCAAGCACCTACGTGATCATTCATTTCACTTCTTGGGATTGGGCTTTGGGCAGCTTACACTAGTTTTATTTCTTAAAACTTCTCCCCTCTCTTGTCCCTTCAATGCAATTCAGGATATAATGGTTTTTGGAGGGGTACTTTTTGATTCCTCAAAATGAAACCCCCCTCTAATTTCATATTGTGGAATGAGTCAGATGACTCTAGACCAGTCTATAATAACAAATAGATAACCCATCCTGTGGATTAGAAGGAAGAAGTAATGACTGGGCAGGCTCAAAAGCACAAAAAATTACCTCTTTTACCTAAGTAGCAAATGAAATTACTAATAGTTTTCTAGAAAATTAAGAACCAAATTATGATCTTGAAAACTTAGCTGGAAGGGAAATCAATTTTCAAGCTTGTCGAAACTAGATTCTTTGGTCTGCAAGATTGCTATTACCTGGGGGTGTGGCTACCTAACGGTGGGTTGTAGACCACTGTCCTGTCTTTCAGCATCCCTCTTCTTCATCTCCCACCCCCACCCTCTGCAGCAGTTCATTAATCTAGTGCTCGCACCTGACATTCTTTTACTAATCATTTTTTAATACAGAAATATGTTTTCTGGAATATATACATTTATGCCTGTAAAATCTGGATAGCACAAAACCAATTCTCTATTTTTACAATGTTGCACATTGTTTTATATTTGAATCTGCTAACCAGTTATTTACCAGGAGGATGAGATAGAGAAGTAATGTTTGTGTGAGATTGTCAGGAAAACATAAACTGCTACACAAGATTGCCATTTCAAATGCAGCAACGTAGCCTGGGACTGTGGTAGCCAGGGAAGCAGTCTGAGAACTCTGGATACCCAGGAGGTGGGAACCAGGAACAGAGAAAAGCAACTTTTGCTGTTTCACAGTTTTGCCTCAGACTGACTGTGTTTTGATCCATCCCACTATCCTGTTGAAAGCAGAAAGTTGTCATTAAGACATCCTTCTAATGATGCCCCTCCTTCAATGCACAGTAGACTCAGTAGAATTTAATACCCTAACAAACAAGAGTCTAATGTGTTCAAGTAAGTAAAACTATTTTTAGATCGTGCAGTTTTAGGTTCATTATTTAGACTTAACCCAGTGCCTGCTTTGTGGAAAGCCTGATGTTGATGGAAAAATACATGTTAATAGTATAAATTTTCCTCTTAAAAAAAAAAAAATCATGCCACCTTTGTAGTGGCAATGTCAAAGCTTCCAGAAGGTTGCATCTTGAGAGCAAGAAAGCCTGACCTATGGCAGTATACTTCTATCTCCCATGTGATTGATGCCACGTACATTAGGGTCCAACAGTAACTTTCAGGATTTACTTGAATATATTTTCATTGACTAAGCTTCTAACTCTCATGTAATTACTACAACAATGTCTAGATGGTTTTCAGACACAGCTGTGGTTGCTCTTTTGGCTAGCTATTAATTCTGGGTTTTGCTTATTTGAGTGTTTTTTCTTTTCATACAATTTTTCTTCTGAAAACAGATCAAACAAGAACTTATTCAACAGCTCGAAAAAGAGTGGCAGTCTAAGCTGGATCAAACTATAAAGGCAATGAAAAAGAAGACCTCAGATGGTTGCAGCCAGACTGACCAAGTAACCACCAGTGATGTTATTTCCAAGAAAGAGATGGCAGTCATGATAGAAGAACAGAAGCGAAAGATCCAGCAAGATTTAGAGCAAGAGAAAGAAACAGCTGTCAGTGGGGACCTGAAGAAACTCGAGGTGGAATTAGAACTCAAATATTGTGAAAATATTGCCAAACAGGTAATAGGTTTATTATAGTACAATTATTGGAACTGCCTATTAATGAAAACCTGTAAAATACTACCATTGAACTTGTTCATAACTTTATACTTTGAAAATTTTGTGCATTCTAGGGTAGAACCTCTTGGGTTGTTACAAATGTTTCTTCCACTGTATTTCTGTCACAAAGCTGTTACCCCTCAGTTTTTCCATGTATTCTTTATGTTTACAGAGTGTTTGCTCCTCTGAGTTTGGTCTAAGCGTTAGGGTGCTTGAGGTTAAAGGTGGCGGTTTTATAACTGGATGAAGCACATCTTAATTAAGAATCTTTCATACCTAACTTTATAGAACGTACTCCACTGAAGTAGTTATACATAAGCAAACTTAAAGCAAGTGAGATATTAGACAGTATTTGCACTGCAACTCACAGAGTTGAATCTGCAGGCACTCCCCTCACACGGGACTTTGTCTGTAAATCCCATACGCTGCCAGAAAGCGGGGCCATTGCCTCCCCTTAGAAGCACTCAGAAAGCTAGCTTGCTTTTAACTGGGGCATGTTGTTTGGTTTCCAAGAAATGTCAGCCTGAGTGAGCTGTGTTAATGAAATAGCTCTGTGTTAATGCAATAAAGAGTTTTTGTTGGTTTTATCTACATTATTATAGTGATTCTCAAAACTTTTTTGCTTCAGGATGCCTTTAACACTTTTAAAAACTCAAGACTCTGAAGAGTTTTTCTCTGTGTGGGTTATATCTATTTACTGTATTGGAAAATATAAATCTAAGGAACTTTTAAAAAAACAAGAATACTGGAGCACCTGGGTGGCTCAGTGGGTTAAGCGTTTGGCTCAGGTCATGATCTCAAGGTTTATGAGTCTGAGCCCAGTGTCGGGCTATGCGCTGGCCATGCGGAGCCTGCTTGGGGTTCTGTTTCTCCCTCTCACTCTGTCCCTCTCGTGCTCACCCACTCACTCTCTTTTTTTTCTCTCTCTCTTTTTCTCAAAATAAATAAATAAACTTTAAAAAATTAGGAAAATAAAATCGGAAAAAAAAAAAACCCAAGAATACTAAACTTGCCTTTGGCTGTCAGAGCAGTGATAAATCACATAGCATGACACCATTGTATTAGTTACACATGCAGGAATGGGCATGAAAAAAATAAAGTGTGAATATTACTTTGAAAATAGTTTTGATCTCACAGACCACCTGACAGGGTGTTTAGTCCCATAGAGGTCCCTGGACCTTAATATTACTTATTTTGTATTTACAAACGAAATGCTTATTATGCAGTCTTAAAATAATACCTGAAGTAAAGTTTAAAAAAAAATGTATTCAGCTTTTGATAAATACTTGGAATTCTGCCTATTTGTTAAGTTGTTCTACATGATTTAAAAAAAAATTTTTTTTAACGTTTACTTATTATTGAGAGAGAGAGAAAGAGCATGAGCATGAGAGGGGCAGAGAGAGGGAGACACAGAATCCAAAGCAGGCTCCAGGCTCCAAGCTGTCAACAGAGCCCGATGCGAGGCTTGAACTCACAAACTGTGAGATCATGACCTGAGCTGACGTCGGATGCTCAACTGGCTGAGCCACCCAGGCCCCCATAAGTTGTTCTACATGATTTTAGAGGGAATCCTTATAGTATGGAAACATAGGCAAATCTGTGTAATTGTATCAAAGGCATCTTCAGTCAGTTAAATCATTTCCTGAAATGTTTAAGGTTTGAACAGAGTTAAGAAAATGTTCTGTGGACAAAGAGACATGTTTAAGGGTGCTGTTCTGGTATATATACAATTACAGATGTTGTGAAGAAAAATAGCATCATGTAGTAAGAAAGGAAATATTATTAATAACCTTTGGATGAATATAAATTTCTATAGGGGCTTTATCTTTTCCCCATATTTGTAACTCCCTAGGTTTTACCTGTAAATGTATTTAGCATTTTACAAAAAAATTCAGCCCCTTATGTCAACTCTAGTTTTGTATGTTTATATGGATATAGGTATGTGTGTATTTATATTTCAATACAAGGAAATAAGGAAAGGTTATTTAATAAGTGACCTTGTGGTAACCTATGACAGATTTACCAACAGATCACCCTCATAATTCATCAAGTCTTATATGTTTGCCTGAATTGCTGTATCACCCTCATTCTTTAGTTGCAAACTCATTACAGACAGCAGGAAAAGTTGCTTGGTACAAGGCTCTAAGCTATATTGGTGCATGCTTGCGTGGGTTCATGTGTTTATATGTATGGCATGAGGACTGTGGATATGGTGGGTGTACTGATTGGGCAGCCCTGACCCCAAGCAGCCTCTCTGCATGTCTTCTCCTTTTTCTTAAGATAAACAGGAATTTCTTGGAAATGGCAATTGGTACTTTGTATGAAGCTTTCCAGTAATGGTATTGGCTATCAAACAGTTATAGATTTTTACTTTTTGCGCTGGCATTTGCATGGGACAGTATGGGAAGTTTAGAACAGAAGGATTAGAATCTACTGTTTGGGATCAGGTGGGCTGCTTGAGGTCAGTGTAACGTAGTGCGATATGATGTAAAATACACATGAAACCATAGTTGCTAATTGCGAATGGGATCTTTCTGAAATTTTATACCTCACTTTACTGCCTACTCTTGCAATATCCAATTGCAGGTAGAAACAGCTGTGCAAAATGCTCGTCATCGATGGCTGGAAGAACTACCTGACCTTGCAGAGTATAAAGCACGTGTAAGAGCAGAACAGAAGAAGTGGGAAGAGCAACAAGAGATCACTGTGGCAAGACGGGTAAGTGCTCTCCTGGAAAAAAGCTTGAGGAGGGCCTCTCTCCTGATGTCTCATCTTAGTCCCGAGAATCAGTATCTCCTCACCGTGTTGTGGAAGGATTAAATGCAATAATGCATGGTAACCATTAGCTCAGAGCCTGACTGATGGCATCTGTTCTCATCATCAGGATGCTGAGGGAGAAAGAATGTATTTTAGGGTCTTGAAACTCTCATAATCAGGAAGGTAACCTTAACTGTGAAATTAAATCCTGTTCTGTCTTGCCCTATCTTTAGGAGAAATTGAGAACAGGTGTTTATCTGTTTATTAATAGCTACATGGTATCCTTTTGCATGCTGGGAGTTTGATTTCCATGCTTTGTCAGTAGTCTTATAATCTCCTTGGAAAATAGCCAACTCTCCTTACCAGAGAGGTCATGTTGTTTGACCAGAAACATAAGATATTATAATCATTTGCATTCTTCCAATTTATTAGTGTAAACCAGTTCTAATCAAAATGCCAATAAACTGAACATGGTTTTGAAATTTGACCCTAATTCTAAAATTTACTTGGAAAGGACTAGAAATTTTTTAAATGTTCTGGAAAAGAAATAGTAGTCCAACCCTAACACATAATAGGGTATGTTGGAAAGCGACAATTCAGTGTTGAGTCACAAAAATAGAATTTTTCATTTTGTATTACACAGACTTCAGAGATAGGCCCAACTATGAATAGAAATGTAATTGTTTCAAAACAAAGGAGTAGGGAATTATTCCATAATAAATGGTCTTAGGATAGCCAGATAGCACTTTGGAAAAATTAAGGTTACCTGTGCTTGCATCATAATAAAGTCTAAGTTGATGAAGAAGTTGAACATTTTTACATGAAAGCATAGAAGAAAGAAATTGAATACCAACATCACTCAGTTTGGGGACAATAGTTGTAGTAGCAAAGATGGATAAATAGGATATAAGAGATACAGTTAAAACATTTTTGCTTTTGTAATAAAAAAAGTGAGAGGATAATAAAAAAAAAGGAAAATAAATGAATTAAACATAAGAAACATTACTACTGATATGTGGTAAGAAAAACAGTACAAATTTATAAGAAAACAAGGAGCTGTGGATAAGTACACCAACAATGTCCAAATATGACAAATATGTACAAATATGAGAAGTCCAAATAGCAAACTTAAACTACTATTTTATGCCATATGTATGTCTTCTTAATTATAATACAAAAAAGATAATAGATTGCAGTGTTAAGTGTATACTATTCTCCCAATATGACAACCATTTTCAAAATAGTATAGGTGACAGACATTGTAAATGACTCATATGTTGTATTCATAATCTTATTCCACAGAATACTTAAATAATTCAGCATAAATAAATCTACTGTAACTGTTTTCTTAAGTTATGTGGTAGTACACAGGTGTTCACTGCATTATTCTCTATACTTTTTAAGTATGCTGAAATAGTTTAAAAGGAAATTTAAGAGGGAGAGAGAGGAAATAATATGATGTACATGTGACTCAGCACTGAAGTCAAGAAGAATAATAAAGTTGGTTAGTATATAGAAAATAGGCAAGAGATTTTTTTTAAGTTTTTATTTTGTTTTTTATGTTTTTGAGAGACAGAGTATGTGAGCATGTCAGGAGGGGCAGAAAGAGAGGGAAAGAGAGAATCTTAAGCAGGATCCACTCTCAGTGCAGAACCTGACACGAGGTTCTATCTCACAACCTTGAGATCATGACCAGAGCCGAAATCGAGAGTTGGACATTCAACCAGCTGAGCCGCCCAGGGACCCCAAGAGATCTTTCCTTAAGAACATAGAAGACCTGAATGTATGTGAATGCAGAAATACAGGAATGAGAAGACAGTGTGTTGCTTCTCAAACTTTATCAGGCATGAGATTCACCTGGAGGGTTTGTTAAAGCAGATTCCTGGGATTTATTCCCAGAGATTCTGATTTGGTGGGTCTGGAGTAAATCCTGGAGTAAATCCTGAGAAATTTGCATTTCTAACAAGTTCCTAGGGGATGTGACAGTGCTGGTTTTTAGACCACACTTGGGTGTGAGTAGCACTATTCTAGATAATTATTCAGCCACAGAACATAATGTTAACATGTTGCGAATCCTTGGTCCAAACCAAAGAAGGTGACCTAGGGCCAGTGTCAGTGCATTGGTGGGAGGGTTCTTGGGAGATTAGAGTGATCCATCAAGCTCCGTGAAAATTTAAAGCCGGTTATCCAGAGTCCAGAAGTTGTCAATTGGTTCAGTGGTTCTTAAACTTTGCTGCATATTAGAAAAACTTGAGGATCTTTTAAAAATTACTGTTGCTTGGGGTGCCTGGGTGGCTCAGTCAGTTAAGGGTCCGACTTCGGCTCAGGTCATAGTCTCAAGGTTCGTGGGTTTGAGCCCTGTATCGGGCTCCAAGGTGACAGCTCAGAGCCTGGAGCCTGCTTCCCATTCTGTGCCTCCCTCTCTCTCTGCCCCTCCCCCACTCATGCTATCTCTCTCTCTCTCTCTCTCTCTCTCTCTCTCTCTCTCTCTCTCTCTCTCTCATAAATAAATAAATAAACTTAAAAAAAAATTACTGTTGCTTGACTCCTAGCCCCCAGGCTTTATGTTTTAATTGGTGCAGGATATGGCCTGGGTATTAGGATTTTTAAAAGCTTCTCAGGTGATTCTACTGGGCATCAACTATCAGGAGCCACTGAGTTGATTAATGCTGTTAAATTCTCCTCCCACAACTTCATGTGAGAGGATGCACACCTTTGGTGAGGTTGGGCAGGTCCTCCCGATTCCATGGGATCTGCCACCTCCACCAAGTCACCTGGTAATGATCTCCAGGCATCCATTGTGACAAGACTGTTTTCCCTGAAGGTACTCTTTAAGCATGTTTCACATCACTACTGAATTATTCCTCTGGTAGCGAAAGAATTTTGCTGTGCATTCCTTTGTAAAGCTCATCTTAGTGGGTTCCCTTAGTAAATTTGAAGTAGAGTTCAAAATTTGGATTTATGTGCAACTATTCAGGAACACTTATTGAATAAAGGTGTATAACATGTTTTAGAATTTTTACAGTTGAAGGTGTTTGCTAAGATGATATAATAGCTGGAAATTTAGGAGACAGATACCCTATCTCAACATCCAGAGCATATATGTATACAGTACTGACTTTCAGCAGCCACCGCTGTCCAGGCCAAGCTTTTGGAGATGCCCACTTCTTTCAACACTTACATCCTTGTGACTTGTTTGAATTTATAAAAGGGATTCAAGGTCATTATCCAGTCTGCTCATTATGTAGATAGAGACATTAAGTGTGAAAGAGATTAAGTGACTTTTCTAAGGCCATCTAGCCAAAAGTAATAACCATATAATATTTATTGAGTCCTTATCTGCCAGGCTCTGGACCAAGTCCCTTAAATGAATTTTCTTTTGTCATTTAACCCTAATGCAATGCTATCAGGGAAGCTTTATAATTATCCTCATTTTATAGATGAGGAAATAGAGTCTCGAAGGAATTGAGGAATGGGCCTGTGGTCCCACAGCTGGTAAGTTGACTCTAGCAGTTTGTCCCCAGAGCCTGTTCTGTTAAGCACCTTGCTGGGCTGCAGTCAAAGGTAGGATTAGAGTTAAGCCTAGGTGTTTTGATTCCCTGTGACATTTTGGTTATGTATTATTACTGTGTGTGATCTGCGAGTCTTGTTATTCTGTTATAAAAGACAATTAGATTAGTGAAAAAATGACTTTTTTCTGTCTAGTATTGTCATTTAATGAACTGCTCTAACCACTGTGATGCCATTAAAATACAATTATGTTTGTCAGCACGTTATGCAGGTATGTGTTATATTTCTAAGTAATAGTAAGATTTCTTTATGAGGCTGCTTTCGCTTCCAGCTATTATATTATCGCTTCATGTAAAAGATACTTCATTTGTCCTGGGCTTAGGTAAAATTTGAGGCTCTGTCTGTGTAAAACTAATATGAATTTTTCCCCTAAAATTAATTTTGGATAATTGTCTAATTATAATTTTTTGGAGTCAGTTTAAATTTCTAGTTCTCCATCAAGAAATGGATGTCTTTTACTTATTTATTTTGTAAGTTTCTTTAATTATTTTGAGAGAGAGAGGGAGAGAGAGACAGAGAGAATCCCAGGCAGACTCCTCACTGCCAGCATAGAGCCCTATGTGGGAGCTCAAACTCAGAAACCATGAGCTCATGACCTGAGCCCAAACCAAGAGTTGGACACTTAACTGAACCACCCGGGCACCCCCAAGAAACTGATGTTTTTAAAATACCATATGACCTAAAATACTAGGTGATCTAAAATGGAGAGGATCTTTGAGTATAGTATATTTTAGGAACAATGTCTTATCCCAAATAGTTATGGGGAGATCATAAAGAATTTTAAACGTACATTGTTCTGCCTTTTAGATATCATTTGCTGTTTCTGAAGCTAAAGAGAAATGGAAAAGTGAGCTTGAAAACATGAACAAAAATGGAATACCTAGGAGGGAACTGGAAGAGAAGATTCATTCTCTTCAGAGAGAGCTTGAGTTAAAGAACGAGGAAGTCCCTGTGGTTGTCAGGGCTGAGTTGGCGAAAGCCCGGAGTGAATGGAACAAAAAAAAGCAAGAAGAAATCCACAGAATTCAAGAACAAAATGAGGAAGATTACCGGCAATTTTTAGATGATCATCGAAATAAAATTGATGAGGTGCTTGCGGCAGCTAAAGAAGACTTTGTGAAACAAAAAACTGAACTCCTTCTTCAGAAGGAGATGGAATTGCAAGCATGTCTAGACCAGAGTCGTAGAGAATGGGCTACGCAGGAAGCCAGGCGGATCCAACTGGAAATCTATCAGTATGAGGAAGACATCCTAACTGTACTCGAATTTCTCTTAAAGGACACCCAGAAGGAGCATGTCGGTGCTTCAGAGAACCAGCAACTTTTGGAATTCGTGTCGACTTGTTCTTCAAAATGGGTGTCTGTGCAATATTTTGAAAAACTAAAGGCCTGCATACAGAAAGCATTTCAAGATATCCTCTCCCTAGCTACAGAAAATACCGGCTCAGAATGGGAAAAGGTATGTTCCTGATAAGTGGAAAGAGCTCTTAATAAGCATCAGAGATGATTGTAGCAGTTTCCTATGGTTATTTTTTCCTTTCTTCATTTTACAGTCTAATAGACATAAAACTTGTGTTTTTACCAGTGGCTTAACAACTTTTTGTAAGAAATCCAAAGGATTTCATTTCTTTTTGCCAAAAAAACTTTGCTTCTTCATAGTGCCACAAATATGAGGCAGAGCTTTTAGACTCTAGACATCTTTTTCCTAAAAAATATATGCTGTTCTTTGTAAGGGCCTGAGCTTTGAGAAACTGAATAACTCTCATTCCTATTTTTGTTTTTTGGGCATGACCACTTCAAGAAATATGCATCGTATTAAACTAGAGTTTCTTAAGAGCTTCTAAAGAGTTTGGAAGCATATTTCTTACCCTCAAGGAATTTATGTCACAAAGGCAAAAGATGCCAACCAAGTACAAAAAAAGATGTAGAAATAAGCAGTTAGAGGTATAGCTCACTCACACGATACTCTGAAGCCAGTTTACTTGGTGTACTATCTATGTGTGTGTGGCATGAGTGAATTGTATTCTTTTAGTTGTCTAAGTAGTCTCTGACACTAGCTTTTAGTTTCTGTGGAAGATCTGATAAAACCAAAGTCTTCCTAGCTTATGATTAAAGAAATGAGGTATGGATGAAAAATCTAGAATAATATCGTAGGTATTGTGTTTAGCCGATTTCAACATTTGGAATTAGAGGTAGAAAACATTCCCAATATTATAAGGTTTGTCTGAATGAAGAGACGTAAGAGTTAAGTTTCATTAAGATATCATGATTAAAGATTTTCAAGGCCAGGATTGAACATTTGGTATTAATACTTATTGGAATGTGTTATAAGCTGGGGAAAAAAAAAATACGAGTTCTAATCCCCACACTTGAGGATAACTAGTCTGTTACCTGTGTACCTCATATACTATAGTTGCTTGTCTGAAAAAGAAGCCAAGCCTTTCCACATCCTAGATTTGAGATAGTACAGAATTTTACAGCCATAGCTTACCCAAATGATTAGTCTACTCCACCCCAGTCCCCCAAGTAGATACTGTTATTCATGATTTCACAAAGATGTTACTAGTTAAGAGTTGCTTTCAATGTAAAAATAACTGGGCAAGATCACTTCCCATGAATAATGCTTATACTACTTTACTGAAAGTTTTTGGAAAAAATAATTAAGATCAGAACTACCTACAGCAGGTTTTAAGCATGAACAGTGGTGGGGAAATCATGTTATATGCTTTCAAGTTTGCTTTCCTGAAAAGATCATCTCTGCTGTAAAAAATCAGGAAAATATGACAGCTTTCTTCTATTAGTATATAATCAATCCTGGGGTCTCTGTAGAGGGCTTATGATTGTGCAAGCAGTGTCAAGGTCATCTATATGACTTAATGTAGTTCACATGTAGGGACAGAGTCACATAATTTGGCTAAGAACTTAGACTTTTGCAGCCTTTGTTGGGTGGGTTCAGATTCTATTCCTGGGGAAAGGGAATAGTAGGCTTTGAAATGCCTACTCTGGCATTAGTCACCAAAGAATTCTTGATCTTCTGCTGTTTGAGAGCTAACTCAGC
The DNA here is from genome assembly GCF_028749965.1 of Puma concolor. Classification (NCBI taxonomy): domain Eukaryota; kingdom Metazoa; phylum Chordata; class Mammalia; order Carnivora; family Felidae; genus Puma; species Puma concolor. Next base: position 93,971,771 of record NC_141672.1, on the reverse strand, counting down.
TCAGGACCTTGAGGTAGAGCGATGATTTTAGGCAATGGTGATAAGTTTGCAATATGGGTGCCATAAATATGAAGAACTGTGAATTGTAATTGGTAAAATTTGTCATTTTTAGAACTGCTTATACAAATTAAAATGGGAAAAAATGATCAATAAATATAAAACAAATCCTCATTAAAATAACTAAGATGATCAAAAGTTTCTTAAAATGGAGAGGATACAATGAATTAAAAATGTATTTCCAAGAAAATGAATGCCTTATCGGGATACATTAATATAACAGGTCATAATGGAAAAGAGAAAAGAGAAATACCAATTGGAACAGAATTTTCATACAAGTTTAAGGATGTGTGTTCTGTCTTTTCTTACCATCAAAGTCAAGTTAGAATTAAGACCAGAAGGTTGGTGTTCCTGCGTTTTCTGTCATCTTGGCTTTTCTCCAGTTATGAGCAGAAACTGGAAACACTGTCTACCTTAGGGTTCAACTTTTATTACTCCTTCTGGCCTCAGCGTCATTGCCTCTTGGTGTTCACATTTTCTCTGTAACTACTCACCTCTGCTTCTGTCATATATCGTAGGTAGGTTTCCTAACAGTCAGTTAAATAAGTTTCTTCTGATCAGAATCAAGGCTTGAAGGGTCAAGCATGTATGGTGTATTTTAGGTAATTAGACAAGGTAGCTTACTCAAGATCACCTGCTCTGTTCCTTTAGGATTTAGTATGTCCTGTGATTTGATCACATAAACTATTAAAATATCTTAAACTCACATATATGCGTACAAAAACTATATCTCCTATCTGTCTCCTAGTCAGCCCACCAGTCCTCTGTCAGATAATGGTCTAATTTGAAAATTATGGCCACAGCAGACTAGTTCATAGTAATGACAATATTCATGTAACACCCTAAGAAAAGTACTGGTGATAGTTTAGGTAAGAGTTTTTTTCAGGCAGTGTTACCTTTTTATATTTTTAATATTAGCATTCTAAATAGAGAATTGCTTGAAGATTTTTACATGGCATTAACTAGGAAGATCATCTCTTTCAGAAAAATTTGGCCAGGACCTCTAAGGATCCTGACACAGAGGTCACTGGCAGAGGAGACCCTGGAGTCCTGGCAATCCTTCCTGCACCTGCTTTTGGACACTGCGCTCAGTCCTTGGCCTTGCAAGAAACAGAAGCAGAAGCTGGTAATGGGATTTTATTCCTACTGGTCTCCGTAACATTCGTAATCACAGTTCCAGAGGGTTACTTTAAGAATACAAGGAAATCAAAGATGTGTATAGCTTTTTTGAGTGAGCAAGTGGGTGATACTACTCCTACCTAATCTGTGTCTTCTCCCTAGATTTAATTTTGCATTTGGGAAACAAGGCCACTTTAGACCCTTTTAATTCTATCTTTTCATGGTCTTCCCTCCGTTCCTAAGTAGTTCTTATTATAAGGAGAATAATGAGGATTTTAATAGAATAGTCATGTTTTTATTCTCTGGCTTTATTGAGAAATCATGGGTTTCACGTTAAAGAATTGGCAAATAACTGAGACCTTTTCGTTCAAATTATTGAAGCTTATTTCAACCATTTTTTAATGGAAATCTTTCTGAGGAGGTGTTTTCTGATTTATTTGTGAATTTCTTGAGTGTAGGAGTAGTGTTTTATCTCTTCCTCTCCAATACATGGCAGAGTGAATGGCACATAGTTTGTGTTCCTTGAATGTTTGGTAGATTAAGAGTTTAACGTTTCCATGATGACTTAGAGTTTATTATGAGAATGAATTATTGTACTGTACCCCCCTGACCTATTCAGAGCTCACTAAGGAATACTGATTGAGCTTACATTGCCTCATCACTGAGAATTTTGAGCCAGGAACTGACATACCCTTTATTCGCTCCATTCCTTTTTAAGATAATGAGATCTTGTAGCTTGCTCCTTCCTTCCACCTACACACACCCACTCTTTCTGTTTCTTACCTGCTGTCTCCATTGCAACCTGGAAAAGAACTAAGAATTACCAGAACAATTCATATGTACTGGGTCAATGAACTTAGTTTCCACAGTTTTTAATTTAGTAGGTAATGTTACCAGAATTGTAGAGGATTTCTGCCTTTCCTAAGAAGTCAGTTGACTGTTATTTTCCTCATCGTCCATAGACCCTTTTTCCTTTCTAGGTTCTAGGTGGTTGAGAACATCTCATTGTTAATTAGGTGTATGGGAATACATCCTTAATTTGTAATTTGTATTTTGTTTCTTTTCAGTGTGATTGTGTGTCTGTTGTTATATTTAGAAAAACCAGAGAATTCTTAAACATTTTATAAAATGGGTAGAAACAAGTTTTAGATATTATTTGGCTTTGGGAAGTCCTATCAGTGTGAAAGAAATTAATTTTTACTTAAGACAATCAGACTACAAAAGATTTTTCTTTCTTTAGTCTTTGTTCCCTAAAAACAAACACATTAACAAATTCATTAGAGAGGACTACCACCATTGTTAACTGTTTGGTCATAGCCTCCTAATATCTTATCATTTTTTTTAAGTAAGTTCAATATTATGAAATACTTTATACATGCAAAGAAAATATGTGATGTGCATGCAAGTTATGAAGCCTAGCAACCAGGAACCCACCCATTTGGCTTAAGAGCTAGAATATCACCAGTACCATTGAAGACCCCTGTCTGTTTGACCACAATCCCATCCCTGTAACTTCCTTACAATCCAAGGTAACAAATATTTTGATTTTTAAAAACTATTCTCTTGCTTTTCTTTATGTTGTGACCAAAGGTAAGTATCCTGAAAAAGTTGTTGTTTTGTCTTTTAACATTATAAAAATGGTTTACTATTTATTGTAGTTTTTGTAACTTGCTTTTTTTCCACTTAATATCAAGCTTCTGAGATTTGTCTGTGTTAATGCATGTAGCTCTAGTTTATTTATATTGCTGTGTAGTATTCCATTCTGTGAACATACTACAATTTATTCTGTTGTCAATGGTCGTTTGTCTGGTTTCCAGTTTTACAACAGTATCTTAAATTAAAAATATAAATGCCTTGTATGGCACCAATGTGATGCTTTATGAATTCTTTGATGCTCATGGACATAAATGGCACCATTTAAATGAAACTAAGTCAGAAAAGAGCTAAGAATAATTTTGTTGGACCAATGATTTTACATCAACATTTGACCCTGTGTCAGTTTGTGTTTGTGTTCCTACTTAATTATATCAATTGCGGTAATAGTAATCTATTTTTTGTATCATTTTTGTGTGTTATTTAATTTTAAGAATTCTTTGTATTACTAATAGCAATAGCTGTTATTTACTACATGCTGACCTGTGCCAGGTACTGTGCCACACAATTTTTATAAACGTATACATCCTGGCAGTTTTATTTTTATTTTTTTAAAAACTTACTTGGAGGAAAAAAAAAAAAAAAAAAAAAAAACAAACTTACTTGGAGAGAGCAAGAGAGAGTATGCGCGCACATGTGAGTGCAGGAGGGGCAGAGAGAGGGGGAGAGAGAGGATCGTAAGCAGGCTCTGCACTGTCAGTGTGCAACCTGATGCAGGGCTCGAGCTCATGAACCGTGAGATCATGACCTGAGCCGAAATCAAGAGTCGGACACTTAACCAACTGAGCCACCTGGGTGCCCTGTCCTCCTGACAGTTTTACATCTTTTTTTCATTTGAAGACAATTTTAAATTTACAGAAAAGTCACAATGTAAAAATAGTTGCAAATAGCACTCACATACCCTTTACCTAGATACATATGTTGATAATGTTTGACACTATTTTGTGCTCTTCTGTGTGTGTGTGTGTGTGTGTGTGTGTGTGTGTGAACATTTCATTTTTTTTCCTGAACCATTTGAAGATGTTCTATATATTGTGCTCTTTTACCCCTAAATAATTGTGTATTTTCAAAACATGTAGTAAATTTAACATTCAATGAAAATATTGTGTCAACCTGTTCGGATTTTGTCTAATTTTGTCAACTGACCCACTAATTTTGTTGACTGACCCAGTAGTGGCTTTCATTATTTTTCTCTCTACAGTACAAAAATCTATCCAGGGTCAGGTATTATCCCTCCATGTCATGTCTTTTTAGTGTCTTTTAGTCTAGAATATTTCCACAGCCTCTTTTTGGCTTTTCTGACATTGACGTTTTTGAAAGACTTACTCTCCCTTTCCCCAGTGCTCCACCCCACCCCTCGGTTTTTTGGAACTTTCCTCATTTTGAGTTTTTCTGATGTCTCTTCATAATTAGGTTCAGGTTGTGTTTCCTTGGCTGATGCACTGCATAGGTGATGTATTATCACATGTGGAGGTGCCCAGTGTCCATTTGTCTTTTATTGGTGAAGTTCTTTTGAGCACCTGGTCAAAGTGTATAGTTTCTTCACTGTATAGTTACTGGGTTCCCCCACCCCAATAACTAATAAGCAATCTGTGTGGATACACGTCTAAGACCATGAAAATGTCCTTTTCATTAAAACTTTGCCTTATGTTTAGCAATCATTGATGATGCTGTCTGATCCAGTCTTTACTGTGGTAGTTGCAAAATTATGAGTTTTCTAGCTCTAGACTTCCCTCTACTTTAACCAAGTTGGAACTTGGCATGTAATAATTGTGCATCCTCCTGCTAGCTTATATAGTTATTTATTTGTCTTTTTGTTCACTTACCAGTCTGCCCATCAATCCACCTACCTACCTCCTTACTTACCAGCTTAACCTACTTAACCATCTATCCATCCATTCCATTATGGAATTATTGGTATGACTCATGAATTCCTATTTTTTTGAAAGTATTTTATAATTCATTAGTATACTTAGTGTTCAAATTGTCCCATATTCAGGGGCACCTGGGTGGCTCAGTCGATTGAGTGTCAGACTTCGGCTCAGTTCATGATCTCGCGGTCTGTGAATTCGAGCCCCGCGTCGGGCTCTGTGCTGACAGCTCAGAGCCTGGAGCCTGCTTCGGATTCTGCGTCTCCCTCTCTCTCTGCCCCTCCCCCACTCACACTCTGTCTCTCTCTCTCTGTCAAAAATAAATAAACATTAAAAAAAAAATTCAAATTGTCCCATATTCAGCTAGTGGAGCCCTTTCAAACTGGCTTCTATGTTCTTGTGACATGCCTGTGTTTTTCAGGAATTTCTTTCTGGCATTCGTCTTGTATATACCTTGTCCGAGTACTGGAGTTACTGGATCCTTGAAGATCCTTGGTTCCTTGTCATGGGAAATGGTATTCAATACTAAGAGTTGAGCATTATGTTTCATAGCAATTTTTAAAACAGATGGTATGATTTAATTTTACATAATAAAAAACTAAGTCTCAGGTTATATAATATACTCAGAGGTACACTGCCAGTAAATAAGATTTAAACCCAGGTCTCTCTCTCTTAAGCATCATGTTCTTTTCAGTTACACTGTCACCTTCAGTCCCGTCACCTGGTTTCCTTCCTCCCCTCCTTCCTTCCTTCCTTCCTTCCTTCCTTCCTTCCTTCCTTCCTTCCTTCCTCCCTTCCTTCCTCCCTTCCTTTCTTTTTTAGTTCTTAGTCCAAATTGATATAAAAGTTTGCTATCATTTAATTTTTACAGATAAGAAAAAGATCCTTGAAATTAAGGATTCATGCTGTGGACACTGCTTCCAAGAACTTGAAAAGGCAAAGCAGGAATGTCAAGATCTGAAAAGAAAACTGGAGAAATGCTGTAGGCATCTTCAGCATTTAGAAAGGAAGCACAAAGCTGTAGTGGAAAAAATTGGAGGTTAGCATTCAAAGTAGCACTACTACTGGCATAAATCTCACTGATCCTTGAAATATTCAAATGTGACGTTTTAGTTAACGTAGGCACCGATTCTCTGAGGATTAAGGTAAACTAATTTGGACCTTATTTTTACTAACCAAATTGTTATTACTGAACTACAAAGAGGAAAATTGGAGCTCTGATTAAAAGGTCACATTCCTTTCTTCCTTTTTGGGCTGAATAGATACTGAATGCCCAATATGCGTCAGGCATTGTTCTAGGTACTAGGGACACAGCAGTGAATGCATCAGACAGAACTCCAGTTCTGATATAGATGTATAAGACTCTTTCCTTCCTTCAAGAAGCTTATCATCAAGTGAAGAGAACTAAAAGCAGATTAATAAGTAATTGCAGCACTGAGTGCTCCTGGTGGTATGTTTATGTAAACTTGGGAGAAAGGATGTTAATTAACTCTTCCTCCTATTAGAGTTAAGGAAGGCTGATTAAGCCTTGAAAGATGAAGACGTTTGCCAAAGAGGACGTCATTCTAGACAGAGGGGAAAGTCGTGCACAGAGACATGTGGGCATCCTTCACAGTGTTGTCAGGGAAGTTGTCCAAAAGGACAATTGTCTGCCATCTTCTCTTGCCCTTCTGAAGAAGGGAGGCTACTGGGCTTCTGAGGTTGTTCCTTCTCACCTTGTGCTAGTCACTTATATTCCTGTGCTCTATACTCTGTACATGCGAAATATTCAGATTGCCCTGCTGGTCAGGAATTTTACTGCTGGACCCCACATACAATGTTGTCACTCTTTCCTACACTTTACCCTTTCACTCTCATTTTGGCCTAACTCTTCCTCATCCTCTAGGATTCAACTGGGAGGATGCCTTATCTGCAGAGCCCTTCTTGATTTTTTCTGGTCTGGGTGAGGTGGGCCACTTCTGTGTGGCCCCATAGCACTTAGCTCCTCGTCTATTTCCATTCAGTATTTAATTGTTTTGGTTACTTGCCTGATACCCTTTTCCAACCTGTATGTTCCCTGAGGATAAGAAATATGTTGTATCTTCATCATTGTAGTCAGGATGCCCATTACATGTCAGATGATAATAAATGTTTACATGAATGAAGGATTGAATGCAGGGGTCCCAAATAATTGTGTCATCCAGAAAAGACCAGGTGGATAGGTTCACTTTATTTCTACATTTCAACTCTATTGTTCACCTGGATGGCAGTCACTTTCTGGCTCTGCTTCCTCTAATCCATTCCCCATTAGACAGCAATAGTATCCTTTTTTTTTTTTTTAAAGTTTATTTATTTTTGAGAGAGCGAGAGACAGAGCGTGAGCAGAGGAGGGGCAGAGAGAGAGAGAGGAGAACACAGAATCCGAAGCAGGCTCCAGGCTCCGAGCTGTCAGCACAGAGCCTGATGCGGGGCTTGAACCCACGAACTGTGAGGTCATGACCTGAGCTGAAGTAGGACACTTAACCTCCTGAGCCACCCAGGGGCCCCAAGAGTGACCTTTTAAAAAAATAGATTGAATCATGCAGCTCTTTTGTTTGAAGTCCTTCCATGGCTCATCTGGTCCTCAGTAGGAAGTACAAACATTTTATTTAACATTGTTTAAGAAGCCTTTTATGATTCAGCATCTGCCAGCCCCTTAGTCTCATCTTGCCCCAGCCTCCTTATTCTGTCATTATCTCTTTTCTCTCTCATCTGTTTTCATCTCCCTTTACCAAAACATCTGTCTTTCCATCCTGATCACATTGCCGGGCTAACTCCTACTCCTCTCTCCCCAGTACACTGTTTCCTCAGGGAGGCTTTCCTCACCACCCCAGACTTAACTAGTTAGCTTTTTTCTGTTAGACATTACCCACAGCATCTATGATTTTTCTAACATTTATCACATCATCCTGGTAATTAATTGTTGTCTGTATTGTCCTTTGGAGGGTAGCCTTGATGGTGACAAGGATCAAGTCCTGACCCAGCACTTAGCACAGTACCTGGCAACATAGCACGCTCTGTGAATACTGTTGACTAAGAGAAGCCATCCGCTTTGCTTCCGCCTACTGCTTACCAAGTCTGTTAGAGATAGATAATAATTACCTTTAAGGCAAGAATGGATTTTAAGAATTTTGAGATAAAAATTTTAACAACTGTAATTCCTATGGTGATGGCTTAGGTCTTTGGTAGAAGCCAGGAGAGTTAAGGAGCTCTCCTTAACTGAAATTTGATGAAAGTTAAGAATATTTGTTTTACCTAGTAAAATGACAAAGGCAGCTGGATAAGATTATTATTCATAAATAATGTTTAGCACTGTATGTTGTGATCTTAGTTATTCCACAGAGTGCTTTTTGAGGCTATCTTCTATAATTTATAGACTTAGAAATAATCCAAGAAGTTGGTACTTAGCTCAAAACAATGGACTAATAAAAGGGGTTGGGGGTCAAAATTTAAGTCACTTGATAGTTTGATTTCAGTGTTTGTCTTAATGTAAATCTATTAGTTGATAATGTTTTTGCTACTATGGTTGCATCTTTTCAGTTTCTTAAATTCCACTTTCCATGGTGTTGGTAGCATTTATTGAAAAGTGGTGGAGTAAGAGGAAGTGATTTAAAAACATACAAGTTATGTCAATCGCTAGGAGAAATAGAGCACTTTATTACTCAATTGACAGGGTGTGTTGAGAGGAGCATGGCAGGAAACATGGTGTGCCGTGTTCATATCTATTAGACATTGGTATTGCCAGGCTTTATATAAGATGCACTTATTTTATTTCTATTATCTTCAAAGTAGGTAATACTATCTCCATTTTCCGTATGAAAAAAACTCAGGTTCAGAAAATTTAAGTAATTTGCCTAAGCTCATTTAACTGGTAAGGAGCAGAGGTAGGATTTAAACCCATGTCTCTCTCACTCAGAAATTTATGTTTTGTTCTCCGTTCCATGTGGACTCCATCGGTTTCCTCTCATCCTCTTTTTAAAAGTTTAAAGAATTGAAAATCTTACATTAATTGTGAAAGTGGCACCTACTTAAGCTCAACTTTCTTTTTATTTTGTTTAGAAGTGCTTGTTCAATGCTCATGTATAGGAGCATAAGGATTGTGAAATTACAAGACCTGATATGTTTCTAGGGGGCTTCAGTGTAGCTGGGAAACAAAACAGATGCATCTGAAACGGTTGGAAACCTATTTCAGGGCAGTGTGTGACCCAGGCAAGATGAGGGTGGAATCCAGATTTCAAGCACTGAGGAGCCAGAACAGGGAGTGGTGACATTAGGATTCATCAGGGAATGAGTGATGTGGGGAGCAGCTGGAATTCCCAAAATCTTCTCTACAAACATTTGCTCTGGGAACTTAAGGGAAAGGAAGACTGAAGAAAAAAAGGTTAATTGACCACTATTAACTTTCCTTTTTAGAAGAGAATAATAAAGTTGTTGAAGAACTAATAGAAGAAAACAATGACATGAAGAGTAAATTGGAAGAACTGAGAGCACTTTGCAGAACACCACCAAGGTAGACTTTTACCATTAAAAAAAAACTTTTTTTTTTTTTTAACATTTATTTGTTTTTGGGAGACAGCATGAGCAGGGAAGGGGCAGAGAGGCAGGGAGACACAGAATCCGAAGCAGGCCCCAGGCTCTGAGCTGTCAGCACAGAGCCCAACGCGGGGCTCGAACTCACAAACCGCGAGATCATGACCTGAGCCAAAGTCGGAGGATGCTCAACCGACTGAGCCACCCAGATGCCTCAAGAATGATTTATTTAAAAAGATATCCAAAATATATTATTAAATTTAAAAAACAGGTTATAGAACAATATTATAATACAGTCCCATTTTTATTTCATTTATTTTATTACTTTAAAAAAAATTTTTTTTTTCAACGTTTATTTATTTTTGGGACAGAGAGAGACAGAGCATGAACGGGGGAGGGGCAGAGAGAGAGGGAGACACAGAATCGGAAACAGGCTCCAGGCTCTGAGCCATCAGCCCAGAGCCCGACGCGGGGCTCGAACTCACGGACCGCGAGATCGTGACCTGGCTGAAGTCGACGCTTAACCGACTGCGCCACCCAGGCGCCCCTATTATTACTTTTTAAAAAAGATTTACTTTTGAGAGAGAGAGAGAGAGAGAGAATGAGCGGGGAAGAGGCAGAGAGAGAGAGAGGGAGGCACAGAATCCGAAGCAGGCTCCAGGCTCTGAGCTGTCAGCACAGAGCCTGATGTGGGGCCCGAACTCATGAACCGTGAGATGATGACCTGAGCTGAAGTCGGAGGCTTAACTGACTGAGCCACCCAGGTGCCCCAGACTTATACTATTTTGAAGACATTGTTTATTTCTAAGTATGTTTAATTTTTTATATAAATTATATTAATATCATACCAAGAATATAAAACTTGTCATTGTTATATAGCAAGAAGTATAAAAAAAGAAAATCTTCCAAAACCCTATTCTCAGCAGATACCCTCTGTCAGCCTCTTGTTTTATATCATTTAAACCCCTTGTACACATGTGTGCATGTTTTAAAAAGAGAGATTATTGTGGAAGCTGTTTTGTAACCTTTTATTAACCGAATGTCCTAAGATAAACATTTCCATATGTCATAAAATATCCTCCCATAATATGCTTTTCAGTTGCTGCATATATTTTCATCATGTGGATTTATCATGATTTATTTAAGTAACCATAACATTTGTTTCCGTTTTTCTTTTATTTTAAATAACTATATAATAAAGGCCTCATATATGATTTTTTTAGCACATCTCAATTGGATGTTCTTGGAATATATAGATATTTTTACTTAAAATCTCTGTTTGCAATATTTGGTTCATTTTTAGGTCATTGTCAGAAGGGGCCATTGAAAATGCTTGCCTGCTGTGCAGTGGGAAGGCCTTGGAGGAACTTCGCGGACAGTACATTAAAGCTGTAAAAAAAATTAAGCGTAAGTTCCTAAGGGGAGTCGCAGGATTTTAAGGTTGTCTGAACCATTTTTTTACTCACTAGTACTAGTAATTTGGGGGAATTTTCCAAATTATTTTGTTCTGAGATCTTACCTGCTTTTAGAAGAGATTAGTGACTCCTTTTCTAAATTATGCAGCAATGGGTAATTTTGCCCAATATCTTTTGGAAGTGACATGAGGGTAGAGTTATTTTACATCATTAATTATTATTAATTATCCTGTTCCTTTTTTGGGCACTAATGTCAAACTAAAAATTTCATAATCTTTTTTTTTTTTTTTTTTTTAACGTTTATTTATTTTTTTGGGACAGAGAGAGACAGAGCATGAACGGGGGAGGGGCTGAGAGAGAGGGAGACACAGAATCGGAAACAGGCTCCAGGCTCTGAGCCATCAGCCCAGAGCCCGACGCGGGGCTCAAACTCACGGACCGCGAGATCGTGACCTGGCTGAAGTCGGACGCTTAACCGACTGCGCCACCCAGGCGCCCCTAAAAATTTCATAATCTTAAAACTTAAATAACTAAAACAAAATGTCATGTGAGTTTTAAATTAGCAAGTATTACTTTCTACTGTAAACTTTTTTTTTTAATTTTATATTGTTCAATGCCAGTGTTATTATTATTTTAATTTATATTCAAGCTAGTTAACATATAGTGTAGTCTTGGCTTCAGGAGTAGAACCCAGTGATTCATCTCTTAAAACAGACACCCAGTGCTCATCCCAAAAAGTGCCTTCCTTAATGCCCATCACCCATTTAACCCACCCCCACCCCATCTACTCCCCCCTCCAGCAACCTTCAGTTTGTTCTCTGTATTTAAGAGTCTCAATGTTTGGCCTCCCTCTCTGTTTTTATCTTATTTTTTCTTCCCTTCCCCTATGTTCATCTGTTGAGTTTCTCAAATTCCACGTATGAGTGAGATCATATTATATTTGTCTTTGTAAAGACCATACTAGTTACGCATTGTTCTGTTGTTTGTCATTATTTTTATAGTGGATTAAATAATACATATAAATTTGTTCATCAAGTCCTTTGCAGTAAGAGGTGATGCAGCATACCTGGCAGAGCATTTCTCTCGTTTATGTTTTCTCGGTAGAACATCTCCTGGTTTTTAATTACAAACAATATTGCATAGATTCCATGTATGTCCCAGAACAGTAACCAGTGTTGATACAGGAGAACTGTATGTTTACCTCTTAAAATTGCGTTTATTTTTTAAAAATGTTTTTTAATGTTTATTCATTTTTGAGAGACAGAGCACGAGTGGGAGAGGGGCAGAGAGAGCAGGAGACACAGACTCCAAAGTAGGCTCCAGGCTCTGAGCTGTCAGCACAGAGCCCGATGCGGGGCTCAAACCCACAAACTGTGAGATCATGACCTGAGCCAAAGTCGGATGCTCAACTGACTGAGCCACCCAGATGCCCCCAAATTGCATTTATTTTTAACAGAATGAATGGGAAAGGTCTTAAGTTCCAGATGTAATTGGTAGATCATCAGCATCATGTTTGGATGTTTGGAAAAGCCCACTTAGTGTCAATAAAGAGAATTTGCTTCTCAGTTGTTGCCAGTGCCAACAGAGGCCATATTACTACAAATACAAACAAAGCAACTTTTTATTAACAATTGTATCAGTTGGGAAGTGAAATTTTAAGTGTTTTTTTTTCATACTCATGTGCTAACTTGTATGTATATGTATTTGTTTAATATTTTAGACATTGGTTGGAGGTTTTGTGTTGACATGTATTCCATTTTAATTTGTCCCACTTCAAATAATGAGAAAGAGCCTTCCAGTTAGTATTTTTTGCATAGAGCGTCTAATCTTCAGGAAGAGCTTACTGATATTGAGGGAAATTCCTCTATGAATTGAATCTTTAATATAATAGGAATGGTGATATATTCTAGAGGTAGGATGTAGCCCTAGATTTAATTAAAAAAAAAAAAATGTTAACCTTAAGTAATGGTAGTCTCAATCCAATATTAAAAAGAAAACTTGAAAGCAGTGAATTATTTTTAAATGTAAATTCCAGAAGGTGATATAAGTCTCATCCTTCTCCCTGGCATTTTATACATATCTCTCACGGATTGTAGCATTATATTTACTTAGATACTTTTAACTGCTGCCTAAAGAATTGAATAATATTGAAAAATGGATTTTTCAGAGCATAAGTGATAGGAATCTGAGTCTCTCTGGTTCATATTGCCTCCTTCTGTCCTTCTGTGTCTGGTTCTTCCTTCCTTTATTCCTCACCCTTTTTGTGTATTTATTTTTCCTCTCTTAATCAGACACGTTATACATAATTGAAATGCTTAAGTTTCTGTATCTAATATTTATTTTCTTGCCTTAGTGTTTTAGAATATGACAAAGTTTTCCTAGGGAATATGCTATTTCCTTACCATATGTGGCTATCTTCATTCTAAAAGGACTTGTAGATTATTTCTCCTCTGAGTCTCCCAAAATAGTGATCTGAAACATTCCATTTTAATGATTGTGGAAAAGTATGTTTATACCTCTAGTCACTTCATCTCCCAGAAAACTGATCTGAAGTTTGCCTCCCCTATTTGTGAAAAACTGATAGTAAACTTGCATTTTTGTGGGGATTCCTGTCTCACACCAACTCCCTACCCCACCTCCCCTCTAGGTGATATGCTTCGTTATATTCAAGAGAGTAAAGAAAGAGCTGCGGAAATGGTAAAAGCAGAGGTATTGCGAGAACGTCAAGAAACTGCCCGGAAGATGCGCAAGTATTACTTGACTTGCCTCCAACAGATTTTGCAGGATAATGGAAAACAGGAAGGGTAAGTTCAGTCTAAACAAATAGCGTGTCCTGAGCCTACCAAGACATCATGTTGTCATTTTCTAAACATTTTCCTTAACCACAAAATTAACTATTTCTACATGATCAGCCATTAGGGGTTAAGAGAGGCTTATGTCTGTACTACCCTAAATATTGGCAGAACTAATAGGAAAACAGAAATCCTGGGGCTAAGGAAACTCATTTTTTCCTTTAAACTATTATTAATTTAATATTTTGGAATTCCCCACAGGGCTGAGAAAAAGATTATGAATGCTGCTAGCAAACTTGCTACAATGGCAAAATTGCTGGAAACGCCTATTTCTAATAAATCCCAGAGCAAAACTACACAGTCAGGTATGTCAAAATGAGTCACTTGAAGGGTTTTTTTCTCCCTTGCCTCTTAGATGTTTAATATTTTTAGTATGAAAAAGAGTAAGGAATGTAAGGAGCGAGTTAATTTATGAAGTTGTAGCTGTGTTTTACTTAAACTGGAAACTTTCAAAAAAGAGTATAGAATTTCCAGCTCAAGTAGACAGACTGAACATATCCATCAGCTTTCTATTGTTACGTCCATTCCTAGAAATGCTAGAAACTATTTTTAAAAAGTTAGTAGAAGGGAGAAAATGATAAACATCAGAACAGAAATAAATGAGAGACTAAAAAAAAAAAGGAGAGATCAACAAAACCAAGAGCTGGTCTGTTAAAAACATAAAATTGATAAACCTTTAGCCAGACTCATCAAGAAAAAAGATAGGACTCAAAACTAGAAATGAAAGAGAAGTAGCAACTGACACCACAGAAATACGGAGGAATATAAAAGACTACTATGAAAAATTATATGCCAACAAATTGGACAACTTAGAACAAAGGGATAAATTTCTAGAAACATACAATCTTATAAGACTGAATTAGGAAGAAATAGAAAATCTGATTAGACCAATTACTAGTAACAAAATTGAATGAGTAAGTATAAAACTTCCAACAAACACAAGTCCACAACTAGATCGATTCACAAGTGAATGCTACCGAACATTTAAAGAAGGATTAATCCCTGTCCTCAAACTATTCCGAAAAATACAAGAGGAAGGAAAACTTCCAAATTCATTTCTATAAGGCCAGCATTACCTTGATACCAACCCAGAAAAAGATACTATAAAAAATAGAAAACTACGGGCCAGTATCTCTGATGAATATAGATGTAAAAATCCTTGACAAAGTATTAGCAAACTAATCTCAACAGCACATGAAAAAGGTCATTCACTATGATCAAGTGGGATTTACTCTGGGCACGCAAGGATGGTTCATTATCCACAAATCAATCTACATGATACACCACATTTAAAAAATGAAGATGACAAACCATACGATCATCTCAATAGATGCAGAAAAAATATTTGATAAAATTCAGCATCTGTTTATGATGATAATTCTCAACAAAGTGGGTTAAGACAGATTACACCTCAACATAATATAGACCAACATGACAAACCCACAGCTGACGTCATACTCAGTGGGGAAAAAGTGAAAGCTTTTTCCCTAAGATCAGTAACAAGACAAAGATGTTTACTCTCACCACTTTATTCAACATAGTACTGGAAGTCCTAGCCACAGCAGTCAGACAAGAAAAAGAAACAAAAAGCATCCAAATTGGTAGGGAAGAAGCAAAACTGTCACTTTTTGCAGGTGACATGATACAATACATAGAAGACCCTAAAGACACCACCAAAAAACAACCAGAATTAATAAATGAATTCAGTAATGTTGCAGGATATAAAATTACAGAAATCTGTTGTGTCTGTATAGACTAATAAAGTATCAGAAATAGAAATTAAGAAAATAATCCCATTGCATCAAATAGAATGAAATACCTAGGAAAAAATTGCATCAAATAGAATGAAAATATAATGATACAAATATAATTGCATCAAATAGAATGAAATACCTAGGAATAAATTTAATGAAGGAGGTAAAAGACCTGTACTCTGGAGACTTTAAGATATGGATGAAAGAAATTGGAAATAACATAAAGGAATGGGAGGATATATCATGCTCATGGATTGGAAAAATTAATATTGCTAAAATGCCCATACTACTCAAAGCAGTCTAGCGATTCAGTGCAATCCCAAACAAGGTGTCATTTTTCCCAGAATTAGGACAAATAATCCTCAAATTTGTATGGAACTACTAAAGACCCTGAATAGCAGAAGCAATCTTGAGAAAGAAGAGCAAAGCTGGATGTATCACAATTCCAGACTTCAAGCTATACCACAAAGTTTTAGTAATCAAACAGTGTGTACAGGCACAGAAACAGATACATAGACCAATGGAACAGGATAGAGAGTACAGAAATAAAGTCATGGTTATATGGTCAGTTAATCTATGACAAAGGAGGCAAGAATATGCAATGAGGAAAAGACTGTCTCTCTTTTTTCTGTAAATGTTTATTTTGAAAGAGAGAGAGAGGGTGGGAAAAGGGCAGAGAGAGGGAGAGAGAATCCCAAGCAAGCTCCACGCTGTCGGCACAGTATCCTACATGAGGCTTGATCTCACGAATTGTGAGATCATGACCTGTGCTGAAATCCAGAGTTAGATGCTTAACTGACTGAGCCAACCAGATGCCCCAAGACAGTCTCCTTAATGATGGGAAAACTGCATAGCTACATGCAAAAGAATGAAACCGTATCACTTTCTTAAACATTTTCTTAATACAAAAATAAAACGTATTAAAGACCTAAATAAAAAAAAGTAAGACCTCAAATCATAAAACTCCCAAAGGAAAACATAAACAATAACCTCATGGAGATTGGCCCTAGCAACTTTTTTCTGGATGTCTTCTCAGCCAAGTAAAACAAAAGCAAAAATAAGTTATTGGGACTACATTGGAACAAATAAGTTTCTGCACAGCAAAGGAAACAATTAACAAAACAAAAAGGCAACCTCCTGAATGGTAGAGGATATTTGCAAATGATACATCTGGTAAGGGGATATCCAAATAAATATAAAGAACTTGTACAACTCAACACCCATACTGCAAATAATCCAATTAAAAAATAGGCAGAAGACATGAACAGACATTTCTCCAAAGAAGATGTATAGATGGCCAAGGGACACATGAAAAGATGCTTGACATCACTCATCATCAGGGAAACACAAATCAAGACTACAATGATAGGTTGCTTGGGTGGCTCAGTCGGTTTTGGCTCCAGTCATGATCTCATGGTTCATGACATTGAGTCCCACGTTGGGCTGTCCTCTGGCAGCATGGGGCCTGCTTGGGATTCTCTCTCCATCTTTCTCTGCCCCTCCCCAACTCATGCTCCCCCCACCATCTTAAACTAAATAAATAAACATTTAAAAAAAAAAAAACTACAATGAGATATCACCTTATACCTGTCAGAACGACTAAAACCAAAAACACAAGAAACAACAAGCGTTGGTGAGGATGTAGAGAAAAAGAAACCCTCTTGCACTGTTGGTGGTAATGCAAATTGGTGCAGCCACTGTGGAAAACAGTATAGAGGTTCTTCAAAAAATTAAAAATAGAACTACCTTACAATCTAGTAATTGCACAACTGGGTTTTTACCCCCCAAAATACAAAAATGCCAATTTGAAAAGATATATGCACCCCTATGTTTATCGCAGTATTATTTATAATAGCCAAGATATGGAAGCAACTTACGTGTCCATCTAGATGAATGGACAGAGAAGACTTGATACGCACACACAAACATACACAGAAATGATAGTCACCCATAAAAAAATGAAATCTTCCCATTTGTGACAACATGAATGGATCTAAAGAGTATTGTAAGTGAAATAAGTCAGACAGGAAGACAAGTAATACATGATTTCACTTATATGTGGATTCTAAAAAGCAAAACAAACACGTATACAAACAGTAACAGTCTCACAAATACAAAGAACAAACTGATGTTTGCTGGAGGGGAAGAGGTGGGGGATGGGTGAAACTGGTGTAGGAGATTAAGAGGTACAAGCTTCCAGTTATAAAATAAGCAAGTCACAGGGATATAAAGTACAGGATAAGGAATGTAGTCGAGACTATTATAATAACTTTGTACGGTGATAGATTGTAATCACACTTACCGCAGTGAGCAGTGCATGTTCATAGAAGTGTTGAATCACTATGCTATATGCCTGAGACTAACATAACACCGCATGGCAACTGTACTTCCATTTTTAAAAATACATAAATAATTAAAAAATAAAAAGTTAAATAATCGATGGA
This sequence comes from Puma concolor, assembly GCF_028749965.1. Lineage (NCBI taxonomy): Eukaryota > Metazoa > Chordata > Mammalia > Carnivora > Felidae > Puma > Puma concolor. Next base: position 93,954,058 of record NC_141672.1, on the reverse strand, counting down.
CCAGAAGGTCTGAGAAATCCCTGAAAGAAAGAAATCCGTATAAGCCTGAAGATGGAAACCTCAATTCAAAACTGCCAGAAGAGGAGAGCTACAGGCAGGACCAATAGCAAAACTGTGTCACATACGAAGGCAGTATGTTGCAGGAGAAGTAGTATGCCTCGGGGATCCCAGTGAGGTAATGAGTTGGTGTTCTAGAGTAATAGTAACCAGGTGAGGTCACCCTCTTTATCATCCTTCTCCTTTCCCTTTTCCAGCCCCAGTATTGGGCTAGAGTAAGGGCAGCAGGAACAGAGTCTCAGAACAGGGCAAGGCTCTAGATGGCTAGTTATACTAAGGAGGAACTTACAGTCCACATGCCCCAAGTACCAAGCTATTAGGTTTTTCTACCCTGCAGCTTCTTCCTTCTATTACACTCTCAACTATTTTAAACAAACATGCCATACTCAGAACATCTAAAAGATAAGCAAGCATTCACGGGAGCCTGGGTGGCTCAGTTGGTTGAGCACCCGACTTTGGCTCAGGTCATGATCTCACAGTTTGCGGGTTCGAGCCCTGCATTGGGCTCTGTGCTGACAGCTCGGAGCTCAGAGCCTGGAGCCTGCTTCAGATTCTGTGTGTGTCTCTCTCTCTCTGCCCCTCCCCTGTGCATGCTCGCTCGCTCTCTCTCTCTCTCAAAAATAAATAAACATTAAAAAAAATTTTTTTTTAAAGATAAGCATTCAACAAAGAATCACCAAATATCTATAGAAAGCCAGCACCATGATAAGACACCTAACTCAAAAGAAGACAAGGCAAAAAACCCAACAGAACTTATGCCTTTGGAGACAGAATTAACAGAACAAACTAAAGCGTCTGAGAGAATGTGAGATAGTATTCTCAAAAGGATGTAAGAGCATATTGTATAATATGCTAAGAAGTTTACTATTTTTAAGGAAAAGATATAGTTACTGTTAACGCCAGCCATTGCTAGAAAAATACAAGTTTAAGTATGTGTATTAAAATTTAAGGCTAACCAATAGAGAAATAGAATATATACCTTTCAAGGTAGTAGGAGAAAAACTCAGAATAAAAGGTTTTCAATCTAACAAAATCACGAAAGAGGCAAAATACAACTAGAAAGCTTTGGTAAATAGAAACTTACTGTAGCGTAAAACATCAGTAATCACCCTAAAGGTGAGTAGTTTAAACTCACTTATTAAAAGACCATAATTTTCATTTTTTAAAAATCCAGACATATGTTCTCTCTATGAGAACAACATCAAAAATTCAAAATGAAGGAATGGAGACTAATTTGCCAAGCAGTGATATGTTGATAGTAGATAAATTATGGAGTTAAATACAATATTAAGCACATTATAGTTCACATTGAGAGGGATTAAAGTGACAGTTGATAATGGTAAAGAAGACTCCCAAGAACCTACAAATGGGTTCTTTCTGCTCATGATAAAATAGCTTTAGAATATATAAAGCAAAAGCTGATGGAAATGGGTGAAAAAATTGATAAATTTCCAGTCACACTGGGAGATTTTGAACCTATCTGTGGGGAAATGGGGTTTTTGAACTTCTGGAAAGCTTGAAGCAGAGATTGTTCAAAAATTCACAAGTCTGATATTGGTAGTCATTCTTCAAAACACAAAGATTGTGTAAATTCGAGAATGGTGATGTGAACCTTGGGTATTAATGATTTGGGGCAATTGTGTGAATGTCCCCAGTGGAAGCAAACCCTTTCCATGCTGTAGGGACCAAGATACACTTTTCTGAGATATGCCTCTGATTTTATGCTCTGTGGCTGCTTTGCCTCTGGTCAGATTTAGTGTCTTAGCTAGTGTGTGTGTGCTGGGGGGAAGGCGGGGTGGGGGACGTGGTGGGGGGCAGGGGTGTGGTATGCTTATGTAGTTGTTGAGTGTTGGGGTTTCTTCTAGCAAAATGTCTTCATCAGAACAGAATTGGAAACTTGCAGTTGGCTCCTGAAATGCTAGAATATCTGTTGCAGGAAATAATAGATCAGATGCACAACAATAATGTCAGATTTCAATAACAACTACCTAACTTTATTCAATGCAGATTTGTAAAACAATATTTTTAAATGTCCAGCATTGATGTATTTTCTTTGATGAAAATACATACATTCTTTGGAAATACATGAAAACATAATTTTTTCCTCCCCTTTCAATGTTAACTTTATCCTAATTTTGTTTTCGCCTAATTTTGTTCCCTCGTATGTAGTAGTAGTACCTCTGACTTCGGAGATGATGACGGGAGTTGAAAAATCAAAAGGAAGTGATGTGAATCAGAATACAGGGCATCATACTGAAAGCAAATCAAACAGTATACAAAGTATTCCCAGGAGTACATGTGACCAAGTTCCTAAGAGAAGGGCTGCTTGTAACCTACGACGGCGGTTAGCGGATGCAGAGCATGGCGATGTAAAGCACATGGGTTCCAAAGAGTCACAATCAGACTCTCAGTTTGGGGAAAACACTTACAAACATCTAGACATTTTACCAAATGATGTTTCTCCTGAGTTTGTTCCATATGAAGGTGAAAAAGGCTTTGTTTTGCACAAGAAGAAAGACCGCAGTGATACTGGCTCTGAATCACTTCAGCATTCAGCTACATACCCCTTTCTTGGATCCTTCGGAAGTAAATCATCACCTAGGTACACCCCTAGTCTTTCCGAATCTGGATCCACACATACAACTTTTCGAGGTCCTAATGAAAGACTCGGTTTAAAAGTATACAAGTGCAATCCACTAATGGAAAGTGAAAATGCTGCATCTGAGAAAAGTCAACGTTTGGGTGTTTGGGAAACTCCAGTAAAGGATGGAGGGGACTTTGATGACTCCGTGGGCTGGCGTTCCAACAGTGCCACTTTGCCCTGCGACAGTCACGAAGTGTCATTTTTACATGGTAGACCACAAGAAACTCTGGATATACCAGCTGAATCTGTTAATTTCCAACACTCGTCAGCAGCCAGTTGTCTTTCAGATACAGAGAAAAATGGTATGATTTGTCAACCAGTGAAACGTCAGAGTGGTCACACTTCAGACCTGTCAGAAGAAACCCTGTGTTCCCAGCCAGAGATCAATATGACTCTGAAACACACCCCTCATCATAAGGCTGATCTAGTAAAGTCAGATTTCCAAAAACTGAGCAGTACAGCACCTTCATCAGTGTGTCGGCAGCCTTTGAGAAAATTGATTGCTCCTCTGTCTAGCCAACAAGATAGTGGTTTTGATAGCCCCTTTGTCAATTTGGACTAACTGTTGTACAGTATTTAAGAAGAATCATTGATATATTGACAAGAAAACTGGAAGGGAAGACTTCGTACTGGAAAAATTGTGGGCTCTATCTATTTTGAGATGTTTTAATAACATCTATCATATGAGCAAAGTATTCTTATAAAATTACTTGAGATATTAATGGTGCCTCAATCTTCCAAAGGCCTGATGATGTATGTGTAATCTGCTTCTTTGTGGTGCTTTATATGTGGTTGCCAAACCATCTATTTTTATACTTACAAATTAGCTTTCTGTGCAATGTTACATTATTTAAATAAACTTGCATATGGTCTATAGAATTGTCACGGATTCTTTTGTAATTATAGAAACGTTATATTGGCATGTTTGAAATTCACCCAGAATAAGATATGAATCTGGATGATATGTATGTATGGCCAACCAAATTTAATGTTTGTAATGAGCCACATTTAATGGAGCTGTAGATCTACTCAACATGCTTTTGAGTGGAAATAGCTACTCCAAATTTTGATCCTTGCTTGCAGTTAGTGGAAAAGAAGTATTTCAAGAATTGCCACAAAATATAATTGTGTCCTGATTTCATTATTTAAAATATTAATCTGAATTTTTTTTTAGCTGACATTTGCATTACTTCAAATCCCTGTGACAGCCAGAGACTGTCTTTGTCTTTTATGGTTTTACAGCCTTTCTTTCATCTGAAATATTACATTTTAAAAATCAAAATAAACATCGTCTTCTAGCATAAAATTTCAAAGTTTTAGATTTTTATGTTCATTTATAGTACAGAATTGGCTAACTTATTAATGCTGTGGGCAGAAAGTTGTAATTTTTTTTAAATTTATTTAAATTCAAGTTAGTTAATGTACAGTGTGGTATTGGTTTCAGGAGTAGAACCCAGTGATTCATCATTTACATACAACACCCAGTGCTCATCCCAACAAGCGCCCTTCTCAATGACCATCACCCATTTAGCCCATCCCCCCATCCACCCCCCCTCCAACAACCCTCAGTTTGTTCTCTGTATTTAAGACTCTCTTATGGTTTGCCTTCCTCTCTGTTTTTATCTTATTTTTCCTTCCTTTTCCCTGTGTTTATCTGTTGTGTTTCTTAAATTCTACATATGAGTGAAATCATATATTTTTCTTTGCTCTGACTTATTTCGCTTAGTATAATACACTCTTGTTCCATCCATGTTGCAAATGGCAAGATTTCATTCTTATTGATCATTGAATAGTATCCCATTGTATGTGTGTGTATATGTATATACACACTACATCTTCTTTATTCATTTGTCAGTCGATGGACATTTGGGCTGTTTCCATAATTTGTCTCTTGTTGATAGTGCTGCTATAATCATTGGGGTGCATGTGTGCCTTTGAATCAGCGTTTTTGTATCCTTTGGAAAAATACCTAGTAGTGCAATTGCTGGGTCATAGGGTAATTCTATTATTAATTTTTTGAAGAACCTCCCTACTGTTTCCAGAGTGGCTGCACCAGTTTGCATTCCCAACACTGCAAAAGGGTTCCCCTTTCTCTGCATCCTCACCAGCATCTATTTTTGCCTGAGTTGTTAATTTTAGCCATTCTGAGGTGTAAGGTGGTATCTCGTGGTTTTGATTTGTATTTTTCTGATGATGAGTGACGTTGAGCATCTTTTCATGTGTCTGTTAGCCATCTGGATGTCTTCTTTGGAAAAGTGTCTATTCATGTCTTTTGCCTATTTCTTCACAGGATTATTTGTTTTTTGGGTGTTGATTTTGATAAGTTATTTATAGGTTTTGGATACTAACCCTTTATCCAGTGTGTAATTTGCAAATAACTTCTCCCTTTCTGTCAGTTGCCTTTTAGTTTTGTTGATTGTTTCCTTCACTGTGTGGAAGCTTTTTATCTTAATGAGGTCCCAGTAGTTCATTTTTGTTTTTATTTCCCTTGCCTCCAGAGACACGTCTGGTAGGAAGTTGCAGCAGCTGAGGTCAAAGAAGTTGCTGCCTGTTTTCTCTTCTAGGATTTTGAAGGTTTCCTGTCTCACATTTAGGTCCTTATCCATTTTGAATTTATTTTTGTGTATGGTGTAAAAAAGTGGTCCAGTTTCATTCTTCTGCATGTTGCTGTCCAGTTTTCCCAGCACCATTTGCTGAAGAGACGGTCTTTTTTTCCAGTGGATATTCTTTGCTGCTTTGTCAAAGATTAGTTGGCTATACATTTGTGTGTCCATTCCTGGTTTCTTTTTTCTGTTCTATTGATCTATGTTTCTGTTTTTGTGCCAGGACCATACTGTCTTGATTAAAGCTTTGCAATACAGCTTAAAGTCCTGAATTGTGATGGCTCCAGCTTTGGTTTTCTTTTTCAACATTACTTTGGCTATTTGGGTTTTTTTCTGGTTCCACACAAATTTTAGGGTTGTTTGTTCTAGTTCTGTGAAGAATTCTGGTGTTATTTCGATAGGGATTGCATTGAATGTGTAAATGGTTATAATTAAGCTTATAATACTAAACTATGCAGAAATGAATGACCACCTAAATACTTTTGTTTCTATATGAATTTTTTTTCAGATTCCTAGAGATGGATATGCAAGTTTTCAGTGAATGCAAGTACGTCTTGAAAACATTTATTATAGCTTTCCTTCATATCTCTTACCCTGAACTGTATTCTGGACTGTGTTTGTGGGTTGATTGCGTGCATTTTTTTTTTAACCAGACTAAGTTGGGTAGTGGTTGGATGGATGGATGGCAAGGTTTATCATCTTCCTGCTTATAACCATCTCTAAAAGCAAGAGCCTAGAAGTGAACCTTCCACAGGGTTGGAAAGCACTGTCACCTGAATTGCTGACCAGATATAGATAAGCCTCCAAATTAGTCCCGGGTTTCAGAGCTTGTGTTAACATGAGCTGGAGGAAGGAACACACCATCTATTCAAAGTCTCACTTGTGTTCCTGGAGACCCAGTGCCGTTTTTCCAACAGTTGGGGTGTCTCCTTTCTCATTCTGAGAAAACCCCTAAACCATGTTTCATGTAGATTTGTTTGGTGATTGATAGTTTTAAACTCTGGATATAATTGAACTGAAAATCTAGCTCACTGCTTACCTACCTTTTCATCTTGGTTTTAAAAAAATTTTTTTAACATTTATTTATTTTTGAGACAGAGAGAGAGCATGAACAGGGGAGGGTCAGAGAGAGGGAGACACAGAATCTGAAACAGCCTCCAGGCTCTGAGCTGTCAGCACAGAGCCCAACGCGGGGCTTGAACTCACGGACCGCGAGATCATGACCTGAGCCGAAGTCGGACGCTTAACCGACTGAGCCAAAGTCGGACGCTTAACCGACTGAGCCACCCAGGCACCCCTCATCTTGGTTTTAAATCATTGTCACACATCTCCATTCTCAACATCAAGGTTGGAATTGGAAAAAATGCTTGGTTTCTGCTTTTTTCATGGTATCCTTAAACTTTTTGACGTCCATAATTTCAATAGGATTTATCTTATACCCTCTACACACAACCACCAATGAAGGTTTGTATTGATTAGTATGCAAATGAAGGGACTACACAGCCAAGCTACGACTGTTAATTTACATTAATCTGAAGGGTGATGTCAGAATATAGAGGGCGTTGGAGACTCAGATGTCCTACTTCTTCGTGGTGCTTCATCTGTTTTATATGTTTCTGGATTTTATTTGCTAATAGTGACTTAAGGATTTTCATGTGAAATCCCACATGGGATATTTGTCTCTAGTTTTCTTGTGATATTTTTGTCTTGCTTTGGTCAAAGGGTAATAGTGGTCTCAGTGAATGAGTGGGAAAGTTATTTTCCCCCGGTTTTCTGAAAAAAAAATTGTGTAAAATTGGTTCTTCTATAATCCTTTTAATTTGGGTTGTTGTTGATGTCGCGTCTTTCATCCCTGTTTTGGTGTTCTATGTCACCTTTCTTTTTTTCTTTGCTTAGCTATAGGTTTACCAATTTTGTTGATTATTTTTCCCAAAAAACTTTTGGTTTCTTTGATTTTCTTATTGCTTTTCTGTTTCCTAATCCATTGATTTCTTTCCCCTCTGATCTTTGTTTCCTTCCTACTGCTTGCTGTAGATTTAATTCATTCTTTGTCTACTGTTAAAGTGGAAACTTAGATTATTGATGTGAAACCTTACTTTTCTAATATAGATATTTCAACTTCTGAATTTCCCTCTAAGCACTGCTTAAGCTGTACCTCATAAATTTTGATATGTTGTGTTTTTGTTTTCATTTAGTCAAAATATTTTCTAATTTCTTCTTTTTTGAAACTATGGGTTATTTAGGAATGTGCCACTTTGTTTCCACGCATTGGGTATTTTCTGAATTTATTTGTTTATTTTTAATTTATTTGTTGGAGAATAAACTCTGAATGATTTGAGTTCTTTCAAAGTTTTTGAGACTTCTTTTATGGGCTAGCATATGGTCTTTGCTAGAGAACCTTTCTTTCACATTCATCTGAAAAGAATACATATTCTCTCATTTGGTGGAGTGTTAAAAAATGTCAAGTCAAGTTGGTGACAGTGTTACTCAAGTCTGCTATAGCCTTGCTGATTTTCTGCTTGCTTGTTCTGTTAGTTACTGAGAGTAGAACATTTGTAATTTCTAACTATAATTGTTAAATTGTCTGTTTTTTCTTTTCAATTCTGTCAGTTTTTACTTCATGTATTTTGGGGCTGTTTTTAACCATATATACCTTTATATTTGGTTTGTCTTTCTGGTGTATTGACCTTTTATTATTATAAAATGTCTCTCTTTGTCTCTAATGATATTTCTTGTCTTAAATTCCATTTTGTCTGGTATTAATACAGCCTTTTCAGTTCTCTTAAAACTGCTTATGTGGCGTATATTTTTTTGTCCTTTTCCTTTTAACCTATTTGTGTCTTTCAATTTGAAGTGGATCTTTGGTAGTCTGCATGTTGTTAGATCTTGCTCCCCCCCCCCCCCCCCCCACACACACACACACATAGTCAGATAAGCTTTGCTTTTGGATTGGAGTATTTCAGTCCATAAAATTTAATAAAATTATGGTTGGCTTTACATGTGCCATTTTGCTATTTGCTTTTCTCTATATCTTATGTCTTTTTTATTATTGGATTACTCCTGTACTCCTTATTTTGTATTAAACATGTTTATTAGGGCATGCGCCACTTTAATTACTCTTAAGTTTTACTATTTTTTAAGTCATTTTCTAAGTGGTTGTTGTAGGTATTACAATAGGCATCTTAACTTATTACAGACTACTTCAGATTAATATTGACTAACTTCTGGTACTTTGTTCCAGCATAGTTGTATTTCCTTACCCTTCTTTTGTGCTATTAATTGTCATATATATTACATTCATATTTTATTTCATATATATATATATACACACACACACATATACATATATTTATATCCACACAATATAATTATAATTATTGCTTTATACAATGTTTCCTAAAGAATTCAAGAGAAGAAAAGAGGCTATATATATATATATATATATATATATGTATACACACACATATAAAAGAATATGTATGTTTAATATTTATTGTTTCTGCTGCTGTTCATTTTTTCCCATGGATTCAGGTTACCAAGTCTGTCGTCATCTCCTTTCATCTAAAGGACTTTTTTTTTAGTGTTTCACATAAGTATGCCAACAACAAATTCTCTCAGCCAGTCTTTATTTTGGAAAATACTTCAAATTAATTTTTGAAGGATAGAGTTTGATGGATTTAGAATTTTTGGTTGCCACCAGCACTCCTCACGTCCACCCCACACTTTAAATAGTACTTTTCCCTGCCTTGGGGCCACCATTGTTTTCCTGTTTGTGATGAGTTGTTTTTCTCCTGCTGCTTTTAAAATTTTCTCTTTGGCTGTCAATGGTTTGAGCACTGTATGTCTAGGTGTGCATTTGTTCTATTGAAACTACTTGGGGTCTGTTGAGATTCAGGGATTTGTATATTAATATTTTTATCAAATTAGGGTTTTTTTAAATCATTGTTCTTTTATTATTTTCTCTGCCCCTTTCTGGGGTCCTTAGGTATATTGATACCCTTGGTGCTGTGCCACAGGTCTTGGAGGCTCTGTCCATATTTCTTCAATTGTTATTATCTTGTGTTTTAAATTGGATAAAAAATTCCTGTCTAGGAATTTTCAGTTACTGTTTTTGACTCTAGAATTCTCATAGATTCTTTTTTTTTTTTTATTTAGATATGAAATTTATTGTCAAATTGGTTTCCATACAACACCCAGTGCTCATCCCAAAAGGTGCCCTCCTCAATACCCATCACCCACCCTCTCCTCCCTCCCACCCCCCATCAACCCTTAGTTTGTTCTCAGTTCTCAACAGTCTCTTATGCTTTGGCTCTCTCCCACTCTAACCTCTTTTTTTTTTTTTCCTTCCCCTCCCCCATGGGTTCCTGTTAAGTTTCTCAGGATCCACTTAAGAGTGAAACCATATGGTATCTGTCTTTCTCTGTATGGCTTATTTCACTTAGCATCACACTCTCCAGTTCCATCCACGTTGCTACAAAAGGCCATATTTCATTTTTTCTCATTGCCACGTAGTATTCCATTGTGTATATAAACCACAATTTCTTTATCCATTCATCAGTTGATGGACATTTAGGCTCTTTCCATAATTTGGCTATTGTTGAGAGTGCTGCTATCTCATAGATTCTTTTTAATAAGAGCTGGGTTTTTTTTTTTTTTTTGAGATTCTCTGTTGATTTACTGTCATATTTATTTCCTTTAATTTTTTTTTAACATTTTATTTATTTATTTATTTATTTGTTTATTTATTTGTTTATTTATTTATTTATTTTAATTTTTAACGTTTTTATTTATTTTTGGGACAGAGAGAGACAGAGCATGAACAGGGGAGGGGCAGAGAGAGAGGGAGACACAGAATCGGAAACAGGCTCCAGGCTCTGAGCCATCAGCCCAGAGCCTAACGCGGGGCTCGAACTCACGGACCGCGAGATCGTGACCTGGCTGAAGTCGGGCGCTTAACCGACGGCGCCACCGAGGCGCCCCACATTTTATTTATTTTTGATAGAGAGACAGAGCACAAGTGGGGAAGGGGCAGAGAGAGAGGGAGACACAGAATCCGCAGCAGGCTCCAGGATCTGAGTTGTCAGCACAGAGCCCCATACGGGGCTCGAACTTACAAAACCGCGAGATCATGACCTGAGCCAAAGTCGGACGCTTAACCGACTGAGCCTCCCAGGTGCCCCTGTCATATTTCCTTTTAAGTCTTTAATCATTGTTCCCTTTAAGTTTTTAAACAAATTTATAATAGTTGCTTTGTAGTCCTTTTTTCTTATTGTGGTATGGACATTTAACATGAGATCTATGAACAGTTATTTAAGTGCACAATACAGTATTGTTAACTATAAGCACAAGGTTCTACAGCAGATGTCTAGTACTTAATCATCTTGCATAACTAAAATTGTATACCCGTTGAACAGCAACTCCCCATTTCTTCCTCCTGTCAATGACCATTCTCTCTGTTTCTATGAGTTTGACTGTTTGAGATATCTCATCTGTGTAGAATCATGCAGTGTATGTTCTTCTGTGAGTTATAGTCTTTACTCATTAAATTCAACATCTGAACACAAACATAGTTTCTCTTGATGGTTTTTTTCTTGAATATGGGTCACACTTTATTTTTTTTTTATATGCTTCACACATTTGTTGAAAATTGGAGATATTATGTAACATAGTATAGCAACTCCAGATTTGACATTAGTTCCCCTGACGGTTGTTGCTGCTTTTGTTGTTATTGTTAATTTGTTTGCTTTGTAATTTGCCTGGACTTAATCTGAAAAATCTCTCTCCTGCCATGTGTCTGCTGATTTCTCTGCTCAGTTATTTTAGTTTGTAGTTTTAGTTTTTGAGCCTGGCTCTTTTAGAGGATGCCCCTACATATCTATAGTTGAGTGGTCATCCAATGGTTAGTCAGAGATTGTAGTCAAAAGCCTTAAGTCAGTAGATCTGTCCTCTCCTGATGTATCTGTAGGTGTATGAGGTATGCATTCCAAGTTCAGGCAAGTTTTTTTTGGTCTTCCCCCACTTTTACTCCCCCCTGAGCCTTCCCAGGTCTTGTGACATGTGTTCACCCTCTCTGTCAGCCCAGGGATATGTGGAGAGCTTAGGCCCTTTAAATCTTCCTTATATATGCATGCAGCCTCCTGCTCAGGCACAGATGTGCAGAGAGCATATTTAGCCCCTCATTTGCAGTCTTCTTGCTAATTTTTTCGTTAGTCTGCTGGATTCAAGTCTCACATGGGACCATAATCTCAGGCAAGCTGAACTATGCACCTTTTTTTTTTTTTTGTCCCTCTAACTTTCCTGTTTTTACTAACAATACCACTGGGTATGCACTTCTTGCCTTCCACTCCAGATCCGGTGAGCCCACCCTGGAAGAGGAACTGTTAGTTTTCACTGCCATCCCTGTCCTGTTAGCATTACCCACCTTATCAAGCTGGAAAGGAAAATGGAAATAGCCCCAGGTAAGAATGCCTCAGAGTCTCCTTTTCAAGTTGTTATTTCCCTTTTGTTTATTTCCAGAGCCCTGAAAAGGTGGTTTTTGACTATCTTTTTTTCTAGTGTTATAGTTGCTTTGTGGGGAGGAGAGGAACTGTTGGTATCTTACTCTCCCAGAAGTTCTCTTATTTTTATCTATTCTGCTAAGTTCTTTTCTATGTACTAATTTTTCCTTAATGTTATCTTGAAAATTTGTTATCTTGAAAAACTTTATAATCCATAGAAAATAAGCACCTGTATAGTCTTCATTTATATTTACCAATCGTTAGGTTTCTACATTTGCTCTATATTTATTTGTAAATATACACACATGCATATGTGTAATTTATGTTTTTTCTCTTAACTATGAAAGTTAGTTGCAGGCACCATGACTATTCATCATCAAATACTCAAGAATGCATCTCCTAAGAACAAAGACATTTTGCTACATAAATACAGTTGTCATATTTAAGAAATTGTATATTGATAAACATAAACACTATTTAAATTCAAACCGCTCCAATTGTCATAATGTGTGATAACATTTTTTTTTAGGTTTTTGTTGTTCACCTTCAAACCAAGGGCTCGCTGATTTTCTTCCATTATGAAAAATATTCAGCCATTAAATTTCATTCACTACATTTTTACAATGTGTAACAATTGCTTCTTTAATGTTTTAAGGGAATATAGCACTTACCAAAACAGATGAGTTTTATCCTCATAGCTCTCATATTGTAGTCGGGAGAGACAGTTAATATACATAATTTATGGAGTATGTTAGAGGCTGGTAAATGCTATGGAGAAAACTCAGGTCAGGTAAGGGAAAGGAGGAGTGATAGAGAGGTGGTCACGAGTTTAAATGGAATAGTGGGGGTAGATCACACTGACATGGTAACATTTGGGTGAAGAATTGAAGAAATTGAATATAGCTTCACCATTTCATATATTCTCTGCTTCAGGAAGTCTCATTAAACATAACCTCATTCTCTGTGTCTCTTAGTTGTTCTTTTGTATATTTTTATCTGTGTCTCTCATGGAATTCCTCAGGGTGGTCCGGTTTGCTAACTCTTTGTGTATTCCATTTATGGAGTTTTTAATTTCACGCCCAGAATTTCTGGTGTATGTACCTATACTTTTTGTGTAATTTCTGCTTATTTTGTTTAGAAATCTTTTCAGAGACAGTACATGTGTGAGCAGGGGAGGGGCGAGGACAAAGGAGAGAGATTGAGAATCCCAAACAGGCTCTATGCTCAGCACAGAGCCTGACGCGGCGCTCAATCCCATGATGCTGGGAATCATGACCTGGGCCGAAACCAAGAGCCGGAGGCTTAACCAACTGAACCACCCAGGCACCCCTTGTTTAGTAATTTTTAAAAAATAGATTCTATTTCTATTTTTAGGACTTAAAAATACTTAAGGTTACTTCTAGGGTAGTTATTGATGTCACTTGGGAGTGAGGTTCTATCCAAATTGTTAACTTTTATTACCTTTCATGGAATTCATTTCCCCATGTGTATGTAATTCTAGTTTGTGGTATAACACTGAAGATGACGTTTTTTTTCTTCCTTCTGAGTTCTCTCCATCCGCCCTGTCTAGATTTTTGTGGTTGCCTCTGCCTGGCCCCGTGTTTCCCCAGTTCAGGAGCAGGTGTCACATAGGTGGTTTCTGGTCCATTAGGGGTATCCTCAATGCAGTTACTGAGCCAGCAGGCAAGTTGGCCACAAGGCTATGTCTGTATCCTCCAGGCTCTCTAGGTACATAGTTTGTATATAAGTGGTGGCCTCAGGCAGTGATTGTTGTTTTCAGTCACCCTGGGCTAAGGGAGCTCTCCCTGGGTTACTAGTTTAAATAGTTAGCTTTACCTTTCTCCACTTTAGGTAGGACACTTGTAATCCTTGATACTCTGGAGAACTCCTGGCCACCTGTACTACTTTTGGATCCAGAACAGGTGAAACCTTACTTTTCAAGTCCTCAGAGATACATTGGTTTTTAATATCTTGTCTTTTGATTTTTTTCCATCGCTGCTGTATGTTGGCAGACGTTGAATACTCCCCACGTATTAATTTACAATGCCATCAATGACTGAAAATCTGCTTTGCTATAAATTCTGTGACCTTTGGCTATTTTCTTAGTGTCTCTGGGTCTCAGTGTCTGCTATTAAGATTCAGGCATGTCCAGGGGCGCCTGGGTGGCGCAGTCGGTTGGCGTCTGACTTCAGCCAGGTCATGATCTCGCGGTCCGTGAGTTCGAGCCCCGCGTCGGGCTCTGGGCTGATGGCTCAGAGCCTGGAGCCTGTTACCGATTCTGTGTCTCCCTCTCTCTCTGCCCCTTCCCCGTTCATGCTCTGTCTCTCTCTGTCCCAAAAATAAATAAACGTTGAAAAAAAAAATTAAAAAAAAAAAAAAAAAGATTCAGGCATGTCTCACGACTAGTTGATGATTTGGGTAAATTAGATCTAAGGGTGTATGAAGGGGAGTAGTGGGAAAAACAGCTGGAAAGGTAGATTGAGGCTAGATCATGGGTGGCCCTGAATGCCAAAGCAAAGAATGAGAAATTCGGTTCATTGAAAATGGAGAGTTACTGAAGGTTAGGTAGCATGATGTAGAGAGATTAGTGAGACCATGCTGCAGGAGGGCTTGGAGGAACAGAGGAAATAGGCAGGAAAGCCAGGAAGATGATATCTTGGTACAGATAGACAGGAGCCAGTGGTTGGAGTGAAGAGGTGACAAGATTGAGAAGAGCACGGCAGTAGGTTTAACAGGACCTGCTGCCTGATTGAATGCAAGATCAAGGGAAAGAGAAGCACCGAAAGGGGTTTTAGAACCTAGGTGATTGTGAAGATTATTGTTCCATCTACACGTATTGAGAAGTCAGGAAGAAACGAGGACACGGTGCTTTTTAGTGGTTGTGCCTTCCATTGAATACTGCAATGCCCAGCCCTTTGATGGGCACACATTAATGATGATAATTACTTTGCAGACACTAACTTCATGCTGAGTGTTGTGTCCAGCACTTCATTAGCTCATTTAATCCTCAGTACAGTCTTTTGAAGTAGGCTCCATATGGTCATTTTTTGGATCAATGAAATTTGAGGCTTAGAGGGGTTAAATGTTTTGCTCAAGTTTAACACAGTTGACATGTGGAAGAGCCAGAAGGGTCACACGCAGGACTTTTTTTTTTGTTTGTTTAATAAATTTCACTTAAAATAGTTACAGATTTATAAAAAAAAAAAAAAAGTTGCAAATATAGTATAGTCAGTCACCATATACCCCTCACTCAGATTCCTCTATTGTTAACATCTTCCATTTGCCCCACCTAAGGAACTGATTTCATCTAGGTCTTTTTACTTTTTTTTACTCGAGAGTCCAAACAGTCCTAATCCCTCTACTGTCTTTATTTCGCTTGGCTTATGGGTGAGCTGGAATTTATTGTAAAGGAGATTTCTTTCCTTTTCCCTCTCCTTCTCCTCCTTCCCTATGCTCCCAAGAAGGAAAATGAGTTCAGCAGGCTTCTCCACATGTGAAATCAGTTTAACTCGCCTTCTTCGTAGGATGTAGGGGGAAAAAAAAATAGCTTTTATTCTTTAATGGAGGTTTATGGAATAGGACATTATGTGGAAGTTATTTTGCAACCAGGAATTCACCAACACAACCGAAGAACCTATAATACAATAGGACCATTTTTTGTAATTTTAAAATTCAACCAGTAATGGTTCATCTAAAAAGAAAAAAGACATTTAGGAATTTCCTAGCAGTAAATATGCCATTCTAAAACTTCTTGATATTATTATAACAACATTTTTCCTCGAGGACCAGGACAGCAAATTAATTAGAAATCAAAATGGCAAATGTCATTAAAGAGAAATTTGATTTTTAAAAATAATATAAACGGAATGGCTTCTCCTATAAAGTTCGGCAATAATACAGAAACTTTGAGATCAAATTAAATTTTGTATTTAAAATGTCTGATGAATAAATTGAATAGAACCGACAAAAATGTGGTTTTTAAAATTATTTTTGTTTTGATTCAGGCATAGTCCTTGTTTGAAAGATTTTGTCTCCTCACAACAAAGTTGATTTCACAGTTTCATTAATCATGTTGTGTACATAATGTACTAGACCAAATTCTGCTTCCTGTATTTCCCCAATCCTATGAACTCCAGGAACAGTTCATTTTATAAGAACAGAGGGTGAACCCAGTTCATGCATGATCACAATGGCTCTATAGGTATTAATGGTTTCATTGATTGCCAGTTTTTCTGGATATTTTTGTACAATATGGTGCAATTTCACAATCTACCCTGCAAAGTCTCTAGCAAGACTTTGTTCATTAAACAGTTACTTTGGTTCTTGGATGCTCAACTATTCACATAATGATGCTTTCTGATATTCCCATGAGTTCCAATCTCTGTTGTAATTGGTTAAAAGTTTTTCCAGATTCTCACCTGTCAGTTTTCTTAAGGTTTAGGCTATGTGTAAACACAAGTAATATCATATGGTTTTTGGGTGTCTATAATGGGCCAATTATCATAGTACTCTGTACGTATACTTTTGTCCTCATCCTTCCAACAGCCTTTCAAAGTAGATGTTTTTATCTTCATTTTACAGATGAGAAAGAAACGAAGGGGCTTACGGAAGGACTCTCGCGCAGCTGAGCAAGTATCCAGAGTGGCGGTGGGATTACTTTAAGGTGGCTATGAACCCAGATGTTCACCAAGCATTGTCCATAAACCTAAACCATATATATCTCTAACACTGATGCTGCTTCTTTCCCTGAAAATATATGTAGATGCTGCTGTATCATTGATAAGAGGCCTGTGTACTAAAAGTGGTTAGGAGTTATTGCACTGTCCTAAAGAGATGCCTTTTTAAAACCAGATTAGGTCTGTGCTGCATAGCTCCAATCCAGTTAGTGCAAACCATGCTTTTCTCAGGTTAGAATAATGAGGAAGTGATTAGGATCAAAGATGGCTTGAATCTATTACATCACTTGCCAGGGAGCCTAGATTCCACATCCAAAAAATAGGGATATGTTGACTGTGTACACAACATTATCACCCACTTCTTTTTTCTTGGCAGAATGTGTCTGTTCCTTTCCCTCAAGACGCTGTCCCTACTGAAGAGCTAACTCATGTTTAGCATGAGCTAAGTACATTGGCCCCAATTCCTATTGCCAGGGATTGGTTTAGGATGGGCATATGACTCAGTTCTGGACAATATGATAAGAGAAGGGCTGGAGGGCTTTTGGAAAATATTCCTCCCTAAATGGTATCTCCTACATTGGAAAGAACTGATGTACAATGACAAATATGTAATGTCTAGATCAGTGATGAGAGCCACTTTCTAGATGTCCTACCTAATAAAAGCAATTTATCTTCTTCAAGTCATCTCCTGAATAAATATTGTATGAAGTTTATTTTCAAAGCCCTTTTCCTTGGAGCAAATCAAATTATTTCCATGTTTTTGCCCACTCCAAAACAAAAATGAGTAACAGAAGAAATGCTGAACATGCCCCAAATCAGAATATGTAAGGTTAACCTAAGAGGCTTCCTTAGAAGAAATGAAAAATTTTGTTGTTCTTGGAGGAAGTCTTCAAAGATTTTAGAGCCAAACACATATGGGTATGGGCAGTGTTGGGGGGCGGTGCGGGGGGGTGGGTAATGGAGTACGATGGCCAAGGAAGAATTCTTGAGATGTATAAACTCAGTAAGTTTATTTAAGTAGCGCAGGGACTGGACCCACAGGCAGAAAAGGCTGCATTTTTGCTGTGTGAAGCTGGTGGTTATATGTTTAGTGCTCAAGGGGGAGGGAACATGCAGGGAGTATCAGAACATAAATGTCTTCTTCTAATCTCTACTCATAAAACTACTTTTGCAAGATTTTTCTGGTGCTTATCACTTAGTTCAATATTAACTATTGGTGAGATGTACAGGCAGTCACGAGACCCTTTAAGAATATAGCAACCAGCACATATTTGACACTTATTGAAACTATGCAAGCTATAGGTCAGCCTTTGGAGCCAAAGGTGAACATTTTTCTGCTTCTGTCCCTCATCAGGCACCATAAGACTTAAAAAAAAGAAAAAAAAAAGAGGTTTGTCTGTAAGTCCCTCAGAATAATTAACAGGTTGCCTTTTCTGACAAAATCTATGGCCAGATAGAAACTTGCAAGTTGAAAAATTTGGAATCGTCTGACTTCCCACAGCTGCCCAAGACCTCGAGCAAATAGCTGCTCTCCTCCCTCCTTCCATTAGCCTTTTTAGAAAGGTTGGGTCACAGTCTCCCAGAAAAGGTACAAAGATAGGTGACAGGCCAAAACTCAATGCCGGACCTAGCTCTCAAGATGTCCCCTCTACTGGAGGCTCAATTCAGAACACTCAGCTGGCCGAGAAAGGAAAGACTTCTAGAAATGGCAGAGTGATTGACATTCTTCAGTGCTCATTTTCCAGCAAGGACGAATATTTTATTATATAATGAAGAAGTTATGTCTCCTGGCACCCAAAGAACTGATCTACAATGACAAATGTGCAACTTATTAAACAAATTCCACTGAGCCTGCAACACATACTAGTTGTTTTGTCAAGACACGTAGTTGCTTTACCACCAAGAGCCCTTTCCTCAATAGTTCCAGCTGGCAAATCTCACTCTCATTCGGATCTGTTACTTTGTAATCACACAAAGCTTCTCAGTGGGTTTTTAAAATGCAAAATAATTTGATGTACTCTCATTCCCTTTTGCTGCCGTGATTCTAGAAACCATAGCTAATTGTTGAAGCGCAAACCCATAATGTGAGTTTCTTTGGAGGAAAACAGAGAGCCCCTCCACAACGTCTGTCACATACTGCCTCCTCTGCACTGGTTGCAGCTTGCTTTAGATGCACATCCTATTCCAGATGGCCAACAGGCACATGAAAAGATGCTCAACGTCACTCCTCATCAGGGAAACACAAATCAAAACCACACTCAGATATCACCTCATGCCAGTCAGAGTGGCCAAAATGAACAAATCAGGAGACTATAGATGCTGGAGAGGATGTGGAGAAATGGGAACCCTCTTGCACTGTTGGTGGGAATGCAAATTGGTGCAGCCACTCTGGAAAACAGTGTGGAGGTTCCTCAAAAAATTAAAAATAGACCTACCCCATGACCCAGCAATAGCACTGCTAGGAATTTACCCAAGGGATACAGGAGTACTGATGCATAGGGGCACTTGTACCCCAATGTTTATAGCAGCACTCTCAACAATAGCCAAATTATGGAAAGAGCCTAAATGTCCATCAACTGATGAATGGATAAAGAAATTGTGGTTTATATACACAATGGAGTACTACGTGGCAATGAGAAAGAATGAAATATGGCCCTTTGTAGCAACATGGATGCAACTAGAGAGTGTTATGCTAAGTGAAATAAGCCATACAGAGAAAGACAGATACCATATGGTTTCACTCTTAGGTGGATCCTGAGAAACTTAACAGAAACCCACTCTCTTAGAGTGGAAGAGAGCCAAAGCATAAAAGACTCTTAAAAACTGAGAACAAACTGAGGGTTGATGGGGGGTGGGAGGGAGGAGAGGGTGGGTGATGGGTATTGAGGAGGGCACCTTTTGGGATGAGCACTGGGTGTTGTATGGAAACCAATTTGACAATAAACTTCATATATTGAAAAAAAAGTGCATATCCTAAACAGAGATGCCTGCTTTCCATTTAAATGGGTATGCACTCCCTTTGGTCTGCAGTGCTCACTTAAGCTCGTCCAGAAAACTTGGCTCTATATGTTATTAGAGTTTCTCCTTTTCCCATAAGGCACGTGAGATGGATGGTTGTGCCAATATTGAGCATAATCACCACAGCCATTAAATTAATTGGCATAAATGATGTGTTTGCTGAGGAGAAAAAGAATCTTAAGTGGAAATACCTCCATGGAGAGTATCACATCATTGGACTAATAGGTTAAGCTTTGGAGAAGCTTAGGAAAGAGATAAGGATAGCAGTGGCTGCCTACTCTATGTATTTTACTTATACTCAAAGACATGTTGCAGGTGTAGCAGATAGAATGATCAATATATCTGGTGAAAATTCCTGAGAGAGTTTATATTCTTGAATTTTTAATGTATACAAATAGTAAGTTAAACAGTACAAGAAGATGTACTGTGAAAAGCCTTCCCAGCTCTGATCCCCAGATCCTAGTTCTCTAACCTTAAAGCAGAATCTGTTATTCTGATCTGTGCACACAGGTGTATAAGTATATATAGCCCTTATTTCACGTAAGTGGTAGCATATATACCTGTTGTTCTATGCCTTACTTTTATATCAAAAAATTTAAAGCAAGTGTATGAACAAATTGTCATGCTTTTTTTACTAGTCAAAAACAGTGAAAACTGGATAAAAAAATGGGTTGTCACTTACAAGTATGGGGTGGTCCTTCACAGATAATTTATAACTGAAGTGTGAGGTGACCTTCTAGTGGGGACAGTCTTCCTTACCTGAAGAAGATGCAGACAACCTGGCAAAGAAGGACAAAGCTAAACATGGGTGTCCCTTGATATCTTTTCCTCCTTAGTGTCTCCTTCTGTCTCTTCCTCCAGATCTTTCCCTCTGTGCCTTCCCCAGATCACCCATCATGCCTCCCTACCCCTTTTCTTTCTCTCCCTTCTTCTGTAAATCACTCTCTCAGTTTCCTGAATACTGCTCTTCCTTGCCTTTGAGTTCTTCCTTCTTTAGTTGGAATGGAGGAGCTACCTGTGGTATTGAGGGTCATGAAAAGGACAGTAAGGGTCACAGCAGGCTGGGTCTGGAGAGGATGACACTGAGCTGGTGATGGTGTGGAGAAAGTAGCCCCGAGGCTGGAATCAAGACCACCTTCCATTGCCTTCTTTACCTGCTCAGCTGTAAGAAATAGTGTTATCAGTCAGGGCTCAATCAGAGAGACAGAATCAGTAGGAAGCACGGGTAGGTAGATTGGTAGGCAGATATTAAGGGATTTGTCACAAGGAATCTTCTTATGCAATTGTGGAAGCAGGATAAGCAAGTCCAGAATCTATACAGTAGGCAGTCAAGAAGGAAAGAACACAGGTGGGGCTGGAACTCCATGGGCACAGGCTAAAGCTATTGTCCACAGGCAGGGTCTCTGTTTCTTGTAAGGCTTTCCAACCTATTACCAGAATAACCTCCCTAGTTTACCTTTCTGATTAGAGACTTCACTTAAATTTGCAAAAGTCATAGCAGCACCTAGATTAGTGTTTGATAGAATGACTGGAAGGAGACATGTGAATGCAACAAAATTTGGCTATTTTCATTCTCCAATTCTTACACGAAAATATGTCTTAGAGCCCACCTTATCCAAAAACATACTAGAGAGGGAATTCTGGCTAATACAGTTTAACCCAAACAAATTGAAACTACAAAGTCATCACAAATAGTTAATATACTGGGTAGTTGCTGAGCAAATGCCCCAGTTCTTGCCAAGCCAGACTCATCTTGGAAGAACTCACAGCTAATTATTGCTTCACTGCTGCTTTTGTAGTGTCTTTAAGGAATGACACGAATGGAGGTAGAACATTCCACTATGCCTTTACTCTGCCTCAAGAGCTCCTCAACTCTTTGACATAGCTCAAGGATCACTTATTGAAGGGGAAGATAACTTCTGTTAAAAATATGTATTTTCTTTTCCATGCCGGAATTGGGATACAAGCCAAAGCAGAGATGTTACAGAAATAACTTCAGGTCTCCTTGTACTGGAAATCTTTGGTTTGCTCCCCCAGACCCCCCTTTCATCCTTCTCCACCTGTTCTACTTTGGGGCTCAGACAGGTTTGGGCAGGTTTGAACTGTATCAACAGTGCTTCCTTCCAAACTCTTTCTGGCTTCCAGTTGGGTTTGGCCAATGGGTGGCATTTGCAGGACACAGGGGAAAGGGAATGAAGTCCAAGTGAATTAAACCCTGGCTCCACTCCTTAGTTCACCCCGGGGCTGCTTGTATCTCTTAACTAAAGGGAATGCTCACCTCAAGGCAGCTTCTCTCCTCGTGCTTCTTAAATCATACATGGTGAAGGACCAGGTATGAGACAATTAGAATTTAAATTTGAATTTCAAATAAACAGTACTTTTTTAGTGTAAGTATGTCCCAAAGTTTGCTTGAGACTCACACTAAATATTTGTTTGTTGTTCATTGGAAATTCAAATTTAGCTGGGCTTCCTGTGTTCTAACTGGTAATCCTAGTCATTAATCTTTTCCCCCTGGCCAACACTCAAGTTAGAGCAATTAGAGTCTCTCTCTAGGATTTTATATATAGTAGTTGAAAGACAGAGATACTGTCTTTCTGGGATGATGTCAGTTTTAAGGTCCTTCATTAGCCAAATGAAAGAAACAGTATGCTATTAGGAGTAAATATAGGGACTCTGAGATAGGAAGTAAGGAAAGGAGACTTGATGATGTATATACTTAACCTAATTTGAGTTGGATTTCTGTCTCCTAACCAGAGTCCTACAACATATATTGTGACTTTGGAAAGTACATAAATAGCTCCAGGTCATAAGGAAGTCAATTCATCAGTCTAGGATTGGTCCACCTGACTCCACAATTAATGATCTTCCTACTTTATCATTCTGCAACCACTGGGAAATTAGATACAGAACTCAAAGAACAAGTGGATGACTGGTTTCTCCTAATACCTGCCCTCTGAGCTGATTCTCCACTGAAGCCCCACCAGGGCATCACCTTTCTTTTGCCTCTGTCTTTTCTTCCCTTCCCCTGAAACCGGCTTCCTGAGAATAAGAACCAGAGGCCCAGATCTCCTTTTAAAACTCTACTCTGAAAGAGAAGAACATGAACTAATACATTAAAATTGTATTTCTTCAAAGTAAAAGTGGTCTTCTTCTAAGTAAAAGTATTAAACCAGCAGGACAGGGGTCTCTAATCATCTGTACCCTCACCTACGGAATCTTTCCCTCAGCCTTCGTGGTGTAAAGAACTTGAAAAACAGACAAGATTCTGAGGTCTCTTTAAATCTTGAACTACCCAAAGGATGAGAACACTGGGGTTCCTTTGGCCTTTCAGTAAGAATTAGTTGTCAGAATGAAGCATCTCTTCTTAATTAAGGATTAGGGAATCCTTTTGGTCACTGTAACTCAGTTGTAAATAAAAAGAAAATTAGAAATGTAATGGGCATACTTGTTATAAGGAACTTCTTTTGTTTCATTAGCTGTGGCCTTAAAGAGCACAAGGACTCCCTAGCCACGGCTTGGACTTTATTCCACAGAGCAGAAGATTACTACGTGGAAATGGTGATTCCCTCACATCTTTGTATTTTAAAGCCATTAAGGGAGATTGATTGGAAACAATATGTATTAGGCAACAGTTGCAAATATAATTTATGCAGGATACCCAAGTTGAGTTGTGGTAAGCCCACGTCTAATGTTTTACTCCCCTCTAGTGGATTTTTTTTAATAGCACATGATACCCCGAGTTTGATATAGTATAGTAGGTTTTAGAGGAAAGAAGAATTTAAAAATGTGTTTAAAGCATGTTCAGGTTCTGTAGAATTTCTGTGCAGTTTTGTAGAATTTCAAATATTAAAAAAAGTTCTGTCAGTTTCCTCATTTTGCAGGTGAAGAAACTAAGATCCAGAAAGGGAAAATGACTCATCCAAGATCACACAACTGGTTTCTAATAGATCATTTCATCACTAATGGCAATATTGAATGTGTAACCTTTGGTTCCCATGGAAATAGAAAGCCTATACTTGTCCAGATGTTAGTCAAATGAGGAAAGACTTATGCCTTAGAGGAAATTGGAAATCAAATTCAATAAGTGTTTTATTGACAATGAGTACTCTAGGAGGGGCAGGACTTGCACTGGGAAAGGAAGGCTAAGGGTTAATAAGGATGCCTGCTGATGAAAATAGTGAACATGCAAGCTCTGGTTTGGCTTCCTCTTGGTGCTGCTGATAGGTGCAGTAACCTGCTCAAAGGTGTCTTTTGGCTTAGAGACTTGACTGTTTCGTAGTCTGCATTCTTGCTGTGTGTTCCCACTTCATTTTCCTAAAACATTCACTATCATTCTCCAAAGCATTTCTACTTCCCCTTGTTCTCCATATAAATTTAAAGTCACATTTTGTTTTGTATGAAAAGTTTTGATTTGTGATAATGTGCTAACATAATTTAAAAATCCTTTCCCAATTATTAAAGTAACTTGTTCAATGCGGACAATATAGGAAAGTATTAAAAAGAAAATAACAGTTTCCCATAATGGGTGTTCATTTCAGGAGTGTCTGATTAAGCACTTGCTACACTGGTCCTCTCACAGACAACCACTATAAACTCTGGGCAAAATAAATAAAAAAACAACCTGGAGGTAATGGAGGCTGAATAAAATTAAACAGATTATGGAGAGAAGTTGGCATTTGGAAGGAGAAAATGGCAGAGTATGAGTTTTTGTTATTTATAGCTTTTAGCCTCAAGGCAGACCACATTTGACTCTATGGAGCAATGGCTATAGAAATGGCTGTAGAAAACCCATAGTGTTTCTGGCCTGAAGAATTAAAACAGAATTTGAAGCAATGAAAGCCACTGGAAAGTGAGGGAAGGGCAGAATCCTGGCAATGAGAAAGCCAGAGTAGGGAACCAAAAATTCTGCATAAAAATCTGTTAAAATCTTTGCTGATTCCTAAACTCTGTATATGTGGGCCAGATTTTAAGTAGCTTAATTAAGGACAAAATAACTGAATTGAGATTTGGGCTAGCACCTAAGAGTTTACAGCTTAAGTCCAGCTAAGTTACTTACCTGTGAAAACAAAACAACAACATCAAACAAAAAGTAATACTCTTCAGAGAAATGTAACAGAATACAGTTTCCTCAGATAATGTTTACAACCAGGGTACATTCCAAAATTATTCAACATAATAGAAACAAAAAATTTATGATCTATTTTGGAGAAAGATGACAATAAACAAAGATAAAATCCAATATGATCCAGCTGTTGGAATTAGACAGTTTTATTTAAAAATTTTTTAATGTTTTTAAGAAAAAAAAATTTTTTTTGAGAGTGTGAGAGCACGCACAAGGGGGGTAGGGGCAGAGAGAGAGGAATACAGAGGATCCAAAGCAGGCTCCATGCTGACAGCAGAGAGCTCGATGCAGGGCTCAAACTTGTGAACCTCAAACTTGTGAACCTAAGCTGAAGTCAGGTGCTTAACTGACTGAGCCACCCAGGCACCCCTGGACAAGAATTTTAAAGCAACTCATTATAATTATGAACAGTGATGTAAAAGAAAATATGCTTATAATGAATGAAAAGATAGGATATTTCACCAAGGAAATAAACCATGAAAAGAATCAAACAAATTATTGAACTGAAAATTAAATTACCTGAACTACAAAATTAATCTGATGGGCTAACAGCAGGAGATGAGGGAAGAAAGAACCACTGCACTTGAGGAAGGATCAATGAAATGATCGAATCTGAAGTACAATGAGCAAGAACACTTAAACAGAATTTCAGGGATTTGTGGTTTCAATGCCAAAAGGTTTAACATATGTATTATTGGAGGCCCATAAGAAAGAGGAAGAAGCAAAGGGGACACAAAGAATTATTTTTAAAAATAATGTCCCAAATACTGCCAATTTGGTATAAATTATAAATTTACACTTCAGAAAATTTCAACAAACCCCACGTCAGAGCACAGTCAGAGCAGCCAGAGAAAAACAGTACATTACATATAGGGGAACAATGATTTTTTGAGCACTCAAGTTTCAGAAACAATGACAGAAGAAAACTGACATCTTTAAAGAACTGCAAGAAAAAAATTATAATCTGTGAGCTCCAAATTTATAGCAACAAAGATATTCTTTAAGAAATGAAGGCAAATAGAGACATTTTCAGACAAAAGAAAACTAAGGAAATTTAGATGTATGCATTTTTCAAAACTCCATGAATATACATTTTAGATTTGTACATTTTACTGTTTATGAATTTTACCTCAAAAGGAAAGTACTAAAATAGTATTAAGCTCTAGTTAATAATATTTATGCTGAAAAGTTTAAAAAGTGTACTGATGTCTGCTATTTATTGTGAGGTACATAAAAAGATTAATGTATAACTGGAGGAAGGAATAGATACGTGATAAAGCAAATATAGTAAAATATTATTGGTATAATCTAACTGATAGGTACATAGTTCACTGAAAAATTCTTTTAACCTTGCAATACATTAAAAGTGTTTATAAAAAATGTTGGAAATATATGATTAAAACTACACTTAAAAGATTTACATTAAGTATGCTCTACTTGATTTTTTTCAGTATAATGATATTTATTGCTGGTTTAAAGAGGACTTTACTCATGGCATAGGAACACTTTTCCAAATCCAACTGTAAAAATACAGGTTCTAGAAATATTCTTGACATAGAAGTGTCGTAGCTTGGATTGCTATAACAAAATACCATAGACTGGGTGGCTTAAATAACAATTTATTTCTCACAGTTCTGGAGGTTGGGAAGTTCAAGATTAAGGTGCTGGCAGATTTGGTTCCTGGTTTGCAGACAGCTGCCTTTTCCCTGTGTTCTCACAGGATGTGGAGAATATGAGCTTTAGTCTCTTTTCTTACAAGGATTCTAATCCCATTATGGGAACCTAGCCTCATGATCTCATCCAAACCTAATTACCTCCCAAAGACCCTAACTCCAAATACCATCACACTAGGGATTAGAGATTCAACTTATGAATTTTTGGGGGTACACGAACATTTAGTCCAGAATAAGAAGTTACAAAAAAAGGAAACGCCTCAAATTTCATCATACATCAAATGTCACTCTTGATATTTTGATGAATTATCTTTCAGTATTTTAAAACATTCATATATCTTTTAACAATGTGATCTTATGACATTAAAGATTTTTCTAAAATATGATTTTGAATGGCTCAATTGCATGAAGATATTAAAACTAGTTTATTATTTGACATGTAAATTGTTTTTGAATTTTCACATACATGTTCACATAAAATGTTTCACAAAAATGTTCACATAAAAAGAGATCACAGAATAAGAATCAAGAACCAGAAGGGCATCCGACCTCTCATTTGCAATGAATAAAATTAGAAGACAGTGGAACAGTGCTTTTAAAATTCCAATGAAAGAGGCCCCTGGGTGGCTCAGTTGGTTAAAAGTCCAACTCTTGATTTCAGCTCAGGTCATGATCTTACAGTTGGTGGGACTGAGCCCTGCATCGGGCTCTGCACTGACAGCATGGGGCCTGCTTGGGATTCTCTCTCTCTGCCCCTTCCCCTGCTCATGTTCCATCTCTCTCTCTCTCTTTCTCTCTCTTTCTCTCTCTCTCTCAAAATAAATATTTTCAAAAAATAAAATTCTGATGAAAAAGATTTTCAATTCATACTTCAATATTTAGCCTGTTAATATAATGAATAATGCAATATCTTTTAAAATTTACTTTTCTGAAGGAAACTATTATGGAATGTGCTTCACCAAAATAAGATGGCAGGTGAAGAAAGTGGAAGAAAAAGGATCCAGAGAAGGAGTCTCCAATGCAATATAGTAGAGAAGGAAGGAAATGCCCAGGATGATTATGAAGGCAAGTTCCAATGGTACAGCGAGCCCAGAGTGCACCCAATCTAAAATAATGGGAATGGATGGAAATACCCAAGAGAGGGAATTATTCAAGAAAAATTAAAGTTGTAGAATACCTGATGAGTTTGAACTTGAGAGAATATTTTTAGTCCTGTTGAATTGTGGATGAAGTAGTGAGAAGTATATAAAAAAATTGAGAAAAAAAGACTAAAAAAAATTTTTAATGTTTATTTTTGACAGAGAGACAGAGCATGAGTGGGGGAGGGGCAGAGAGAGAGGGAGACACAGAATCCGAAGCAGGCTCCAGGCTCCGAGCCCGACGGTGGGCTCGAACTCCCAAACCGCGAGATCATGACCTGAGCCGGAGTCAGATGCTCAACCGACTGAGCCACCCAGGCGCCCCGAGAAAAATTTTTAAAAAGCATTATTTCCTCTAGAGAAGACAAAATGTAGCATGTGGAAAGAAATGTTATCATTGTATACTAGATGCTCATCCCTAAATATTAATTTTGTTATAATAATGTAAACACTGTATACCGTATTAAGAATGAAAAGCTATATTGAGATTATCAGAAAATGTGTGTGCATACACACACACATATATATGTGTATATATACACACACACACATATATGTGTATATATACACACACACACACATATATGTGTATATATACACACACATACATACATAAAGGCAGGTTATATAGGAGCTAAATCTTTTTACTTATTTTTACGTTTATTTATTTTGAAAGAGAGCAAGAGTAGGGGATGGGCAGAGAGAAAGGGAGAGAGAGAATCCCAAGCAAGCTCGGTGTTGTCAGCATGGAGCCCGACACAGGGCTCAAACCCACAAACCATGAGATCATGACCTGAGCCAAAACCAAAAGTCAGATGGGTAACTGAGCCACCCAGGTGCCCCAATATAGGAGCTAAATCTTTACTTTCGGGGCGCCTACATGGCTTAGTCGGTTAGCGTCCGACTTCAGTTCAAGTCATGATCTTGCGGTCTGTGGGTTTGAGCCCTGCCTCGGGCTCTGTGCTGACAGCTCGGAGCCTGGAGCCTGTTTCCAATTCTGTGTCTCCCTCTCTCTCTCTGCCCCTCCCCCGCTCATGCTCTGTCTCTCTCTCTCTCAAAAATAAATAAATGTTATAAAAAAATAAAAAAAATCTTTACTTTCTATAGTTGGAAATAAATAGATGAAACATAAAATTTAAAATATTAAGAAAAATTAGTATGAACACATTATTTAGAAATTTGGAGTTAAATAGTGTCAGACACTGCTAAAGTAATTGAAAGTTGTCTCTGGAGGACAGGAATTGGGAATAGGAAAAGATGGGGCAGAATTGTGCTGTTTTTCATTATGTGCATTTTTATGTATGTTTTTAAAACTTTTTTCAAATCTTTTAATGTTTATTTTTTTTTTTTTAAATTTTTTTTAACGTTTTTTATTTATTTTTGAGACAGAGAGAGACAGAGCATGAACGGGGGAGGGTCAGAGAGAGGGAGACACAGAATCCGAAACAGGCTCCAGGCTCCGAGCTGTCAGCACAGAGCCCGACGCGGGGCTCGAACTCACGGACCGCGAGATCATGACCTGAGCCGAAGTCGGCCGCTTAACCGACTGAGCCACCCAGGCGCCCCTTAATGTTTATTTTTGAAAGAGCGATACAGAGACAGAGCACAAGTGGGGGAGGGACAGAGAGAGAGAGACACGGAATCTGAAGCAGGCCTGACACGGGGCTCATACTCTCAAACTGTGAGATCATGACCTGAGCTGAAGTCAGATGCTTAACCGACTGAGCCACCTAGGCACCCCAGTTTTTAAAACTCTTAATGGGAGATGTATATATATTCTTCTACTCTAAGCTGGGGTACTTCAAGGTTGCAAGGAGCTCTAAGTGGGGCTTATGAAGTCTAATTACAGTATCCTGAAACTCCACATAATTGCCTTTCATGGTTATGTAACTGCTTTTAGTAATCTCTGTCTCCTAGATCTAATGTCTGGATTCTAGGTAGAATTTTTTACATTAGCACCAGACCCATCCTATGACACAGACTCTAAGATAATGACTAGTTAGAGGTATGGTTGAATTATTTCTGTGAAAAAATGACTCTTTTGCAGGTATGAGAGTTTGTGAAAGGCTGGGTGGGGCTGTACACAATAGGACTTCTCAGGGACTAGCACAGTTTCCCATCATGGAGAAGTTAAACAGAAGCTAGATTAAGGCTTTAGGGGAATGGTGTGGAGACTTATATCAGGCATAGGGTTGGAATAAATGAAGTCCCTCCATTTTGAGATTGTCTGACAGAGTTTCATTCTTATTTAGAATGGCTACTAGTTAGTATTTAGAGCAAAGATTAGACCCCAGGAAGAGGTGTTAATTATCTCTTTACTTTTTTTTCCTATCAGCATGATTCACACTCAGTGTTTACCTATTTTTTGTCTTTGTGTATTTTAAAAGAATATATATTATCCATTTTGGAGGTCCACATTCCATATGTGGTCATTTGATTAAACTTGACAAATGTGTGCTTAAATTTTCTGTGTTCTTAACAATTTCTTGTTCACTCAATCTGTCAATTTAAGAAGTATGTGAAATCTCTCACTAAAACAGTGAATTCATCAATTTCTCCTTGTAATCATCTCAATTTTTTAAGTATATTTTGAAGCTGTCTTATTTTTATAGACATTTAGAATTCTTATTCCTTCCTGGTATATTAAAGCTTTTTAAAACTACCTAGTGGCCTTTATTATCTTTAATAATGTTTTCCCCTTCCATTTGAAATTAATATAGCTATTTAGGATTTTTTTCATTAGTATTTGGTATATCTCTTTCATCCTTCTACTTTCAACATTTCTTTTTTTTTTTTAATGTTTATTTTTATTTTTCAGAGAGTGTGAGTGGGGGAGGGGTAGATAGAGAGGGAGACAGAGGATCTGAAGCAGATTCTGTGCAGACAGCACAGAGCCTGATGTGGGGCTCAAACTCATGACCTGAGCCGAATTTGGACGCTCAACTGACTGAGCCACCCAGGTGCCCCTACTTACGACCTTTCAGTTTTATGCTTTTGGTGTACAGAATTATAAGTCACTTAAATGGTAATCTCACAAGTTATGTTATTATTGTTTATGGAGTTATTTTTGAAATTTATCCATATTCTTATTATTTTTCTCACTAGTATTTCTTTTTGTATTTCAAAACTTCCTTTTCAGATTGTTTTCTTTCCAATTTACTCACTTCTGATTGCCTTTAGTGAAGATATGTTGGAAATTATTCTTCAGTTTCTTTGAAAATTTCTTCCTTTTATTTTTTATTTCAATATTAAAAGAGAAATTCTCTGAATTTAGAAATTGATTAATTTCATTCAGTGTTTTGAGGCAATATTCCAATGTCTTACTGTTATTGTTGAGAAATCATCTTTTGGTCTAATTGATGTTCTTTTGAAAGTAATCTGTTCTTTTTCCATTCTAGCTGCTCTTTTTTTGGGAGGAGTTATTTTAAAACCACTTTTAAAATGTAATGTTCTACAGTGTCACTACAGTGCATCTAGGTGATTTGTTTGTATTTATTCTGCTTGAGATTCATTGGAGGTTCCTGAATATGACAATTCATGAGTTTAATAGATTCTGGAAAAGTCTTGGATAAAATCTCTACAAAATATTGCCTCTCCTATTATCTCCTTCTGGAGCTCTGGTTAGGTGTTGTTCAAACTTCTCAAACCATGATCTACGAATCTTGATTTCTTTTTCATATTTTCTATTTCTGTATCCCTTGAGTTTCATTCTAATTAATTCCCTCAGCCCTAGTATTCACTTCACAAAATCTCTTTTCAGCTGTGTTTAATCTGCTGTTTGACCTATCATTGAATTTCTAATTTAAGTTTCTAAATATTTTGTATGTTTTTCAAAAAAAATTATTTCTAGGTGTTTTTGATAAACCAATTCCTTGCAATATTTTTGATAGCCTTTGTTTTTCTTTCAGCATATTAAACAAAGTGTTTTTTTATATTAGTTTTTGATTTTTCTAACATATCTGCTCTTTAAAGGTATAATTCTGAAGTCTGTTGTTCTGCTTCGGCCTCATGGTATTTTGTTTCGTTATGAGTTTGCCGATATATTTTAATGGGAGTTCAAGTGCCTTGGAACTTTATCCTTTAGGGATTCACCAAAGCCTGGGCTTAATTAGAGTTTGCTATTCTGTAAAGAATTGTGTTTGCCTCTGCCATATGTCTGGTGGGGCTTTATAACCTGAGAAGAGTTTAAATAAAATATTTTTTGGGGGCATCTAATGGGAATTCAACCACAAACCATGCTTTTTGCTTAGAGATTTCAGGAGACAATTTTTATTTTCTATTACCTGAAGCAAGAATGAAATAGTCATGCTCCTTTACGATTTCCCTCTTTGGGGCTTTTGTATTTTCGTTTTCTATTTTGCCCACTAAGAGTGTTACCTTCCAGTAGGCTCACTTTATGTGGGAGAGTCTGATCGGACTCACCTTGCATGGGCCCGGTGCTTTCTCTTCTATGCTCCTTTTCCCGTAGGCTACCACAGATTGGCAGATGTTTTTCTAAATGTTTATTTATTTTTGAGAGAGCATGAGAGAGAAAGCAAGTGGGAGAGAGGCAGAGAGAGAGGAGGACAGAGGATCTAAAGTGGGCTCTGTGCTGACAGCAATGAGCCGATGTGGGCTCCAACTCACAAACTGTGAGTTACCGGTCTGAAACAAAGTCAGACGCCCAACCAACTGAGCCATCCAGGAGCCTCTGACAGATGTTTTGCATGCAAACTTTGGTTTCAGTGCTGGCTTACCCTTTCAATTCATCCTTTCTTGTGATTTGGGGCCTTTAAGGATCTTTCTAACTTTGTTGCCATGTCAACTATTCATTTAATGAATTGTGGGTTAAAAATAATAAATAGGGGCAACTGGGTGGCTCAGTCGGTTGAGTGGCCAACTTCAGCTCAGGTCATGATCTCAAGGCTCCTGAGTTCAAGCTTCCCATCTGGCTCACTGCTGACATTGCAGAGCTCGCTTAGGATCTTCTGTCCCCTGTCTCTCTGCCCCTTCCCTACTTGTGCTCTCTCTCTCAAAAATAAATAAATATTTAAAAATAAATAATCTTTGATTCAATATTTTAAAGTACATTGTACTAAGAAAATTTAGGGCTATATAGTTGTGCATATTGAAGGAAATAGAAACACCTAGTTTCCTTTCACTCTTGATTGCTTTTTTGACTTTTTTCTCCCTCCCTTTCTTCTTTGTTGCCTTTTCTTAGTTTCTAAAATTGCTTTTTCATTATTCTATTTTTTTTGTCATTCTATTTTGCTTTTCACTTGTCCTTGATATTTTCTTATACCTTTTTGTCTGTTATTATGTTTCTTTTCTTTCTTTGCTATCTTTCTTGCCCCTCCTTTCCTTTCTCTTTCTGTCATTCATGTAATTTTTTAACAAAGGCAAAAAAATTATTCTTGGCCTACAAATAATATTTTAATCTCCTTTCAGAAAATTAGCTTAGCCATCACTAATTAGAACAATGAGGTCTAAGTCATTGGAATGAAATCAAATTTATAGTGCCTTTCACATAGTAAGCACTCAATAAATGTTTTTGCTTTTGAATGAAACTTCATTAAAGGCTCTAAATCTACTATGGTGAACACATTGTGAGATCAAAATGTTGCCAAGTAGACTGTACCTGTGACTCAGTGAAGCCTAACCCAGACCGACAGAGAAATTGATGGAATGTTAATTGATAGCAGCTGGATGACTGGCATGAGTGCAGCCACAGGAAAGGGCCAAGGATCTCTCAGGGAGTATAAAATTTACATTTACTAAAGACCCCAGAGGCTTTTTAATGAGAATGACCTCTGGTTAAAATTAGAGTGAAGGGGAAATACAGATAGTAATTTGGGGACTTTGGGTCTTAGCATATTTTCCACTTAATAGCCAGTGACTTAGAAAATGAAACTCATGGAATTCTCATAATAGTAATGACTTGGCCTTAATGATTTCAAAAGCCCCATTAGGTGGGTTCACGACTTGTTGGTTAGCAACACTGGAAAATATACTAGGTGAAGAAAACATGGATAAGTCCTCAAACTTAAACACTCTTATCAGTGTCTTGGCTGGTAGAAAACAGGCTGTGTTGATCAGGCCTTGTAGAGTAGACCAAGAGGGTTTGTTTACTCCTTGGAATTGAGCTTGAGGTGGATAAGATCAGAGTTTCAGATCACTAGCTGGGTGTGCATCTATAAAGATCTCCCACTATGTGAAAATTCCCGAGTTGATATCTGAATAAAGTGACAGGGCCAAACCTTACTACAGCTTCTAAGATATGTTTTAGTGGAAGCCCCAGATGATCTCCTTTCCTCAAGAGAAATTGGTAATCATCCTGTCTACTAAATGAGGCATTGGTTTGTTAATATA
Organism: Puma concolor; assembly: GCF_028749965.1. Taxonomy (NCBI): domain Eukaryota; kingdom Metazoa; phylum Chordata; class Mammalia; order Carnivora; family Felidae; genus Puma; species Puma concolor. Next base: position 93,920,281 of record NC_141672.1, on the reverse strand, counting down.
AAGTTGGTTGATGCACCTATACTGAAATATACTAGTTTGACTTTGGGAATGTTTGAAATGTTAAATATGGTTAGTGCCTAAATCTATAGTGATGGGTTCTTTTATTTTTTCCTCCCTGACACATACCTTTATTTCCTAGAGCATTTTAAAGCAAATTCCTGACATTATAGTACTTCATCTGTAAATGCTTTAGAATTCTGGCTACTGCTGAAAAGGGTCAATATTTTACGCAGCTGGTCCAATAGAGGAAGCCACAAGACATGAACCTGCTCCATCATAATGCCTCCTCACCTACTGATGGTAACATGTGCATAGTAATTTCTATGTGTTTGTGTGTGAGTTGACACCAGAGGGCCTCAGGAAGAAAAAGGAGGGAAAATCATATATTCAGCTTACATTGGGGTGTAACTCTGAGGGAGATGAGATTTACAGCAGTGATACCCTTTTTGCCCTGTTTTCCTAAATCCGTCTATGTGGGAAAATTTCTTCTGGAAATCACTGATGCCTACAGATTATTATCTCGGGTGGAGTAGGGCTGAGGGAGGAGATACTGTATATAGAAGGTGAAATTTTCTGTAAGCAGGTGGATATCAGATGGTTCTGAAATTGGAAGGGCCATGTGAGAATTTGGCATGGAGCTGGCAAGAAACCGCACAAAAGAAGAGTGGGACTTTTCTAAAAGGTTCAAGAAATATCAAACAGGAGACTGAATCTCTTACAATTACCTGAGATGGAGGTTTGAATTATTTTACTTGTACTTTTCTTTTTTTTTTTTTTTTTTTTTTTAATTTTTTTTTTTCAACGTTTATTTATTTTTGGGACAGAGAGAGACAGAGCATGAACGGCGGAGGGGCAGAGAGAGAGGGAGACACAGAATCGGAAACAGGCTCCAGGCTCTGAGCCATCAGCCCAGAGCCCGATGCGGGGCTCGAACTCCCGGACCGCGAGATCGTGACCTGGCTGAAGTCGGACGCTTAACCGACTGCGCCACCCAGGCGCCCCAGTACTTTTCTTTTTTTTTATCTTAGGTGCTTATCCACGTGCATATGTATTGCAAATATTTTCCTCATTTGTTGTGTACCTTTTTAATATTTATGGTGGCTCTTGCTTTTTGTTCTTTTCTGGCTTCTACCTTTGGGGCATGATTACTATTCATTTTTTTTCCAGATGAAATTTTTAATCATTTGGTTAAGTTTTTAAAATGACATTGGAATTATCTGGCATTTATGATTAATTTAGCTAAAGTTGACATTATTACAGAATTGAGACTTACTATATCTGTCCTTTTAATTTTTATGTTTTTCAAAACTGTTTTTGCTTTTGTTTTCTTTATATAGGTCGTGCATATTTCTTAATTTCTAGGTACTTTATTTTTTGTTCCATGCTTTAATTTCCAGTGAACTAATATTGGAATATAAGGGACTTGTTGATTTTTGTGTATTAATTAGTAAAAGAATAATTTCCTATTAGTTTTAGCAGTCTTCCAGTTGTTTTCCTTGGTCTTCCAGAAAGGCAATCATCAGCAGTAAATAATAACAATTTTGCCATTTCCTTTTCCAAATATATATATATATATATATATATATATATATATATATATATATACATATATACGTATATATGTATATATGCCATTTCCTTTTCCATATATATAGATACATATATATATATGGAAAAGGAAATGGCAAAATTGTTATTATATATATAACATTATTATTATACATTAATATATAACATTAATATATATAATAACATATTATAAATATATATGTATATATGTATATATATATTTGGAAAAGGAAATGGCAAAACTGTTATTATTTACTGCTGATGATAACGTATATATACTGTTTTGTTAGCTTCTCTGTGCTGGTTAGTACTTCTAGAGTGATTTTATATCATAATGGTGACAGGATCCATTCTTGCCTTCTATCTGCTTGAAAAGAGAATGTTCTTGTTTCAGTGTTTCTCAAAGACCCTTCTGATGTACTTAAAAAAAAGAAAAAAAGTTCAGTAGTAAAATGTGTTTTGCAAACACATTAGTATATTAAAGGTTCTGAAATATCTGTAGTAAATAGACTTGGTTAAATTTGTTTAATATAAGCTTACCATTGCCTAAAAGTATTTAGTAATGAAACATAAACATCTCATCGCCCCCCTTTTTTGGTAACACAATAACTATAATCTTATCCAACTAGTGCTTTACGTGTTTAAGCATGCTATTGGGTGTTGGCTTGAAATAATTTTTAAGAAGCCTACTTTACATAAATCCTTTGATTTATATTTTACTAGTAATTGAATAATAAATCTTATCAAATACATTTTACTATTTAATAAAGATGATTGAAATGCATTTTTCCTTTGTTCAATGCAATAAATCATATTACTAGATATAAAACTATAGATATTAATACATATTAAACTATCTAAAATAAACCATTCCATGACCATGGAGTTTCATACTTTGGTGTTCTGTATTTTATTTGCTAATATTTTATTTAATAATTTTTGAGTCTGTCATCACAAATGATATGGATTTCTAGTTTTCTTTGACATGACTGGTAATCAACCTTATGCCAATTTAATAAAATGAATTAAAGTCTTTCCTAGTTTCTCTGCACCACAGGCCATAATCGTAGCATAGAAACTCTCTGTTCCTCAAGTATTTGAAAGAACTGCAGGTAGGACACATTGGGTCTGATGCATATTTTGGAAGTAGTTCATTGACAACCTTTTCATTGTCTTTAATGACATATCCAGATTTTCTTTTTAGTTTTTGTGGTAGGTTGATGGCATCAATTGGCCCAGTTAATGACCCTCTGATATCCATGTTCTTCTCAGTGTGGTTTTGCAGCTCTTCCCATCAAGATGTGGATTCATTTTTTCTGCATCTTGAGTCTGGGCTGCCCTTCTGACTTGCTTTGGTCGATAGAATCTAATAGAAATGACACTGTGTCATTTCTAAGCCTGGGCCTTATGTGGACATGTGTAACTCTGCTGGTGATTTTTAGTACCTTCTATGTGAATAAGCCTAAGCTAGCCTGCTTATGAGAGAACATACAGAGGAAACTGCAGTGTCCCATCCAAGATCATCCTAGACAAGCCTGTAGCCAGTCATCTTTTAAAAAAAAAATGTTTTTTTTAATGTTTATTTATTTTTGAGAGAGAGAGAGAGAGAGAGAGTGAGCAGAAGAGGGACAGAGAGGGGAAACAGAGAATCTGAAGCAGACTCCAGGCTCTGAGCTGTCAACACAGAGCCCGATGTGGGGCTCAAACCCATGCAACATGAGATCATGACCTGAGCCGAAGTCAGACACTTAACCGACTGAGCCACCCAGGCACCCCTATTTTTTTCTGGATTTTGGGATTAAATGCTTCCTTCATTTTTGTTATTCTTTATTTTATGCTATTAAGACTATGAATTTTCCTCTCAGTTTAGCATTGGCAGAATATGTTTTCAGATGTAATTTTGTCCTTGTCAGATCTTATTATATCTAAATTGTTAATTATTACCACTTTTATTTCTTGTTTTACCATAAAATTACATAGAAAATGAATATTTTATTTATTTTTTTAAGTGTCTTTGACTTTTTCTACATATCCTTTAGTTATAAACTTCCAATTTTTTTTTTTTATTTTTTTTTTCAACGTTTATTTATTTTTGGGACAGAGAGAGACAGAGCATGAACGGGGGAGGGGCAGAGAGAGAGGGAGACACAGAATCGGAAACAGGCTCCAGGCTCTGAGCCATCAGCCCAGAGCCCGACGCGGGGCTCGAACTCACGGACCGCGAGATCGTGACCTGGCTGAAGTCGGACGCTTAACCGACTGCGCCACCCAGGCGCCCCTATAAACTTCCAATTTTATGGCACTATGATCAGGGGATATGATCTTTATAATTCTGAGAACTTTGATTTGTGTGTGTGTGTGCGTGTGTGTGTGTGTGTATGACCTGAGATAATATTACACCTTAATTTTTAACTAAACACCTTAATTTTTAACTAAAATAAATCCCTTGATTTTGCTTATGGATTAATAAAATGTGAGACTTTATAGGTTGAGTGTTCAACAGTACTTCAGATAGTTAATATTATATAGGAAAATTACAAAACCAGAAAGAGATAATGGGAAATGAGCATAAGAAATGTTGGGGAATTGCCATATATGCAGAAAGAGAAAAGAAATCCTGGGTAGCTTTAGTCTTGGTTGATAGTATAGTCTTAACTGTTTTCGTTTAGTTAAAGAAGAAAGTGAGAGCAGGCTTTTTGTTTTGTTTTGTTTTGTTTTGTTTTGTTTTGTTTTGTTTTGTTTTGTTTTCTGAGTGGGCTTTTATGCAGAGACCAAAGACTTAAGATTGTGTAAATGAAGACACCCTGAATGTTGTCCCATCCCCCACTCCCACTTCCATTCATTCCTAGTCCATGCACATATAAGGAATATTCTTTTTATCACTTGGGGAAAGACAGCAATTTTGCCACTAGGTACCAATAGGTATTACAGTCATGGAATGTACCTTCATGTGGGTTCTGTCACCTGGGGAGAAAACTGTGGGGTTCCCCAACTGGGTGGCTAACTGAGAAGTCGTGGTTTATAATGAGAACAGCCAGGCACTAATGATCCAGGATGTGTAGGTACAAGTAACCTACCAACCATTTCTAATGGTATTACCAACAATAAACAAGACATCTATGCCTGAATTCAAACTGCTACATTATATTCAAGTTGTGTTCTTGATTTATGCCATGGTCTCAGTTGATATTTTGGCTGCTATTCACATCTTTTTCAGCAACAGCCTGGATATGAATTTGATCCAAAAATCAAAAGGAATTTCAGGTTTCACGTTTAAAAATACAAATTGCTTCCTTATTTCTGTCTCTGACATTAAAAAAAATACATATTTTATCTAGTTTTGTTAGGTTTTTAAACTGAAGATTAGAAGAAGAGACAGGAACTAATTATGGTTTGTTAGTAAGCATGGGGATTAGTTATGGTTTGTCTGATGACTTAAAGAAGGAAAAGTACTTTGGGAGAAATAAGTATGGTGTAACAGTAAATCCTGACTAGACTCTGAAATAGATAAACAGAAATTAAATTATTCAGATTTCTTTTGAGGAGGAAGAAAAGCTTTTTTGTACATTCACGGAGGAAACCACCAGGGGGCCTGGTGGTATACAGGCTTGGTAAATTGGAGTTTGCGGTTAATAAGCCTGCATCCTTCATTCAACCATGTGTTAGGATGCCAAGATCCCTTAACAACTGCAGATGTTAGGGTGTTTTTTTTTTTATTGTTTTCTTGCTACATATCTGTGAAAATGAACAACTACAACAGAAGCCAACAAATTTTAACGAATTCCTTTATCTGAGGTAGCAAATCTGTAGTCCAAAGGGCTGGATCTAGGCCTTTGCTTCATAATGATTACATATATGACAGCAACTCTGCAAACAAACCTATTTTACTTGCAGGTTCAACTTTAACAGCATTTTTGCACAAATAATTACAAACTACGTAACAGTGAGTATAAGTGGTTCCCCCACTTTCTATAGGCCTTTGCTTTTAACTACTCATACCACTCCAGAAGACTACCCTCATGTTCCTTTGTCTAGAAGCACAGGACATCCTCGGTACCCCCCACAGACTGGCGTATAGCCAGTGACAGACAATATGAGGATTTGAAAGCCCAGATGACTTGCCTCTGCTTGGGTCATCCTCTGTGGTGTGACTTTCCCCCTGAACACGTCCATGGGACCTGGCCTAAGATCCTTTCTTAGCTTTTTCCCTTTCCCAGTCCCACTCCCCCTGCCACCTTAATGGTTTCTCCTGGAAGAACTTCCTTAAGTCACTGGCACGTAAATCCTTATCTCTTGGGCCTGCTTCTGGGAAACCTGACCCAAGACACAGCTTAAATACTTTAAGAAAAAAGAAATTTAGGGTCACCTGGGTGGCTCAGTCGGTTGAGCTTCCGACTTCAGCTCAGGTCATAGTCTCGCAGTTCGTGAGTTCGAGCCCTGTGTCAGGCTCTGTGGTGACAACTCAGAGCCTGGAGCCTGCTTCGGATTCTGTATCTCTCTCTCTCCCCCTCCCGTGCTCATGTTCTGCCCCTCTCTGTCTCTCAAAAATAAATAAATGTTAAAAAAAATTTTTAAAAAGAAAAAGATTTAATACAGGGAACTAGGCATTCTCAAAATCATTGAAAGGGTGTAGGAATCAGAGGCCACCATTAAGTTTAAAAATATACTGCCATAGTCACGATCTAAGGGAAGCTTCTGTCACCACAGGCACAACCACCTCTCAGCAGCCAAAGATAGTGACTAGACAGTAGAACACTATCTGGCTACTATCGTGAAGACACCGTGTGTTCAAGACCTTGCATCCAGCTGCAACCATCTGAAACCTATAGCAAGGTAGGTGTGATTCAATTCCAATGTCCTAATCATGATATTGCAACTAACTTGCAGAGCCTATTTCAAATGTAGAACCTAGCTGCAAGGGAGTCAGGGAAATTTATTTTTTTATTTCCGAGTCTTTGCAGTACAGGAAGTCACCCTAGAAGGGGTTGGAAATGGAAGCTGGTTGCCAATTGATCATATTCACAACACTAGAGGTTAGAAGAAATGAATTGGTAGGCATTCATTTCAGAGACCTTGTGTATTACGTTTTCTTGCCTGGAACATGTGTCTTCTCTGAATCCCTACTCTACCCAAAGCTTGCTAATTGATGCTTATTTTTAGTTTTCACTTTAGATCAGTGTTTTCAAACTGTTGATTATCACTAATGAAAGGATCATAAAACCAATTGAGTATGTAGTTACCAGCAAGGGGGAAAAGTATAGAATTAAGTGAAATAGAGTAGAATAGGAAAATGTGTTGTTTCATGAAATGTCTGTTTTGGTTTTGTGTACGTGTGTGTGTGTGTGTGTGTGTGTGTGTTGCTTGCACTGTAAATTTTATTTCTTAGTGTGGGTCATGGTCAAAAGGCTTGAAAAATAATTCCTAAATATAACTCCCTCATTTCCCTGGCATTTTGAGTCTGGGTGTGGTAACTATCCTGTATATTGCAGAGAACTCTGTAATGTAATTCACTTATTACAGTTCTTATTACCCACATACACACACACACACACACACACACACACACACACATGCACATTCAATATCTGTACTCCTCATTAGACTTCAGCTCCCAGAGGAGGGGTCAGATACTGTGTTTCCCTTGCTTTTTGTTACCTTGGCATGAGGTTGGTCACATGGTAGCTTTTTTACACATCTGTTGAATGAATAAAGAGAAAGGGATTATTATGGACTCTTGTATCACTTAGCTACTCCTAGGTTTAATAGAAGACTCAAGACTCAGAGAAAATTTGAAGAAGTGCATAAGCTAAAAATAAGATAAACAGGAGAATTGATGCAAAGCAAAAGATATTCTACCCCAAATCAAACAGTAATATAGAACAAGAGCATCATGGAACCCACAGAGGAGAAACTCTGGCCAGATCAACATAGAGATTTCTCCTCTAGCCTCACTGCAAAGTCTTGTCACCAGCTCCTTAGTGCAGGGGAATAGGAGACATACAGAAACATATTCCTAAAGGGTATAAATAGTTTATTGAATAGAGATCTCATCCAAGTGTTGGTTCGTTTATTCTCAACAAGTCTTTATGTACTCCTCAGCAAATCTTGAATTAATGAACCCCTTAATGGTATTATATGTAGATCTCTGTGCTGGGTGTACCTACCTAACCATAGAGTGAAGAATCTTGTGAGTAAAGCCAATAAACAGTCCCTTACCCCTTAGAGAATTCTGCTGGAGGATGTGTATGTGCAACTGCTGTGTTACTTAATGAAATGTATGGATGATGAGTTGAGTAGTAGTATAAAAATGTATTAAAAATAATAAATGAATACAACCAGTATGTATAAAATGCATATTGTGTGCCTGGGAATGTGCTCAGAACATTATGTCATGCAACTTCTACAACTCTGGGAGGTTTTAGACATATTTTATAGATCAGAAAACTCAGACTCAGCGAGAGCAACTAACTTGCTCAAGATGGGAGAGCAAGTGCATGGCAGTGAGGACTCAAACCCAGATCTGTCTCCCCGCTGAGCCTATGTTCTCAACCACTCTGGCAAAGCAAGTGGTGACTAATTGTCTAATCCTTTTTTGAGCCCTTAATTATTGCTTTCTGCTTCTTTGTGGCCTGAGATTTATTTTAATTTTTCCTGTGGTTGATGGCCCATGGCATAAGATTCCACATTCATATACTATAATTGCAAAAACCTTCTGTGGATGGCCAAGAAAAACTTCCTCTTCAGATTGCAATCACTTGGAAATATTTGCCTTTACTCTCTAAGCTTGCATTTACAGTTGGAATGCATAAGCATTTCTAGTTATTCTGCTTGTCCATTTAAAAAAAATTGTTAGGTACTTAGTATGTGTCAGGCAGAGTTCTACATTGGGGATACTGATAGACATTATCTCACCTGAGGAGATAGACAATTTAAATTTGAGATATATAATATCAAAAGTTGCAATAAGTACCAGTAAGAGCACGCGAAAGGTAGAGAGTGACAAATGTGTATGCAATGTATTTTTTCTAGGATTCTCAGGGTAGGTTTTTATGATAAGATGACATTTGAGCAAGGATATGTAAAAAATGAGGGAGAGAGTCCTATGGATATGTGGGGTAGCACTTTCTAGGCAGAGGGTCAGCAAGTACAAAGGCCCTGGGGTAGAAGTGCACTTGACCTGTTTGAGAAATAGCAAGTATGACTTGGGTGTGACAGCAATGGCGTGCATGAGGGGGAAATTGTAGAGATAAGAGTAAGATAATATTGAGTCTATTTGGCTCTGCTAAGGACTTTAGCTTTACTTAATAAGAAACATTATAGAGCATTGATCAGTGGAATAATATGACTCAATTACTCTTCAGAAGGATCGTTCCAGCAGCTGGACGAAGTCTTTGATAAAGGGAGGCAACAATGGAGGCTGGAAGTCAGACACAAAGAGGAGGCTCTGGCATTACCTGAGGTATGAATTGGATTCACACAGCAATGGTGAGGCTGGATAAAAGAGGTGGAAACCTTGATATAGTTTGAAGATAAACTTCTAGGATATAGCCTCCAGGTGAATGGAGAGGGCTGGAGATACTTCAAGGGAGTTGTCAGCATAGAGATGGGACTGAATGAGATATCTGAAGAGGGAATGTAGTTAGAGGGAAGAAGAGGTCCTAGGGTTGAACTCTGGGACACCACAGTGTTTAGAGGTTGGGAAGAGGAGGAAGAGCCACCCAAAACAATGGAAAAGAAGTGAACAGTGATGGAAAAGGAAGACCAAAAAGTGTGGCATCCTGGCGAAAGCCAAGTGAAGGAAGTATTTCATGAAGGAGTGTAGCATCAACCACATCAAATGCTGTTGAGAGAATGAGTAGCATGGGTCAGATGATTGAGGATTAACCATTGGATTCAACAACATTGCAATTGTTGACAATTTGGCAAGAGCTATTTAGGGGAGTGATGGCAATTACATGAATGAGAAAAGGGGGTGTGGAGATAGCAGGTAGAACTGACTCTTTCTGGGAGTTTTTCAGAGAAGTGGCCTGGAGAAGGATATTGATAAAGAAATTTTTTATTTTATTGAGACAGAGTGCGTGCATGTGCTTGCAAGTGCATGAGTGGGGAGGGGCAGAGAGAGAGAGAGGAGAGAGAGAATCTTAAAGACTGTATGCCCAGTGCAGAGCCCAAAGTTAGGCTTGATCTCATGACTATGAGATCATGACTTAAGCCAAAATCAAGAGTCAGGTGCTTAACTGACTGAGCTACCCAAGTGCCCCTATTTGGTTTTTAAATATGGAAGAAATGACAGTATGTTTGTTCATGTAAATAATCCAGTAGAGACGAAAATTAGCCTCGAATAACAGTGTGATTATCCACCTTTGAAATGGGAGGCAAGGCAATGCATAGGGACATAGATGCAGGATAGTGGAGGGGTGCACGTAGATTTACCCATCTGATTGCTTTTATTTTCTGAGTAAAATAATAACCAAGGTTAGCAATTAAGAGTTAGGAGGAGAGCAGAGTGTTAGAAGTTTGAGTAAAGAAGAGAAAGGGTGAAACTGAATTGAACAAGAAAATGTAGGAGTTCCAGGCATTATGGGGGCTCATTCGAGTTTTGTGGCTATGAATTCAAATGGAAAACAAGTCAATATGTAGTGGGATTTTCTCCAGCCATCCTCAGCTGCTTGGGTGCAGGCCTGGGGGAGTATATGGAGAGTTGGATTTGCTAGGGTTGTGGGTTAGCCAGGCAAGCACAAGAAATTTTTTCCAGGCAGAAAACTTACAGAGGAACAGAAGGGGAAGGGAGTTGGGTGAATTAAGGGGGAATAGTTATAATGATTATTCAAGGTGTCTAAGCTGGGTAAAAGAGGACACAAGAGTCAGCAAGATTTATGGACAGTGAAAAGGTGACAAGGTTGGATGTCCTGGTGGGGTCAAAGAACTAACAGTGTTGAGGTGCTAAAGAGAGATAGCTGGATATATGGGTATGTGATGGTCACAGGGTGGAATGCTGGACACTGAGTTTATAAAGAGAGTCAGGTATTGGCAATGACACATACTTGTGTACATTGCAACTTGGTGGTTCTTGAAAAATGGCTCTGTAATGTACAGAGGGAAATAGGCATTCCTTGGTTGCAGATAACCTACTATTGGTTATTAAAAACTGTTTTTTTAGGGTCACCTGGGTGGTGGCTCAGTGGTTAAGTGTCTGACTCTTGATTTTTGCTCAGGTCATGATCTCATGGTTCGTGACATAGAGCCCCACATCGGTCTCTGCACTGACAGTGCGGAGTCTGCTTGAGATTCTCCCTCTCCTTCTCTCTCTACTCCTCCCTCTCTATCTCTTTCAAAAATAAACAAAAAAACTGTTATTTTATGAAATATTGTTAAAATGTTAAAAGAACATGAACTTAATATTATTGTATTATTAAATCATTTTTCCAAAAGAAAAGTATTTGTGTTTTCTTTAGATTTTTTTAAAAGTTTATTTACCTATTTTGAGAGACAGAGGAAGCATGAGTGGGGGAGGGGCAGAGACAAAGGGAGAGAGACAGAATCCCAAGCAGGCTTTGCACTGTCAATGCAGAGCCTGACGTGGGGCTTAAACTCAAAAATGTGAGATCATGGCCTGAGCCAAAATCAAGAGTCAACATTCAACCAACTAAGCCACCAGTCACCCCTCAGAAAGAATTTTTCTTAAAATAATTAAGAAAATATGAAGATTTACTTTGGGCCTAGGAATTCCACATCTAGAAGTTAATTAGAGATGTATGCTAAGATGTATTTTCACATTGTTCATCACAAAGTTAAATATAATAGCAAAATTGGGGGGGGGAGTCTATGGGAGCATTTATTGATTAATTATGGAATATTTACATGGTGGAATACTACACAGACATTGAAATATGACATGGAAAAATATTTTTTGGCATGGAAATATATTCATCACACATTGCTAAGAAAAGTGGTAGATATGATATGTTTTGGTAAATAGCATAGGTGTGTTTGAATGAAGAACGACTGCACAGAAATATAGCAATAGTTAACTTTGGTTGGTGACATTGTAGATGATCTTTTTTCCTCTTTGTGGAAGAGCTTTTCTCTGGTTTTCAAGGTGTTTTAATTGAGCATGCCCTGCTCTTGAAAGAAGAAGATAAGACAAACAATAATTGCTATATTAAAAATTCTACCTTTTGGGGCGCCTGGGTGGCGCAGTCGGTTAAGCGTCCGGCTTCAGCCAGGTCACGATCTCGCGGTCCGTGAGTTCGAGCCCCGCGTCGGGCTCTGGGCTGATGGCTCAGAGCCTGGAGCCTGTTTCCGATTCTGTGTCTCCCTCTCTCTCTGCCCCTCCCCCGTTCATGCTCTGTCTCTCTCTGTCCCAAAAAAAAAAAAAAAAAAAAAAAAAATGTTGAAAAAAAAAATTCTACCTTTTGTAGTAACCTATACCTTTTAACAAATATTTCCTGTTTATAACTTGGTTCTTCCCTTAAACGTGAGCAGAACAATTCATCCCAAGTTATTCTTAGTTTGATTAGTGCTCCTAGGCTGATAGGTAGCTGAACTTGAAATTCTTAGAATAGTTATCCAACTTCTGTTTCATCTGAGGGATTTTTAATGGCCATAAATTTTTTTTCACTCTTTTCACTGTATCTATTTCCATTTGTCACTTCACATGTAGCCTGAAAAAAATAATAAAGCAGTAACAATTTCAAGTAAATTCTGAAGGCACATCTAAAGAAAGAAATTCTCTTGCTCCTTTTGTAGTCATAAAAAGCTGTTTTTCTTCTTAAAAAAAATCATTTCCCCTATCATCAGACATTTAGCTGATCAGTGTCTCCCAATTGATTTCTCAAATGTGACTACAACTGGCATCCCTTGCCAGCAGTGACTGCAGGTTTCCAGATCACTTCCAAATTGGAAGTGATATCTGTCCCATTGTCTTTTCTGGAAACAAGCATTTAAAAAGCATGTTTAATCAAAACCAACCATAGTTTTATTTTTCATTAAAGAAAATCTAACAATTTCTTAACATTCTCATTGGGTTGTCATAAGGATTCAGTGTTTTTTGTTAATGGCCTGGTTTGTTTCTGATTTTTCTGTTGCTTAATCTTCTGGGGCATAGAGCCAAGTGCATGTTTTCAACATTCAACTATTTTCTCTACACCCCAGGAAATGTGAAATGTGTGTCACATTCACTGAAAGATTATGCCTCCACAATGGGGTCTTCTTCATTTAAACATCTATTTTTGTTTATCGGTGTTAAAATTCTATTTTCTTGCACAGTCTGAAGTGACCAAGTAGTTCTTCTGAGTCCCTTATTCTATTCTTATTCTAATACTGGATTTTTCCAAACTGACCTTTCTCTTACCAATGCACACTTCTAGATTTAAATATGATATACAAACTTTACTATCTTTGTGGCTTGGCTTGATATTTTTTCTGTATTATAAGCAAAATTGAAATAGATATGCATATGTCAGAATTTTCTTCATATCAATGGCTCATTGGACAAAGAATAAAATTAAATTTATAGAACATTTACTGGAAAGCCATCTACAATAAGACACTAAATTTTTTTATAAAGATGTTGTCAGATTAATACTTTATTTGATTTGGCAATCTAACTTTGACTCTGAGTGTGTGTATGACTACCTGTGTGTTTCTGTGTGTGTGTGTGTGTGTGTGTGTGTGTGTGTGTGTGTGTGTGTGTATGTGTGTATGTGTGTGTATGTGTGAGATCTCTACCACCAGCTGTACGTGCTTCATTTTTTTTTAACTGTAAAAAGGATTACTAAATCAACACCCATTTCATTTCTCTGAATTCCCTTTCAATACTTACCCAGATGGATTAATTTTAGCAGAGCTATAATCATACACATACACCTTTTTGGTTGAATGTACACTATGTCATCACTAAATGAAAACAAACTGTGGAAAACACAATTCGGAATGAATGGAAAGTTTGAATTGCAGGATATTTATGGAACTCGTTTCAGAGGCATTGAATCAAGGCTGCTTAGTGATGCTTCCCAGAGGTTTTGCTTTACTGAACAACCAAGATGGTTATTTATAATCAATTTCTCAAGGACTTATTAACTGGCCTCAAAGTAAGGAAAGGTGCTTAAAAAGACTGTATGTCTTCAGTTGGAATCTGCTGGATCTCTAAAGTATTTATTAAAATGCAGCTTCTATTTCCAGTTTTAGCTCTGACATGTAAAGAGCTTGGAAGTTGTCACTCCTGCCTTTACAACAAGAAAAAGCTGAACAAACTGAAAATCAGCCTTATTTCTTGGACCCATCAGAGAATTGAGGTTGCAAAACAAATCACCGCCCTGAAATCTGGAGAGACCAGCAAATCTAGAATCCTAGCCGAGATCTGCTCGCTTGGAAAAGAACTCCCGGAATCATAGTATGAACACTTAAGTGGTTATTTTGATGAATTAGCTGGAAGCTGATTTTGTATTAACTTGAGAGTGAAAACCTCCTTGGGGCTATCGTCTTGGAAGTGTGTGTGTGGGGTGTCTGCATTTCATGGGTTTACCTCCAAGAACCTTACCACATTCTCATGGTGAAGACCAAAGAAATATCCCTGCATAGCTCTGGCAGGGAAAAGGGAAAAGCAACTATTGTGAAATATGACTAAGCATTCTCCATCACAAAAGCCTGTTCTCTGTGGGGGAAACAATACCACTCTTAGCCCACCTAGAGGAAGGGTATTTCTCTGACTATAGCTCCCTCCTCCCTTCCTGTCTCACCTAAGTGGGATGGGGGGAGATAGGAAGCAAACACTGGTGAAGGTTGTAGCCCAGAGATGCAGGCCCACTAAAAGACAGAGTTAATCACTTGGCCGCCACACAGATGGGGCTCCAGTACCTCCAGCTGGATTATAGCGGAAAGAACTGCAAGATTCAGACTCCCAGTGGGAGTTCTCAGGGAAACCCAAGGGCAACTGGGGAGATATAAACAAGGCAGTAGAGGAATTTGAAGTCATTGGCACCTTTGGCTACAGTAACGTTAAACACAGCCCAGCTCTTAGCCAGATAAATATAAAAACCTCACACTAAAGGCTTATTTACCTCAATTCCTATTAACCAATATAGTATACTGCCATCGAAAAATTACAATGCATGGGAAAAGGTAAGAAAAATCACTATCCGAAGAGACAAAGTGGGAGTCAGAACTAGACTCAGATATGACACAGATTTGAAATGATGAGATAGGGTATTTTAAGTAACCATGATTAATATGTTAATGACTCCAATGGTAAAAGTAGAAACCAGGCAAGAACAGATGGATAATGTAAGCAGAGAGAAGAAAACTCTAAGAAAGAATCAAAAAGAAATGTTGGAAGTGAAAAGTACTGTATCAGAAAAGAAGAATGCCTTTCAGGGGCTTATCAGTACACTAGACACAGTTAAGGAGAGTCAGTGAAAGGAGATGGCAATAGAAATTTCTCAAACTGAAATGCAGAGAGAAAAAAGAATGAAAAAAAAAAAATCCCCCAAACCAACAAGAATAGAATATCCAAAACCCATGGGACAATTTTGAAAGGTATAACATACATGCAACTGGAATATCAGAAAAAAAGCAGAAGGAGTATTTGAGTTACTAATGGCCAAGAATTTCCCAAAAACTACACCAAACCACAGAATCAGTAGCCCAGAGAACAACAGGCAGAATAAGTGACAAATGACTATACTTCTGCATATTATATTCGCACTGCAGACAGAGAAGATTTTGAAAGAAGCCAGAGAAAAAGAACTGCTTCCTATAGAGGGACAAAGATAAGAATTATAACAGACTTCTCGTCAGAAACCATGCAAGAGTGAAGTACTTAAACTGATGACAGAAAAACCAACCTAGATTCTATATCCAGTGAAATTACCCTTCAAAAGTGAAAGAGATATCAAGCTTTCTCAGGAAAACAAAAGTGAGGGAATTCTTTGCCAATGGGCCTGTCCTGCAAGAAATATTAAAGGAAATTCTTTAGGGAGAAGGAGATTGATAGTGTCAGCCACTGAGATAAATAAAGGCATATTAAAATTATTTATTTTTCTTATTCTTCATCGATCCAAAATGTAGCTGTTGGTTTTAATTAATGACAATAACAGTGTACTGGGTGATTATATCACATGACAAATGAAATGCAGGACAGTGGTGTCATAAGGGACAGATGGGAGGCAGTGGGCAGTGGGTGAAAAGGTACCTGTGCTACATGTGACGGGGAATAGTGTTATTTAAAGGTGAATTTAGATTAATTATAAATGTGCACTGCAAACTCTACCTCAAACATAAAAATTGTTTTTAAAGGAGGTATAATTGGTAAGAAAAGAGATAAGATGGAATTATAAAATCTTCGATTGATACCAGAGAAGGCAGAAAAAAAGGGGGGAAAAAGGAACAAAGAACAAATACAATGAATAGAAAACAGCTACAAATGGTAAATACATTTGCATCGTGTATCTTTGGCTAAAGTAGAATGTCTCGGACTTGTGCATGCCATGACCTGTTGGAGGATGTTTTCACGACTGCTTGGCTCACAGCCCCAACAGGTCAGGTGTGAGGGCACCCACTGCATTTGTGGGACACTGAATGACAGAGTCCTCAGTTTGGCTTCCTTCGCCTATTCCTGGGCCTCTTTCTCCTTTGCTGCCTCCTTCGTGAAAATAACTTGAATGGAACCCATGGAATGTTAGGCCAGAGGAAAACCCAGGACCAGTTTTAGGGAAGAGTTTTTTCTGCCAGAGGGAGCCTGGGCTGATTATTCTTCTCATTTCTCTGCCCCATGGAGCACTCAAGAAAGATCTCTCACACAATTTGTGGATAAGCAAATGCAGGTACCGATGACAATAAACCCTTGGGAGAAATAATCATATAATTTATATTCCGGAATTCCATGACACCATCAAATGATGAGAATAACAAGAAAGTTCTGGCTCCAATTTTGCCCACTGGAATAGTCTCATTTCCAGGTAGATTTATCAAATATTAGTTTTGTAAATAAGGCAAATACCATAAAACTTAAAGACTTGATATTGATCTAATAAGTAGTCATTGGATATAGTCAACTGACATAATTGTTAAAGTTTGGGATTCTATAGAGTAAGAAAAGAGCCCTGCCCTCACCAGTCTATGGCCTTTAGAAATGTTGCTATGCTTTTTCCTATCAAGTATATCCTTGCCATCATGCCTTTCTACCTCATCTTCCTCTGTTCAAATTCTATTTTAATCTTTATTTTTACTGTAAAATTAACATGCTCATTTTGTCACATTAAAAAACATGCAAGTGATTCACTCTCATGTTTGCCACCAAACTGGGTCCTTTCTGCAGCCCCTACATAGAATTAGCACTTACCTTGATCACAGTAAATATGCTTTCTAGCACTGAAAGTGCCTAGGGTTACAACATTCCTGAGTGACAAGTGATCCAGTTTTCATCATTCAGTTTCTCCTAGGGATTCCAAGAGTATCTGTTAGGCAAAAATTAGGATCTGCCTTGACTTTCAATACTTCACAAATACTGGTCAGTTTATTTGCCTCAGAGTTTCATCAGATGTTTATCATTGTAAATTATCGTTATAAATTACTGCAGCTTCAAGTTCCCAAGAGGACATTTAAAATATTTTCCATATTTTAGTGTATTCAGATGCTTTCATACAATTAGACTAACATATCCTGAATTGATGTCCCATGGATGTTAATAGCTTGCAACAAAAGTTTCTTGCTGAAATATTTTTGAGAAATTGTGTTAAAGTTACTTTAAAAGATTTTAATTTAAAAAATTTTTTTTAATGTTTATTTATTTTTGAGAGAGAGACAGAGTATGAGCAGGCAAGGGGTAGAGAGAGGAGGAGACACAGAATCTTAAGCAGGGTCCGGGCTCCAAGCCCTCAGCACAGAGCCCGACTTGGAGCAGGAACTCACAAACCGTGAGATCATGACCTGAGCCAAAGTTGTATGCTTAACCGACTGAGCCACCTAGGTGCCCCTACTTTATTTATTTATTTTTGCTCACATATTTATTTATTCATTTGATTTATAAATATTATTTATATTATATTAAAACTTTATAAATATATTTAAATTTTTTACTAAATATAATTTATTGTCAAATTGGTTTCCATACAACACCTAGAGCTCATCCCAACAGGTGCCTTCCTCAATGCCCATCACCCACTTTCCCCTCTTCCCCTCTCCCCCACCCCCCATCAACCCTCAGTTTGTTCTCAGTATTTAAGAGTCTCTTATGGTTTACCTCTCTCCCTCTCTGTAACTTTTTTACCCCTTTCCCTCCCCCATGGTCTTCTGTTAAGTTTCTCAGGATCCACATATGAGAGAAAGCATATGGTATCTATCTTTCTGTCTGACTTATTTCACTTAGCATAATACCCTCCAGTTCCATCCATGTTGCTGCAGATGGCCAGATTTCATTCTTTCTCATTGCCAAGTAGTATTCCATTGTATATATAAACCACATCTTCTTTCTCCATTCATCACCAACAACCAATTCGACTCCAATTCATCATCAACAAGTTGATGGACATTTAGGCTCCTTCTGTAATTTGGCTGTGTAATTTTGTTGAAAGTGCTGCTATAAATATTGGGGTACCTTTGCCCCTATGCATCAGCACTCTTGTATCCCTTGGGTAAATTCCTAGTTGTGCTATTGCTGGGCCATAGGGTAGTTCTATTTTTAAATTTTTGAGGAACCTCCACACTGTTTTCCAGCATGGCTGCACCAGTTTGCATTCCCACCAACAGTGCAAGAGGGGTCCTGTTTCTTCACATCCTTGCCAGCATCTATAGTTTCCTGATTTGTTTATTTTAGCAACTCTGACTGCATGAGGTAGTTTCTCAGTGTGGTTTTGATTTGTATTTCCCTGATGAGGAGTGATGTTGAGCATCTTTTCATGTGTCTGTTGTAGGTGCCCCTACTTTAAAAGGTTTTTAGTACACTAAATCACATTGCTAGAAAGGGGTTTATTGTTCTTTAGAACACTTCTAGAAATCCCTGCATGGTTAACTTAGCAGTTAACAGACAATTTTATTATTTTGAGTAGACATTTTCAAGAGAAATCATGAGAAGTTTGGACACACACACGAACCATACCTTAGCAACCTTTTTCACGTTGATTTGTTTTTGTTCATGAGTCAATCATGTGTAGGCTTTATGATAAGGTCATGTTTATGATGCAACCAATACTCTGGCTTATTAGAAGAGATGAAGAGATTCTTAGGACAGAGTACTTATATAGGAAGCCAGGGGTGGGGGTGGGGGGTTCTTGATAAAGGACTTTGAAACATGTTAAGGAGTCGATTAAAGAAAGAGAAGAAGAAAAGAGATGACATCCTTGAAGCTATACAAAAGATCAGAGACACTGGATCTATAGAGAGGACATCCAGAAATGAAACAGTAGCATTCCCTTCTTGCTCCAAAATACTGAGGAGGCTTCCCAGGTGTTGGCAGTTATGCCATTATGCCAGCCTGGGGAGGAAGAGACACATCTGTGGTTGTTGGTGCAGACTTCTTGCTGAGAAGAATGGAGGAAGCCCAGAGATAGCTCACACATGGTAAATAGGGAAGAAAGCATTTCTCCTGGAGTATATTTCCCAACAAGATGGCCAATGCTAGCCCAAGTTGCTGTGATGTACTTCTGCAGGTTCACGTGGAATGAATTACGTTGCCTCAGGAGACATGGACTGTTTATCTAGTGGTTGCATTCCTGAGAAGGAAGCTAAAGGGCATGTAACAAAAAATAATGAGCTTTGGAGTAAAAAATCTGGATCCCGATCCTAAACTGTCGCTCACAAGCAGTGTGATTTGGGACAAGTTAGGCTTCCCTAATCTTAGTTTCTTTTTTCATTTCTAAAACGAGAATGATGTCTGCTTCATTAATATGCCCAGAATAAATTTTGCACATAGAAGCAGAAGCATTTTTTAACATTCCAAATATATTTGTTTGGCTTTGATTAAAATGAAAACTATAGATACACAAGTTATTTCAAATAAGAAACTTTTTTTTTCTTTTTTTTTTCTTTTTGGAGTTTCATTTTTTTTAGATGAAATTTATTGTCAAATTGGTTTCCATACAACACCCAGTGCTCATCCCAAAAGGTGCCCTCTTCAATACCCATCACCCACACTCTCCTCCCTCCCACCCCCCATCAACCCTCAGTTTGTTCTCAGTTTTTAACAGTCTCTTATGCTTTGGCTCTCTCCCACTCTAACCTCTTTTTTTTTTTTTTCCTTGCCCTCCCCCATGGGTTCCTGTTAAGTTTCTCAGGATCCACATAAGAGTGAAACCATATGGTATCTGTCTTTCTCTGTATGGCTTATTTCGCTTAGCATCACATTCTCCAGTTCCATCCACGTTGCTACAAAAGGCCATATTTCATTTTTTCTCATTGCCACGTAGTACTCCATTGTGTATATAAACCACAATTTCTTTATCCATTCATCAGTTGATGGACATTTAGGCTCTTTCCATAATTTGGCTATTGTTGAGAGTGCTGCTATGAACATTGGGGTACAAGTGCCCCTATGCATCAGTATTCTTATATCCCTTGGGTAAATTCCTAGCAGTGCTATTGCTGGGTCATAGGGTAGGTCTATTTTTAATTTTCTGAGGAACCTCCACACTGCTTTCCAGAGCGGCTGCACCAATTTGCATTCCCACCAACAGTGCAAGAGGGTTCCCGTTTCTCCACATCCTCTCCAGCATCTATAGTCTCCTGATTTGTTCATTTTGGCCACTCTGACTGGCGTGAGGTGATACCTGAGTGTGGTTTTGATTTGTATTTCCCTGATAAGGAGCGACGCTGAACATCTTTTCATGTGCCTGTTGGCCATCCGGATGTCTTCTTTAGAGAAGTGTCTATTCATGTTTTCTGCCCATTTCTTCACTGGGTTATTTGTTTTTTGGGTGTGGAGTTTGGTGAGCTCTTTATAGATTTTGGATACTAGCCCTTTGTTGGATATGTCATTTGCAAATATCTTTTCCCATTCCGTTGGTTGCCTTTTAGTTTTGTTGGTTGTTTCCTCAAATAAGAAACTTTAGAGACCAAGAAGAAATATGTTTGTTTTTTTTTAAATCAAAACAACATTCTGGAAGAGGGAAAACTATGGAGACAGTTAAAAGATCAGTGGTTTCTGGGGGCTAGAGGGGAAGGAGAGGTAAATAGGAGGAGCACAGAGGATTTTTAGGCTAGTGAAAATACTCTGTATGATACCATAATGATGGCTCTATGCCCTTGCATGTTTGTTCAAAAGATGTACAACACCATGAGTGAACTGTAATGAAAACTATAGACTTCTGATGATAGTGTCCAATGTAGGTTCATTAATTGTAAAAAACATACCACTTGGGGATTGGGGGGATGTTGATAGTGGGGAAGGCCACTATGTGGGAAATCTCTGTACCAACCTGTTGATTTTGCCATGAACCTAAAACTGTTCTAAAAAATAGTCTTAATTTAGGGGTGCCTGGGTGGCTCAGTCAGTTGAGTGTCCAACTCTTGGTTTCCGCTCAGGCCATGACCTCATGATTCATGAGCTCCAGCCCTGCATCAGGCTCCATACTGACAACACCGAGCCTGCTTGGGATTCTCTCTCTGCCCCTCTCTCTGCTCTTCCCCTGCTTGTTCTGTCTCTCCCTCAAAATAAATAAATAAACTTAAAAAACAAATAAAAATAATCTTAATTTAAAGAATCAAAGCACTAGGATAGTCATTAAAGTTTGTTTAGATGGAGAAAATGAACAAATATTTATATAACAGTTACTTTGAAATTCATCTTAAATCTGTATCTTGTCATCATAACATTGAGTCTCCATTTAAATGTTTGCAAAAATAGTATTGTTTTACTAATTTAAAGACTATTAAGTTGTGACTATGGATGCTTGCTCTAGGAAACTACAGCTGTTAAAATGTATAAGTGGAGGGGCGCCTGGGTGGCGCAGTCGGTTAAGCACCCGACTTCAGCCAGGTCACGATCTCGCGGTCCGTGAGTTCGAGCCCCGCGTCGGGCTCTGGGCTGATGGCTCAGAGCCTGGAGCTTGTTTCCGATTCTGTGTCTCCCTCTCTCTCTGCCCCTCCCCCGTTCATGCTCTGTCTCTCTCTGTCCCAAAAATAAATAAATGTTGAAAAAAAAAATTTAAAAAATGTATAAGTGGAAAACTGTTCGCTTAAAATGTTAGCCATTTCTTAAGAGGTGATTTCCCCCACCAACCTAGTGAAAATTAATCCCCTAACTATTCTTTGAGTGGTTTATTTTATGAACTAACCACTATAAAAAGATTGTACAGACCCTCAAAATTATAAACAGATCTGAAGGGAATTTTTTCTTGAAAAATGTATCTTACATATAACAAAAAAGTGGCTAAAATGCATTAACTTTAAAATACAATGCAGAAACTGAATTTTCCTCAACACATATAAATATTTGTCCTAATCAGCAAGGTCTGCAACCTGTTCCCTATTCCTTGAAAGCTCATATTCCACATAGCCCACAGTCTGGCCAAACCTCAAAAATTCTAAATTAAATATTTTAAGTTAGAGAAGGACAACCCCATCTTTCCTCATTAGGACCTTGCTTCCAAGGGGCTAACCCACCTGGAGGCATGTTTGCTGGTTTAAGAGCCATTCTAACTTAGCTGGGAGATGAAGGACAAGGGAGATATGCAGATCTTGGCAATGACAGCTGTCCTACACTTTCATAAAGTTTTCATTATCTCTGGGTTGGCTGCTGACTCTGTTTTGATAACAGCCTTCTATATCAGCTGGCGGGTATGTGAGCAAGAGAGAAAGAAAGAGAAAGAGAATGATAAAGCAAATTGGCCAAAATATTAACAATTAGTAAATATAATGTATATAGGTGTTCTTTGTACTACTCTTACAATTTTTTTTAACATTTAAAATGATTTCAAAATAAAAAGTTAAAAATAAAAAAGATACATGCCGTGAGTTCCGTGTAAGAATCTCCCCAAACATCTCAAGCTGATTGGGAGGTTGGTTTGTACACAGAAAACCTCTAAACGATGGTGGTGCCTAACTTCCTTTTGTCAGCTCTGACTCAGGTGATATATCATGTTCTATGTGGATGAAGAATTAGTAACCTAAAAGGAAAGATGATTTGTCTGAGAAGACATACTACATCCCTGGTTTTCAAAAAAGTTAGGGACATAATCTAGGCTTCCTGACCCTGACTCTATGAATGTATAATACTTGACTAGAAAAGTCTGAGAAAGCCAAATGGGCTTTTGCCATCCAAATTCAAACCCTAGTACAGGTGTCTTACAAGAAAGAGAAAAGTGTGTGTGTGTGCTGGGGTGGAGGGTGGGAACAGGGTGGCCTCGACGGTTTTTCCACACCAAGGCTCATAGTCCCAGTGCTTTCTCCCAGCCTCCTTCATCCCTCCCATACGCCTCTTTTAGGAATGGTTCCTGGCCCTGGAGGATTCCACGCCAACCTGGCTCAGGTCCTTATACTCTGAATAGTTATGAAATTTCATTTAGGAGCAAGAGTAAGCCAAGGCCTAGAAAGGAACATATGTTGCAGCAGCTCTGATGCTGGAGCCTGGGTGCAACACTGGGAGTGAGCCACTAGCCCAGCAGCAGGTGGCCTCGTGAGCCATATGGATGTTCTCCACATGCACACCCTTCTCAGCACCCTGCCAGGGGAGCTTTAGGCAGGACGGCCTCCTTTCTTTGGACAAGTTCATCGATTGGCAATCAAACTTGGGCTCAACTTTGACCAAAGCTTTAAAATACAGTGTATTAATGGAAAATTGGGGGTATAATAAGACCAATATATCAGGAAGTGATTCTGTAGAAAAGATCATTTATCACTCACAGTTCCCAGGAGGAGGGAGCAAGCCATGCCATGGGGTGGGGTGGGGGTGAAGATACATGCGGAAGCATCATGGTCATTTAAGAATCAGAGGAAAAGGGAGGAACTGTTGTTGGCAAGAATCTTTATTGTAATTTCTGCAGGGCTGGATTTATAATTTGCATCACAAGCATTGTCACACACTCCATCTAACTGGACAATTTATGTTACACTCCCATTGCATCCACTGGTTTCTTGAGGCACCAAAACATTAAAAATAATGTAAAGGACTCTAATAAAAATAGAGGTAGCAGCAAACCCAGAGGCAAAGGCAACTGTGATATAAAAAGTAGGATGGTTTCAACTGTTCAGAATTGGCATAATGACTATGCCAATTGACTATGAAGAGAACTCTGAGCTTTCTGTGAAGTTCCAGGCTGGTAGAGTTCAGACTTAAGATGGTAGACTTGATACTTTTGTGGTCCCTAGAGAATAAAGCTAGATGTGAATGAGAGTTTGAACTAAATGAACTCTATACCTTATCCAGCTCTACTACCATAAAATAACATATGGAACAGTTCAAGGAGAAAAGACAGTAGGCCAGCAGGATCCCCAGTCCAACCAAGTCTTTGTTCCTATCTTCTGAACCCTAGACCACAAAGAGCTAGGCACAACTTCTGGTCACAGTAGAGCCAGAATATTTGCTGTCTCTCTGCACAGACAAATTTCTCATGATGTCCCCACTTAAATAGGGTGTCTTAAATAGGGTGTTCAAAGGCCCCCAGGACAGGGCTAGCTGGGAAACTGCATGAGGAATGAGGCACACTACAAAGGCAGAGAAGCAATAGAGGAATACTGTAATAGAAAAGAGGGTCCACAATGAAGAAGATGGTTATGTTTGTGTCCCTAACATGGGACATACACTATGGTTTTCTGTCATTATTTTACTGCTTATGATTCTATGGCATTTTAGAATGAAGAGAAAGCTGAATGGGATGGTGAGTACCAGTCTAAGTGTTTGCAGGCATGACCTCTTACTTCTGACTTTGTGAATCCTTGCCTTGGATCCTTGCCATTTTGCCTTCCTAGGCTGCTGCCTAATGCTTCCCAGTTCCTCATATTTCCCTAATAATATCTGACTCATAACTGGCTCTCTAGAGAGTTTGAAAAGGCTTTTATATTGAGTGCCTGCATTGGTCACCTCTGTGAAATCAGTTGGGGGCTTTGCTCTATTGGATCATTTGTTTTTATGCTGGGCCACCTAAGAGGGCATTGGCTATAGTGATATCTAAATTTTCCTTTTCCCCTGTGATGTCTCATTCCAACCTCCTTGTGGTGGTATTTCAGGGTATATCTCCCTTAAATGTGTTTTGACCACCCAACTGCCAGCTAGAACCAGGACTTAGATATCCTGGGTGGTAAGATTTAATGAGTGACTTTTATTAATTCCTAAGTAATAAAATTTAAAAATAAGTCTTCAGATGCATTTAAAAATGTGTCATGTATTATTTTAGGCATGTGAGCTATGAAATAATGGCAATAATGATGTGTTTAAGCCCATTAAATCATGTAGCTGGCTGAAAGTGTTCCATAAAATAGAGTGGGAGTAATAACTGTAGGTCAAATTGAATTTTGAAAGATGACCACACAGGGACCAGGCAGGCTCAAGAACATGAATATACTCTGAGGCAGAAAGCATTTTAATGGAATTTCCTGAGTTTCACAGAGAACACATGTAGTTTATAAGACAAAGATAGTATGAAGGTGTGGATATTCAGTAACTGATTCAGAGATCAAATCGGATGGCCTGCTGGGATAGTCCTTCCATAAATCGATCCGTGTTTGACAGGTCCTATGTGTAAAGGAATCTGGCAGGCACCAAGGAACTCAAGGTTGATTTGTTCTAAGGTGCTTTTATGCATCCCATTCAGTGCTCTCATGAACCTTAATGAGGCAGGCAGAGCAAATAGTTGTCTCCCCACCTCACAGATGAAGCAATTGAACCTGTGGTACTTCTCAAATTCTAACGCACATGTGAAGCAGCTGGAGCTTCTGCTCAAATGTAGTTTCTGCTACGGTAAATCTAGAGTGGAGGCTGAAGTTTTGCATTTCTATTAAATTTTCAGATGTAACTGACGCTGCTATGTGTGGTGAGATCTTGTAGGACATGAATGATTCCAAATGGTCTGGCCAGGAAAAATGAGTTCAAGACATAAATAAACAGGCATCACATGTTTGCTGAACTATTATCCTGATGCTATTGGCTAATTGTTGAAAAAGTATGTAGGGCAGATCTCCACAATGGAACTTACCATAGTGAATTGTATTTTTTTTTTAAAGTTTTTTTTTTTTAACGTTTATTTATTATTTTTGGGACAGAGAGAGACAGAGCATGAACGGGGGAGAGGCAGAGAGAGGGAGACACAGAATCGGAAACAGGCTCCAGGCTCCGAGCCATCAGCCCAGAGCCCGACGCGGGGCTCGAACTCACGGACCGCGAGATCGTGACCTGGCTGAAGTCGGACGCTTAACCGACTGCGCCACCCAGGCGCCCCTAGTGAATTGTATTTTACTGCACCCTGAGCTGCTTCCTCGAGTAGGTTCCTGGAGGAGAAGTAATAGTGGTGGTAGAGGTGGTGGTGGTGGTAAGAGGGTAAGGTGGTAATAAGTAATGACAAAGATGAGGATCCTAAAAGTAATAGCTACAATTTATTGAGCACTTTCTTTGTATCAGGCATTGCACTAAGCCCTTCACATTACTGTCCTTAATCTTTTTTTTTTTTTTAATTTTTAATGTTTATTTATTTTTGAGACAGAGACAGAGCATGAGCAGGGGAAGGGCAGAGAGAGAGAGAGACACAGAATCCAAAGCAGGCTCCAGGTTCCCAGCTGTCAGCACAGAGCCCGACACGGCGCTCGAACTCACAAACTGAGAGACCATGACCGGAGCCAAAGTCGGACGTCCAACCGACTGAGCCACCCAGGCGCCCCTGTCCTTAATCTTTACTACAATCTTTCCCATGGGAAGTACTATCATATCCCTAACCTACAAAAGAGGTATTTTTTTCTAAATTTTTTTTTCAACGTTTATTTATTTTTTTTGGGGACAGAGAGAGACAGAGCATGAACGGGGGAGGGGCAGAGAGAGAGGGAGACACAGAATCGGAAACAGGCTCCAGGCTCTGAGCCATCAGCCCAGAGCCTGACGTGGGGCTCGAACTCCCTGACCGCGAGATCGTGACCTGGCTAAAGTCGGACGCTTAACCGACTGCGCCACCCAGGCGCCCCCAAAAGAGGTATTTAAGAGAGAGAAGGTAAGAGCTTAGAGCTGGTTTTCTTTCTTTCTTCTTTTTTTTTTTTTGTTGTTGTTTTTGTTTTTTTGTTGTTTTTTTTTAATATATGACATTTATTGTCAAATCGGTTTCCATACAACACCCAGTGCTCATCCCAACAGGTGCCCTCCTTAGAGCTGGTTTTCAAATCCAGGTCTGTCTTAAGATAGGGGCCATATCTTCTTCGTATCATTGTCTTTTGACAGCTGGGGGTGAGGGGTGATTTTTTTCTTTGTAAAATGGATATTTTGGGTCAAGAATAAGTCTGGACTTTCTCCTAAGTGCCACAGTGGCTGAATGGGCTGCCCTGATGGAGTGAGTGCTCTGATTCTAGGGATTTCTTGAACTGAGTGAGCAACTGGACTTAGTTGTTTTCAAACTGTGTTTTACAGAGTTGCTTCAGAAGTGACCTGACTAGGGTGAAATATAAGCCTAAAGGTCAGGCTCTGGACGCTCCTCTGCTTTTACCAGAGAAGCACTGTTTTATCTGATTTATAGGTTCAGGTTCTGTGTGAGGTTGTGTTTGGATAAATGTTTCTAATGCTATAAACATGTCCAAAGTCTTTAGACCAGATGACCTCTAATCTTGTCCAAAATTAACATTGTTTAATTTGGTCGAGATCTCAGGCCAGTGAGTGGCCGAGTTTGGATAGAGTCTGGGTCAACGGGCTCTTTCTTCTACCTTATGCTATCCTGATGCCTAGAGCTAGTACCCTCTTCTTCAGACAATTCACTGACAAAGTTACTTCTCAGAGGCCCAGTAGTTTAGGGAAAAGTACTGAAAGTTGGATGACCTTGGTACAAAACCTGACTTATCCACTAATTAGCTCTAGAGCCTTGAGCAATCATTTATTTATCCATCAGATATTTATTCTATCTCACTATGGACCAGGTAGTGTTTGTTGCATTGGGAATACAATAGTGAACAAGACAGAGTCCCTGCTCTCATCAAACTCACATTTAAAGTGGTGATACAGGGGCGCCTGGGTGGCGCAGTCGGTTAAGCGTCCGACTTCAGCCAGGTCACGATCTCGCGGTCCGTGAGTTCGAGCCCCGCGTCGGGCTCTGGGCTGATGGCTCGGAGCCTGGAGCCTGTTTCCGATTCTGTGTCTCCCTCTCTCTCTGCCCCTCCCCCGTTCATGCTCTGTCTCTCTCTGTCCCAAAAATAAAAATAAAAAACGTTGAAAAAAAAAAATTAAAAAAAAAAAAAAATAAATAAAGTGGTGATACAGAGAATAAAAAGTAGATTGATAAACAAGGTAATTTCTACTCATAAGGATCACTACACATGTGGAAAAATAAAATAAAATGGGTAAGGTCAGACAGTGGAAATGAGAACCTTACCTTGGGCTGTAGTAGGGGCTCTTGATGAGTCGCTCTTTACTTTTTCACCTTACAAAAGAGGAAGAATTCTCTAAAAAACAGAAACATCAACTGAAACAAAACAAGGAGATCCACATTTCTTTCTAGTTGGATCCATCCTTTGGTGTTAGATGACCTGTACTCAATGGGAAGGAGCAGACATACTTCTCTCTTCTGAGACCCCATCTTCAGAAGACTTGCCTGGGACATGTAGGCACTCAGCACATGCTTGAGTAGGAATGAGAAAGCCCCACGTGTGACACCAAGGTGTTCCAGGTCCCCCCCCCCCGCCCCTGCCACCCCTTGGTTTTTACAATATGCCCAAGCAGTGAGCAAATGCCATCAGAAGCAAACACTGGTTTCCAGGCGTTTTTGCTGTTTCTTCCTCTTGTCTTGTTTTGGCAGGCAGTTTGCTTTATTCAAAAGAACACTCCACCAGGAGACCTGAGCTCTGGTTAAAGATTTGTCACTAATTGGTCAGGTGACCTTGGGGAATCCTAGAGTTTTAGAGCACAAAAAGATTTTAGGGAAATTTTTCATTTTACAGAGAAGGAAATGAGATTCCAAGACCTTAATGCAATTCAATTCAACCTTAATTCAAGGTCATTTGGTGTATATGGACAGGTCTAGAACCTCAGGTCTCATGATTTCCAGTACACTGTTCTTTCTGTCACAAAATGTTCTCACCCTACTGGGCCTCCAGTACTTCATCTGTAATATGAAGGGACTGACATGGCTCAGGGGCCTATTCAGTGCACAGATGTGCTTTGTCCAGCTGGCATGGAGCCGTAAAGTCCTTCCACGTGAGTCCGTGGCATGGGTCATCAAGTCTCTGGTTTGACACAGACCCTGTCACTCCCATTCACCATTCTCTGTCATCTGCTCAGCCCCTGGGATCCTGGACTAGAGGATTTCTTGGATCTCTTCAACCTTGAACACATCTGATATCAAGCCTTCTCCCTTCACACTTTTAGATAGCAGACAGAATTTCTGATGGGAAAGGAGAATCTTTTGGACCAACTTTGTCCCTTTCTGGCAGAAATACCACCCATCGAATCAGAGAGGAATGAGAAATTACAAAAGTTTAGTCATCCCAACCCAGAGAGGCCAAAATCTGACTAAAGGCAGCCTCAGCTTATTATAAATTTAACTCGTAGAAAACCACCCGGCAAGATCAAGAGGTGAACCCCTTTGGGCTTAGGAATAAAAGACCCCTTATAGCTAAAACTCCACCCTTTCAGGGAGACCCCTGCATCACACATGCAGAAAGTATGTGAGGCTGGAACACAGTGTTTTCTGGGATGGCGGTGTCCCAGTGGATCCGGTCTGAAGCTTAGTGCTGGGAGGAGCAATGTTGGCTACAGATATTGGCCTCGAATGAAACAATGACTATGCATGCTTCAGGGAATTTTACTAAGTATGAGATCACCCTGGCTGTACTGGGCTTTCTTCACACAGCCTGTTATCTATAATTGGGGAGTTAGAAAAGGCAAGGACTTTAAATATCCCAGGGAGCCTATCCCCTGCCCCACAGAGTGAAGCTCTTTCTCTAGCCCTGCTATGTATCCCCGTCAACAGAACATCGGCCTCAGATCCAGGGAGGGTCTTACCTCCTGTCATTCTGCAGTAGAATGCACACTGCTGCATGGTTTGTTCTGTCAAAGGATCTATGTGGCCCAAGTGACAAAACGTCAATTCCATTATACCTCATCATTCTGATCTCTTCATTCTCCCATTTGCTCATTTATTCAACAAATATTTATTGAATATTTCCCTACTATGTACCAGATATATAGTGCTTGAGACCTTCTTAGTTAACTGATATTTTCTTCAATGGCATTTTTTTTTTAATTTTTTTTTTCAACGTTTATTTATTTGGGGACAGAGAGAGACAGAGCATGAACGGGGGAGGGGCAGAGAGAGAGGGAGACACAGAATCGGAAACAGGCTCCGGGCTCTGAGCCATCAGCCCAGAGCCTGACGCGGGGCTCGAACTCACGGACCGCGAGATCGTGACCTGGCTGAAGTCGGACGCTTAACCGACTGCGCCACCCAGGCGCCCCTTTTTCTTTTCTTTTTTTTTCTTTTTTTTTTCAATGGCATTTTAAGGGATGCTAAGGGTCTAAGACATGTTTTCTTCATTCACTTTTCTCCTTACACCCACAATGATTGTGGGGAGCAAAAATATGATTTCTCAGATTCTACAGCTCTTTTCTTTCTTCTAATCCTATAGCTATTAGAGAGCCTCAAGGCTTAATTATTGTAGCCTGAACTCTCACTATAGACTTCTGAATGATAAAAATAGGCTTTTAAAACGCCTGGCTTATATCTAGCTTAAACACACTTCTTGGGGTGCCTGGGTGGCTCAGTCAATTGAGCGTCCAACTCTTGTTTTCAGCTCAAGTCATGATCCCAGGGTCATGGGATTGAGCCCTGTGTCAGGCTCTACAATGAGTATACAGCCTATTTGGGATTCTCTATCTCCCTTTGTATCTCTCCCCTGCTCTCTTCCTCTCTCTCTAAAATAATTTTTTTTTGAAAAAAATTATCTTTATTATAAGGAAAATACATGGCAAAACAGAGATGGAAGATGGTGGGAGGGGAAGATCTAGAAAAAATCACCAAACAAGCTGCCCAAACATGGCTTCCTGCTGTGGAAGAGAGTGATTTGGCCCTTATCTTTCCCACCTTTCCTGATTCAAAGAAATCTACTGTTAGCAGGGCTGGGCCCAAGGAGCTCCATTTTCCTATCTGTTCTCTTCCTGGGAGTTTGGGAAAGGTTGTATAGTTCTCGGGCTTTCAAGATAAAGAAGACTATAAGGAGAAGGAAAAGATGTTACAGCCCTTTGTCATCCCCAGCCCCATCCTTCAGTATTTTTGATTCCAAAGAGACAAACCCCATGGGATTGGGATAACTTAGGCAACAATACTCCAAGCAGTGAGGCTGTGTTGATGAGGAAGTGAACAGCATCATACTTGGCATAGAAGCTGGCCAGGAGGTAGAGTACAATAGGAGAGATGCTGAGGAATTTGCGGGAAGAGATAAATTGGATCCCGTAGTCCATCTGTTCCCAGTGTGTCAGTAGCTGAGCCTTTCCTTGGTCAGGGGTCTCAAAGGGTGTCTCTTTCATTGTATGTAAGAAGACATACATAGCCAGGTTATGGATGACGTTGGTCAGGGTCCAGACATCAGGGATGCTGAAGAAGAAGATGCTGAGTAGAACCACATGCAACAGTCCTGCCAAGATGATGTAGGCCAGCCAGATGCCCTGGCTATTCATCACTTGAGTGTCGGGGTTTGCTTCGCTGTGTGCCACCCATACATTCATCCTGCTGGCTTCAGAAGACTGTCAGGCTCGAGGTGTGGCGCTCACTTCCGCCTCTCTAAAATACTTTAAAAAATTTAAAAACATTTCTTGGATTTCCATGTGAAAACTCAAGATGTTTAAAAATGAACTGTCTCTGTACAGCTAGCTATCCATCCTGGTTTTGGTATCTCTGTCATCAACACCAGTCCCCACCCCATCCCCGCCCCCCTGACCTCATTTTCTCAGTTTAAAAACCTTGTCTTCACTCACTTCTGATACCTCTGATACTCAGCTTCTCTACTGACTTCTTTCATCTTGTTCCCTGTGTCTGTTCCTGTCTCTCAGTTGTCACTGCCTTCTCCCCAGCTCATTTTTGGGTGGGTACATCAACCCCTGGCCCAATCTCTCCTGCACATGCACACCAGACAAATGTTCCTTAAACAGTGCTTTCATCTTACCACTTTCTACTCCTATGACATCTAAATCCTTTGCCAGGTTTCTGAGGCTCTTCATGGTCTGACTCCCCTCTACTGATCCAACAGCCTTTTCCATTTTCCTCTACATGCTCTTAGGTGGGTCTCTTAATGTTCCTCAAATGCACAAAGCTTATTTATGTTCGAACACACTTTTATTCTCAGCCAAGGCAGGCTTCTCTTCTTTCTTCCCTTAGCCTAAATAGATCACACACCTATTATTTGGAATAACTCAAGTGTCATTTCCTCCATGGACCCTTCATTGGCCAACTAAGCACCTCCTTCCTGTGGGCTTCCACAGGTCTATAGTTTACCCATAGTGTTGAGCAATCATTTACATTAGTCATTCTTGGTTTGTCCATTGTGTTTCATATTAATCTCATCTCTCCAAGAAATCAGAGCTCGTTGGTGAGGAACTATAGACTATACTATAACATGTATACTCTATTGTACTATGTTATACCACACTACACTATACTATAGAATTTTGTGCCTAAGCTTCCAAGCCTAAGCTTTTTGGTTGATTGTATTTAGGTAGACTCTATCCACATTTCCCCATGAAATAGGATGCTATTGCACTTCACTGTCCCCTTACAACTCTTTGTGTCAAATAACAGTTGATTCTTATTAAGAAAAAATAACTAGCCATGCTTATCCCATCTTTGAGAGTCCTTATCTATGCACACCTATCCATTATACATTTTCGGGCACAGAGTTTATTCTGGTGTTCTTGGCCACATCTTTTGTATTAAATTAAATCCCTCACTTTTTTTTTAATCGCCTACTCACCTGATGTCAGAGGAGAAAAATAGTTTTAAAACATATTAGAGAGATTAATTAACCTTCAAGATAGGTGTCTTTTTTCTGCCAAAGAGCTAATCATTTACGTAGAAAAGTCAGTTTGTGCCTTTCAACATGAAAAATAATTTGCCTAGAAGAAACAGGAATATGGTTGTTTATCCTCTGGCAATATATTTAACCTCGAACTCAATGAGCTACAAATCTGTTCTTTTCACAATATAAATTGACTGTCAAGGATTTGTGTACCAAATGATTATGTGCTGCATATTTCTCTCTTAATTCATGCACACCATGTATTGTATAACATTACCTCATATGCCGTAACCATCATGTATCACATGCAAGATACATAAAATACATCATGAATGTCCCACTAGATATCAAAGTCATCCAAGTCTAATTAACTTATTTTACAGACTCTTTCCTGTTCTTGTCCCAGAACATACAAACATCAGAAGTCAGAAGTCAGTCTAAATGTTTGGATACCTTATTGTAGTAAATCATAATATCTTATTTTTCTATTCTTTGGCTATCTGTACATTTAGTCTGGATTTCTTTCAAGTGCACTTCTTGTTTTTTAATGTCACTTTAAAGCCATTTAAAAAATGATACATACAGGAACTCCTTCTCATATCAAATAGGTTCATGAACTGTGAATTATTGCCTGTGACTCATTTACCATTTTAATCCTCTTTGGTTTTTCAAGAGTCAAAAGATTTTGTCTTGCTTCATGGCAGAGCAAAAGTTATACTACTTTTTATTCAGAAGAATCCATAGATGATAGGAAAATCTGTAGAAGAACATAAAGAAGATTTTCTTCACGAGCTTCATGGACATATTGAGGTTTCTAGCCATTTGGGATCTGCACTACCTCAGAGGAAGATAATACCCAGAACATGGTGGGCACAGAAGGCAAGTTGATGATATGGCCTGGACTCTGTTGCCTTTTCAGTGCAGGTTATTGTATCCACAGAGCTCAGACAAAAGAGAACAGGAGCTCCAGCCCATGACTTTGTGCGTGTACATTATTCATCAAGGGCACAAGCTTTATAAACACATTCCCCCACCCCACATCCATTCCCCTCTTCTTCTGACATGTGCTTTATGAATCCTCTACTTTTCCCATATGTATCAGGATCTGGAGTAACATAGGGAGAGCATGGGCTGGGCAATTTGGGGAGACCCCGTGACAAGAACAGTTATGCGCCCCTTATCTTGAAAGAAATAGGAATTTGTCCTCTCAAGGAAACTTGTCACATTCAAACAAAAAGAAGTAAAAGTAAGAAGTAACCCTGGGGCGTCTGGATGGTTTAGTCAATTAAGCCTCCAACTCTTGATTTTGGTTCAGGTTATGATCTCATGGTTCATGAGTTCGAGCCCCGCATTGGGCTCCATGCTGACAGTGTGGAGCCTGCTTGGGATTCTCCTCCTCTCCCTCTCTCTGTGTACTTCCCCTGCTCATTCTCTGTCTCGGTCTCTTTCTCAAACTAAATAAATAAGCCTTAAAAAAAGGAGTAAGAAGTAATCCTTACGCCTTAGAGGCCTTCAGCCATTAATATTTTAAAAAGCAAGACCTTGTGCTAATTGAAATAGAACCCTCAGGTTATGGGTTAAAACTTGTGGGTTCAAGCAGTCTGAGGTTCTGAAGTTCACTCGGATACCTATTGCCATCAAGGGATCGGTGACTGTGTATCAGGGCTCCCCAACCATCTTGCCTGGAGCAGCTGTGGCTGTTTCCATATTCATCCTGGTCAGGCGGGCTGGTCGGATCCCCAATCTCAGGGTGGAGGAAGCCGGGAGCCTTCCCAGAAGACCACAAAAGACAGGAAAACGCTAAGAAATCTTGCCAACTTGGATTGTAATTTCAGCACTTTTATGACAAATTCTTGTAATGTTTACTCATTTTCCCATTTTTTTTCCCAGAAAAGGGTATATCTCTGCCTCCCAGGGTTTGCTACATTTTTGTAGCAGCTGTCATTGAACAATGCTTACTTTTCTCCTAGTTTTCATCATGAAGTTAGAATTCATTGAAGTGGGACATACGAAGTATTTTTTCTCCTGTGGTTTTGCGACCATATTGAAGCAACAGCAATAAAGGAAATGGGTGGGGAATTGCTATTAACTCTATTGGACTTGAGTGTTCCCAAACTGAACACATTATCTTTCTAGAAAGTTACTCTCAACTGCCTAAATACCAAATTCCTTTGTTTTTCTCTCCACAACTTTATCTACTCTCTTTTTAACTAATCTGAAATGTGAATTATTTTTCCTGCTAAATGACATAGAATAACCATGGAACAGTGCTTTGCAAATAATAAGTAGTCAATAAATGTTCCAGAGTGAAAGCAATTCAATTGTGGTTTTAAACTGTCATGCCTGGGAGAGATAAATTCCAACAAATCATTCTTTTCCTACCCTTTAAAATAATGTTTACTTCTTTCTTTTTTTTTTATACGTTTATTTTTGAGAGAGAGAGAGAGAGAGAGAGAGAGAGAGAGAGAGAGAGAGATCACTAGCGGGGGAGGGGCAGAGAGAGAGGGAGACACAGAACCTGAAGCAGGCTCCAGGCTCTGAGCTGTCAGCACAGAGCCCGACACAGGGCTCCAACTCACGAACCGTGATATCATGACCTGAGCCAAAGCCAGACACTCAACAGACTGAGCCACCCAGGCTCCCCTACCTCTTCTTTCTAATGCATATTAGTAGTAAGCTATATATAGTATATAAATATATAGTATGAGCAAATAAAAAATCACTCAAAATTCTCTTATTACAATGATAATATTTTGATATGTATTTTCTTTTGGAATATATAATTACATATTTATATTTATACATGCTTATATATTTAATTTTTTATTACATAGTCAATGTTTTCCCAAATTATTAAGGGTGTGATTTTCAATAGAAATGCCATATAATATATTCATATGACTATCACAATATGTTTAACTATTGCTTTTTTGTTAGGCAACAAGATTATTTTTAATACAATAAAGCCTTGAATTGCGAGTAACTTGTGTTGTGAGCATTCCACAAGATGAGCAAACATTTCTAATAAATTTTAACTTGATAAATGAGTGGTGTCTTGCAATATGAGTAGTAGGTAATAGCAAAAGTCACAAAAGCACAACTAAACCAATGATTCTTCTCTCTCACTCTCTCACTGTGGGATTGTGGGTGACCATCTCCTATGCTCAGATGCTCAGTCTCAGGCCACTGTGTTTGGCAAAAATCAGTGATTTTTAAGAACATTGGAAGGCACTCACAACTGGAACTAGTGTATTTTTTGTCACTCCAAAACACCTATGGACAGTCCTTTGTCTTCCATACCAGAGTAAGCTTAGGAATGCTTTGCTTCTTTCTAGGTCAGGCTGCCTGCACATATAGGCCCTTTCCTCTGCTGCCTTGTTGCCAGTTACATTTAATTCAGTATATGACAAGAGTTTATTAATACTGTACTATAGTCAACATCTGTATGAGTATACCCAGTGGCCCCTGTGCAGACAAACATTGCATTGAGCCAGTAGATAGCAGTGATTCCGTTAGTGATAGTGAAGGCCATCCTACACAATAACCCTCCTCTCTCTTGTCTCCCTCACACCAGCCATGAAGGTTTCCAAAGGTAAGTGCAGGTTAATTTGTTTATTTTTCTTCATATTTTGTATTTTCTTTGTTATTTTGTATTGTATTACAGTATTGTAACCATTTTTATATGAATATTCTTGGGTTGTGGAATGAATCATCTGAGTTTCCATTATTTCTTATGGGGAGATTCACTTTGATATACAAGTGCTTTGGATTACAAGTATGTTTCCAGAATGAATTGTGCCCGCAAACCAAGGTTTTACTGTATTTCAATATTATAAATATTGAAATGAAGATGCTGTGACCATTCAGATATAAAGATCTATTTTTAGTTCTGAGGGTCTCCTTAGGGTTGATTTCTGGCATTGAAATCACTAGGTAAACGTGTTTTGGCATGTTAAGACATTTTTATTGCGGATAGTTTAAAGCATAAGGAAAAGGGCCAGAATTTTTATGTGAAACCCATGCACCCATCACTCAGCTTGCACAATGTTCAGTTTAGGGGCAGTCTTGCTTCTCCACCACTACCCACACTCCTCTCCCCCTCCTGGGGTTATCTTGGAGCAGATACCAGGCATCTGGCCATTTTGCCCTGGAACTCATCCTTAACTTTTCCCCTGGCCCCGCACAGCCAACCAGCAGCACGTCCCACTGGTTTCATCTCCAAAATATACCTTGTGCCCACTCCCCTCCATCTCTGTTGGCATCATTCTAGTTCAGGCCACCACTTTCTCACCTGGACCACTCCAATAATCTCCTAATTGGTTTCCCTGCTTCTAGTCTTGCCCACTTATCTTAAGGTAAAGATCTAATACTTCCAATAACTATTTTAAGACTAATTCTTAGAACAACTCATAATAAATTCATCTTGTATAATTCTTTGAATTTTCCTGTTGAGCATATTCTTTTTTAAAAAGGATCTCAGAGAGTGTTCAACCTGTTTCAAAGAGATCATTCTAGGTGCAACACCAACAAGTAGTCTCTTGACAGAGGAAGTAGGGGTGGGAGGGAGAGTTGTAGGCACAGATATAGATATATTTAGGAATATATAGACGTAATTATAATTACATATATATAGATTATGAAAACAGATACATAGTTGAAATCAATCACTAAGTGATATCTAAAGTTAGTATATCTGTAGGTCTTCTAAAAATATATATATGTGTGTGTGCATACATGTGGGTATATATATGTATATATGTATATATATAACTACATAGAGATCTAGATTATGGAAACAAATAGAGATATTGCCAAAATCAGCCATTAAATGAAATCTAAAACTGGTATATCTGGACATCTTCTAAAAATCATATATATATATATATATATATATATACACACATTTATATATATACACATATATACATATATGTGTGTATATGTGATGTATATATACATACATACATAAATTATATATATAAATTTATAAATATATAAATCATTTATAGACATATATGAATTTAGATGGTTGAGGGATAGTTCTGCCTAGAGAGAGGAGGTTAAATTAAATGACCCACTGAAGTTTCTTCTAGCTATTAAATTCTGTGAGTCTATGAAATTTCTTGATGTAATATAAATTTCCAGGTGAAAATTGAAAAGGAAGAAGCTTATTGCTTTTGAAGACATGATAAAGATGAGCTATCAGGTTAAAGTCAAGAAGAGTTTGATTAAGTAAATGATGGTGATGCTTACCTACTTACTAAATACAATATGTCCATTTATATCTTGTCTGTACTGTAGTTATTAAAGCCACTGTTGTCATGGAAAGTCTAGGGGGACTGAGCTGTGGTCATCTATAATGGTCTGTGGAAATTTGTGCTGACTCCTTAAGTTAGAAGACTCAGTTTCTAGCACTTCAACATTTAGAGCTCAGACTATGTCAGACAGCTCTTACTGACGTCTCTAGCTCATTTCGGCGGCAACCAACTCCATGAAGACTCCCTCCAGCTTCATGCACCTGCAGTGCTTCTCCCTCAAGGCAGTCCCATGGCTGCTTCATGCGTCTCTCACCTCCTGCACATACCTTCTTCTCAGGGAAGCCCACCCTAAGCCTGTGCTTGGAGAAATGAAAGAGTTTTTGCTTTGTGGGGGAAAGCTTAGTAGTTAAATGCTCCTTTCTTTCTTTTCCTAGATACTCAGAGTGCTCTGTGTCCACTTGGTAACACACCATGTTCTGACTCTCCCTCTTTCCCTTTGCTGGGCCCCAACTGGTCTTGTGGTAGGCAGCCTCTAAATGGCCCCTGGTGTCCTGCCTGATAGTATTCACACCCTTGGGTAATACTTTCTCTTGGATTGTAGGCTGAACCTAGTGACTATTCTAAAAACAATATAACAATGGGTATAGAATGTCACTTCTGAGATTAGGTTATAAAAAGACTCTAACCTCCATCTTGTTTGCTCTCTTTTGCTCTTTCTCTCTCCCTCTCAGAACCCTGGTTCTGGAGAAAGCAAGCCGCCACGTTGTGAGCCTGGTGAAGAGGCTCATATGGCAAAGAACAGTTGTCACTAACCAGTAGCCAGTGAGGATGTGAAGATTGCAAACACCCTCCTGAGTGAAGTGGGGGACAGATGGTCCCCCAGTCAACCCCTGAGGTACCTTTCTTGAACCTTTTACCACCACTGCCCCAGCAGATGCCTTGTAGCAACCTCAAGGGCCCCTGAATGAGAGGCCCCAGGGTAAGCTGCTCCTGAATTCTGATCCATAGAAACTGTGTGATAATATATGTGTTGCTTTAAACGGTGAACTTTTGGGGTGTAATGGAGCATTTGTAACACAGCAGTAGATAACAAACACATCATATACCCTACATCACCCCTCTCTTTCACTTTTCCCTGGGATCACACTTCCAGTAAAGTGCTCACAAACAGGATTTTGTCTCACACGGCTTTCTGGGGAAACTTGGCTAAGATATATTTTCTTTATGTTCTCTGGTAATTATTTGTCCATTTTCTCATTCTCTCTGTGACATGTGATCTCCTTTTATTTATTTATGTGACCTAGAATAAGGCAAGGTAAATCCTTTTGATTTGCTCTCTCCTCTCTTTTTCAGCTCAGGACATTTTTCCTCAGTGGTGTTTTGGGCTGTTATTTCTGTACCAGGTTTTCTCATGTCTCTCTCATGTCTCTCTGTCTCTTTAAAAACATTTTCCCTTTGCATTCTGAAGTAGGTTCTCATGTTGATTTTCACATTTCTGATTCAGTTTTCAACTAAGTTATTCTCATTACCAATTCCAAATGATAGTGACTTCTTGAATTGATAAAGATAACTTTTATGAAAAACCTTTAGATATTTTAATTAAGTTTTATATTGCCCTTTGTTTGATAAATCTGTTTTTGGGATATAGAAGATTATGGTAATAGCCTGGAACCCTGGGGAACTCAAGAGAGGGATAAATCAGTGCCGAACCAGCGGCACGGTAATGACTTGAGGACGATGTAGAAAGAGTGAAGCGGGGATAGTGTTACCTTGTTTTAACAACAAGCCCAACTGTATTATAATCAGCCTACATGTTTCCCATGAGAAGTTCCAGCCAGACAATACCATGCTCTCATGTGCTCCCCTGAGGCTGTGCATTGCCTTTCTCTGATTTTATCTTCTTTAAAGCTACACTCGATACTTGTTTCTTTTAGGTTCCATCTACATCAGAATATTTAGGGTGGGACCACTCTACTATGATTTATTCCAGGAACAGCCTTGGCAGTAAGCAAGCAGTGTCTTTATTTCACAGCTGGGAAAAACTGGTTCATAGAGAAATTAAATAATTTATCCAAGATCAGAAATCTGGGGGAATGGCAGAGAACTTTATAACATTCTCTTATTTGCAGAAATTCTTCATTTTAACAATTACAGTGTTTTGAAATCAGATAATTATGAAAATTTTTTTAAATTAAAAAATATTTGAGAGAGGGGGAGAGTGTGCATGTGAGCAGGGGAGGGTCAGAGGGAGAGGGAGAGAGAGAATCCTAAGCAGACTCCATGCTCAGCATGAAGCCCCACATAGGGCTCATTCTTATGACCGTGTGATCATGACCTGAGCCAAAGTCAAGAGTCACATGCTTACCTGACTGAGCCACCCAGGCATCCCTGTTTTTTAATTTAAATTGGTGAAATTCTCAAGATTTATCTTCAGCACCTACACTCTTCTATTTCGTGGTCTTTTATTCTTCCCTCTTTTTTCCCCTCTCTGCTTATCTGTAATGTTTCAACCAAGGATCCCTTATCAAAACCTGGCCTTAGCAAAGGAGCTGAATCTATACCCTCACACAAGAAAGGTATTTATTAATGTTTAAGATATTACTTCTTTCTAAGAATTACAAATAAATGAGCCTTGTGGAATTTGGAGGACCCGAAAAGTTAGAATGGAGGGTTGAAGGAACTGAGGTGACAAGTGGGAAAGAAGTGTGGGAAGATGTCTGTTCTTGGCTCTTATAGGTTACCATGTGAGTTCTACTTATTTCTGTTGTTGGTCACTTGCAGTGACTAGCTGGATGCGTCAGGCAGAGTACGTCAGGATTACATATTAAGAAAAAAAAGACTTTATTTTTGACAGCAGTTTTAGGTTTACAGCAAAACTGAATGGGAAGTCCAGAGAGTTTCCAAGCACCCTCCTAACCCCCGCCGTTCCTCACTTCCTCCCCTCCTATCAATATCCTGTACCAAAGTGGGATATTTGTTATAACTGATGAACCTCCACTGACATGTCATAATCCTCCAAAGTCCATGGTTTACATGAGGGTTCACTCTTGGTGATGTACATTCTGTGGGATTGGACGAATGGATAATGACATGTATCCATCATTATACCATCACAAAGAATAGTTTCACTGACTTAAAACTCCTCTATGCTCCACATAGTCATCTCTCCTTCCTCTCTAAATCCTGGAAACCAGTGATCTTTTTACTGTCTCCATAGTTTTGCCTTTTCCAGAATGCCATAGTTGGAACCATACAGAATATAGCCTTTTCAGATCAACTTCCTTTCACTTGGTAATAACATTTAAGATTTCTCCATGTCTTTCGATGGCTTGATAGCTTATTTCTTTTTAGTGATAAATAATATTCCATTGTCTCATACCACAGTTTATCCATTCCCCTACCGAGGGACATTTGGTTGCTTCCAAGTTTTGACCATTTTGAATAAAGCCACTGTAAACATCCATGTGCAGGTCTTTGTGTGGAGTAAGTTTCCAAGTGGTGCACGATTGCTGGGCTATAAGGTAAGAGTATGTTTAATTTTGTAGAAAACTGAAAAAATGTCTTTCAAAGTAGCTGTACCATTTCACATCCCCACCAGCAGTGAACAAGGGTTCTGGTTGCTCCACATCCTTATTAGCATTTGGTGTTGTCAGTGGTTTGGCCGTTATGATAGGTGGGTAGTGGTATCTTGTTGTTTTCACTTGCAATTCCCTAATGACATATGATGTTCAGCACCTTTTCATATGCTTATTTGCCATCTGTATGTCTTCTTTAGTGAGATGTCTGTTTAGGACTCGTCCATTTTTTTTTAAATTTTTTTATGTTTGTTTATTTTTGACATAGAGACAGAGCATGAGTATGGGAGGAGCAGAGAGAGAGGGAGACACAGAATCCGAAGCAGGCTCCAGGCTCTGAGCTGTCAGCCCGGAACTCATGGACCCTGAGATCATGACCTGAACTGAAGTCGGACGCTCAACCTACTGTGCCACCCAGGTGCCCCTCATGTCCATTTTTTTAATCTAGTTGTATGTTTTCTTACTGTGGAACTTCCAGAGTCCTTTGTGTAT
The DNA here is from genome assembly GCF_028749965.1 of Puma concolor. NCBI lineage: Eukaryota > Metazoa > Chordata > Mammalia > Carnivora > Felidae > Puma > Puma concolor. The sequence continues at coordinate 93,878,268 of NC_141672.1, read as the reverse complement.
TTTGGATAACAATCTTTTATCAGACAGGTCATTTGCAAATATTTTCTTCCTGTTTTGTCTTCTCATTCTTTTGAAGCTCACACTTCTTTTTTTTTTAAATTTTTTTAATTTTTTAAATTTATTTTTGAGAGACAGAGAGACACAGAGCACCAGCAGGGGAGGGGCAGAGGGAGAGGGAGACAGAATCTGAAGCAGGCTCCAGGCTCTGAGCTGTCAGCACAGAGCCCGACGCGGGGCTCGAACCCATGAACCGCGAGATCATGACCTGAGCTGAAGTCAGCTGCCTAACTGACTGAGCCACCCAGGTGCCCCACACTTCTTTCACTTCTCGAAAATTTGCATTACCCCATTTCACTTTTATAGAAGACCTACATTAGTACCTTTTTTTCACTAACTGAAAGAAATCTTAGGATTTTCGCTTTTATGAAAAAAGGCAAAAAGTAAAAATGGTGTTCAGCGTTTGCTTTGCTGTGAGCCATTATAGAGGCAGCACACACCCCCAGCAGGGACATAGGCACCGCCCAGCTCCTTCCTCGGGAACTACACTCAGCATCTCAGCGTCAACATGCCATAGCTCTGAAATGTGTATGTGGGCATCTGTACTTTATCTCAATTTATTTTGTGCATCTGTTAGCAAGATGTGTCCTGAAATATCAGAAAAGCCCAAGAAGTTATTTTTTGGGTCTGGGAATGCTCAAAATTTTTCTATGTAAGTTAATGGTAATTGTTTCTCTGCTTTCCACTATTTCAGCTTTGAAGAAATTTTCATAGGAATGCTCTACTTTCGGATAAGGAGCGCAACCTATATTTTAAAAATAGTTTCTTTTTCATGTTCATTTATTTCTTTGTTTCTGAGAAGCAGCCTACAGAGCTGAGGTGATGAGGAAAGAACATTATGCTCTGGTATCCATGGAGTAGGGAGGGCCAAAAAGGACAGATAATTCCTTGTCTGTTTTTAGCTGCTGGACTGCAGACATCTCATCACTAGAAGCTATACAGAGATTAAGGAATGGAGTATGTGCCGTCTGGAACTGAGTTTGCCCCTAGAGATTTCTGCTATAGTCTTTGGAGCTTTAGGACCTTGTTGTCTTGGAAGTTAAACAGATCCCAAAACTGTTTCAATGTATCATATAGCTGCAGGATCAGCCTTGTGTCGCAGGGCTCCTTATCTATGAAACCAATTAGGTCCTCCAGTGCATAGTGGAGTATCATTGTAATTTGCATTTCCTTGGTAACTAATGATGTTGAACATCTTTTCATGTGCTATTTACATAATCTTCCTTTGTGAAATTTTAATATTGTGTTCATTTTTATGGGTTATTTTCTTATTGAGTTATAGACGTTCACTGTATTTTGATATAAGTACAATGTCAGATATCTATTACGACCAGTTCTCCCTTTGCCTTTGCATTTTCTTTTTTTATAATTTTTAAATGTTTATTTATTATTTTTGAGAGAGAGAGAGAGAGAGCGTGAGAGCAGGGGAGGGGCAGAGAGGGAGACACAGAATCTGAAGCAGGCTCCAGGCTTTGAGCTGTCCACATTGAGCCTATTGTGGAGCTCAAACCATGAGATCATAACCTGAGTCGAAGTTGGACGCTTTAACCTACTGAGCCACCCAGGCATTCCTGCCTTTGCATTTTTTTAACAATGTCTTTGGTGTTTTTAGTTTAGATGAAGTTCAACTTATCATGTTTCTTCTTTTGATGAGTATTTTTGTTTTCCCTGTCTAAAAAAATCTTTGCCTTCCCAAAGATCGCAAAAATATTTCCCTATATTTTTATCTAAAACTTTTTAATTTTTAAAAATTTTTTTAACATTTCTTCATTTTTGAAATACAGAGACAGAGCACAAACGGGGGAGGGCTAGAGAGAGAGGGAGACACAGAATCCAAAGCAGCTCCAGGCTCCGAGCTGTCAGCACAGAGCCTGACGCAGGGCTCGAACTCACAAACTGTGAGATCATGACCTCAGCTGAAGTTGGCCGCTCAACTGACTGAGCCACCCAAGCGCCCCTAAAACTTTTTAATTTTAATTATTTATTTTTAAGTAGACTTTCTGCCCAATGTGGATTCCAGTGTGGAGCTTGAGCTGCTTGAGCCACCCAGGAACCCCTTAAATTTTAATTTTTTACACATGTTCCTTTTAAGATTTTTATATAGGGTTAGATAAAGGTCAAGGCTTACTTTTGTCCATAGGGTTATCGGTTTTACGTATCATTTATTTAGAAGACTGTCCTTTCTGTATTGACTTACCTTGGCACTTGTATCAAAAATCAACAGCTCATATACATGTGGGTCTACTTCTGGACTCTCTTATTTATTTCATTGATCCACGGGCTATCCTGTCACCAGTACCACACTGTCTTGATAACTTAATTATAGTGTAAATGCTCTAACTTTGAGATGTTTCAAAATATTTGGGGGGAACTTCTTGTTCATCCAAATGTATAGCTCCATTCCTCCCAGCTCCTTCTTAAAACCAAAATTTTGTGCATGTAACACAACTATGAGCTGAGAAAGTGTCTGAAAGGTGAAAAAAAGAGGACGAGCTGCCTAGGGACCTCAGGATTTAAGGAAGAATAAGGTGATGAGTTTCTGGGTTTCCCTATAGCCTCTCCTATATCATGAACCGTGAGTTGCAGAAATCTCCAACCCAGACTGCCAGCAGGTACAGACATTCTCCCCCTGGCAAATAAATAACAAATAACTCTGTTCTTCCTTGTCAAAGATTGGGAAAAGGATAGCCTAACAACAAAACATTTTAGTTAAGGCCGGCCCCACTCCATCTAAACAGCAATGGAAAAACCACAGCCCCCTCTCCTATCCCACAAAAACAGACTGTGTGTCTTTGTCCCCCCACTGTGTGTCAGCAGGTTCTGAGTGGGAAGCTGATCTTCCATTTCCTGCAGAAGCACATGGTGCTGTCATTTCTATCCCAGGGTAGTGTCTGCAGAGTCCAGTGGTCAGTCGAGCCTCCATACCCATCTCCCCCCCCAACCCTCAAGAAGTAAAGAAGTGTTGACTTCTTACCAATGTGGAGTCTTTCAGTAAATAAAATGATATCTTCCCACTTATTTAGGTCTTTTATTTATTTTATCAATGGTTTATAATTTTAGTGTAAGAACTTATACGTATTAAATTTATTCCTATGCATTTCATATTTTTATAGTATTTTAAATGATTTATTTAATAAAAATGTCTTTATTTGGCCTTGGAAGATACTTTTGCTGGATATAGAATTTGGGGCTGACAATTTTTGTTTGTTTGTTTCAACACTCTAAAGATATTATTCCAGATTTTTCTTGCCTTCATTGTTTCTGATAAGAAGTCAATATTTACTTGTGCCATTGTTCCCTGGTACATGATGTGTCATTTCTGTATCTCCTTTCAAGATTGTCTCTTCATCTTTGCTTTGAAGCAGTATCAGCATAGTTTTATTCATATTTATCCTTCTTAGGGTTTGCTGAACACCTTCAATCTGTAAATATAACTTTCTCCAAACTAGAAAAATTTTTGGTCACTATTATTCAAAAATTTTTCTTGTTTCTTCTCTCTCTCTCTCTCTCTCCTCTCCTTGTATAACTTCAAATATATGCATCTTAGACCTTGATAAAGTAAGTCCTTGAGGCTCTGTTAATTTTTTTCCAGTCTTTTTTCCTGTGATCCTTATATTGGATAAATTTCTATTGATTAGTGTTCAAGTTTCTTGATTCTTTTCTCTATCTTCTCCATTCTATTAAACTCATCAAGTATACTTTTAATTTCAGACATCGAATTTTAGAATTTTTTTCATTCTCTTTTTTTTTGGTTTCTATTTCTCTGCCTTTTCATTATGGTCATATTTTCCTTTACCTCATTGATCAGAATTATAATACCTGCTTTAAAAATTCTTGTCTACTCATTCCAACATCTGGAACATCTCAGGGTTTATCTATATCGATCGTCTTTTCACCTGAAAATTTCTTGCCTTTTTCTGTTTCTTTGCATGTTGAATATTCTGGTTTGTATCCTGGACGTTGTGAATTTTAAGTTGTGATGACTTTCAATTTTGTTATGTTTCTCCAGAGAGAGTCGTGGTTTTGTTTGGTTTAATAGGCAATTAACTTTGCTGGGCTCAAGCTATGAACTCTGTCTCTTGGGCAGTAGTTCAAATTGTAGTTCATTTCTTATATCCTTAACTGGGTTAGTTGCAGTCTGTCCACCTATGCAAATTTAAGGGTTAGGCAGATATTTTGGATAAGTATAGACACACAATTTGTAGCTCCACCTCTCTGGTGTTCTCCTTTTTGGGATTCCACTCTCATGGTTAGCAACTGAATTGCCCCAAACTTTATACTCTGTTTCTTTAGTCTAAACAGATTGTGACTTTTTTGTAAAGGTTTAGTCACCCTGCACAATGCTGGTTGTAGGCTGTCTTCAGACTTAAAGTTGTAGGAAATAGAATACACACCCTGTGCCATTTCCTTCCTTTAGGTGTCATCTCCCCTCCAGAACCTACTTTTGTTCACATTCCCAGTCTTGTAGATAATTTTGTTATTTTTATTTGTTTTTATGTTTTTCCCCCCAGAGTTTACTATTACCGTAGAAGGGTCCAGTAGGAGGTTGTCCAGCCAAACTAGAGGTATTGTTTAAAAAAAGTTTTTGATCCATTTAACAATACATTTTGCTTGCAAATAGAATATAATGGATTCTTTGTATAATGACCTTGTGTCCTATGTTGTTGCTGAATTTAGTTTACAGTTGTAGTCACGTTTTTTGTAGATTATTTGTGTATTTTACATACATGATCATTTTGTCTGTGGCAGTTTAAATTTTCCCTCTCCAGTGTATGTCCTTTTTTTTTTTTTTTTTTTTTTTTTTTTTTTAAATTTTTTTTTTCAACGTTTTTATTTATTTATGGGACAGACAGAGACAGAGCATGAACGGGGGAGGGGCAGAGAGAGAGGGAGACACAGAATCGGAAACAGGCTCCAGGCTCCGAGCCATCAGCCCAGAGCTTGACGCGGGGCTCGAACTCACGGACCGCGAGATCGTGACCTGGCTGAAGTCGGACGCTTAACCGACTGCGCCACCCAGGCGCCCCATCCAGTGTATGTCCTTTATTTATTTTTCTTACCTAATAACATTGGTTCCAACTCCCAGCAGTTGAATACAAGTGGTGAGATCAGCTCCCCTCCCCTTTGTTCTTTATCTAACGGAGACAGCATCTGGTCTTTCACCGTTAAAGGTGATGTTAAGTGTATTTTTTTCATAGATCCCTTTATCAGGACATTTCTTATATTCCTAGTTTGCTGAAAGCTTTTGTTTTAAATTGGTGTTTATTTTGTCAACTGCCTTCTCTGTATCTCTTGAGACAAGCATATGTGTGTTTTAATCTATTAATATGGAGAGTTATATTGATTTTAAAAAAATTTTAATGTTTATTTTTGAGAGACAGAGATAGAGCATGAGTGGGGGAGGAGCAGACAGAGAGAGAGGGAGACACAGAATCCTAAGCAGGCTCCAGGCTCTGAGCTGTCAACACAGAGCCCGACGTGGGGCTAGAACTCATGAATAGCGAGATCATGACCTGAGCCGAAGTTGGACACTTAATTGACTGAGCCACTCAGGCGCCCCTATTTCGATTTTTGAATGTCAAACCAACTTTAAATTCTTGGGATAAAATCCACTAGTTCATAATACATTTTCCCTTCTATGTATTTCTTGGTTCAATTTGCTAAAGTTTTGTTGAAGATTATTGCCCCATAATTCTTTTTTTTTAAATATGAAATTTATTGTCAAATTGGTTTCTATATAACACCCAGTGCTCATCGCAATAGGTGCCCTCCTCACTGCCCATCACCCACTTTCCCCTCCCTCCCACCCCCCATCAACCCTCAGTTTATTCTCGTTTTTTAAGAGTCTCTTATGGTTTGGCTCTTTCCCTCTCTTTCACTTAGTATAACACTCTCCACTTCCATCCACGTTGCTGCAAATGGACAGATTTCATTCTTTCTCATTGCCAAATAGTATTCCATTGTATATATAAGCCACATCTTCTTTATCCATTCATCAGTTGATGGACATTTAGGCTCTTTCCATAATTTGGCTATTGTTGAAAGTTATTGCCCCATAATTCTAAAGGATATTGACCTGTCCTCTCTTTTCTTTGTAATGTCTTTGTTTGGTTCTGGTGTCAGGACAATGATGAACTCATAAAATGAATTGGGAGGTGTTTGCTCCTCTTCTTTTTTCTGAATGAGTTTTTGTGTGATTATTGTTATTTCTTTCATAAATGTTTGATAAAATATACCAGTGAAGCTATTTGTGCTTGGTGTTTTCCTTGTGGGAATATTTAAAATTATGAGTATAATTTCTTGAATCGCTATAAAGTCTCTTCAGCTTTTCTATTATTTGCATGTGAGCTTGGGAATTGATGCTTTTCAAGAAAATTTTCCATTTCATGTAATTTGCCAAATTCATTGGCACAAATTTATTCATGATTACCTTTTAATGTCTGTAGGATTTTTAATAGCATTCCCCTGATAGTGGTAATTTGTGTCTTCTTTTGTTTTATCATGAGGAGTGCTGGATTTATACTATCCATAACAGGCTTTTAGGGATGTTGAAAATATTGGTCTACACCCTGGGAAAGAGGTGTCACCTTGAGCTCCATACTTCCCTGTGGCCAAGGTGATGTTCAGTTAGGGATATGGTTGTGCACTGTTAGCAATTAACATTCCCAGCAACTGGAAGATAGGTGTATCAGCTCCGAAGAAGAGATCTTGGCATAGAATAGCATTATCTACTTTGGAAGAGAAAACACATTGCTTTTTAAGTTTAACTTTTAAATTGTTTTACGTAATCTCTATACCCAATGTAGGGCTCAAACTTATGATCAATCCTGATATCAAGCGTAGTTGCATGCTTTGCTGACAGAGCTAGCCAGGCACCCAGAGAGAACACATTTTAATGTTTATTTATTTTTGAGAGAGACAGAGACAGAATGCGAGTGGGTTAGGGGCAGAGAGATAGGGAAGACACAGAATCCGAAGCAGGCTCCAGGCTCTGAGCTGTCAGCATAGAACCCAATGCAGGGCTTGAACTCATGATGAGATCATGACCTGAGCTGAAGTTGGATGCTTAACCAACTGAGCCACCCAGGCACCCCGATACCGCATCTTCTTTATCCATTCATCAATTGATGGACATTTGGCTTCTTTCCATGATTTGGCTGTTGTTGATAATGCTACTATAAATATTGGAGACAGGTTTTAAACAAAGAATTGTCCTCTCTTAAAAGAATAAAAAACATTTTGCAAAGCTTTTTTAAATTAATGTCATTTGAGTATCCACATGCAGTTATAGTATTTATCATTCACAAATCATCCAGAAGTGAATGGGATACATGAATGTAGTTTCTTAATCATTCCCCAAATTCTGACCCCAAATGGAGATTTGCAGGTCTTTTTTTGCCTGGTATTTTCCAGGAGCAGAGTCTGTTTCTCTTTAGTTACTCAAAATTCCTACCCTTCTTGTCATCAGAATCTGTTTCCCAAAATGTATCTGAAGCTCAAAGGACAAATGCTGGTTAACAATAGGGTTATCCCTTCCAGGTTGATTTGTATGTTTATTAGGAATCAAAACTCTAAACTATAAACTCTAGGAAAATGCAATTTTAATTAGCTGGTAAGTATAATTTCTTATAGATACTCACCAGTGATAACCTCCAGTCTCCAAAACAACCATCTACATCTCCTTTGCCTACTGGCTACTCCAGCCCAGCTGAGCTGCCTTTAACACAGCCACATACAACCAGTAATAAACATCAAACTCACCATCTTCTCCCTTTAACATTCCCAGATTCTCTCCTCTTCCAGTCCTCATTTCTGTTCATCCCCATCCAACCAGTTTCAAGTCTCACTGTTGTCTTCATCTTCACCTGTCTGTTGTTTTTCATATCCAATCATTTACCCAGCCATGATGGTTCTACCATGAAATCACACAGTAATTTTTCTATTCTGTTTCATGTGTGCTGCCACATCCCTGGAACTCATCCTCAATACTGAGACCCACAGGCTGCATTAGCTTCCTGACCTCTTTTCTTAAAAGATTTCTGTTCCTCAGTCCCTTCAGCATGGTGACAAAAAATTCATTTTCTAAATCATGTCATTCCCCTGTTCTATGTTCCCTCTCTCTCTGTCTCTCTCCCTTTGTGTGTGTGTGTGTGTGTGTGTGTGTGTGTGTGTGTGTGTGTGTTTGTGTGAGACAGAGAGTGTGAGAGTGAGTGAATAGGGGGAGGGGCAGACGGAGGGAGAGAGAGAGAGAGAGAGAGAGAGAGAGAGAGAGAGAGAATTCTTAAGCAGGTTCCCTGCCCAACATGGAGCCAGATGTGGAGCTTGATCTCAGGACATTGAGATCGTGACCTGGGCCAAATGAAATCAAGAGTCAGAAGCTTGACTGACTAAGCCATCCAGGTTCCCCTTATGCTCTATATTCTTTAATGAGGTATATTTCCTGAAGTCCTCAATCTTCTGGTCTCACTTCCTAATCTAGTCTTTCACTCTTTTCCCCCTTTATAGGCCACCTGGTTTTGTCCATTTTCTAAACAGGTTGTATACTTCCCTGTCTTTGGTCCTCCCTGTACAAGAGTTCGTTTTCCCATAGGAGAGAAGAGCTCTACTATTTATCTGTAAAATACTGTTCCAAGTTTTTTACCCTTGGTTTATCTCTTCTTTTCTCCATGGCCTCTCTGGCATAGATCTCTCAATTCCTCCTCTGAATATCTAGAACTCCAATTCTCTACCTACTTAGTACATAAGTATATACTGCTGTATATTGTTAGTTCCATTTTCTTAGTGTACCGAGTTAAAAATATTATATTAGACATAACTATGACCCCGTGTCACCTTTCAGCTGAAGGAGGATCCCAGGCTGGTCTTTTCCTTTTGTGGAACACATGGGAGAAGCTGAGAGAAAGGAGAAATAACTCTACCCAACAAAGGGCTTGTGGACAGGGAGATAGGCTGAAGAATTCCGGGAGGAAGAATCCTAGTACTTTAAAAAATTTATTTACTTGTTGTTAAATTCAAGTTTAATTAACATATGGTGTTATATTAGTTTCAGGTGTACAATCTAGCGTTAGCACTTCCCTACATCACCCGGTGCTCATCACGGTAAGTATACTCTCATCCCCTCCACCTGTTTCACCCATCTTCCCACCTACCTCCCCTCTGGTTTGTTCTTTACATTTACGAGTCTGGGTGGGTTTTTTTTTGTTGTTTTTTTTCTTCTTTTTTTCTTGTTTTTGTTTCTTAAATTCCACATATAAATGAAACCATATGGTATTTGTCTTTCTCTGACTGACTTATTTCATTCAGCATTACACCCTCTAGGTACACCTATGTTGTTGCAAAAGCCAAGATTTCATTCTTTGTTTTTATAGCTGAGTAATATTCTATTGTGTGTGTGCATATATATAATACATAAATATATATGTACACACACAAACATACACACACCCCCCCATCTTTATCCATTCATCTATCAATGAAAATAGATACTGGGCTGCTTCCATCATTTGGTTATTTAAAATAATGCTGCAATAAACATAGACGTGCATGTGTCTTTTTGAGTTAATGTTTTTGTTTTCTTTGGGTAAATACCCAGTAGTGGAATTATTGGATTGTATGGTAATTTTATTTTAAATTTTTTGAGGAACCTCCGTACTGTTTTTCTACAGTGGCTAATTAGGCTAGCACTTTGATCTTGGACTTCCCAGCCTCCAGAACTGTGAGAAAGAAATGCCTGTTACCCAAGCCACCCAGTCTATGGTATTTTGTTATGGCAGCCTGAACAGATACAGTGTGACACTGTGGAGATTGGCTTTCAGGTTCAGAGAAGAAGGGCTAACTCTTACGTGCCCCTCCACACACATTCTTATCTAGTCTGTAAATTCTTTTGGGACAATATCTTTTACTTCTCATTATCCCATGCAATACCAAGCAGTATTGTGAATGTAAGAAATCCACGTGCTAACCTGTCTGTCTTTGGTATTTCTGGACTTTTGTGCCTCTCTTCACCCAATTCCAACAGACCTTTCATAGTCTTTGGTGGGTATTCCAATGAGGTGGATGTGTCTTAGTGACTATGTAAGAAGATCCATTAGGGTTTTGGAAGAAGATAAAATGGGAAAAATACGTAATATCATGATATATAGGGAATATATATTTTGTCATTCAGGTGACCAAAATATATTTCTCATATATATTTGAGTTTTGTCCACAGTTCCTGGCTCACAACTCCCAAAACTCTTGGAATTTCCTGAGTGATAAGAGCAATGGGAGCACCTTTTGTTATATATATTGGGCCTCTTTTCCTCAGTTCCTGAAAAGCTTCAGAGCCAAAAAGGTGAAATAGGTGTCTTGTTATTCATAACAAGTCCCTTTCCACCACCATTGGGTTTATGTTAATGAAGTGACTTTGGGAAATCACCTAAGGATGGGGGGCTGGTTGCCAGCAGAACCAACCATGAACAGAGGGGTAGAACTTTCAGTCCCAACCCCTGATTCTTGGGGAGAAGAGATGGGCTGGAAGTTGAATCAAGCACCAATGTCCAGTGAATTAGTCAATCATGCCTATGTAATGAAGCGTCCATAAAAACACAAAAACGAGAGGATTTGGAGAGCTTCCCAATCGGTGAACTTGTTGACATTTAGGGAGAGTGGTGCACTCAGAAATGGCATGGAAGCTCTTCCTCCTGTCCCAGGCATCTCTTCCATCTGGCTGTTCCCAAGTTACCTGCTTTATAATAAACCTGTGATCTGGTACGTAAAATGTTTCTCTGAGTTGTAAGCTACTTTAGCAGATGAATTAAACCCAAGGAGGGTCATGGGAACATCTGATTTATAGCCATTCAGTCAGAAGTACAGGTGACAACCTGGACTTAGGATTGGCATCTGAAGGGGAGGGGACAGTCTTGTATGAGTGAGTCCTTAACCTACAACCCAAGAAGGGGGTTGTTGGAACTAACAGTCTGTAGCCGGTTAGTCAGAAGCACAGATAACAACATGAGTATGTGATTGGCATCTCAAGTGGAGGGCAGTCTCGTGAGACTGAGTCCTTAACCTGTAGAATCTGATGCTATCTCTGGTAGATAATGTCAGAACTGGGTTGCATTGTAGGATACCTAGCTGGTGTCCAAGAACTGCTCCTTCGTTTTGTAAGGGAAGCCCCACCCCACATACCTTGGAAATTGTGCACAGAATCCCTTTACATATATATGCATGCATACAAAATAATCCTATAAATTTTTAATTTTTTGTATGTTTTAGAAAGTACATACAAAGTAGAATTTGCATACAGTATAAACTGCTTAGTAATTATAACATTAGTATTGTAAATTTCCTTTGAGAGGATCAAATTCAGGATTTCTATACCTGGATATACTTCAGTGAGCTGGTCGCTTTAGAAATGCAGATACCTAGGCCACATCTCAGACCTACTGAATCAGCATGGTGTGAGTATCAGGGACAGGAATCTGAAGTTTGACAAGCTTCTTAGTTCAACTTGAAGCAACCCATCCATAGTTCTGCTCTTCATTGAAATATAACCCCCTCATTTTCTTGAAGAGGAAATTGAAGCTCCTGGAAGGCAAGTGAGTTGCCAAGGACACAGAAGATTAGTAGCATAGACCAGACCAGGACCCACGTCTGTCTTTTAATCCATGCTTGTTCTTTCCCTATTTCTGTGGTTGACTTTCAAGCTACAGGCATTGTTTTCTAGAGTTTCCCAGACTCTCCCTTCTCCCATTCTATCACTCTAGACACTTCCCAGGGGTTGGTTATCTGTGGAAAGTTATCTAGTATGATGTCATTAATATTGTTGCTAGCAGAAAATCACATAGAAATACAGCAAGTTCCTGCTGCAGCATGTTATGTTGCACACAAATAGCTTGATTTCCAAATGGAACAGAAGGCAAATTTTCGGCTTACTAAGTCATACCTATTGTGATTGAAAAATATGAAAGCATTTGAGCTTTTGTAGATATAAGAAACACAAATGAAGGGTGTCTGACAAACCTATTGTCAATCTAGGTGAGTGGATGCATGGTGATCTTGGCACCGGAAGCAGAAAATTTAGGGGTAGGAACAGGTTTAGGAAGTTTGCTGATGCATCAGTTATCTATTTTTGTGGAATAAATTACCTCAAAACTTAGTGGCTGCAAACACCACACATTTATTATCTCAGTTTCTGTGGCTCACTGTGAGTACTGCCTAGCTGTGTGTCTTGGGATCCATGTCTCTCACAGCTGCAATCAAGTTGTTGGCTGGGGTTGTAGTCTCTGTTGAAGACTTCCAAGGTCTTCATGGTTGTTAGTAGAAGTGGCTTCATCCGGAGCTGTTGTCCTGAGGGCTTTAGGTCTTCCCTTGCTGTCAGCGTCTCTCAGTTCCTTGCCACAGGGTCTCTCCATAGGGCAGCTCAGAACATAACAGCTGGCTTCCAGCAACATGAGCAAGCAGAAGAGCAAGAAAGGGCAAGAAAGATGGAATCCAGAGTCTTTCTGTAACTTAATATCAGAAATGACATCTCATCAACTCTGCCACCCTGTAGCTGCTAGAAGTGAGTCACTAGGTCTAGCCCATACTCAAGGGAAGGAGATTACCCTAGGGCGTGAGTACCAAGAGGTGGAGATCTTTGGGGGTGATCTTGGAGGCTGCTGCCCAGCCTGTGGGAGGATGAGGTGGAGACACCCAGCAGGAACTTGGACTGTTAAATTTGAACCTCTAGGGAGGTATCTGGGCTGGAGATACAGATCTGGGAATTAGCAGCATTTTATGAGCAGGAGGTGAAATCATGGGAATAGATAAAGTCATCCAGGAAGAACATTTTTTTCAAGGTATCTACCATTTACTAGTATCCATGAATTACTAACTTCTTAGAGAAAATTCAAGTTGCAAGTAGAAACAAAAACATGTAGAAAAAGGTAAATGTCACCAAGGAAAGCTACTTGCCATTCCTAACTTGATTAAAACTTTGAGATTGGCCATGGAAACTTGGGTTAGGCCATGTGGCATTTCCTGGTATGATTAGAATATTATTAAGATCCTGAGGAAAGCTTGTTGTCCATTGAACTTCCTTAAGATAGGTGACTAATTGAAACCTGGAACTCTCCTGATGAAGAGAAACAAAGCCTCGTGTGTTTGTCCTCTATCAATTTTAAACTACAGATCTGATGGATCTCAGTGTTTCCAACAAGTTTGGGTGATGAATACTGTAAATATTCATATAATATGATTAATCATGGTCATTTAAAGGCCTCCTCCCACAGGCCCACGGGACCCCTCCCCTTCATAAGCACCCAGCCCAGGGTGTGTCACAGAAGCCTTGGAGAGCTAGAGGTGTGTCACAGTGAAGGATGGGGAAACACCTCATAGGGCTCCTTTGGCCCATGATCTTTCCTCCCTCTGTGCCTTTGCCTCATGCTCATCGGTTCTGCTGGAATGTTCTCCCAGTCTGTTTTATGCAGCCAAATCCTACCCTCCCTTAAAGGCTCTGCTCAAATCCCATCCCTTCCATTAAGTCTTCCTGACTGGACAAGCCCACCCCACCCCACCGCACCTCTCACCTCTCTGGACTTCTGTCTTGGTGTCGTTCATTTTGCAGGCTAATCCCCAGCCATTTTCTGTGCTTGCTTTTGTCTTATTCCTCAGGGGTTGGCAAACTACGGCCCATGGGGCTAATCTGATCCCACTGCCTGTTTTTATGCAGCCTGTAGGCTAAGAATGGCTATTGCATCTTTAGATTGTTGAAAAACTCAAAAGAAGAGTAGTATTTTGTTTCATGTGAATATTACATGAAATTTAAATTCAGTGTCTATAAATATTAACTTTTGTCAGTAAATTTTGTGGAAATTTACTTTCTTTTGCCTCTCTGTCCCACAGAGCCTAAAATGTTTAGTGTCTATCACTTAATGGAAAGTTTGCTGACTTCTGCTATAGGCACTTGATGTCTCCCTTCTGAGGGAGGGTGTAACTTTTCCCGGAGGACACAGTGCTGACGCTTTATCACGGCCTTTGCAGGGTCTACCGTAGTGTGGAGCCCAGAGCTGGTGTTTGGTTAATCCTGTTGGATGTAGCTGAGATAAGGCATTTTTAATTTGTGATGGATACAATGTTATGTCCTTTCTTGCTGTCCAGGCCTTTTCTCTCTTCCCCTCTGTGTTGGGCTGGTATCTGTTATGTCTGGTAGAAAAAAATGACAGGGAATACCAGGGTGGGTCACAGAACTCATGGCAAACACAAATGAAATGAAGTCTGGGAACCAGAGCTTTTGTTTTGGGTGGGGAGGAACTGTTTGCTTTGGGGGATTGAGGTAATGAAAGTTATTTCACTAACATAATTTAACAGTTGCACATGCTTTCTGCCAGAAGTACAACTCGGCAAGCCTCACCCTGGAACCCTGTCTGCAAAATGTGAAGATTAAACACCACAGTGTTGAACAAATTCTCCTCCTTGTTTGGCAGAACAAAAAACAAAAAACTACATATACACCTTGGTTAGACTCTGTGAAATGCACCATATGGACACAGACTAGAGAGGGAAGCAAAAAAAAAAAAAAAAAAAAAAAAAAAAAAATTGTGTTAGTAGGTGGGATCATAGGAAGATACTTCCAAAGAATACACTTTTCTTTAAGTAGCTAAAATATTGCTACAATAAATAAAACCTCTGAAAATAATTAAAATGAAAAAAATTGTATTCCTTCTCTAGCATGCACAAATTTTAAGCTTTTTTTTTTTTTTTTTTCACTCTCCGCCCCCCTCACCAAGCCAGAATTTTATGTTGAAGCAGTACATTTTAGGATCCTGAATATAAATATAGACACAAACATGTACAAATTTTCCTTAAGAGGAATATCATTGTCATTTTAAACTGCTCTTCCTTAAACCTCACATTCTCTAAAACTGTAAAATGGGAATAACATTACTAACTTCCCACTGAACACAGTGCTTGCATACTCCAGGCTTAGTAAATGGTAGTTGTCACCATAAGGGTCTCCAATGCCCTAGACCTTGTGATTCCTACAGGCAGATATGGCATCTTCTTCACAGTTGAATAGCCAGCTTCTGATAGTGGCTGGCACATTGTGCCTGACTTTCAACTGAAATTGGTTAGATGAATAAATGAGCTAAACAATAATAATAATAATAAAAAGAAATGGGACATACATAGAGGTAGTCTGCCAACAAGCAGGCAACTTAACCCTATCTTCATTTCTTTTTCAAAGCCAAGACCCATTCATCCATATTACCTTGCAAGATGGAACAACTAAAGCACAGTCAATGGGACATGGCAGGGCTCCATCAATAGCTGGAGAGCCTTAAGGCTTTCCTCCATACACAGACCGATAAGGAAGAATAGGGTGAGGTGTTTAAGTGGCCATCATATCACCATCTTGAAAGGAAGTTAATGTATGTATCTGTTCATTTCACAAATATGCAATGAGCACCCGCTATGTACAAGGAATTGTTCCGTGGGACGGGCTGTGAGGAGGAGCTAGAAACCAAAGCAGAGAGGCAGGGAAGTTGAGGGAAGAGGCAGGGCAGCTGTTATGATCTTTCCATTTCCTGGGGAGATCTTAGTGACTGCAGCATGGAGTAAACGGTGCTCTCAAATAGGATGCCGTGTAGATTCAGACTGCAGTGAAGCACAGGGAATGAAATGTCAGCTTCCCAGAAGACACGGTATTAGTATGGGTAATACCATGTGTTATGGATACTGGGAGTGGCTCCCATTTACATCAACCCCAGATCTTGACTGAGGTTTCTGTGGGAGGTGGATGAGGCAGCAGTGATGACTTGAAAAGTACCCTTGGGGGCGCCTGGGTGGCGCAGTCGGTTAAGCGTCCGACTTCAGCCAGGTCACGATCTCGCGGTCCGTGAGTTCGAGCCCCGCGTCGGGCTCTGGGCTGATGGCTCAGAGCCTGGAGCCTGTTTCCGATTCTGTGTCTCCCTCTCTCTCTGCCCCTCCCCCGTTCATGCTCTGTCTCTCTCTGTCCCAAAAATAAATAAACGTTGAAAAAAAATTTTTTTAAAAATTAAAAAAAAAAAAAAAAAGAAAAGGAAAGTACCCTTGACTTATTGTCAGAGGCATGGTTCTGAATCTAGCCCTGCCTCTAAGACTAGTTTTTGGAATGTAAGCCAGTTTCTTAACGTTTCTGAATATGAGCTTATTCATCTATTAACAATGGAGACAGAAGTATTTTCCCTCATAAGTTTGTATTAGTTACCTATTCGTGTATAATAGACCACCCTAAAAATTAAGAGGCTTAAAACTACAATGATACATTTATTCTGTGAGTTCACTGGGAAATTCTTCTGTTGATCTACTGGGCTCACATTTGTAGCTGCATTTAGCTGGCAGCTTGGTGAGGGTGTTAACTTAGCCAATACATAGTTTTTCATTCCCTACTCCTTTAAGGTGTGGCCATCTCAGGCCAACGTTTGCACCAACATCTCAAGGCAAAAGAGGGAGCTGCAAGGTCTCTTAAGGTTTAGCCTTGGAAGTCATACAATGTCACTCCTACCATATTTCTATTGGTTAAGGGAAGCCACAGACCAGCTCAGGTTCAAAGGGTTGGGAAATAGTCTTTATAGTCTTTACTTCTTGATGAAAGATGATAGGAAATATTTTGCAATCTACCATAAAATTGTGGTCAGGATTAAATGAGATTATGTATGAGATTAGGTATTGTTTTCTGATATAAGTAGGTATTATTTCTGCTAGCTATCATATATGCATTATATTTTTGTAA
The DNA here is from genome assembly GCF_028749965.1 of Puma concolor. Lineage (NCBI taxonomy): Eukaryota > Metazoa > Chordata > Mammalia > Carnivora > Felidae > Puma > Puma concolor. The sequence continues at coordinate 93,861,476 of NC_141672.1, read as the reverse complement.
CTTCAAAATTCTACAACACTCAGTATAACACTCAACACTCCAGAGCTAGTTTTTTTTAAAAAATTTTAAAAATGTTTGTTTATTTTTAAGAGAGAGAGTCAGAATATGAGTGGGGAAGGGACAGAGAGAGACACACACAGAATCCGAAGCAGGCTCCAGGCTCTGAGCTGTCAGCACAGAGCCTGACGTGAGGCTCAAACTCATGAGATATGAAATCATGACCTGAGCAGAAGTCAGACGCTTAACTGACTGAGCCACCCCAGTGCCCAAAGATAGTTTTTGATGATATAACTGGTTGTATTATTAAAGATCTATGTGCCACCATCCATGGAAGGAATTAGGACCACATGAGAGTCTTTAGTTAACTCATTTCATGAAGTAATGATTTAGTTTTCATTAAAAGACCTAGAATTTGATTTTAGAGTATTCTTATTCTCTTAGAAATAGTTTATCTCAGTTTACTCAGAACATCCTTCAAAGCTCTTGAGATTGTGCAGGGGACATCTGGACATTGTGTGTGTGTGTGTGTGTGTGTGTGTGTGTGTGTGTGTGTGTGTTGTGTGTGTGTGTGTGTGTGTGACAAGTATCAGTGCCCCCAGTTTTTGGTAATAGTGTTTTGGTCATGGCATGCATCTTGTTAGGACAATACATCAAGATGTTCATCGTCCCCTGGCCAGGGTTGTGGGCAGGTTCCTTAAACTAGCTAGGCTAATTGGGACCTAGCCTTGAATTTGAACCCTAGGAGGGATGGCAGAAGGATCAAAATGGTTGGAATTTATTCACCCAAACGGTATTACTTTGAATAGGTTTCTCCATTTGTTTCTGCTGCATCTACCCAGATCTGCATTGGTTCCCATTTTATTCCAGAGTCAGGTTCAATGAGCCATATCATAATCTGATAATACTTTAAGCAATTTCTTTTTGTTTAAATTGTCCAGAGTTAGTTTTCTTATAGACAGAGACTGCTGACACAGATATTTATTCAGTAGATATAAAGTAATGGGAGTGGTCTGGAAGCAAAAATGCCGGAAGATTCTAACTGATCAAACAAAGCCAACAAAGTAGTTATCTTTTCTAAGTTTTCAGGACAGAGAATACAATAATTATGACAATTGCAGAAAAAAAATGATAGTTCACCAAAACAATATATAAATATTCTAGTTGTCAATGCCTAACATAGTGCTTGACATACGGATACATACTATAATTATGTATTATAATTAATACATTATGAAATGAATGATTAAGTTGGGTGCAATGAAGTTTGAACAAGAGACTCATGAGCAAAAATTCCTCATGAATTTGAGGAATTTGAGCAGGTTCACTTACGACGGATAGAATTCTTTGAAATGAGGAGGAGGAAAAAGGGAATTCTAGCCTATTGACTTATTTTACAACCAGTGTTAGAAACTGTGATAAGTTTAATGAGAGGTGGCTCCTGAATCAGCAGGCATTGAGAAAAATCTTATTGCAAAGACATGATTTTCTGTATTTCATACTGAATTTTATTACTGGTAACATGCTGCTCTAATATATGCTGATTGCCTAGATAATGGGACTATTTCTTACCTATTTAAAAGTGCATTTCTCGGGGCGCCTGGGTGGCGCAGTCAGTTAAGCGTCCGACTTCAGCCAGGTCACGATCTCGCGGTCCGTGAGTTCGAGCCCCGCGTCAGGCTCTGGGCTGATGGCTCAGAGCCTGGAGCCTGTTTCCGATTCTGTGTCTCCCTCTCTCTCTGCCCCTCCCCCGTTCATGCTCTGTCTCTCTCTGTCCCAAAAATAAATAAATGTTGAAAAAAAAAATAAAAAAAAAATAAAAGTGCATTTCTCTTTCAATGATCAGGATTTTTTTTTCTCTTAATCCCTATGGTTAAGCCATGAGACCTAGTCCCCAAAAGGGGAGTTTGTGGGGCACAGAGCTCCCAACCAATATAAAAAGGAAGTAGAAAGTCCTTGCTCTACTGAAGGAGGAGCCCAAAAAAAAAAAAAAAAAAATAGGAGGACAAAAAGGGCAAAGGCAAGGGCGCTTGGATGGCTCAGTAGGTTGAGTGTCCGAGTTCGGCTCAGGTCATGATCTCAGTTTGTGGGTTCAAGCCCCATGTTGGGCTCAGTGCTGACAGCTCTGCTTCGGATTCTGTGTCTCCCTCTCTCTCTCTGCCCCTCCTCTACTCTTCTTTCTCTCTCTTTCAAAAATAAACATCTCTCTCTCTCTCTCAATCAATAAACATTAAAAAAAATTTTTTTAAAGAAGGGCAAAGGCAAGAAGCAAGCTTTAATGTAAATCTCTCCCTCAGAGGTGAAACTCTGGAAGGCATTTTGGGGTTGAGTTAGGAGTACATAATAGAAATGTTCAGAAATGTTGGAAAGGAGCCTGCAGGGCACCAGGGTTTGCTCTTTGTTTTGTGGGCAAAAGCCTTAGAAAAGCCTGTGTTCAGTTGCTGCTGTACAACATGTCACTAAGCACAAGATTGTAAGAGAGATTACAGTGTCTCACATGTTGCTGGAGTGCAGGGAAAGCAGGCAGTTTCCAGATTCTCCGAGGGTGCAAAACAGTTCAGAGCATTGTGGGCCCTTCCTGGATCTCCAACAGCCCTGCTTCTCTGAGCCATGGTTCCTCTGCACAGATGCTTTTTCCAGTCTGAAAAACTCCCCTACCTTTCCCTACCTAGGGAGCTTTTAAAAAAATGCCCACGTTAAATCTCCATTCTCGGCTGTTTAGGCAGAACCTCCTGGGGCTGGGTCATGGTGTCAGATTTATTTTAAGGTCTCAGGTCATTCTACTGTATAGCCAGGGTTGAGAGCTACTACCGTAAGTCGAGTTATGTGTTTCTACTTAACCTCATTTCCTCAGGAAAGCTTTCCCTGTTCAGTCTCAACTTAGGTGAAGTACCTCTGTTATATATCCTCCAAGCAAGCATCCAGTATTTCTTCCTCATTGCATTTAACAATTGGGTCATTATTTTTTCAAGCTAAGTTTCCCTGTAGACTCTACTTTGTGAGGGAAAACGAAAGAAAACAAAACAAACATTTCTGCCTTGCTCACCAAGAAGCCAGGTTCAATCATGCACCAGTTGGTACATAGCTGGTGCTCAGTAAATACATCTTGGATGAATGATCTCCTCTACTCAATCAAGGATGTGTGACCAAGCCTCCAATTCATTAATCTAAGAGAAGTTTTACAGGTGAGACTTTAAAGTAGACCACATACTTCTAGGACTATGACTTCAAATGGACTCCTATTTTTGACAGTTTCACTGTTTTCATCTTTAAGTACACTTGCCATCGCCATTATAATTCTGCGTGGTCAACATTATTATTTCCATCTTACAATCGGAAAGTAGTTAAATAACTTGCCCAGGTCCTTGTACCCTATTATCTAGGCACAAACAGTTGAGAATAAGGAAAGCCCCCTTCAACAAGGTTCCTGTTTGTGCTGAGTTCTTTTTTTTCTGGCTTGACATTTGTGGCCGCTACACGGGGATTTTCTGGGGTCTCCAGTTCCAGCCGCCAGGGCCCACGGTGCGATTTCCTGCCTTCCAAAGCCTTTATAATGTGTGTACAGGGAACACTGGGCCTTATCTATATAAGGATGCTGTAAATACTGTATTCTCCAAAGTCACTGTGCCTTGCTCGTCCTGGAAAGGCAGCCGTGTGTGTGTGTGTGTGTGTGTGTGTGTGTGTGTGTGTGTGTCTGGGGAGGTGAGCTAGGATTGTCTAGGAGAAGCCGAATCTTAGCTGTGGGCTGGGCAGGAGGACCATTCCTTTACCACCCCCATCCCAAATCTCAGCTTGCAACATTCACAGGCCTCGGAATCAGAGGACTCGCACTCAGACACTTGGAGCATCTTGGATTCATCCTGCGTGCCTTGAAGTGAGCCTCAGAAGAGCTGCCTCGAGTGGGCTCTCGACGCCCAGGGGGCATGTGCCAGCGGCGGCAAACCCTTCCACGACCGCACACCAGCCCCTGCAGCTCCCTGTGCCGCGGCCCCGCGACGCGCCCTGCCCCAGCCTCCCGGACTCGGGTCTCCGCTGCGCGCCCGGCCAGAGAGGAGCAGTGAGGCGGCGCCGGGGAGGCGCGGGCAGCCAGGACGCGTCTCCTCTCGCGCCGGGGTCGCCGGGGCCTCCGGTGCCGCCGTCTCCAACGCGCGTTCTTGGTGCAGGTGGCACAGCTTTCCGCGCCGGCCGGGCTTCCCAGATCACGGGAGAGGCTAATCTCGGGTCTAGACCTCCCAGCGGCAGAGAGGGCTAAACCGCTACTCCACTTCTTGCCATCCCCCCAGCTCCTCACCCCAAAACGAAAAATCCCAGGCCGGGCAGAACCTGATCACCTCTGTCTCCTCCCAGCTGCGCTAATCCTGCGAGCGAGCGAGGGAGGCCCCCGCGCCGAGGCGGTGGCTGGCAAAGGGGAGTGGAAAGGGAGGATGGATGGGGCCGAGGGGTGGGGTGGCGATGAGGGGGATGTAGGAGGGGGTGTCATTTTCTTTTTCTTTCTTTTTTTTAAAAAAGTATTTCTCTCGCGAGAAACCGCTGCGCAGACGATACTTGAAGAGGTGGGGAAAGGAGGGGGCCGCGGGAGCCGCGGCAGAGACTGTGGGTGCCACAGGCGGACAGGCGGCCACAGCTGGGACAGCTGCGGGCGGAGCGGGGCAGCGGCTGCCGCGGGCAGGACCGAGGAACAGCCGCCGCCGCCTCGGGAGCCGGAGCCGCCGCTTCTCCAGTGGGTGCAGCCAGGGTCCCGACAGGGGTCGGGCGGCCACCGGGGGCTGGAGCTGCAGCCACGGAGGCTTTTGCGTTTGCGCCGCGCCGAGGGCAGGGACAGGGACTGGGTGAGGGGCTGTCCCGGAACGTCCACAGCTGGCGCCGGCCCTCCCCTGCCTGACAGCTTCCTGGCCCGGGGCTCCCGGTGCCGGGCTCCGCGTCAGATGCTCGGGGGGCGGTGGCAGCGCCCGGAGCCGGCCGGGGACGGCGCGGCGGGTTTCCAGCCCCGCGGCTTGGCGGAGAGGGCAGTCAGGGAAGTTGGGGCGTTCAAGCGCGCATCGCGCGCCTTTCGTGCCATTAAAAAAAAAATAAACCCAGCGAGCCCGCTCCGGGGTTTCGAACCGCTCGGGACATGGGTGCTTTGAGGCGCGCTTTTCAGGCGGCGTCCGGGAGGCCGAGAGGCTGGCTGGAGCCGCGGCCGGCGGGGGCCTGGGCTTGTCGGCCAGCTGTGGACCAAACGGTCTTCACTTACCCAAAGTAACTGCGCCACGCTCAGGCGGCGCGCGGGCTGGGCTCGGGAATGGGGACCCCAAGGCTTCAGCATCCCGATGCCCTGAACGTCTCCCCCGCCTCGGCGATTTGTCTGTTGCAGCTGGCAGGGGCCGCCTGAAGTGGGAGCAGCGCCTGGAGAAGGCGGGAGGAGCCCGGCCCGGGGGACGGGCGGCGGGAGAGCGGGACCCCGGCGGCGCGGCGCGCTTTAGGGCGCAGCGGCGGCCGCGGATCGAGCCCGGGGCGCGGCGAGAGGCTGCGGGAGCCGGCGGCCGCGCGGCATCATGCGGCGAGGAGGGCTGCTGGAGGTCGTCCTGGGATTTACCGTGCTCTTAGCGTCCTACACGAGCCATGGGGCCGACGCCAATTTGGAGGCTGGGAACGTGAAAGAAACCAGAGCCAGCCGGGCCAAGAGAAGAGGCGGCGGAGGACACGACGCGCTTAAAGGGTAATGGAACGGGCCAGCTCCTTTGGCGTGGGTCTCCCCTCCCTCTTCTCCCGAGTATCACGATCCAGAGGGAACGGACAGGGCCGATTCTTGACACCGGAAAGATCCTTGAGAAGATCTCCTGGGGCTACCTTAGAAGTGCAGGGGGTGTCCGGCCCTCGCCCATTTCGAGGCTAAACCGCTTTGCTGCAACGCTTTAAAGATTGCTGCCCCAGAGGAGATGTCATGGTGAAAAGGAATCTTGGGCCATTGTCGAGGCCGATTTTTGGAGGCGAGAAGGGTTTTTTGAGGAAGAAGGGGAGGAGCTGCCACTGAGAGGCGAGGAGAAGCCCATTCCTTTCCCTTCAGGCCAATTCCGGTTGTGTTCAGGGCAAAGTACTTGCCTCGTGGGCACCTTTGCAGATGCTCTTTTGGTGAGGGGGCAGGAAGGGAAGGGAGTCTAATGACAGGCAGAGAAGACACAGTCAATGGTTGGCTCTCCACCGAGTTATGCTTATGAAAATTACGGACTGAATTTTCTGGTTGATACTGCCTTTGTGATGTCTGCACTGGAAGCAGAGCAGGGCAACTTTTTTGAGAACTTTGGGTTCTTTTGGGTTCTCACGGGCTCTTCATTTCATTGGGGGCAGTCATGCTTATGTGGACGGCCTTAAACGGGTGTTTTTAACCGGTGCTGTATGTGTGATGTACATGGAATTGAGCATTTCCCGGGTTTCCTAAAGTCCCTATTACAGGAAATGTTTCAGCAGGAAGTATTTACACTAGGCTAAGGACTGTCAGTACCCTGAATTGAAGAAGGGTGGGAATATATTTCCCTTAAAATTGTTCAGATTGAACGAAAAATCTGTCCTTGTGAGATTGTTTAAATTCAAGCCCCCATAGAAGTAGTAGGATGAACTGTAAATTTTATCTCCTTGGAGGAGTCTGTGAAATGACCCCAGACAGTATGCACATACAGAGGTTCTTTTGATTCTCATTGTTGCTTCTTTTTGAGTAACTCTGTAGCTTGATTATATGATCCCGAGTCATCAGGTGATGGTGTCCAATCTGATATGCGGCTGAACGTTTCCTTTATTCCTTTTTGTTATGGGATATTTTAATGAGATATATGTAATAAAATTTGTGTTTGTATAGCCTAGGTGCAGGAAGAAAAAAGTGCAGTAAACTGAATGGACCAGTTTTTGAGTCTTGGTCCAGACCAGGGACAAGGTGATTGCCAGGGCCAAGCACTTCGGCTGCGGTAAAATATGCACGATTTTCTGGCCCCAGGAAATAGTTATGATTAATTTAGTTCCATCTTGGCCTTTGTGGAAAATAAATCCAGGATTCCAACAGTGCTGGAAAGGAAATTTGCTTATCATGTTAAGCCTGATTCTGATTAGACAGCAGACATTCATTGCTGTGCAAGGCCCATGGCAAGTTCAACACATGGACTAAAACTCTGATTTTCATATGTTCTCAAAAGGACCTGATTTAGTCTAGTATTTTTCCTTAAAAAAAAAAAAAAATCTCTGCTATATATATTATCATAATAGCTCAGCTCGATGGCATTGCTCCTATAGGAAGAAAGGAAGTGGGGTTTAAATTTGTGGATGAAAGTCTGCAGGGAGACATCAGGCCCAGCCAGACATTTGTCTCATCTCTGTGCTAACACCAACCAGCCTGTTTCCTTGGGAGGCACAAACTCAGTGTGAAAACAGAAACTGAGCTTTACTTTGTTGCTTAACAGAATGTCCATAGATTTACTCACACCACCACTTATTTCTCTTGGGTTTTCCTTTTTTTTTTTTTTTTTTTTTTTTTTTTTTACGATTACAGGGCAACACCTCTCTGTGTTCTTCATAGTATTTGGTTACTAACATAGATGTTACTCTATTGCAAGCTATTCATAGAGCCTTCCTAAAAACGTGTTATTAATAGAACAGTGATTATGAGTGTGCCTCCTTCTCATGTTATCTATAAGACTTTACATAAAGATTTGAAAAATAATTATAGTTAACATTTGCTGTGTAATATATACTAATATAAAGGTTTTTATTTTTAGGCTTCTCATGTTATCTATAAGGTTTTATAGGTATATATAGATATATAGATAGATATAGATATATAGATATATGGGGAGGTAAAAAAGTAATAATTTAAAAGGATACACAGTTAAAAGTCTTTCCCTCTTAACTCTCAGACACCATTTTTGTAAAACTATTATAGGCATATATATGCATATTGAGATATATATTTGTATACACGTACATACATATACATATATGTATACTGTGTATCCTATTTAATACATGCAATATACTGTACATGCTGTTCTGAACCTTGCTCACTTCTATATATCTTTAGTGCCTCCATCTGTTAATTCATATGGATCTACCTTGTGCCTTCTCTTGGTGCAAAGAATACCATACATGGCTGGAACAGTTCCCTAATGATGGCTCTCTGGATTATATTACTCTTTTTTTTTGCTATTCCCAAATTCTCCTACATGCCTATATGTGTACATGTGTAAATTTATATGTGGTATAAGTTAATAAAAGTAGAACTTCTGGAGAAAAGGTTTTCCCGTAGATTTTAAATAAGTACCAATTCTGCTTTTAAATTTGAATAGCATTTAAAAGGTATTTTCTCTGCTTATGGCTCTTAGTCTCCCATGAATAAGTCTTTTAACCATGCCCTGCTGTATAAATCATCAGGAAAAGCATTTGTGGGTAACGTTTTTCCAGTTATTGCTTAAAATTTCTATTTTTTGCTAGTTAAAATATTGCCAGCTTCAAAACTAACCTCTTTGACTGCAGTAAAACCTGTTGACCATTTTGATGGAAATGCACAATTTCTGAAGTGAAAGTGATTTGTAACCCCAAGTCTGCCTGATGCCCAGTTGGTGGCAGCAACTTTCAGCACCTCACTAATATTTCCTCTGGTTAAAATGTGCTTTAAACTCACCAGTGTCCACTGTGCACTCATCTCGTCTCTTCCACCAGTACCTCCTTGTCTTTCTTGGATGTGACAGGTGACTACGGAATTTGCCTTGGTCATCTTCTTGGGATATGTATCCCTTTCCTGTTCACACCCCGCCTCACAGACTGGGGATGTGCCTAACTTTTCCCCTTAAAGACTGTAGTTCTAGCTTGTCTTCTTCTCTTCCATCCTGTTGCAGGTGTTTGTGTGTGTGTGTGTGTGTGTGTGTGTGTGTGTGTGTTTTCCCCTTCCCACTGGGCAACAGAAGTTGTTCCACAGTGGAAATTTAAGCATCCTCAAGTTTCTTCCCAGCTTTCGCTGTGTTTTCTTAGACGAAATTGCCAATTTCTGTTTTTACAGGAAATCCTTTTTTTATGGAATGAGTGTGGTCCCCATTCACTCTGCAAAAATCGCATTTTTCTCTATTTTGAAAGGAGAATTTTGGAAGCTTCAAAAATGTTTTCAAATAATACATGTATAGTAGTTTTCCTTTGACTGGAGCACTGCTTAACATGTGTGAAGCGACTTTATGAGAAACAATAAAATCCTAGATTTATTGTTCGAATTTCAGTTCACAAGAATGTTTCTCAGCTGAATTCTTAACTTCTGTGATGAGGCCAAATGTGTGGGAGACTATTTGATTTAAAAAAACACACAGCTCTACTTGAATAGCAGTAGTTAGGAACCATTTATCCTAATAAATAAATATTTATATGTTATATATAATGCATACATATTATATATAATATATTATCATATTTATAGATCTATATTATAATATATTGTATTATAATATATATTATTATGTTATGTGTTATACATAATAAATATTATTAATATTGCCTTTTGCTTTAGCTCTGAAATAAGGAAATATTGCAGTTTCCTGTCAAAGGGGAAAAAAGTCTTTAGAGTGAAACCCATTTTTCCCAAATCTGATAAGACAGATTGAGAATTTCTATCCTTGTTGCCTGGTTTATAAGTGTATGACACTGGGTGTATTTCACATAATTTGTCCCCTATTGCGTATTTTTTTTGTCTTTGTTTGTTTATTTTTTCCAGAGGTCTTGTTACCAGAAAAATCCACACGGGACAGTTGGTACACAGGGTAGATTATGTGCTGGCAAACTCCAAGGGATTAATTACACTGAAGTCTGTTATGCAAATAAAGAACTTTAACGGGAGACACAAAGTTCTGTAGACTTTATAAAGTCCATTTACTTTACAAAGACGACTTTAAGCCTTCATCTGAAGTCAGGTAGGCTAATAATATGGGGAAAAGACTCCTGCAGTGGTATGGTTTGTCTTTGTATTTATTGAAAAGGTTAACCTAAAATATTGCAATACCTTTTAAAAAAAAGATATTTTTAAATAGAAGTTTTTAGCAACTCCACATTTTAAATTAGAAGATGGACACAAAATACTGATTTATGTTATGACTCATTTTGTAGCATTTAAGACATAGAGGTTGTTTACAAAAACACGTAAGTTGTTGGTATTGCGTGTTAACTAAAACATATATCAGCCTACCGTGAGATGAGGTCCAGGCTGATGGAAAAGGAAGTTCAGACATCTCTCCAAGCTTATTAGGAATTCTAAAGATCATTGAAATATTCCTTTGTTGTCTTGTGTGGCTGATGATTAAAAAGAATATATTATTAGGCCAATGACGCTTATCAAGCAAGATACTGAACAGATTATTAGGGTATTTACCCAGACTTTGTTTGCTTTTCCCTTCAGTAAACCAAACAACCAATTTGTGAAGTTTAACCTTTGTTTTTGATATGAATATAAGATTTCAAATATTTTTTGGAAATAGAAGGAAACTATATTAACAATTTCTTTGCATCTAGAAACCAATCCCACAAATGGGCCCTACTGATGCAACTTAGAATTTTTTTCCATGAAATTTTTTTTTAAGAAGGCTGAAATCAGGCCGGAGTAATATGGCAGCCGTTGTTAAGTTTCATTTTCCCATCAGATTATAAAATCATCAAAGGCAGGACTCCTAAGATTTTAACACTAACTGATCATTAGATGGGATTTCAAAGAGTTCATTAATTCAGGAAGCCTTGATTGAAGGCCAGCCTGAATTTAGCTCTGTGGAATGCAGAGACATTCAGCCTGTAGCCTGCAGGAGCTTCATATTTGGTAGGAAAAGTCAAATCCATTATGGGAAGGACCAGGAGTCAGTGGGAAGGTAGCAGAGGGCATGGGGGGTAGGATTAATAAAAACAAATAACAGCAGGACGCCTGGGTAGCTCAGTTGGTTAACCATCCAACTCTTGATTTTGGCTCAGGTCATGATCGTATGATCCATGAGATCGAGCCTCGCATCAGGCTCTGTGCTGACAGTGCGGAGCCTGCTTGGGATTCTGTCTCTCCCTCCTTCTGCCACTGCCCCCCACAAAATAAATAAATAAAAAACACCTTAAAAAAACCCAGAAATAACAACAGCAATTATAGCACTAGTAGGTGACTTCTAGATGATATTTATGTCCCAGGCGCTGCTCTCAGTGTTTTCCATCTGATATCTCATTTGATGCTCACAGCATTTCTGTTGGATGGGTCCTTTTATTAGCTTTTATGGCTCTGAGAGCCGAGGCACACAAAGGTTAAATTTTAAGGACAAATTCTTAATATTAAGTTTTCTTTCTCCATTAATTTTAGTTATGGTTTTGGTTTTTCATTCCACTGATCAAAAATGTAGGACTAAGACTTTGGTAAAATTCCACTTAAAATTCCTAATATTCTTCGTGCTCGTTCACACATCCCAAGTATAGTTAATAATACACTAGAATTTGTCAAACAAGAAACTTTCCCTAACATTTCTACAAAGACACTAATAAAACACAGAAGGAATTATAGAATGTCAGAGTTGGTGAGGTCTTTGGACGCATATATATTTTAGTATTATATTAATTTATATTAATATATTATATTATATTATATTATATTATATCATATCATATTATATTATACCTTGAACTTTTACTAAGGGTGGTAGGTAACCATCACAGGTACTGTCCTGCATTGCCCATGGTTCTGAATGGGACACGTTCCTCATGATGTCATTCAGAATCTTTTGTTCTCATGTCCTATGTGAAAAATTTGTCAGAATAGAGTTGGAAGAGATGTTTCTCTTTTCAGTGGAAACTGTAATGTGTGTTAAGTTTTTAACCAACATGATAAATTATTTAATTTTTTATGTTTCATTTTTTACCATGGTTGCCTTTAAGCTCAAAGCCATTAATATAATGTAATTTTTACATGAGATTGCAGTAATAATGGTAAATATTAGCAAGCTCTGGTATATCACTGAGGTTTGCACTTTACATACATTAATTCATTTAATGTATAACTTCTTTATGAGAAAGATTCTACCTGCTTGCCCATTTAACAGATGAGGAGACTGAGGGATACAGAGTTTCAGTAATTCCTCTGGTGACATAAACTAGTAAGAGACAGAGTTGGGAAATCTGGCCTCACAGTCAGTGCTCTTAACCAGTGTATTTTACTGCTTCTCATTTATAATAAATCTTATACCTGGTAAGTTTATTTCTTTCTCCCATACTCTTGATACTTTCCTTTCCCCAGAATCTTCCCTATCATTGCTGTGGGAGAGACTCAACATCTAATGAAGGCAAATGCAGTCATATGCCAAGGGAAGCATCACTGTGGGAATAGGATTCATCAGAAAAGACTTCACGGTGAAAGTCGGTAGGGGTTGGCAAACAGTGACCCAAGCCCTGTTTGTGTAAATGAGATTTTATTGAAACAAAGCCGTGCCCATTTGTTTATATATCATCGACGTCTGTTTTCCTGATGCAGCTGCAGAGTGGAGTAGTTACGACAATGTGTGGCTGGCAAAACTAAATTATTTGCGACTTGGTCCTTTACAGAAAAAATTTGCCGACCTCTCGTCTATGTGATAAATAAGTGACTGTCTACTAGGACTGAGAACTTCTGGAAGGCGGAGTTCTTGTTTGTTTTATTTATCACTAGGGATACTGAGGAGCTGGGTATGTGGTTAGTGTTCAATAGACAATTTTTGACTGACCAGTTTCGATTGACTGGTAAGGTAAATTACATACATTAGAGCTTGGAGGAAATAGAGGAGAGAAATAAGGAAAAAAGTTGAGTGAAAAAGCTATGAAGGGAACGTGTGAAGGGACTAAGGGACATCGAGTATAGTTGGGTAGGGATTGCGTTGCACACCTTTGAGGGGAACACTTCTTAGTGTAGCCCAGGAACATAGTGCCCCCTGGATTTGTGCAGTATGCAACTACCTGTGCTTGTCCGTAGATGGTGACACCATCAGGAGTGGGAGAGGGACTAAAGGGCACAAAACGTTACTATCTGATTGCTGTGAAAGGTGAGGATGGTGAACTAGTATGGGATTCTAAGGTGGGAGCGTGATGAGATCTTTGCTGCTCTGGTGGATGTGTGAAAGGTGTGTGGCTTAGAGGTAGGGAGGCCAGAGTCAGGGGGACTGGGAGGCTAATAGAGGGGTCAGGGTGAGAGTGATTGATGGCCTGAGCAGTGGAGGTGGGGGAAGAGAAGGCTCATGTGACGTTCTAGAAGTAGCATGAGCAGTACTTGGCCACTTGGTTGGTCAGGAGGAGAGGCAAAGGGGAAGACACACCTAGGGTGCCCCCACCTCCATGCGCCTTAAAACTTACTATACATAAAAACGATATAGCACCGTTAATAAAAAACTAAAGAGAAACAAACCATCCCTAGTTCCTCTACTATAAGGAAACAAGCTAGTTTCATTTGTGAGTGTTTTGATTTTCTTATTGCTATGTAACAAGTTACCCCAAACTTAGTGGCTTAAAACAACAACAATTTTATTATTTCTTATGATTCTGCAGGCCAGGAATTTGGACAGGGCACAGTGGGGAATCTTGTTTCTGCTTCCCACAGTGTCTGATGGGGCTGGAGTGAGCGAGATGACTTCTTCACGTGTATTTCTGGTTCTGTAGACTGGAGCCTGCAGTACTGTTTACTTTGGTGTGGTTAATCTAAGGACAGAGGAGGGGAATAAAGGAAGCAAAGAGCCACTTGTCAGGCTCTGCTGGGTGCTTTCCAAGTTTTAAAGCTCTCCTCTGAGGCCTCCTGCCTGGGCCTGTCCCTGGGGATGGAGCCACTGAGTGTGTTTTTTCAAATGGAGAAACTGAGCGCCAGGTGAAGTTATCAGGCCTTGCTCAGGGTTAAGTGTCTATTGGGCCTGGATGTTGAACAATAACCTTTTGACCTCTGGTCACATGCTTTAGCCCCACGAGTTGACTACGGAGCTGACTTCAATGACTAGCTAGCTGGAGGGGCTCAGATGTGTTATCTGTGTTGGCTAGGTTCCTCGGTTCTCTTCCGTATGGTCTCAGATTGTCTCCTTCTCCACGTGGCCTCTCCACATGGACTCTCCAGCAGCACAGCCACACTTTTCACAGTGTACCTCAGGATTCCAAGAGCACAAAAATGGAAGCTACCAGACTTTCTTCAAACTTCACCTGGACTGGCATGACCTGGAAATCCATGCAAGTCACAGGCCTCATCCAGACTCAAGGGCATGGACTAATAAGCCCTACCTCTTGATGTGTGCACCAGCATGTGTCTGCAGAGGGGGGAGGAATGTGGGGAGACATCTTTGGAGACTAGCTACCACAGTAGGGATTAGGTTTTTGAGAAGGTGATCGGATGTTTTAACTCTAACTTGATCAAGTCCCATTGACTTACTTCTTCATTGGAGATACTGCATTGTATTTTGCTGCTTTGAATGAAAGCTGCTTCGAATTCTGTAACTTCGAATGAAAAATGCTACATGAACAGTGTATCTTCATGATCTGTTAGATTAATGTTAAGGACATTGTTCTTAGCTTGCCCACACTTCTGCATTTAAAGAACTCATGCAACCCAGGAATAAGATTACAGTTCCTCTTCAACTGGCAAATTTTGTTTTTTCAAATATGAGAATTAACAGACTCCTAAAGTTTCCCCCCCTTTTCCTTTAGCTTTTAAGACAGGGACAAATTTAATGCGTGATCACTTTAATTTATTAACTTAAGTATTTTGTGTATTTTGCCTTCCTTCTGTATGAGAGTTTGCTTTCAGCTTCTGTTAATAGCTTCCTTTTCTTATATCTGTTGATGTAATTTGCCTCAGAAACAGTTTTGGGGGAATCAGGAATTATAACTGACCAATAAAAATAGATATGCGATTGCCAATAGTTGGTATTATAGCAAACTGAACTCTGTTATTTCTGTCGTAAATGGAGTAGTCATACCGTTAATAAAATAAAATTAACGTGAGGAGTACTGTCAAATTTGGATTGTAGATCTGCTGCTCTATTATATTGAATCCTAGTTTTTATTTCTTGAGACTTTACCACTTTCTCAAGTGTTTTTTTTTTGTTGTTGTTGTTGAAATTATCGCTGAGTCTATTTATTCAGCCCTTCCGAGCGGAAGGGAGAGAGGAAAATTCCCTATCTCCACCATTCCCAGCCGAAGATGTATTCCAGACGGCAAGCAGGCTCCGAGTTAGGAGAGCTGCTCCCTGAGACAAGTGATTTGGTTCAGTGTTTTGTTGAAGGGTTGTGAATTCCTAGACCATCAGTCATACTTACATTCAAATATAAGTATCCAAACACATCTAAGTCCAAATATAGTACAACCATTTTATGATGTTAGTGTTGGGAGACAGGATTTATGTGGGCCCTATGGACACATTATGTCTGCTGTTAAGTTCGTGGTTTTGAACTGAAGTATAGGAATATCTCTATTAATCAAGGGAATGTATTCCAGAGACAGGGTTTGTTTTCTTTTGTTTTTCTGTTTCTTCTCCTTTGCCTCCTTCCTCTTTTTTCTTCTTTATCATCAACAGTTTCTCATTCTTTTCTTCATCCTCCTCCTCCTTCTTCCTTTCTTCCTCCTCCATCATCATCATCATCATCATCATCACCATCTCATCTCATCTTCCTTTTCTTCTCTTTGCAGGTAACTTCAGAAGCTGAGCTATAAATAAAATAGAGATGATAGAGATATTAAATAAGGGTTAAAACATTAAGAAAAATAAATTCTAAGTAAAATTAAAAATTTTTACTTGGCAGTCTTGGGATGTTTGAAAAGAAAAAGCAGAGATAACGATTTTGTTAGGAGAGGGAAGGAGAAGGATTAAAGGAGGTGGGAGGTGACAATTGGGAGAAAATTCTAGGGTGGAGAGTGCTATCAGCCAGGGATCTGGGCTGGACAGAGCAGGTGCCGCATTCTTACAGGTATCAATGACAGCCCCCTCATTCCAGGTGACCTGTGGCCTTAACTAGCCTCCTCAGGGGACTGAGGGCTTCTGGAGGAGCTAGACCATAAAAAGAAAGACACTTGGATGTCAGAAAAGATCCCTGCAAAAACATTTAGAGGGATTCAGTGGAAAAGCAGGTTAATCCATCATGTATGATGAACTTCTGTGTATGGTGCCATGTAAAGTTTGGTGCATCCCCCTTTTCCTATGGATAATGGTTTATTGTTCACCATTTCTCCTACCCATTGGTACTAATTTATAAGATTGTATAATCAGAGTCTAATAGGTTGGTGCCTTTGATGGGTAACTTTTAAAGACTCTTCTTATTTGCAAGGTTTTTTTTTTTTGGCATAGTTAATTATGACTCAGATCTTCCTTTATAGTCAGACCATCTCTCTTTACAAAAATACTATAACTTAGTGTCATAGTGGGACCAAGTCTAGAAACTTACAGATGCTGAAACCAAAGCCCAGAGAAAGTTCATTAAAAAGTGCTCAAGGTACTTATTTTCTTCCCTACTTCATAGGTGTGGAAGCTGAGCCACACAGTGGCAAGAGACAATTTAAGTAGAAGTATACTGTTGGGTACAAGATTATACCTCCTCTTTGTCTTCATATCTTAGAAAGGGTGATTGGTGTCTTGAAGTCCTCACCTGTACTTCAAATAAGCACACTTCCTGCACTATGTAGGCAAGGACATTTGCCTTGCTCTTGTTTATTTGGCCTTAGGCAGTGCCATCAGCCTCTCAGTGGTCAATCCTGATGGGAAGGTGGGCACTAGAAATTTAGCTCTTCAGTGCTACCTTGCAGTCAACAGAAGCATCCATACTAGGCGCGGTTGAGTAGGATGGGGCTTTCCATTGGGGTAGTGGCCAGTGAGAGCAGCCAGGTAGGGGGTGGGAGAATAAGAAGGGGGAGCCTTCTCTGGGAATCTGAAGAGCAGCACCACCTCCTACCACCAGCACCCCACTCACACTTGAAACTGGCAATTAGAATGTCAAATGTCCTGGGACAGGCCATAGCAACTTTAGGTCTGTAAGCTCTGACTCTTATCTTCTAACTTGCCTGACTCAGTTGTCTAAACTACTCATTTATACTTTAGATTATATTAAGAAACATGCCAATGAAGAAACAAAGATCTTAAATTCTTGTTCTTTCTTCCGTATCATCTATCCCAATAATTTTAGAACATCTGCCTAAGCCAAGTGACAACTATTTTTGAGCGTTAACTGCATTTGAACGAGACCTAATGTTTAACTCTCAGAATGAACACCCCCTCTCAAGTCTGTTGATATTATAGTCTTTCCAATGGTTCTAGACAGAACTACATCTGGAGTATCTTTCTCTCTTCTTACTGATGGGGTTAATGTCTAAGGTGATGTGGGCAAGTGCTTTACAAGGAGGGACTTGATATGCAACGTTCAAGTTGACAAATAGTTTTTAATCTATCATGGACTGCTGCTGCTTCACACCCCAGAGTTTAGGCCACTGACCTCAAGTTTGCAAATTTTATATCCCATTACCACCCTGTGAGCTCTATACTCCCTAGGGCCACATCGTTGATGTTTCAGCTGGAATCTGAGAAAGTGTCTGAACATTTCCTGAAGAGTTGGCTAGGAGTGATTTGGCAGCTCAGTCATGAAAACCCGGAGCTAGTGGCTGGGGTATACGTTATAATTACCTCACACTGTTTCCTATTTGAGCCTGGTTGTGGGTAGCTGGGTACAGTGGGATTGTTTGTGAGACTATATTTTAAAGGAGCGCGGAGTCATTTTCAATGAATGCTAATAACCATTGGCCATGTTTTTAGGGAGGCGTGGAAGTGTGGACATAGACATGCCTGGAGGCAAATCCTGGCTCCACCACCTACTAGGAAGGAACCCCAGACAAGTGGCTTGATCTATTTGACTCTCAATTTCTTCACTTGTAAAATGAGATTATAATGCTCACCTTTCTGGGTTGTTCTAACATTCAGGGAGATAATACCCTTCAACTTCCTAGTATAGTGTTTTATGTGTTTCGCTATGGTGATGAGGATGATTATAATGCTGTTATGGAGGGGTTGGAGTCATACAAAGAGGCTGGATTTTTATGGCCAAAGCCAAAAGTTAAACAACCATTGGTATCTGGAGACCACAGTCTCAACTTTCTCATTTTGGAACCGATTAGTTCAGAAGGAAAGGGGGCAAACTTGAACTTCAAACATTTTGAAAATATCATTTTAATGGAAATTCACTTTGCCTCTGGAGGTCTGGTTATACCTAAAGACAGTATGCTGATAAGGTTTTGATTTTTAAATTTCTCTTACCCCCAAATTGTGTTACCGTTATTGGGAAATAAACTTAACTGAGTGTGATTTCTTATTCATACGGCCCCCTCAACTCCTCCATAGAAGTTTGCATTTTTTTATTGGTAGCTCTGGTGAACAGGCCTTGTCTTCTTCCTGCTGGTCATTTCTTTTGGCACCACTCCTGTCACATGCCCATCACTGTGGCCAAAGAAATGGGGCACTCGGGGGCCAGGCCTGAGTCATGTGTAATGGGTTCAAAGAAGTAAAGGGGTACTAGGTGGCTAGGTGGTAAACACAGTATCTGCACCCAAACTGAGAAAGCTCCCTTTCCATACACCCAGAACTCCCTCAACTCACTCTGTCATTACTGTTCCCTCTGGATGCTTTGTGGGCAGACCATCTTACGTGATTTGGGGCCAGGCTGACTCAGATTGGCCACCTCTGAGAGGAGCCATGGCCTTTGCTGTCCAAGTGAGCGTTCCCTTCCCTTGGCTTCAGGCCCTGCAGCAACATAATGCTCATTCAGTACAAAGGATTCTTATTTGTTGTTGTTTTTCTTCTGAGTGCAATTTCTCTTGAGAAACTGAAAATCTTGTTTTTCATTTTCTTTTAATGATTTACACTTTGATTCTAATGAGAGTCGACCTTTAAGAGATATTAAACTACAAAGCATCTGGAAACGTGTAATAAAAACATACATTATTTTAATTTAGGCAATGCTTTGGTAGAGTTCCTATACCCTGCACCCTAACATACCAACCTCTGGTTAACTGATTGGCAATAAAGCCTAGGAAGTTGTGGTTGCTTCGTTTTCATTCACAGGCTGTAGAAATAAGAGCGCTTTCAATAAGGAATAAACAGATAACAGTTGTTTTTCTTTGTCATTAAAAATGCTCAAATTACCTAATATCTCTCATCTCTTTGGGGTAAATGCCCCGTCACCAATACAATCAAAGTTTATAAGAAAACAACAATATAAAAACAAACAACCAACCAGGTATCTTCTCTGCTTTACTAACTTCCCCGGAAAAAAAATAAACCCCAAATAACAAAATAAACTTTTCTTTTTAACCTTTTGAAAACCTTTCAGGAATCTTACAAGAATATGCAAGCCATTTTTCTTTTCTTTCTTTCTTTCTTTCTTTCTTTCTTTCTTTCTTTCTTTCTTTTTTTTTGTCAGCAGTTCTGACTTTGTATAGAAATTTTTGAACATCTGACAGAATTCTAGACAACAGTATCTAATTAATTTGCCCTTGGACGGATTCCCTCTGCTCGTTTGCATTTGGGCCCTTTCTTGGAAATAGGTTGTTAAACACACATTCTCACATATTGAGGAGTCAGAAAACATACCAGGGTTCCTTGCTAAATGATTTCCTCCTTCTCTTTCATATTTCACATGACTATAAGAATTCTTCCACTTGTGAACAGAGTGCCAAAATTCAGTCCGTTTATGGATGGACCTGATACAAATCAATCCCTTTTCCTTCAAACTCATCTTTTGTTAACTGATGGGTTTATGTTGGCCATAAGGAAAGACAAGGGATCCTTATGAAAATGGATCGTGTCAAAAAAGTAGTTGTAATGCCTAAGGAAACCCATCCCCTGGGCTAACATGCTTAGTTGTTTGCAAGAGTGTGGTTAAGTCCTTTGTCCTTAGATTCCTCGTCTAATGAACATTAACCTTATTTGGTAGCTGCATACTTGAGATTTAGAGAAAAACTTCGGTTAGTTCTTGCCACTTGTGTAAGATGGTAAAGAGGCTGGGGTTGTACTGTTATTATTTCTAATGTTTTATTTTTTAAGTTTATTTATTTATTTTAAGAGAGACAAAGACAGCGTGAATGGGGAAGCAGCAGAGAGAATGGAGAGAATCCCAAGCAGGCTCTACGCTGGTAGTGCAGAGTCTGGTGCAGGGCTTGAACTCATGAAACTGTGAGATCACAACCTGAGCCGATTCCAAGAGTTGGACAATTAACCTGAGCCACCCAGGCACCCTGGACTGTTGTTATTTCTAAATGGGGATCCCCATCCCACTCAAGAATGTTGAGTTGGATAACAGATAACAGTGGGTCTTTAAGGGGCACCTGGCGGGGCGCCTGGGTGGCGCAGTCGGTTAAGCGTCCAACTTCAGCCAGGTCACGATCTCGCGGTCCGTGAGTTCGAGCCCCGCATCAGGCTCTGGGCTGATGGCTCGGAGCCTGAAGCCTGTTTCCGATTCTGTGTCTCCCTCTCTCTCTGCCCCTCCCCCGTTCATGCTCTGTCTCTCTCTGTCCCAAAAATAAATAAACGTTGAAAAAAAAAATTTAAAAAAAAAAAAAATAAGGGGCACCTGGCTGTCTCAGTTAGTAGAGCACACAACTCTCGATCTTGGGGTCGTGAGTTTGAGCCCCATGTTGGGTGTAGAAATTACTTAAAAAAGTAAAACTTAAAAGAAAAAAAAGGAGGTCTTCAAGTGAATGAAAAAGGAAGAAAGTGTATTGCCCTGGTGGCATGTAGGAGAGGAAGGCTATCAGAATGAACTAGATCACATGCTGCTTCAAAGTTGTTTTTTTACTTTTTAAGGTGGAGAATTTCAAATAGATACAAAACTAGAGAGAATAATGCAGTGAAACTCCAGGTTTAGCCCTTATCAGTTAATGGTCAATCTTCTTTTATCTACTTCTTTCCTCTGCCAGAGATTATTTTGACGTAAACCCATGAAAAACCATTTAATTTGTTGTGACCATTTCAATATGTACCTCTAAAATCTACAACTCTTTAAGAAGCATAAATATAGTACCACTATTACATTTAAAATTAGTGGGGCGCCTGGGTGGCTTAGTCGGCTTCAGCTCAGGTCATGATCTCGTGGTTCATGGGTTCGAGCCTGTGGTCAGGCTCTGTGCTGACAGCTCAGAGCCTGGAGCCTGCTTCAGATTCTGTGTCTCCCTTGCTCTCTGCTCCTCCCCCACTCACGCTCTGTCTCTCTCTCTCTCTCAAAAATAAACATGAAAAAAGTTAAAAAAAAATAAAATTAGCATTAACTTTTAAAATACCCTCAGCTATCCAGTGAGCATCACTTTCTTCTTAAAGGTTGTTGCTGCGTTGAAGCTTTGTTTTGGTATTTGGCACCCATTCTGCTTAATTATAGCTTGCAACATGAACCCTATCACACCTTCCCCAGAGCTCCAAAAGTGTTGAGAGGACAGTGCTGTTATCACTCAAGCTGAGAGGGAAATCTTCTGGTTTGGATTTCAGGGAAGAGATGTGTTGGCGGTTGAAAAGTGAGTTGCCACGTTCTCCATGTAATGGGCAGCGTGTCGACAACCTCTGGATTAAGTTCTAGAGACCTGAAACTGGAGAGTTTTTTACAACATCATCTGGGTCACTCTGGCCTTTGTGTAGCTCATTGTCTTCCTAAGCCAGGTCAGACAGTTGCCTGCATGATCTGCTGGTTTTGCTTGAATTTAGTTTTCAAAAAACAAGTCACACCCATATTCAATTACATGCATAAAACACATTCCTATGGCAGCTATGAGTAGGTTTTGAATTATCCACATTTAGAATCTCTACATTGCCTCCGACCCACCCACTCCCCCAAATACTGAACATATTAAGAGCTGACTCATATCTTCACTAGAGGGTATGGGATATGATACTCACTACACAGAAGTACCAGCCTATAGGAGTGAGTGTTTCTCAACTGTGTTCCTTTTACCATTGCTTTCCTTTTCCAATATATTTTATAAGATCTGTCTTAAAATGTTTGTTTTTGCAGACCTAAGAAAAGAAAACAAAAATACAAAAAATTATGCATAATTTCATTTATATAAAGGCACACATTCTTGTTAGGGTATTTATGGAAACATCATTCTAATCTCTAATCTAAAAATCTCTAGTACTAATGTTGGAATGTTTTATTAATAAATTCTTTTTGTTTTTAATTAGTGATTTATGACATGTTTCCATTGTGTGGCCATTGTACAATTACTTCACTTCTCTGAATTTCAGTTTCCTCATCTGAAAATGAACACAGCAATATATTTTCTTGATAGGACTCAGGAGAAGAGTCACATGATCATTTTGTAAATTATAAAGGTCTCTGAAAATTGCTAATTATTACTTTTATTCTACCGTGTGTCTTTACATGGACTAGATAAATTCCCGAGTTAGTCAAATTTCCTCAAATTTAAATTAGACTATTCTTCTTAAAATTTTTCCAGATATCTAAATGTTTAGAATTAAATGTTTATAACTTTGCCTCAGTTACAAAGTTAAAAAAAGTCATCAAATTTTTTATGCCTAATTCTGTGAATTGTTAATTTCAATGAAATAATCTTTATAACTACATGGTTTTAGCTAACTTCTGACTGTTTAGAAACTTAAATTCTACCAATGATTTATTTTCTATTTTTTTTGTTCCGTGGCAAAAACATTGTTTCTGTTCTGATGAAAGGGTTTGGTAGATAAATGTTTTAGAAGAC
Organism: Puma concolor; assembly: GCF_028749965.1. Classification (NCBI taxonomy): domain Eukaryota; kingdom Metazoa; phylum Chordata; class Mammalia; order Carnivora; family Felidae; genus Puma; species Puma concolor. The sequence continues at coordinate 93,838,777 of NC_141672.1, read as the reverse complement.
CCATTGGCTCTTGACTCCTAGTAAATAAAGTTTGAGGCACAAGGCCTCTGAAACTTTGGTAGCTGTAAAGTGTTTCTAAGTGGTGCACCTGAAATACGGAAGAATTTTACTTTCATACCCATGAATTCCATTTATGGGTATCTTATGTATTCAGTTTTTCATTGTAAGGTTTTAAAATTAAAAAAAGTAGATGAAATGAAATTGATTTCTTAGTAGTAATTATCTTTTTCATTATTTTAATTTGTTATTTAATTTCTTATAAACATTTGCCTTTTCAATACATTAAGTGTTCACTACTCTGACAGAATTCTTTCTCATTTTTTGTCTTAGTCAGAGGCACATTTGAAACCCTAACCCTTTGTTTACCATTTAAGACTCAGGTGTTGTCCTAGGTGCTGGGTTGTAAAGATAAATCTGAATTTTCTATCTTTTTTTTTTTTTTTAATTTTTTTTTCAACGTTTTTATTCATTTTTGGGACGGAGAGAGACAGAGCATGAATGGGGGAGGGGCAGAGAGAGAGGGAGACACAGAATCGGAAACAGGCTCCAGGCTCTGAGCCATCAGCCCAGAGCCCGACGCGGGGCTGGAACCCACGGACCGCGAGATCGTGACCTGGCTGAAGTCGGACGCCTAACCGACTGCGCCACCCAGGCGCCCCTGAATTTTCTATCTTAAGAGAACTCCCATTGCAGAAGAGAGGGCAATTATTGAATTCCAAGAGATCTGAAATGCTTGAGTAACTAGAGGATGAGACTGAGGTACCCAGATAGACTTCAAAATTGACCTCCCTTGCTTCATCCGGAAGCCAGTCTTTCTGGAAGTGGCTCACTGAACTTTTGGTCTGTGAACCAGTCCAGGATACTGTTCTCATATTATAGTTGCTGGTGCGGTGGAACCTTCTGGTCTCTAAAGAAATCAGGTACAGTAAGGATTAGAATAGCCAATTACTCCCAGTTTTTTTGTTTGTTTGAGTATAGTTGACACACAATATTACACTAGTTTCTGGTATCTACTCCTCGGTTTTTAAATCCCTGCTTTATTGACCTATGGCTATCCTGTTGGCCCTGACAGGCTCGTGCAGGCGTGGGGGATGGCACCGGGCCTGGGGCTGGGCAAGTTCCGATTCCAGCTGCCGCCTCAAGACTATGGAGTAGCCTGAGATGAAGGTGTTCGGTTCTCACAGCTCACTGGGCAGCTTACTGTAGCTGCAGGGACCACGGGTTTGAGTAGCCAAGTTTCCTTCTGGTTGCCTGCCGTGGAATGTGTTTTCCCATAGAAACAACATTTTAAATTGTGGTCAGGTTCCCAGACCAGCCTACAATAGCCTATTTAGCTGATAGAGACTGCTATTTGACTAGCCCAGGGACCAAACCACCACCTATTAACATTGTTTCTATTGGAAAAGCCATTCTGAGTTTTAAATACCAATAGAGAAATGACATTTTGGAGCTCTACCTGTTTGTCCAGTTGGTCCTCGGAACCAGAGTATCAAATCACTGTGCACTACCAGGTCCTGAAGGACCCCATTCTTTCTCCTAAGCCTGACCTCACTGGCTGGTTTTCCCATCTTTCATGGGGCTGCCAGCGCATTTGGAAGATATTATTATCTCCTTGGACAGAGCTCTTGGTCTGAGAATTTCTGGGAAGTGGTAGGAATCATGGTTTCTTCTGTTGGTGGTAAAGAGGAGAGAAGGGAACTGAAAGGATCAGTGAACTCCCCAGACACCACCCGGGTCTGCCTTTCACTGCCCAGTTCTGGTCCACTCTCTTAGTTTACTTGTGTTTCAGTCATTTCTATAATTTCATCTACCCTTTGGAAAAGTACAACATGGCTTTAGCTTGACTAAATGGAGTAACAGTCAAAAAAGGAAAAGTCACAATAATCCTTGAACTCATAGGTAAGGTCAAGGGGTTGCAGAGTTCTGGGAAGCAGATTTCTCGAAGCACCATGTATGTTTATGGTGTCGTTGGTCAGACCCTCTCAGGTGCTGGCAAGATGTAAATTTGAAACATGCACATTTTTCTATTTTGAGGCAATCCATCCTCATTATTTATGGAATCAAATAGTAAAGTTCCAATTTCATAAACAGATACACCTTTCCCTATGTGTAGATGGGAACACCTTTTATATAACCAGCCAGGGGTTCAGTGATGCCAGCTGGCCAGACATAGACTCCCCCTCCCTTAGAGAACTGTAGTGCAGAACTTCAGTGCAGACCATGACAGGAAGTTAGTCCGGTCATGGCCTTTAGAAGCTTGGGGCCCACTTGGATGGTTCAGTAGTTTGTGCAGACTTCTGTGTTCTCAGTGTTGTTTAATCCAGAGGACCAGAAGCAGAAAGTAGGATTAGCACCTACTGTACATAACCGTGCTTCTGGTCTTCATGGTTCAATGTCTAGTTTCCTGTTATGGTGTACCCTGTGGCTTTAAATTCTTCTTTTTTTTTTTTTCCTTCAAAGAAAAGTGTGCGCATGCGTGCGCGCTCGCACATGCGCGCACACACACACACATGTTCTAGTCACCTGTAAAAGATTCCAGCAGGATTTAAATTGACTGTCAGTCTAAAATGACCTCTGGATTTTGGGAACTGTTCTTTGCAGCTTTCTGTTTCTTCAGCTTTCTTAGGCTGTGTATGAGAGAGAGAGAGAGAGAGAGAGCGAGAGCGAGAGAGAGTCCCTGATATGGTAACCTAAATTCTTGTACTTTTAAGTTCTTGGACTATTGCTTTTCATCAACACAAAATCCCCGCAAAAACATAGTTTAGGGTGCAGAGCAAATGAAACTGTTGATATGACAACCTCTCTGCTGCCTGTGCTGTGAGTTACCCCACCGGGTGGTAGGGAAAGTGATCCCCCAAGCAGCACCTCCAGACACACCCTTTTCAAGGCTGCACCATGAATTTTGTGACGGTTGTCTTTAGGAATTGGCCACAAATGTCTGGCTCCATCTTTGGTCTTGATCAGTTGTAACAACCTGCCTCAGTGAAATGTGCACCAATTTGTGAGCTGAAAACCTTTGTTTCATTGCTTTGGGATTTTTGTTTCTCTTCTGCTAAAGAAATAAATAGAATCAGATGTTCATATATGAGTATTTTCTCTACACTTATTTTTTTGAAGGAAATACTTTGGTCCCTGAATTAAAAACATTGATAACTTCACTGATCACAATAAATTAATGATTAGCATATCAGCAAAATAACCAAGGTATGAAACCATTATACATTACTGTTTAGCTAACCTTAGCCGTTCAAAATATGTATGAGATATTTTTCTTTTAAAAAAAAATTTTTAATGTTTATTTATTCTTGCGGGGGGGGGGGGGGAGACAGAGTGCGAGTTGGGGAGGGGCAGAGAGAGAGGGAGACACAGAATTTGAAGCAGGTTCCAGGTTCCGAGCTGTCAGCACAGAGCCCGATGCGGGGCTCGAACTCAGGAAGCTCCAGACCATCACCTGAGCCGAAGTCGAACACTTAACCAACTGAGCTACCCAGGCATCCCGAAATATTTTTCTTTTAAATAGATTAATTTATAAGAAATGGTTTTCACTATTAGACAGTTTCCATGTTAGTGGCATTTGCAGCTGGCCTATTTATGACACCAAAGACATAGTATTAATCTTTGTTAATTGTACTTTATACATACTAAGGTATTCCGTCAATGTTATCTTGTGTGCTTCTAAATAGACTCCAGGATATTCTAGGCATTACAGACATTGTTTCTCTGCTTGAAGACCTATTAGTTTTGGAACAGAGTGGGTAGGGACAAGTTTCAGGGGAGAGAATCTAAACATATAATTATTTAAAATATATATTACAGGGGCGCCTGAGTGGCTCAGTCGGTTAAGCATCCGACTTCAGCTCAGGTCACGATCTTGAGGTCCGAGAGTTCGAGCCCCGCGTCGGGCTCTGGGCTGATGGCTCAGAGCATGGAACCTGCTTCTAATTCTGCATCTCCCTCTCTCTCTGCCCCTCCCCCGTTCATGTTCTGTCTCTCTCTGTCTCAAAAATAAATAAACGTTAAAGAAAAATTAAAAAATATATATATACTACAAACACACACATATGGCTCAATACGTTGTGTGTCATACATGTTGCTCTTTGTTTTACCTGTTAAAGAAATTAGCCAAGTAGTCAAGTTAGCATACTTTTTAAATTTGTTGATTGCTATCAAATGTTTGGAATTAATACATTATTGAGAAAATAAATGTAGTGTTCAAAGAGCCAGAAATAAAATGTAATTATAATATAGCATATGTAGGTTTTTGAGAGGTATGTCTGGTATTGTGTTGGTAGGTTGAAGGCTGGTTGGGATTAATTGGGGAGGAGGATTACCACTATGGGGGAAGTGAAACTATACATTAAAAAGGAAACATGGGCAGGGGTGCCTGGGTGGCTCAGTTGGTCAGACTTCAGCTCAGGTTGTGATCTCACAGTCTGTGAGTTCGAGCCCCACGTCAGGCTCTGTGCTGACAGCTCAGAGCCTGGAGCCTGCTTCAGATTCTGTGTCTCCCTCTCTCTCTGCCCCTCCCCTGCTCATGCTCTGTCTCTGTCTCAAAAATAAATAAAAACATTTAAAAAAATTAAAAAAAAAAAAGGAAACATGGGGGAGGGGCGTCTGAGTGGCTCAATTGGTTAAGTGTCCAACTTTGGCTCAGGTCATGATCTCACAGTTTGTGAGTTTGAGCCCCACGTCAGGCTCCGTGCTGTCAGCTCAGAGCCTGGAGCTCAGAGCCTGGAGCCTGCTTCAGATTCTGTCTCCCTCTCTCTGCCCCTCCCCTACTCGCACTCTGTTTCTGTCTCTCAAAAATGAGTAAACATTAAAGAAAATTTTTAAAAGAAGGAAACATGAAAGAGCAAGTATAAAGATGGAAGAAGGGTCTGGATTTAGCATGTATGTCATGGAAGAGAGGCGTGTGCACCAGTGAGGGCTGAGACGATAAAGGGAAGGAGTGGGACAAGAGGGTGGGGCTGAGAGTGGGCAGGTTAGCCTACCTGGCAGAGATCTGAAGCTGATAGTGAAATGTTCCACATCTTAGGGAGGGTGAAGTCTGTGTCTGGAATGTAAGAGAACAGAACTAAGCATCGTGAACACAAAAAGATATTTAGCTATATTGTCCTAATGAAATAGAGAGGAAGGAGGAAGCCAGGAAAAAAGGTGATAATCAGTCTGACAGTGAAACACCAACATGTAAACCAGAGAGTTATTTGCTAATGGAGTTAGAGAATTGAAGAGGAATTTCAGCAGTGGGCTGAAATAAAACTAGTGATTCCTCTTTACAAGTGGGAGACATCAAGTTATAGCTCAGAGAGCTTTCTTCTGAGCCTACCCTGTGTGATGGGGCCAAGTACCCTCTTTACTCCTTTCTGGACTCCCCAGTCTCACCTTGATGTTTGTGTCTTACCTGTTGTGGTGACACTCTTTGCATGCTTGCTTGTCTTCTTCCCAGAGCAAATACTATGTCTTAGTCACTATGAAAAACTGGAACAGTTTATTTATAATTGTATGGTTACAGTCTTATTATTTTACGTTTTAGCAAACTTTTCACCATAGAACAGTTTGAGATTTACAAACAAACCAGAAGGATAACACTACACGATGTAGGTTGGAGAGGTTGGCAGGCTTATGCCTTCAAAGAAGAAAACCAGAATTGTCTGAGTCCCAGCCAGTGTTGACCCAGACAATCCAGAAATGAGTCCCTGGATCTGAAGAGCCCCCTGAAAGCTTGACGAGGCCATGGAAGCCATTTTCATTACCAGGATTCCAAGTTTCATTACTTGAGATGTTGTGACTGGCAGATGGGCTGGAATAGTCACATGTGATATTCAAATCACTGCTAGTAGATGTGACCTCTGCCTTTAGCAAAAAGGGCCAGGATAAAGACACCCAAATAATCGAGGAGAGCTTGCAAAGTTTGTTGGAGTAGTAGTGGATCCCGTCATTAGATAGTGCTCATGGTTTTTCTTTTATATTTTCTTCTTGATAAAAAAATCTGTCAAAAAACTAATAAAGTCATGATGTGTGGGTCACAATATGTGTAGCTAATTTGTATATTAGAGGTTTTTTTCATGATCTATCACATTTTTGACAGTGAAAATTATTGTTTTTAAAAACTGGGACAGTGGGATATTAGGATATTACCTTGAGCCATGTTACATGGACAGTCGGGGGGGGGGGGCATGCCTTTGGGTCCCCTGCACACTTATGCTTGAGAGGAGTAAATCATCATATTTTTCCTCACAATTCAAAAAAGTAGGTCACTCATGCATGGAGTAGTGTCAGCCTCATTAACCTTCTTGCCCAAGGATTTAAATACGTCACATGTATATGAAATAAAAGCCCACTGAACTTTTTTTTTTCTCCAGTCTTGTCTGAAAGGGAGTTTGAACTTGGGATAGGAAGCAGAAAGGCTATCTTGCCTGTAAGAGAGGCCAGATTTACAGAAGTGGATTCTGGCTAAGGAATGTGGACACACTGCAGACATCTTGTACACAGGCCAGTTCCTGCAGTGATGTGGTCAGACATGGTAAAGCCCAGCTGTTTGCTCCATTGAGAGGGGCTTTTGCTAGCCCACACAATCTCCAAGTGCCTTGTCTTAACTGGATCTGAGTATTCGGCCTGCTGAGGCTCACCCACCCCTGGAGAGATTGGAGGTGGGTTGTTGTAAGCATTGTATTCAAAGCAACTGGTAAGAGAAGTAACAGATAAAGATCTAACAATTAAAACACTGTAATAGACAGTGGAAAGTGGACTGTAAATATATTTTTCCTTTTCCCACTGAACTTTTAGAATACAGGTAAAAACAATTTATGCTTAAATTGGTAGTTTGTTGATGGACATTTGGTGGGGTTTGTCACTCATTCCCTCATGAAAGCTATTAGGTGAAATGCCATCTTGCCCCCAAAGGCATCTCTGCCATAACATAGCAGTTAAGAGAGTGAACTGGCAGCAGGCTTCCTGCGTTCAAATCCCCATTCTTTACTTCCAATCTGTGGGACCCTGGCTGGTTTGTTTAACCTTCCTAAGTCATAGTGTCTTTAATGTTAAAGGCAATAACTTACCTCAAAGGGTTGCCTTGAGGATGAAATAAAGCAGTATGTTTTTAGCACATAGCATACATTTCTTTTCTCTCTGAATTTTACTTTGAATTTGCCGAATGCTACTGCCACTTGCACTAAGCTTTAACTCTTGACTTTTTTTGGGCAGCAGGTTGGTGGGTGTGGTTGGGGAAATGAAAAGGAAAAGAAAAGTTTGAATGCTAAACTTTCATTTAAACAAAAAAGTAACTCCATTAGAAATTTATCTTCTTTGTTAATGCTTTCTGTGTGAAACTTTAGAATAAAATCTTTGATATGGAAGTAATCCAATGTGTCTACTTTAGACTTTACATATCTTAGTGCTTTCCAACTTAAATAAGACATTCATTTATTTCTAGAATTAGAGCTGTTTTTCCTGTGTGTGAGTAGAATAAATACCACCCAGCTTGTTCGAAAGAGTGCTGTTAGTTTGGAGTTCTCAAGACCAAAATTAGCAGAGAATTCTTACATCTTTCTAATACTTTGCACTAAGCCATTTAACCTAGCAATATTTAATGTGTTAATGTGTTAAAGATTCAAACAGTCATTGATTGAGGATATTGGTTGCAACAACTTAAATTGAATAATGCAATACTATAAGAGATAAAATTATCAAAATTAAAAAATTATTAAAATAAAAAAAAATGTCAGAGCATGTGAACAAAACCACAGTTAGACAATATGTAGAATTTTAAGTAACACAGTGAAATGAAAACGTGATCACTAATGTAATGGAACTGTGAATGAATGAAACAGTTCATGCAATGAAACAGAAAGTACCCCATTTAGGAGAGAAGATGTTTATACTTTTAAGGTAATTGCTTTAAATAAAAGAGGATGATCAAAGTGTAGCAGCACATGTTTAAAAAAAAATGAACAGTTATTGGGGTGCTGGGTGGCTCATTTGGCTAAGCGTCCGACTCAGTCATGATCTCGCAGGTTCTTGAGTTTGAGCCCCCTATGGGGTTCTGCGCTGAGAGTGCAGAGCCTGCTTGGGATTCTCTCTCACTCTCTCTCTCTCTCTCTCTCTCTCTCTCCCTCCCCTGCTCAAGCACTCTCACTCTCTCTCTCAAAAATAAATAAATAAATGTTTTTTAAAAAATGAGCAGTTATGGGGGTGCCTGGGTGGCTCAGTAGGTTAAGCATCCGACTTCAGCTCAGGTCACGATCTCGCGGTCCATAAGTTCGAGCCCCGCGTCGGGCTCTGGGCTGATGGCTCGGAGCCTGCTTCCGATTCTGTGTCTCCCTCTCTCTCTGCCCCTCCCCTGTTCATGCTCTGTCTCTCTCTGTCTCAAAAATAAATAAACGTTAAAAAAAATTTTTAAAAATGAGCAGTTATGAATGGGCATTAGGTGTGGATGCAAAAGAATTATCTTCATTTCCCCAGATCCTCATCTCTTGGGGCAACCAATTTTAACCATGTTTGGTTTTAGTTCTTCTCATGTTTCTCTTTATGACACCATGTACTGTGCTTGTACCTCTATTTCTAGATTTAAACAGTATCCATTGGTTCCATGCCATGAAAGATGGGGACGTAGCTCTCTTAGATATCTATACCTTTTCTCTCTCGTTTCCTTCCTACTTTTTAAAAAATCATGGTATGACTTTCAGCTATTGGTTATTTTATTTTATTAAAAAAAATTTTTTTTTAACATTTATTTATTTTTGAGGCAGAAAGAGACAGAGCATGAACGGGGGAGGGTCAGAGAGAGGAGACACAGAATCTGAAACAGGCTCCAGGCTCTGAGCTGTCAGCACAGAGCCTGACGCGGGGCTCGAACCCACAGACCGTGAGATCATGACCTGAGCCGAAGTCGGCCGCTTAACCGACTGAGCCACCCAGGCGCCCCAGTTATTGGTTATTTTGAAACATTATATAATATACTTAAACCTCTGTCTCTTGGAGCAACTACTTTATTTCTCTCCATACCTTTCTTCCTAACTTGATAGCTATACCATTACCTTTACAGGTGCAGGTTTAAAACATTTACATTTTGTTTTGAAATCATTGTAAATTGTAACATCTCCCATGTTTTGTCTGCAGGTTGATTGTAAACATTGAAAAAACAACGAGGAATGTTTAGATTAGTATGATTTTCAAACACCTTGGAAAATCTTTTTAATATCTTGCTTTGTAGGACTGAAATTACTGATTCTGGACTCTTTTTTCTTAGCCTTTTCACCATGTTATATGTGTTATTACTCCATAAATACACTCATTCTTGTCAGACAATATGTCTTGATTTCTGTTTGAAAACATAGTTACTCCAACCACAGGACACCTATAAAGGCTCAGGGGTCCTCTGAAGCTATTCCAGGATTTGGTTTGGCGTTGGACTGGACCCAGTGGAGTTGTTGTAATGAGCTGTTAGTGGGGAAGGTTTGAGGTGGTTGACTCTGGCTTGAATTATCATTTCTAGTCTAGAGAAATTTGTGGAGTTTGGAAGGTTTGGTTACTCTAACCCTCACCCTAACCCCCTATCCTAACTTCTCATCTTACTGTCCTTTCCAAGATTCTGAGTTGCCCCAGGAAGTTCTGGGTACTCTGAATTGAAGTTTTGGGCACTACTTTGTCACAGAAGGGATACAGGATTGAGAGCCAGTGGCTTAGAATTTGTAATGAACTCTCTCTTCCTTAATCTCTTATAGTGCCTCTTGTTGAGTAGTTAATTTAGGTCAGAAAATGATTCTATCATGATAATAATGCTGTATTGCGTTCATGTCCATTATTTCGTCTGACACACACACACACACGCGCGCACACACGCACACACACACACACACACACACACACACACACACGATGTGGCCAAGGCAGACATTTCATTACGCCAATGTGCAGAGACTTCAACTAAAGCTCAGAGAGGCTCCAGCATTGGGTGCATAGTAAGCCTTTTTCCATCATTTTATGTCTAGTTTTGGAGGAATAGGGCCCTTTCCCGGGTTCCTCCATCTTTCTTCCTATCTCTCTTTTTGGCCTCAGCATCAGTCAGTCTGAAGTGTGCATTTTGCCTTGCAGTGTTCCGGGTCCCCTGGGGCTGTGAGAGAGCCACAGGATAGAGCAAAGGCTTCACCTTTGTTCCCAATTCTGCTTGTGCTTGAAGCAATGAGTTCAGAGGAGATGAAGGGGGGGTCTGTGCTGTTACACATGGTCTGCATATAGATGGAGAGTTTGTGAATACACCCCAACCAGAAGTTCGTTCTTTCTTTCTTTTTCTTTCTTTCTTTCTTTCTTTCTTTCTTTCTTTCTTTCTTTCTTTCTTTCTTTCTTTCTTTCTTTCAAGTTTATTTATTTGCTTTGAGAGAGAGGGAGAGAGAGAGTGCATGCAGGGAAGGGGGCAGAGGGAGAGGGAGAGAGATAGTATCCTAAGCAGGCTCCACGTTGTCAGCACAGAGCCTGACATGGGAGTTGAACCCACAAACCATGACATCATGACCTGAGCTGAAATCCAACAGTCAGACCCCTAAACCGACTGAGCCACCCAGGCGCCCCCAGAAGTACATTTTAGTTACACAGTTGTTTTTAAAGGTTTACTCTTATGGGGCTACAGGATTTATACTACCAAGCCTTGGAATAGCTACTGTTTGTGAAATTGATTACAAAACGTTTGACCTTATTCATCAGCCCCTGAACTTTAGGAAGTAGCATTAATGTTTAGGCCCTCAGATATGGCATAGTGAAATGAATGGTTTCTTTCCTCTCTCTGTGTGTTCAGTCCTCTTAGTTTCTAGTGTAGAGTTAAGTAGATCCTTACAACAGTTGCTCCCTTAAGTTGTTAAATATGTATCATCTGGATTCTGAATGGAAGCTTTGCTCCAAGAAACCTGATGGAGCAGAAATGTCTGTAAACAAGAAACCCAAAGTTACGTTGACTTTGTTTTCCTGTAACTTCTGGTAATCAACTGTGTTTCCAAACTTTGGCTAAAGAAATATTTACATTTTTTTGCTTTTATTTTTTCCGACTAATGTCAGCGTTTGCGTTCCTGTAATTCTGGTGAAAGGAAGAATATGGCCACTTTTTAGGAGTGAGCTGGAACACAGAAAAAATATACACAGCTTCAATGAGTAGAAATTTAAAACTTTATATGCAGATTTCATGTGACCTTTCTTAACTAGATTGGTAGGAATTTTATTATTTAAATTAGACTCATATAACTCCATACATTTTTATATCTGTGCGTTGTGATAGAATGCACTACATTTTGCATCTCTTGTTTTTATTTTTCTGATGTATGTATAGGTGATATTAAGGGATATCCTTATTGGTATCATTATGTTAGAGTCCCAAACTACTAAGCCAGTGTTGGGTCCCATGAATTTACTTTTTTTTTTTTTTTTTTTTTTTTTTGTCTACAAAAATTCGTCCTGTTCTTGTAACTCAGAGACATTTTTTTCCCCCTTGTATGTGGTCACATATTGTTTTTTAAAAAGTGTGGAGTTCTTCTAATTGGATTTTTGTTTGTTTGTTTGTTTGTTTGTTTGTTTTAGACCTAATGTCTGTGGATCACGTTATAATGCTTACTGCTGCCCTGGATGGAAAACCTTACCTGGTGGAAATCAGTGTATTGTCCGTAAGTAAATAGATAGTCTGTCATTCTTCATGTTCTTCTTTTGTTGTTTTGGTTGCATGGTGATTCTTAGTACTTGTTCCTTTGTAACTGCATACCATTAATATGTTTATAGCAGAGTCTTCCAGCTCTGAGATTTTCCTACTTCCTCTGAATCCAGATTGGGAAATACACTAAGTTGGTCAAACCGCTGTTGTACTTTAATTCAGTGACTTCCTTTGGAATATTTCTGACATACAGGGAATAGAGCCACAGGGATAATTTGATCAAGGGTACATGTTGCCTGGCTTCATAGACTTTGTAATCACTTGGATGGGATTTTGAAAAAAGGATACATTGCTGCTTTCCTTATTATAATTTCTAACTTTGTTGGCCACCCACAAGCCTACTCAAACCTTGTACATTGAATTTGGGTGGTCGAGGCCAAAGATAGACCTAACTTTCAGAGAGGAAAGGAAGTGGCTAGAGCATCAGATGAAGATGAGTAGAAAGACTAGGGAAGAACTCACATGGTGCCAGAGATTCCCCCATTGATTCTGCTGCCACGGCAAATGTCCAGATTCTCATCACACACCAGAAATGTTGAGTGACAAACCACATGTCAGAAAAGATGCTATTTAAAGGAGATGTAAGTCAAATTGGTTATGGCATCCGTCCTTTATGAGCTTTTCCTGTCATCATACCTATGGAGGAATTTTCAGTTTTCAGAAAATTCCATCAGACAGTGGGAAAAGTTAGAGTTGAAAGGACATTAAGGAATCACTAGATCCACTTTCTGTGTTGGCCTAGAGTGGTCTGTGCAGAAGAACAATATTTCAACCAGTATTCTCTTGGTGACCTGAAAAGTTCACCTCTATCCCAGTTCTTGATTTTGACCAGAAGCATCTTATTCATTTGGCATATTGTGCTTTATTTAAGGATCAAAACTGAATCACTAAGAGAGATATATAATGGTATTTGACATTTTCTAAATGAACTTGACAGTGTATTTCCCTTGTGTTCTTTTTTTAAATTTTTATTTATTTATTTATTTATTTATTTATTTATTTATTTTGTGAGAGCATGTGTGCATGCAGGAGCATGTACCAGTGGGGGAGAGGCAGAGAGAGGAGAGAGAGAGAGAGAGAGAGAGAGAGAGAGAGAGAGAGAGAGAGAGAGATTCCCAAGAAAGCTCCATATTCAGCATGGAGCTGGACTCGGGGCTTGATCTCACAAACTGTGAGATCATGACCTGAGCTAAAATCAAGAGTTGGATGTTTAACTGACTGAGCCACCCAGGCACCCTTTCCTTGTGTTCTGTAGAATCTATAAGAAATGCTGTCTTCAATAGCATTTATTTGAATACACAAGTATTCAAATAAATGTTTATAGGATCCTTTGACAGCTTATTTCTTAATAGTTTTCAGTCTCCATCCTAAGCTTTTTTGGTGTTTGAATGCATTTTCTATCAAATATATTATTTTTTTAGCCTTGCACATCTCATTTGCCTCTTGCAAGGTTATACAGGAATTTGAGGAAGAGATAATGTCTATGAGCATAAAAAGTAGTGGCCAAATCTTAGTCTGCTAATAAATATAAATCATTTGCCATTTAGACTTTCCTTCTGGCCATCAGCAGAGCATCTGGTGCCAGCGTATTAGTCCCTCAGTATCATGAAAGTGTAAATATTTTTCTAAAAGATGAACAGCTTCTTGGGGCGCCTGGGTGGCGCAGTCGGTTAAGCGTCCGACTTCAGCCAGGTCACGATCTCACGGTCCGTGAGTTCGAGCCCCACGTCAGGCTCTGGGCTGATGGCTCGGAGCCTGGAGCCTGTTTCCGATTCTGTGTCTCCCTCTCTCTCTGCCCCTCCCCCGTTCATGCTCTGTCTCTCTCTGTCCCAAAAATAAATAAACGTTGAAAAAAAAAAAAAAAAAGATGAACAGCTTCTTGACTGCAGAATCAGTGCCATTGTAGTGGATTCCCAACTTCTTCTCTCAGACTGTTGATGTACATCTTCAGTGTAAAATCAAAGCTACTCAATGGGCAGGATCCAGTGTAGAGAATTAGTCTTAGCAGGGCTTAGTATTTTTATAGAAATTATTAAGCAATAAGCATTTATAATGAAATAGGCTCCCAAGACTACCTCTGCAACTCTTCTATCATTAAATTGTAAAGCTAATATAAAAACAAAATGCTTGTAGGCATATAAATATGTTTAAATGCAGGACTTTTGTTTGTTCTGTTTTCCCTAAATCAGATATTGGGGGCTTTTGATAGATTGGGTGCTGTGTGGAATAAGAGAGAGGTTAAGAACCACTGGTATAAATAAGGGAGTTGCAGCATTTTACATCCAGAGCTTGTTTAGTTCAACAGGTTTGTTTTGTAAGTGAATAAACCTGTGGCCTAAGGTCATGAATCATGAAGGCAAAATTAACGAGGCACCTGAGAGCCCAGGTTTCCTCATTTGAGGGTTGGGTTCCTATAAAGCACCATGCTCTGAAGCCATGTACTTACAGACCTCTGGTTTTATTGACAGCCATTTGCCGGCATTCCTGTGGGGATGGATTTTGTTCTAGGCCAAATATGTGCACTTGCCCATCTGGTCAGATATCTCCTTCCTGTGGCTCCAGATCCAGTGAGTATAACATGTTATTATATATAATATTATTTTGTGTGGTTATGCCCTATTTTCTCCTAAATTTGCTTTTGGCTTTTCTCTTGCCTGCAATACATTTTTTTCACTAGAACATCTGCCTTCTCTGTTCTGCCCAAAATACTTGGATGGCTTTCCTCAGTCTGGCCTCCCATTTCCTTCTTCACTCTTTATAAGGAAATTACCTATGGGACTTAGTTACTATGAATACTGTAAAGATTATGTTCTCCTGTGTAGGTATCACCTTATTTATCTTTGTGTCTCCAGTGTAAACACCATAAAAGATGCTCAGTGGATTGGTTGTTCAATGAACATTTTTGGCTCAAGAAAACTAGGCATTTTTCCTAGTGGTACTGAAATATGACTCTGATTAAACACTTTTGTAAAAACTGAAGACCCCTACTTTTGCAAAAAGAAGATGTAAGAAGTCATTATGGAAGTTTTGGGGGTGATTTTTCCTTAAGCACAAATATATTTTCTCTTTCAGAATTTTATCATTTCATTCTGTGATGCCAAATAATACCCACAGTTCATTTTTCAGAGCCTTTCCTTGCTAGTTCTATTGTTTTCATTAGACTTTTGGGGTTTTTTTTTTTTTTTGGTTTATTTTTTTAAGTTTATTTATTTATTTTAAGAGAGAGCACTCACTCAAACTCACGAACCGTGAGATCATGAATGACCTGAGCAGAAGTCAAGAGTCAGACGCTTAACCGACTGAGCCACCCCTGTGCTCCTTTTTGGTTTTTTATTCTTTAAATGTGGGGTCCTCAGCAATGAATTAACTAGAGGAAATGTAGGGATTGGGAAGGAGGTGAGTCATTATTGGTTATTAAAAAGGTTTAAGTTTATGCCTTTATAAACAGCCCCTCAACACCTTGACCATCATCAAAGCAAAAAACTTGGGTTTCTTTCCCATTGCCTATTTTTCCTTAGAAAATTCATTCCCCTTACAGTGTGTTTGTTTTTGACAAGGTTTTCAGGAAAAAGTATTGTGGAATAAGAGCATTCTCTTTTGTTTATTACAAGTAGAGACTTTAGTGTGGTCAAGGTTATTACCTATTAAGACTCCTAATATTTAGCCCTGGCTCTCATGAGCCAATTAACAGGGTAGGGCAGGTAGTCCTAATAGACATTCTTGGTGCCCACTCACATATCTTTGCATTTATGGATGAGCACAGGTAACTCTACCTTATAGCTCTGTAAAATTTTCTGGCAGGGAGCATACCAGGTCCACATGCAGGGCATGCTGGAAGTGCCAGAGGGTTAGTGGCCTTAGAAGCAATTGTTAGCCAGCGACAGACAGAGAGTGTTGGATAAGTGCCCCAGATTCCTTGCCTCTCAATTTGCAGAACTATGAAGTGTGTTCTCCACTGTCTCTTAGAGTTCCCTAGTGGATTAAGCCCCACCTGCCCACAGTGGTAATAGGCTCCATCATGTATTTATTAGCTTCCTTCTTTTCATTGTCTCACTTCCCTACTTCCCTACCAGTGTTTCCTGACGTTACTTATTAAACAGACTACGTGCATTTAAATTATTGTTTTAGAATTTGCTTCTGGTGGAGCATAAACAAAGACAGCCTACTTCTAAAGATAGCCAGTTGCAGATTGGGATAGAAACTTCCCATGGGCTGGGAGTTATTTGCTTATTGCACTGAGAACAGCATATTCTTATTTGATCTCAGGTTAGTTTTGAATGTGCATCTTCCAAGCAATAGCAAATTCATTCTACAAATCAAGGGCGCCTGAGCTGAAGGAAATACAGAGAGGTAGACAAGTCAACTGGTGGCATTTACAGGAACATGTTGGACATCCTGATCTCTATCAGGCTGCCACAGAGAATTGCCTAAGGGATGAGGAAGGAGTCTAGATATCAAGTTGGGAACAGACCCAGTTGCTCAGATGGGCCGTGGAACCAACCACCAACAGTGTACCTCTCTGGCAGAGAGAAAATATAGCTGGATGTCAAAACTAGTATCCAGTTGGAAAGGTCTTCAGCATGAT
Source organism: Puma concolor (assembly GCF_028749965.1). Taxonomy (NCBI): domain Eukaryota; kingdom Metazoa; phylum Chordata; class Mammalia; order Carnivora; family Felidae; genus Puma; species Puma concolor. The sequence goes on along the minus strand of NC_141672.1, from coordinate 93,822,503 downwards.
CGTGTGAGCTGCTAATAATTTCTCTGTCAAATAAAAATCATGAGATACAGAGATAGGATGTTGACAAGTTGGTCGTAGTAGATTTCAAGCTAGCCTCAGGATAGGAGAAGTATAGTGATAGGTCCTGTGGGCCAGATTTAGGTGAGAGACTGGAGTCCAAGACTTGTGGGTAGTACTCTTTGAAGAAGTTTAGGTCCACCTATGGTACCTGCACATTGCACAAAATCCCTGAGTAGATTGCGGATCAGAGTGGTATGAGGAGGATAGTCTGGTTTCATCAAGATATTTGGAGCTTTAAATCATTGGCTTGGACTCTACCTATGCTAATATTCTCTAAATATCTTGCAAAATTAAACATGGCAGAATGTTTTAAATGAAGGGTAGCTGAGATACTCAGAATTCATTTCTGATCTTTTGAAGTGATATTCTAGGGAATATCTGTGCTATCCTATAGAACTTCTTGGCCACAGTGTGTTTGACAATAAATGTGGAGAAATCACTTTACTAACTTTCCTACTAGTAGAAGGATAACTCGACAGAGAGAAATGTTTGTATTCCCAAAGGGGCAAACTTAGACCATTTATTTCACCAATATTTCCTGTGAGAAATTTTACACTTGTTATGTGATATGGGTCAAGGAGGCTGGGAAAGTTGTGGAGCACTGAGGCTTTAATTTTCTCATTTGAAAATGAAAGGAGTGTTGTTCTTTCAGGTTGTTTTCTACTTGAGTGTGCTGGGACTCTGAGAATAGGAAATGATCTCTTAGTGGCCTGAAGGAGAGACTGCATTTCCAGAAGGTCCAAACTGCCAGCCAGAAATTCCTTTGGGCACTAGGAAGACAGGGCTTCCCTTAATCTATTGGAACTTTTGCCACTGGCCATAGGGCACCAGGGAAAAAGAGAAGATTGGCCAGCCAGAGTCAGAAAAAATGGGTTTTCTGGACTTTAATTCCAGTTCTATTGGTACTGTTCTTGACTCCATCAGTTTCTGAGGCTGACGATGGACACTGAGCTATCCTAATTCTCATAATTAGGTCATGGTGGACTGATGCATGAATTTATTCAAGCTCTTCTTTTTCTTTTTAATGCTTACTTATTTTTAGGAGAGTGAGAGAGCGAGAGCACAAGGGGAAGAGGGGCAGAGAGAGAGAGAGAGAGAGAGAGAGAGAGAAAGACAGAAATCCTAAGCAGGCTCCACGTTCAGTGTGGGAGCCCCATGTGGGGTTCGATCTCATGAGATCATGACCTGAGCCAAAATCAAGGGTCAGACGCTTAACTGACTGAGCCACCCAGGCGCCCCTCAAGCTCTTCTTTAAATGTATACATAATATAGGGACACCTGGCTGGCTCAGTTTGTAGCACATGTGTCTCTTGATCTCAGGTTTGTGAGTTTGAGCCCTACATGGGGTGTAGAGATTATTTAAAAAAATAAAAAAACTTAAAAATATGAATAATATAAAATAGATTATTATCTTCTTCAATAACATATATTATTATAAAAGTTGTTACCTGAATTTTATATTTAAGAATTTGGAGATCACTTTTATACTCATCCTGTTTTATTGTTTATGCTTTTAAAAAGGATTTTAAAAACTCCTTTTTTGAGGTATAGATTCATATTCAGTTATAAGAAATAATATGGAGATATCCTGGGTACCCTTAATCCAGTCTTTCCAATGTTAACATCCTGTGAAACTATAATACGATATCACGGCCAGGATACTATCATTGATACAGTCAAGACAAGGAAGAGATCTATTAGTGCAAGGATGCCTCATGTTGCCCTTTTCTAGTGCAGTATGGAGCCCAGTGCGGGGCTTGAACTCCCAACCGTGAAATCAAGACCTGAGCTGAGATCAAGAGTCGGGCGCCTAACTGACCGAGCCACTCAAGCTCCCCGAGATACTTTTCTAATGGGGAGTGAAGTTGAAGTCTAGGTTCCTTCAATACCTATAGATGTCCAGTTGCTCCAGTGCCATCTGTTTTTGAAAAGACTATCCTTCACCCATTTAATTACTTTGGCACCTTTGTCAAAAATCGTATTTGTGTAGGACTATGTCTGGGTCTTTGTTTTATTCTATTTATCCATATATCTATCCCTTCTCCAATACCATACAGTCCTGATTACTGCAGCTATGTGAAAAGTCTTGAAAATGGAGTAGACTAATTCCTTTCACTTTATTTTTCTTTCTCAAAATCATTTTAGCTATTCTAATTCCTTTGCCTTTCCATATAAATTTTAGGTTAATCTTGTCTATACCTACAAAAAAATCTTTCTAGGATTTTGATAAAAATTATAGTAAGCCTAGAAGTCAGTTTGGAGAGTATTGATATCTTTCTTATGTGGAACCCCTTATACCTTGAAAATTTTTTTATCATTTTCAATTTACTTCAATTTAGGGGTGCTTGTGTTCCCAACAGAAATCCAAGCTCTAAGGGTAGAAGAAAGCCAGGGAAACAATTCTAGAGCAGTGTGTTAGCAAGTTTGAGCAGATATGAGCCAACCATGTGCTGAAAAGTGTGAGGACACTCAGGATAGGAAGGTAGTGCTATAGCTAATCTAGAAGTGACCCTTGGAAAGGTTTTTCAGGGAAGTGAGGAATTTATACGAACAGGGAGGAGAGGAGTGTGTGAAACCTGCTCAGACTTTAGAAATAGTTGAGTCCTTTGCTTTCTAGTCTGTCTTTCTAGTAGTCTTTATCAGTACTATTATTTAACCTGTCTTTCTCTGAACTTTTCCCAGCTCTGCTAGGGTTGTTTTGTTTTGTTTTGTTTTGTTTTGTTTTCGCTCTTGTTTTAGACACCTTAGTGAAGTTGCTCTTCTGAGTGGTATGTCTTTAGGTACCACAGGACATTTATGCACTTAAGGAAAAATGTCAATACTGATATCTCTCTGAATGAAAATTATTTTTGTCCTGCCTTGATTCTGGCTGCCCCTGTGGACCTGTCTCAGGTGGAAAGTCCAGGAGTTAGTCTTGCTCTCTAATTTGTCTGCCTGTGCTTTTCCTAGTACCTAAATTAAAGTCACATACCTGCCATATAGATGCTTATTTGCAGATTGCTCTCCGTGTTCTTTCTGCCTCTGTACCTGCCAAGACAATGGCAGGCCTGTAGCTTCATTCCCAACTAATGCTTCCCAAAGAAAATGGTCACCTCAGTCCTGCATCTGTCATTCCCATAACATACTCAAATTGTTCTCTTCTGGTTGGTTATTTCATGAACTGATTTGTACTGGGCTATCACCTAAAAGGAGTTTCTTCAATTCTTCTTGATGCCTGGCAGGTAGAAGGCATTCAGCAAGTATTTATTGAATGACCAAAATGATTGAATCTGGAAAAAACATAAAATTTATTTAGGATACTATATAGCTGCAGGTAAATGTCAACATTTTCTGTTAGCTCTAGGATGTTGAGCCTTAACTGAAACTCTTTGAGGCAGTCTGCTCATTCTCTCTTTTTTAAAAGAGTCTATTTACTTATTTTTAGAGAGAGCACACACCTGAGAGTGAGCACAAGTGGCGAGAGAGAGGGAGAGAGAGAATCCCAAGCCGGTTCCACACTGTCAGCACAGAGCCCGATGTGAGGCTCAGTTTCAGGAACCATGAGACTGTGACCTGACCCAGAACCAAGAGTCAGACCCTTAATCACCTGAGCTACCCAGGTGCCCCTTGTCTGCTCATTTTCAATGGGAAGTCCTCATTGCGTCTTACGGCTCTCAGGGTTAACTGCATATGGCAGCTTGGACACTGACACTTGAACTCCGTAGTATTTTCAGTTTCTGGTAAAATCTTCACACAGATTGAGTGTAGGAATATATTCTGACTTGAGGTATTTAAAGCATGTAATATTTGAAAATATCCTTGTGGATTTATGTGGAACCCTGGCTTTTTCTAGAGATATAAAACTTGGTCTCATAATTGCCAGACATATGGGATGCTTGTTCAAACCAGTATAAACTTAGAATATGCATCAGTGGCAATAAAAAATAAAATTAATTCATGTATATATACTCCCTAAATTGTTCCTGCTGTAAGGAAGCTGAGTATCTAGTTCCTTTATTTCCCCACAGAAATCCTGAATGATTGCTCTCACTTTTAAAGAAATGTGCTTTTCCCCTGAAGATCTAAGACTCACAAAGAATCTGAAATTCCTTTGGTAAACATGTTTGTGGCAAAGCAGATGGTGAAGATCCAATTATCTTTTCATAAGCTTGTTCCCCCTGCCCAAAGATTCATAGTTCCTTGGTTTATTGGGACCACTGGACTAACTATGCCTTACTATTTCACAAGTCTGGCCAAGGGGTTTTATTTTTTAAAGGAGACATAATATTTTATGTTGGAAAAGGTTGACCTGAAAGACAGTAGAAAAAATATAAAAGCCTATCAGGGAGATTTTTATTACATTGCATTTAACTGTAAACTTATCGTTTTTCCTGAAAGAATTCATTCTATTTTTCAGTTTGAATAATGTAAAGTCACTATTTGAACTACTTTAGCTTTTTATCTCAAAGTAGCTAAATGGCTTTGTTGCTCATGTGGGAATGGAAATTAGCTCTTGGCATGAACCACTTTAATTGAAATCAGTTTGTGGGTTGAGTTCCTATGCTGCTTGACAAATGACATCATTTCCTGTGCTTTTCCCAATCCTCACTGTTTTTCTAAGATAGGATGAAACTAAGTTTAACTTCAATTTTTAAAGCAACTATACACCTTTTCCTGACCTACTTAGAATGTTATCCAAATTTTCACCAAATCTTTCCTTCTGTATATTTGTAGATAGTTCTTTAATTCAAAAGCATTTTGCCTGAGACATTTTAATAGAATCATAGAAGCCTAAAATAACTGTTTTAATCAGTTTCCTGGGTTGCTTGACTTCTATAACAATGCCCCAACACAGGAGTTATTTCTGCTTTTATACATGGGGAAATGAAGATAAAGTATTTTTAATAGCAACCTACCTTAGGGCTGTACAATAGCTTGGGACATAATGGACTTCTCAGTCTTAGTTTTTAGGAATAGCTTTTAATGTCATTATCAGGTGGTATGAGTTAAGTAAATGAAAATTACCTTGGTAAAGTTTTATATCACACCTACGAGTAAGCAAGATACTATTCTAGGCATATAAATGGTATAATTAATAATCATGGTGTTTCCCACTCTAAAGAAGCTTTTAGACAAATGGGTTGGGGATAGGAGAAAACAATTTTTAAATAGATTAGGTTATATAATATACATTTCAGAAGAGAAGCATAAAGTACTCTGGAGTCAGAGAAAAAGGGCTCATATCAAGTGGGAGAAGGAGGAGAGAACAGAAAATCAGAAAAGATCAAAGAAAAGAAGATACATTTGCAGTGGGTCTTAGACATAGGTAGGGTTTCAGTATTTGGTAAGAGCTGTGTGAGTTGTATGTTGGGAATTAAGGATTGGGGCAAAGAGACAACGAGACAGGTTAAGGAGGATATTCCACCAAGAGACTAGAACAATGCATTTGACATTTTGTATGGCATATAGAATGCACTGAGAAATATTTGAGTGAATGAATGAATGATAAGTGGATCAGGGTCTGAGTCATAGGACATGCTAGGAGTATTCAGAGAAGCCCTAGAAGGCCCATGGCTATGCTGAAGAGGACCTTGAATGCTGAGAGACTGAGGAAGTTCTTAGCACACTAGACATAGGGAACCTTTGATGGTGCTTCAGTTAAGTGTGTGACATGTTCTTGAGAAGGTGTATCACTTTCAACTTGACTTCATTAACTCTTTGGTCCTCTGTGAGGGCATGGTAAGTATTCAGTTCTGACATCTTTTTCCCCATTGTCATGCTGAGATTTGTGCAGCTACTTATGAAAATGGCCCTTTCCCCTGAAGTCCATAGCCACTCTTGGATACAGCAATGAGAATCCTAACCAGGGCTACCAAGGAAGCTGGCTGCTGGGAGGCGTCTTCTCTCTACTCATAGCAGATTTGGCTCCTATGCTCCAGGAAAACTGAGCATAAGAGCAAGGCTGAGCATCTGGTTTCTGCTCTTTGATGGAAGGATGGGTTCTCTTCTCCCTACGTAAAATTATGGAGCCTTTTTCTGTGGGAATTTTCTCCCACAGCTTGGAGGGCAAGGTGGAGTAAGCCGAAGTTCCAGTCCCCAATCCTGGCCTCCTTGTATAGGGATTTGTCAACAAGGATTAATGACGCATTCAATCAAGCCTTTAGTCTTCTCCAAGTAGAGTAGATACTGTTTGCAGAGGACTAACTGGAGTCAGCCTAAACACTAGTGAGAGGAAAGCACTCGCCACACTGTCATTTTCCCTCACATGTATCTTTCGCTTCAGTTTCTTCTAGTGTTTCTTCTCACATCCAAGGCTGCTACCCATGGTCCTTCTGCCCTGAACCCTGAAGTCATACTTCTGTAGGTGATAATGTGAGGAAGAGTGGATTTCAGCCATTGTGGGTCTTATTTAGTTTAAAGTTACAGTTTAAACAAGCAGTTCCTTCTGAGCCAAGGCCAGCCTCCATTATCAGGAAGCCTTGTTATTAAATGCTGTTGTATGTATTTTTTTCTTCAAAATTTCTTTTAACAAGATTCCTTGGAATTTGTCATTCAGACAATTTTCCTGGCCACCTACAGTGGGACTCTAAATCTTTGAACAGGAAAATTATTGCCTTTGTAATCACTGTAATCTTGTCTCCTATAGTTACTCAAGGCACTATTTTCTTGTTGATAGAAATTACAGAAATGACACTGAGTGGGAAGTCCTGCTAAATTAGGGGAGTCATTTAGCATTATTAAAGTAAATATCAAAGAACCAATTGCATTGTAACTGATTTTATACACACACAAAATAGCATGCTTAGTGTTGTCAATTAGGTTATTTCTGCACAAATATGTGAATCTTGATAAACCATTTTATTTTCTCTCCAAATGACTACAATTCAATTCCTGTGAAGTGTTGCAATATATGTACTTAAACTGCAAAAAGTAAATCATTCTTTTTTCTTTTCCTTTTCAAGTCCAACACTGTAATATTCGCTGTATGAATGGAGGTAGCTGTAGCGATGATCACTGTCTGTGCCAGAAAGGATACATAGGGACTCACTGTGGACAACGTAAGTAAACCTTATAAGCATTCTAGATGCTAAACTGTGTAGACAAATGTGTAGACAGATATGTAGATAAAAAGAATACAGGGATAAGTGCTAATGGATGTGGATTACCTGGGATGTGGCACTTTTATAGATGTCCAGTGAGTCTTAGATATGATCAGATCACTTACCTAATGCACTTTGCACCAAAATTCTGATTGGAATTTTGGGAATGCTGGTTTGACTCCATTTCTTCTCATTTACCTTCAGCATCCCACTTACCTCATCCCTTTAATGTATAATCAGCACCCAGGGTGCAGAATTCTTGTTTGTTCCAGATGTATATCTTCTGTTTGATCACTGAACATTTCCATCTTGATTTTCAAGAAGCATCTTAAAAGTATTTCAAAACTCAACCTCATCTTTCTCCCCAGAAAATGTCCTTTCTCTTGATTAATGGTATCTGCATCTCTAGTTTCCCAGTGTAGATTCTGCTACTATAATACTTAGCACATGATGTTCAGCTTGTTGGTTCATTCATGAACACTGTTGTGTGTGTCTACAGTCAATCAGTCCTTGTACTTTGTGGAAGATAAAAATTCCTTTTAAGAAAGCTTATTTTTTATTACACTGAGATGAATATATGTACCCTGCAGAGAATTTGGAAAAGCTCAAAAATACAAAATAATAAAATTCTCCGTAATCTCATCATTCCAGATATTACCTTTTAGTCTTTTAATGCATATTTGGTACATGAGATCTATTGTAGGCATAATTTTCAGACTACTTTTTTACTTAGTATTTTATTAGAAGTATGTTCCATGTTATTAAACATTTTTAAATGTTTTAATGGTTGCAAAATACCCCATTATATAGACATTTACTATTTATTTAATGAATATTTAATGATGAGCATTTATTCATATTGTTTCCAGTTTTGCCATTGTATACATACTTGCTATGATGAATAATGTTATTATAAATAAAGCAACATTGTGACTATCTATGCACCACAGTGTGGTAAGAATAAAGATTGAGTTTTGTGTAGTCCACAGCAGTAGCATGGAGAGAGGAAACACAGGATGGCTTCCCCAGTGTGGGGAAACCCTTGTGATGAGTCTCAAGGGATGGGGTGGAGTTCTCTTGTCAGATAACAGGAGATGGGCCTTCTATGCAGCTGGCACAGCATGGGCCAAAGCCTGAGAATGTGACATAGCGTGAGATGTCAGACACAGCACGTGTTTTGGTCTTGCTAGAGCTTAAGTGCTGATGGAGGTGATGGGAAGGGAGATAAAATGGAAGTCATGAGCCAGGGTTTGAGTGCTTTTACGCATACCATATCTTCATCTAAAATAGAACCAGGGGAGAAGAGTGAGATAGCAACAACCAAGAACATTCATCTGTTGGATTATTTGCTCTGTGTTTACTATGTGCTAGGCAATTTTTCAAACTCTTCGCATGTATTAACTCATTGGATAAAGCAGTGGCCTCCTGAGTTAGAGGCCTCTGTTACCTCTAAAAGATGAGGAAACTGGGGCACAGGGACACCAGTAACTTGTTTAAAGTTATATGAAGAGGAAGTGGCAGAGTTGGGACTTGCACCCAAGCGGTCTGACTTCATGGCCCATGCATTTAATGCTATGAAATGCTGGCCTCATATATATCACGTAAATGGTTTACAGTGAGAAAGGCCACTGTGGCCACAGCGTAGAGATTAACTGCCGGGGGAAGAAACCGGAAGCGGGAAGATTAGTACCAAGGCTGTGGCTAGAGAGATGGCGTGATGGGGGTGCCATCGAAGACAGTTTTGGAAAGGGAATCACGAAGACCTGCTGAGTCTTCCTGCTGCCTTTGGACTAAACTGCCTCATGAGCACCAAAGTCTAGCACACAACAGGCTCTCAGGGAACACGTGCAGAATTAGAAAACCTTTCCTAGACCTCACTTACCTAATCTGTAAAGTGAGATGGTTGGCTGAGGCCATCCCCAAATTTCTTTTCTGCTTAAAATCTTTTCTTTCTGCCCTGATTGTAAATTAAGAGCCAAATCTAATTTTATGATGGGAAATGAACTCTTGCCATAATTTTGGCCATAAGGGGTTGTGTCAGTTCATGTCCTCTGATCTCAAGTGGATGTCAGGACAGAATTGGATAGACAAGGGAGTTATTGTGGAAAAGGGCTGTAAAGAATAAAGAGGGGGAGAAAGCTAGAGTAGGAGGAGAAGGCCTTCAGACCATGATGCAGGTATGACCCCTGTACAAGGGGAGTGGGATTGTGTAGAAAGTGCCTCAGACTATAATGCAGCTCCAGGAAAACTGGGCCAGGCTGATGGGAGTCCAAAGCAAAGATTGCCCATCAGGAGAGTTCCATGATGGGCAGAAATGCCCTGTCTTTGGTACCCCACTGAGTTTGGTCATTGGGTGATAGCAGCCAGGATATATGTGTCCCTTATGTGAACATGAAGCAGATCTGAAGGTGGGGCAGCTGGAGGCGGTCAGCTAGTTAAGCAACGTACAGTAGGATTTCTTGGAGGGAGATCTGAGTGGCTCAACTCAATGACTTCCACAAGGATATAGACATATTGTGCAGGAAATATATGAAGGAGGAATTAATTCAAAAGGAGGTATTTAGGGAAGCCTCATGGAGGAATGAGATTTGAGCTGGGCTTTGAAGAGTGGGTGGTACTGGCCAATTTGGCTCAGAAGAGCCTACCACCTGTGGATAAAGATGCCTAGAAAGAGGCCATGCGTGAAAGAGTTGCAAGATACTGTACAGAGAAACGTTGTTCAGGGCACGAGCTTTCAGTTCTTACTTTAATGCCTTTTCTGGCAAGTAAAATGTCCCTCCCTCCAGCGTCACTGGACTTATCTCATCAATGGATTCCGTTATAACAGTCAGTTGGGTCTTCATTATGGTGCATAAATATGGTCAGAATTAACGTTTTGTTGAGCGCAGTTAATTGTGTGATTTAACATGCTGCATTTCTGTAATGGTGACAGAGGCCAATGTTTTCCCTCATGGGTACCCTTTGGAAATTAAGCACAAAATCCTAAGCAAAAGAGTCAGCTTGCTACAATGCAGTTCTCATCCAGAAACATCTCTTGTAAACCACCATTTTAGAGGCAGAACCGAAAGCATTGCTCAGATACGTCCCAGAACAAAACCGTCAGCATTAACACAGGTACAAACCCACCTATTCCTGGCAGTTTAGCCTGAGATAACTGAGAAACACATACAGAGTTGGAACCGTAGAGTAACTGTTTAAAATGAATCCCGGGATGATTATTTAGTTTTTTGTCTTTTTTTTTTTTGTTTTTATTATTGTCCTTTCAGGGGATGTTATTACTTGACTAGCACCTACTTTCAGGTAACGCTCTCAGCTTCTCTCTCCTTATCTTACAGCTGTCTGTGAAAGTGGCTGTCTCAACGGAGGCAGGTGTGTGGCCCCAAATCGATGTGCCTGCACTTACGGCTTTACTGGACCCCAGTGTGAAAGAGGTATTTTTTTTTTTCAACAAATTTGTGTAAATCTGTTCTGGTAGCTAACACTGTTATTGACTTCAAGCACACATTGGCTTTATACAGCTGCTTCATGAATTTTGCTGAGCTCTAAGGGGGTTTCTGAACTGTCACTGGGAAGGTCCCTATGATGACAAGGCAGTGGCTCTAATTCTATGCATGTCATCCAATAATCTTGTCAGTGGCCTGCAGGACTCACTAGTGAGCATATGCATAAGTACAAGTTGGCGTCAAGGTAAAAAGGGGAGAATTTTCCATAAGAATTAGCATTGAGCTCGTTGTTATCCTAGTAAATTAAAGAAGCAACTCCACATAAAACATCTGTATGGAAAGGAAAAAATTTAGAATGAGGAAAAATACTCTTAAAGATCTGTGAGAACCTACTGGGGACTGTAGTGGCACATAGCGTAGCATCCAAAATTGACTAGAAACATCTATTGCTGAGGAACTGGGCTTTCACATATTGTGGTATATCCATACTCAGTACAGCTCACTGATGTGTGTATAACAGTCCTCACTTTTCACAGGGAAACACCAAGGCGCAGGGAGGTCAAGGATGTGCCCACGTTCACACACGTAATGATATGCTTTAATCTGAATGTGGGTTTTCTGTTTAAGTGTTATGCTTACAGCTGCCCCTAATTAAAAGAAGTGTCCTACTTGATTTGCCTACCTATAAATGCAAATTTAATATCGAGATATATTTAGATGTGTAATATTCTTGATTTTTTCCCCCAGCCCCCTGAACTTTGGCTTTGATTGTCTTGCCTCTACATTCATAGCCATTTTCTCATCGTTCCTAGTTTTGTGGTGAAGGTTTGGGAGGTTTATTTCATACAACGTTGCAAAAAAATATTCATGAAAATACTCATTTAAAATACTAATGAACTGGGGCGCCTGGGTGGCACAGTCGGTTAAGCGTCCGACTTCAACCAGGTCACGATCTCGCGGTCCGTGAGTTCGAGCCCCGCATCAGGCTCTGGGCTGATGGCTCAGAGCCTGGAGCCTGTTTCCGATTCTGTGTCTCCCTCTCTCTCTGCCCCTCCCCCGTTCATGCTCTGTCTCTCTCTGTCCCAAAAATAAATAAACGTTGAAAAAAAAAATTAAAAAAAAAAAATAAAATACTAATGAATTTTTAAACAGCAATCATCACTTTTATCCAAAGTTGTATAAAGATTTTTTTTATTCTGTGTTGGAAAGTAAAGATTCAGTAGCAGATATTGAATATATAGTGTATAAGAACAAAGAGCAGAGATTGGTATGTGAGAAATTATTTTCTGTTTCTATTTTTGCAAGTTCACCTAAATTCAGTTATTTGCTGATAAAGCAACAATACCTATTTTAGCAAGTAACTCTAGGTCAATTACTATTATTACTGGATAAATTATATTGTATCTTAGTTCAGTACCATGACATGGTATTGATGAGTAATGCACTGTGAACTCTTGGCCTTTACATTGCATTTGGCATAATTTGGAGGCCCCTTTTAAAACCGTTTCTCTTCACAACTTGAAGTATTTTTATTGACTTGGAGATATTCAGTATTCAGAATAACAAAGATACCCTTTTCAATTAGGTAGTATCATTCCATGGCCTTATGGAAGATGATGTGGAGTTTAAATTGTTGAGGTTAAAATTGTTAGTGTGTAACATAGAAAGTGGTGTGTGAAAATAATTCCCCAGATGATAGTACTACATTTAATTTGTTTTAGAAAAATCACAAATAGGAGGAAGTTAAAGGACATTTTACCTCTAAGAGCGTGATTAATAATTTGCTGCAAAAAATATTGATACCCAGAGTGCAGGCATTGATGATAAAACCGTCTAAAATAAAGGGGGCATGATATTTAACCATTCCACAGTTATTTCTTCAAAGACTTCACCCCTTTAAAATTTATTTTATTTTATTTTTATTATTTTTTTAAAAATATAATTTATTTTCAAGTTGGCTAACACAGTGTACACAGTGTGCTCTTGGTTTTACAGGTAGGTTCTCGTGATTCATAGCTTACATACAACACCCAGTGCTCATTCCAACAAGTGCCCTCCTCAATCCCCATCACCCATTTTCCCTTCTCCCCTGCACCCCGCCCCCCGCCCCATCAACCCTCAGTTTATTCTCTGTTTTTAACAGTCTCTTATCGTTTGCCTCCCTCCCTCTCTGTAACTTTTTTTTTTCTCCCTTCCCTTCTCCCATGGTCTTCTGTTAAGTTTCTCGAGTTCCATATATGAGTGAAAACATGATATCTATCTTTCTCTGACTGACTTATTTCACTGAATATAATACTCTCCAGTTCCATCCATGTTGCTGCAAATGGCAGGATTTCATTCTTTGTCATTGCCAAGTAGTATTCCATTGTATATATAAAACACATCTTCTTTATCCATTCATCAGTTGATGAACATTTAGGCTCTTTCCATAATTGGGCTATTATTGAAAGCGCTGCTATAAACATTGGGGTACATGTGCCCCTATGAATCAGCACTCCTCTATCCTCTGGATAAATTCACAGTAGTGCTATTGCTGGGTCACACGATAGTTCTATTTTCAATTTTTTGAGGAACCTCTATACTGTTCTCCAGAGTGGCTGCACCAGTTTGCATTCCCACCAACAGTGCAAGAGGGTTCCCCTTTCTTTGCATCCTCCTCAACACCTGCTGTTTGTTGTATTAGCCATTCTGGCAGGTGTGAGATGGTATCTCAATGTGGCTGTGGTTTGTATTTCCCTGACGATGAGTGATGTGGAGCATCTTTTCATATGTCTGTTGGCCATCTGGATGTCTTCTTTGGAAAACTGCAAAGACTTCACATTTTACCAACATTAATAAATGAAGCAAATGTGTTGAGTTACTATTCTAACCCAAACTGCCATATTACTCAGGGATTTCTCCAAGTCTGGAGTTTCTTTAACTGTTCCTTTCGCGATAAGGCTATCCTGAAATTTGTACTAAGATGTAAATATATTTTGGTCCCATGGAGTCTTCACAGTGGTGATTATCTACATAAAACTAATCCTTAAATGGCAGATTTTCAGGCATGTGCAGTAGTGGAGGTTACAGAGGAAACACTCTCTTTAATTGTTACCCTTTGCCTTTTGTACCCATGAATACAGTCCTGACCTTCAATGGGAGAAGGGAAACATGAGTGTAATTTCCCTGAGCACGTGGGAGAGGGGAATCTTTTTGATTCCAGAATTATATTTCTACTTGTAGAGTCTTCCCTGTTTCTGCTCTTATGGAAGACATCTGCTTACCTCTTTAAAGAACTAGGGGCAATATATCCTTTATCCTCAAATGTATGGTCGTGATTTCAACAATGATTAACAAAAATGTAGGACTGAGTCAGGATAAATCCATCCTGAAGCATGGGGAAGTGTTCAGTGTGACTTCTGATGCTGGGTTAGTATACTGATTAAATTGTTTATTACCTAGGCTGATTTATTAAGTTGTTCAATTACCTTGGCTAGTTGCATTATGCTTTAATTGGGATATGGATTTTTATTTTTAAAAATAACTTCCAGGAAGTCTTTACTAATCTCCTTTCTCCCTTCCAAGAGGCTAAGCCAAGTGGTCCTTCTGTACTCTCCCTTAGCACACTCTCCACCCCTGTTTTGATAGCACACATTATATGGAAACAGTGGGTTTCCATGTCTCTCTCCCCAACTAGGGTATAAACTCTTCAGCAGCAGCTATGGTTTCATCAACTTTTTAATTCGCATACCAAGCTCAATGCCTAATGCATAGTACATGGCCATTAAATGTTGAACTAGACTTATTTTAAAGCACCAGGAAATCTGGAGATATGAACATATCAGATATGAACAAATGTCTCCTAGAAGTATAATTGGTGTTTACCTACTTGTGGATGGTCCTGGATATTTTGCACTGGTATCATTTTAACCAGAGTTTACAGTGTTGAGGACTAACTGAATTTGGCCCCGCCTTTCAGAAGTATGATCTTTCAGGGACACAGGACTGTCATTTTTCAGTTGGCAAGGATGCAGAAAAGAAGGTATATTTTGATTAAAACCAGGTGGCAATAAGCCAAATAAACAATTCCCTCTCATGATATACTGCACACGGAAAGGACCATGTCAAATGTCAGTTGCAAGTACTTCTCAGAATAAGTAGCTTTGTCCCTGGAAGATATTGGAACTTCTATACATCTGTAACTACCTCAGAGAGCCAATACAAGTATAGAATACCCTTTGGGGTAGGATCTGGACACTGGCAGGATCTGGACCACTTTGAGCCAAAAAGTGAATCTTAATAATCCATGAATGTAGTGTTTGGATTTGTGATGGTGTCTCCATCACAAGCAGTGGATCCACGCTTGAATTGCAAATCATAACATTCGTTTAACAAATGCCATCATAATATGAAGCAAATTTGTCTCACTTGTAGCTTTTAGCCAGTAAAATAGTGCTTCTTTTTTTAAATTTCTTAGCTAGTTAGTTTCATCACACAAGTGGCAATGATCCTGTTGCCTGTCTCTCTGTACTAAGAGAAGGGAAAGTAAAGACCTGTGACTTGTTTGGCCTGCAATGTTTACTTCTTAAAAACTGAATGTGAATACCTGTGGTTACATTTTCCAGTTTGCCACAGTCTTTACCACTTCCTATTGTAATGCATCGTGCTCACTTCATTCATTCAGTTTGCTTTTTAGCTCCTGGGGCACTTAAGTTTGCCACCTCCTACTACATTCTACATCAGATTGCATCTCTTGGTGTTTTCTTTTGTACCAAAAGTTTCTTTTATTGTTCTTTCTTTTACTTTTTTTCCCTATAAATTTACACTTAGGGTTTTCTGGATAACCTCCGACCCCCACTCCCCTTCATTTTTGCCTTCTGTCTTAGTAAACTTGGGCATTGAGCAACTTAGTCAACTTTATCTTCTTGCCTACCCTCAGTGGTACAGTATGTTAGCATTCCGTAGATGATTGAAATGAGATTGGTACCTATTTTGGCAGTGACAAAAAAAGCTAGTTGTGTGTTGCCACAGTTACTGCCAACAAGACTATGTGGAATCACATTTTCTCTTGC
This sequence comes from Puma concolor, assembly GCF_028749965.1. Lineage (NCBI taxonomy): Eukaryota > Metazoa > Chordata > Mammalia > Carnivora > Felidae > Puma > Puma concolor. The sequence continues at coordinate 93,806,870 of NC_141672.1, read as the reverse complement.
CATCTTGCACTAGAATGCTGACTACTTAAAATCTTGTTAAATGCTTTTATATTAAACACCGTGAATCATGTGAGTGGATAAGACTTCTCTAGGTAATGATAATGAGAGAAGAATGATAGGGACAGAGCTGAATTTGTAAATGGGGACGTGGTAATGATGAATAGGCTTAGGGAAGAAAACAAAAGATAGGTACTGAGAAAACCTGAGGTATTGAGGAGAAGGAAGAGAACCAGGAGAACCCTGAGCCAAAGAAACTAAAATCAAGTTCAAGAAATAGCTTGACAATTGTTAGACTCTTCAAAGGGTCAAGAAAGAATGAGAGTCACAAAGAGGCCCTCTGATGTAGCAATGGGTGATATGTAGTGATGTAGAATGTGCCAGGCAGTGTGCTGAACACTGTAAGTGGGCAATTTGCAACAACCTTATTAGGAAAGTCCTATAATGACCCACTTTACAGACGAGTGAACAGAGGCAGAGAGCGGTCAAAGAGTTTGTTCAAGATCAGACAGCTTATAAGGGGTGCAATCAAAAAATGAAACTAGGTAGCCTTTGCATACAACCACTGAGCTATATTTGGGTTTCACTGGAAGAGGTAAATAGTAACCATAGAGAATTTACTGAGGGATTGTAAGAAGAAATCCAGAACTAGGAGTTTTAGTGTAGAAGTAATAGATTTAAAAAAAAAAAAAAAAGCACTTTAAGAAATTTGGCTAGGTAAGTAGTTTCCCTCCCTGGTAGAGTGGAGCTAAGTTGCTTTTAAATAATTTTAAGAGCCAAGGGAAAGGAGTGTTGAGTATTGCTTGCATGTTTCTACTGTAGGGACTTAGGATATTTCTGTTTGCTTGATTTTGATATTTTAAACATAACAACCCACTCTTAGAAGGTGATTCTTGTCTGTTTGTAGTATATGTAAATTGACTCTGAAGAACTGAACCAACATTCTGAAATGTAGACATACGAAATGAGTATTGTTTAGTGTAGTTACCATGGAAGGTATATAGTTTTCCTATGATATTACAATTCTTCAAACCATATTTGGCAACTCTCTTTTGAATTATCTTAATTTTTGGGGCGCCTGGGTGGCGCAGTCGGTTAAGCGTCCGACTTCAGCCAGGTCACGATCTCGCGGTCTGTGAGTTCGAGCCCCGCGTCGGGCTCTGGGCTGATGGCCCAGAGCCTGGAGCCTGTTTCTGATTCTGTGTCTCCCTCTCTCTCTGCCCCTCCCCCGTTCATGCTCTGTCTCTCTCTGTCCCAAAAATAAATAAACGTTGAAAAAAAAAATTTGAATTATCTTAATTTTTTTAAATGTTTGTTTCTTTTTGAGAGAGAGAGAGAGAGAGAGAGAGAGAGAAAGTACAAGTAGGTGGGTGCAGAGAGAAGGGGAGACACAGAATCTGAAGTAGGCTCCAGGCTCTGAGATGTCAAGATAGTGCCCAACGCTGGGCTTGAACCCATCGACTGGGAGATCATGACCTGAGCCAAAGTTGAATGCTTAACCAACCAAGCCACTCAGGTGCCCTTGGAATTATCTTTAAAGAGTCAGAAATACATTCAAACGAGTGTGTGAAGATTTTGCCCCCCTTTCTGGGAGGCATTTGAATTTTTAGAAACAGCCTAAAATAGGGTCAATTCTAGTGACTATAGTGGGTAGTCAAGCCCTTTAGTTGATTGGGGTTAAAAATTGACTTAGGTTAAAAAGCAGTGAAAAGAATTGTCTTGGATGACTCTTAAGGCACATGGAATTGGATTAATGTTTTAATGTTAAACTTTATGTGAACCAGTGTAAGATACATACACCTTAATGTTAAACTTTGGAAGCCTAAATGCAAATAACAAGACATTTTCTATCATTACTCAATCTGGAGATCTTCATCATGTGCTACCTGAGTGTAGGCATGGATATGGATTCCTCTCCAGCCCGAATCATTTGTTCAGTGTTAAAATTCCTACCCAAGTCTAAACTGTAAAGACAATATATGGATTTTTGCCAACTCAAGAAAGTCTGCTGGATATTTTGCTGGCTATTAATAGATAAATTATAGGGGAAAGCATTATTGAACTGATAGCTTTAAGAAGAACGAACAATGGGGGGAAATGAGGAGTAGAATAACAATGAAAATGTGGCAATAATTCACAGTCCATCAGAGAAGCATGACAACGGAAGGTAAACTAATCTTTGTTCATCTTACTTGCATCTTTAGGGAATTCCAGTGTTAATGGAGCTGGAAAAGATGCTTAGTTTTTGTTTGTTTGGGGTTTTTTGTTGTTGTTTTGTTTGTTTTTGCACAGTAATGGAAAAACAGAACAGAGGACAGGTTTGTTGATTGTAATTCTGCTTCATTCTCTGTGCAGTTGGTATTTAAAAAACTCTGTTCCTCATAACATATCATCAGATTCTCTGATGATACAAAAATGATGGTTTTTCACAGAGCTCTTTTTAAATGATTTCATTGAACAATTTAAAAAAAAATAAAAAGAAAAGAAAAACAAGTATCCTGAAAGCAGTTGAGCCTTTATTTCGTAAATCCAGGGAAACAGTGTCTGCGGTGTGAGTAATGAATGGAAAGGACTAACCTATAATGACCCAAATACATAATAACCAGGTAGTGTATGGTGGATACATACACCTTATGAAAAGAAAATAGAAGCATGACCTACTCTCAAACGACTGTCTAGAACGCTTCACAGAATTAAGAGGTGATTTTCTTGGGCTTTTTCTCCTGGAGATTTTCAGAAAAGTACGGATGAAATCTAGATCCTGTTTTTCTTTGAAGCCCCTGTTCTGTCTCCCTGAAGGTATGGGTAACACTGCACTTCTGGTACGCCTTTCACATTTTGGGTGGCTATTACTAAAGTCCCCATAATAAATGCCATGAGCTAACTCCATTTCTCAAAGTTTCTTGGAAGGCAGAACCCTGCGAACTACAATTCTCTTTTGTCTAAAAGGTAACATGCAATAGACTGCTTTCACTGAAATATATTGAGGCACTTGTGAGCCTTGCTTTTGGTATTTAGTCTAAATGGAAAGCAAATACCAGTGTGTAGATAGCAGAGGCAGAATGCCGTAAATATTACTATGCATCTAAAGTGGTATTGCAATATTTGGCAGTTGGTGGATCATTGGATAAACTTGATTTTCCTAGAATATTTCCAGGAAGTACATCTGTTGACATAGACATTCGGTTTTTGTGGTTGAGTGACTGTATGCACGTAAGGAACATATGCTATCATGCCTCTGGACACTCGGCAGGCCCATGTGAACTAGCAGGACTGGTGAGATGCCATCACAAAGCAGTTTACTTTTTGTCTCTTACTATCCTTCCCAGCCCGCTCCGTGGGCTAATTTTCCCCCTGCTGGTGGTTGAAATGTTCTGGTCCCTTTCAGAATTTCTCCGGTCCCTTATGTGAAAGATGTCTCTATTCTTATTGGTTGCTCACGTTTCCTTCCTCAAGCCCTGGATGTCCAGTGGTACCTCCAGCCATCTGGGGCCTCTTTGCTGCTGCAGGCAGCCCTCTGAGAAAGGACCTAAGCCCACTCCACACCAGCTTTCTCTTGCAGTAGTCCACAACTACCTGATGAAAACACTTGTGCATTTTTGCCACAGTACATCTTCAGAGTGCAAACCAACTGCAACACAGTAGCCGCCTCTCCATTGAACCACGTCCAAACATCTGGCCAGCCAGTTTCCAGGCATTAGACGGTTCCCAGTCTATAGTGTCCTTCAAACTGCAGTGGATACATCTCATGTAGTCTGAGTAATCTCTTTGAAGCCCCTCTTATGATTTATCATAATGTGGTCCTCCACCAGTTTCCTAGAGAGCTCATGAGAGTTCAGCTCTCTCTCAAGGACCCCCTTCCCATCTCTTACTACCTCAGACGTTTTTATGTTCCTATTAGGCATGAGGGTTTAAGAGCCCTATGACCAGATTGTCACTACCTCCTTTGCAAATTCTGCATCATACTGTCACACTTGACTTAGAACATAGCATCTTGTTGTCTTGGTGCTTCAACTGAAATGTCCATTTTAACATCCTCTACTATTATCAAAACAAATAATTTGATGCAGCTATTAAATTTGTTATAAAATTTGGTATCATGGGGGCACCTGGGTGGCTCATTTGGTTGAGCGACCTACTTAGGCTCAGGTCATGATCTTGCAGTTTGTGAGTTCGAGCCCCGTGTCGGGCTCTGTGCTGACAGCTCAGAGCCTGGAGCCTGCTTCGGATTCTGTGTCACCCTCTCTCTGCCCCTTCCCCACTCATGCTGTGTCTCTCTCTGTCTCTCAAAAACGAATAAATGTTAAAAAAATTTTTTTTAATTTGGTATGATGGTTTCATCTTCAAAGACAATTTGTTTTCAAATTTATTTTTTCTTTCTCTAAGCTCTTACAAACTTTTTAAAAAGATTAACCTAGTTTTTATAAGTTAGTAGCCACACTTTGGATCACTTTGGGTCACTTTTCAGCCTTGGGTACTCAAAACACTTTTGTACCACTGACCAACAGAAATATAATGTAACCTATAATTTTAACTTTTCTAGTAGCCACGTGAAAAAGTCAAAAGAAACAGGTAAAAATAATTTTAATAATATATTGTAGTTAACCCAGTATACTCCAAAGTTTTATTTTAATATATACTCAGTATTAAAAATTGAGATATTTTGCATCCTTTTTTCCATACTAAGACTTTGAATTCTGATGCATATTATGCCGTATCTCAGTTTGGGCCAGCTAAGAGTCACATGTGGCTACTGGCTGCCATATTAGACAGCACAGCTTTAGAGCTTTGCTTCTAGTATTATATATCAACACCTCACCTAAGGTCTCTGTTAGGTCTCCAGTTTTCTTTCTTCCTGCTGCTGCTTCTTCAACTTAAAAAAATTTTTTTAAGTTTATTTATTTTGAGAGCGAGAGAGAGAACACAAAAGCAGGGAAGGGGCAGAAAGGAGAGACAGAATCCCAAGCAGGCTCTGCGCATCAGTGCAGAGCCAGATGCAGGGCTTGAACTCACGAACTGTAAGATCATGACCTGAGCCAAGATCAAGAATCAGATGCTTACCAACTGTGCTACCCAGGTGCCTCTTCTTCAACTTTTAAGAAAGCAGCATGTTAGAAAACCAGAGCCTGTATTGGTATTTAAAAATAAACCAATGTAAAAAAAACCAACAAACAAAATTTGAGGTTTGGGATAGAGTCTAATTTCTCAGGAATTTCTAAGTTGAATTTTGTTTAAATATAAGTGATCAGCAAAATCTTTTGTAGTCATGTCAATTAGATATAACAACTATAGCAAAGGTTTCATAAAGGCTCAGCCCTGAGCTAGGCACTATGATGGAATCAGAAGGAAATTTATGGTTCTTGTCATCAGGGACTGAAAATCATTTTTTGAAAAGTTAGAAATGCATATGTGAAATACTAAAATAACTATACAGAGTGAAGATTTAGCTAGGCAGAGTAGACGTGGGAAAGTACCACAGACAAAGGGAAGAGACAGTACAAAGATGCAGAGGCTGGAATTGCCAGGGGAAAATGGAGGACAAAGTTGCCCTTATGAAGTCCTTGCTGTGCTCGCTTTCTCAGTGTTGGAGGCCTCCTATGAGAAAAGAGGAGCCAGCATGATGTCAACTTGCCTAACTCCAAAGAAGTGAAGGTCTATTTCAGATCTCTCTGTGGTGCCCTTCTGTTCTACTGAACTATAGCTTCTGTACCATTTCTGTCTGAGGCAGAGTATTGGGATTTCAAAAAACTCTTTGCATATATAAATTAGTGGGTGGACTAGTCTATTTCTGAAGCTGTTTTAGCTTAATCCTGTGGATAGCAGCCTGGAGACCCTTACCAATTTTATGTGCTCAATTGAGAGTCCTTGAGAACACTTGGTGTTTACGTTCCTAGTAGTTACGACCTCTAGAGAGTCTGTGCTGGTTTTGGTTTATGAATATATATTGGAAAAATATATGGGACTTCGTGGTCAAGATGATGTGCCAAAGTACTTTTTGTAGAACATTAGTCCCTTGGGGATTCCATGAAATGAGGTTTCCATGGTCAATAGCATTTTGGAAACTCTATACTATGTCCTCTTTTTGGAGAGGCAGTGGGTGTATTAGCATATTAGCTCTTGGGAGTCCTTCAAGAAGGTAATTGTTTTTTACTCAGCGCTGCTGAATCCATGAATTTTAGAATCCCCATCCTTCCCCGCTTTTCTCCATTAACACCTTTAACATCTTCATCCTGAAGATCTGGAGTCTAATTTTTTTAACAGTTATTTTGAAAGTCACTTGACATCTCTGTGACAATCCCTTCATGTTCTACGTAGACATTTTAAATCCACATATGATCCTTATCTGAAGGTGAATATTTGTCTACTACACGTCTAGAGGTTCTTGGAGACAGATGATGGCTATCATGTAGTAACTCACCTTTTGTGTTCCTATGAGGATTCATTTGGCCATAAATTGAAACACCCATTCCCTGGGGTTTGGCTTTCAAATATTCTAAAGTATCACCTAGGCAAGGTGGACTATCCCATTAAGTAGTGGTAAATAAGAGTTCTGAAATATTTGATATGATTGGTATGCATGCCATCTGGTTTTCATCAGCACTTGAGGGTTCTACTTACCTGCACTGGGACTCTCAGATATTCTTGGAACTAGAGTTTCTTTTTCTAGATTGGTTAAATTCTTTTCTCTCAAGGTCAACCTTAAAGCTTATTCCTCCAGTCCTTTCTTGGCCATAGGGAGCTCCACCTCCCAGCTCCATCAATTTCCTTGCACCTTCACTCCCATCACTCCTCCTGGCTGCCCAGGCCTCCTCTATGTTTCTATTTGATGGTCAATGCATGTATTAAATGTTTGGTCTTTGTCATTCATTTTAAGCTACATTAGCCATTTTAGTATTTTATTCCTCTGATGAATTCTTATTTTTCTTGTACTTCATTACATTTTTAAATAGGTGACCCAGTCCATGTCTAAGGGGATGTGTGTGTGTGTGTGTGTATGTGTATTATGTGTATATTTGTGTGTGTGTGTGTGTGTGTATAATGATGGTTGTTAATGATGTTTATTAAGAAGTAAGGAATGAACATGTTCATCTTGTCAAAAACTTTTTTTCCATTTACATTTACTGATTCTTGTTTTGAAATACTTATGTTAGCAATAAAAATATCTAGAATCCTATTTCATGGCTTTTAGGAAGCCTTATAAATAAGTTATAATATTTTAAGTTTTCTTAAAAATGTTTTCTTCTCTAAATGAAGCATAAGTGACATTGATTTAAAAATAAGAATATACACACACAGACACACACACACATACACACACAGGTATGAATATGAATGTGAACATGTGACACACACATATTTTTTAACTAGTATTTTTTTAAAAATTAAATTTGGCCTATCAGATCCCATGATCTGGGAATTAACAAATTTGCTAATCTAGTTCTAGTTTTGGTGATTTGTATATAGTCTTCCAGCCAGGCTATGATGCTTCCCATAGACCAAAGAACAAAAGCTAGGTCTCATTGAGTACCAGACGCAGTGCTGTGAGGAGAGTGGGTGTTTATTAATTCTCTGTTGACTTACTTAATTTAGCTGTGGGATCTTGAAGTTGATGAGAGATAGCATTTAAATATTAAATGTTTGTCTAATATAGCATTTTTAAACAAGGTAATCTGAACAATAGCACCTACAAATGCATCTGTATTTCATGTGGAAATATGAGTACAGATATTGATGGTTGAAATGTGTGGGAAGTAAATTCTGTGGCACACATGAAAGGAAATGTTCTCCAACTTTCCTACCATATTCCCTCAGCAGCAATCCCTTTTCTCTGAACTGCTTCAGAAGAGCTTTATAAGTAAACAATAGATCGGGATATTTATTTCCTCAGGAAATAAAGAATTTTCTAATGGTGCAAATCATAAAACAGACCCATTTCTATCTCTGTCCCTGGAGAGCCCTCACCCTTCTCCTCAGAGGAGACATTGTTGACCTTTACTGTTGCAGGACACTCAACCAGGTGAAAGAAGAGACTTAGAGGTTTGGGGGAAATTTTTATCCAACCTGAAAATGGTTTTATAAATATGCATTAGCTCTTAGAGATCATTTCTTTCCTAAAGTCTCAATGGAAAAGTCTTATGTTCTGTTAGGGATCCTAGTGATTTATTCTTTAAATGAAAACCCATGAACTTTAAAAGACAAAAAGGCAAAGCCATGGCCCTCCAGAAATAAATTTTGATTTGTTCTTTGCATAATGATATGTACGCTTCATTTGCAAAGTGGGGAATATTTTGGAACTTTCTTCTTGTACCATAGGAAAAAAAAGGCAGAGGCATACATACATTTTAATGATATAAAATTGGCTTTGTATAACAGTGTATAATAGAAGTTTGAATTGCCATCTTTGAGGAAAAGAACACTTAAGCATCATAGAAAATTCTTTGATTTAAAAAAAATAGCATAATTTGGAGTTGGATAGAGGTATTTCTTTTCAGACCTTATTTAGACTTCGTTTCTTTCTACAGTGTTTTTCCACACTGCCAAGCAGAACAAGCTATCACAAACCCAAACAAAAGGCAATGACTCTGAGAAGTCATTACAGCCCTTTACTGAGCCAAGGTGAAGTGTGCATAGGGGTCGCATGTTCTCATGCCTCTTCAATTGTTATTCTTTATTTTTTATGAATGAGAGGAAGTGACAGGAAAATTATTTTCAAAACTAAATTTTATTCTGGGAAATCCTCATTCCAACTTGTCAATATCACATGACAATAATATCATTTTAATTTAAGATGCCTAATTAGGAGACTCTGTGTTTTTTCAATTGCCTGACCATTCCTAGAAAACTGGAGCTCAGACTCTGAAAAAAATCGTGTTCTTTATATTTATAGGTCTGATTCTGCTTTTTGTTTGTTTATTCATTTGTTTTGTTCCAAAGTGGAACCATATGGCATTTGTCTTTCTCTGTCTGACTTATTTCACTTAGCATAAAGCCCTCTAGGTCCATCCATGTTGTCTCAAATGTGAAGATCTAATCCCTTTTTATGACTGAGTAATATTCCATTGTATGTACATACCCCATCTTCTTTATCCACTCATCTACTGATGGACCCTTGTGATGCTTCCATATCTTGGCTATTGTAAATAATGGTTCAATAACATAGGGGTGCATATAACTTTTTGAATTCGTGTTTTCATTTTCTTTATGTAAATATCCAGTAGTGGAATTTTTGGATCCTATGGTATTTCTTTTTTTTTTTTTAATTTTTTTTAGTTGATTTATTTTTTGTGAGAGAGAGCAAGCAAGGGAGGGACAGAGTGAGAGAGAGAGAGAGAGAGAGAGAGAAAGAAAGAGAGAGAGAGAGAATCCTAAGCAGTCTCCCTACTGTCAGTGCAGAGCCTGATACAGGGCTGGAACTCACAAACTGAGATCATGACCCAAGCCGAAATCAAGATTCAGTTGCTTAACCGACTGAGCCACCCAGGTGCCCCTGGATCATATGGTATTTCTGTTTTAAAATTTTTGAGGAGCCTGTACACTGTTTCCCCCGTGGCTGTACCAATTTGCATTCCCACCTGCAGGATGGTTCTTTTTCTCCACATCTTCACCAACACCTGTTGTTTCTTGTGGTTTGATGTTAGCCATTCTGACAGGTGTGAGGTGATATCTCATTGTGGTCTCGATTTGCATTTCCCTGATGATGAATGACACTGAGCATCTTTTCATGTGTCTGTTGGCCATCTGGATGTCTTCTTTGGAAAAATATCTATTCAGGTCATCTTTCCAGTTTTTTTTAATGTTTATTTTTTTTATTTTGAAAGAGCGAGAGAGCAAGAACAAGCAGGGGAGGAGCAGAGAGAGAGAGAAGGGAGAGAGAATTCCAAGTGGGCTCCATGCTCTGTGTGGAGCTCGACATGGGACTCAGCCTCACAACTGTGAGATCATGACCTGAGTCAAGAGTCAGGTGCTTAACTGACAGAGCCACCCAGGTGCCCTGGTCATCTGTCCAGTTTTTATACTGTTTTTTTTTTGGGGGGGGTGGATATTGAGTTGTATAAGTTCTTTATATATTTTGGAACCAACGCTTTATTGGATATGTCATTTGCAAGTATCTCCTCCTATCCAGTAGGTTGCCTTTTTGTTTTGTTGGTGGTTTCTTTCATTGTGCAGAAGCCTTTTGTTTTGATGTGGTCTCAGTACTTTATTTTTGCTTTGTTTTCCTTGTCTGAGAAGACATCTCTAGAAAAATGTTGTCTTGGCCAATGTTGGGGTATTTTTAAATCACACATTTCAAACCTCACTTATTAGAGTTTAGTATTGTTAAATGTGTCCATAGAAAAGTATGATATTAAGCTGGAAAGAAAGTGTTCAGGAAGAGACGTGAGTTTACCTATTGTACATCACTTATTTCCCAGGCACTGTGCTGATCACTGGAGGTGTGTAATAGTACATGAAACATACTTACCTCTGCTTTCTAGAGTTACATACTCATGGGGAAAGCAGAGATTGTAAAAGCTTAAATGCAGAAACACCAAAGTAACAATGTGGAGAAAGGTCATGAATAAAAATAGAGGGTAGGAGGGCAGAGAACAATGATGCATGTGGGCTGACAGAGGTGACTCTCTGAAGGATGAGAAGTTATCAGCCATGTGAAGAGTGAGCAAAAGCTTTCTAGGTGGGAGGAAGAACATGTGTCAAGGTCCTAAGATGAAAAGCACCTGTGTATTTGTGGAAATAAAAGAAGGCTTTACTGGACAGAGTTCAGACAGTGAAGAAGAGTGCAGGAAGATGACATGGGAACAGTAGTCAAGCGAAGACACGGGCTGCTGTGCTGTGTCATCCACACTGGGGAATAAGAACACTATAGATTTTTCTATGGCATGTTAGAAGCCTGATGGCTCAGGTTGTCTCTGAAAATCTGCCATAAAGAGCCCCCCAATACTGACTCAGTGAAGGTGGGAGAGTTCTTTTTTGTAGGTTTCCAATGCTCTTTAAACCCAGAGGTATCTTGAGTTTTATGTTACTTGTATTGTTTCTCCTCTCACCTTGTGCTTCTGTTTAGGACTCTGACCCCTGGTTTTCCCCTAGGAAAGTGATTAAACTGGAACTTAAGATGCTTTTAAAATATATCAAACAAGTACGCCATGAAAATGGTTTGTTGAGGCATCAGGCATGTTGAGATAATTCATGCTTTTGAGTAGACTTCTCCCTGGGGAGTGCCTTTGGATGTCATAATAGCAATTCTGGTATCAATAAATCATTTACAGTTTGGACAAGCCATGGCCACCACCTCAGTCATTAGACATATTTGTAATGGTTTATGTGAACAATAACAACAACTACCTAGCAACATACTGTTTGGTCATATCGTTTTTATGATACCACATGTGTTTTTGCCACATGCCAAACTCTTGCTTTGTCTAAAATATATATTGCAAATTAAACAGCAATTATTGTTGGAGGCCCACTGTGTACAATACATGAAATCATAATGCATGGTGTATGCCTTTACATAAAAATGACACATTGGTGTTTTTCGCTAGTTTTTTAGTACTTTGCTGCCCCATGAGAGAAGGGACTGTGTCTGTCTTGTTTACTGTTTTATCTCTAGTGTTGGGCGCCTAGTAGCTCAGTAAGTATTTGCTGACTGAATGAATGAATAAATGAAGAGTTTTTAGGCACACTTTTAAGTTTATTTGTTTTGAGAGAGAGAGAGAGAGAGAGAGAGCGAGCATGAGTCAGGGAGGGGCAGAGAAAGAAGGAGAGAGAGAATCCCAAGCAGACTCCACACTCAGCACATAGCCCAATGCAGGACTCCATCTCATGACTGCAAGATCATGCCCTGAGCCAAAAGCAAGAGTCAGAAACTTAACTGACTGAGCTACCCATGCACCCCAGGCATACTTCATTTCTTCTAACAAAAAAGAAATGAGTGATCTATGTTCAGTGGATAGTTTTCCACTTGACCTTTTAAAACCATGAACAGTGTCATATATAGCTAAATGAATTCTCTGAAGTGTTAATACTTTGGAAAAGCCAAACTTATGTGATCCCTTTCACATATGCAGTTCTTATATGCACAGCCTCACTTGGTCCTTGGTACAGTCTTGTGAGAATACTCATGTTTTATAATCAAGGAAATAGAAGGACTGTCTGTGTCTCACCTAAGGCAGGTATCTAAGAAAGAGATCTCTGTGTTCTACCTTGGCCCAGACTATAGTGCATCCATATTTTCCCACAAATATTTGCCTGGATTTGGAACTACAATCATCTGTAGGATTATTTAATTCATCTATTATTAATTATCTTTATTTTAGCTCTATTTTTCTTTTCTTTTGATCCCATTTACCTCTTTGATTCTCAGTTGGCCTGCTGACACTTGACTATTTCCATTCTCTCTGTCTCTCAGTCTTTAGATCAAGTGTTGAAATACTAAATTTTATGTGACTAGGCAAATCTTTGGGAGTGAATTTGTTGGGGAGAGCTTGTCTCTAATTGTAAGTGGATGTTGTATGATGAAATCGTTTTTGCCTAGGCCAAAGACAAATATAGTGATGGATGTGGGAGCTTAGCTGCAATTGAGCTATGAATAGAATAGGAAGAGAACATGGTCCCAGTGGAGCCTGAGAACACACAGATGTAGAGAATCTGGATGTATGAATGAATTGCTCTGCTCTGCTTAATCTATGTAAAGTGTGAAATTAGACCAGGTGTAATGGAGTGTGTTCAGGGAAGGGCTGAGAATTGGTTTTCTTTTATGATCAGTTTGTTTTCTTAATGCACACGTCAGGGGATTTACAGCTTTGTTCTTATAAAAATAACTGGGGATTTAGAGTAGGAGAATAGTCTCCTCTATAGCATGAGCTTCACAAGAACAGAGGTTTTTGCCTGTTTCATGCCTAGAATAATGACGGACACATAGTAGATGCTCAGTAAATATTTGTTGAACAGAAGAATGGACTTTTTAACAACAGGACTGAGTTCAAAGTGGACTGAATGATTTGCAAGTGTGTTGTCGTAATACTGTCTGAGCTAAGTTAACTCAGTGACAGCTCAGGTTGACTCAGGGTTGGTGTTTGATTCTTGTCTGCCCCACTGTACCAGTACATGAAGTTCTTTTCACTATTTCCAGGGGGTAGCTTCCTACCTCTCTGACTCACTATATTTGATTTTGAAATTAAAATTAGCTTTAATTTAAGTTTATAGGAAAGAATAGTAACTTTAGCTAATCTGTGGCTGAAAATGGGACAAGAATGAAAAGAATTAAAATGGATTGCTTTGGATAGTCTAAAGTGACATGGATTAATACGCTATCAGTTTTCTTCCCCTGAGAAACATTCGGTCACAAGGCGATCTGGCTTTCAGAAGAAATTCAAATTTGGGTGTGTGGCTTTTGGCATAGTCTAACATCACTGGAATGGTCTAAGTAGATTTTGTTTCTTTTTTCCCATGCCTTGCCATAGTTGCTCAAAAAGACCCAATCCAATGTCTTGACTGTAAGGTTATCTGTCAGCCATAGGCTGAGCATTATCTTGCCAAGTCTCATTGAAAAGCCAGTTAACAGAGTGCACTTGAGCGGTATAGAATACCATGTGAAGCCTCTCAGAAAACTTGAAAAGCTAATGTTGGGGGGGGGGGGGATATAATGTGGAATTTCCTTGGAGAAGCTAAAAGAGCTAAAGATTGATTTATTGATTGATAGTTTGATCTCCAAAGAGCAAGGGTTGTATTTCATGTTTAAATGAAACATGTGCTAGGAAGCTACAGACTTTTAACAGATGCATTTCAGTTGACCCAAGAAATATAAATGTCATGTTTGTTAGAGTTTCAAGAAGTAATGGTCCAAAGACTCTGTGTTTTCTTTTAGCCATGGTACATTCATAGTGGCTGTATGTTCTTCTTTGATAATGTCACAATGTGGGTAGGTATGAGGGTCTGTTGGCCAAAAGCAACAGGAAAAAATGGAAAGGAAGGAAAAGAAAATTAAAATAAGATGTTCGACTGAGAAATAACAAGAATGGTGGATACCTCAGGCTTTCTTTTCTAACTTCAGTAACTGCAAAAAAGAAATGTCATAATCTATCTCTTCAGTTTCAAAACTAGTATTTTGTAGCTATCCACTGATTCCTCTTTCTTCCTCAAACTCTATAAAATATTAAACATGTTTCAGGAACTTCTCCTTCACTACATAAATATAAAATGTTAACATGATATTATGCTATCAAAACAAGTATTCTCATCCAATATATTTTAAAGAAATTACAGGCAAAGCAATTACTGCCTTGAGAAACAAGGAAGAACTTACTCCTTTATCCATCACAAATTTATCCTTAGATTCTTATTATTTGGGCTCTTTTCTCCTGTTATCTTTTAATTCAGCCCATCTTAGAATAACATTCCTCTTAATATAGAACTGACTTTATAAGAAATAAGTTATTTAATGAACTCCTTTTTAAACTTCAAGAAGTAAATACAAATGATAATTCTTAGTCCTAATGGTTGTTAAGAGATACATGCACCTGACCACCCTTAGGGCAATTTGGATGAACTGGATCTAAATGTGCATGGGTTTGATTAAGTATGGAAGAGGTGTTCATTGGTCAGGAGCATTTCCTAGGACATGGAGCCTGAAAGGGCCTGATTTATAATTTAATTTTTCTTTCCCTAACAGTTTGTAAAGGGATAGGACAGGAAGTGCTCTTTTCTTACATGGTTCTCTGGATCCATGTGGACTGAGAAAAGACATAGAGTTAAAAAACTCCACATTTAAGCCGGAAGATTGCTGAAGTAGTCTCCTCATTGTTCTTAGCATCTTGAGCTGTTCCAAACATCCACAGGTTTCAGAAAGCTACCTCTAGGCAAGTTGAGACTTCATAGAAAAGAAAAAATGAAAAACAAAACAAAACACACTGATTCTCTTTCTTCTCTGCTTTTTTGAGAGGGTGGTAGAAATATATGTTCAACTGTATGTAGTTGAAACTGCAATATAAAAAGAAAAAAAGAAAGGCCATTGTTTTATTTTTAATTTTCCTTTCTCCAAATTTTTATTTATATTCCAGTTCATTAACATACAGTGTAATATCAGTTTCAGGTGTATAATTTAGTAATTCATCACATACATGCAACACCCAGTGCTCATCACGGCAAGTACCCTCCTTAATGCCCATCACTCATTTAGTCCATGCCCCACACACATCCCCTCCAGTAACCCATAGTTTGTTCTTTGTGGTTAAGAATCAGTTTCTTGGTTAGCCTCTCTTTTTGTTTTGTTTCTTAAATTCCACATGAGTGAAATCATGTGGTATTTGTCTTTCTCTGACTGACTTATTTCACTTAGCATAATACTTTCTAGCTCCATCCACATCATTGCAAATGGAAAGATTTCATTCTTTTTTATTGCTGAGTAATACTCCATTGTATATATATACCACTTCTTTATCCATTCATCAGTCAATGGACACTTGGACTGTTTCCATAATTTGGCTATTGTAAATAATGCTGGAATAAACATTGAGGTGCATGTGTCCCTTTGAGTCAGTATTTTTGTATCCTTTGGGTAAATACCTAGTAGTGCAATTACTGGATTGTAGAGTAGTTTTATTTTTAACTTTTTGAGGAACCTCCATACTGTTCTCCAGAGTGGCTGCACCAGTTTGCATTGTCACCAATAGTGCAAGATGGTTCCCCTTTCTCCACATCCTTGCCAACATCTGTTGTTCCCTGTGTTGTTGATTTTAGTCATTTTGACAGGAGTGAGGTGGTAATTCATCGTAGTTTTGATTTGTATTTTCCTGATATGTGATGTTGAGCATCTTTTCATGCGTCTGTTAGCCATCTGTATATAAAGAAAGATCATTGTTCTTAAAATTAAACAACAAAGCTAGCAGTAATCATGTAACTTGTTTGCTTCAGACATGGAATTAGCCATACATTCAATGAATATGGTATTTCTAAGAATTTATTTTTGCTAGGAACTTATCTATTACAAGCAGGTAAAGAGTCACTTCCCATTCTCTGCTATGATTGTTACATTCAGGCACTTATCATGACACCCAAAAAGGTTTTCCAGTGCTCTGGGTGAAATCTCTGGTCCTCACATTGCATTTGTCTTGCCTGCCCTCCCTTCGAGCTGTGTTCACCACTCTGGTACATAGTCACTGTAGGTGTCTACAAACCTTAACAAGTTGGAGATTCATTTTTGAAACTGACATTTTTTCACTCAATAATAAATCACAGGATGCACTTTGGAGAATACAGGTCTAGGAATGGAACATTAACAAAGGATACATCAAACCACAGACACTTTTAGTTGGTCCAATTCACAGTGTTTCCACACAGCCTGAAAAAATAACATTATTACCAGCAAAAGCATTGTTTTGTCCATAATGTTTAGTCATTATTTCTGTGAACATACTTTTTGAACACACATGTGGAGGCAGGTACTCTATCCTTCTTACCTTGGAGATTTGAATTTTCTTCCTTATTTTTCTCTTTTAACAAATGATCTTAACATGAATTTGAACCATTTGCCAACCTTAAAAGGTTTGGTTTTTTAAAATATTTTTTTCTCAAATACTTGAATCAGTAAAATCCCTCTTGATTTTCTGCTCCATCCCTGGCCAAAAATATGTATTCTAATCTTCAAATTCTTCTTATAAACACTGTGGTCTAAGATTGTTTGTTGGTATAAAAAGCAATAATATTTTAGTAACAACTACAAAATAACAGCTTAGTTTTTTAAAGTTGAATTGTGAAGCTGCCTAAATCAGTCATTTTGGTGCCAAATGAAGATTTCTTTTACAACAAAATATATGTCATAAATATACTAGTCTTAATGACGTATGCCATCTCAGCCCTTATGGGAAGGAGTTGCAAATAGGATGGTCATGCTGTATTAGCCAGCTCACTTCCTAACTTTCACTCATTAATTCATGCATTATGGAGAGTCACCAACACATGGAATATTAAAGTAAAAATGACACTGTTGAATAATCAAAACTGTTGGCTATAGAATCTCCAGGGAAGGAGTGACAGTGAGCATTCTTTGGGCCACTTAATTCAAGAAAGAACAGGCTTTGTTTATTTAAGAGGCTAGTTCATCTGTTTCCTGGTTGCATTCTAATTGTGAAAATGCCAGAGTGTATTACAATGGATAAAATGGGGGAAAAAATAAAGTATAATTTAAGTGGGCCAGGAAAGAGTGGTGGTAGATGTTTGAATGTTCCCTTGGAATTAATCAGTGGTTCATAAACCTAAAAGACTTTTTTATCTGAAGAACTGAGTTTCTGACTCAAGTTACACAGGAGAAAATACTAGTTGGCTTGAGAATGGAAAAACCTTGGTTCACATAAATTTGTACACAGATTCCTTTATCATGGGAGAATTGTAATTAGGGATTCAGAATCTTGAGAACATGATCGTGACCTAGTTATTCCTGTACTGCAAGTGCTCATAGGAGGTACTGGCTAGACCTGAAGATAATGAATTAAGAGATTCCAGCTGGGATATGATGAAAGCATTTTTGGGAATCTCTGTATCTTGGCTGGACCACATGGGTTATAACTTGGAGAGGCCTAAACTAGTAGTAGTATATGACAGATTTATAGTCCAATTGATGTTGGGCATCAGAAAAAAAGGCTGAGGTTAAAAAAAAACGACTTGAAAATTATGAGCTTTAAAAGAATTGACATTGGAAGGGAAGCTGAAGAAGGAAAGCATGCATTCCTTATGAGAAGGAAAATAAAAATAATAAAAGTTGAGGGTGAGGCATTGTATGAGAAGCATGGTGGTGTGTTTTTCATAGTGAACCCCTCTTCTAGGACCCCTTGTCCACCTTTGCTTAATAGTTCTCCATGGTCCCTCTTCTACCTAACACGTTATATAGCTATTTGTGATCTAGCCCTTCCACTATGCTATTGAGTTTCATGAGGACGGGGAGTACTTTTCTGCACGACTCCCCCAGCTACTTTGTTTTCCTCAGCTACCAGAGTGGTGTCTGACACGTAGTAGGCTTTCAATAGAAGTATATTGAATGGATGAGAGAACGAATGGTATTACTTTAAGCCAAAAATGTATTTTAGTCTGTCTTTCCTTCATTCCTTCCTCCTTCCTTCCTTTTAGCAAGTACTTGTTACATGTGCTAGTGCACAAAGACTGAGGAAACAAGATTTCTGCACTCCTGGAACTTACAGTCTGTTGGAACAAATCCAGTCATGCAAACGATGGTGTAAATGAGTAAACGAGGGAGTCCAGGACAGGGTAATAGTGTTATGATAGACATATGCACAAAGTGTGATGGACGTATAGGGGAGAAAAATGCCTGTCAACTGAGAGGTCAAGGAAGATTTTTGGGAGGAGTGGAAAATTAAGGATGTATAGACCTAGAATGATTTGTATGAGTTGACAGGGGGGAAAAAAAAGGCTTGGCCTAGAAGAATAAAACGGGAAAACTGGAGGTAGCTCATTGTGAATGGAGAGATGATACTGGAGCAAATGGAGTGTGGAGGTAAGCAAAATGGGTAGTAATTTAAAAATTATTATCTTTACAAGATGTTTTGGTGTTTTCAGTGAGTCAGATATACTGAGGCTTCATAATACTTCAGACAAATAGGTGAGATCATTCACTCTGATCATCTTAACCTTTTCTGCCTCCCAGCTGTCTATTTATCCTTTCCCAACTTGCTATCCTAGGCTAAGAATTAAGCAGAGCTCTAAAGCAGGGTCACTATTTCTCTGCCGGCACATTATTTGGAGTCTGAAGACTTTGTTTTAGCGTAATAACTGTTTGCAAGGCTGTAAAGTCCGTGTTAGGACAGTGGCCCTTTCAGGCTAATTTCATTATCTGTGATTGTGGGCAGGAGTTATTCTGAGAGAATACTCTTGCCTTCCATGTTATTTATACATGTTATTTCTAATTTCTAATCTGCAAGCGTTCTCTTCTGGAACCTGTTGTTATGGTTAGCTCTAGGAATGCCTACCTGTTCAGTAGAGTGGGAGTTCTGTGTTAATTTGATCTAATGTAACCTCTAAATTTTAGTAGTTTTAGGCTTAGTATCTTTATATATGATAGGTTTGTCATCCATATTTGTTCATTTAAAATGATACTTAAAATTAAATGCACAAAGCAACAGTGAGTTTTTTTATAAAATTAGATGCTATTTTGTGTCTTACTTGAGTTTCCAAATGGGAGGCTCCTAATTGTTCTGATCTGATGTTACGTGGAAACCATTGCACACTCTTGACCTTTCCCATGTTCTTAATCATGTAAGCATTTCTTGGAGTATTTTCTAGCTCATTACATTTATAGTTTTCTTATTTTATAATAAGAAGAACGGGAGATGTTTAGGCTATAGATGTATCTGTAGAGTGAGCCTGCACAAAGTAGATGCTTTGTGCATATTTGCTGAATGGGTGAATAAGAGATAATTTTAAAACATACATCTGATTATTAGCAGCTTTCACTGTCTTTAGGAAAAAGTCCAGACTCCTTTGCAAGAGCAACCAGGCCTTTTACAATCTGGAACTGGTAGACCTTCTGGCTTTATCTCATGCTGTGACAACTAAAGATTCATGTTGTACACTTGCATTCACAGCTCTGTGTCTTGACTCATTCTGTCCTTTCTCTCTGACAAATTCTTTACTGATCCACCAGATATGAAACTTTCCCCTAGCCCTACTGCAGAAGAATGACTTCTTCAATATTTCCAAAACATTTCATATGTACTTCACTTTATGTGCTTTTCTCTCCTCTGGGTGGTACACTCAAGACAGAGACTCTATCTTATTTACCCTTGTGTCTAAGAGTCTAATACTGTGTTTCTGACCATAGAAAGGACTCAGTAATTTGTTTTGAATGACTAACTGGAGTGATTGGGTCAGGGCCAGGGCTTGAAGTTCACCTAGGCATTTTAAATTAAAAAAAATTTTTTTAATGTTTATTTTTGAGAGAGAGAGACAGAAAGAGTGTGAGCAGGGGAGGGGCAGAGAGGGATGGAGACACAGAATTGGAAACAGATTCCAGGCTCTGAACTGTCAGCACAGAGCTGGATGACGGGGCTCGAACTCACAAACCATGAGATCATGACCTGAGCCGAAGTTGGATGCTTAATCAACTGAGCCATCCAGGTGCCCCAGAGGTTCACTTAGTTCTATAGCCCATCTTACACACTATGAAGACAGAGCCCTGAATTTGAGACAAGGCAGACAGGATTAGCAGGCTGAAGAGGCCTGACCCACTGCTGGGCCATCTGTAGGGAGGAGTGACCATTGCCAGCTTCTAGAAAGCTATGGATTCTGGCCTGTCTGCTCAGCTGGCCCTCTTCAGGGAAGAGTCCTTGAATGGTGCTGTCCTTGATGCCTTGCCGGCCAAGCCTTTCCCAAGAGATCTGGATCAGTCGGTTCACAGGATTTCTTTAGTTGTTTGCCAGGCATCTGGCTAAAGGAAGTATGACAGACTTCAAGGGACTGATGAGAATTCGAGATCTCCTTGTTGGGCCTCAAGTTGTAATTGAGAGCCATATCTTAGGAGTGTAATAGAGATTAGGTTCCTTAGAACTATGATTTTACATTTGCTGAAGCTTATTTCATAGTTAACTGTCCATCCACTGAGCCTTGTAACAGCTTTCTGTGTTATAGTAATAGATGTTGTGATTCTTATTTTTATTACATACTATCCCACAGTGTTTAATTAATAATTCATTGGATTTCGTTACCACATAATAAGTAATAGTGATGTTTAGTACAGAAATGTGATTGCCATTCACTGTGCCATATGAGATAAATGTGCTTCCTCACATGAGCCTCAGATGTATAGTTCCAACATATAATTTGAATTGTTTTGTGTATTCTGGGCCATAACTCAGACTATATAGATATAAATGTAAATATAAATGCAAAACTACAAACTTTCAAAAATCATTGGAGACAGTCCCAAAACATAGGTCCCAAAGGAGATTCCATTCTTAGTTGAAATGCTTTGTTAAAGGCAAGGGAATTAAAAGCAAAAGTGAATTACTGGGACCTTATGAAGATCAAAAGCTTCTGCACAGCAAAGGAAACAACCAACAAAACTAAAAGGCAACCAACGGAATGGGAAAAGATATTTGCAAATGACATATCGGACAAAGGGCTAGTATCCAAAATCTATAAAGAGCTCACCAAACTCCACACCCGAAAAGCAAATAACCCAGTGAAGAAATGGGCAGAAAACATGAATAGACACTTCTCTAAAGAAGACATCCGGATGGCCAACAGGCACATGAAAAGATGTTCAGCGTCGCTCCTTATCAGGGAAATACAAATCAAAACCACACTCAGATATCACCTCACGCCAGTCAGAGTGGCCAAAATGAACAAATCAGGAGACTATAGATGCTGGAGAGGATGTGGAGAAACGGGAACCCTCTTGCACTGTTGGTGGGAATGCAAATTGGTGCAGCCGCTCTGGAAAGCAGTGTGGAGGTTCCTCAGAAAATTAAAAATAGACCTACCCTATGACCCAGCAATAGCACTGCTAGGAATTTATCCAAGGGACACAGGAGTACTGATGCATAGGGGCACTTGTACCCCAATGTTCATAGCAGCACTCTCAACAATAGCCAAATTATGGAAAGAGCCTAAATGTCCATCAACTGATGAATGGATAAAGAAATTGTGGTTTATATACACAATGGAGTACTACGTGGCAATGAGAAAAAATGAAATATGGCCTTTTGTAGCAACGTGGATGGAACTGGAGAGTGTGATGCTAAGTGAAATAAGCCATACAGAGAAAGACAGATACCATATGGTTTCACTTTTATGTGGATCCTGAGAAACTTAAGAAAAACCCATGGGGGAGGGGAACAAAAAAAAAAAAAAAAAAAAGAGGTTAGAGTGGGAGAGAGCCAAAGCATAAGAGACTGTTGAGAACTGAGAACAAACTAAGGGTTGATGGGGGGTGGGAGGGAGGAGAGGGTGGGTGATGGGTACTGAGGAGGGCACCTTTTGGGATGAGCACTGGGTGTTGTATGGAAACCAATTTGACAATAAATTTCATATATAAATAAAAAAAAAAAAAAAAAAAAAAAAAAAAAAAAAAAAAAAGAAATGCTTTGTTAACTTCTTGTTTTCGGGTAGTATTCAAACTCCTTACCTTGGCACACAAGACCTCTTATGATCTGGTCCTTCCCTACTTCCCCAGCTCTTTCCCCACTGCTTCTGCCAGCAGGTACCTGCCGTCTGTCTGTGGAACCATGCCCACTTCCTCCCTTTGTCCTGTCGTTTCACACTTACAGGGTTTTCCAAGTCAGGTTTTGTCTACTTTCAGTGCCCTTTGTCTATTGTTTAAAAATTTTTGAAATGTAGAAAAGTATAGAGAATAATATAACAGCCATGTGTAAACTTTCCACTTGGGATTAACAAATGGTAGCATCTTATGTATTTTGCCTCTATGGGAAACAAACAAACCATAACATTTCTGATAGGGCTGATGTCTCCTCTTTTTTTTTTTTTCTTCCTAGTTCCTTTGCCATTCCTCTCTCCAGTGGCTTCTGTCATTATGAATTTGTCATGTGTTTTTTCATCTCTACACTTCACTATACAGAAGAGCTCATGGCCATTTGTGAATGTGTAGATTTTGCTGTACACTTTCTCTTCCAGATTTTTTAGGGTATGTTAATTAAGACAATCCCAGTGCTACCCACTGGGAGCTCTGTGATATAGTAAGAGACATTGTGCTTTTTGTTTTTATTACATACTATGCCACAGTGTTTAATTAACAATTCATTGGATTCTGTTAGCACGTAATGAGCAATAGTGATGGAGCTTCTGGTGGTTTGGAGATTCTTTGTTTTGTTTTGTTTTGTTTGTTTTCTGCTTTTAAATTTATTTATTTAAATTCAAGTTTGCTAACAAATAGTGTAGTATTGGTTTCAGTAGTAGAAAGTGATTCATCACTTACATAACCCCCAGTGCTCATACCTACAAGTGTCCTCCTTAATGCTAACTAACAAATTCATTTGTTGCTATATTTATTTTTAGAGTTTTCTAAAAATTACTGGCCTGGAGATTTTTGTGAAAGTCTTATAAATTTTAAATTTGATTTGTCACTTTATTGGAAGGTTGGTTGACCTTTCCCCTTACAGTCTTCTTGCCCCCACACCGCAAATATAGATACTAATTATACATAATACATAATTTCTTTTTACAGAAATCATATTACCTTTTCATTAACTTGGTAGCTGTAGCAGTGAGAATCTTTCGTTTACAATGTTCAGAATTTTTCTCGGAGACCTTTAAAATTTTAACTCTTTACTTAAAAAATATCCTGGTATCAAAGTAATAAGTGTTCATAATGGACAATGTAAAAAGTATTTTTTATACATGTTCATAATAGACAATGTGAAAAGTATTTTTTTTTAAGTCAGAAAAGTGCAAAGCTGTTGGAAAAATGTACTCATAAGCCTCTGGGAATTACTATTAGCATTTAATATGCTTATTTAAGAAAATTTGGAAAGTGAAGGGAAGTAGGGGCAAAAACTACATACCATACTAATATAATCACAGTTGATATTTGCTTGATGTTACTTCCTTCTAATTTTATTCATCTGTAGATTGTCATTTACTTCACAATCAGGACATAAATGCAGTTCATATTGTATGTTAATCTATACATAAACATTTAAAAATATATAACCCTGTGTTCCCATTTTGTTGGACATGTGGGCTCTACCTTTAATTTTTATTTCTTCTGTGTGTAATATTTTGTGCATAAAGATTTTTCTGTATTTAGAATAAAGCAGAATTATTAGAGTATGGCTATGAGAATATTAAAGTTCTCAAAACATATTGCTAGTATGGTCACACGTGCTTCTGAGTATCTAGGTCTTGACTTCATATTCTTAACACTATTTCTTTCTAACATAATCAAGAAGAAAGTACATTTTTGTTCATCCCTTGGATAAATTCCTAGCAGTGCTATTGCTGGGTCATAGGGTAGGTCTATTTTTAATTTTCTGAGGAACCTCCACACTGCTTTCCAGAGCGGCTGCACCAGTTTGCATTCCCACCAACATCCCTATCAATACCCATCAGCTCTTTATAGAATTAAGTTTTTAAATTTTTATCTTATTTACTTTAAATATTTTTTCAGCGGCACCTGGGAGGCTCAGTCGGTTGAGCATCTGACCTCGGCTTAGGTCATGATCTCATGGTTCATGAGTATGAGCCCCACGTCAGCCTCTGTGCTGACAGCTCAGAGCCTGGAGCCTGCTTCAGATTCTGTGTCTCTCTCTCTGTCCCTCCCCCACTCACACTCTGTGTTTGTGTGTGTCTCAAAAATAAACATTAAAAAATTTAAAAAATCTCTTTTTTTTTTAGATATTTGTATTGTTTACTAGCATACAGATATGTTACATGTAAATCTTTTCCTTATGGTTTCATCTATGGGGGTTAAAGAGCCCCTCCACTTTAAAATATTTGATAAATATTTTGATTTATATTCTTTCAGTGTTTTTATGGTTTTATTTTTACATATATTTGATACTTTAGTTCAATTTGGACTTGCTGTAGGCTTAAAACAGATGCTACTGAAGTACCATTGTTCTGCCATGCCTAGCTTAAACCAGTGATAAATGCAGTGGTAGATAAATAAATTCCAGGATTCATCTGACATCTTTTTGTATCCAATCGATTCTTATTAGGAGTGTTCTTTAAATCAGATTGATGGGTGTTACTAAAATGTTGGCCAACCTTGGACTTCCCCAACTTGTGCTGCCCCTCTGTGGCTCCATGGGGATCTGGCAGTTGTCTCTGATGGATACGTTGCTCTTATTTTCTGATTGTCCTCCAGCTAGTTCATGCTAGGTTTTTTTGGCCTTTCTTTTGGGCTTGTGACTCTGCCTTTCAGCATTACTCAACAAACCCATTTTCCTTAGGTCCTGGAAGGTCTAAAACACAGGGTCATTCATCCGTCGGCAGGATCCTTTCCAATCACCTTTCCTTCAGGATGTGCTTGCCCATCTCCTGCAGACTGGCCAGCAAATGCAGGTCGCCTGGGCCGGCTGGCACACTCTTCCTTCTTACTAGCTGAAAGGCTTTCTTTTCTAGTTCCACTGCTTCAGAATAAACAAATATTCTGTTTATAGCAACAACATTGTGTGTGTGTTTTTAAAAGGAATGAGTATGGAGTAAGTGATTCAATAACTGATCAAAAGTGGACTTTAAAATAAACTAGCCTTTGTGAGTAAGACAGCTTTTGCAACCTCCCAGGGTAAATGTGGTGAGCTCCTTATCACTCAGTGTTCAACAGAGATGGGAAAACATTTAAGAAATTGTATATAGCAGAGTCAAGCAGTTTATGAGGATAAACTCAAAAACCTTCTCACCCTAGGGTTCTAAAGTTATATGAGCAGGGGTACCTGGGTGGGTTAGTCGGTTGAGTATCCAACTTCAGCTCAGGTCATGATCTCACAGTCTGTGAGTTTGAGCCCTGTGTTGGGCTCTGTGTTGACAGCTCAGATCCTGGAGCCTGCTTCAGATCCTGTCTCCCTCTCTCTGCCCCTCCCCTGCTGGTGCTTTCTCTCTCTCTCTCTCTCTCTCTTTCTCTCTCTCTCTCTCTCTCTCTCAGAAATAAACATTAAAAAGAAATTTGAAAATTTTTTTAGGTTATATGAGCATCTCATGTTGCACCTTTGTTTCTCTCAAAGTTTTTCCACCATTTGTAGTAGCAAAAGCACAAAACAAAAAGCCAAATTCTAGGGTCAGTTTAGAAAAAATGTATTTTCTGAAATACAGGAAAAATATTTAAAAATGGGTTCTCTGCCCCAGGTGGTTAAAGATACAAAGCTTACTCATCTAGTAGGTAAACCAAAGCACACATACACAAAAAGAGTAGCAAGCCTGTATGGCTCAGATAGAACTGGAACATCTAACTGAAGATTTGTAAGGTTTAGTATATGGATGTATCAGTTCATATGTGCGTCTTTTAGGTAAATATAAGAATTGATGAGCCAGTTGGGTTTTTAAAGCAGCTTTATGGAGATATATTTTACATACCATTCACCCATTTTTAAGTGTATGATTCAGTACTTTTTAGTAAGTTTAGAGCTATGCAGCCATTGCCACAATTTGCATTTTAGGACATTTAGAACATTTCCATCACCCCCAATAAGATCTTTTGTGCTTATTTGCAGACAGTCCCTTTCCTGTACCCCAACCCCACCCCAGTAACCACTAATCTATTTTATGTCTGTATAGATTGACCTTTTCTGGACCCTACATAAAAATGGAATCTTATGTATGTAAGACATATATAGTCTGTTTTATCTGGCTTTTATTTTGCATAATATTGTAGTATGTGTAGTATGTATTAGTAGTTTGTTCCTTTATTGCCGAAAAATGTTCCATTGTATGAATATACTACATTTTGTTCATGTAGCTACCAGTTGATGGACATTTGGATTGTTTCCAGTTTGGGCTATGATAATAACTCTGCTGTGAATATTCATGTACAAGTCTTTGTGTCACTGTATGTATTCATTCCTCTTGGGTAGATACCTAGGTATGGAATTGCTGGATTGTATGCTAAGTTTATGTTTAACTTTTTAAGGAACTTAAAAGTTCCTCGCCAAATTGTTTTCCAAGTTGGTTGTACCATTCTACACTGTCCTCAGCAATGTATGAGGGTTCTAGTTTCTCCATATCCTTACCACCACTTTTTATTGTTTTTTGCATTATAGCCATTCTAGTGGGTGCGAAATGGTGGTGCCTCGTTACAGTTTCAATTGATAATTTCCTCATGACTAATGGTATTAAGCACCTTTTCATGTGCTTATTCATGTATCTTCTTTGATGAAATACCTATTCACATATTTTGCCAATTTTAAAGTTGGGTTATTTTTCTTCTTGTTATTGAGTTATTGAGTTCATTATGTTTTTTGATGAAATCTCTTCATCAGAGATGGTAAATATTTTCTCTGTGACTTGTCTTTACTTTCTTGACAGTGTGTCTTGAAGTATGACAGTTTTTTTATTTTGATGTCAATTAATCCATCTTTTTCTTTAATGAATTATGCTTTTGGAATTGTAGCTAAAATCTCCTTGAATAACCCAAGAATTTAAAGGGTTTCTTTTATATTTTCTTCTAGCAGCTGCATTGTGTTATAATAAAGTTTTGATCCATTTTAATTAATCTTTGTGAATGGTGTTAAGTAAGGGTCAATTTTGTGGGGGAGTCATGAGGATATCTAATTTTCTTAGTATCATTTGTTGAAAAACCATCCTTGTTGAATTTCCTTAGCACTTTTGTTGAAAATCAATTGACTCTAATGGGAAGGGTTTGTTTCTGGACTTGCTATTCTGTTCAATTTGTCTATATCTCTATCTTTACTCTAGTACCGTAGTCTATTGATTATTGTAGCTTTATAATATGTTCCATTCATATGTCTGTATAATCCATTCATTACTGTAGCTTTGTAGTAAGTTTTTTAGTCCTCCAAGTTTATTCTTCCAAATTATTTTGTCTATTCTGGGTCCTTTGTATTTCCATATAAATTTTAGCTGCACCTTGTCAATTCCTGCAAAAAGTCCCCCTGGGATTTTGATAGTGTTTGCATTGAACCTACAGATCAATTTGTGGAGAAATGCCATTTTAATGATAAGTTTTCCATTCCATGAACATGGAATGTCTTCCCACTCTTCAATATCTTTTAGAAATCTTTTGTATTTTTCAGTGTGAAAATTTTGCACTTATGTTCTTAAATTTATTACTATAAATTTTATTGTTTTTGATACAATTTCGAATGGAATTGTTTTTTTAAGTATTTTTAGATTGTTAATTGTTGGTATATGGAAATATGATTGCTCTTTATAGCTGATTTTGTATTCTGTGACCTTGTTGAACTTGTTTGTTATAGTAATTTTTTTGTAGGTCCCTTAGGATTTCCTACATACAAGATTATGTTGTTGATAAATAGAGATAATTTTACTTCTTCCTTTTAAAACTGTATGCTTTTACTTTCTTTTCTTTGCATTACTGGCTAGAACCTCCAACACAGTGTTCAAGAGAAGGACAAAAGCAGACATCCTTGCCTTGTTTCTGATCTTACGAAGAATATTTATTATTTCACTGTTATTTATGATGATAGCTATAGGTTGAAGGAGTTCACTCATATTTACATTATATTTATATTTCATTAAGAGTGTCATCATGAATGGACGTAGGACTTTGTCATTTGCTTTTCCTGCACTTATGGAGATGATCACGGTTTTTATCCTTCACTTTATTGTTATGGTATTTATATTAATTGATTTTCAGATGTTTTTTTAAATTTTTTTAATGTTTATTTATTTGAGAGGGAGAGAGGGGGAGAGAGAGAGAGAGAGAGAGAGAGCAGGGGAGGGGTAGAGAGAAAAAGGAAGACACAGAATCTGAAGGAGGCTCTAGGCTCCGAGCTGTCAGCATAGAGCCTGATGTGGGGCATGAACCCACGAACTGTGAGATCATGACCAGAGCTGAAGTTGGATGCTTAACATGCTGAGCCATCCAGGCGCCCCTGACTTTCAGATGTTTTAAGTCAAACTTGCATTCCTGGGTAAATCCTACTTGGTCATAGTGGATAATCTTTTTTTATATATAGTTGGATTCAGGTTGTTAGTATTGTGTTGAGGGATTTTGTGTCTCTGTTCATAAGGGATATTGGTCTGTAGTGTTCTTTCCTTGTGATGTCTTTTTTTGGCTTTGGTTATCAGGGTAATACTGGCTCATAGAATAAGTTGAGAAGTGAGCCAAGGGATGTTTATTTTTTAAACTAGTTACAGTCGGGAGGAGGAGAGGATGCTGTAGCAGTGTTTCTTTATGGTAGAATTCCATTTAAATATTATTTTAAATCTGTTATGAACAAATACTTTTATAATATGTAATAAAATATATCACTAGAAAAATTATACAAATATATATACATACAAGTTTTATTTATAAAATATATTTAGCTTATATGAAACAAGTGTGTCAAATTGATATAACAGTTTCTACAGGCTTATTACTTTTTCAAAATTGCAATATAATGGACATATAAGATTATATTGGTTGCAGGTGTATAACATAATGACTTGATATCTGTGTATATTGCAAAAGGATCACCACGAAAAGCCTAGTAAACATCCCTCACCACATATAGTTACAGTGTTTTTGCACTTATGATGAGAATTTAAGATTTATTCTCTCAGTAACTTTCAGAGGCTTAGTATTACTCTTAGTTTCTGTACTTACTTCATCACAGACTGGATACAAACAGTTCTCCCAAGTCTGTCAGCCACCTTTGAGTAGTACTTGTGCAGGCTTCTTCTTCTCAAACTTTCACATGCATAGACATCACCTGAGGATTCTGTACAAATGCAGATGCTGATTCAATAGGTCTGGGACAGGGCCTGAGGCTCTGCATTTCCCTGAGCTCCTAGGTAATGCTGATACTGTTGGTCCCTAGACCACACTTTGAATCCTAAAGCTATGAAGTATAACGCAGATAGTACGATAGATGTGATTTTTTTTTTTTATAACCCTATCATAGATTGCTTTGGGACATATTTTGGTTTTTCAAAGACAGTTGGATTGTTGTTCAGCGGTCATAGTACTCTAGATTATCAGTTGTTTTTCTTGGCCTCTAACCTCCCAGTGCTCCTCTATAAATTGAGGGGGTTGAACTGGAAGATCTTGGAAGTACCTTACAGATCTCACAGTCTGTGATTTTAAGCATGCATGTCAAGGGAGAATTATGGCTGCCTTTGCATTTTCTTTTTATATAAATCTAATACAATAGAAACCCTAAATCTTATGTTATTACCACAGTTCTTAACATGATGTTAAAAACTGGTGATAAACATGCTTTCCTAAATTTTGGATGATACAGAAAGATTAGTAACAACATTCAAAGATTTTTCCATGTTGAAGCCTTCAAAAAGTGGGTGGGGGTCTTGTTTAACCATATAGTTGGAAATCCAATTAAAAAAATAATTGACTTGCCTAAACTGTGGAGAGACAAGTAAAATACGTGTTTATATTATGAAATTCAAGTTGACACAAAATAGCTGAAAGGCTTCAATTTCAGCCAAGTTGAAATGATCTCATTTTCCTTTATATTTCATTCTATTTACCGAGATACTTGAAACATTTTCCCCTGTTGCTTAAAAGCAAATGAAAAGGGTGGTAAATCAGTGGTAGAAATGTGTTGTCAAAACCTCCAGGGCCTGTATCCTACGTCTTCAGCACATATTGGTGTGATTCTGCTATTCTTACTACAGATGATTACAGCAAACTCTGCAATGAAGGGTGGAGACACTTGGTCAGCCTCCAAAGAAAGTGACTAATAATTGACCTAATGTACAGAGCACATGAATAACATATTCTTTGGGTAAAAAAAATACGGTTTATGGGGTGTACGAGAGTTCACATCCCTCTTTCAGTTCTTCCAAAAGATTTAAGATACTAAGCTGCTTTATTACAGTTTTAATTCCTCAGTCTCAAATGCACGTTATGCATAAATGCCACTCTGCAATTTAAGAACACCCTCCTGCCCCCAGATTTTCTTAAAGTAGTTATTTAGAATTTTGAAGAGAAATATTGTCAATTTTGTTACATGTAACTTTGCAGGGGCTTCACATTGTAAAAGGATTTTATTTTAGTTTTATATCCCGTTGAGCAATTGTTTCCCTTGGTGAGATTTGAAGTCTCCAAAATATATAGGAGTTTTGTTTGCTGAGGAGATGAGAGCAAAGTTAGAATTTTCCTTTTCTTTTTTCATCACGTTGAACATCACTTGAAAAATACACTTACTGTATTTCTGTTATTTTTGGCTTGGCTGCAAGATATTTTATTCGGTGGATTTCCTTTTATTCATTTAGTAATAATGGGGTCAGCTCAGCAGACCTTTTTATTTTTAATTAACCAACCCCTGATTGTGTTATGTGCTAAGACACATCCATTAATGTTAGGAAGGACACAGATCAAAACATTTTATAGTACTTCTCCCTGGGGGGTGAGATTATAGTTGAATTTCATTTTCTGCATTCCAAGTTTTTGAATATCTCACGAAAGCCATTTTTCTTCATTAAGAGACCACAAATATAAAATTGAACAAAACGTAGGGATTTCCAGATTTATTTCTTTAGCAAGAGAACTTGTTGGGTATGTGTTTAACATACACTGTATACCTACAGTGCATCTGCCAGGCACTTGGTGATTCTGGGGCGATAAGGCCAGTGAGACCAGCTGTTATGCTGGAGGACTTCAGGCATAATGTCATCATCTCTCCAAAGTATGGTTGGGGTGGGGGGACCAATAAATGGCACCACCAATAAATTATTACCACCTGTAAAGTGCTAATAATTCCATACCTCTCCCCTGGGGCTTTAAAGAGGATTAACTGAGATTGTGTATGTCAGGTGCTTGGTCTAGTAGCTGGTGCATAGGAGGCTTTGGTTATGATTATTGTGCTTTGAACATGCACAGTGCTGGGGAACTCATTATCTCTGGAGGCAGCCCAGCCTATGCTTGGACGTGTTGGGGAAAGAGTGAGACCCTACACCCCAATGAAATCAGTCTCTGAAGCTGCTGTTCCACATGGCATCCCTTTAAATATCATAACTAGCATTTTAGGTTATTACATAAGTTTAAGCCAAGCTGTGGTGGTGATTTTCCTGAGAGGGCGTCTCCATTCGTATCAAGGGGGATAGTGAGAAACTGGAGTTTATTTTGTAGTTATGCAAGTATAGAGTTCTTTTGTAGACATGTGAGGACCACCTGGGGCTTTGGCCTTTTACTTAACTAAACTAACTTTTTGTTATTAGTAGAAAATAAGCATTTGAGAAGACAAAGATAGAACTAGAAAAAAAAATAGGTGCTGGACATCTAAAACAGTTCAGACGAAGACACTGAGTCCAGAAACTTCAACTCAGTTCCCTCCAAAAATATCTTTTCTCTGACCTCACAACAAAACGCACATAAAATCTCATTGGCTTTGTATCACAGAAATGTTTCTCTGTCCCTGCAGATGATTCCAGTAAGTTTGCTTTATTGATCTGGTTGCGAGGGGTGCTGCCCAACAAATAATCTTATACAATAAAAAGCCTCTGGGGACCATTTAATAGTCAGGGTGGTGTTAGTATCTGCATGATGAAGAGGATTATGGGTGAGCGAAGTTCAGCTAATCACAGGGTTATTGTTCTATAGTTAAGCAGCCACAGCGTCACTCTTGAGCTTTCTGTATGCCTGCCTCCCATACCAAGCATTACAGTCTTCCCCTAAAATTTCCAGACCACCCACTGTAACAATATAGTATATAAAAGGATCCAGATGCTCGGAAAGAGAACGGGTGAAGTGTAGAGCACGCGTGATACCTTCTAGATTTTGAGCACTGTTTTTTACATAACTGGCTCACTAAAGATATCAAACTTCATCTCCAAGTCTCCTTTCCAGAGCATTTAAAAATATATATCAGTATTGAATTTATCACAAAAATTATGCATTTTAAGATTGTACTTGATTCAGGAGTCCCTGTGTGTTTCCAACTTTGTACCTCTCTTGCAGTATTTGCTAGAGAACAGTGGAGATACAATTTGTGGGGTGTGCACACACACTGAGTTCTAAAGACAG
Organism: Puma concolor; assembly: GCF_028749965.1. Taxonomy (NCBI): domain Eukaryota; kingdom Metazoa; phylum Chordata; class Mammalia; order Carnivora; family Felidae; genus Puma; species Puma concolor. The sequence continues at coordinate 93,774,250 of NC_141672.1, read as the reverse complement.
ATACAATATGGAGAGTACCATGTAAGGGAGCTATAACCATGAGGAAAATGTACTAGATACCTGTAGAGTGTGCACTTGCAAAATGAGAGAAGAAAACTGGCTAAGTACAGATAACTTACTACAATTTAAGGCCTAATTGCTTGGAAGTTCTGCAGATGCTTTGTTCTGTATTCATTTTTGGGAAATGAATATACATTTGGAGCTTAGGCAGCTTTGCAGTGGTTCAGTGGTGGTCTGTGGCCTTGCAAATCTGGTCTGTTCAAAAACAGGTTTAATAGATGTGGCTCACCCTGGCCCCCAAACACTCTGTTCAGGACCGATGACTTATACGAAGGAAACTTCTTCATAGGAAACTCATGAATTAATTTATTTATTTCAACCCTTTTATTTTCTCCCACCATTCTGTCTAATGTTGTTTCCCCAGTCCCTCTTTATCACATTACCGTATTAAAAAAATACTTAACTGGAATTTTAGCTCTTCCCCTAGAAAGGTAGCTTCAGGAAAGCAGGAACTGGCTGCTTATTTTCTGCTGTATGTTTAGAACCTAAAAAAGTGCCTGGCATATAGTAAGTAGGTTCTCAGTAAGGATTGATGACAAAACTTGGTCTGTCCAGGAACTTTTGGTTCACTTGTTCATTCTTTTATTCCTCAAGCATTTATTGAGGACCTCGTGTATCCCAACGACTGTAGTGGTAGTCAACAGGGTAAACCTTGCTCTAAAGGAATTTATGAATAGATTTAAAAAATACATCTCTAATGCAGTAAACTTCTTCATTAAAGAAAGCATAAACTAATGAGATAATAGATTTAAAATATTTCATTAAGAATTTTAGAGTCTTCATGGGGCACCTGGGTGGCTCAGTTAGTTAAACATCCGACTTTGGCTGAGGCCATGATCTCGTGGTTTGTGAGTTCGAGCCCCGCATCGGGCTCTGTGCTGACAGCTCAGAGCCTGGAGCCTGTTTCAGATTCTGTGTCTCTCCCTCTCTCCGCCCCTGCCCTGCTCCTATTCTATCTCTCTTTCTCTCTCAAAAATAAATAAAACATTAAAAAAACTTAAAAAAAGAATTTTATAGTCTTCAAAATCTTTATGAAAGCAATAAATATAATTTCCCCTTCTAATTTAAATGCTGTAGCCAGATTATGAGCACAGGGCTTGTATGGGCTGCTCTTTGCCTGATTTAGACTAGGGGCCCCCACTTGCAGGGAAGATACTTTCCCCAAACCATGGGCCGAGCTTTTCTATCTTTTTGCAAGCTGGCATGTCAGTGTTTGAGTGGTGAGCCACCAGTGGGGCCATCACTAAGTGCCATCTCTAAAAATAGCAGAACTTCATCCTTGAAAATGAAAATGCTTTGGTTTTAAAAATATGTTTCTGTTTCTAATGAACCCAAGGCTTGGATTTGTTTAAAGGCATGCACATTTCCCTTTGCTGATGGCAAAAAACAAAACATTCATGCCCAAGCATGAAGGTCTGTTCCATTTAGAGTCTTCTCACATTGACCCAATTCCCCATTTGTAATATACAACCTAGCCCTCGTTTGATGAAATGTGGTATCTGTGGAGAATGTGTTCCGAGACCCCCAGCAGATGCCAGAAACCACAGAGAGTACCAAACCCTATATATACTGTTTTTTCCTATATAGACATACCTACGATAAAGTTTAATTTATAACTTAGGAACAATAAGAGAATAACAATAATAATTAAGAATAAAATAGAGAAATTATAACGATATACTGTAATAAGTTACATGAATGTGGTCTTTCTCTTTTTCAAAATGCCTTGCTGTCCTCACTCTTTTCTTTTGATGATGTGGGATGATAAAATTCTTACATGATGGGATGAAGTGAGATGAGAGATGTGGGCTTTATGATGTAGTGTTAGGTTACTTTTGGCTGAGGATAATCTGCTTCTGGACCACGCTGACCTTAGGTAAGAGAAACTATGGAAAGTGAAACCACAGATAAGGGGGACTACTGTACATAAAGTTTCTCTGAAATAGATGCATCCCACTAATCCATGGTCTCTTTGTGTCTAACTGTCCATCAAAGTTGCCTAAGATGTCACAGTACCGCAGCGTGGACCACTAGAGAGAAACCCTATGACCATCTGGCTCAGTCTCTACCTTTTGTAGGGAATGCTATGAAGGTCCAGTGAACTGAAGTTACTAACCAGGGGAGCTGATAGATCGGAGTCTAGAGGTGTATCCATTCTCCTAATTTCCAGTGTAGTGTTTCTCAGATGTGGTCTGCTGATCACTCACATCAGAATTGCAAGGGTTGCTTAGTAAAAATGTGATTCCTGTTCCCCAAAGGAATCAATATTGTTGGGGCCTTAGTCCAGGAATTTGCATTTTAATAAGTTCATCAGCTATTCTTATATGCACTAAAACTTGGGCTTAAACCAAGCAACCTGCTTGCCCAGGATGACCTGCCTTCATATTTTCCCCTGCTCAGTAGGTTGACTATATCAACCATTTAAATATTAGTTCTGGGGTGTTAGGGTGGTTCAGTTAGTTAAGCATTTGACTTCAGTTCAAGTCATGATCTCACAGTTCATGGGTTCGAGCCCTGCGTCAGGCTCTGTGCTGACAGCTCAGAGCCTGGAGCCTGCTTCGGATTCTGTGTCTCCCTGTCTCTCTCTGCGCTTCCCCGGCTCACGCTCTGTCCCCCTCTGCCTCTCAAAAATGAATAAACGTTAAAAATTAAAAGTAAACAAATATTAGTTCTGATAACCTAAGGACATTATTCTAGTTTGTGAGGTGAAGCCCCTAATGTAGAGAGAGATTATTTTTCCATTAGCGCAACAGTAAGAATATTTTCATTGGAAGGTTATTGATTCAGTGGCTCAATTGGAAATTCTCAGTGAAGTCTAAAAAGATAAATGTGATGCTTTAAAATTTTTAATTGAATCTAATGAAGTTTGAGTTGTCATTTAATATATTCATATCTGCTTGTGTTTTCATAAAAAAAACACTTTTTGAATGAATGTTGAGGGCACCAATAAAGTGATTACCTATTTAGTGGGAGGGATTGGGCAGAGGGTGAGTGAAAGGGAAGGAGACGAGAATACTTTCTGTGCTTCTTGAGTTTTGAATTCTGTGAATGTATTGCCTATTCTGAATTTTTAAATTACATAAATCTTTAGAGCATTGACATTTCCTGTGGGACCATAGCAGGTGATTGCTCTGATTCTACCCAGTCTACATGAACACATGCTCAGGAATCTAGATCTCCCTGTAGCAGGAGGTAATGAACATTGTAAAGGTCAAGGCCAGGAAGGGAAGGACTGCAGATTCAGCTAATTTTAAGGAAATCACTAATTGGCTTGAAAATATAAGTCACTGAGATTGTTCACGCATACCCATGATCTCAAAACCTCTCCCCCACAGACCATTCATCACTGGGAATTCGGATGACCTTGGGAAAATCACTGACCCCTCTTAGACTTAGTTTTCTAGTCTGTAATGATAGTGATGAAAGTCATTGCTTTTCAATTTACCAGCTGTTTCTGAATGCATTCTTTTATTTAGCCTTCAACAACCCTGTGGGGTGGGTGGTATGGTGCCATCTCTGTTGTTTAGGTGAGGAAATAATGGCCCAGAGAGGTTAGTTGGTTTAGGAAGGGTCACATAAGGGTGGGGTGTTTAACTTTCATTACCGGAATCTTTTCACTGTAACATGAAGTGGCATGGATTGGACAATTTCTAAGGCCTCTTCTAGCATTATAGTCCTTGAGTATATTAGCTATTCAGGGCTCAGTCAACTTTATTGAAGTCCTTCAGAGAAATTAAAAAAAAAAAAAACACTGAAGCCGTGGGTTCTCAATTTTAGGAGCTCGCATTTGTAATTAGAGTATCAGAACATGCTCATATGAAGAAGACCAAGGAATACTTACAAATCTAGTACATACTAATCATAAATTATAAATATACTTGAATTTCTCATATCACATACATACACTGTGAATCTAACTACCAAGAGCATGGGAAAGTCCAGTTCCCAGGGAATAACATCCAAGTCTCTCATTTCCTCCATTAATAATAATAATAATAATAATAATAATATTAACAACAACAACAACTGCTCTTTGATCACCTAATGGGGTAAACATTTGCTATATGTTACCTCATTTAATCCTTACCACAATATTATTATCCAGCTACCAGAGATAAGGAAACCAAGACTTAGAGGTCAAGTGATTTGAGCAGCCATCTTGTAGATGGCATAGTCAGGTCACTAACCAGGATCCTTTATTGGTTTTAGGTATGTGAGCTTCACCTTATGACTGTTTAATCTTAATGTTTGCAAATGAATGTAGGATGGTTTCAGATAAGGACATATGGTAGAGGAAACTTGACTGACCCCTGCCAACACCAAGGGCAAGCGTGGTTTCATGCAATAGCAATTTTAAGTCACGTTTCATGTGTCCATTAGTAGAGAAGAGTCCATGAATTCTGCACTCTAAACCCTTTTTGTACGAGCTCATTTCTTGTGTGCAGCATCTTTTACCTCATTTTGCCTCCTACATATATGAAGTAGGGATAACAAAGTTACCCTTACAGATAATAGATGACTGAGAGCAAATGATGAGCGTAGTAAACCATTTGATAGGATTTGTCTCTATAAAAGAAGGGTTTTGTGGATATGTTACTTTCAGTCTTTCTCTTGAGTATATTTTCTAAATTATTTTTCTGCTATTAGATATGAGCACTTTCCTCTGTCATTCTTACCTTCCTATATGCCATCATCTCTTTCAATCTCCTCTCCTTTGCCAGAGTGAATCCATTCTGTACTTGAATGCTGTGGAAATCTCTTGGCAATTCAAAGTCTTAGCATTTATCCAGTCATTCTGGGAAGCAAGGAGAGTTTACATTGTTTCCTTAGTTCACACAGACGCAGGCAAGGTTCATAGCTTGCCTGGGTTGGCAGACAGTTTTTGAAGATTGTAAAAATTGTGCTTTGCTCTGGACCCTGGCTGCTCACAGAGGTCTGCCTGCCTGTCCTTGGTCTGTGTCCTCGGCAGGCCTTTCACTCAGTCAGACTCCTCTAATGAGAAAGTTCTTGGATTTCAGTCTGGGGGAACCCAGCCTCCACCCACCAGACTTCCTGGAGAGCTCTCTGCCGATGCTGAAAGTGCCTGGGGCCTTGAGGATTGCATCAAGCTCCCTGTTGAAGGGGTCTCAAAATTCCTTAGACATAATTTATTTGTGGCTACAATTTGTTATGAAAGGAACCAGGCTGTTCCAGCCAATAAATTGTCAAAGGAGCACATACCTAAGATAGAGAAAATGGCTTGCAGTACAGAATCCTTATTCCCTTTTCTAGTGCTCTGCAGTCAGTATTTCCAATAACTTTAAATAAAGTTTATTTCTGAGCAGACCCTTGGTTTCTGCTCTTTGCATTTACCAAAACCCTTTGGGTATTTGTTGAGTGGGGGCGGGCCTTTTTAGTCACCTGTTTCCTAGTCCGAACTTCAGATAATCAGCGCTTATTTCCAGTGTGAATTCAACGAGCTCTGAAATGACTTTCTTTATGGAAAGTCAGACAAGTGGATGTGTATATGCAGTACTGCATAGCTGGTGGTGTAAGCTTTCACCAGAAAGTCAAAGCCATATAGCACCTGTAGCTACTCCCATATTACATTCAAGATCGTCCTGGCTTTATAAAAATTAGCTATCAGAAAACAGACCCAGATCACAGGCTTTGCTTCTTTGAAAATGGACTTTATGTCCATGCCTATTTAATCTTCTCTCTGAATCTGATCCCTCTACTATTCATATATCTCTGATTTTGCATTAGTGTATATCGTAGCCAGATATTTTGTTTGTTTGTTTGTTTTTTGCCTTTTTGTAAAATTTCCTTAGCTACTTCTATGGTATAGAATTAAGTACATAATTTCCAAAGCTAGTTGTCTGTGTGCCAAAATAGCCTTTATTTTAGTAAAATAACTTTATGTTTTGCTTGACTGCGCTATAAAATGACTTAGATAATTTATGTTTCTCTTTACCACACATTAGAGAATACCTGCTTAGAAAGGGTTTTATATCCTGGCTTGGAGTAGATATAATAGTTAAAACCCTCCCCCTTCTGGAATTATTAAGATATTAAAAAATTAAACCTCACGGTAATAATGTTGAAATGATGTTCAAAATGACACTCAAGTATTTATAATTCTTTTTATCCTGGACAACATTATTTAGATAAACTGGGAGGAGATATTCTAGAATGGGAAGTAGTTGAAGATGCATAGAAATATATGAAATGTGTTGTAGGATCAAAGCTTCAGCAGTTTGGACAGAGCCAAGAGAATTCCAATAGGGAGGTGAGAAATGGGGTTGGATGCTAGCTTAGCCTGACCAAGAGAGCTTGAGGTGCTAATCATTATTTGTGTTCAGCCTGTTTAAATTTTTCTTTTATAAGAAAAAATATTTTGGGACACCTGGGTGACTCAGCTGGTTAAGCATCTGCCTTTGTCTCAGGTCATGATCTCACGGTTTGTGAGTTCAAATCCTGCATCGGGCTCTCTGCTGTCAGTGTGCGGCCCACTTCAGGTCCTCTGTACCCCTCTCTCTCTCTCTCTGCTCCTTTCCTGCTCTCTTGCTCTTTCTCTCTCTCTCAAAAATAAACTTTAGAAAAAAAAAGAAGACATATTTGAATGAAGTGAAAAAGCTACTCTAACCTGTAATACAGCCACTAAAAGGGAAGCCTAGTCATTCAGATCTCAAAGCCTTAAAACTGACAAATTCATGTCCAGGTGGTGGCTTAGTTATATTTTAGGCACAGTGTTCAAGGTAAGTGTTACGTTTTCTTTTCAAATGAGAACCTTGCAAATGCAAACATATCAAATGATGGTCAATGTTATAAGGGCCCTCCACAAGATAGCTAAATATGCTCAGAGCAGCCCTGGTGGAAGGAAGATGCTATAGAGGAAAACCCAGCTGTCTGATACCTTTCCTTAAACCTTCACCTGATTCTTTCCTCTTCCCTTTCCCAACGTAGACCCATCTTGCCTAGCCTTCTCAATGAATACTTGGCTTGAACTTCGTTCACTCAACTTTGTCGCTGACACACCCGTTGTACTGACGGAATCCTGGCTTGAATGGAGCTTGCTCAGCTGTGCGTTAGACAAACCCTTCTGGCTGACCTGGTTTAAACCTGGCTTTCTTGACGCCATCTCTGGCATGTTCCAAGGTGAAAAAGGACTCTGCTGCCCTTTCCATTGCTCCCCTGGAGGGGAAACCAATTGCTACTTGGCACCAGAGTTTATCAGGCCCACATCCAGAGTAGTAACATGATGTAGGGAGAATAGTACCGGGCTAGAAGGAAGGAAACCTGAGTTCTAGTGCTGGCTCTGCTTTGCAGTAGTTGTGTGACCTTGAGCAAATCATTTCCCTGCCCTAGCTCAGTTTTCTTGGTTTTCTTTTCATCTGGAAAGAAAAGTTAGGACCTTTCTGATCCTAAAAAATCAGGGAGGCACGTAATGTTAACAAATTTTTGAATGAATGGAGATTTTGGTTCCACGTGCCAATGAATCTTTCTACCTTCCACACTGACACTTTGCCCAAAATACTGGTCCTCTCTATTGTAGTTCAGTAGTATGCACTCAACCTGCCTCTTAGTCTTGGGCTTGGGACCTCAAACCCTTCCTTCCTAAGATGAAAATTATGAGCTTGGGACACTTCCAGCTATTTTATGTGTAACAGTTTACCTAAACCTTAACAACCATGTAACGGGCCATTGTTATCTGCACTTGACACATGCAGGAATTGAGGCTCTCTGAGGTTCCATGACGGCACAGTGTTTGAGCTCACTACCATTACCTGCCATTGACATAAGAAGTACCTGCCATTTTGTGCAAGGGATCTCAGGGAACCCCTCTTGTTAAAGTCTCAAAGAAAATTATTTCTAACTGCATTTCAGATGCTTAGAATTTATGCTTTGCCAAGCACTTTTCCACTTAATTTTAAATCCAAGGGTATTTCAAGGGGAATTTAACCCATATGTTTCTGTTTCCCTTGTACTTAACTCATCAAAGAGGATTGTTTTGTAAACCTTAGCCTCTTCTTATGAGCACTTTTGAGCTCATATTTGGCTGGCATTGGCTGGATTTTGAATCTGCCATGGCTGCAGCTTGATGTTAAATCCTTCTTTCCAACCACTATTTCATGGTGGTTTCATCCTGTGAATGGATAGAAATTGAAGGTGAATTATAAAGACTCTTCCAAAACTGCACCAAGATTCCACTGATATAAAAAGAGATCCACTAACCTTTGAAGTTTGTTGTACTCACCTAAAACCTTACCCCATGAAGCTGTTGAAATTTGCATGAATATGTTCTATGAAGTTAAAAAATTAAATTCATAGATGCTGCATTTTATCCTGAAATGATGTAGAGCAAAACTGTCTTTGAGAGATAAGGTAATTGAGATGTTTAGTGTATGACTGCCTTGGAAAAGCCTTTCAGCTTAGAATCTCCTATTTGGGAAATATTTGAGTTATACAGTTAGTAGAAAGTTTCTTTCAGAGACCACCACTAGAAATGTAGAAGGCAAAACCCTGTTTATTATCTTAGCATGTAGATTAGTTGGGTACATTCAGTTCTGATATCCTGCTGAGTTGGAGAATTAATTAACTTCACATGAGCTCATCTAAGGAATGTGTATAATTGTTGGTAGTTGTGCATGACCCAAAGGGAAGCAAGAAAAAATTTTGTACCCGGTTAGAAGTTCAGTTCAACCAACATATATATTGAGTATCTTGTGTCCCTGGCATTTGGGGCTAGAGAATGAGAGGTCAGAGGCAAACAAGAGACTGTCCCTCCTGGGGAATTTACTATTCAGTAGGCTATGACGTGTACCACAGGCCAGATGGCGCAAGTGCCAAATAGGCAATGTAAAGGTAATGCAGCACAGGAGATGATGACGTTCATTTTGACTGATGAAGTTGGGCAGGCTCCCTCCAATATGAAGTGTTTAAGTTTGGGCTTGAAGGATGAGGCTTTTGAAGGGGGAAAGGCATTCTGGGATGAGATAACCAGACATGTTCTTGGATAATATAGACGATGCCAAATAGTTTTCCCAGATCTCTGCCCTGTGTGTAGATGTGGGGTGGGGTGAGTCTGTGGAGGTGGATCAGAGCTCTAGAAGCTCAAGCTGGGCTAATGGGGATTGTGCACGGTCCTCAGTAATGAGCAGCTGGGATTAGCATGACAGCCTTTAACTGGGCACAGATTTTCAGTGCTGGAAGCCTTTAGTCTTAGATCAAGGGGAGAACATGGGAAAGTAGGAAGGAAGGAAACAAGACAGTGGAGAAACCGTGTGAAATTTACATAAAAAGTAACATAAATACCATATACACTGAAATTAACATAGCACATTAAATATGTCCTATGTTTGAATAGTGCACAAATGAGAGTCAATTCTTTCAGAGGGAGAAGAAACCAACCAAATGATGCATGCTATGTGAAAAGATCTCTTCTATTCACAGTATCATTATTTAATCCAAGATTAAATATTTTACATACTTTAGCTCATATCATTCTTACAAACATCCTGACTGTTATTATCCCTATGTATAATTAAGAAAGCTTAAGATCAGAGAGTAAATAATTTGCCCATGGCCACATAGGTATAGACTTCCATCCCCGTTTGCAGATAGTTACAAAGGTAATAAAAGAATACACACTGCTTACTTACCATAAGCACTAGAACAATGTCAATACCTATTTAGACTTTCCCATCCCAGCTCCTGGAGGTAACTGCCTCTTTTAACACATAGATTTTTCAACTGACACCGAAATTGCTTCTGTTTTTTCATGATTTAGGGTGGATATATTTATGAAAACAAAATCATATTTCATGCAAACACTCCAACACTGCCCTGAGCGTTTACATATAGCTCCAGATTTAGGAGTAGAAGTAAGATCACTCATGCTGATACAAATAGTGCTTGAATCTTCAGGGTTGTGATTGAATCCTGATGTACAGGAAGACAACAAAAATGATACCTAAGAGGAGGTGTGAGTGCAAGGGCCTGACCCAAGATTTGAGAAGTCTGAGCTCTAATTCCGTCTGCTGTTAATTTGCTTTGTGACATTGAGAAGATTACGTCACTTCTCTGAGTTTTAGTTTACCCTTGTATAAATTGTATGATCTATTTGAGGAAGGCAAAGTAGTAAGAGGAAAGTACAGATTTTAGAATCAGAAACACCAAAATCAGAATTTTCATTCTGCTACTTAGCCTGTATAAGGCCTTGGGCAAGTTTTTTAACTTTACTTCGAGCCTCAGTTTCCTCTTCTGTAAAATGGAGGGAAAAGCCTTCCTCAGAACTGTGAGAATTAGATGAGGCAGCGTGTGAAAGTAGCCAGCCAGCAACAATGTTCTATAAATGTGTGCTTTCTTTCCTTCTTCAATAAGTTTCTTTCCAGTTCTAAAATGAGAGAGTCCAAAGCTCATCTTATACATAAACGTTTGAAGCACAAGCAGCTCATAATTATGGAATTTCCTGTATTGAAGGGCTAAGTACTTCTTTCAAATCAGACTTGTCATCAGAAGACTTTCCAAGGTCTGGATGAATCTTTTCAAATTAACAACAACATCTGGGATTTAAAACAAACAAACAAAAACCCAACTCCTCTCACACTCACAAGAATTAGGGGCAGGGAATGGAAAGAGAAGTGTGATAAAATTTCGTTTACCACCCTTTTCCGTCCCCTTCTTTGATCCAGAACAGATTAGAAGACTAAGACTTTGTTTTTACTGGTTGTATAGACCATCTGTGCCTGCATAGGGTATCAGCACTGCTACCCTATTTAAAGATTGAATAATTCCTCACATTGATGCAAACGCAGTGATTACCTTTCAGTGCCCTTCCAGCCTCTCCCTGCCCACAGGCCTCCTCAGCATTTACATTGGTCTTTGCTTTCTTTTCAGTACATTCTTATTGACACATACTTTGAAATTGCCACTGTTTGGCCATAGCTCCAGGATTCCATCAGTTCCAGATGTCCACTGTATTTGTTTATATTTTTTATGATTGTTATGGTAACAAATCAAATACATATAACAATTGGGAACCTGGGAGGAAGGGGATACTGTTCTTTATTTTCAGTTAAAGGCAGTATATGGAATCTATCACATTAAACAACAGCTCAACTGGTTAGAATAGAATAGGGAAACAAAGGTATTGGTGACCTTATTTTGAAAAAATGGAATGTATTTCACAAATGAGATCTGGCAACAGCTCCTGGGATGGTGTTGATGCATATGACTATTTCTATGTTAGTTGATTTAAAAATGTGTATGCATTAAGAGCAGAGTGTTAAGGCAGGTTAGCAGAGGCTGGTCATGGCCCAACATTTAGATACCTTATCTAGTTGCCAGGAAGAAAAATTAAGTTGATTTTTAGAATATAAGTTCATGAAGGAAAAATATCTGGAATTCTCCTTTGAATTTGGGTGAAATTTATTTACATACTTGATCTGCTTTGCTCAGACTTTTTGCTCTCAATTTTTAAAATACGTGCTACGTGAAAATTTTAGAAATGCAATGTATTACTCAGATCATTCACTCACATATATGTCAAATGACAAAATCCATGTACTTGGTGTCTTGGTTAGTAGTCAGTTTGGATGAAGTGATAGAAGACCCTACCGCAGTGGCTTAAGCAAGTAAGGGTTAATTTTTCTTATGCTACAAATGAATTTGGAGGTATCAAAAATGTCATCAAGGACCACTGGCTCTTCCTTTTTTCTACTTGACCATCCTTAGTGCATGGGCTTTTGTTCTCATGATTACAGGTAGGATCATGGACTTTCCAGGCATCACATATCTTTCTAGAAGGACAAAAGGATAAAGGGCAACATGGTAATCCAGATGACTGTGTCTCATTTTATCAGAGAGTGAAAAACTTTACTTGACTCGCCATCTTGTAGGCCTCCACCTGCACCTTATTGACAGACCTGGACACATGTCTACTACTAACTGGAAGGGGGCTAAGGAGAAAGTGACTCTGGAGGGGGGTGGGTCAGCTGTTCACCTGTGCCTTTCAGCTTGCTCAGAGCAAGAATCCAGGCTTGACTTGATCTTCATGTCAGCCTTTTCTTTCGCCCTATTCTGCAAATACCAACTATTATTCACAAGAGGGGGCCAATCAAGAGAGTAGAGCTGATTCAGAACAAATCTATTAGCCCTGCTGAAAGTACATATCCTGTGGTCTATGGATCAGTGGCATCATCTGTTTTTAAGAATCTCGGAATACCTCAGTAATCTGGAACTGTGCTATTTGTGGGAAGAAGGGGAAAGTGGAAGAACTAGGAATTCTGGTAGGTATTTTATATACATGCTTTCATTTACTAGTTATACTACCTGACTGAGAATGCAACCCCAGGAAGCAGAAGAAACTGACTCAAAGGGTAATGGCTCGCTGCCACACTGATCATCATAGTTTTAAGATTCAAGTCCTCAAATGAGATAGATTCAGGGAATCACAAGTAGTTAATTATGGCTTGGACAAAGGGAATGAATAGTGTGTAAGATTATGGGTTTAGACTAACTTAGGAGATGTGTAATTTTTCATATTCATTCATTCATAAATACTTGAGTACTTATTATGGACCCACAGATTATTCTAGGCCCCGGGGATACAGTCTTAAAGAGATAAATTATTTATCCTTAAAGCTCACAGTCTGGTGAAGAACAATCATATAAATCAGTGATTACAGTGGAGGTTAATTAGTGCCACAGAGGAAGGAAGAAGAGAGTGCTCAGGGAAGACTTTCAGAGGAAGGGCATTCCAAGCAGAGGGAACATGAGTTGAGGAACTATAGTCCATGCAGTGTCACTCGACAGGGACCTCTCCTAGGGGAGTGGTGAGAGATGAAGCTGGTAGGGACCACTGCACGGAGTGCCTTAGGTTCTAACTCCCATTAAGTTCACTGCTGTGCGGTTAGAGGAAAAGGGCATCTACAGTAAAGCCGAGACAGTTGGGTTATGGAGGAGGAGAAAATTAAGAAGCTGTCAGGTGATAAATTTTAGAGGGTTTACAGGGATGAATGAGTGGGTGTGTGAGGGCTTCTGTAACACCCCCTCCCAAGTTTGTGGGCTGGGTGGTCTGGGCTATGGTGATGCCCTTTACTAAAGTAAGAACAGTGGGAGGGCCAAGTTTCTGGTGGGAAAACAAGCTTCTATCAGACACATGTTTCCACTCACACTGCTTTTCTGAAGTGATGAAAATGACCTTCTCTCCCTAACCTGGCTGCTCTGTCCTGGCTCACACCAGCTGAGAGACCACCAGGGCATCCGAATGGTTCATGGCTTGGCCACTTAAAGTCCATCAGACAGGTGGAGTGTCTGTCTCAGGCTGCACAGCAAATTAGTTGCTAAGCTGAGACTGAAAACCAGGCCTCTTGACTTTTCCGGCCTACTGCCTTTCATTTCTATGCTTACGGTGTATTCTGCTTAAATAGACGAGGTAAGAGCATCAATAAATACCTGCTGCCATTTGAGGAAAATCAGCTGGAACTTTGTGTGTTACTAAGAATTAGCTACTGACTTCTATCTGGCCGTGATAACTTTTCTGTAAGTTTATTTGTTCCTATGTGGGCCCCTCTTGAGTTACAATTGAAGTAAGAGGGTAATTGCTAAAGTGATGGTTGTGTTACTAACTAACTGGGAAGGGTTTTATATTTTCACTTTTTTTTGAGAATGAAAAGTTCACTTTTCTTTGAGAATGAAAAAGTTAATCTGGACAAGTCACCTAAATAGTGCCACACTCCTATTAGTTACTTATTAAATGGTACAGAGGTTTATGAATTTTTTGAAGCACAAATATTTTTAAGGATCTGATGAAAACTGTGGACACTCTTCCTCCAAAAAGGTAAAAATGCACACTGTGTATGGGTCAAATCCAGTTGGTTGCAAGTAATGAAACTAGCTAATGCAGAAAGGGAGGTTTGTTCCCGGGATGTCCCAGGAACTCGAGGACAACAGTGCACCAGGGCTTTATCGAGGGTTGGACCCAGGCTCTCTCAGCCTCTCCCTGAAGCCATGTGGTCTTGTTCTTGCTCCTGTCCGCAGACATTGTCCTTCCTCCATGCAGATAACCTGCTATGTGCTTCTTCAGGTACTTGCTGGCCTAGAACTCTGGAGGTAACATCACCTGAGGTTCCTGCCACCTGCAAAGATGAAAACCAGTACTTCCCAATCTGTGTTCGAAATTTCTTGAAGAGAACATGTGATTGCCCCACTTGGATCAGGCACTTAGAGACTAGGGCCCCTTTACTGTGTCCAGCTTTGTCAGGCTGGTACGTATGGTTTATGTGCAACTTCTGGGCACTTTTGGACCTCCCGGGTCCCAGGTAACTGTGATCGTTAAGTTAAGAATTATGGACTAGAGAAATTTGAATGCTGTAATCCTGCAGCCCTACCTTTTAGCCATGAAACTACTGCCAAAAACAAGAACATACATTTAAGTAAATGATGTTTGCATGAGCATAAGACTTAAGAACACTTGTTCCATGCAGGAACTGAGATTTTTGAATATCAGTAGTTAAATCCCAGGATGGTGAAAATGATGTAGATTGAATTATGACACTCTCCAAGATCATTGATATTATATTCCTAACTTTTACCCTTAAAGGTTTGGAAATTCAATTTTAATTATTGTTAACATGCTTTGTAAATATCCAAGGGAATACAATATAGACCTGTTCATATATACAGAGAGCCAAAATCTGGCTCAAGTTGTTTTTTCTTCCACAGTTGGAGAAAATTGTGGTGTTTGGCTTGCCTCTTGGGGCATGTTAAACCACTTTTAATGCTGTCTCTTATTATTTTCTAACCATATGCACTTTCCACACATATCTAACCAGCTGCCTCAGATGAAACCCAATGTCTGGCCAAGCTGATGTAAATCTTTAGTAAGTGGTAAGAGAGAACAGAGTAACACAGTGCCCCTTCAGCGTTCAGACAGTATGCGATTTAATAGTTATAGACCTCATAGTTTCAGGAGCAACTTGAGATTCTTTTTCCAGTTCTATAGAATGGAAATTTCTGAGCCCTCCTCCCACTGGCTGCATGAGGTACAACTTAGCTAAAACTAGATTGACCTATTTGCCTGTATGGCATAGTATTAATACTTACTCTTTAGATCATTTACCTGGGATGTCTGGGACATAACTATTACTTCGAAAGAAACTGATGTATATTGTGTAATTGCTATTCTATGCTTTAAAACAGTTGTCCCCTATAAAACGTACAAGTGTCCCAGAACATCAAAACACTTATGTTACCAGTTAAGCTGCCAAGAGGCCAGAAGCTGCCATAATTGTCTAGTTAGTAACATGTTCTCAGTCCTTACAGTAGATCTTAAAAATGGATGACCATGAAATAACAGCAAAAATGCAGTTCTGAGGTTATACTGCTTTTAGTCTTTGGTTTCTCAGAAAATCAGTCTTCTGCCATATTTTGATATCTGAGCAGGCACAGGTTTTTGTCACGAATCTTCTGTTGATTAATGACACCTACATGACTGAGTTTTGGAACCATGGCCTCTCCCATTCCCCTCAGCTTCCATGCCTGTCTTCTGCACAGTCCACTCACGTGTTCTGAGGAATGCTTGTACTTTCTTCCAACTTGTCTTTCTTCAGTTGAGTTCAGTGCCAGACCCGAGCTGGAAACAGTCTCAGGAATTTTTCATTCATCAGAGGTTTTCTTCCAAAGAAAAATTCTGAGAAAAGGAGGGTCACCTTGAAAACTACTTGATAATATATTAGCATGGTTCAGTGATGCGTGTGTGTGTGTGTGTGTGTGTGTGTGTGTGTGTGTGTGAGAGAGAGAGAGAGAGAGAGAGACAGACAGAGACAGAGAGAAAGAGATGGAAAAAGAGAGACAGGGGTGGAGGGGATGAGCAACACATACCCATAAGCTAATGACTATTTAGTAAAAGACAATTCTAGAAATAATGCTTCTTAACCAATGTATCTAAACTATTGCACTGTCATCTATCTGTCTTGATATTACAGAAAGCCCATATTTATATGAGGCATTTCTCAGTTGTGGTTAAATAGCTGAATGCTTGTCCTTTGCTTTACGTTTTTCACCAGATCTCTAAGAACTGATAATATCAGCAGAGTGTGGTATGTATCAATTTCCTGTAGAATGAACTTAGGGCTGGCAGCGAGGATGCTAGTGGTCTTGGATTCCCTTGCCCTGTCATTTCATAGAAGCAACAGTGAAGTTCCTCTGGAGGAAATCCCACCCACACGCCAGGATTCCGTCACATATTGTTGGTCTGAGCCATGTGTACTTAATACTCGGGTTTCTGTGAGAACTGGCCAAACGTGTTGAAGTAAGAATTTCAACCATATAGATTAAATATAAATATGAGAATGTGATCCAACTACATGCTTGCTCGCAAAGAGAAAGGGAACAACAAGAAATTCAGTGAAAAAGCTAAAATGCACAGACCAAGATGTCATTTCATTATACATAGGTTTTATGGCATCAAGATGTACAGATAATATTGTTTTATGCAGGACCAGCCTCATCAGTTCAAATCACCTGATACTCAGTACTTGTGAAATTGGAAGAACTTTCATGCTGATTATTGGTAGTTAGAGCCTAGTCTTCCTTCAGATTGCCCATGTCCGTGAGTGGCTGGCCATGTATCCAACTACCTGAGCCGGAAACCCACAAGTCCTCCTTGTCTTTTCAGTTTCCCTCACCCTTCACATGCAAACCATTTTTAAGTGCTGTTGGTTCTCGCCTCCCAGAGACATCTGCCCGCTGCTGGCTGCTCCCCACTTCTGCATTACCACCTTTGTCTAGCCACCACCATCTTTCCCTGGATCCTTCAAGAACCTCTCCATTTTCACTCTTGAACCCTCTACGCAGCACACTTAAAAAAATAACATGTTGTGTTTCCAGTGGCTTCCTGTTGAGCTTAAAGCCAAATCCAAACTCCTTACTGTGGCCTGGAATGTGCTGTGTAATCCAGTCCCTGCCCAATGTTCCAGGCTCATGGCGTGTCCCATTCCCCTTGCTCTCTGAGCCCTGGTCTCAGTGGTCTTCTCTCATTACTAGAGAAACCAGGCCCTCTCCCAACTCAGACCCACTGTTCTTGCTGTGTCTTAAACCTCTGAAGCACTTACTCTCCCTTTGCACAGCTGACTTGCTTTCCTCCTTTCGTTTTCAGTATAAATATCACCTTCTCCAAGAAGTCTTCCCTGATAACGATTCCCACGGTAGCTGTCCCCCAATTATTCTCTATTATGGCAGCGCGCTTATTTCATTTGTAGACTAAACCACAGACTCAAATCTAAAATGATTTTAAATGTATTCACGTATCTGCTGACTACTTTTCCTGCCAGATTGTAAATTCTATGTAGTCAGGGATTATCTCATGCTGCTCTCTGATACAGCACAGCAGCTCCGTAAATATTTGTTGAATGAAGAAATCCTTGATTACATTTTATAACTGTGAAGTTTACTCATTGAACTTGATCATTGAAGTCAGAATGTCTGATTTTATTTTATGCAGTGGTATTTTTTTATTGTGGTAAAATATACATGACACAAAATTTCTTCATTTTAGCCATTTTTAGAGGTGTATCTCAGTAGCATTAAGTGCATTCACACTGTATGCAACCATCACCACTATCCATCTCCAGAACTTTTTCACCTTCTTGAACAGAAATTCTGTACCCAATAAACAATAACTCCCCTCTCCTCCCTTCCCCCAGGCCCTGGCAACTACCGTTCTACTGTCTGTCTCTATGAATTTGGCTAGGTATCTCATAGTAGTAGAACTTGCAGTAGAGTAATACCAATCAGTTTATTTTTCTAGCCCCTTTACAAACATAGGCCTTTACACTCTCTATGTGTAAGTCTCATTTACAATAATAATTCTATTAGCATCCTTCAGAAATTTAATTCCCTTCATATAGAATTTGTATTTGGAAATTAAGCAATATCACAAGGCACTTTTAAGATACATGAGTTGATCTAAGAATATGTTGACCCTGGAAAGTTTTATATTTAATATCACTGATCACAGAGCCCTTTACTCTTGTGTTGTTAATCTTGCATTTGGATTGCAGGGGATGTTTTATACTTGGTGGCTTTGAAGAAAATATAAAAGAACAGATAAATCAAATTGTTATATAATACTATTGTTTTTGTCTTGCTGTTCCATAGCTGATGCTCTGTGGGGAAGCTGCAGTTTGGTTTCACATGGCACTCATGCAAGCCATTTGAAAACTGCATGAATCAGAGCCAGCTGCTTCTTTAAAGTGCAGTTTGCAGACCATGAAAAATGAAGACACTCTATGATTTTATTATCTTGATTGTAAATATGTCACCCAACCCAGAATTTGACTTCTCTCCACCCCACCACCCCATTTTTTTTTCTAGTAAAGGTAGTTTGGAGATAACTTTGGGGCAAAGTGAAAATGAATAATGACTTGTACGATGTACAGGTGTAATGTATATATGTATATGACAAAGAATGTCAGGTAAATGATGATTCAGATAGGAAGCATTCTCTTCCCCGAACAAGATTGCAGTCCATCATAGGACAGAATAAAATGTGTTAACAATATTGAATTGCTGCTGCACGTAATTGGGTTCCACGGAACTATGGGCTGGATTTGGTGAGCTGCTTAGTCTGCATGTTAGAATTAAATGGTATATATCACCTTGTTTCTGCAGTTTTGAATGCTATTTACATTAAAATTTATATTGGTAATACTTTTTTTTTTTTTTTTTTTTTTTTTTAAATTTTTTTTTTTTTTTTTCAACGTTTATTTATTTTTGGGACAGAGAGAGACAGAGCATGAACGGGGGAGGGGCAGAGAGAGAGGGAGACACAGAATAGGAAACAGGCTCCAGGCTCTGAGCCATCAGCCCAGAGCCCGACGCGGGGCTCGAACTCACAGACCGCGAGATCGTGACCTGGCTGAAGTCGGACGCTTAACCGACTGCGCCACCCAGGCGCCCCTGGTAATACTTTTTTGAATTAAAGAAGTTAAAAGTCAGCAGAATGTTAACAGAAACAGTTTTGTGCTTATTCCTATACCCTATTTCTAGAAAAAAAATTTTTAGAAATTAGTTTTAGAGAAGGTGTACAGATAGTTACTAAAAGATAAACATTTTGCATAACATAGTTTAGTAAATTTTGCCAAAAGCTCATATTCTTTAAGTAATGCTGTAGAGACCATATTCATACTCCTATCTTGCATGTAGTATTTTATAAAAATGTATGGATTGGAAAGTATATTTGAAATTTACTGTATAATTTAAAAAAAAGCATAGCTTGAATGAAATGGAAGAGACAATAATGTACTACTTTCACTAGAAAGTAGCCCAAGAAGGAATTCTCACCCCTTCAGAATTTTTATTATTAAAAATTTCAAACTTATATTAATGTTGAAATAGTAATATAAAGTATTATACATTAAATATTAAATTTAGATTAAATATTAACATTCTCTCACTTACATACATATAATACTCTCTATGTGCTTATTTGTATATGTGTATATATAAATATATGTGTATATTATATATGTATATTATATATTAAATATTATGTATATATTATATATGTAATATAATTAATTATATAGTATATATATATATATATATATATATACACACACACTCTGTTTTGCTGCATCATTTGAAAATTAAGTTGCATACATCACAACACTTCACCTTTGAATAAGGACATTCTCATAGATAACCACAGTACCATGACCACACCTATGAGAACAACAATTCCCCAATATTATGTAATATTCAGCCCATATAAAATTTCCCCAGTTGTCTCTTTTTGAAACAGAATCCAAGTAATGTTGGGTTATTAGGTCTTTTTAATCTAAATAATCTCTCTACCATACTTTTTTTTTACTCAGATGGGTCATTTGTTTTTGGAAAAGTTCAGAATAGTTGCCTTTGAAAATCACACATTCTGGATTTTCTGACTGTTTCCTTGTGGTTTCATTTGTCTTGTTCTTCTACCCCTATGTGTCCTCTCAGCTACAAGTTAGATCTGGAGGATTCATTTGATTAAACTTTGACTGTTTTTGGCACAAACTTCATAAATGATGTTTAGTAGTTTATATTTAGTCAAGTCAGGAGTCATGGAAGTATTTCAAGGTGATCTGTGATAGTGTAATTCTGGAGGAAATTAAAAGTTAACTTTTGCTGTTACTGATGCTAAGTTTGATTACTGTATTTGGAACCTGGGTGGAGAATCCTCCTGGCATTTCACTCATGTATAGCACTGGGCTGGGAAGTTGGAAATGGGAGTTCATGGTAGTGGAGTGATGTTATGTGTATAAATGTGCTTTCTAACACTGGGAGGGGAGAGCCTAGAAATGTGAATTCAATTGACTGTTAGGGCAGCAGAGTAGTGGGTGATTAGCCTTCTGAAATTTTGATTTGCTGTTTGGTTTAGTGAGCTTGTGGTTACTAAAATTAATAAAGAACATAGTAAAGTGCCTCATAATCCGTCAACACTATTGAAAGGAATACTATGGAATTGGGTTATGTTGAGTAGTGGTGATTCCAGTTCATGGGCTTTCTCACATTTCTAAGGGTAGACCTTCAGGTAGGCAGTCAGCTAACTTGAAGATACCTCCAATTAATAATGGTACATAAGTTGGGGCGCCTGGGTGGCGCAGTCGGTTGAGCGTCCGACTTCAGCCAGGTCACGATCTCACGGTCTGTGAGTTCGTGCCCCGCGTCGGGCTCTGGGCTGATGGCTCGGAGCCTGGAGCCTGTTTCCGATTCTGTGTCTCCCTCTCTCTCTGCCCCTCCCCTGTTCATGCTCTGTCTCTCTCTGTCCCAAAAATAAATAAACGTTGAAAAAAAAAAATTTAAAAAAAAAAAATAATGGTACATAAGCACTTCTCAATAATGGTAAGAGAAAGAGATAGAGACAGACAGACAGGCAGACAGAAAGACAATTTAGAGCCCAAGAAGACAAAGTCGCTTTGGGGAGCTTTTGCAAAACACAGAAGGACACCCTGGCCCCAAGCTGCATCTACTGCATTGGATTCCATGGGGGTGTGGGAGGACAGAGGTCCAGACATTAATATTTTGTGGAACTTCCCAGGTGATCTGCTTATGTCCCAAAGTTAAGAATAATTGGAGTAAGAAGAAATGGCAGCAGTTATGAGACTAATTATCATCATGGAACTTCTTTGCTTTAATTTTCTTTGGACTGAAAGTTCCCTGAACTCCTTCTTGAAGAGGTTGTATTGAAATTCCACACATTAGGAGTCTGATGTGTCTCAGGCCAACCTACCTGGAAGATAGAAGCATGCTATGACCCTGTCATGGATAAATTGATATCTCATTCTTTTTTTTGTAATTTTTATGGAAAGAAGGATTTAAAATAATTGGAGCCTACTGCCCAAAATTATATCCTTGTGCCTTCCCTGCAGTTTGTGGTTTAGTGACTGGGCAGGAGTGACAAGAATTCAGTGCACCACAATATTCTTTCTCTGTGAATGATGCATTTGCTTCAGGGTGAAGTCTTATTACAAATGAAAGTGAAGTACCACCGCAGGTCACAGCATTCTGAGCTGCAGAGCTGGGCAGGGGCCTAGGATCCGAGGCTGCAGATACACATTGGTTAGATCCTAAGTCTTGATAAATCTATGGGGATTGAAAACAGTCCTGAAGACTCACCACTCAGAATGGGAACATGTACATGCAGAATTTCCCAGGAACTAGCCACACTAGAGTAAGCCCATTAAAAACAATTAAAACTGCATTTTAATTTGGTAAAGTCTTGGTCTGTTGCCCTGGTTTATAGAGGTCTTCTAAGGAAGTGATTGTAAATCAATTTGCAAACAGAGAGTATTTTTAATAGTATATTTTAGTTGCATTAGGAATAATGATTTACATTGAGGGAATGAGTCAGACATTACTCAAGCACTGAATTCAGCACATTCCCTGTCTAGTGCTGGGACTATCTGAAAAAAAGAGTATGTAAATTTAGCCTAGTATCACATAAGTGCTATGGGAATAATTGTAAATAATTGGATTATTAGTAAGGAATTGGGAGTGTGGGCGGATTTTTTTTTTTCCTGTGGTTGAAGTATTGGACAGAAAAACAGCATAACTTTGGCAATCTAAGTGAAGCACAGGACAAAAAGCACACACTGCCAAATCAGAATGACATTTGAAAACCACGTTAATAGAGCATTTACCTTCCAAGAGATTTTTAGATCCAATTCTATTTCATCCAGATTATGCGTCTCCTTCTGCACTCAGCAATTTTTATTGAAAATGTGGACCTACAAATACATTTATGCCCACTTACTAATATGCACTGTCCAATGATCTGGTTCTTTGTCCATAGTGATAAGTATTTAGTGTAGAAAGGTGTTAAGTCTATAGATTCTGTTATACATACTCAAACTTTTGGCCAAATATCTAGTATATTTAATAAAGATGGGTCCCCTATGGGTTTTAGAGATGCCTAATGAAAATTGTCAGAATTAACAAATGCCTATTCCATTCCATGTGTTTCATATTGAGATGAGGGTAAGAACTTGACTCTAGAAAAGTATTAAGGATTATTTTCTTTTTATGAAGGTTTTCCAATGAGGAATTCATGTCTGAAGTCATGAGCCAGTGTCAGACAGGACTGAATCAGATTTTCTTTGTATTTTGTAGTATGCCTCAATTTTGCTGGTGTCCCTCTCAAAACATGTGTTTGCATCTACCCTGATTCTTTGCAATCCTCTATATAAGGTCTTTCCATGAGGTATCTTGGCAAAGTGAAAAGCAAAACCAAATCCAAGCAGTGTCGAAGAGAGGATTGTAAATTCAAATTTCTGTTCCATTATGTTTTTTAAAAGATTGAAAATGACATGCCAGCATGAATCTGTTTGATTCAAACATTTGCACTTACCTCAGTAAATTAAGAGGAGAAAAAGAAACAAACTTAAAATCCTTTCCTTGTTACCTAACATAGAAGGTTTTATCTATTTTTTAAATAAGAGATTATGTTGCTGTGATCTTGCTGGTCTCAGAAGCAATATATGTATATGTAGCTATAAAAATAATGATGGCTATTGCCTGAGACTAAACATTTCTCATCCTAAAGCAGTTCATCAGTAATGAACGCTGTTGTATGTAATAATGAAAAATTGGAAGCAATTTAAATGACATGCAAAAAGAAAATTATTGAATAAATTATGTTATAACTTGATGGAAAATTATTAACAATTAAAATAATATTTTGGAATAGTATTTACATGGGAAAGTGCTTTTGGCAATGTTAAGTGAAAAAACCAGGATTAAAAATCGTGTATTTAGTACAGTGCTATTTTGTGATCAAGAATAAAACACATGTGAACTTAGGTAATAACCTAATATGAATACCATATATGTAGCAAGGGTTTCTTTAGGTACAATTACATGAGATTTTTATTTTCTTATTTATGTTTCTACCTTTTCCTAATTGTCTGAAATATTATTTATTTAGAATCACAAAAATATATAATAGTGTTAAAATAGAAAAGAAATGCCATATATTAGAGAAGTATTTATTAAATGCCTATAGGTAACATTTGGAAGAATTGAATGAAACAATGAACGACTACAGCCTTTGAGTTTGCCCATGAGTTTACTGCATTTAAGAGCACTTTTGCTCCAAACTGTTATGGTACCATCATGGTGCTGTCATTTTTTCTTTATAGACAGACTGAAATGAGGGCAGAGATTTTATTCAATACCTCAAGCATTTAAGTTTTGTATTCTTGTTTCAATTCAACATCTATGGAAGAAGATAGTGGATTTTGAACAGATCTGGCATATTATGAGAAATATTAAAATATACCTAGAACTTGACTATCTAAAACTAAAAAATAACCAGGGGAGTAAAAAATGCATAAAAAAATTAAAAGACAATAAATTGAGGAAGTGTCAGGAGATAGGACTGGAAAGATAGATGGGGCTAGAGCATTAGAGATTTGAGGGGAACAAAGGTATAAGGTTAGTCTTTTGGAATGGTAACACTGGTGGTGTTTATGTGCAATCTACACAATTTTTTGGCCCATTTGCATATCTGGTACTAGTGTTCATTAATATTTTCCTTTAAGTTGAGTTAAACTTTTTTTATTAATCCTCATCATAGCAAACATATTTGTGAAATCAGAGTCTGTTATGTGTATACTCTTTAATAATACAAATTAGAATTAATACATAACGGGGTGCCTGGGTGGCTCAGTTGGTTAAGTGTCTGACTTTGGCCCAGGTCATAATCTCACGGTTCATGAGTATGAACCCCACGTCGGGCTGTGTTCTGACACCTCGGAACCTGGAGCCTGCTTCAGATTTTGTGTCTCCCTCTCTCTGATTCTGTGTTTCCCCCTCTCTCTGCCCCTCCTCTGCTCATGCTCTATCTCTCTCCTTCTCAAAAATAAATAAACATTAAAAAATTTAAAAACAATACATGACTATTAAAACATGACAATCTAAAGTCATCTTGCATTCCATCAGTGATACACATAGCACATTTTTGCAAGCACTTGCACGGAGAGAGGGAGATGTGAAGATGGGGACTCGATGTTTTGGCCATCCTGTCCATCTCTCAAGTAATACCATAATTTGGGCCTAGTCCTCTTGCTGAACTAGACTGGGTGACGTTTTGTTTTAGGAACTCCTTAGAAGGCTCCTCTTTCCACGTGGACATTAGGGAGGTGCCATTGACCACAGGTGGCTCATTTTAGCAAGAGAGAAGGGAGAGTGAGGAAGAACATTTAGTGATAGGGAGGAGCTGGAGTCATTACTGCAGCAAAGAAAGCAGGAGAGAGAGAAGAATATGGAGAACAGCGGCATGCCGGCAGGTAAGATTCAGTTATTGTCCAAATGTGGTCATGGTCCACCCTGTTCACTCTTGCTGGTACTGTAAAGGAAGAGTTGCCGTTTGGTAAACTGCATATCTATGTCTCATGAGCTACTTAGAGAAGAAAGAAGCAAAGAAAAGTGAAAACCCAACCCAGCAGTTTCATTAGCGCACACAGTGATTTTCATAAAACTGTAGAATTCAGTGGTGAAACTAACTTACTAATAACTAACTAATAACTAATAACTGGGGTTATTCAGTTATTTATTACTTATTTACTCCATCCCTGGACTCATGGGAAACTGTGCATTTCTGAAAATGACATGGGGAAACATGCGATGTTGGATGGTGGATAGAAGCCTATGGTCTCGCCACAACCCAGCCTCCCTTATCTGCCAAGGTCATTGTGGAACAGAAAGGGATATTATGGTCTCGATTTCTATCATGGCTAGGCTGGGAACAGCCTGGCTTTTGTCCTCTTTGCTCACTACATGTTAATCTTTCTTGTTTGTTGGCTGCTGAATCCAGATTGACTTTCTCCCTTTAGCAAACAAAACAACAAAACAAAACAAAACAAAAATGAAGGCAGATTTTGCATCTGGTGAGAGTAATTGGAAGTTCTCCTATGGCCTTAGCTTATCTCTGTTTACTTTAAGATGGAGTTTTGCCTAAGGGTTACAGTGATTTCAGAGCAGTGTCCTTCCTCTTTATACTAAATGCCTAATGTCCTTGCATGGGTAAATTTTTAAAAATGCCTACTTGTTTGTTTGCTTGCACACTTTTTTTTGTATTTGAAAAAAGATGGACCCAATCCAAAAGAACCGGGTAACCATTTCTTTTGTTCAAAGAACTCCCAGGAAGAAAATGCCATGACTTGCCTCATTGCAAGTTTTGAAATTTTTTCTTTTTCCAGCCTAAATAATAAAAGACTCTAAGCTCCGTGAGGGCAGGGATGTGGTCTATTTTAATCACCAAAACATCTACATCAAGCACAGGGACTGATTCATAGTGGGAACTGGTACATTTTCTTGAGTGAATGAATGTGTAATAATATGCTATATTTTTATAGGACATCACAACTGTAAAGTGTTTTCCATTTGCTCATTTGATTCTTACAACAGGGTCTTCACAGTGGATAGGAACTGGTGTTTTTATCCCTATGTTGTAGGTGAGGAAGATGGAGGTGAGCAGAATGATCTGCCCAAGGCTTCGCACAGAGTCAGTGATGTGTGGTTCTATCCCTGAAGACTGTTTCCCAGTTTGGAGTCCAGCAAGATGGGGCACAGCTGTTTCTCTGCGTGATGGTTCCTGCTTTCCTGGACCTTCATGAAATTCTCCTTTATTTTCAGATTACAGGACGGGCCCATGTTTTACCGTGGTCAGCAACCAGATGTGCCAGGGACAGCTCAGCGGGATTGTCTGCACAAAAACACTCTGCTGTGCCACTGTCGGCCGAGCCTGGGGCCACCCCTGTGAGATGTGCCCCGCCCAGCCCCACCCCTGTCGTCGAGGCTTCATTCCAAATATCCGTACGGGAGCCTGTCAAGGTAAACCCCTGGCTGATGGAGCTCTTAATGGATTCATCTTATTTGCTCTGGAGAGCCATTCTCCAGTGAAGTTGGAGAGAATGGAAAAGCGGTGTCAGAGACATAACTTCACGATTTCGCTGACGGCATGATATCCAACTTAGGCATTAGGAGCGTGGATCAAGAGAGAGCAGCTGGTCTCCTTGGAGTTTTCCTTGCCAGCAGCTCCCCCTCCGAACCCAGAGGTGTTTCTGTGGGGTGGTGTGATACTGGTTGCAGTAATGCTGTGCGTTAGAGCAATGCTATGTATAAACACAAAGCAAAATTTGTGAACAAGGTACTTTGTTTTTCTTATTTTTTTCCCTCCATTTGATATTGTTGGAGTTCCTCTGTCTCCTGGGTTGTCCTTAGTTGACCTCAAGAAAATTGTTCCTCTCTCCATTTTACATGCTACATTATGCTTTTTTTTTTTTTTTTACAAGTCAGAAATAAATTAAGATTTGTTTCACAGTTTTAAATATCCCCAGATGTCGCCTGCTTGCTTCTTCTCCTGTCTCCCATAGAAGCCCTTACTCTGTTTTTGGCTTTTACTCCTATTCTTCCAGCTGTACAAATTCTTTTATTGTCTGGATGTCTGGCAGGAAACAGGAGGAAGTGAACGGAGGCAGTTCAGCACTAAACTGATGGGATTGAAAACTCCCAGGCTGTATCTGCTTCCTTTAGACATCTTCAGTGTTTTTTGTTTTTTTTTTTTTAACAAGTTGCAATATTTTCAGAAAATTCAGGGTATGGTTTTCTGAGGCAAATAGATACCAGTTTGGTTTGGTTCTGTGTGTTAATTCTAAGGCTGATGTGCAGTAAAACAGAATTTGAGATGAATCACACAGTTCTGTGGGTCTCCATTAAATTCTGCTTCCACAAATTCCACTTGTGATAAACACTGTTGGTCTTGGCTCCTGACTTCTGGGTACAACATACAGCTCCTTTATGTGCCCTTCAACTTGTCCTTCTGAATGTCAGGAGCAGCAAGAAGTCACTTTGGAACAAAGGAATTACAAAGGGGTCTATTTTGTGATTTTATAAAGTAAAGAGTTAGTTTAGTTCCCCCTTTCTTGGGAACCTTAGTTATTTTTCTTATCCTTAGAAGTGAATTTTGAAGAAATTCTTGGTTTTGGTGTTTGGAAGCCAGCTAATACCCGTGAACTCATTGACATAGACCAGAAAGCCAGATTTGGTGTGCCCAACTATCCATCCATGAGTCATTGTCAGAG
The DNA here is from genome assembly GCF_028749965.1 of Puma concolor. Lineage (NCBI taxonomy): Eukaryota > Metazoa > Chordata > Mammalia > Carnivora > Felidae > Puma > Puma concolor. The sequence goes on along the minus strand of NC_141672.1, from coordinate 93,746,582 downwards.
GTTGAGGCACTGAGACAGTTGGGGGACAGAGAATGACGAGGGAGAGAGAAAAGTGGCTACTCTGTGACTTTGCTGTGCATTTCCTACAGTCTAGACCTGTCCACCATTTTCTTTCTGCTCCTTCCTGACTCTGCTATTCAAGAGTCAGGAAAAAGAAAGATTTTTATCAGAAATTTTGTGAAACCCATGAAATGAAAATGGCAGTTATATTGACACTTTGAGAATGAAACTCTTCATGTTTGGGTGTGGGATTTTTTGGAGCAAGTCTGCTATAGGCTTGGGGCTCTGTTATCCTTTCCAGTGTTTTTAGACTTTGGGCCAGATGTGAGGGGCTGTGGGCAAATGGGTTCATAAAGGAGCTTATTCTGTCTTCAGTCGTGGAAGGCATGGCCAGCAGAGAAGTGCCCTCCTGTGTATTTCCTCTTGGCCAAAAATTATGACCAACAGGACTATCAAGTTTTGCTTATATGTACAATCAATTTCAAATAACATTTCAATAACATATTCAGCATATCAAGAGAATGGAAACTTCTGGTCTCAGATAAAATTGAGATCAGCTATAAAACATAATCTAATTATACTGCCCATATAGTGATTCATTTGTGGGCCAGGACATTCTATTTAAAACAGTGACAGTTTGATAGCAAAATAAATTGTTGCTCCTTTAGTACCCTTTCCCTCATGCCAACTTTTCTGAAGAACATGGGGTAGTAGAGACTTTAAAACTGGTGATCACTCTCTTGTTTCATACAATGAAGGGTAAAACAAGAGAGTACCCTAGGCTTCCAGATTTCTAAAAGAATATGCAAAGTGAGAGAAAGAAAAGTTAGACTGCCACTCTGGGGGTCCTTTATTAAACTAGACTTTTGTGTGTATTTATACACATATATACATACATATGTAATGAAGAGATGGAGAGAATGTACATATATTTTTTACAGTCTTTCCAACTCAATACAATGAGCCTGGAATGATTCCTTTTTTCCTAGAAAGTTCATATGTGGGGCTACATGTGGGACCATAGTTATTGGGTGCCAGGGATATAGCAGTGAACAAAACAGAGGAAGAACCTGCTGTCTGGAACTTGAATTAAAGACAATGGGTTTATAAAACAAAACAAAGCAAACAAGCATTTATTCGGTCAGCTGGTGATTCATCCTAGGGAAAAAAGTAAGCAAAGTAGGAAGGGTGGTGAGTGACAGGGGGCTGGCTGTTGCTGTTTGGCCAGTGAAGGATGTACTGCTATAGTGAACAGAGACCTACCGGATAGATGGGATGGTGTGAACCTTTATGGAGGAAGAATGATCCAGGCAAAGGGGCCACTATTAAAAACCCTGAGGCAAGTGCACCCTTGGTATATTTAAAGAATGGCAAGGAAGCCAGTTTAAAAGGAGAGTGACAGAGAGGGAGAGGAGGTCAGAAGATGAGAGCAGAGAGTAGAGGGGGCAGGTAGAATCTTTTCAGATAGGTGCTTGAGTTTTGAGCTGGGAGGACACACTGACTTACTTTAAAAAGTTTCCCTCTGGTGGCTTCTCTGCCAGCAAAGTAAGACTGCGTATTCATCTCGGGTCTCTCTCACTTCTTAGTCTAATTTCCTGGGTTGTTTAATTTTTACTGCACAAGACAATTCTACAGAATGGAAGGTGAACATTTTCCATTTCATCTGCATAAAAGCATTCACTGTCTCATACAGTCTCTGTGATCTTACATAAATTCTGCTTTAACTGAATCATTCAATATGAGTCTTAGAGAGTTTTATTATAGAAATGTGTTGCTTTTTGATTCTAAGAATTTCTTGAATAACTCTAGTTATTATTGTCAGCCTTTTTATCATTGCATCCTGTAACTTGCAGCCTTTATAATAAAGCCCACAAAAATCAGTATAAATATTGCCCTCTACACAAGAGAAGATGGGAGGTAGGAAAATTAACATTTGTGACCTCTTACCAACTATGTTACTCAAAAATTTATTTTACATAAAGCAATTGTGAGAAATAGTTTCTCTCGTTGTATTCCAAATATTGCGATGGACAAATAACTCGTTGACATAAATAGAGTAATATAGACATAAAAACTGTCACATTTTCTTCTGCAGTAACTTTTATATGAATGTCTCCCTCTCTCCCTTTCTCTCTCTCTGTTTGCTAAAATCTGACAGATGTGGATGAATGCCAGGCCATCCCTGGGCTCTGTCAAGGAGGAAATTGCATTAATACTGTTGGGTCTTTTGAGTGCAAATGCCCTGCTGGACACAAATTTAATGAAGCATCACAAAAATGTGAAGGTAAGAAATAGTATGCTTTGCAGTGAAGGGGTGGAGGGGCAGGCAAAACGCAAATCAACGACAAGCTTTATTGTAAATTGTTCCAAAATCCTTCTGTCTTTGTCATTCCTGTGAATGTGTAAATATAATATTCTTACCAGGAATAATATGCCTTTGTGCTAGTGAACCAGAAAAACCCTGCAGCTTTTTCCACTTTTATAGACCCAAAATAAGAGATCCATCTGAATCAAATTAAATATTAAAACATGAAATATTTTTGAACCAATATTTGGGTTAAAATGTTCAAGACACATGTTTTTGCATAGTTCTAGAGACATGAATTTAAATTTAATCATTACGTATCATTCAGAAGGACATATCTTCTGATTTTTTTTTTTTTTTTTAGTTAAAATATATGTTTGTTAGTTTTTGGAGAGATTAACTCTTCTATTTATGCTCCGAGTACAAGGTTAGTATTTTCTTTTGTGCCTATCAGATGGAAGCTTTTTTAATGGTAATCAAACAGAAAAATAACTGGAGGTAAATTTATACATTTGCATTTAGTTTCTAGATTGAGCTCCTAAAATGTGCATAGAGGGACTATGTTCATATGTACCGCTACTGCTGCTTGCCAAAAAGAGGCCTGGCATCCAAGGCCATAAGAAATGCTTTTTCCATGAGAGGGAAACATCTAGGAAATAAGTAGGCGGCATCCAACTCTCTTTTCTTTGATGAGTGCATGCACCTTGCATGTATAATGGCTGACAGTAATATAACAAGGTACATCTCTTATCAAACTCAGCAGACAAAACTTCTTCCTTCATTTTTAGCTGTACCTTGTGTGATATAAAGTTGCATTTAGATGCATGCACTTTTGTTGAAAGCAGCTGCTGTTGTGTCTATACTCCTAAACCCCAGCAATGAGGAATAATTCATTCTAAGTCATGGGCTTAGTTCATTAATCTTCTTTGTGGATAGGCACAGTATATCATATGTGGGAAAGACAGCTTCAGATTTGAAGAGCAGTTCATAAATGACACATGAGAAGTTTAATATCTACTTGCCCTGAAACTGAGTAATCTGAAATCTGGCACTGATGGAATTATCTTTATGGGTTAGAGTTTTTGTTTTTTTGGTTTTTTTTTAGCGTTCATTCATTTTTGAGAGACACAGAGCGTTAGTGGGGGAGGGAGCAGAGAGAGCAGGACACACAGAATCAGAAGCAGGTTCCAGGCTCCGAGCTGTCAGCCCAGATGTGGGGCTCGAACTCATGAACTGTGAGATCATGACCTGAGCCGTAGTCAGACACCCAACCGAGTGAGCCACCCAGGTGCCCCTAGAGTTGTTTTTAAGTTATTAATCACGTACAATTTATAATATGTTCTTGAACATGCTATGAACAGTTGAGGAAACTGTGAAAAATACATTCTTCCTAAGGAATTAGGACTTTGTAAAAACACAGTAAGTTTCAAAGAACGATAAAGTTGACTCTTCCAGGCCAACGTATTTTGGAAGTTCTGTTGTAGATTTAAGTTAGAAGCAGAGGATGTTGCTACTGAATGAGGCAAAGAACTTAAGTACCTGTACCCTTTCATGTTATAAATTAAAGAACTGGGTATGGTAAGTGCTCTGTTTGAAGTCATTTAGATGGCACTAGCATTTACTTCTTTTGATTCACACTGTGGTACTTGTGATGTCATATTATATTGCCTTCTTTCCCGGATGTAAGCCATAACCTCCAATATTAATATTTATCTTTCCTAATATTATGAAAATTTTTAAATATTATAGTATATATTTTCAGGTATTATATACATATATCTTTATGCCACTAATAAGCTGTCAGGTTTATAATAGCATGCAAAATCCACCTCAGCAATGGGTTGTGTCTTATATTTTCAGGTTTTCTCGGCCTGATATATTCAGCTTAGATACAGTCAGCTTCAAGATTTAGGGCACTATGATCCATATGACTTGTCCAGTCTTCTGGACAAGTTTTGCTTTTTGGAATTAGATAGCTTCCATCTTGGAGTAGAATTGTTTTCCTGTGTCCCTTGCCTTTCACTCACCTGTCAGTTAACAACTGTCAGGATTGATCACCTTGTGTGGTCGTGAATGAGACAGAAGATGCAGATTTAATACTCAGACTGAAAGAAAAATCATTCAAAATCCTTTTGTTCATGGTAAGAAACCTATTATAGTGCTGTATCCAATGGACAAAAAAATTCAGTCTGAAAATTACTTAATCCTTTTTCACAAATATTTTTTTTTCCGGCTGCATATTGAAATCAGTAGCAAGATAAAAACAGCATACTTTTGGCTAGACCTTTTTTTTTTCCTTAGCCATCTACGGTTACATTAAATTCAGATGATGGGTTTTTTTCCCCTCTCTTTTATTTTTTTTATGCAAAATTGATACTGGAAGAGAATGTCCTGTTTGTATTATATGTACTCTGGCCTGGAAGCTGGTTCGGGCATTATTGCCCTGTCTTACTCGGGTAGGAGAGTAATTAGAAAGTCCTCTGAGAACGCTTGGTGAACTGGGTCTCCTCCTTCAACTCCCTTGCTTTTCTCCAGCTTTATGCCTGTCTATGGGAATGGCACAACTCTGGGCATAGGATGATTGATAGGATGGTCAATAGAAGGAATTCCAGAAAAACTGGCCCACACAGTGAAGGGATGAAGAGAACATCTGTGTGCCCTGGGAAGATGGTCAGGCCACAGTGGGATTCTGTGCCCTTGTGAAAATCGTTCTGGCACTTTTCCCATTACTTGGAGTGGCTTTTAAAATGCATCTTCCTCTTGACTTGGAAAGGAAGGAACTGGGTACCTGGAAGCCCACAGTAATTTATTTAAAAAACCAATTCAATAAAAAATTGGCTTTAGCAAATTTACAAGCTGCTAACCTTTACTCCCTCAGGGATGGGGAGAGCAGTTTTTTTTTTTTTTTTCAGTGAGATCTGCCTTTTGCAGAATTCTCCCTTCTTAAAATATCCCTTTTGCCCTGAAACTATACCAAATTTTATATCATTACATGCAACTTAGATTCCTTTGAAATGTAAATGATCAAGCAGAAGTGATCAAGTAACAATTATTAAATTTTCATAAATTTAAGAAGGAATATTGAGATTTATAGCTGTGATTTGGGGGGGGGAGGGAAACAGAGGTCACGCCCACCTTCATTGTTGATTTTTCCAATGACTCTCGAGGGTGCACATTGAAAGAACACACGGGCCTTTTCTTTTTGGAAACCGAGTCCATATTTGCATAGGTTACTGTGGGAGGAAATTAAGAAATAAAAAGTGTAATTAAAGGATTAAGTTTTATTTCTGGAAGAAGTCCCTTGGATTCCTAATTAACCACTAATATTTTGGGACTTAGATTACCGCCAGCCCAGCCTTTAGCAATTATACCAGCACTGCATGATGCAAAGGACTTTTTAAAAATGTAGCCCTTACATCTGTGTCCTCCCTAATACATGGCCAAAAACCTTAAGACTTCCCCTTTCTGAAATAGTGACATATTCATCTGATGGCTACTTGCTATGAGGGGCTCTTATCCTCTCAGGCACCAAGGACAATTCCTGGGGCTTCTTGACCCACTGACTTACTACTCCTGGGGCTACTTGACTTACAGTTGGGACCCCATGCTCTGCAGCTCATTGTAAACCCTTGACTCCCACTGTTCAGGGTCACCAGCTCCCTACATGTTGCTGAACACAATTTCTGTGGTGCAGGCATAAGAGCCGTAGGAATAAGGTAGACCTGGCCCTACACCTGGTAATGTCCCCCCACCTGTGTGATCTTGGACAAATCAGTTACCAGCTCTGAGTTACTGCAGCTTTCAGATGAGGAGGTTGAATGGGGTCCCTTCCATTTCTGTAATCCAGACTCAGTTGTCACATTTCTCATTATTTCCCAGTTGTGATCAGATAGCGGGTGCTGTATGCGGGCGTATATGGTATGAGTATAAAATAGTAGGGCTGATATTATTTTCAACATGACTTGAAGAATCAGCTTGTTTACTTTTTAGCCAGATTTTTTACACTGGATTTTCCTGTGTCCAGGTAGCAAATCTGGACAGAAAGGGCCTACCACTGTGTCCCTTCTTGGACACATAGCAAGAGGCCAGTGAGACCATAAGCATGGCTACTTCCCAGCAGCTTTGCCTCTCCCTTCTGCCCTAAGGAGCCAGGGAGAAGTGTCCAGAGCACAAAAGCATCTCTTCCCAGTCAAGCCTCACTTCCCACCAGGCCCCCACAAACTGATTTACTTTTATGGCTGATATTTAATACAGACTGGCTCCCAGAAATGCTAAGAAATCCACTGATCTCCAACTCTCTTATGTGGGATCCCTGAGTTCTATTAAAAGGAGGTAAATACAGCATGCTAAGAGCCTGGAAAAAATAATAGATTAGTATGAGTTTCGAAGAATAAGTGATTTCGATTCAGATACTTTATTCCGGCCTTTTACTATTGAGGGGACTTCACCACAGCCTGGTCACAAAATCAGAACTCCTGCCCCTGTTGCCATGAAGCAACAGGACTGAGAAGCAAGGAGACTCAGGAAAGTAGAAGGGCCTTAGACACATGAAGAAAAATGGGTATGTCACCGAGGAGAGGACACTAAAGGGAATTCAAAACCATTTAAGCTCCTTCAAATGGAATAATTTGGCCTAGTCCAGTTTTATCTTTATCTGGGTGAAAATTAGGGAGGTGTATACTATGATGTATTTCCTGACTTACTGACCTCTGGGGCCATGCACCTACGTGGGATCCCTGCCCCTCTCCCTCTTGCCCAGACCCTGGCAATGGGAGACTTGGGTTTAACATCACTTTATAAATGAACCTCTTTGTTCTTATTTTGAGTGTTACTCATGCTGGTTTTCTGAAGGCCTCAGGAAAATGCAAGAGCTATCCCTGGGATAGCTATCTCTATCCCAGAATTATAGAGATCAGGTCCTATGCCCATATCTATACTGTGAGGAATAGATGAGTTGATACACATAAAGCATTTAATCAATGCCTCACACTCAATATCTGTCAACTCTCATCATTATTATTGTTGTCGTTGCTATTATCTTCAGTAAAGGGGCCAAAGCTAACCTAGCCAGCATGTGAAAGATGTCTGCTCCGTCCTGCCAGTTCATTCTGTTTTTTGAATAACTTTTTCTGATGTGTTTTGTCACTTAAATAACCCCTTCGGCTATTGGTGTATGTTAAGTGGCCTTAAAAAGGATGGTCACGGTCATTTATACTAACAGGTAGAAAAATATTTCTTTTAATAGACACTTGTTGTTCACATGATCTTCAATAGGAGTTTAATGACTCAGACATTTATCTTTAGGGACATTTTGAGGAAGGTATGTTTTCTTCTTGATACCTCTGTGTTACAGGGATACATCCTCTTCTATTCTTAAATAGGGTTATTGAATCCTCTAGGCTGAGCTTGTTTGTTTGTTTGTTTTTTAAGTAGGAGTGTGGCTGATAAATGCAGGAGGATTGATGGTAAAGAACTGTCTTAAAATGTGCTTTCTGATATTATGCTAGTTCTAGAACCTTAGGCTCCATCCTTGGTGGTTTCTCAGCCTGACTTTCACTGACTCCAGTAAAATTTCTGCCGGAATAGAAATACACATTTTTACCATTATACAACTTCACAATGACAATGCTGTTTATGTTAGCATTGACTCTAATATAAGCAGGGAAATATTGTTTGGTTTAGCCTCTAGCCTAGCATAGAAGAATGGGGATTTTGGTTTTAAAAAGGTTAAACTGCATGTAAACAGTGTCTCTGCTGCCTTTTTGACTAACAGGGTGAACTTGAGTCAGAAGACACTTGAATCTGGTCCACTTAGAACTCTATTTTGTTTTACAAGTGAAGAGCAGTACTTAAACTAGAGAAGAAATACTCTTTTTTTTTTTTTTTTTAAATTTAGGGCTTTCTGAGTGCCCACAGTGTAGTCTGGCCATTGCAATACTCCCAGGGCACTTGGGTCAAACCGCACCTCTCCCTAGGTGAGTGCAGAAAGCCCACTCCTCTTGGAGTCAAGGTCATGCGCTCTGAGTTTACTTTTAGCCTAACAGGAAGTTCTCAATTCCTTTTTTTCCCCTCACTGGTGCCACATCTGTTGACAACTGTCAGTGTCTGAATCTGGTTCTTGAAAAGCTCCCCTTGAAGGAAATGGCTGTATTTGTCCTAAGGAACTTTTACTGCTTCCTTGGAAGAGACCATTGGCCTCGTGCCCTGAGAGCTAACTCTAACTATGGCCTCTGCTGACCCCACAGGGTATTCAGTGGTTTTCAGAGCTTTCCCCACTGGTGCAGATGACCAGACCACCATCTTCCTGTTCTCCATGATCAGTCACTGGGTTTGGGCTCATGGGAAGCATGGAGTCCGGGCTGAGACAGCTCTCCACAGCTCAGGCAGTCCTGGAAGGAGCTGAAAACTGAAGGCTGTCTGCTGATAGCACCCCCAGTACTGGGACAAGTCCTTCCTTGAGAGAGATCTGGGTGAAGCATCCCAGTGCCCCCCGCCATTCACTTACCAAACCCGCAGAAAACCATCATCATGGCAGTTTGGGTGCCCCTGAAAACACCAAGATGTCTCTGAGTCTTGGTCAGCGCTCAGACCACATGGTCTCTGTAGGATTTCAGTATCTGCTTTGTAGAAGATCCAATTGTAAAGAAATGCAGGAACTGATGCAGAATACAGAGTAATAAATATAAAGGGAGATTAACTCAGTGCAAAACATGGAGAGAAGAGGGAAAACAAAATTTTAAACTAAGTGACATTTGGAATCTTAGCATGCTATAGTTAGTTGGTAAAACAGTACATACTTTTAGATTTTACAGGGCAAGTTTCTTTTATTTTGAGCTAATGTCTTGGGTAAGACTGTGTTGAAAGAAGAAGCACCCACTTCTGGGTCAATAGTCAATGAATTGACTATGTCATGTGCTGCTTTTATTCTGTAAAGATTGCTGTTTCTGGGGACATGGTTTGACTGGTGTTACATTTGAACCTCCCTTGGTGATGAACAGTTGTATACTGCGTTCTGTGTATAGTAACCCCTTCTTTATGTTTCAGATATTGATGAATGCAGCACCATTCCTGGGATCTGTGATGGGGGCGAATGTACAAACACCGTCAGCAGTTACTTTTGCAAATGTCCTCCTGGTTTTTACACCTCTCCCGATGGTACCAGATGCATAGGTAGGTTTAATTATAAACAGCATAAACAGTGATTTCTACAAACCAGTTCCCTAATGAACATCTTTCTAAACACGTTTGTTAAAGGGAACTAATAATTTCTCATTTTATGTGAAATGTACATTTACATTTCATTAAACAGTGGAGCACCGTCTTAAAGAAAAGAGACATCTTGTCCTCTTGTATTAGGATATTTGCCTCCCAGAAAGAGGGATGATCCCGGAGCCCATAGAGATGTCCTCAGTCTATAAATTAACTTTGCAGTTATGTTAAGTGTCAAACCTTCAGTCGTTTCCTGGGACCTGTGTTAATTTAGGTCTCAAATTTTGCAATAATCTCTTAATTGGTCTCCCTGCTTCCTGGCTTCTCTACAATCTATCTTGTCAGATTTATCTTCCTAAAATAGTGCTTTGATTAAATAATTCTTTTGCTCACAAACCTCTGGTAGTTTTCCATTAAGATTTGGAAATTAGTGGTTTTCAGTCTGTGCCCCTTGGATCCTTCAGGTATAGAAAAGGTCTCCAGAGCTGCTAGGGTGGGAGAGGGGAACAGTGAGAAGGGGGAGACTAAGGGGACAGGACCCCTCCCCCCCAGTCAGTGCCCCCCACGTGCACACACTCTGCTTTTATCTAGTGGGGTGTTAGGCTTCTGCATACAATATCAATTAAAATAAGGGATTTTGTTATTAAAAAATAGGTTTGATAACTGTCAGACTTAATGATTATTAAGACTTACCTCAAAGTCTAGTCTGCTAGAGAAGTTCAAGTTCCAGGTGTGTAGCCTAATATTTAAAGACACTCTCTGACCTCTCTCAGCCTTGCTGACTTATCAGCACAGTCCCTGCTTCTCACCCTCAAACAGGTCATTTGTTTTGATTCCTTCATGCCTTTAATCATACATGTTGTACCACTCAGGATACTCTTCTCAGCTCAAGCCCCCTTTCCTGCTTCTGCTCGGGCTCTCTGTCTTTGAAGATGTCCCAGATCAGCTTACCTGAAAGCGGTTTCTCCCTTACCTGAGGAAATACTTCTCATAAATGGTCTTCTAGGGACATTTTATGTCTGTATGTTTTTGTCTCCCTAGTTAAGTTGTAAGCTCTCCTTAAAGCCTACATAACTGCTATCCTCACATATCCCTGGTGGTTCTTGGCACAATTCCTTGCATGTTGTAGGCACTCAGTAAGTATTTGTTGAATATCAAAATGAGTACTTCCTTATTATTAGGGCACAGCTAGGAAGCCTATGGCAATGGCCTTGGAGAAAAACGAATTCTATCTTTTGATGTTTGTCTCTGGCCCATATTTTCTGAGACACTCAGCTTCGCATCCTCACCACAAGCCATGAATTTCAGACCCAAACAGAGTTGCACTTGAAATTCTGAATTCCTTTTTACTTAATCATGTAATAAAAGCTGAGGGCAGTCTCTTTAGTTGACATTTGAATAAGTACAACCAGTGAGGGAAGCATATCTGGGCTTTTCCTTAGAAACAATAGTGGTGCCCATATTGCCTGATTTTCCAGGATCTCTCCACGTATACTGGAACTGCGGGGAAGGGACAGAGGCTGCAATCCACAGAACTCCTTCTTCTCCCCAAACTGGCCCAACTAACACTTGACATCTGAGGGATATGCTTAGCAGAGAGGTAAATCAGAAGTTCTTTCTGGGCCAGAAAATAGGTAGATGTGTTTTTTAACCTTCAAAGAGAGCCCCAAATTATACTAAAATGATTAAAACACATTTACATATCAGATGGTTTACATTTTTAAAATACTTTTACCAAATATACCCATACTATTTACAAAGAAAGTGGGGTATGGGGAGGAGACTAAGATTCATGGGTGACCTCCTAGGTGTGAGCTATCATGGAAATTATCTGACTTAATGTTCACAACCATACTGAACATGAGAAGAAGCTGAGGTTTACAGAGTCCACATAAGTAATTTGGTTCGATTGCTTAAGCAGCTAAGAAGTGAAGTTGCTGAGATCCCAACTTGGGCCCCAGCCCACGGTCCCTAACCCAGTCATTGCTCCCTCCGGAGTGAACACCAGACACAGTAAATAGGCAAGCAAGCTTTCTTCTTCTTTGGTACTTTGTTTGTTGCCATAGTTAGGAACTTGTTACATAAAATGCTCCAAGTGACCTTTCGGCCTTCCCTAATGCTGGTATTTCCTGCCATGGTAAACCACAGAGACACCCTCAATCGCCGCCCCCCTCCCCCTCCCCCCCGCCAAATATCCCTAGTGAAAAGAAAATACATACAGTCTCCAATTTATAAACAAATCCAAGGTTTGCTTTTAGGTTGCCTATTTGGAATTAGTAAATCTAACCAATAGAAAACCCCACACGTGGCTAGTGGTATATCACATCTTCCTGATACTTCTCTTCTAAGCATGAGATTCCACCTGTTACCTTTGGCCCCCACATTCTCAGGCTCTCAAACCTCCCTGTCTCAGCACTCCCTTTGTCCTGTAAGCTTTTGCAGTATTATTTTTTTGTTCTGTGATCTTGCTTTGGTGCTTTATAATAACTTGTGTAGGGCAGTCTTTTCATCTTAGTGTGTTCTGTCTCATCAATTCCCAGGAATCCTGATGACATCCTGTACCTAGTTTGGGCCTCACAGCTCCTAGCTCCTGGTTGGACACAACGATGTTAGTGATTGGTTATGAGAGGCCTATTGATAGGCTAGTATGACCCTCAAACACCTATTTAATCCATAATATATTTGTTTTGATATAATGTGACTTCTGCATTCTGAAAGAAAAGGTCAAGTGATTCAGAAGGAGAAAAAGGAAGAAAGCTTCCTACCCTTTTTTGCCAGATGTCTTGGCCAGAGCAAATTCAAAATAGAAGAAGGCATCTATGCCTCCTCCTGCCCTCCATTTGTCTCCTCCATATCCTAACATTCTTCCCCCTCAGCTTCTATAGGTCTTCAGATCATCCCAAAGCCACTCCTTAGCCTTGAGGGAGAATGATCCCACATTATACAATGGTTTCTTTCCTGCTTCCTGATGACATGGGAAACTTCAGGCTGGTGTGCCCAGGGGACAGTTCCTCCAAATGCCTCCTGATTTTCACATATTTTCCCTTCCTTTACTTGTCAGCCTATAGGTTTTATTCCGAATCATAAATATTGTAAATATGTGTATTTTTAACCAAAGCCCTCCTTGCAGAACAAGAAATCAGCCAAATGCTTATTGTATGTGCAGGTGCTGTTTGTAAATCAGAGATTGCCAACAACCCAGATATGGCCGGTAATATTTTTTAGCTGCAACAGTCACCATTTTGATCAAGTCTCTAACCTACTGATATAACATCTAAGTCAGCCAGCGGGGCAGTAAAATAGTATCATAGTTAATGTGCAAACTAATAGACATTAGCCCATTAGGACTTTGCGATTGGCAACTGTAGGTCCCAGTTTTGCCCCAAAAGATAGCCCACACTGAAAATTATATATATAAATTGTGGTCAAGTATTTATACTGGGTTTTGACCACCAAATTCATTTGAAACTGGGATATAAGCCAGTTTTGAACATTTCTTCCTATTCTTAACAGCGTTTGGTTTCCATTTACTAATCCCTGAGTATATAAATTATCAGTGGCTTTAAAGCAATGAAAAGTAGAAACTAGGAAGTTTTATTGCTCCTTCTTCATAGGGAAGGTGCCACCTGTAGCTTCACAGAGCTTATCTTGTCTGCCCTCCTCTCTCCGGCCATTTACCCTGGATCAGGCTGCAATGAAACTCGCTCTGCCTCTCTGTTGAGACTATTAGTCTGACTGCAGGTGTAGGAACTGGGGCCACAATACCTGCTAGTGGTTTTTTTTTTAAACGTTTATTTTTGAGAGAGAGAGAGAGAGAGAGAGAGAGAGGGAGGGAGAGAGACAGAGTGTGAGTCTGGGAGGGGCAGAGAGAGGGGGAGACACAGAATCTGAAGTAGCCCAGACTCTGAGCTGTCAGCACAGAACCCAACACAGGGCTCAAACTCAAGAACGGCGAGATCGTGACCTGAGCCAAAGACTGATGCCTAACCCACTGAGCCACCCTGGTGCCTCCCTGCTAAGTATTAAGTATTTTTCAGAAATAATCTGTATTCTTTCAAGCTGATCCCTAATTTTATTTGATGGTTTGTCTAGGTTTTTTTTGTAGCCTTCTTCCTATGATGTTAATAATTTATATGTGTCTAAATTAGCCTTCTTTTTTATTTTATTTTTAATTGATTTCTTGTAACCTTCAAGGTTTGATGGCTTTGTATTCTTAAGAATGATGTAGATGAAGACATTTATAGGTATGACCTTCTCTGATCAAACCTGAAGGTTAATATTTAGACCTACAGGAAACATAGTGGTGAAGTTTTAACTATAAAAAATTCTTCATTTTATAAAAGCGTTTACCATTTAATTTCTTCAGATAGCAAGCATATTTAAAATAGTATGTACTTTTTACAACTTTATTGTGTATGGATATCACTGTGCAGTGATTCACTTTTGTTAAAGGGAGGTTCATTCTCAAGGTGTTAGGTGGATCAAGATGTTCTATACTTAGCTGGCTGCCTCTATTTCACGGTGCTTCCTCACCGTGAAGCACTTAGCTTTCTACTATGTCACAGGCTCCTTTTTGGTAGCCTAGACTTGTACTTCAGTGTGTCAATGTTGTCATGACAGTCAGACATGATGTAACCCAATAAAAGTGGTATAGAGAAATATGTCTTCCCGTGCTGCTTTGAGAAGATACCTTTCTGCCAAAAAAAAAAAAAAAAAAAATCTTTCAAGAACCATTGCATCTTATGGGACTAAGAACTTGGAATCATGTACATTTTGAACTTGTAAATAATCAGTGCCTTATAAAACCTGTTAGGGCCCCAGAACAAAAGGAAATCTTTATTAACAAGCATTGGATCTGACGGCAAAGTGGCTCACTCCTTTAAAAAAAAATCTTGCAAGTCTGACTCACGGTTTCAGTCTGAAAAATAAGAAAGATCTTTTAGAAATGTAGACTATAGTGCAGACTTCATGTTGTTTTAAAATAGATTTATATCAATATTTGCCTAAAGTGGCTCGAATTAAGTAGTTTGAAACCAAGGACAACACAGTCTCCCTTCAGTATAGAGACATGTCTTTATAACTAATTAACTGTCACTGCCAGTGATTTTCTTAGTCTCTCTTTTCCTATGGCACATATGGTTGTAATCATTCGTTCCCACCTTGGGGATGGAATGTGGGACATTGGCCAAGTGCACCAGCTCGCAGGGGCGAAAGGTGTGAGACGAAGAGAGTTCTGACTGAGTATTGTTCCCAAGCAGGGCTCACCGCTTCCCTCTCAGGAGGCAGGAGTGTCAGCGCATCCTGCCTGCCAGAGCCCAAGTGTGAAGCGTAGAGGTGTTGGAGGAGGAGAGGGGTGTTCTGAGTTCCATCCCAGTGATGTGCGCGTGGCTGTGCTTCTTTGTTCTCACAGATGTACGCCCTGGATACTGCTACACGGCTCTGGCAAACGGGCGCTGTTCTAACCAACTGCCGCAGTCCATAACCAAAATGCAGTGCTGCTGTGATGTTGGCCGATGCTGGTCTCCAGGGGTCACTGTCGCCCCTGAGATGTGTCCCATCAGAGCAACAGGTAAGAGCCCTTCCAGTTGTCTGCGGAGTATCCCCAGTTCTACCCCCACAAGCCCAATGACAATGTGCATGATGCAGATCTAGTGGAAATCCAGGTAAGTGAAAAAGATTCCAGAAAATAAAGAGACGATTCTCAGGGAAATTTCCCCAGACAATGACTTGGGGGGAAAAATCGAGATCCGTGCAAATAATAATGTTTTCTGGTACTGCTTCTTCCTTAGCTTGCCTGTTACCGCTAAGTAGCAACCTTTTCAGAAGTACTTGTCCTCTCTTATTCTGTATTTCTTTTGGCTCTCAAATAGTCCTTAAAGCTCACTTGAATAAAACTCACTTCTTTCAGAGTCTTTCGGTGAGTTACTCTGGATGCACGTTTCCTCCTTCCCTAACGTTTGACACTTTCCTCTTGCTTGTTGCCAATTCTTGTTGACTTTTTTTCTCTTTGTAATACCTCTTTCATCTGTCATATTCCTTCCATTTCCACATAAAGCTCATTTTCTCTCGTCTGGACTATTGCAGTGGCCTCCTAACTTGTCTCTATGAAATCCACAGCTGCCGTATACATTTCCCAAAGCATAACTCATCTGAAGTTTGGTTAAAAAAATTATGGCTGGGGATAATGTAGGAAAAGATGTCCAGAAAATTTTTCCCAGGATGAATTCAGGCAGTATCTAGTGGTCCAAATCACTCCATTTCTTAAAAATAAAATTTTACTACTTGGCAGAGAGCATCTCGTGTCCTCAAATCTGACCCCAGTTCATCTTTTAATTCTTATTCTTTATGGTAGCTTTACTTTCTAGTTAAGTTATACAATCAAGCTTTCCCTGAAGCCAGTCTGAAGATTTCTAAACTCAGATATTCTTTTTTTCCTAAAACTTCTCCTCAGTTGAAGTTCTTACTCCCTACTTCCTATCTCTACTACTTTGCCTGTTAAATGCCGTCTTGTTTGTTAAGGATCCTAACATGATTCCCAATATGACCTAATTCTTCAATGTCCCAAGATAACCACAGCTGGAAATGCTGCCTTCTGTCTCTGTGTTCCAAGTTTTTACTGTTGCTATGGCACAAATCCCATCTACTCTGCTTTGTGCCAATTTGTGTTCATGTATTGCCTTTTTACTAGCTGATAAATCTCATTAGGAGGTCTCATTCATTATCATAATGCCATATTCTTGATGCTTTCATAACACTTCCACAATTTTTAGCAAAATCTTCCTCATAGGAGGCTTCCACGTAGAGTGAACAATTTATTAAGTGACCTCTTTCCCACCAGATTTAAGTAAGAACCGGGGTTATAGCTCCTTCCCAATCTGATTCCTGAATGTTGTGTTTGAATCAGAGCGTTTTAGCAGAGCAAATCAAGGTGGGGAAGGATAAACACAGAGTTAACGGATTACTGTAGAATGTTACACACAGAATGTAAATTTCCCATTATCATGGATTCTACACCTGCTCACAGATGCACTCTAAAACTTCTCTTCATTGCTGAGAATTATATGTGTGGATTAAAGAAGCAATAAGAATCTTTCAATACATTTTAATGTATAACAAGTAGTATATTTTGTCTGATTTTCATACTGTCTTTGGACTAAAAATATAGCCCATTGTCCTTAGTGCACTAGGGGGAACATTTAGTAAGTTACTGTTTAGAAGTACATGTTGTCCTACTAAGACACATGTCTTGGGTACCAGGAAAATCACTTTTTAAATATATATGTTAATTTAGGAATCAGCAGTACTGGTGAAGATTCCTTTCTGTGCTGAGGCCTTGAAAAGAGGAGAGAGGGAAGGGCAGGTAGAGGTGCTTAAAAAGGTACTTTGGGATACATGAGCAGAAGGTTCTGTTCCCCTGTGTGGCTTTGCAGGGAACTGCTCTCTCATGTGTACCACTGAAATACCCCAAATCTAAGATAGGCCCAGGGAAAAGCAGACTGACAGAGAAAAGCTGATTTGCAAGTGGGTGTTTTGTTTGCTCCAACATTCTGGTAGCAATGCTATAGAGCTCTAGGCTCTTAAATTAAGGAGAGTGATGATGTATATATAGACACATGTAGGATTATTTTAGACTGGTCAGCTTTTCACCTTGTTAAAAAAAAATCAGTAACATCTCCAGGTTACATGGAGATAGGAAAGACGGATATCAGTTGAACAAAACGAGCTGCAGTTCGCTGATCCTGAATGTCAAAGGGGCTCATGGGAAAGTTAGGAAGTTGGACCCACTGGGAGGTTAAGATGAATTTTCCTACTCAGGTTAAGATGAATTTCATGGCATGCTTAAAGTCATATACTCACCTAATTAGCAGAGATCCTGATAAGGTATTCAACTTCTTTTATACAGATCCTAAAAGACTAAAGAAAAAGGCTGAATTGAAGCTTGGAAGAAAAATGAGTCCCTTAGTGTAATTACTATCCAGTTAAATCCAACACGTAGTTAATGAATTCCTCTTCTGTGAATTTGCAGGGCTAGATTCAGAGTGGGAATTAGTTATGAGTTAGTTATTATTCTTGACTTCAAAGACTGGGCACAGTCTTAGTAGTAGAAATGTGGGGGGAAGCTGGTAGCTAGGAAATGATACGTGGCGCATCCATAGATCTATGAGAGGGATCACTGTGGTTTGTTAGGAGGGATTGTAGCCTCCTGGTTCAGGGAAGCATAAGCAGTATACAAATCCTTTCCAGATGCAGTCAAGTGCTACAGAATCTGTGGGTTAAAATTACAGATAAACAATAATTAAATGCAGTAATAGAATTCTCTAAAAATGTAAACTTAACCTGAGTTGGAAATACCGTATGGGGTTGAAGATATTTTAGTAAAAGACCAATAAATAACAACAGAGTACATGGTAGCTAGGTATATTTAGCCGCTTGTAAATTGGCAGATTTTCCCATGAGGTTGAAACAGGAATGTAATTCCATAAGACCTATTACAGTGCCTTAGAATAAGTCAGATTTAGTCCATAAGGAAAAGACTGATATTAACCTAATTTCTGTTACTGGATAAAACTAGTATAGAAAGTATCAATGGGAGTATCCTTGTGTGGCAGTGATAATAAAATTGTTAACATTCTGGCAAAAGAGAGAGAAGAAAGAAATTAAAAAATCACATGGTTAATTTACATATAAAGGCGAACTATAACAAGATATGGCTATTTGTAGGAAACATGAAAATGTACTAGTAGTTAAGTAAATACATCCCTGGAAACCTGACTGCTGTTTTAAAACACCTTTTGGGAAGCTCAGAAAAAAAAAAAAAGGGTCACAAATCTAAAGAGGATTTATTCTGATAAAGACCTGGCATTGTGAGAAAGAGGAATACAGTGTATATGTGAAGTCAGAGGAAAATAGTTGATTAACTCAGGTATACTAGTTCAGGGAATCATTATGCAGCATTAACACTGGACACACACATACCCTGCCCCCCCCCATCCCTTCTGCCCTGTGGGGTGCTGCTGCTTCAACACTTTGTTGTCTTTTACAAATAGATATTCCTCAGGGCTCTCTGCACACACTTCTCTTCAGTTTCCACATCCATCCCTGGGGCTTTAAATACTACCTATCTACCGATAATTGCAAAACTTCTATCTAGCCCCTACTTCTTCTCTAGGCTTCAAACTCTCTTACACAGCTGCTGTGTGACAAATCTACTTGGATGTCTGACATCTCAAAATTCGTATGTTCAAATGGAACTTGGCCTCTATCCACCAAACCTGTTTCCATTGCAGTTTTCCCCATTTAGGTAAATGTCACCAACATCTACCCGTTTGCTAAACCAGAAGACTATGTCATTCTTGATTTCCTGTTCCCTCCGCTCTAACATTTACTCCTTCATGAAGTACTACTCACTTATTTCTAAAATATGCTTCAAATCTGTTCACTTCTGCCCAGTCCCATCACTGCCTCCCATGTCCAGCCATTGTTTTCTTGCCCTTAGTCTTCTGTAACAGCCTTGCCTCCCTTTAGCACATTCTCCATGTATCAGCAAGATCGATCTTCTGAAAATGTTCAGTTGATTACATCCCACATTAGTCTGAAGAGTTCCAGTGCCTTGCCATTTCACATAAAATAAAATCCAGGCTTTTTAGCATGCTTTTTAGAGCTCTGTGGGGTCCATAAATGGGATGGAATGGAGAAGGTGGCATTTGATTCTTCCTTGAAGTGAACCGTGACATAGGTAAAGACTCCTTAAATTTTGGGAGAGGCATGTGGTACATACCCTGGGGGGTTTGTTTTTAGTTTTGAATTACTGTTCCTAATAGTGACTATAGCTATTAAGATGGGAATGAAGCCAGTTGGCTTTTTCCCTTTTCTCCAATTGATCTATGTGGTTTCGCGATTGATTTTATTTAAAGCTGCTTTGAAACATAAAGGTGTCTTCCGCGGGCCTGAGGTACACTGCAGCTCAGCTTTTGTGTTCTGTTGTGTCATGCTTTTCCAGAGGATTTCAACAAGCTGTGCTCCATCCCTTTGGTAATTCCTGAGAGACCAGGATATCCTTCCCCACCCCTTGGCCCCATTCCTCCAGTTCACCCTGTTCCTCCTGGCTATCCTCCTGGACCTCCAGTACCAGTCCCTCGACCACCAGTGGAATATCCATACCCATCTCGGGAACCACCAAGTAAGGAGTCAAAAGTCATCTGGTTATTTTTCTTACGTTAACCAAGTTAACTTTTTTGTTGTTTTTAATGCTGATTTGGTCATTAAATTAGCATGTCAATTCTTAGATTTACTGTTTGGTTTACAGAGTGTTGTATGTAAGTTTCTTAATATGCCTATTTCATAGAGAAAAATAGCTTTCATCATCCTGATTAATGTCCTTTTGTTATTGATGTTTTGAGTCAACTGTAGGACAGTTAGTTAGCTAGTTATGGGAAAGATTTAAATCTGATTCACAGGGTGAAGTCATAGAGGAGGTATATACAATGAGTTTTCTATAATGCAAAGCAGCTTTGCAAGTAATTTCCAAGAACTGTTTGCCTTTGTCATTTACCCAAACTGGAGGCTTGAGGGCGAGGCAGAAGAGGTAGAGGTAGGGAGAAGTAGGCTACTGTGAGGCTGCAGGACCTGGCTACAGGTGATCTCTGTAAGCGGGCATGGAAATATGGTTTATTTGCCCCAGATGATCTTTGCCCAAAGAGTGTTTCCTTCCTTTATGTTTTAGCATCTTGCTCATTGTTAGTGGGTTAGGTGCTGATTAAAGATGTCCTAGTTATAAATGATTTCAATAGGGTTTCATGTTATTCCTTTAGGGGTGCTGCCAGTCAATGTCACTGATTACTGCCAGTTGTTTCGCTATCTCTGTCAAAATGGACGCTGCATTCCAACTCCTGGGAGCTACCGGTGTGAGTGCAACAAAGGATTCCAGCTGGACCTCCGCGGGGAGTGCATTGGTATGTGATACATATGGTTAGGTCTGCTCTGAGGGGCTATCACAATTCTGTCCCATGACTATATGGGTTTCCTGTGGCAGCTGTAACAAATCAGCTCCAAGTCAGTGGCTTAAAATGTAGTTCTGTATGTTAGGAGTCCAACAGAGGACTAAAATAACTGGGCTAAAATCAAGATGTCGGCAAGGCTGTGTTCCTTTTGGAAAGAATCCATTTCTTTGCCTTTTCCAGCTTATAGAGGCCATCTGTGTTCCTTAGATGATGGTCCCCTCCTCTATAAAGCCAGTGATATAGCATCTTCACATCTTGAATTCTCTTCTAATTCCCTCTTCTGCTTTTAAGAACCTTTGTGATTACACAGGGACCATCTGTACAACCCAGGAGGCTCCCCCATCTCGAGATCTGCTGATTAGCAACCTTGATTCCCCTTTGCCATGTAGCATATTCAGAGGTCTGGAGATTAGGACATGAACATATTTGGGGAGGGGTACTATTCCGCCAACTATAGGGACTTTTAACCTTCGTCATAAAATATGTTGAAGTCATTGCTGGTAGCTTCATATTAAGCCATCTCATCAAAAGTCTGACCATTAAAATAAAGCATTAAAACTGTCCCCAAATTATAAAATTTTGCACATTTTACTAACTTAAATGGATATAACTCACCAATTGTCTCTAAAACTGAAAAGTCGTTAAAACTGAAAAGAAACTTTGAGTTGTTGACAAGTCATTTAAGCCAGCAAAAGGAAGAAGTGTAACAAAAGAATAATTCATTTGTTAGATTGGAAAAGAACACCCAATTGCCATCTAATTTTTAAAAATAAGTCCCTTTCTTAGTTCTGTTATAAAGTCTAATTCTATCATTATGAATCAGGCAGAAATAAGGAGTTCTTAGTTTCTCACACTGTGTAGTTTCCTGGTGACATTAATGCCCCTTCTAGCAACACACTAGGAGAGAGTCATTCAGTCCATAGAAGTCATCCAGAACTGGGTGGAAGAGGGGACACGTAGCCCCCCGTGGTGGGGGGGAGGGGACACACCTGCGGCAAAAAACTTGTGACTCTGGGTGAGTGGGTGGGTTATCTTCCAAAAACCTTAGTTTCCTCATCTTTACAAATAGGGGGATATAAACCAGTTCACTGTTAAATATACTGATAGTTCTAAACAACTGTAAAACTAGTGGGAGCCTCTCTGGGTTGGGAGGTGGACTCTGGTCAGTGAGAATAGCTCTTTAAATGGTGTGTTTCATGTCTTGTTCTAATGTTCTCAGTGGAATTCAACAAGAGATGCTTAGATAAGGTGAGACCCCCTTTTGACTGAAAAATAGAGCTTCAGGAGATACTCAGAATTCTGCCTAGAAGCCATTTCTGAAATGTTAGTCTGTTTAATTCCCTTAGGCCAAACTCAAGGAAGAGAAAATGTTTATTAGCTTGGAGTGTTGAGTTGCTACGTGTTTGGCATTTTCCTCTGAAAAATGACACAGGAAAATAATACACTTTAACTGCTCAACCGGTTTTCAAGTGGCTTGTGACATGATACATTGTAGTAGAAAGAAAAAAGATCCTTTTCATTATGCTATTTATTTCTGAAAAGGAAAGTGTTTTAACATGTAAAGGAAACCAATAAAATGGTCTTAAAGTTGCGAGTTATTGTTCTCTAATTTCTTACTGAAATATACTGTATTTTGCAGATGTTGATGAATGTGAGAAAAACCCTTGTGCTGGTGGAGAGTGTATTAATAACCAGGGCTCATATACCTGTCAGTGCCGGCCTGGCTATCAGAGCACACTCACCCGGACAGAGTGCCGAGGTATGGTCCTAGCTTGGAACATGCTAAGTTAAGGGGACATATATGCTAAATAAAAGGTTTGCTTTGAAGGAATTTAACAGAGTTTGAATAACCCTGGCCAGGAGAGGCTAATAGGCTTGTTGCCTTTTGCACTCAACTCCAGATATTGTCACTCAGAAGGATAGCGTCATAAAATCTGGCGGAGATCCAAATCATTTTAAAAGATGCATCTGTTCCTGTGGGCATATCTTATTTTCACTACTTTTTTGCCTCATCACTATTGCCTCTTAATTTTTAATCTGAGAGCTAGGGAATGGGGTTGTCCTTTGCTGACACAGAAACTGAGGAAAGTTTCAGGTGAAATTGTATGTGACTGATTTCTTAATGGAACGATCTAAAGTATAAGGAAGGAGTCTGTGACTTCGTGCTTCTTATTCATGTGGTCAGCAGCAGCATTGCCTGGAAGCTGATTGGAAATACAGAATCTCAGGTCTGACCTCAGACCTACTAAGTCAGAATCAGTATTTTTAACAAGATCCCCCAGTGATCCATAAGCACTTTAAAGTTTGGGAAGCACTACTATAAGTGTTTGTTCACAGAATTTTCCCTTCAGGTTTGTTAATTTATTATGTCATCCTATATGCCTTTTATTGGATGACTGATATACTGTTTCTGCAACAGAAACAAGTAAGATGTTCTTTCAACCCTCAGGAAACTCAAATATCTATGTCTCTATAAATTTGGCACTGAATGAGGTATTTCACTGGTCACTAAAGCCAGATAAAAGGAAGAGAATTCTGTGTTAAAATTAAATGCAAGGAAAGGTCAGAAGGTTTGTATCAGTTAAAAAAAATTGCCAGCCATTAGTAAGAGTTAGTTTTATTTGTCTTTTTTTTTTTTTTTTTTTTAAGTAAAATCTCTTCACCTGAGTTGAAGTCATACAGTTTTTATTTTTATCGGTGACTGGTTTCAGGATCTTTGATTGTGATTCAGGCTTAGAGATTTCTTGCCATTGGTATATTTTAATACACTACCTGTAAATGGCAGTTTAGAGCAGAAGAAACCAGAGCACAGCATGTCCACCTGCTAGTATTTCTATTAATGGCCTACTTAATGAATATAGATAAGGATAGTTTAAATATTTAACAGAATATTTAATATGCTCAATAATTAGCATGTACAGTGTACTAGGCATTTTGCAATATAGAGAATAAACTGAAACCAATGTCTAGAAGACTGCACTATGAAATAAGCAAAGAGAAAAGATTATTGAGAGCACTCAGCTGGGGCAAGGGCCAGCTGGAGTAGATGAGTGGTGTTATCGCTCTGAGACTTAATTTACTAGAGACTGAGGATTACCTAAAAGCCTCAAACACTGTCTTCCTCAAGAGCCTAGTGCTAAGCTTATCTCAAACATAAGAAGTTGATGACATACTCACATTTTGGGGTAGATGCAAGTTGCCACAAAACAGAAAGACTGTGTACTTAGCTGAGGAGAAGTACATGACAGACTGAAGAGAAGGGGGCGGAAGAGACGGAACTACGGTAGAGAACTTTTAATGGCAAGCTTTCAGTTGATCTTGTGAGGCAGTGGGGAGCCCAGTGGTGTTCTGATAATAGTGAGGAGAGAAAATGCCGAACTCTGTATGCTGTTTATTTTATCCTTGGGCTTCAAAAGATTATAGAACCCTAAAAAAATTCTGCTCAAGAGTATGTGGCTTTTACTATTTTTTGGAGTGCGGAGCAAGTCAGATTTTTGCAAGGATTAAGAAATAAATGAGAGAGAAAAAGAGCGTAGGTTGTTGGCACAAAGATCAGACAGAAGAAAAGCCCAGACTGCCTCAGCTAGTCCAATGACTCGTGTGGAAACCACGGCTGGATCTGCCCAGAAAGAAAGTGCGTCTGAGGGTCAACCACAAGACAGCGTGCAGACGCAGGGTAGACAGAGTAAGCAATATGCCATGAATGCACATTCTTGTCGTCCAGAGGATGTTTAGGGTGCTTATGCGATGCGTAGGCACATGTGACCTCAACTCTGCACAGATAGTTCGGCCCCAGTCCTCTATTACACAGTTCCTGGGTATCTGTCTAGTGGGGAATAAGCCTGGCAAAGATTATATGCTCTGGAGACAAGGCAGTGTGTATTCATCCTCCTTGGTGTTCCTCCAGGTATCTAGCCTAGAAACTGAGGGGAACAGATAATCCAGTGCACCGTGTTGTCCAATTTGAATTAATCATTAATCTTTAAGTGAGCGATCAGATATAGATTATTCGAGTTATTGTCCTTTTTAACACTTGCATATCAAGCTCCATTGTTTACTTTGGTGTAATATGAAACACAACACAAAGAAGGAGAGGTGCCCTCATATTTTATTTGCTATAAATGCTTATAATGTTATAAAAGAAACTAAGAATATATAAACAAGAAAACTATACTTGGACCAGGACTGCCATAAGAAAGGTAAACATTTCAGTCATATGATTGCTGGTTTTCAGATGGAATGACTTTTTTTTTTAATAGGACTTTTGTTTTATTGTTCTGATGTAGCTATGAGATCTGCCTTTTGGAGCATGTGTTGAAAGATGCCAGCCAAAGTTTAATATAAATGATGATATATACTGGCTCATTGAACTAGCTAGGAAAATGGTGAAGACAAATTTTGTATATACGACTGAGATTTAAGGGGTCTAATTAGAACTTAGATCAAATGCTATTATGTTGGCAGTCTTTCTGTCACGTCTTGCAAACTCTAATTAATCATTTTAATATTGGATATCAAGTTTGGAGATGGGTTTGGAATGGAGGGAGGGAGAAATAAAATAATTTTGAGTCCGCCAAGTGAAGCTGTTTCTTCTGTTTTAACTTTAATCTTAGACATCGATGAATGTTTGCAGAATGGCCGTATCTGTAATAACGGACGTTGCATCAACACAGATGGCAGTTTCCATTGTGTGTGTAATGCGGGCTTTCATGTTACACGCGATGGGAAGAACTGTGAAGGTAATACCAGTATGACAGTAAGAGCGGTGTAATAATATGAATCCCCATTTTCCATTGCAGTTCCAATCAGAAGTCTAACAAGACCAAGCCAAACATTGAGTGAAAGGTCAAAGCAGCAAATATATTTCACAGATCGTTATGGGGGAGACAAGCATAATTTTCAACAATATTCGTACTTTTAATTACATTTCTGTGAGTCAAATAACATTTCAAATATATAAGGAGAGCTTGTCCTTGAGAGATCGATCCCTAGTGATAATAAAACTTCTATAGCATAAATCGTTACTTCCTAATTTTATACAATCAGAATTTGTACATGGGTTTTTTTAATAGGACACACCTAACCTCATATATTTCTTTTTTCTAATTGAAGTATAGTTCATATAGGCCATATATTTTTTGTCATTTATAGTCTCTGTTTGAAGTGTCTGTCTAGTAATAAAATACTATTAAGAACCTGACAATGTAAAATTTGTATGAAACATTGACTACAGAAAACCAGCTATATTGCCTCTTGAATTAATCACCTCATTTGAATTGGGCTGTTTCAAACATTTTGTCTTTTTCCCCTGCCACTTTTTTTTTTTGAATTGAAAATATGAACATTATTGATGAGTTTCCACTACTTAGACCTTTAGCAAAAAATGAAGAATGCTTCTTATCGTCTTTCCCAACATCTTTGGGAAAGATCCCAAGAATCTATTCATACATTAAAAGAATTTCAAAATTGTTCTTAGAAACATTTTTGGCAGAATATTATCTCAGTGATTCAACTCAAAGACTTAATGCCAGAATTCTCGGTTGGGATAGAATCCTGTTTAAAAAAAAGAAAAAAAAATCATAAATTACATTGGCCTGACTAAAGCCTGTAAGTGAAAACACACCATGTCTAGAAGAGCAAGTACCTCCCCCAAGACAGCTGTAGTATTAAATAAAATAACATTTTGATTAATTTAAAGAAATAACCTTATGATCAACAAATCCTAAAGGTTAACTAACATAGCTATACTCCATAGTCGAGTCTTGTATTTTAAAAATACAATTTTTTCTTACCTCTATTTAAAACTGCTTCAGACTTCAAGCTGTCTTCTGGTTTCTGCTGTATAAGAAATCAGGAGATGAACAAAATATATTTCAAGTTCCATCATTCTTAGTTTTGCTTTTTGTTTTTATTTTTCAATATATTAGAATTAGTATCTCTGAAGTAAAAATAGCCATAAGATTGTTAATAAACTTTTTAGTTTGTAAACTGATATTTTTAAAAAAAGTCTTGGTAGCTTCCATTGAGTCAAATTCATATATATATATGTATATATATATGTATATATATATATATACATATATATACACACACACACATACATACATGAAGTTTTATATGTGTTATTATATATGAATTTCAAATCTATGTACATGTATATGTGTATACATTCAGTATATATATAGTATGTCAGAAAATAAATTTAGCCCTATAATTTGCATGAATATGTCAAAAATTGAGAACTTAAGAATACGTATTTTACATGGCCCTTCTTGTATGCCATAAGGAAAATTAGCCTTAGACTACAATAACAAAAAACAAAAGAAATGTGAAGGAAAAGAATTCTATTGATTCAGGTTGGCTTCTGTAAGCTTACTCTTCTGGTCATAAGAAAATGCATCCTCTGTATTTTTTTCAGATATGGATGAATGCAGCATAAGGAACATGTGCCTTAATGGAATGTGTATCAATGAAGATGGCAGTTTTAAATGTATTTGCAAACCTGGGTTTCAGCTGGCATCAGATGGGCGTTATTGCAAAGGTTTGTGCTGTAAATCATATCCTTCTCCTGCTTTTTTTCCTTTCTATATTGCTTAGAGGTACCACTTTTCCTTCTTGATTCTTCCCATTTAAAGTATTCCTAATTCTGGCTTGAGAAACCTAAGTGGACATCCTTCTTAAGTCCAGCCATCCAGAGAGCTATAGTTTATGCTTAAGATGGCTGTTCTTATTTCAGAAAGGGTATTTGAGATCTTCCAAAGGAACCTGAAAGGCTACACTGCAAATGAATGAGAAGCTGAATTAACAGTAGGTGCACCAACAAATATGAGCAACCTTGTAAATAAGCTGAGTTATTCTTCTAACTTGGAGTTGGGAAATAAATGGTAATTAGGTTTTTCGATGGCTGTCATTTGCCACCTCTTACACAACTTCACCTGAACACAATAATGTATACTCTTATTGCATTGATCTCTTCTCCATAGTTTCTTTCAGATTATCTTAAGAAACAGAAAGTTTTTAATGGATGACTTATTTAGGTGTTATCAAGTCACATACGCATAAACGGAAATAGAATTAAGCAGAAGAAATAAACTAAAACCAAGAGCCATTGTTTAGCTCGGTAGCTCTTGAAATAATCTCATTGCTCTAGGTATGGAAACAAAAATGAAGATTTTTAAAAAAAGTTTTTTAACGTTTATTCATTTTTGAGAGACAGAGACAGAGTGTGAGAGGGGGAAGGGCAGAGAGAGGGAGACACAGAATCTGAGGCAGACTCTAGGCTCTGAGCTGTCAGCACAGAGTCCAATGTGGGGCTCAAACTCACAAACTGCGAGATCATGACTTGAGCCGAAGTCGGATGCTCAACGAACTGAGCCACTCAGGTGCCCCACAAAAATGAAGATTTTTATTTGTACTATTGAAAATTCATGTTCTAAGAAGAGTCATCCAAATAAATTTGTGCTTAGTGTCTCTTGCCTTACATGGTCAGGGATGAGTTATCTTTGCACTTGGGTCCAAGATCCGCATTGAAACCATACTTCTCAAGGAACCTCATATCCAAACATCCAGAAAATCTGTGAACATGCTGTACTCAAAGCCTTCAGCTCATAGTTTCAGGTGGAGAAGTGCTGAGTGTCGAGCTATTCAAGATTGAGAAAGCAGATAAAGTCCTGTGATGCCTCTTCTCCAGATTCCTCTGGTAGACAGACAGCTTTGGTAAAGGTGTTATGGAAGAAAGCCTTGTATTAAGTCGTTGGCAAGATGTGCATTTTCCCTAGGCTTAAAAGAGCTTCTATCCCTTGGTTGTTTACCTACATTCTCCATGACCTTCACCTCAGTGGTTCTTAATATTGTGCAAATCTGTCTTCATAGCAAGAGAAAACATTTGAATTTTTAAAATTTGAAATGGGAAATAGGTTTCTGTACTTTTGAGCCTTGTGCTGTGAGGAACATATAGTTTGGAAGACAAGACCAACACGTAGAAAAATTCTACAATGTAAAACAGAATACAACAAAGTGCCAAATTGTGCAGATTAAGTGCTGTACAAGTGAAAAAGAAAGGGGAAGGGAATGGTTGCTGGAATATTTGGAATTAGGCTTCCAAACAAAATAACAGAAGGAAATGTGAAAGCCCCTTTGTGTGAAGACCTTTTACAAGAACACATACTCCTTTTGCTAATCCACAGAGCACACTAAAATGTATTTTCAGTGCTTATAGGCTGCCAGTGACCCCGGCCACAACTTCTCAGTATGAGGTATGGCCAATAGATAATGCTGATGTAATTATTTCAGAAGACACTATGACTTCATAGATGAAACTAGGTTTTGCAAATGTTTGCAACCAGTAAAGTATTTGGAATATTCAAACTAGAAATAGAAACTAGAATAAAGAAAAAAAAGAAATTTCTTGTATGGTGAATTTCTTCTTTTCTGTAGCTTTTCTCTTGACATCATTGGATAAGATTTTCTCTTAGAGCTGAGTATTTAGTTCTGAGGCCACAAAGATGTGACTATCCAAATCTAGAATAAACAATGCTAATTTAATCTCTACAGTTAACTAATCTGATGAACAGCCATGTCCTCTCCAATCACTCTCTGAAAGTTTGGGCCACAGACCCTCTCGGTCCGTGTAACATCTGTTGTCCTCATTAAAAAGCCTTTGTGTCACTTTGCAGGCTATAGCTGTCACCTTTTTACTGTAGATCTCAGCTTGAACAAAAAGGTGACCTGAATAACTGAACCAATTCGATTTCATGTATTTAAATATAACTGCTGTTTTAAAATACAATCTGTACACGGAATCTTGGACCATCTGAATATATCTTGTGCCAAATAACACAAGCTAAGTAAAATGTAGAGGTGTTTCAGTCTCAATTTGCCTTTTTAAGGTCAGAAAAAAGGAAATAGTTACATACACTAGCTGTATATTATAAAAGGAGTTGTTATAAAATGACTTGCTTCTACGTGTTACATGTTTTCCAAAACACAATTTTGGTACCATTTCTACTTCCCCATATTAAAGGGGAAAAATCTTTGCTATTATTAGTATGTGCCCAATAAAGTATTTTACCATATCTCCCTAAATATATACATATGATACTATAAAATATATGTAATACTTAGAAAGATTTTTCTCTGCTGAGCTCCAATGGCTTAGTGCTATTGTTGGCCAGAAATGGCCACCAAAATCTTCTATATTCCTTTTCTGTTTCTTTTCTATAGTGTTCCATCAGGGTTTTAGTTCTGTATCTCTTAATGCCATGCTAGTCATCTCAGAGTGCTAAGATGTGAGTGATACTGGAATGGACGCCAGTCTGAGTGTTGGATGCTAAACAGAGAAGCTTCCTGCCGAGGTCAAAGTTGCAGTCCATTATCAAGCCAGATTTCTGACAGTCCTAGAAGAACTGCCATGTGAAACGTTCACCAGGACCTTTGTCTTTTAGCTTCACTTTTCCTCCTTTCTTCAATTCTGTTTTTGCCTTTGTGATTCTTATTTTGGATTTAAAAAAATCTCAGGAGAGTATTGTTGAAATGGCTTTTCCTGTGGTTAAAAAAAAAAAGCTCACATAGTCAGCGTCAATTTTTGTTACTGTTCTTTCAAAGGGCAATGAAATGCATCTCACTGAGCTTTTGTTGTTGGTGCTGCATGTAATTTTCTATCTTCCCCATTTTCAAGTGTTGTAAAAGAATTGTAGACATGTTGTGGTTTCATGTAAATGTCACTCCATTTTTAATAAGTGCTTTTCCCCACCACAGACATTAATGAGTGTGAAACACCTGGCATCTGCATGAATGGACGCTGCGTCAATACTGATGGCTCCTACAGATGTGAATGCTTTCCTGGACTGGCCGTGGGTCTGGATGGACGTGTGTGTGTTGGTAAGATAATGCCATGACTAGATGGATGGTAGAGATCCACCCTCCGTGGACCAATAAATCCCACCAATGACAAATGCACTCTAGTGTAACAGATATGACATAATTAATACTTGTGGGGGAACAAACCAACAATATCAGTTCTCTTCTTGCATAAGCTGGATATTAATTTAGGAGATAGAAAGATGAACTGACATAAATGAAAACCAGGGGAATCCCCACCTCTCCTTCCCCCTTTTCTTTTCTAATCATGTAGATGTCCTCAATTTTCTCCAACCTTCCATTGTTGACAGTGGTCTTTGAAATTGGCCTATATATATGCTCATTATCTCATAGTGAACATTTTCAGGTAGAGAATTAAATGTCCAACGGGAAGTATAGAATACAAAAGAGGATATGGATAATCAGGAAATTTATGTAATATTTTTGTGCGGCTTTA
Source organism: Puma concolor (assembly GCF_028749965.1). Taxonomy (NCBI): domain Eukaryota; kingdom Metazoa; phylum Chordata; class Mammalia; order Carnivora; family Felidae; genus Puma; species Puma concolor. The sequence continues at coordinate 93,715,753 of NC_141672.1, read as the reverse complement.
TAAAAAGTTTGAAATTTATTGAGAAATAGATATGAATTTTACCCAAATTATTTTTAAGAATGGCAGTCAGTAAACCCTTTGAATTGGGAGAGAATTGGGCATAGCTGGAACCTCCCTCCCTGTTGGTAAAGATGACACTACTTAGTAAGCCAATGTCCAGAGATTAGTATAATGAACCTTCTATAGACTAAAGTTCCTCCGTTTTGAAAGTACATTTAATTCAAACATTCAATAATTGCATGTTTATTTTGAGGTAGACCACACTTCTAATAAAGATCTTATTTATCATAAGGGGAGTCACTGGTCACCCATCATTAACTTAACCTGTATTAAGCTCCTTCTCTGTGCAGGTCTAGGGAAGACAGAAATGAATGAGATATAATCTCAGCACTTAAGAGTCTCACAGTTGGGTACACCATGATAGTCCCTAGAAAACTGAAAGAGTCTGACAACTGGTTTCCAGTGCTTGGAAGCTGAATGCAGTTTGTGTGGGTTTGTCTCTTTTTGTTGAGACCTAAGAACAGAGGCATTTTCTGTGCGTTTGAACAGGGACGATGGCTAAATAAAGCCAGCTTCAACTTTGACCTGGGGGGTTATTGGAAGCGATAGTGTGATGACAGATGCCTCTTCCTGTTTAGACACACACATGCGGAGCACATGCTACGGTGGATACAAGAGAGGCCAGTGTGTCAAACCCTTGTTTGGTGCCGTTACTAAATCTGAATGCTGCTGTGCCAGCACCGAGTATGCATTTGGGGAACCTTGCCAACCGTGTCCTGCGCAGAATTCAGGTATGTGGTGTCATGGAGATGCCCCCATCCTGCCAGCCTTCTGCCACCATCTGCAATCTTTGCATTTATGGCAATCACGGAGAGAGATTATGTTATGCTCTCCAGATACATCACATACCTTCCTGGGGTCTTGACAGGGCTACTCAGGGTCTGATCACACATTATTCACCCAATCCTAATGGTCATTGGGAACAGGCAGCACGTTTGGAACCCCCATCCCAACCCCTCCACCTTAATAATACTCATGCTCTTTGGAATTCATGCAACTTGCCTTGTTTTCTAAAGTAGTTTCATAATGTTTGCATTGTGCAGGAACTATTATAAAAGCAGAATTTTACAGAGTGTAAAAGTAAATAATTTTCAGATTACCTGAATATTTCCAACTTTTTTCCAAAAGGCCATGTGTGAATTTTGTTCAAATCCCTCATGTTGATTTAGGTGTGCCTTTCCTAAATGATTTTATTCAACCCTAGGGAAAAAGTATTTTTCTCAATTTGAAGTGACACGGCATAATGAAAAGAAAACTGGTTGGTGACTCAGAATTCTCCCCATCCACAGGCAGACAAATTGCTTAACTGGGGGGTTTAGTTCTTTGTAGATTTTTATTTATTTAGGAATTTTTCTCACCTACTTTCAAAAGGATTTAAGATAGCTTGCAATAGTATGCAGAATTGTAAAGTAGAATAATATCGAAATGGATTCTTAGTTTCTTCATCTACAAAATGAATTATTTTAGGTAATCCAGAAGATCCTTTCCGGTTGTAAATTATTTTTATTTATAAGGCAAAAATAGTTTATTGAAACTAAAGCAATAAACTGTCAACATTTGGACATAATTTTAAGGTAGCTTGACATTTACTTTTAATGTCCTAAAATAAAGGTAGATCTAATACCGAAAACAAATAGCTTTGATTGGTTGGTTTACATCTAAGATCCAGTTAGTTCATTTCTGACCTATATATAGTCAATTAAAGATTAACTCACAATATTAAAACATCTGCCATTTTGAAAGTGATATTTGAAATTAGGGAGTTAGAAGAAATTAAAATATGAGAAGTTAGAGAATGTTAACTAAAAAACTTTAAAAGAAATGGGTAAGGACAGTTAAGAAATAAAGCTTTATTCTGGCCGATTACATCACAGATTACCATTTTATATGTGATTAGCAATTAGTTCAATTCATGCCTACAATAATAATACTTCAATTATATAGCATAAAATATAATTCTATCTAACAAACATCCCTGTAACTTTATAGTTGTATATCATTAATACTACCCTGCTTGCTGTATGTTACTTTAACTTTTCAAAGTACTTTTCTTACATACTTGGAATTTACAAGATAGACGAGTATCATGAAAACTGGTGCACAGGGGTATAGGTGATTTGTTCCTATCTTCAATATGTGGAAGAACCAAACTTAGAATCTAGGACCCTTGGTGCATACAGTTCTTTGTTTTTACATTTTCCTCTGGACTAAGTACATCTCCAAAGAATTCTTATGATACCTAGGAAAATGAAGTAATCTTATAAAAAGATGACTAAAAGAGACCAGATTTCTTTAAGAAGTAAAGCTTAAGATGAGTTAAACCTGAAGCCCAGTGCCACTAGCTTCTGTTTTCTATTTCAACACACTTGCACAGAAGAGGTCCACATGTGGAAGTGGTTTCGTTCAGTTTGGTTTCTCCACATCTTTGGTAGATGAAAATGCCAAATCATGAAGGACCTAAATGGACAGTATCCCTCATTTCAAGAGAGAGGGGAGATTTTAAAAGGTACTGAAAATATTCAGAAGATTCCTTCTTTAGTCAATTTAATGAGAAACTCCAACCTCATCACATCTAACGTCCATCTTTGTGCTCTGGAAGAAAGCCAAGTAAGGCTCTATATTAAGATATTTCTCACTGACTGCTGAATATTTACTCCTCACAGGGATCAGTCAGTTAAACCCAGAGAAGTGGAAGTTTGGGAATTTTCTCCTATGTCTCCATACCAGTGCCTCCATAGCACAACACTGAGTTAGCTCTGCAACACCTATCATTTATGAAATGCATGAGCCGTGCCAGGAGCTGTGTTCAACACCTTACATGTTCTCCTAGTAAATGCACAGAACTGCCATGTGGCTTCGGTATCCTTATCTCCAATTTGTAGAAGAGGAAACTTATAGAAGAGGAAACTAAGAGGGAAAGGGCTTGCTTCCAAGACCTCCAACAGCAAGCATTGTCATCAGCATTCAAACCGATGTAGACCTGAACTCACTGACTGCAGAGGACAGTGCAAGTATCAGATTCTCCCCAAATGGAAAAGAACAATGAAAAGAATTTGCTTCTATTTAGGCCAAGCATCAGCTAATTTAGCACTAACTGTAAAACTGCTTTTTGTAAAACTGACATGATATTGTTTTTCCTACTTTGTTACTTACAGTTATTTCAAAAGCGTTTTAATTAATTGCTGACATGAGAAGATAATGACAACGCATTTCTTTTTGCTCTCAGTCCCAGGCTTGCAAACACACAACGGCAGCCACTTTCCTGGTTGTTCCTTTTTTGGTCCCACTTAGCATGATTTAAAAATTAAGGGATTTCACCACTTCTCTGAAGTTTACATTTGTAGGAAGACAGAGGCTCTGAAGGATTCAACCTTCATTTTTAAAATCTGTGCAGTTCATTTGCATCCACTGTCATCAGGAATAGAATTTTCTAGCATGCAGAAGTATAAGAGCTATTTGCATCAGCAGCGAGGTGCTGTAGGCCTGTGTAAAAAGGCCCCTCCCTAATATCCGGTTCTTGTGCCACTTCAGCCCACAAACGATTTGCATTTGGCCTGGCGACTCTGTGTTGCCAGAAACTGTGGGCAGCTAAGGGGACACTTCAGTTTGTTTTCCTTGGATAAAGTATGATTCCAGTTAGTTCTCCATTTTCATCGTTCACTCTCATGCTCCTCTGAATATTATTGGAATTATATGTGAAACATTGCATCAGTTTTAAGTAGAAATCTGATTCCATCACAAATTTGGGTACATATTCTGTATTCTTCAATTTCTTAGTAAGATCTCAGTTTTAACATTATGCAACACTTTGCCTATAGATTTATCATATAGTATCCTGATGAATATTTACTTTAAAAATACACTTAAATACAAGTGTAGAGGCTTTGTTTTTCTTGTGAGTGCAGACTAGAGAATTTGAAGAGAGAAATGAGAAATGTTAAGAACTTGATTGTATTAAAAAAAAAAGTTTGTACTAAGAAACAAAATTATTCCCAAGATGGTGGGAGAAAGTTTTATTAACAGTTAAGAAACCACACTTTAACAGGCACATTTCACTGTAAGTGTGAAGTGTTCCCTGGTGGACAAAATCAAATTATAGGAAAAACACCTTTTCCGAAAGCGCTTTGCACAAGGCCTGGCTGTAACTTGCCTATATCCTTAAAACTTGTTTTCCATAGTGATGCGGAGCCTTTAAAATGGGAGCATGGTGTACCAGTGACTCCCTTGGGAGATGCCTCCTTTTCCGTTACCACTTTATTTCAGTTCTACTCACTTAGCAGGAAATGATGTGTGCAAAGCCAAGTGCAGATTGACCTGTTCTGCAAACAAGGGAATCATTTACTATCTGTTAATTTATTGCAGCGGAATATCAGGCACTCTGCAGCAGTGGGCCAGGAATGACATCAGCAGGCAGTGGTAAGGACTTGTTTGAAATTTGCTACCATAAGCATGTGCAGAAGCAGCACTGGGCTTTCCTGTGGGTTTCCATTTGGTCCCTTTACACCAGACTGGGGAGGTCTGGCCCCCTGTCTGGCCATCACTGTACCTGGGACTCCTGGAAGCCCCCAGGGGCAGAGTAATTATGGCACAGTGGGTCCTGGGATTGTTGGGTTTGGGTGTTGGGCTCAGTACTGAAGACTGGGTGCTCTCTTAGGGTGGTTGATGAGGACTGCAGTTGAGATACAATGACTGTGGTCGCTCATTCATGAGAAGAGGCAGTCTGGTCCTCCTCTGGCTCTTGCATTATCAAGTACAGTTCAGGGTTATGGGCTCAATTGAATCGTTGGCCATTCACATTTTGAACTGTCAAGTGTTCAGTCATTATAAGATGTCAGTAGGGAGCCATCTTACATTTTGTAGCAAGCAGCAATAGCAATTAACTGAGTTGGAAGAGTATGAAATATTTCGTTTAAGTGCGGGAGTTAGAACCAGAGAAATATAGATACCATAAAAGAATTGAAGTTAAAAGGGAGAGTTGGCACAAAGTGCAAAAACAGGTGACAAGAAAGATGAAGGGATTATTTTATTGATATAAAACTAAATGATTCGATTCAGGAAAGTTCTGAAAAAAAGTAGACCGAATTGATTGTCAGTTTATCCTCTTGGTTAATTTCATCATTATGTGTGGATGAAGGTGGGGAGGAGATATTTGGGGGAAAGAGAGTAGTAAAGAAATTTATAATAAATAGTTGGGAATAAAAAAGTTGTGATAGAAACCTGGAGAAAGGAAAAAATGTCAACCCTAGCTTATAGAAGAGTTAGGACCAAGATTTGAGACTAGCTATTCACTGTCATTCTGCATCACCCTTGATTAGAGAGCTCTTCTTAGTCTGTGAGCACACAGAAGATGGAGGACCCAGCCTTATCTGAACAGGGCAGCAGAGGCTTTTCCAGAACAGGTGGCATTTGAATGGGCTTTGCACCAATGAATAGTCCTGGCTCCAGACATTCCTGACACAGAGCAAAAGGGCATTGTATGTTCATGGAAGAAGTAAATAAACAGAGCTCATGTTTTAATTTAATCTTGAAGATATTTTTGAACCTACAAAAGCTTGAACCATGAGAATGACACAGTCATCTCATTTTTAAGCTAAGTCTGGTGGCATCGTAGAAGGTACATTGAACAGGGATGGGCTGGCAGGCAGCAGGGAGACCAGTTGTTGTAGGGACTTGGGCTGTGTGGCGGATCCACTTTTCCATCTTGATGTTTGAACCAGCAGAAGCCCAGGGGCTCTCCCTTAGCCTGATTAAGGATTGGTAATCTTGTAGTTCCAGCTCAAATGCCAAGTTCCTCACAAGGACTGGTGGAAGGAAGATTTGATTCAGAATATCTTGTAGTGACAAGAAGTGATCAAGCTTTCTCATCAAAGTGAAACTTGATTTTCACCAGGTCCTAAGGTTTTTACATTTATTGTAACGTTATTTTTTTGACAGTTCTTTGAACTTTGCTTTAGAATGTTATTGATATTGAACTCTTTTTGGTGGTGCAGATATAAATGAATGTGCATTAGATCCAGATATCTGCCCAAATGGAATTTGTGAAAATCTCCGTGGGACCTACAAATGCATATGCAATTCAGGATATGAAGTGGATTCAACTGGGAAAAACTGTGTTGGTAAGAAGATTCACCTGTTTTCTAAGACATTTCATGCGTCATGCATTCCTTTTTTTGTTGCTTGCAGGGAACTGCTTTGGAGTAGCTTTAGGATTGAGCAAATGGGTGATCTTCACTTTGGGTGTCAGCATGACACATACATGTCTCAATTAACTGAAATTTACATAGTTGAATCCTGATAATTTATAAGTAGTCATGTGTCATGTTCACTCCAAAAAAGAGAAGCTCCTTAGATGTAGAAAATACAGATTGTGAGCCGTTCTCTTGTGTCTACAAAGGCATCCCTATTTTTACCAAGAGAAACGACTCTTCTCCCAACCACTTATTAGATTCAATCAAAGAAAACCCAGCTTATTTTCAGTAATAACTGTTCTCTGTTATGTTTAGCAAACACCACTTTTGATGCTTTAACAAATTTTAATGAAGGTACCAGCCAGTAACTAAGAAAACAAAACAAAACAAACAAACAAAAAGAACACCTTTGGTTGGGAAGAAAATGGTCAACATGGGCACCATTATTTTTGCAACTTTCTTCAGTTGCCTAGACTAGTATTTTCTAAAATGCACTGTCCATTCTGTAGTGTAGTGACATAATACTGCAGGTTTCCTGAAGTTGAGCTTCTAACACCAGAGTATTCATTCTCATGGGAATATGCCAGAGTGTACTAAAACCAAAATGTAAGATGGTGCATCCTTTTTTTCTGAAAGCAAAACACATTTTACATAAAAAAATACTTCCGTGGAGTAGGATGAAAAGTAATAGGCTTTAATAAGGATAAAAGGGGGGCCTCAATTATATTTTTACTCTCTAAAAGCCATTTGGGTCTTCAGTGTTAGAACTTACTGTCTTCTGCCCTGGTGGTATTTTAGTGGTAGAGTTTGAAAAGTACTGCTCTAAGGTGGTCAGTTAGTGGAACATGCAATAATTTTGAGATGCTACAGATTAAAATAAACAAAAATGACTTTCTTTTCATTCTTTCAACACATGATCAATCAAGTATTAACTACTTGCCAGGTACTAAACTCAGCTATCTCCCAGACAGCCATTAGTTGACCCAAGAAAAGAAAGTTCCTCCTCCTATTTGTCCGTGGGTAACAAGCAATTTTACTTGCCATGGTTCCTTACTTTACCACTGCACATCCTCTTGGTGTTGAGGAGCTTGCTGAAATACTTGGACCCCTACCAAGAAACTTGTTGCCTTTGATTAGACAAACAGTGCCTGAACTTTAAGACGAATAAATTACATTATATAGAACTGTTTTCCCCTGGACTGAGAAAAATGGCCATGTCAATTAAGTAGTTTTTTAACAGCTTACTATACTATGTTGAACTATTAAAAATGACCACCTCTGAAATATCTGTAAGTTGTCCCCTGACCTCTTGCCATTGTACACATTCTTTTCAAAGGTCCTCCAACCTAACTGTGTATTTCTGTCTCCTTTCAGGAATCTCTTTACCCCAGTTTGTTTTGATACTGTGAGATCATGGCTCTATCTGTGAGACTAGGGCTCTGTGTACAAAGAAAAGAGAGGGATTCTAGAGATAGAACAGAGAGGAAAGCTAACTCTAAATGTCCTAAAACAAGCCCTCAACCATTTTGCCCCCTCTGGCTCTCTGCAGGTCACCTGTTCCCCACACACTCTAGCCTTCTCTTCTTCTTCCCTGTACTTCTATTCAGCATAAATAATGTTTACTTTTGTTTTCTAACTTCTTAAAGGATGCAACATGGTAAGAGTAGTTTCTGTCATGCAATGTAGAGTGTGCAGGTTGAAGCAGAATATCGCATCTAATAGATGTCTTTGTTGTTAGGCCTGCCTGTAATGTCATAATGGGCAAAGTGGAGGTAGCAATTATTTTCGAAGAAGCAGAAATCTTACTTGAGTATTTTTCACTTGCTGTCCTTCTTCACTCATGGCTTGCACACTCATAAAAAGAAGTAACAGTAAATAAAAGCTTCTTCTCTGCCCCCCTTTAAATCACCTTTCATCTTAGTTTCAGGCTAAACTAGTACATAAAAAAATGAGGATAGGAGGTCTTCGGGGGAGCTGTATAGTTATCACAAAACCCTCTTCTTTCAACTACGGGTTTCTTTTTCTTTCCCTAACTTTTATTGCTGTCCCCAAATTAGCCCTTCCCTCTTTGTGGTCTACAATGACTTTTGAGAAATGAATTCTTCCTCTCTCACACCCTTAATTTTAGGGCTTTTTTTCTGGGGTACAGTTGTCATTTGAGTACACATGGTGTTTTCAAACTAGATTTACAATTTAATTTTTCTGTAAAAGCCTCTCTTCATCAGAAGACAGAAATCATTATTTATTTGAGCAGGCACAGAAAGACACAGAGATGTTTTAGCTTCATCCAAAAAATCACCCCATTGGAAGCAAAAGGGAGAGTTTGGGAGGCCGTAGGGATTCTTCGTCAACAAGTTAAATATATACTCCAAAGTTGAACTGATTATCATCAGGTCAGAAGTTTGTTCATATTTCAGATTATGTTTAGAGATATGAGGTTAAGAATCAAAAATCCACCACAGCCATCCCCTCCAGGGACTGGCTGGTTTTTATCATAATCATAAATTCCTCGATATAAGGTTCCAGATTCTTCTGGCATCATCAAAGTTTAAGAATTGCAATACTAACTCTTTGGGGAAGTGTTAGCATTCCCTATATCATTTTGATAGACTTCTCACCATGTTGTTTGCTCATACAATAATATAACTTTATACTTAAATTTTTTTATAATTTAAGTACTTTATAAATATATTGCTAATTTACTTGTATTTACCACTGTGAACCTATGATGATTTCTAGTACTGAATTGGTGTATCCTTTATGTTAGGGCTACTAGATTGTCAGATGATTATATAAGCAGAATTTGTTGATGTGTATAAAAAAATTCCTTGTGAACATATAGCCTATTCTATGTCTGTGTGATGTAGTTTAGGCCAACTAAACTATATATAACTATAAACTATATATAACAAACTGTTGAAGTTCCACACTTCCTAAATTACCTGAGTAACACATATCAAAAGTTAGATTTTACATGAGACAGACCTATTATTCACCTGAAAGTAAGGAATTTTTCTGAGCTCTCTGAATCTCAAGTCTAAATTCCTCATAAGAATTATAAACTCTATAGATTGCTTCACACTCTATAAACACAATCGGAGACCATTTCAGTTGTTCTAAAGAAGAAACAACCATCCTAGAACTAACACATATCAAAGTTGGACCATACTTTCTAAATGTTTATTTAGTCCCTTAAATCAATAGGATTAGTCCTTTTAATTCTGGCACAATAAAACAGTTGTATAAAGATTAATGATTTCCAGCAAATCCAAGTTTCTTCCTGTTAAAGAAAGTAAATTGAACAGTATCTGGTGACTTTAGACTTTGTAGATCCCTACTATAAATAATCAGATGAAACCCCTATTTTCCTCAAATTAGGTAAGTTAGGCAAAAACCTGTGGTAGAGGAGTTTTCCCTCCTTGCTTAAATTAATCATTTCATATGACCTTAAAAATTTAACCTATAAAAAGCAGAGAAATTGCATGCAAAGAATGAGCTCCCTCTAAAAGTTCATGTTCATTGGTTTTGCAGATATTAATGAATGTGTGTTGAACAGTCTGCTTTGTGACAATGGACAGTGTAGAAACACTCCTGGAAGTTTTGTCTGTACCTGCCCCAAGGGATTTATCTACAAACCTGACCTAAAAACCTGTGAAGGTAAACTATGTTTTTATTCTTATATTAGGTACTTTATTGTCTTTTGGTATGCCACTGGAAAACCATGAAAATCAGTTAGTCATATTTATTCATTCATTCATTCATTCATTCATTCATTCAAGCAAGCAAGCAAGCAAGCAAGAAGGGTAGAGGGGCAGAAGGAGAGAGAGAATCCCAAGCAGGTTCCATGCTGAGCCCAACATGGGGCTCAATCCCACAATCCTGGGATTATGGCCTGAGGTAAAATCAAGAGTTGGATGCTCAACCAACTAAGCCACCCAGGTGCCCCAGAGTCATCTTTATTTTAGACAATTATATCATTGTAATTGAGATTCTGTGGTCCCAAATGACACTTGCATATACTTTGTAAGCTACTATGGTACTTACCTGCAGTTGGCATTTTATTTGCCATCATTTAAGACATGAAGAAAATATTACATAGCTAGTAATTCAGAGATCACACTTAAAATTTAATCCAGATTTCCTGAATAAAAACATTCAGCCATGTGCCAGATTCTGTGCTATAGAGATATGCTCAATTACTATTCTTTTTTTTAAATTTCTTTAATGTTTATTTATTATTGAGAGACAGAGAGACACAGAGCGTGAGCAGGGGAGGGGTAGAGAGAGGGGGAGGCACAGAATCCGAAGCAGGCTCCAGGCTCTGAGCTGTCAGCACAGAGCCTGATGCACAGCTCAAACCCACAAACTATGAGATCATGACCTGAGCTGAAGTCGGTTGCCTAACCAACTGAGCCACCCAGGTGCCCCTCAATTATTATTCTTGATTTTCCATCTAGTCTAGAAAAAAAATCTATCTAGGCCAGATTTACTATCTAATAAAGAATATGTGGTAGCAATTGAGGCCACAGGTTAAATATTCCTTCATGCCCAAGACTAGTTTTTAGCAGTAATGTAGACCTCTTTTTGTTTTAGACATTGATGAATGTGAATCAAGTCCTTGCATTAATGGCGTCTGCAAGAACAGCCCGGGCTCTTTTATTTGTGAATGTTCTTCTGAAAGTACTTTGGATCCAACAAAAACCATCTGCATAGGTATTTATTCTGCTGTATCAGTACTGTATTTAGTGTCTACTTTTGATGCAAAAGACCTTATTGCATAAGAGTTTAAGTATGGATAAACAAAAGTTTAAATTATCATTATCCCTTGTTTCATGATGCCCTTCTTGCTGTAATTCCAATGCACATATTTGAGTGTTTGATAAAGATTTTATTAAGTATCTAATAAAATCTTCTCCAACCTCCTTGCAGAAACTATCAAGGGCACTTGCTGGCAGACTGTCATTGATGGGCGGTGTGAGATCAACATCAATGGAGCCACTTTAAAGTCCCAGTGCTGTTCTTCCCTCGGTGCTGCCTGGGGGAGCCCGTGTACCCTATGCCAACTCGGTAAGAGAGAGACAGGCACTGTGGCTACGGGGCCCGTCCCACTGGTGTCTTCGCTTAGAAAGAGGAAACCCAGTACTTTTTTCATTTAGGTTCACCTGGGAATTTTAGATTTAATTCCACTGACCTCAATGAAACATAGTGCTGAATAGGAAACTATGAGAAGTGTCAAGGACAGTAATTTCATGTGATTTGGTTATTATTGTCTATCACACACCGTAATGTGGTTTCCTGATGTTGCCTTCCTAGATCAGCAATTTCTATGGGCTCTCTTAGAACCTCATACTTAGGGCTTTTTGCAGGCATAGATTATCTTCCAAAAATAGACCGACATAAAGGAACCACTATTCATGACCTAACTTCTAAATCTGTTGCAAAGCTGAGGTTTGAGAGCCTTGCTGATGATTTTATTGATTTGGTGTCTGGGTATATAAATGTGTGAATTTATATGTATGAATGCTGCAGGGCAGGAGATCTTCAAATTTTAGACTTGGTCTTCCATATTCATGTTACAATAATCATATACTGTGACTCCTATTTTAGAGTTGTTAGCAAGAGAGAAATCTAGCCAATTTGCTTCTTAGTGATCACCTTAGCATGATCTTCAGGGGAACTTTGGGTCTTCAGAATCAGAGGAACTGAGCTTAATTCAAAGAGACATTTCATTCTCCTTCTTCATCTATACAGTCTTAGAAACACCTTGTTATCTTAGACTTATTCATAGCAACGAAATCTAATTCACATCCAGGTACTCCTTCATGTTTCTTACACTATGTCATACAAAGTCTGGATATTGTTATCTCAAATTTGTTTTTTGGTTTTTATTTATTTGTTTGTTTTTTACAGATCCTATATGTGGTAAAGGCTATTCAAGAATTAAAGGAACACAGTGTGAAGGTATTTATGATTATTTATAAACCATAAATTTCTGTATGCAAGAAGAATGCTTATGTTAACTTGGACTGGATAAAGTTGTCATGAAACTTTACAGTAAGAAATATGCAGCAGAGAGAAAAATTAATGAGAATTGCAGAACATAACAGATGTTAATTTCACAAGCATATATATGCTGTTGCCAGTGTTGGATCACTATGGCCACAGGGCAGGGTGACTGAAAATGTTTTAGGCTGACCTAAAAGAGTGACTTTTAGAGTGACTGCACTTTCAAAACACTATCAGGAAGACAAAAGTGGAACTTTTCAATGAGACTATAAAATTTGCATTTTTTCTTGGTTTGTCCTGGGTTTTGTTTGTTTGTTTGTTTGTTTGTTTGTTTGTTTGTTTCACGGTCATGAATGATATAGAAGGACATACTCTGTTGCCTCGTGTTTGAAAGTTTATGTGGATCCTCTCCAGTCTGCTGTGATTCTTTCTCACGGAGTCCCAGATAGATGCAGGTCAGGGTGACTAACACAACCTGACATGACACAGCAGCTGAAAAATTTTAAAAACAGCAATTAGTCCCATATGTGGAATGAAATGAAGTTTTTTCCTTGCTCACATAAAGAGGAACACTACAACCCCCACCCAAGGTCTTGCTTTCCAAATGATGACTGAATCCTTTGGCCTTTCTCTGGTCCAGACCCACGGTTAATAACTTATCTGACCTCAGCAGCACATTTTGATGTACAAGTGGCCAGAACAAAAAACCCCAAAAGGTAAATTTCCCCTCCCCACTTACATGTCTCACAAGGAAAGATTTCAAATAGATTTTTCAACATCACTCACTTGGAAAGTTATTTCTTCTAAATAGAGACGCAGTGTGTGTGTGTGTGTGTGTGTGTGTGTGTGTGTGTGTGTGTGTGTTTCTTAACTAATGTTCCCCCTTTTTGGCATTGGCAATTATATTTCTTTGAATTAACTTGATGGTGAATATTTTTCCAAGTTAAGTGCAGAGAACATACTGAGTTCCATTAAGCACTGGGAGGGACTGGTACATTTGAGAGAGACTGGGTGAATGATGAATGAACGAACATGAGCATCTTTTGACTCTCCCTAACTCAAGCTGGGACAGAACAGTCTGAGACCATTGCTGAGTTAGAACTATGTGCCTTCTGGGGACATCTCAGCAGATGACACTTAAAAAGACACTTTTGACTGACCCCACATATTTCTCAGTGGGATTTTTCTCAACGCTCACCTTCACGCAATCTCTTCTTTGTTCATTTGAAAGACCAGGTTTCTGTCTCTACTTATTTCCAGACATCTGATCTCATAAAGCTAATTATGTGACTCCTGGGAGTCTTACCTGAGATGTCTATAGTACCGAGAGCTGTCACCAAGAACTCACACCAACTCCCAGCCTCTGTAACTCAAAAATTACTGGGTTGCCCAGTGGCTCAGTTGGTTGAGCATCCGACTCTTGGTTTTGACTCAGGCCACGATCTCACAGTTCGTGAGTTCCTGAGTTCGAGCCCCACGTCATGCTCTGCGCTGACAGTGTGGAGCCTGCTTGGGATTCTCTCTCCCTCCCTCTTTCTGACCCTCCCCTACTCACACTGTCTCTGTCTCTCTCAAAATAAATAAATAAAACTTAAAAAAAAATTACTCGCTAGGACCAATGGAGAAACTCTTATAACTTTGGTAATAGGTGGACTCAGCATGGTTGCTATTCAAAGATCCCAGAAATTCTACATCAACTATTTGGAGGCAAACTAATTTTGTGAATTTGTTTGGTTCAAAATGGCCTTTTCTGTTGTGAGAATAATTATGACCCCTTGTATGAAATAAAACAGAATGATGTTGTATAGATATTTTAACTTCATGCTTTTTTTTCTTCATAGATATAAATGAGTGTGAAGTATTCCCCGGAGTATGCAAAAATGGCTTATGTGTTAACTCTAAGGGATCATTTAAATGTCAGTGTCCCAGTGGGATGACTTTGGATGCCACAGGGAGGATCTGCCTAGGTAAATCCTGAGCTCATTACTTTTCTAATGACCATCTCCTAAAGATTATTAAAGAGTCAGTTAACAAGACAAAGTTGAATATTTGGTTTCAAGTACAGATACACACACGCCCAATTCAACATTTCCACTAGGATTTATGGTGGTTTCCTTGACAAATAGGCTTCCTCACTCAAGCTCTTTGTTTATCCTTTATACAAAGAGTAGAGAACATGTTAGTGAAGAGAAACTTTAGTTCTATATTGATGTAACTATTCCTTAAATATTACCATCGTGGTTATTATTCCAAAGCTCTTAAATCTGCCCCCATATGCCATGGACTATAGGATACAAGGTGAACAGAGGCAAGAGCATTTTTGCTTGATTGAAAACTGTAGCCCATGGCCGCTAGGCATGTCCTGCCATTGGCAAGATGGACAGGGCCTTGCAGGAAACTCTTATGGGTATGAGTGAAGAGTGCCACAGTCCTGAATAGTGAAGGAGCCCAGGGGTACTGTCACTTCTAATCACGGTGGGATTCTCCATGCCAACTGCTCAAGTCCAAGTGGCAATGATATGGAAGATGGGACCCTGAGTTCTTAGAAAGCTGCCCTATGGACTTTTAATGACAGCACGTTTGAGATTCCACAATCGTGTGTGGCATCTGGCAGAGTTATTCTGATGCTACTTCTGTGGCTTCTGACTGCCAGGAATATGTCTCTTGGGTCACTCGTTTCTGAGTCCATGACTCTGAAAATGATGCTCAGATACATTGTGTATCTGAAACCATATTCCTCTGAGATCATCCTTAACCACTATAGGTGGTTAAAAGAGTGATATGAGGGTAAGGGATTCAGATTGTTTATGAATTAGAACTAACTAACCTTTAAATATAGAACTGTATGATTTATAGCATAAGCAATATGGGAGGGAAAAGATGGAATCCCAAGGCTTGAGTCTTGTTGCAACCATGGATGTCAATTACTCTCCTCTGGAGTCAGCTTTTGTTTAGGAGGAATGAGCATTTAATGAAAACCTTCTTCTAGGTTCTTCAGTCAAAAGATGCTTCAGTGTTTAATGTAGAAATCATTTTAAAAGATAGGAGCTACCCATCTGATTAGAGGCAACCTGAATGTAGAGTTGCCCCAAAGACTTCAGAAGCTTTCTGACATTAAAGGAAGTTCAAGCACTTAGGTGAATGGTTAAAGACCGCATTGTGAAGGAGAAAGAGAGGGAAGATAATGCCTTAGGTTTTAATTACACTTTACAGTTTCCAGACACACAATCTCATCTGAGCCTCACAGTACCCCCCCAAGGATGGGTGCAACATCATTTTACAGATATGGAAAGTCAGGGACAGGGTTCATAATTTGTCTAAGACAAGCAGCTTCTTAGTTGCAAGACCAAGCTCCAGGTCTTCTGACATCCACCATGTCACTTCTCCTACTCTCCCTTACGATTCTGTGAATTTGGGGTTGGGGCTAGAGTTACCCACATGTGCCCCAAAGAATGTACACATAAGACCATGTAAAGGTGAAAGAAATACTTGAGAAGAGGAATGGATGGCTTTTCTTTGTATTTTTCCTCTTTAATCCCAAGTAAGTCAGTCTTCATTTTGGAATTTAACATTGCACCTCTCCAAAAATGAGGTATGCTGGAGCTGGCTTAGGTGTTCTCCAGTGATAAAGAGTGCAGCTTCCTTGTAGCCAGAGAGCAGACGTCAAGGCATTATGGAGCGCGTGCATTGGTAGTAAGCATGTCTGTACAGGGAGCAGACATCTCCCAAAAGAGCATTGTGGGATTTCCCAGAATACCGTTCCTCATGTAGAATTATCAGAAGGTGCCTAAACTTGAAAGGAATGTTTCCAGAAATAGGAGGTCCAAATAAATATGAGCTACCAAAGAAAAGGGAGTCTTTATTAGGTGGGAATACCCATCAGAAAGCCTGAGCTCCTTTTGGAAAAAAAAAAATCATTCCGGCCAATAAGTACATCACAGATTATGGTGTTTATTGTACTTTGCCTGACACAACTGGTTGGCAGCTGGGGCCAGTGAAAACAGAGTAGCTCTCGTAAGCCTTCCTGTGTTCCATCTGGCAGATATCCGCGTGGAAACCTGCTTCCTGAGGTACGAGGACGAGGAGTGCACTCTGCCCATTGCCGGCCGCCACCGCATGGACGCCTGCTGCTGCTCTGTCGGGGCGGCCTGGGGTACCGAGGAATGCGAGGAGTGTCCTGTGAGGAACACGCCTGAGTACGAGGAGCTCTGTCCCAGGGGGCCTGGATTCGCCACCAAAGAAATTACAAATGGAAAACCTTTCTTCAAAGGTACAATGGTTTCAGTGCTTGATTGCTCCTCTTTTTAGACGGACTGGAGGTTCTGCTACCAGGAGAACTACAGTGAACATTACCCATGTGGCCATCCCTCGATGATCTGAGTGTACATCGTTCACCTGCTGGGTTAACAGACAGCAGATGGTCACTCTGCGACAGCTTCTACTTCCCCACCTCCAGGACTGCCCGAGGTCACTTGCCTCTCCCATTAGCTATTTATTAAGTGTTAACGTAGATTATAGTACTATCCTAAACCAAATAGAAACAAAAAGGCAATCTTCTTGGGGAATTTTAATTCCATCTGCTAATGCTATATGATTTGCCCTTTTATCTCCTGATTTCATCTGGGTCACTTCAGTTCACCTGAGTATAGATATTGAGGGTGAGTGGCATGAGAAGCCAATGGCAGGTCCTCTTGGTCCAAAATACAGTGAAAGTCATTCCTGTGCCAAACACATTCCAGTGCCTTATGATATCTCAAACACTATTTCGGTTTATTATACTATAACCTAAAATTCATGTAAAAAAAAACGAGAAATTACAGATTTAATCTAATTCCAAAATTGATTTAACTTTTTACGCACAATGATGCCTAACTTGTTTACTTTAGCACACGGAAAAAATCATGACTGGTTTCTCAGAATTCCAGTTTTTCAGAGAGTCTCAGTTTATATTCCTGCTATAGATTTTTATCTTGGTTTCCCAGTGTGTCTGGGCCTAGTTATTACACTTTATGACTAAATCAACTTATAAAACTGGGAAATGAGTATATGAATATTGCTTAATTATTCTTATATAAAAAGTATAAACTTTTTTTGTACCGAGTGTTCAGTCCAAGAAACCATGGGGATTAAAATTCTGTCTATAGAGACAGTTTCTAGATGGCCTCTTAAATGTCTCCTAAGTAAATTCAAAGGAATTTGAATAATTTGCTTCCAAAGACTGTGGCAATCCATTGCCACAGAAGGACTTATTCTGGAGATTTAATTTGTCTTTCATGACATTTTGTAGAAATGAACTTGTATTCTTTGAACTTTAGGTCTTGCTTTAGAAAGACTCCTGAAAGGAGGGGCACCTGGGTGGCTCAGTTTGTTAGGCATCCGAATTCGTCTCAGGTTATGATCTCACCATTTGTGAGCTTGAGCCCTGCATCAGGCTCTGTGCTGACAGCTCAGAGCCTGGAGCGTGCTTCAGATTCTGCGTCTCCCGCTTTCTCTGCCCCTCCCTGACTTGAACTCTGTCTCTCTCTGTCTCTGTCTCTGTCTCTCTCTCAAAAATAAATAAGCATTTAAAAAAAAAAAAAACCTCCTGAAAGGAGATCACAGGGTACCTATGCAGTCCCCTAGTGTACAAGAAACTCTTTTAATTATATTAATTACACCTTAATATTGAGAAAATATTTTTAAATTTTATACATATTTCAGAAAATATTTTAAATAGTATACAATATTTACAAATAGTTTAAATTATAAATGGCATCTTTTTTTGCCATTCTTATATTTTAGGTGTATCCAAAGAAGCATCAAAAAGAATAGATGAATATCTCATTCCACTATACTCTCAATTGGTTGCTGTGAAGTAATAAATGCCAGTCATCTTCTATGTGCTTTTAAGTATGGATGCTAGTGGTTTAGAATATTTAGTCATTCACTCAGCAAATACTTAAGTGTTTGGTATGTATCAGGCAGTGTGCTGGGCTCTAAAAGTCCAAATAAACACCCCTTCTACTTCCCTAATATTGCTTTCTAAAATGTAGAAGTTTAAAAGACTAGAAGCATTTACAAAATCATAGTTCTCATGGATCATCACACATTCTTTAAATTGCATATTGCCAAGGGGCACCTGTGTGGTTCAGCCTGTTGAGCGTCCGACTTTGGCTCAGGTCATGATCTCACGGTTCACGAGTTCAAGCCCCACGTTGGGCTCTGTGCTGTCAGTGCAGAGCCTGCTTTAGATCCTCTGTTCCCTCCCCACCCCCAATAACCTCCCCCCCACTCTCTGCCCCTCCCCTGCTCGTGCTCGCTGGCACTCTCTCTCTCTCTCTCTCTCTCTCTCCCAAAAATAAATAAACATTAAAAATACAATACAATACAATAAAATGCATATTGCCAAGACTTTAAATCAGGACTCTCCTGGGTTTTAAATAAGGGCATTGAGGGGCGCCTGGGTGGCTCAGTCGGTTAATCATCCGACTTTGGCTCAGGTCACCATCTTAAAGTTCATGGGTTTGAGCCCCACGTGGGGCTCTGTGCTGACAGCTCAGAGCCTGGAGCCTGCTTCAGATCCTGTTTCCCTCTCTCTCTGCCTCTCCCCTGCTTGTGCTTTCCCTCTCTCTCTCTCTGTCTCTCTGTCTCTCTTTCTCAAAAATAAATAAACATTAAAAAATAAAATAGGGGCATGGAAAACTCCTTATAGGATGCTCAGGAACTTTCTGCACATTTTATTTTTCTTGAAGATATCAACGAGTGCAAGATGATTCCCAGCCTCTGCACCCACGGCAAGTGCAGAAACACCATTGGCAGCTTTAAGTGCAGGTGTGACAGTGGCTTTGCTCTTGACTCTGAAGAAAGGAACTGCACAGGTCAGTGACGGGCTCCCCTTCCTGGGATACCCTTTAGAACTCTTCACCTTTAACATATTGCCACAAGAATGAAAGCTGTCCTGATACTCATGTGCTGCCACTTTCTGCCTTCATTCAGACATTGACGAATGCCGAATATCCCCTGACCTCTGTGGCCGAGGCCAGTGTGTGAACACCCCAGGGGACTTTGAATGCAAGTGTGACGAGGGCTATGAAAGTGGATTCATGATGATGAAGAACTGCATGGGTAAGTGTGTGACCATCTGATCCGCACAGGAAGAGAGGGATTCCCTGAAGCTTTGAAAACTCAGAGCCTCCCTCCCAGGATTCCCCAGCTCCCCCAGTGGACTGGTTCCCTGACCAGTGAGTCCAGAATCAGTCTGGGGCAGAGGGAGACTGACATGCAGAAAGCATGAGGGAATTCATGCTGTGGGCTGGCAGGTGGCCTAGGATACCAGTTATGGGTCTAAGAAGTGAGTTTAACACCTGGAAGAGACACCCCAGGGAAGAGAGAACAATTCAAACATTAGCTGTGTTGGAGGTCACATTATGGGGCTTCTGTCCAACATCTAGAAAAAGAGATTGATTACGCTGGCTGTATTAGATCGGGTTCCCTAGAGAGAGGCCTGAGATGGGGATTTTTGTGAGATAGTACTCTCAGAAAGAAGCTGTAAGGAAGTAAGGGAAGCAAATTAGGGCAGGGAAAGAGGTCTCTTAGCCCTAACCTGATCCTACAGGGGCCTCTGGAATATGAATAGCACCAAAGAGTTGTCCCACTGTTAGGCAAGGAGGTCACATTGTACAGTCCCGTGCCAGCCACTGGGAAGCCCCCAACACGGGGGTGGGGTATAATTCTCGCCTCTCAGACATTTCTGGGTGAGAGGGACAGTGGTTCTCCAAGAAGGGAGTCTGTGAGCCATGGGCAGCCAAGACTCTAACGAACTGGGTGCACTGAGGAGGGCACTGGCCTGGGGTCCTGGACTAGGACACCACCACCATCGTCAACATGGGCCATCGCCATTTTGCAGATATCGATGAGTGTCAGAGAGATCCTCTCTTGTGCCGAGGAGGTGTTTGCCTAAACACAGAGGGAAGCTTCCGCTGCGAATGTCCTCCTGGTCATCAGCTGTCCCCCAACATCTCAGCATGTATAGGTAAGGAAGAAGACTTTCAGACCACTTATTTGTCGTCAGCTGTTCAACCCACGCTTCTGCCACAGTCAGAAGCTTCTGTCTGGATGTTAACTATTTTTATTTTCTAAACAGACATCAACGAGTGTGAACTGAGTGCGAACCTCTGCCCCAATGGCCGTTGTGTGAACCTCATAGGGAAGTATCAGTGTGCCTGCAACCCTGGCTATAATCCAACTCCTGACAGGCTGTTCTGTGTCGGTAAGTTCTCTCTTTCATTTTATATTTTATTTAGTCTCTTCCTAAAACACCCAAACAATGTTCTCTGAGTTTTGTTTTCATCACTAGTTGCTTTTACTTTGTCTTCCTTATTTTCTTGCAAGTAAAAATTCTTTTCATGGTGGCTCACGATCTTTGGATCTCACCTCCCTTGTCTGTTTTAAAGAACCATTTAAATGAAGGATGTTGGATGTTTTAGCTCTAACAAGTATAATTTGAGCCATGCTGCTTTGAACGGTAGCACATGCTTTGTTTATGCACGTGCATACCCAGGCAAATCAGCAAGTGATTACTAACCACCTGCCATAAACAAAGCCTGGGTTCTGTGACAAAGACAAAAAACATAGGGTACGGTGTCTGCCCTTAGGTGGTTTAGATCAGTTAAGACATTTCAAAGAATAATTATTGGAAAGAAGACTGTGTTCTGTTCATATCTTATGTTGAGATGGAGGCCAGGTCTGGCACTTCTTAAAGACGGGGTTTTGTGGGACAAGCATTTTGCTTTGTGGACAGCCCTCTGTGGGTTTAGTGGGAAGAGTGGCATAGAAAGCCCTCTGGGTTTATTGTGCCCAAAGTCAAAGTGAAACTTTTTAAAAGCTGCCAGTTTTTGCCTGGTTTGGGGTGTACATCATGTGGAACTGCCAAGTCTCACATGGTTTCCACCCAAAGCCATAAATCAGCCCAAATTTTTCTGAAACATGGCCCAGGACAACTGAGAATTCCAACTCAGGTTCTTGAAAAGGATTGGAACCTCAGCCGATCTAACTGAGTGTCAAGTTTATAATTGAATATGTGACCCAGAGAATTCATCCACGTGCCCATTATCATATCTGGGATTGTTCTTTTATCCCTAGCATTTATCCTACATTGTATGTGGCACACCATGTACTGTGTAACTGATTGTTCATTTAACTCCCAGCTGCAACATAAGCATGATGAAGGTAGGGATAGGATGTGTCTCATTCACTATTAGATTATTATCTCTAGCACATGGTAGGTTTGTCCTTTATATGTGTTGAAGGAATTGAATGACCCAATGACTTCCAGTTGCCCTAGGATGTTTTTGTCTTGTTTTGTTTTTCTTTGGAAACTTTAAACCCATGCCATGATCTCAAACACAGAGAAAGGTGATGTTGTTTTTATTTTTCTTAGACATCGACGAATGCAGCATAATGAATGGTAATTGTGAGACTTTCTGCACAAACTCGGAAGGCAGCTATGAATGTAGCTGTCAGCCAGGATTCGCACTAATGCCCGACCAGAGGTCATGCACTGGTGAGTAGGTCTTAGCTTCCTATGAAATCTCTCAATAACAGGTCCATACCTAGAGTGGTTCAGGGCCCATACTTTGGAGTCAGACAGTCCTGAGTTGAAAAAAT
Organism: Puma concolor; assembly: GCF_028749965.1. Taxonomy (NCBI): domain Eukaryota; kingdom Metazoa; phylum Chordata; class Mammalia; order Carnivora; family Felidae; genus Puma; species Puma concolor. The sequence goes on along the minus strand of NC_141672.1, from coordinate 93,693,854 downwards.
TTTTTGTCACATATTTTAGCTGCGTGTCCTTAATAAAGATCCTTTGCATCAGATTCCTCATCTAAAAGATAGGGTTCAGATTGCTTGTGTGGGGGAGTGTATAGAGTGCTTAGCACAGTTCCTGGCATATGGAGTATAAAATATAGTTTTCTTACTGATCAGAATCTTGAAGAATCTGGTCTTTTGGTTTATTCAGTGCTACTCAGGGCCCAGATTCTCTGGACCAGCAGCATCAGCATCACTCAAGAATGTGTTAGAAATGCAAAATCTTGGGCCTTACCCAGATTTACAGAACCAGAAACTTCTGGGGATAGATCCCAATAATCTGTTTTCACAGGTTCTCCAAGTGCTAACACTTGAGAACTGTTGCTCTAATTTTCACTTCCTGTTGTATCACCCCGGGCTGGAAGAGCCATGTCGTCAGCTAGAGATGAGAAGGGAGGTAGGTAAGACAGGTTTTCACTTTGGTTTCCATTAAGAAGAGGCCTTGGGTTTAGGAATCAAAATTATTTTATCTTATCTAGAAAAATCTCCTTGAAAAGCTAAAATATAAATTTGACCATAATAGTTAAATGTTGAAAATGAATATTTTTACTAAAAATGCATCGAAGTAGATAAGCTTATTTTAAGCAAACTTCACCTTTAAAATAGCAGTAAACCAGATGATAGATCTTAGGCATTTACATTTGACAATGAGAAAAATAAAATTCATAATCATTGTTGAGTGATAAATTCATATCAGGAATAAAATTACTAATTAAATGACGGATTTCTAAGAGGGTATGGATCTTGATCCTGAATAGTGTATTGTAAATCTTGAAAATGGTTTTCTGCTTTTTCACCCAGGATAAATTGATGGGACATTTGGATTTGAGAACTAATTCTCTTATGCAAATAGGCTGAGTTTATTGGACTTTCTCACCCTTTTATAACAGAACTAATATTAACAACACACTATTGTTCGCTTTATTCTCTGCAGACATTGATGAGTGTGAAGATAACCCCAATATCTGTGATGGTGGTCAGTGTACAAACATACCTGGGGAGTACAGGTGCTTGTGTTATGATGGATTCATGGCATCTGAAGACATGAAGACTTGTGTAGGTGAGAAAAGAAGACAGAATTTTCCATTTTGTCTGGGTATTCACAAGCCCTGTTAAATGACATTAGCACTAGTTTGGGTAGTTGATAAATGGATCCTATGGGGAAAGTAAGGATATTTAGGAGCATATTAGTAATATTTCAAAGCCAGCAGTCCAAAGAGCAACTTTCTTGTGACTGTGACATAATGTTCTTGTCAGATATGTTATGTGGACTGAGTTAACCATTGGTCAACTCCACACATACACTTATTTTGTGTCTGTGCATTATTTCTGTCTCCTTAACCCCTCTTCTGTTGTGACTAGAGTCTAGGCCTTTAAAATATTTTTACTAAAGGCAAGCAAAATTTATTTCTGACAAGAATGCGACAAACTCTACAATTGATTGTATTGATGTATTCTATTGCTATGTCTTCAAATTTGTTACAGTTTTCTTCTGTAATATCTAATCTCATTCAGTATTTTTTAAGCTCAGACATTGTAGTTTTCATCTCCAAAAATTTGATTTGGGTCATTTTTCACATCTTCTCTATGTCCAGTCATTCCTCTAGCTTTTTGAGCCTATGAAGTAGAATTAGAATAACTGCTTCAGTGTCCTTGTCTACCAATTCCATCATCTGGTCGGTTCTGGGTCATTTCAGTAAATTGACTTTCTTCTTCATTATGGGTCATATTTTCCTGCTTCATTGAATGCTTGGTAATTTTTGATTGAATGCCAGACACTATAAATTTTGACTTACTAGGCGCTAGATATTTTTGTATCCCTAGAAATATTCTTGGGCTTTGTTCTGCAACCCAGTTAAGTTATTTGGAAACAGATGGTTCTTTTCAAAGTTTTGATGTTATGCTTTGAAGCAGCAGTTGCTGTAAGGCTTATTTTGCCCCATTATTGAAGGAAGACCCTTCTAAATTATGAGATTTTTCAATCTGACTGGTAGGAACAGGCACAATTACAGGCCTTCTGTGAGCCCTGATGATTGTTCCCTCTAATTCTTTTGAGTGATACTTCCCCTAGCTTCGAGTAGTTTCTTTACCTGAATGCACTGATCACTACTCATCTGAATATATGACAGGGACCCTTTGCAGATTCCCAGAGCTCTCTCTCTGCTTTCTTTCTTTTACTCTTCCTTGTGAACTCTGACTACCTTGACCTTCCAGGATGTCCAGCAGTATCCCCTCAACTCTGGGACACTACTTGGCTCCAACGGTCATCCCCTTCCCTATGCCCTGGACTTAAAACTGTCCATACACTGTAATCTAGGGCATTTATGGAGCTCACCTAGCTTTTCTTTCTCTCAGGCATCACTGTCTTTGTTGCCTCTGTTGTTTTTTTGCTGGTGTTTCCCATGGGAAAGCAAATTCCACCTCTACTACTCCATCTTGGCCACAAGTGAGAGTTTAGAATTAAAATTTTAAATTATCTCACATTTGTATCTTCAGAAAACCCTTACTGAATATTTATGAAGCCCTATAAATTAAAGTGAATATCATAGGAGTGACTGGGTGGCTCAGTCGTTTTGGCTCAGGCCATGATCTCGTTTGTGGTTTTGTGGGTTCAAGTCCCTCATCAGGCTCTGTGCTGGCAGTGCAGAACCTGCTTGGGATTCTCTCTCTCTGCTCCTCACCCACTTGCACTGTCTCTGTCCCTGTCAAATAAATAAACTTAAAAAAAACCAGTAAAGTGAATGTCATAAAAAACAGAAACTTTTTAATTTGGGCAAGGAGTGAAGTTTGTCACGACCTGAACTAAGACTAATAGTGCATCTATACTTACTTTTAAAATACGGAATCTAACATGTTGGCAGTCTCAGGCTGAATTAAAATTTTTATCTTGCAACAGAATATGTCATTTTAAAAAGTTTTCTAGACTGTCACATAAACAGGCTCTATACACAGCCTAGAGTCAGTCTGTTTATTTGATTACGTGACCTCCTGCTTGTAGCCCAGATAAAGAGCCAGTCTGCTGGGGTGGCCTGCGGTATGAACTGAGTGTGGCAGGTGTGAATTGAGCTCTGTAAATATGGTCCCTTTTTTTGTCTTCTGTCAGGGAGAAAAGTTTTCAATGATATCAAACAGTTATATGTATTAATAATATCTGTATTTTACAGATGTCAATGAATGTGACCTAAATCCAAATATCTGCCTAAGTGGAACCTGTGAAAACACGAAAGGTTCATTCATCTGCCACTGTGATATGGGATATTCAGGCAAAAAAGGAAAAACTGGCTGTACAGGTATGTTTTTTCAATTTGAACAAGAAAATATTTGATGGTTAAGAGACTACTGCCATAATTATCGAGTAACACAAGTTCTAAAACCACTAACATTTTAATTGCATTATAAAGCATTTATATAACATTTTTCATTAGCTTACCCTCCCCTTCTTTGAAACTTGTTATACTTTAGATCAGATCTACACTGAAGTTTTTTCCTTTACCTGTGGAAAAAGGCATATTGAATGAATTACCACTATAACACTATAAATACCAAATTTTTATGAGGTTAAAAATCACATTTTTATATTTTATAGTTAACATGCTAATTACTAAACATTCCTATCCCTTTATTAAAGCAAGCCACCCTTGTCAACATTTCATTTAAGGTTTTATAACTGAAATTATTTTTTAAAGAAACATCCTACAATTCATATATTTCATCAATTCCCATCAGTCTTCCACTTCATTTAATTAGTGGGCTTTTGATGTGCTAAGTTGCTTTACCCCAAATAGTTCCTTGGACTTAGCAAATCTTAAGACGTGATAATTAAACCGTTTGTAATTTTTGTTTGCCTAATACCAATAGCTCATAAGAAAACCTTTTCAGAACATTTGTAGGAGATTATTTTATTAAACATCAAGGTAAAAGAAGTCACTCTGTGTAGATGATATTGTTTTTAAGTGTTTAGTTGGTGTTTTCAAATTAGAGGACATGATGGTAAGTATGTGGAATAATATAATAATGTTTTACTATAGTTACTTATGGTAATATAACAGATTATGGGATATAACATAATTTAAAACATAATGGAGATCATGGTGAGCTTGAATTAGGTAATGGCATAATTTCTTTACAAATAACAGACTTTGATTCCAAAAGCCATTTTGGCAAGCCCCTGTGACTTGAAACGAACATTAAAATATTTGTACATTGGCAATGTGGTAAATGTCCTTTTCTTAATTATATCAACATTTTCTTAAGAAAGTTTGCAAAGATATTTATTAACATTCCAAACTGTCCAATAATGCTAAGTTTCAAATTTATAGATATACAAGATAATGCCAATAATATTACTATTAGTTCAAAAATGACAGGTTCTAGCCAAATTATAAAAAGAAGCATGAAGCTAGAATGCCTTCATGCTCACTATATTACTCTTCATACGAAGCATGACTATGGGTCCATTCTAATAAATGGCACAGTGTTTAAAATCTCAACGACTGGTCTCTGGGGTACAGATGATGCTTAGCTCAGTGTGTCTGTGGTTCATGCTTTATTGTTAGCTTTCAGGATAAATATAGGACTTGAGATAAGGAGTGGTGGTCTGGCACTAATGAAGGGGAAGGAAGGTAAGATAGTTCCATATTGCATTTTACGTAATAGAGGCCAATACCCTTGTTGGTTCAGTTGAACTCCCTGAAATTCAGCCCAAAGAACTGAGAGGCTAGGAGAAAGTTAATCTAACGGGACAGTCTGCATTCCCTGTAAGAAAAGGATCTGTAGAATTTCATGCTCCAAATTCCAGCTAAGATACGCACGTACAGAGGCTGATTTTTTCAGGCCTGTCACCGTGATGAAAGCTAAAATTTTCATGCACTGTTAATATCAATTCAGGTAAATGAGATATAATGTATATAATGCCCTTGGCACAGTGCTTGGCATACAGTAGCTGCTGAATAAATAGTGGCTATTGTTGTCATTGTAAAATGAGACGTACAGACACAATGTCTAGAAGCCATTTTAATTAAAGACATAACATGTCTTTAATAACAGTAGTTCAACAAAGTTCTGTACTACTATTTACTGATACATGCTTGAGACCAGTTTAGAGAAGGGAAATCTTACTGTGTATATTAAAAGTCTTGTTTTTCATAACTGAGTCTGCACTGTTGTAATGAGAGCCACGTACCCCGTGTTAGATGAGAGGACACCAGTGACACCAGTTTGACATTAAGAACAGCAGTCTTGGGGCACCTGGGTGGCTCAGTCGGTTGGGCGTCCGACTTCGGCTCAGGTCATGATCTCACGGTCTGTGAGTTCGAGCCCCGCGTCAGGCTCTGTGCTGATATCTCAGAGCCCGGAGCTGGCTTCGGATTCTGTGTCTCCCTGTCTCTCTGCCCCTCCCCTGCTCATGTTCTGTCTCTGTCTCAAAAATAAATAAAACATTAAAAAAAATTAAAAAAAAAAAAAAAAAGAACAGCAGTCTTGTAGTAAAATGACATGACCAGAAACCTAGATTTGAAGTTCAAGAAATACTCCATTCTTTTCTAAGGGCCAGCATCACCCTACTTTTAAATTGTAGCCCCAAAGGACTTCTCAATTTCATAAAACCCAGCCAGCACCGTAGAGAGAAGACGAGTTTCACAGCCACTTCCGTATCATAGCCTCATGGCACATGATAGCCTCATGTAAAGTAGTACGACTCTGGAATTTACTGGCTAGCTCTTCCGCTGGTGTGTGGGCCTGAACAGCTCAAGGTGCTCTGTAGTTACACAAGCATTCCTCTTGCATCAGCACCCTTTTAGCAAGGTACAGAAAGAGAGGGTGCATCGGGAAGGGGAAAAAAAGAGGTCCTCTGTAAATACCGTTATTCAACCAATGGTATCACATTTGATTGGAAATGACTTGCACAAACCGGAATTGACAGCAAGTTTGCTGTACTTAAACACAAGTCTTAAAAAATCTGAGCCAAAATGTATTTTTAATCCCATGTAACTAGGGCTCTATTAGCCTGCTTTTAGTTTAAAATTAGTGTCACTCCCAACTTAGAATACCACCAGGTTACCTTGGTGACAGTCATGTTAAAGACAAGTGTTTATAATGTCCCAGGCAACTAATGTAAATAGAGATATGTATCTTGCCTAATGGGATAAGCAAGACACAGCACAACTAACAGTGAAGAACAAACCTGGGACAAGGTTTTTGATAATAAGTGTAAATGTATTTTTGTACATATATAATATGTAGACATACATACAATGTGTATACTCCTAATAAGTGTATGTATGTGTGTGTGTGTGTGTGTATAAATGAGTACCCTGTAGAGGAATTATAAAAATATGTATGCTATTTCATAGGGAAGAACTTTGTTTCATGAGAACTGAAAAAAAAAACGTCCTCTGGGTTCCATTACAGCTTTGTCTAAATATTTCAGCTCCCTTGTCGTTACTGATTGTTTCCATTTTAACAAATAAACATGTTTTTTCTCCCAATCACTTTAGCAGTGTTGAGAATCCACCCACTGACTTACATTCCCAGCCCACACAGATGTTAAGGGTTTCTTTTTTCTCCTTAAGCTTTGTTCAAATCATGGGTATCACTGAGGGGAATGTTCTATTTAATGGAGGGAGAATGTACATTTGCTTAAAATCTAGAACATGCTCTTCTATCCCTAGCTTAAGGGGGCTGGATTATAGTTTTTGTGGCCCACATGCCAGGCTTCTTCTGTTCATTCCATATAATTGTAATTAGACAATAAATTGGAAGAAGAGCTAAGTTGATGCTAAGTGCCAGCCCTAGTGGGTCCCTGCTTTCAATAATGAACTTCTGAGAACCTACTTCCCATCCTGTGTTCACTCAGTCAGTGAACAAGCATACCATTAAGATCAGAAGAATTGTTTTCAGTTAAAATAGCAGCATATCTGGGTAATTCCATTTCTCAAACACTCTGCTTCTTTTCACATGAGAAATGTTGCTCATGGGTCTTAGTCCATGACAGAGAATCATATTCTTCAAAACCATCAGGACTCGGTGAGAATTTGTGCCCATTTCCTCCCAGCTCTTCTTATCACTGCTAATTGTCCTCTACTGGCTGTCAGCCTGTGAAAACTCTGTGGGTGTTCAGTTAAATAGTCTTGGCTCAAATTTGGATCCAAATAGAGAAATCCAAGTAGCCTTCATGTTTGGCCTCTCCATTTATTCCAATGTCCTCTTCCCCAATGCCCAGCCAAGGAGATCTCACAGTGTGCCAGCTCCACTGTGAGTGATGGCCAGAAGGCAAGAGGGCAGGTGTGTGTGTGGGTGATACAGTGTCTCCTTGTAAGACTGTCAGAGGAGGCCAGAGTAGAGGAGAGCACAAAGCCCTTACTCGAATGTCAGTGGAACACACCCAGAACCTGTGCATGGGGTCTGCTTAGACCACACCCTTGCCTATCAAGACAGCCATGCAAGTAGAACCTTTGAGTCTTTGTGAGGGAACTTTGGTGGGGTTAAGGACATTGCAGTGTCAGCCCTAAATTTGCATTTCCTTGCTTTTCTTGGCTTGTGCTTATTCTTAATCTTAAAAAAGGAATTTTCTGTCTGGAGCAAACTTGTGGGGGAAAGAGAGCATTTGTACAGAAAGAGACGTTCTTGGCAAGCATGTGCTATGTTTCCTTACCATTATTGAAGAGTAGATGTTTGAATACAGCATTTTGTTTGTTTGTTTTCCTTATGGGTCAGTTTCTTCTTCTGTTTGCTTTTATAATGAGGTATAGTCTTAGGCACAAGTCTGCCATGGGAATAATTAATAAATAATAGCTGGCAATAGTACATGTGCACATACATACACATGCAAAGACATTTTACTCAAGGATGCCTTTACACTTTATGACCAACTTTTTCTTTTCTTTTTGTTTATTTATTTACTTTGAGAGAGAGTGAAAGAGCATGCATGTGTGAGTGGGGGAGGGGGAAGGTGAGTGTAGAGAGAGAGAGAGAGAGAGAGAGAGAGAGAGAGAGAGAGAGAGAGAATCCCAAGTAGGCTCCTTGCTGTCAGCACAGAGCCCGACCCAGGGCTTGAACTCACAAACCGTGAGATCATAACCTGAGCCAAAGTCAAGAGTCAGATGCTTAACTGAACCAGCGCCCCTGACCAACTCTTTCTAATTCACTTGTTACTTGTTAAGAGTAAGTCGTTGAGATAATGACTTAAACAAATATTCACAAAATGAAGAATTGAATATTGGCTCCTGAGTTATCATTTCTCCTAGTATCCTAAAGCCTATGATACATGGCTTCTTACAAATAGAATTTCTTTTCACCTTGAAAACATTGCAGTAAAACTGCATGCATTTTCTCGAATTAGAAATTTACAGTAGCATATGGGTGGCTCAGTTGGTTAAGCATCTGACTCTTGATTTCAGCTCAGGTCATGATCTCATGGTTTCGTGGGATTGTGAGCCCCATGTCAGGCTCTGCACTAACAGCACGGAGCCTGCTCGGGATTCTGTATCTCCTTCTGTCTCTACCCCTCCCCTGCTTGCATTCTCTATCTCTCAAAAATAAACATTTAAAGGAAAAAGAAATTTATATTAGCATATTATTAATGATTTAAAAAGGGTGGGAGACTCCTTTTAAAAGAAATGGTAACTTTCTGAATTGCAAGATTAAATAGAGAAAGCAAAAAACCCATATGAAAACCTTTGGTAATTAGAAAGTTGGAATTTGGTAATTAGAAAAAGGTTAGAGAATTACTAGATTTACAAGCTATGATCATCTCTGAAAATTATACTAAGTAGAAAATATTTGTGAAAATTTCTGGAAGTCTGTTAATACTCACCAAGATTTTGAAAACTCCATGAAGCGGGGCTTAGAATAAAGTCCTTATGTAACCAAATAAATCAGCTCGATTATACTGCTGTGGTCCAGGCAAAAGAGTGCCAAGCAGGAGACAGGGAAAATAAGTTCTACGTGGTTCTGGCTATACCATTTACTGACCTTGGGGCCCTTGAAAGTCCCCATGTTCTTGGGGACCAACTGTACCTCCTCTGAGAAACTGAGAATTCGGAAAGTCAAATTCTGAGTTCTTTCTACTTGGAAAATTCCTTAATTTTATAACATTTAGAAGCTTCCATACTTAGGCAATTGAAACTCGTTGTTTCTACCTAACTCAAAAGAGATTATGACAAAGAAGGGAAATGAAGACAGGACTCTGCAAAAGGTCATTAACGCTGAGGGAAGTGATTTTTACCTGAGGAAGAAAGAAGTGTTAATGGTCCCATTTGGGAGCCCTCAGGTCAGGCTTACTTTCTTGATTTCTCGTGCAAACTTACCACTATTATCCCTGGGCTGGCCTTCCTCCTCATTTCCTTGGAATGTGCCCTGCTCAATTATTCAGTTGGTTAAAGCTTCCAGTCACAAGTCTAAAGCTCCCTGGTATGTGCCTGCCTTGACCCGCTTTAATAACTCGATAGGCTCATGTGGCTGCCAAGGTTACATTAAAATTCACCCATACAATACATTCTAATTGTCAGAACTTTCTTCCAGGCATGTTTTCATTTTATGATCATTAGTGATATCACAAAATATTTTTGTAGGAAAAAATGTCACTATTTTATTTTGTGTTTGCTCTAGAAGTTATGAAGAAGCCAAAGATCTCAGGATCATTTCAGGGCTTCAGAGGGAACATTTGGCAAACAGCGTGTTTCCAAACACTTTCAAATCATTTAATTGGGCTTCTTAAGTAAACAAAGGGTAAACACAAGTTGCTTGCCCAGTTTCTTTTTCATGCCCCTTTTCAAATGATCACTGAAAATTCTTGTAACATTTCACATGCCAAAACTATCCCTCTTGACCTAAGTTAGATGTTGGTTTCCATATAGAGTCGTAGTATCCCTACTTAGGAATTCTTACTCTTAGTTAACGAAAAAGTTGTTATAAGGTTAAGTACCTGTCCTTCATAATGGATTTAGTTTGGGGAGTAAGGATACTGGTACCAATTTCAATTCTGATCACCAATAGGGTGTCTTAAAATTCAACTCCGTTCTGACAATATCTACCTGGAAATAGTGAAAGATGCCACAGTTTAAGGGCTCAGTTACACAAGACTGTCCTCATTTCACATGCCAATCACATGTCCAGCTTGTTACCTATGCTTTTGAACTACTGTCTATTAGTCCTACAAATTAAAGGCTCCCAACACCCCTCTATCCCATCACAGAACTCCGCTTACTTGCTAGATCACCAGTGTATTATAAAAGAATATAACTCAGGAACAGCCAGACAGAAGGGATGCATAGAGCTAGGTAGGGGGCAGAGGTGTGGAACTTCGAGGCCCTCTCTGAGCAAGCCATTCTCCTTGAATCTCCACATATTCACCAATCCAGAAGCTGTTGGGGTTTTATTGGAGGCTTCATTACATAGGCATCTGAACCCATCTTTTTGGGTTTTATTGGAGGCTTTGTTACATAGGCATAATTGATCAAATCGTTGGTCATTGGCCATTGATTCAACCCCAGCCTCTCTCCCATGGGGGTCAGGGGTGAAACTGGAAGTTCTAACCCTCTAATCACATGGTTGATTCTCCTGGCAACAAACTCCATGCTTAGGTGAAGTCCAAAATTTACCTCATAAATGTAACAAAATACACCTTTGTGCTCTCATCACTAGGTAATTCCAAGAGTTTTAGGAGCTCTGTGCCAGAAACAGGGATAAAGACCAAGGTTTATTTCTTATAAATCACAATATCACAGAAAAATAACATTTCACTTTACATTTTATAGCACTTTTATATTATAGAATCCGTCTTGGCTAAATTTGGAAATGGATTTTGGAGAATGGAGAACTTTCAAGAATTTGGAGTCTTTTAGTCATGTTAAAAAAAGAAATGCAACTGAATAAAATTTAAAGGTCTTATTGGCTTTATTCCACAATTTACTCATTCAGCAGCATCCCATCTAGCAAATACAAAGGAGCCCCAAGGAGCTGTACAAAATGGAAGACTTTTTTTTGGGTGTAAAGGGAGATAGAAACAAGGAAGGAGCAGATGGTTTCAGGCAAGGTCACCTTTCTATGGGGACAGAAAGAGTTCTATCAGGTAGATTACCTCATTAGTGCTAACCAGGTAACTCCAGGTTGACTGGTTAAAGGTTTCATTCCTGGGAGAGGCTGCAGTTAAGTTAGTTATTAAGCCACGGTTTGCTGATATGGCATGGCTTAGCACAAGTGACTCCATTTTAATCCTGTTGTCTCTTTTTAACAGTAATATGACCTTAATCTGGTACTCCTTTTACAGAAAAATCTGCATTGGATTGATTTGAATTTTACATGAAATATACAAGAAGGCTTGGGTCTCCAACCTGCTAGAACTCTAAGAAGCGAGAGGAAAGATGGTTCACTCACTGCCTTAAGGAAAATTCTCTGCTAATGCTTGAATTAGCAATACCTGAAGTAAAACTTTTATAGAAATAAAGCATAATTAAATAATACAGTAATTCCATTTGAGAATAAAATATATTTAATACATAGTATTTGAGTGAAAAAGTTTTCTAGTATGCCAACAACATTGTATTCCTTTGTACAAGATATGAAGACAATGTGCACCGTTACTTTATAGTTGATTTAATAAAAATATCGGAAATAGAAACATGTGACCATGAGTGTTGATACCATAGAATGTTAGGCAAACCACTTTTTAAAGTCTTCAACTTGAAAGAGGTTCATTTTGTTTTGCGATGACTGGACACATTAAAATAATGGAAGATACTTAGAATTAATAATAGCAAGTAGCATCATATTGTTCTTTCTTTATAAATTGGAATTTAAAGCTGTCCAATATATGCAGTTATATATGTGGATGCTAAACCAATCTATATAATACTGTGGAAAGTGTGAAAGTGAGTCAACTGTTGAAGTTGAAAGTGCTAAACCAATCTATATAATGCTGTGGAAAGTGTGAAACCGATCTATGCTAAACCAATGATGCTAAACCAATCTATATAATACTGTGGAAAGTGTGAAAGTGAGTCAACTGTGTGAAAGTGACTCACTTGTTGAAGTTGCTAGTTGCCATTGCTGAGTTATTTAAAAGACCAAGAAGGCATTTGTGCTACTTTTTTTTAAACCACTGGTTATTTTTCCAGACATCAATGAATGTGAAATTGGAGCACACAACTGCGACAGACATGCTGTATGTACCAACACGGCAGGAAGCTTCAAATGTAGCTGCAGCCCCGGGTGGATCGGAGATGGCATTAAGTGCACTGGTGGGTTGGAAAGCAGCAGCGGTTGCTTCTCATGAGCTGCCTGGACTATAAACATGAAAATATTTATTCTGTAAAAAATTTGTATACTATTGACTTTAAAGGTCACGCTTTCTGTTCGTAACGATGTGACTTTTTTCCATAAGATCTGGATGAATGCTCCAATGGAACCCACATGTGCAGCCAACATGCAGACTGCAAGAATACCATGGGCTCTTACCGCTGCCTTTGTAAAGAAGGATACACGGGCGATGGCTTCACTTGTACAGGTAGGCTTGTGTGGGGAACAACTGCGGAAATGGAAATCAGAGAAGCCAGGTGTTTCACAGCTTTCAGACCATCAGGTTTTCTCCTGAAGTTTGGGTCAGTTATAGACAACTTCTAATAGAAAAGATTAGTTATGTGAAACTACATGCCTGTGGAATGGAAATTTGGAGCCAGGTCCATTAGGGAGACTTCAGAAGCTACTAAAAATACATACATATATACAGTTATATAGTTGATGGGTATCATTGTATGCAATGATGTCATTACTTTTTAAAAAAAAATTATGCTTCTTTTTATAATCCTTAGCCTTTATATTTTTGTGCCTATTTCTCACTGTGGGCTTCGTTCCTATACCAAATCTGAGTGAGCTTGCTGTACGAAGCTATGTATGAAGGGATGCAGATGTTCTAGATCTCAATAAGATACTGAGATCCATTTCATATGACTTGAAAGCATTAATATATCCCGAACATTCTGCTCACAGGACATCACTTAAACATAAAACAAACTAAGGCCCAGTCAGTGATTTACCTGGAATTTTTCCAACTCATTGAAAATTTTTAGCATATTTGAAATTGTTTATGTCTAATTCAGTGAAATTTTGTCATCATAAACCTTCCATTACTTCTTAGAAAATATTCAAAGTTTCACATATCAGACATACATGGTCCATGTGCTTGATATTTAATGCCTGTGGTTATTAGCAAAACTGAGTCAAAATTAAGCAGACAGGAACGTTTGGCTTCCTTTGTAGTTGCTGTTCCAGGTGTTTTGCTGCCCATCTGAGCTGAGTCTGAAACCTAAGAAATAGGTACAAATCATGGCATGTTAGTTCCTGTCATGGATGTGTCCTCATGTGGGTGACCCTGCTTGAAAAAGCCTTAATTTGAATGATTCATTTGACTTATTATTCATTTTACATCACTAGGGACAATTTAGCATTCAAGATTCTGAATCTGAACCCCATATTCATGGACTATTCAATACTAACATTCAAAAGAGAAAAAAGAATGAGTTTCAATGTATCACATAGAAATTTGATGAAACACTGCAATACTCAGGAAGTTGATAATGATAAAAAATGTCAGATGTGAGGAACTACGAACCTCCTGACTAAGGAAGAGTAACTTGTGTTTCTTTCTGGCTGTAGATCTTGATGAGTGCTCTGAGAATCTGAATCTGTGTGGCAATGGCCAGTGCCTAAATGCCCCAGGAGGATACCGCTGTGAATGTGACATGGGCTTTGTGCCCAGTGCTGATGGGAAAGCCTGTGAAGGTAACTGATGGGGAAGCTGCTGGGGCCCTTGTAAAGCCTGACAAGATGAGGTTATTTAAACATTCCTGATTTTTTTTTTTTTTAACTGAGGTGTGTTTTGGCTTCACATCTAAGCTGGTCAATTCAGTTTGTGGAGGTATTAGGTCTCCAGCTGGATGATTTCTCTTTGTACAGAGAAAATCTCAACTTTCTGACCACAAGCTGCACAGCCAACCATGGCCAGATGGTCTACACGAGTATACCCATTGGCCATAGGAGAGAGACACTAACAAGGTGTGGTTAACTCAGTGCGACTTGTTTATCCCCATTGCTGGGGGAAAGAGCTCAAAGTGCCCTGATAATGTCCTCTTGAAGGATTCTCTTTAAATATGTTTTTAATCTCTGCTATGGTTTGGTTTCTAGAAATAAAAGCTTTAAAATAATATAGCAGATAATCTTCTCCATATGTAGAATAATGTACTGGGTTTGTCTCACATGGTCTCTAAATATCTAATACATGTGAATATGGAACAATCCTTTGCAAATCCATTCAGTAAGGGATAATGTTATATGTCATGCTGTCTCCCAGTGCAAGTCTCTGTCTTTCTGAGGAGTGTTGGTCAGACAAGAAGAATCCTGGGAGCCTGTTGGCTAAGGCTGGCACCCACTAGGAAACACAAGGCTCTTCTCTTTCCCCACACTTGTCAAATCTAAGTGCATTATCCCTCACTGACAAGAATTAGTGTCTACCATGAACTAAAAAGATTTCAGTAGAAATAAACAAATGATAACCATTGACAGTAGAAGTTTAAACAAGACCCTGATTAATGTCATAACTAACAATTGTTGCTTGGTAATTGGACATTAACTCAAAATCAGTCTTTAGTTATGGCGTGTATACTAATTCCCTCATACAGTTCTATGTAAATACTTTTCTTTGTTATGGAACCATTAGGTGTTCTTTATACAGTTTATATTAAATATGCAGAGTTTGATATAAAATTCTTCTGAAGCAAGAAACCAGATTATGCTCTTGACAATGTGCCTAATACGTTGTTTACTTTTGTTACTCTGAACATCCAAGGAAAACAGGTACTGTGCCACTTCTGGTAACCTAAATAGGCACAAAGTTTTGCTTCTTTTCATGCTATAAGGGAAGGTTGTGTTTGTTTGTTTGTTCTTAATATAAATCATTGCCTGCAGAGTGGTTATAGCTATTTAAAGCCAGTCTCAAGGCTGATAATGTGCCTGTGTGTCAATTACACACGCAGAACATTAATGTGAGGCGGGGACCAAGGCCTGGAAGAAGTGTCTGCAGTTTTGGATCTCCATCAACAATAGCAAGCACACAACATAGCACTAGGGATACAGAAGATTATAAAACTGATTACAAAAGTTACCACAAAGCCTTTGTGGTCTGTAAAATTTTATAACCCATGATAAAAAACAATGTATAGATAAGAACAACAAAAGAATTTGGTCTAAGGTAGCCTTTTTGACTTTTACTTCACAAAAATGACATGGATCTATGTGAAAGACCAGAAATTATATACATGTAATGCTTAGCCTACTGCTTGGCATGTAATGGAGGCTGAAAAAAGTGAGCTCTCACGTAAGAGGCATCACTACACTTGGCAAATCATCTAACAGGCTTTAGGAGAAGCATGTGGATTGATGTTAGGTGGTCTTCATTTTCTTTTCTTTTTTTTAAGTTTATTTATTTATTTTGAGAGAGAGAGAAAGAGAGCACAATCAGGTGAGGGGTCAGAGAGGGGGAGAGACAGAATCCCAGGCAGGCTCTACACCATCAGTGCAGAGCCCAATGCGGGGATTGAACTCACAAACCTTGAGATCATGACCCGAGCTGAGACCAAGAGTCAGATGCTTAGCCACCCAGGCACCCCAGCAGTCTTCATTTTCTTGATAACATGAGGTGCCTAATGACACTGGGCAGTTCCTTTAGCAAAATAATAATAATAATAATAATAATAATAATAATAATAATAATTTCTCCCCCTTTGTATCCCTCCCCAAGATATCGACGAGTGCTCCCTTCCGAACATCTGTGTTTTTGGAACTTGCCACAACCTTCCCGGCCTGTTCCGCTGTGAGTGCGAGATAGGCTACGAACTGGACAGAAGTGGCGGGAACTGCACAGGTAAGACGTCCATTCCCATCGAAATCTGCTCCCAGGTGTCCTGAGGACCTGGCTCTTGGGGTATCACTGGGACCTCACAAGAATATTCACAGAGTCACAGAATTAATTTCCTGGAACGGGGTACATGTAAGGATGCAGAGGAAAGAGTGGCAGACGATTGAAGGAATAGAGTTTATAGCCTCACAGTCAAGTTCATGGCTATAGAAGAATGTTCTAGGGGTGCTCTGGCTGAAAGGTCTCCCAGCCATTCCTTTTCTCCTTAGGCACATTTTCAGAAGGGTTCCTTTTGAAGGCCGTGCACTGGGATCATGAGTCTTCTCCTGGCACTTCTCCCTTGTAACACCCACTCCTTCCCATCGTGGCCTGTCCGTGGTCACCAGAGAATGTGATACCGAGAGCGCAGCCACCAATTTCTAGTGTGTAGATCATTTTCTTGTAGAGCAGGGGACTCTCAGGGAACATAAGAAAAAAAATTAGAAAAGCTATAGGCCCTCTGTGGACCGTCACTTGGTTCCCTTTGCACTGAGTTAAGACTTTGCAAGACATCTGCATTCTCTTTCATGGGCCACTGGTCTATTCAAGGATATTGAGGAAACATGTTCCATTCTGGATAGGCCCAGGATTTCAGGGGGAAAAAATTTTTTTTCCAGTTACCTAAACAAGCTGTGATTCAGTAGCTCTCCAGATTATGACCACCACCACCACCACCATGACCACCTCCCTGAAATAAATCTAGACCAGGGTATTCCTCCCAAAGGCATTCTTCTGTCTTTTTTGTTTTGGTTTTTTGTTGTGTTTGTTTTGTTTTGTTTTGTTTTGTTTTGTTTTGTTTTGTTTTGATGGAAACTCATGACACCAAGCCAGGCCTCTAGCATGCCTCAGGAAGTTGCCTCTCCATGGCCCATATGCCTTCCTCAGTGCCCCAGCTTACCATCAGCATCGTTCTGTCTGACCTCATTTCTATTAGTCTTCCCTGTCCCTCCAAGTTCACATGCAATCTGAGCAAATGAATTTTCTGCAGTGGCACCTACAGGAAGGTTACCAGGTCCACAGCAGGCTGGAAGGGAAACCCAAGGAGAAAGGTATCCTCATTTCCCGTTCTCTTCTCTCTGAGTCAGCTTGTCTGTTCTTAAGTATTTCATCAGTGTTCAAAACAGACAAAAGGATTACACGAGGTGGAATTTGCCAAAACCCACATCTTAAATCCGGAAGTCTGTACATATTTTTGGAATAGAAACTGAAAGGGAAATATTCCACACAGCACCAATGATGGGAGAGTGACTCTTAGCAAGCTTGAGGAAGCACACTAAGCCTTGTGCGTGTGTCTGCCTTGTACTCAGCTGCACCGAGGCGAGCGTGCCCGGTTGGGGAAGCAGCAGAAGTTGCCTGCTCCTAAGGGTTCCCTGGGACATCTTGCTCTAATTTGATGAAATAACAAGCCGCACATATTAAATATATTTTCTTAAAACCTGTGTCTGAATTTTTGGTTGACCGAGGTCACAGTAGTGTTTTCCTTTCAGTTACCTTGACTGGAATATTTTTCCTAGTTCCAAAGTTATATTTTCTCCTGATGACAAATTTGAATGCTAAATGTGTTCCAGGGGAAAAAGACCAAAGACTATGACATATTTCCTTCCTGAGGGGTTTTTATTTCAGAAGTGGAAGACCGTATTTCTAGGCGTAATGTAACTAGTAACTCTTAAAATTCTTGTTGGGAGACCCAGATCCACTGCTACCGTTGTATGGTGACGTCTGCCCCACATTGGCTGATAATTGTGCCCCTTGCTGTGTGGTTTTAGACGTTAATGAATGTCTGGATCCAACCACGTGTATCAGTGGGAACTGTGTCAACACTCCAGGCAGCTATACCTGTGACTGTCCACCCGACTTTGAGCTGAATCCAACTCGAGTTGGCTGTGTTGGTAAGATCTTAAAACTTTTTAGAGAGTATACTTTTACTTTGAAAGCAGCATTGAACATTCCATTCTCAAATTTTTAAAAAAGTAATACCATAAAAATTTAAACATTGCCTAAATCTGATTTATACTTTCAGTTATTTTTTATTCTGTAGGTAAATTCCCAGTATATGTGTTTGGGCACTTCTTAGTTTCGTGGTAAAAGTAAATTGCAGTGTTTAAACAGTTTCTGAAATGGATTTCAATATCCAGCCCTCCCATAGAGAGAATATTCTTGACACTCTTTTGTTTATACATGGTAAATAGATACCCGCTCTGGAAATTGCTATCTGGATGTTCGACCTCGAGGAGACAATGGAGATACAGCCTGTAGCAATGAAATTGGAGTTGGTGTCTCCAAGGCTTCCTGCTGCTGTTCTTTGGGTAAAGCCTGGGGTACTCCTTGTGAGCTGTGCCCTCCTGTGAACACATGTAAGTGTACATCCTCCTGTTTATTATTATTATTCCTGCTCAGGCTGGTTCTCCTTTCTAGATCCACAGGACAGAAGCTACAGAAAGAGGCAGCTGCCTCCAGTCTCTAGTCTTTAGTCAGGGAAAGGAGATCAAACCTCTCAGCCCTATTGAGGGACCCCATTCCCAATTTGGGTGTCAGAAGAGTCCCCAGCTGGCTTGTACTAAAAGGGCAGGTGGGGCAGGCAGGTGACATTTCATTTCTGTGTGAGTGAAAAGTACATAGCGCTATTTTAAAGAAGATTTTTACAGGCTAGGTTACTTACATAATATTGCTTACCTTCCAGGAACACATTGATAGATGTGTGGGCTAGTTATCAAAAGCTCTAGGATAGGTTAGACCCTTGGTCCCTGGTAAAAGAAAAGTGATTAGTTAAGTAAATACGAAAGGGAAGGTTATTTCTATTCTTATGGTATTACTTGAAAGAAAGCTTTAGAATGTGATTTTAAGGACATAAATAAGTCTCCTAAAAATAGAAAAGGCTTCACATTTTTCTAAGTGGGTCCTATATGAGGATTCAGTCAGATGTGGCTTCTTAGGCAAAGGTTGATGCTGCTGCTAACAGTGTATATTGGGATAGGTACGGATTCTTTCCCTGCGGAAGGTTCATTTATTCACTTTTTCTAAAAGTATTTGTTGGGTACCTAGAGTGTGTACTCTGAGTGTGCAAAGATGAATTAGACTAGATTCTGCCCTCCAGAAGTGTACAGCTAGCAAAGTGTGACCCAAACATAAAAGCTGTAATTGAGTGTAGGTCTCAATAAGGGAAGAAAGAACAGAAACAGTGCCATGAGAAGGAGAAAGAGCACTCCTCGCTCCAGTTAGGACTCTATATCACTTGGCACTGATGTAACTTTGGGCAAGTTACTTAGCAAGACTTGAACTTCCTCATTCATATAATGCCTCATAGAATTAAAAGAAGTCATTCATGTCAAGCACTCAGCACAGGGATGAAGGCTTAGCAGGCACCTTCTTTCTTCTCTTCAGAAAGGGAAGTCAGTTCTGAAATGGCAGAGGTGGTGATGACCTTGTGCATTTTTTCCCTGGGCCTTGAAGGCAGGGTGTGACCTGAAAAGGGAGACTTAAAAAGAGTGTATGATTAGAGGAAGAGGAGGAAAGAGAAAAATGAAAGAGGGAGGTAGTTAATTTCATTGACGTTGAAAGAAGCAAACCAAGGTGTTTAAGTAGGGGAGTCAGCTCTATTGATTAATAATGATTAGCAAAGCAGAGTTCCTGGGTGACACAGCTGGTTAAGTGGCAAACTCTTGGTTTTGGCTCAGGTCATAGTCTCACAGGTTTACTGAGATCCAACCCTGTGTCAGGCTCCACACGGAGCATGGAGCCTGCTTGGAATTCTCTTTCTTGTACTCATAAACAAACAAACAAACTTAAAAAAAAATTATTAGTAAAGCAATAGGTCCACACTACCCCAAACTGGATCAGACCTAGAACTGAAATATATACATGTGTACATTTAGGCATAAACACATAGCATTTCAGAAAGCCAGGAGAGGGATTATCAGATTTGGAAAGATTAGGATGATTATGAAAGAGCTAATTTTTATCAAAGCTCACCAGGATGACACAGCAGATTAGGTTCATTTTTTTTTTAAGTTTGTTTATTTATTGAGAGAAAGAGCACGCACGCGCACACACACACACACACACACACACACACACACACACACACACGTGTGCACGTGGGAGGGGCAAAGAGAGAGAGAATCCCAAGCAGGCTCCATACTCTGCACTGAGCCTGATGTGGGGCTCTGTCTCACAACCATGAGATTGCGACCTGAGCTGAAATCAAGAGTCAGATGCTTAACTGACTGAGCCACCCAGAGGCCCCAGTTAGGTTCATTCTTACTCGCATGTGCCTGTAAGTATCACACTGCTGGCACATGGCACTGAAATAAATGTTCTTGAGTGAAATACTTGAATGACAGAATTAATGGAGAAAATCAAAGGACAATGTAGAAAGTTGGTTTGGGAAACCAAGGGAATGAGTATTGCACTCAGTAAAATAGAGGGGCAACAAAGATCTCTAGGCATTAAAGACAAAAGTGGGATGGGAACCAGGAAAGAACAGCTTTCCCTGAAGTTCTGTTTGGAAAGAGTTTTGGAGACAGGCTGATTAACATTATTAAGGGAGGCAGTAATTCCCAGGAAGTAAGGCTGAACAAAATGTAAAAATGGAAGAGTTTGTTAGAAAATAAAAAGGGGAAGAAAATCTTTACAAAGAAGTAGTGATGACAATAACTGCTACTTCATCACTACTAGTGATGAACGTGAATAAAACATGTTCACAGGAACATGAGACCAGAAGGGTAGGTGGTGGGTCCAAAGACTGAGGACAGTGGCCTTCCATCTTTCTGGCACCCTTAGTAAAAGCCATTTGAAAATAACATGCATACACACAGTTGTTAACTTGCTTAAGATGGGTGGGGTAACTGCTAAGGATTCCTGAAAATGAATATTTTCAGTTGGCTATGTCAGTATTTCTCTTGAGGATACGATTTCTAGAAATTTTAGATTCAAAAGAACTCCATTTGATTTTTTGTTTCAATAGCTGAGTACAAAATTCTTTGTCCTGGAGGAGAAGGTTTTCGGCCCAACCCTATCACTGTCATCCTGGAAGGTAATTCTGTATCCTTGATCTTAAAGTATGCGCATTTTGAACTTCCTTGGGTTTATTTACAGTGCTGAAGAAGTGCTGTTGTTTTCATTTTGACAGACATTGATGAGTGCCAGGAGCTCCCAGGACTGTGCCAAGGCGGGAAATGTATCAACACCTTCGGCAGTTTCCAGTGCCGCTGTCCAACCGGTTACTACCTGAACGAAGATACCCGAGTGTGTGACGGTAAATGGTCCTTTAGGAGGATAAGTTCTTTCAGCTATTGAGAACTGACCTCAAAAGCCAGTATACAGTCACCAGTAAAACTAAGAATTTAGCTACATAGCGCAATGGTCTAAACATGAACCTAGCCAGGTAAATGTGCCATACTTG
Source organism: Puma concolor (assembly GCF_028749965.1). Classification (NCBI taxonomy): domain Eukaryota; kingdom Metazoa; phylum Chordata; class Mammalia; order Carnivora; family Felidae; genus Puma; species Puma concolor. Next base: position 93,672,462 of record NC_141672.1, on the reverse strand, counting down.
TGGCAGCTTGCACGAATGTTACTGATGTGATATCATTTCTGATACACCTCAAATATTCCTCTTCTTCTGAGAAAAGTGGAGTTTTATTATCTTAGGCCATTGTCTCACTTATGCCTGCAGTTTTCTGGGCTCTTTAGAAAAGCCATTTATATTAGAGTAGCTCAGGTCTCATTTCAAGGACTTCTGTATTCTGGGAAGCACTGAGTTCTTCTTCTTCCTGTTCTTTACCACTTATCTGTACTAATGAACCAAAATGAGCTTCTCTTAAAAAGGCAGCTTCTTTGGTCTTATGATGTAAGTGATAATTCCAGTTCATCCTGTGTTATTGGAAAGATGGAGAATATTGACCGCTTCTGGCTTTCAAAGCACTTGGGCCATAGACTGTGGTGGGAAAGATGGTTTTCATCTATATGAGGGAGTCACATGACTAGTTAGGAAGATACTTCCCTGTATCCTGGAGGAGAAATATGCCTCTGGCTCTCCAAAAGGCTTATGAGGTGACTTTGATAAAGGATGACCTCACTGTGTATTAATTGAGTATCACAGTGTATATAACACAGCTCTAAGACCCCTGGAATCAACAAAGATTAGAGTCAACCTCTGTGTTTGAAAATGGGGATAGAGGTGTTAAATATCTACTTCCATTCTACCTTACCAATGCAAATTCATGAAAGTGGTTGTTGAATGGCTTCAGGGTCTATTATATTCTTCCACAGATTTTGTGAACATATGACGTATTAGCGGTCTTTCTGAAGGATTTCTCCACATCTCCATCTCTGCATGCCTTTCAGGATGTTATGGACTCATCTATTAGGAACTCCTATCAGAAGGCAAAACCTTTTTTTCTGGCACTTCCTTTCCTGAAAACATACACATTAGCATAGGCAAAGGGCACCGATGAATTAAACATCTATTTTTGTTACCCAGATTTCAAAGTGCCCTGTGGATTTTCTCCTCCATTGTCGACATTTATGTTGACACTGAGTATCAGGCCATTCCAAAGAGTGAAGCTTTCATATTCGTATACCACTTTGTGTCTGGATTACAGATGTGAATGAATGTGAGACTCCCGGAATCTGTGGTCCGGGGACGTGTTACAACACCGTCGGCAACTACACCTGTATTTGCCCTCCAGACTACATGCAAGTGAATGGGGGGAATAATTGCATGGGTAAGTTCAAGTTTTTCTTTATCTTGCATGTCCGATCTTCATCTGTGAAGAGAAAAAGAGCTTGTAATCCCAGCACTTGGTCCTTAGTGTTATGTTACTCATCAGACCGAGTGCTGCCTGCCACCCTTCCACTGTCTTTGTGAGAGCCTCCTCCCTTGTAAACCATAAGCTTGGCCTTTTTTCCCCACCTTGTGTGGGTGGTTGGGAGTTTTCTTTAAAATGTAATGTTGGAAAATCCCAAACAACGGTTTAATAGTACTTCTTTTGTTTGACTTTGGGTGTATCTTTATACAATTATATTTACAGCACTGACTTACAGTATTAAAACATCATGAGTCGGAAATGAGAAAATTACTGCCAAATAGCAGTGGAGAATTGTTACTAAGAGTCTGGGTGGAGAGTCGTGTAAAGTTTATTAATGCTGCGGCTCCATAATGACTTAGTTCTGTGGCCCCAAATCCCAGGGAATACATTTCTCAAAGTCCCCTTTCTTATAGTGGCAGATGTGGATAGGAAATTGGGTAAGAGCAGGCTGTTCCTGCTCTCATCCAAGTCAAGTTACAATAAAATCCAAAAGACACATACTCCTTCAGTATCCCCTTAGACATCCGGTGTGCTTTCCCCATGGTATCACCATCCCCTTCCCTCTAGATATGAGAAGAAGTTTGTGCTACAGAAACTATTACGCTGACAACCAGACCTGCGACGGAGAACTTTTGTTCAATATGACCAAGAAGATGTGCTGTTGTTCCTACAACATTGGCCGGGCCTGGAATAAGCCCTGTGAACAGTGTCCCATCCCGAGCACAGGTGAGTTGCACCATTACCAAAAACATAGGTTGATAAGTTACCCATGGATTGTTGAGAGAAATGAGTCTCAGCCAGGCAAGAAAAAAGTCTGTCGTTTATCTTCCTAAGCAAAAAATTAGCTCACAGAGGCAACTGTGTAAGTTCACAGTTGATTCTGGTCCTTCCAGCTGAAAATTGAGTCACAGAACACACTGTCTAATTTGTACACTAGTTCACTCGCCAGACTTACAGACTCAGCATAGAGGGGAGAAACAGAAACACTGTTATCGTTATGGAGTTCACCACGTAACTGAAAGACTAGAAACGTTAGGCGAAGCGATATGACAAATAGGTGAACCATATTCCTATTATTCTTACTTATTTATAACTGGTCTTGTTCCAAAAAGAATTTAAGGCAGCCCACAAAGATTTGAATAAAATAAGAAGGCCTAAGGCAAATGGCAAGCAAGGGTAAGAAACTTGGAGCAAGGAGCGAGGCTAATACGCAAAAATCCAAGCTGGGAATTTCTACACACTTGCCAAAGATGAGCAATAAGTTTGGCTCCAAACTTTCTAGCAGCTCATATAAAAAGGGGGAGATAATCAAGTCTAAGAGTCTCAATGACTATAAAGCAAACTAAACACTAAAGGAAAGTGCAACTCTTCATGGTACTGAGATTGGAGAGAAATTTTTTCTTATATCCTCATAGAGAAAAATCTATGTAATGTTATTTGTTTAAAAACAAAAAAGTCTAACCCATGTCCTTGGAGTAAATGAAGTGAAATGATGCGTGGTTCTTATACGGTAAATGATGACATCATTTACTAATGTTCTTATTTAGAGTTAAATAAACTGTGATGCAGTTATTGATAGTATTCTGTGGTACCTACTCTGTTCCCCACAGTGATCTGTAAGATACTAAATCTCTTGTCTGGTTCTATCTGATTACATGTGAAACAGAATATTCTTTTTTTTTAGTAAAATATACCAGTTCCTCCATTGTTTACTCTAGAAATAATGTATTAATCATCACTTAGAACTACCTATGAGTTATCCACAGTCTGCAAGACGTCTCTTGACCAGGGGTTGGCCAGGTACAGCCCCTGGGCCAAATCTAGCCCACACTAATTTTTGTGTGGCCCAAAGCTGAGAATGGTTTTTACATGTTTTAAAAGGTTGGAGAATATCAAAAGTATAATATGTTATGTCCCGAAAAGTATATGAACTTCAAATTTTCGTATCTATAAATAAAATCATATTAGAACACAGCCACACAAATTTTTTTTATATTTTTTTTAACGTTTATTTATTTTTGAGACAGAGAGAGACAGAGCATGAACAGGGGAGGGTCAGAGAGAGGGAGACACAGAATCCGAAACAGGCTCCAGGCTCCAAGCTGTCAGCACAGAGCCTGATGTGGGGCTCGAACTCACGGACCGCGAGATCGTGACCTGAGCCGAAGTCTGACGCTCAACCAACTGAGCCACCCAGGCGCCCCCACAGCCACACAAATTTGATTACATATTTCCTGTGGCTGCTTTCATAGGATAGTTGAGTAGTTTTAATAGAGACTGCACAGCCTACAAAACCTAAAATATTTACTCTTTAGTCCGTTAAGAAAGAAATTGCTAACCCCTGATCTTCACCAATGGTCTTCAAATCTTTTGATCATACATACCTATCAGTTAAAAAGCAGGGGGGTTACACCTATTTGATGTGTGCATTTCCATGTAAAAGTATATGTGTATATATCTCTACATATATTTTTCAACTAGATTGAAAAATGCATTTATTATTGCATTTGTTATTTTCATGAACTGTTCTATTAGAAAATATATACAAAATTAATTTTTTAATTATATTTTGTGAAGAGAAATGAAAATCTTAGTAGTTTCTTTTTTATCTTGATGGATCATTGTGTGTTCCTCTAGAGACTGTTTTGGAAACCCTTACTAAAGACTTTCATTACTTTCAAAAGTATCTGAGTTAAGAACGTGCATATTTTTTATCTAAAATGCAAGATTTCTTATTCATGTTGAATCTTGGCCAAATCTAGTCATGGCTTTTCATTTAGGTATGTAATCTGCACACATTTTAGAAGTTCCTGAAATATGTCTGGATGACCAGTGTCAGCTGGCATTATATTTGTTAAAAGTAGGCAGTCAGATATGAAAGAAGTAAAGCAGTAGAAGAAGAACATGCTACATTTTGACCAAACTACTTTCAGAGACGTTTTCTACTTTTTAGTGGGTTTGACCAATAAGGCAATGACCACCTTGAGCTTAAATTGATACCATGCTATATCAGTTACAGTCATGATCTGGAATTACAGAACCTCTGAGTTAGAAGGACTGCAGATGACATTTAGTTCATCTTCTGTTATCAACTTTGATGAATTCAGACGAGCAAGAGAAAGATAGAAGTTCGGAGGAGGGAGAGAGAAAGAAGGAAAGAGCTGCACCAAACGAAATCCAGCTCCAAAAACTGAAGTAATGACATAAGTTGGTTGTTTGAACTGAATTAGTCATTAATAGACCTGATGTCAAGAACTTGGCTAGATTTGCTACAGTCTCCCCCCAATCTACTGAGGAAATGATTTTTGTAAGCATTCCTAAAATCCCAGATCCCTTCATGTGAGTGGAAAGAGGCCCTCTTGCCAGTCCCTGGGTTCAGAGCTGAACAACATCCTTCTAGAAACCCAAATTCCTACAGGCAAGCTCATACAAATGCGTGGGCTGTGATGTGGAGACCTCTGGTTCTTCCTCAGTATTACGTCAACATGAGGTCGCTTTTCATTCAGCGTTTGCCTTAAGGACAAGGTTACAACATCTGTGGGGATTCTCAGATTTATTTTTTATTTTAAATTCCTCAAGATACAGATAAATATTTTGCAAGATGTTTCCAAAGTAATTTCTTTCGGCCCAGTCATTGCTCTTTGCTGACCGCTATTCTCACTCCTCTCACCCCATCTTTGTTTCATGAATTACTGCAGATGAATTTGCTACACTCTGTGGAAGTCAAAGGCCAGGCTTCGTCATTGACATTTACACCGGCTTACCTGTTGGTGAGTTATGATGCCATTGTTGGAATTTTCTGTGTTTGCCTTTGTGTTTGAAAACAGGAATACACACCCTTATTTTTCTCAGGTTGTTTTTTTTTTTTTTTTCTTAGAAGGAAAAACTAGTGAAACAATGCCATTTAGTTTTATTGAAACACTGATTCTTACTTTGAAACAAACCGCAAACACCCCGTGTCGCTCCACCTAATTGGCGGCAGCATTCGTTGCTCATGATTAAGGGGACTGGAAAGCTTTTCACAAAATTACAATCAAGCTTAGTTAAACCAACCCTAGGCATCAACAAAGGGAGAGATTCTGGGAGTAGGGCCAGTTGACGTTTGCTTTGACTATAATTCCTAATCTTTCCTTCTGACTATGACATGAGTTTAATATGACTTTTCATACCAATCTTTATGTGTGGGTTGTACACATAAAGCACTCTGGGGGTTCCGTTTTATCTCACATGGATTCTCCTCAGGTTATCTGCTTTGGGAATTTCAGATGTGCAATAAAAAAAAAAAAAAGAGGCCACTCCTCTCGGAGGCCCCATCTGGTAACTGGAGCAGAGACCACTGCAGTGCTCGAGATGCTTGTGCAAGATTCCGAAGTCTTGCACAGCATTCGGCCAATGGAGGCAATGCCTTTGTGGTTTAAAAGAAAATAACATAAAAATAGATGGAAAGCTATTGCATTCTCAGAGTTTTTCCCCAGTGTGATTTATATGCATCCTCAGATGCCCGTCTTAAGTCCGAGCAGTTGTGTCTAGTAGCAAACATCACCACTCGCTTTGTTCCACCTTCTTCCTCATAAGTAAACTGAAATCCACATCAGCCTTTCCAATGACCTTGTTTAAGAAAACAAGGGTCTGGTCCAGCAATCAGCCTGGTTCTCTTAGTGCCAAATCCATATGGCTCAACAGTCTAGTCAACGTCCAAAGAAACTTCATGGTTTGGAAAGAAAAACTGCTAAATGACATTGGCATGAAACACCTGGCCCTCGCTGCTTTGTTTTTCCCCTTCCCAAAACAGATCTTTTCATCTCCCTAGAATCTCCGATCCAAAGATAAGTGGTCTTTAATAATAATGACTCTCCACGGACAGACCAGGCATGTCCCCCAGCAAGGCCTGCCCTCCGAGGTTGGCAGCAGGCAAAAGACTGGAAACAGCACCAACGTCGTCTACTAGTTGAGCTGGAGACATCTCAGACATCATCCAGTTCAAACACACTGCTTTACAGTTGAGGGGACAGGGGCCCAGAGAGGGGAAGGGACTCGGCCGAGGTCACCTAGCTAATTAATAACAGAGCTGGGACCCAAATCCAGTCCTGACTCACAGCTTGCTTTGCCTCGAGCTCTTGAAAGCTGGAAATGTGATAGTTAGCAATATACTTAATGTTACCAAATTCCACCATGACAAAATATTTAGATGACTGAGAAACTTTGTTTTATTTGAGCTTTATACTCTCCTTCTGAAAGGTCTTAAGATTGTTGGCATATAGAACCCATTCGTATGGGGTTAAAACTATAGCAAGTTTATTAATCTTGTCTTAAAATATAAACTTCTCCAAGTTGAAGTTCAAATGAAATCCAGACAGGAAAAGAAAATACAATTTTTAATATATCCTTTTGCTATTTTATGCCTAACAATGGCTAGAAATTTGACCCAGTCTATTATTGTTAAACTTGATAATACATCACTTATATTTAAAATAAATGAACGTGGACATAATGTCTCAAATTTTAAATAATAAAAGAATGTCGTCTGAATTATCTTTTTGTTTGCTGATCATTCACTGTTGTGATGTTACTTTGCATAGCCTTTTAAGAACATGAATGGCAAATATGTGAAAAATCCAAAAACATAATCACCTGCATTCAAAATAGCAATATACCCTAAGTTGTTTTTTTCCATTAAAGAGATTATTTTTCCTTTGAACAAAATCAAACCCTTTAGAAAAGGATCTAAAATAAACCTGTGGTCTGTCAAACTTCTTCAAAGCAGGTTGGCTTTAGAGTATGATTATTCTGAAATCGCGGTGTCTCTTGTAAGCTCCACAACTGTGGCCCTTCTTACGACTTAGGCAAACAGAGCCCTTGCAGAGGCTCCTGACTATCGTATGTAAACGGAAGTGTCTCAACGGCGAGGTAACACAAACCTAGTGGGTTGGAAAGGCCAAAGCTTTACATCCCTTCCCAGCTTCTGAAGCACTTTGTGAAATTCCAAGCAGTGGCGGAAGGGCCCTCCAGGATAACAAGTAATTTGATTGTGGTTTTGTGAAGATTGTTGACTGTGACGTGCAAAAGCCCGAGGGAGGTAGGATAGCCTGTTAGCGGATTCCTCGTGTCAAATCCTGACTCTGCCTCTTATTAGCTTTGTGGTCTTTGGCAAGTTCCTTCTGCTGGTTTGGCCTCAGTTCCATCATCTGCATAGTGACAGTTGCCACAGTACCTGGAGACCATCTCGTAGAGTGGCTGTAATGATTCAGTGAGTAAATCCAGGTTGAATGTTGAGAAATATGCCAGGTACATAGCAAGTGAGACACTACTAACACTCTTACTGTTATTATCCTAGAAGACACTGAATGGTTGGGAGTTGAGAGCAGGTCAGAAAGAGATTGGACCACCAAGCTGGTGAGGAGGTGAGACCTGCCCACAAGGCCACCTCACCAGCTGGCCAGCCCTGCTCTCACAGCCTGCATTGTGGCTCTGCTGTCACTCCTGCTTGGATCCTGTTTTAATGCTCACCGGTCCCAACTTCCAGATACTGGTTCTTAATTTACCAAATTTTAATTGGTGCTTAACATTGATCAGACGGCATGGTAGGGGCTGGTGACACAGTGGAGTTGTAGCCAGCCCCAGCCCCTGGCCTTAGGAAACCACAGTCTGTGGCTATAGCCCTTCTCGGTGCTGGCCCCCACAGTCAGCATGGGCCTAGCTCACAGCCCCAGACCTAATGTACCTCCTTTTCAAAACCATGTGAAAGAGCAAGGGGATGTTGAAGGGGAATCTGAAAGATCAGAGCTGGCTATGACCATAAGCTCCTCTGTTCTTCACCAGCCTCCTTTCCCATTCTGGCCAAACACCACCACACACTTTGGGTAGAGTGGCCGTTTATTCTCAGCTGTCACTTTATTCTATTCACCCAGTGCGTAGTGCCCAGGGGATACCAAAATGGCGCCTACCTGGTTTGTTTCAGAACAAAACCAAAAAGATACTAAATCCAGATAGACACATGAGTGTCTGAAAGCAGTTTAGTTATTTCAATTTGATATCAACTGATGTCCCCCCTTTCCACTGTCACCACCCCAACACACACATACCCACCAACACACCCACACACCCACACACCCATGCACTTTCTCTTTTTTCATTGTGGACCTTATGTAGAACATGGAGTTAGAAGCTGCCGACTCTCAGTGCCGTGCTGTCACTCATGTGTGGCTGCTCTGTTTTCAGATATTGATGAATGCCGGGAGATCCCAGGGGTCTGTGAAAACGGAGTGTGTATCAACATGGTTGGCAGCTTCAGATGTGAATGTCCAGTGGGCTTTTTCTATAATGACAAGTTGTTGGTTTGTGAAGGTAAGTGATGTCACTATATCATGTCCAGGAATGAGCCAACTGACAAGCTACTTACGCACACACACTTGGCCAATTTCACAACATTGGAATTTCAGCAATCCATCAAGCTCTAGCAATAGTGTAGGGCACCATGTGGAACATCATTTTTTCATGGAAAAACTTCCCTAAGTCCCCGTGGAAAAAGCAGGACGTGCACTCCCCAGCCCCATCCTATACACAATATATTAGATTTCCCAGCTGATATAAGAACCCTTGAGTTCCTGGGTGTGTCGCATAGATTGCTTTTGTTTCTCATTGCTTAAAAGTGAGCAGGAGTGGTGGGCGGTCATCTTTACTTGAATCTCAAAATTAGTGTTCCCTTCCAAACGGAGCCTGTGCTACTCCCAAGTGAAAACAAGGTTAATGCAAATATTCCAAATGCATGAGAGAATTCCAAATGGCAAGAACAGCAAATTTGATTTTATATGAAGAATGTTGGCATGTGTGCAAGTGGTACTTTTTTCATTTTCACATTACCTCCCCTTGCCATGTGCATGTACTGTGATGCCGTGCATTCCTCACAACACTTCATATTCCCCTACATCTGGGGAAGATAGTGTACTTTCACATTTTAGTAAAAGGGACATGGCTGGTTATTAAATATACCATGTGCCCTAGGGTAGCTGGAACAATTGTCTATTTAATACTTAAACTTGGGGCCTCTTGCAGAATTTTTGTTCTTGTCAGAAAGGGTTATTACCCCTTAGAGCATGTATGAGAGCACATATGTCAATATTTTAATGTTAAAAAACCTTTTTTTCCCATAGACTAGGGACAACTTACAGACCATGAGTAAAGTTATGGCCCTAAGCACATGCTTGTTAAATTCTCTTCACCAGGCTTTTAGCTACTATGGCCAGGTGGGCACATGTTACTGCCTCCCGGAGAGGGGTAAATGGGGTGATAGCCGTTCAGAACCTTCCTTAGGAAATAGTCATCTCAGACCTTGGCACTAGCCCCTGTGCTTTGGAAGGCCATCAAGGATAAGGTGTTCCGGAGAGGAAGCATGATGCAGGAGAAAAGAAAGGAGCCCACAGCAGAGGAGCTGATGATGGTAAAGTAGCCTGCCTTCCTCATAGCCAGTCTTCCCCCTTTCATAAATGGCTAGGATGCCTGCCACCTTCTTGGGGCCTCTCTTGTCCTCTTCTATTCAGAGATCCCAAACCCTTAGGCATGGTCACCCATGATGGCCAAGTTAACCCAGACCTTACTGTCCATATGAGATTGAAAGCCTACAGCTGTACCAATGTAAAACACTTTGCTGTCAGGGTAGTACTCAGTGGATATTGAGATTACAAAGCACTCCAACTTTTGGTGTCCGTCTCACAGAATATCCATTCTCAGGGTGAATGTTTATTCTGGGGTCAGCTGCTTCCCAGCACACTCTTAGCTCTCAGAATCAGAAAATGAAGGTTGATTTAATACATGCCTCCATAACCCTGAAATTGGAATGGATTCCAGAAGTATTTAGGGAATACTCATGCATCTGTTCTCCCCAAATATGCATATAATCCGATGCTCGGCATCTGATGCCTCACAGAAATGCCTGTCTGTGATGCCATTTGGCTTTTCCAATGATTGGCTACCTTCTAGCTTTCTGTACCCTCTTAAGGACCAGGGCAGACCTGCTGGGAGAGTGGTGCTGGTCTTGGTTCCATTGGAACCCAAGGCAGGCATACTTCTGCCCTGTATCTGTTACCCAGAGAGGCACACGCCACCCCACCCCACATTAGGCAGAAACTCCCACTGACTGACAGTAAGTGCTGAGATTTTCCTGCCACACAAGCATACACCTGTGAGGCACAGGTTGATGTATTTGCCGCCCCCTTGTGGGAACTTCTTGGGCTGAGTCCACTTTTTTGTAAAACCCTAATACTGGTGCTAAGAGCCAGCTCCCATCTGTGTTCCAGGCTATTCCCTTTATTGGACTTAACCTGAGTTAGATTGTTTCATAGGAGCAGGGGCAGGGAACATGTATTTTGCCCCAAGGCATATCCTGGACTATGGAGAACTTTCATAATGTCATGAATTTGAACTATATTAGCTACCTGATTAAAAAAAAAAAAGGCAAACAACCCCCCTGAGTATAGTCAAAGCTCTGAAGCACAGAGTATCCATTTATTCTTTTCTTTGATAGTGAGAGTTGGGTTGTTGTCAGTAGTTTTATGTGCAGCCTCTCATATTAAGTTTCCTTGATTTGACTGCCATGTGGCAGTAATTTAAGCCGGAGCCCCTACAGCCCTGAAGTGCAAGGCACTGCCTGTGAATCAGGAGCACCAGTATCACTTGCAGGCTTATTGGAAATGCAGAATCTCCAGCCATTCTCCAGACATGCTGAATCAGAATCTGCTTTTCAACAAGATCCCAAGTGATCCCTATGTATACGAAGGCGAAGCAACCCGATGAATCGTGAAACCCTGGGGCTTTGAGCAAATGCAACATTTTCTAGGATATTCAGTTTATACTCTGCCAAGCGCTGGTCCTAGCAGCTGAGTGTATGACTTTTCTTTTATACACAAGCATCATTAGAATCCACATGTGGTCATAAACCAAGTACTTGCATTTACAAAAAATATCAAAAACGTGGAAAAATGAGAAAAGAAGTCTTAAAAGTCTTCCACTATCTGTTCCATGGAACTGATCAAAATAAGAAAATAGAAATCTATTTTAAGTGAGAGCCTTTGTTGACTTGCCCCACATTCTGTCCTCCTTCTAATTAAATTCTCTTCTGCTTGGAGATATTGACGAGTGTCAGAACGGCCCTGTGTGCCAGCGCAATGCCGAGTGCATCAACACCGCGGGCAGCTACCGCTGTGACTGCAAGCCAGGCTACCGCTTCACCTCCACAGGGCAGTGCAACGGTAAGTGACTCCCCACTGGCCGGGTGGGCCTGCCAGCGCGCCATCTCCAGCAGGCTTCAGACATCTGGATTTTTTTGAGAAGGTTAACTTGAAGAACACCTGAGTTATGGTTTACACTGCTGAGTTCTAGTCACGAGGCCAGCAAAAGAGGAAAACTGTTGAAATTTCTAAACCCTTAGAGATGTGATGTTTCCAAAACGAGACATATATCATGTGCATACATAGATTTCAGATTGGCTCATCTGCTGCCCTGCTCTAAACACCCCCTCCCTCAAATACACACACACACACATGCACACAGTCCCCTAACCAGTCCTCAGGGACAGATATTTGTTTTTTTCCTTTCACATGATCCCCCTTGGGGTGGGAGGTTGCCACCATTCCAGCCACACACCCCAATTCTATAGCAAACCTCTTCTGAGCTGAGTTAGATTAACCTGCATGAACAAAAAGAACCAACAGCACCACTTATCCTCCTAAACATCTTACAGAACTGAGGGCAGCAAACATTAACAGCCTTTTATTAGCCATAAGTCACCTACAGTAAAATGAGAAACTGTCCCCTAGAGGTTAGGTTATTTCATGGCTTACTTTTGTCAAGGATGCGGTAAAAGTAAGAAGGATGAGCATGTTAGCACATATGGGTGGTCAAGTTTTAAGTATCTGACGGCATCTTCTAGCCAATGGCACCAAAATTAAAACACCAGTGTTCCAGCCCAGAAGCAAAATTATACCTCAGAATCATTTTCATGTGAGTGAGTAATTGTAAATTGTTGTATATTTAGCATGAAGGTCAGGAAGAATGTGTTGTTTTGCTGTGGTTCATTTCCCAAGGAGTTTCCTGGATATTTTATGCATTTGTGAATGAAACAACACAAGGGAACATGGTCAAATTTTCCTTGGATTTCCTTGCCTACCAGCGATTAAGTGGTAGGAAGTGCACCGCTCTCTGTAGGGTATTTTGCATTGTTTTATTAGACCTTGGTGGGAAGAGGGTGTAATAGCAGAACAAAAACTCACTTTGAGAATCAAGGCTTGTTTTGTTGGGTTTAAAGGAACATGTGCAAGTGTTTAGCATTTTGTCAACAAAGCGGTTGTTACCCATGTATTAAAAAAATAGGACAGGAAAAATGGGGACGTCTCTGATATGAGTCACAATACCCTAGTGTAACTTGGCATTTATAGCATTTCCCTGCATTTTGCTCTTAATTTATATTTCTTTGAAACTGGGCAAAATAATTCCAATCAAAATAAAGAACTGCTGATAATACAGAAGGTGTCGTTTCACACCATTTCACGCTCAGGCAAGAAGTGGGACAAGCTATTTATACATCAAGACAGGGCGTCCAACCATGGCCTGCTAGGGCTTAAGCCCTGCCATATTTTCTTGTAGAACATTAGCACAAATAAAACTCATCCAGCGCTAACCAATGATAAGTGCTATGAATGAGTGTCATTTGTAGCCAAGCTCACTTTTCCTCACTCATTGGAATCCTCAGAAGGGAACGTACTTGAGTTTTGCAATTATTCAGCCTCTAGGGTTGAAGACTTCACTCAGGAATCATCTTCATTTATATCTTTTAAAATCTTTTAAAATGTCTTTTAACAGTTTGCTCCTTTTTAAGTCTGTTTTCTCCAATGGGAATAATCATAACTTACTAGGTTAACAAGCTTTCTAGATAGGCGAGCAATAGTTCCTAAGCTACGGGTATCCCAGTTTCTCCATTAAGATGATATATTCAAGCTCACTTAAGACTTTTAAATTGTATGGTGATTCATCAGCTGTAATGTTCTATAATTGGAAGGAGGTAGTCGTAACAATGGCAGCCTGAGCACAGGAAATAGATGGGATATCTTCTCTTCTGGTATGAGCACAACTGCTCTGTGTGGCAAAAAGTGTCCATTTCCGGTTGCTGTCTTCTCAGTAGGCAAGACAGGCCAACAGCAAGTTTGCATTATTTAACTGGAAGCAGGGTGTCACTGTGCTCTACAGAATCTATACTCTAATTGGCATTCTGGCTGTTTGCTCTCTTTTATGACAGTAGGACAACCAGGATGATACAGGGCTCTTCAGATGACCTGTGCCCTAAACACAGAATTTTGAGAGCTTTAAAAATTAGAGACCTAAGTAGGCATGTAATCACGTCATTTGTAGATTCATATAATAAATTCTGCCCCCTTCCCCCCCTCCCCACCCCAGATCATCAGATTTCAGGAGGGCAACAAAGATTCAGTTGATGAGAAATATAATTCAGGGCTTAAAGACTGGTAGAAGCAAGATGACAGGGCATTCCCTTGAATGAATATGAATAAAAAGAAACATCATTAAGATTGTCAAGTGCTAAAAGGAGCCATGTGTAGACATGAAGACTTGGTTAAGATGGAACAAAAAGTTATAGGAGTAAGACAAAACAATGAACTGAAACCTAAACAAAGGACAGTGTGGGTTGTCCATCAAGAAAACCTATCTTAGCAATGGGATTTGTTTGACTTTGATATATATTTCCAAGGGAAGCTATGAAGGGTCCATGACTTGAGACACCAAATCTTGACTAGACAAAATACTTAATTCATTCCACGGTCTGTGATACTGCGTGGGCAAATTATCAAACAGAGTATCTCCCGGCTTGGTTTCTTCTTCCCTATTCTACTTCTAATTTTTCTCATCTTTCAGAACATTTTTTTTCATCGCCTCATGTATTGTTAACATACTCTGAATGTGCCCAGTAAAAGAGCATTAGTTTTAACTGATTTTGATGTTAAAAAAAAAAAAAAAAAAAAAAAAAAAAATATATATATATATATATATATATATATATATATATATATATATATAATGCCAGTATCTGTTTTACTGGCTTGGTTTAGAGCTAGGATTAATCCTGAGCGTGATATCTAGAAGTAAGTTACTTAATGCAGTTTTGTCCCCTAACTCTACCTAAGATACTTACGATGCTTTTTATCTACAGATCGCAATGAATGCCAAGAAATCCCCAACATATGCAGCCATGGACAGTGTATTGACACAGTTGGAAGTTTTTATTGCCTTTGCCACACTGGTTTTAAAACAAATGCTGATCAAACCATGTGTTTGGGTGAGTACGTGATTATCATTTTATTTTTAACTTCTATCCTATCGAAAAATTCATTTGCATCTGAATATATATATAAAAATTGATACTAAACCTTCAGTATTAATTTTGCCATTTATAAAATGAAAACACAAGTAGGTGTGTAGCATTAACATCCTTTGGTATTTAATCTTTGGCAATCTGAACACAATAAACCTCTTCCTTGATATTCATTTGGCTGCCAGGTCAGAAAAACTTTTGACTAAAGGAAAAACAGAAATATATTAAGACAAAAATACTTTTTATTAATGTTAATAGCCTCTTATTTTATTAAGTCTATGGGTTTGCCTTATTGGAATAGAGTGCAGCTTTTGAGTGTTTGAATATGAGTATTTTTTGAGAAGGATCCATGGTTTGTACCATATCCTCAGAGGCAAATTTGTAGATCCTATAAAGGCAAAAAAAAAAAAAGACCCCATATTTTTCTAGGGGAAAAGAGCTCAAGATTTTAAATAAATCTCTTCCCCCTTGCTTTCAGTGCTGAGTCAGGATGCTGATTTAGAATAAATTCCAAGTATTAATCAATCACTTTCTCTCTTTTCCTTCCTTTTTATACTTTAAAGCAATATCCATTAAGGATGATTCATGAACATGAATCAGTTTCACAACTGAAAAAAGAAGAATCAATAGAGTAATGTTTAAAGAGCTTACCTTTCACTGTAATTGGGTTCATCCATTAGGGAACATTCTTACAAAGTCTTGTCTTCTTCAGAGCAGATGACAAGTTTTATATTAAAGGAGTGTAATCAGCCCTGCTCGTCCCTGGAAAGCTAATCCCTGCATAACAGTGACACCTGCATCTGATTTATCTGGAACCCTCTACCGAAGAACCTGCCCTACAGAAAAATGTCGCTAGTTTGGCTAAAAATGAATCAAAGCGGCAGCCCTTGATTGCTGGCAGGGTGACTCATGTGGATGCAGTCTTCAACCACAGACACACACATATTGGATCACTTTGGGGTCAGCAATAGCTTTCTGGTTTAGGATCACCGATAACTTATCTTCATGTCCAAAATTTGAAAGGAAAGGAAATTGTAACTCTAAACACTGCCTTTGGCTAACCTGAAGTGTTGTCTTCCAGTTGCAGAGCCTCCTCCCCTTTGCCCTCGCCCCCCTCCTTCTGCCTCACTCCTGCAATACGAGCAATATCAACTCTCTTTTGTTTTGATTCTTTATTTCCTCCTTAATATAATGTACACCTGCTCTATAAGAAAGACATCAGCTGTTGTGGCACAATGCTCAGACATAAAAGATGCCCAAACAGCTTTACAGAATAGTCAAAGAGAAAAGTCACAGACCAATAAAAAGACAAATAATAACACAAGAACGTATCAGAAGAGGTATCACATTGGGATACTTTAGAAGAGTGAGTTTAGGCACCAGTAGTGGGAGTGATCATAGGTCTTTAGGAGTGGACTGGGAAGAAGGAAAAGGTGTCTAAAATATCAGGTGAGTTAGAAAGCTCATTTATTTTGTTGCTGATTTCAGGGTAATGTCAGGTGACTCACTGCTTTTTGGTAAACTAGAGTGAGAACCTTAAAGGCTGAAGTTTGCCAAAGGTGGCAGCAAATCAAGACCCAGATGCGCTCAGAATTTTCCATTTCCAAGTGAAAATATTTGAGAAAAGTGGCAAGGGTGGAGAATTCTAGAAGTAAATAGAGTAAAATAGTTCTTGTCCAGTTCTCATGTCCTTAGCTTGCCTCCTTTCACATGCCAGCCCAGGAGACGGTTTATTCCCAAGGTTTAGGTCCTCGGCTCTTGCTGGTTGCTCATGGGGAGCGGCCACTGCTGGATCCAATACCAACATCAAGAAGTTCTTAGCCTACACCTGATGCGTTGTGAACCTCACCATGCCCTTTAATCCCAGGCAACCACTCACCTCTTCTGTTAACGACCACGTTTCTCTACGGCCTTTGTTCCTACTAGACATAAATGAGTGTGAGCGAGACGCCTGTGGGAATGGAACTTGCCGCAACACGATCGGTTCCTTCAACTGCCGCTGCAACCATGGTTTCAGCCTCTCCCACAACAACGACTGTATAGGTGTGTATGCAAATCAGCGCCTCACGTAGGAAGTGCGTTTAATATATGCTCTTCGTAATTAGCAGCCTCTCCAGGGAGCGATTTTGTTTTCTGAAATATATGCCCTCTTATGTGGCAACAATTCGTTAAAGGATTTGTCAAAATAAGGTGCTAATTAAATGTCAACTAGAGTAATGACTGCCATGACTTTTATGTAAGTGCTCATCAGCAGCTATAATTTTATATACACTGTGCTGTGAATTAAATACATTTTTAAATGAATTGATTACATCTTAAAACACATAAAAGTGATACTTTGTATAGAAATTACATAATTCAGGAATAACATGGACCCATTTGTCTCAATGTTGCACTATAGACTCTCTTAAAATAAGTCAGTTATTGGGGGGGGCACGCCTGGCTGGCTCAGTCAGAAGAGCCTGAGAATCTTGATGGTGGGGTTGTGAGTTCCAGCCTCATGTGGGATGTAGAAATTACAAAAATAAATAAAACTTTTAAAAAGTCAATTATTAAATCTATAAAATCCTCCTTATAAAACATGCTATGTTATTTATAAGTGAGAATAATGATCCAAATTTTGTATTGTTGCTAAAGGCTAATTTTATATACTTCTAATTATGAGAATAATTAATAATACCATCAGCTGTATTGTGTGTTAGTAATTCAGTTTTAGCTTTTAAAAATGAAACCTAAAGGAAGATCAAGGTGAAACTCATATAAAGTTCTAATATAAATTATCAATCTG
Source organism: Puma concolor (assembly GCF_028749965.1). Taxonomy (NCBI): domain Eukaryota; kingdom Metazoa; phylum Chordata; class Mammalia; order Carnivora; family Felidae; genus Puma; species Puma concolor. Next base: position 93,655,044 of record NC_141672.1, on the reverse strand, counting down.
TAATTAATAGAACAGCGTAGTCTTGTTAGGTTTTAATAGGTGAGTAAAGCCAGGTGTATTGTTACAAACTAGATATTTATTGGAATTTTTCATGTTTGGCTGAGCCAGCAAAAGCCTCTGAAATTTCAAATAAGTATTTTTCCCTTTAAAGGTTTTGATCATTGCTGGAATTATGACATTTTCTTTGGAATATATCAAAGGGTATTTTTTTGGCAGATGTTGATGAATGTGCAACTGGAAATGGGAACCTTTGCAGAAATGGCCAGTGCATCAATACAGTGGGGTCCTTCCAGTGTCAGTGCAATGAAGGCTATGAGGTGGCTCCAGATGGAAGGACCTGTGTGGGTGAGTGCTGCCTCAGAATTTCAGAAAGAGATTCCAAAGTATGTTCTCCGAGACCAAAGAATCCTGCAGTCTCTGTCAACATCCTTCCTTCAGAAGGCTGGAGAGAAAAAAACAATCAGAGCGGAATTACACCAATCCTACCTGTTGACTCTGTGTGTGTGTGTGTGTGTGTGTGTGTGTGTGTGTGTGTGTGTGATATCTATAACACACTTCCCTATTATGTTTTAAAATTAAGTTATTGTAATTACAGAGAATAGTTAAATTGTTAAATTTCACAGAAAGCTAAATTGTTCCATAAACAATTGTCATTTGCTTTCTTATATTTATTTTCTTTAAAACAGCTTTGTAGAAATCTCTTCTATAATCTTTTGGGTGCTCTCAAAAATCTTCATACCCATTAATTTTTCACAAGCTACATTTTTCTGGAAATATTTAATTTGTGATAAGTCACATAAAATATAGTTGTTCTGCACACTTCTGAAAGCTGATAAAGCTTCTTTTTATTGAGTCATTAATTTTTCTCCATATTAGTTTTATGTATTTCTTTGATTTGATTCCAGTTTCTTGGAATTTTAGTTGCTTGATGGAAATCATGCCAGTGGGAACCTCTTCTTTCTTTCTCCCTTTTCTTTGCAGATATCAACGAATGTCTTCTAGAACCTGGAAAATGTGCACCAGGCACCTGTCAAAACTTGGATGGGTCCTACAGGTGCATTTGTCCACCTGGGTACAGTCTACAGAATGACAAGTGTGAAGGTAGGAGGGAGAGGGCTATCCATGTTTGGAAGTGAGCAGTATTGGTTACTGCACTGGCATTCTCAAAGTCCATTTTTGTGATGGTGTGCTGGTGTCTTCATTTTGCACTTTATCAAAAAAAAAAAAAATCCAAGAGCAAAGGGTGTGGCTTATGTTCTCACACTCAGCTGATGAGGCAGGAACATCTAATTCTCATGCTGATATCTGATGACACTGTTTTGCTCTGTGCCTATGAGTGCTCATATGACCCTGACTCTTTTCCAGGGTGCTTTTAGGCATCTTGTAAAACACCCTGGTTTTCATGTTTTTAAGTATCAGTAGGTTGCAACTAAAAATAGCTTCATGATTTCAGCTAAAATCTTTAAGTGACCACATTCAAGGTTGGATGATTATGGCTATATAATTTATCTACGTTGTTTGACCTATACAGCAGTGGAAATGTGTTACTACAAATAAATTCTCAGCAAATTTTATAGTACTGCATTCTTCAATTCATATGTCATTGAATTAAATGAAGGGCATTAATTGCTAGAACTTCATAAATAACTGGGCTAAAAGGATTTTTAAGAAGTCACCTAGTTCATGCTCCCAAGTTTAAATAGGTCTGTATCTCATCCATAATGAGTAAGAATTTTCTCCATTTCTCCACTTTTAATATCATGGAGAAATTGTATCATATACCCAGTTTACATCATAGTCAAGTGATAATATTCTAAATGGAAACAAATTATGCCTAAATGCAAATTATTATTTGTTATTTTACTTTCACTAAATAAAGATCAACTACTCCATGATTAATGCAAATCTCCCCTAAGATGAACAGAATGGAAATGTATAGAAAGAAAAATGACTTCCCAAATACTTAGTAATGTACCCATTCCACCATCTTTTTCCCTATCCTTATGAAGTCATCACCTACAGGTTAATTTCTACTATAAGAGAAAGAATCCTATTGACAATGACAAAAACAACAACCAAAAGAAATACTCGAGCATTTTTACAAAAGTTGGCTTTTCTTTTAAGAAACGGTTGGATGTGAGAGTAGTGGGAACATGGAAATGGAGTCATTCAGTCAGCAGCAGCTCAGATTCGTTGATATATCACAAGCAATGTGATGTAATTAATTATAAAGGCAATGTAATAACATAGAGTGATGAAGAGACTGGTTTTTCACTGAACAGGAAGATCATGACTTTGAGCTGCACATTTTGAGAATACCTATTGTGTGGTATTTACAATATTAAGTCAAGATAATGGAATTAATTTCCCAACTTCCCCTTAGTGGGACCTCGTGGGAAGGAACTTGTATAATAGGAATACATTCTGATGTAGGTGTAGAACTCTTTGCACAAATGCAAAAATAAAGAGCCCCATGATATAAAAGATACATGTTTTGTTGCGGAAAAAAGTATCAATAAAAATAGCATGGCTCAGAATCAAGACTTACCTCTATTTTACTACAAATTCCAGCTGAAAGTCAGGGGAAAAGATGGGTAAGTCTGTTGGAAAGAGTGGCCACACTTTTCCCAAACATGGGATGATCATGTAATTCATTGACCAAACCAAGACAGTTTTAAGGAGGGGTCTGTTAATAACAAGGCCAGGACAACAGGCATAACTAGGACTTTCCTAGGAAAACCAGAGCATATAGTTACCCAAGCTATTCAAACATCACTGTAGACCACCTTTAATCAACCCTTCCTAGTGCTAAGGTATGTTAATATGCTAAAGGAAGTATGTCACAATTATAAGTGCATCAACTTCCTGTTATCTATATGACAAAAGAAAAACTATAGCCTATACAAGAAAGACATTTGTGTTTTGAGAAAAATTAATCTTCAAATGAAAGGGACCTCATCTTCTGCGGTATCTTTAGTTTATACTTTACATAATTATTGTCATGAGTGTTAGTATTCTTGTTAAATTCATAGTTTTCCTAATAGCATGGAGTATTGGGAAAAGCACTGTGAATGGATGGAGGGAATAAGTGTTTAGTTCAAAGGTCTAGATCTCTCACTGACTCATTGTCAACACAATTAAAATTGTGTTGTGGTGACTCTGGAGTTTCTTGCTTCTTTTCTAGCTTAGGGTGGTAGGAAATTACCTTTTCTAATTGGCCAGGAAACTCAGTCTGGGTAAGGGATATTTCTTAATGTATCCCTTAGAAGGCACTTGCAGATTCCATTTTTACAATAAGAACTTTCAAGATTAATTTTTAAAAAGATATCACAGCCTAGAGGTCCACTCAGCATGATGATACAGGAAAAAATCCTTATTGGAAGAGTTGTACTTTGTACTTCCACACTTTGCATTTGGTATCTGATGATGTCTCCATTGTGTTTTGGCTTTGACACATGTTAATTCTTTTAGATATTGATGAGTGTGTTGAAGAGCCAGAAATTTGTGCCTTGGGCACATGCAGTAACACTGAAGGCAGCTTCAAATGTCTGTGTCCAGATGGATTCTCCTTGTCCTCCACTGGAAGAAGGTGCCAAGGTAACTGCCTTTGAAGGCTTTAGACTTTCATTACTCTGTGTTTATTTGTTGTGGTTTCACTTTCTTAAACATGGCAAAGCTTTCTTTGTGAAAGAGAAGATGGAGAGCTTTCATTCACTCAGAGGTCTAATGATTACCATATGTCAGAAAGTTCATTTTTACTTTTAAAGTTGAAAACTCATCCATCAAGTTATGGTTGCTTGTACAACAACTGCCCTGGCACTTGAACCTGTCTCTCCCTCTAAGAACACGGATGCTGATAGGTCACTCAGTGGGGGATCAGTCATGAGCCACTGAATACTGCAAAGCCTGGGGGAAGTTCAGCTACATAGTCTCTGCCTCAGAAGAGGTGACTTTGCATAAATGTGGCCCAGACTCTAGACTTTCAGTCCAAAAAATGCAGATTAATCCACGTGCTTTCAGGATATAGTGCCCATCCCTCATATCACAAGTTTTCTAAGAAAACAAACTTGAACTGACCAGGATTCTTGCTGGGACATCATCTGTTTTCAGGAGTAATATTTGTGAACTTAAAAAAAGGAAGCCTGAACTTAAGCATAACACAGGATATTATATTATATCTCAGAAAACTGTTTAGCTCGTAGTAAAAAATGCAATGGTGTGTGTCTATCCATTTATACATACTAGTTTAATGAATTTAGAACAAAAAGCCCCATGCACACTTATTTCTCCCCTCCACCTCAGGGTTTTGTTGTTGTTTGTTCTTTTATTGTTCAGGTTTTTCTCCTTGGTTATTTTGTTATGTTTTGCTTCCATATTATGAAACAAGAGGTAAGGGATATCATTTCAGATTCCAAAAATTGGGTTTTGGTCTCAGCTTCGCCCTCTGTAGCCTAAACAAGTCATTGGATCTTTGGGACGCTCAATTTCCTCATTTTAAACAACCATAATAATACCCGGCCAACCAATCGTACTAAATACGTAACAAAGTTTTGTTAGTTTCTGAGTCTTTCATGGACTCTTGATGAACTTTTCACCTTTCAACTAGCCCTTTTGTTAGCCAATATTTAGAAGTGTGAAGGGGGAATTGAGACTTCTCTGATTTGATCTCATAGGTGGCTGTCAGAAGCCCACATGGATTTCAGGCTTGTGGGTGGGGTGATAGTTGATTCAAGCAGATATTCTGTTATGGTACAGACCAGCCAGATAAATTCTAAGTCCTACTCCCTTGTTTTTGTGTGCCTTTGGCTTGGCCCAAGTTTGGGAAGAAAGCAGTGAGAAACCAGGTGTGAATCTGCCGATGTGGCAGGCCAGAGGAAACTCATAGGCTATTAATTCAATTTGCACTGGCCTGTCACAGAGGAGGCTAACGCTGCAGGAAGAATCAGCCCAGCTGTGAGCAGCCTTGCCACATGCTCAGCTCCAAGAGGCAGAGCCAGACTTGAGGAATGCAAGCAGGGAAAGTGACTTTTGTAGTTCTGATGAAATTTCAAAGGTCATTAAGGGCTCTTTGCAGATGGACTGGTAAACAGGCATCCTAGTGAGTCCTAGTTAAAGTGTGTGGGCAAGCATAGCTCTCTTTCCCAATGCAAGGCACCTTTGATTAATAAACCAAATCTAGAGAATCACCAAAAGCAGATGTAAATCTCCCACAGGACACAAATTTTGCTGAAGCCAGGGAGTTAAGAGCTGGGTTTTACTTATAAGATGACAAATTAGGAGTCAGGCTTCTATTGCCCATGAAATGAGAAAATTCCACAGAGCAACAGATAATGTTTTTGAAGGAACAATTGTGATAAGACTCAGGTCAACAGATCTTGGCACTTGAAGGCCACAGATATAAAGGGACCACTCCCACTTAACAAAGTTCACTTTACAGTTTGAGCTTCAACTTCGTGTGTTTGAGCCTGCATAATGGCGAGGTTTTTCTCTTTTTCTGGAGGTGGGATGGTAAAGTGATGCTGGCGAGACAGGGCTGACTTATGGATTTATTTAATTTATTTAATTAATTTGTTTAATGATAAATGAAAAGAAATATCTAGGTTTAACAGAAACATTTTAAGGTGGAAGACAAGAGAGACAATTAAGTTTTAATATATTCATTGAGACATTTTTGTGAATAGTCACTAAATGATACCTTAAGACAGTTGTAGGTATAAATAATAAACACGAAACATTGTATGTGACAATGAACTTGAAGAATAAAGCGAATCAAAAGGTGTCATTAGAGAAACTATATTCGTTAAATCTTGAAACTTCTCAGCAAAGTGAATATTTGGAGGGCAGGCATGTCTCAGGGCAAAGTCTGGCTTTTAGTGCTCTTGACCTTCAGAAGATTCACTGAAAGATACCTCTTAGGTCTAGCTGTAACCAACCTGGAGGTGGAGTAAAAATTAGCGAGAAAATGTACCTGGAAGAGTTGGTTGAAGAAGTTCACTGGGGAGGCCAACTGAATTAGACTTACCAAAGCCTGGTATATATGTTTGATTGATTGATATTTTTACATTAATTCATGAAAATTTTTCTGATACGATCTTTGGCAACTCAATTATTCTTACACTGTCTCCTTTGTCACGAAATAACAGCTGAGAAATTGTCTTAACAGAAATGCATAGGTGGCTGTTAATAATATGCTGCCTGGGGTTGAAAAACAGTGACAGGAGAGAGCATACCTGATCACACATAAAGAATTGGCAATTCCTCAAAATGGATATGAAAGTGTTTCCTTAAAACCTGCATATTTTAGCCTCCATGTAACTAGAGGGGAGTCTATAAAGCTTTGGATGTCAAATTTGAGGGGACACACTCCAGGCTTCTGGATGAGCTCACTTTTTAGAGCCACCCAATTTGCTCTATAAGAAATGGAAAAGTCAGTTTCCAAAATTATGTCAAGCAATGCTGGAGAAGTTTGTAGCAACTAGATCCCATCTTCCATGTTGGAGTCACCAAAAAATAACCGATATTAAAGAAATGTATTCTTTGAAAGAAAAATTATTCTCCCTCCTATCTACCCATCTCCCTGCCTTCCTCTTCACCGTCCCTCTCTGTTGAGCTAAACAACCTCCTGTATCGTGTGTGTGTGTGTGTGTGTGTGTGTGTGTGTGTGTGTGTGTGTAAAATCTGCAGAAAGCCCCACATGGCATTTTGTAAATAGCAACTACATCAATAGCTGCTTCAGTGAATGATCATTATTGTCGTATTTTTGCCAGTCCACAAAATTGCCACATCTTTATTTGTTCTGTGCTTGGAATCAGGGGTTTTATTTTGGTTTATTTGGTTTTATTTTGGCTGAGGGGACCCAGAATAAACAACCTGGTGTGAGAGCATAGTAAGTACCAGAACTGGGAGGCCTACCTTAATTTAGTATGCTCACTAAATATTATCCAACACACATGTAAGCACATCTGTCAATGGAAGGGTCTTGTGAATTATTCCACTTCTTAATGTCCCCACCCGGAAGTCACTGATGATGTCAGCTTTGAAATGTGATAGTGTTGGAGTTTGTTATTCACATCAAGTTATTTTGGAAAATTGGCTAAAATGAGAAATAACAAAGTGAAAGTCGCATGGATGTACTCATCAGATCTCACTACGAAGGTTACCTATGACTTTAAAGATCTGAGCTCAATTACTGTTATAGTCACTTACGTTATGGAGTATTACTATTGTAATGAAAAGAACAATTTAACAAGATGGATTGTTTCTCATTCACTATTATACAGTAACGATGTAGTAGGAAAGCATCTAAAGGGTCTCCTGGATTTGTGCTGCAGATTTGCGAATGAGCTACTGTTATGCGAAGTTTGAAGGAGGAAAATGTTCATCACCCAAATCCAGAAATCACTCCAAACAGGAATGCTGCTGTGCCTTGAAGGGAGAAGGTTGGGGTGATCCCTGTGAGCTGTGCCCCACTGAACCTGATGGTATGTCTACCATCTGCACTTCTCTTTTGGCTATTCATACGGCAGCCTGGCTGTGAAATGAGAAATACTGGGTGTAGCCCTTCAGGAAAATAAGACAATTTAGTTTAACTGTAAGTCTACCCAAAATATTCATTAAGATGATTTTAACTCAAGAGCTGGGTAGTTGTTTCCTTCTGAAATGTGCTATAAATCAGGGCAAGTGGTAGGCACTGGGAGCCTTGTTCACTTGCTCTGATATCTGGGCTTTTCTCGTTCGGTTGTTTCCTGATACATGCAGCCTGTGGCAATCTGGCCATCACTCACTGCTTCGGGAACAGCCTGTAGCTAGTTGCAATTTGTCTACTAACGAGCGTTCATCTCTACCACAGAGGCCTTCCGCCAGATCTGTCCCTATGGAAGCGGCATCATTGTGGGGCCTGATGATTCAGCAGTTGGTAAGTGGCCTGCACTGGATTCTCAGCATTTTTTAATATTCTTAACCAGCCTCTTCCCTGCCCTTTCTCCAGCTGTTCTTTTTTCTCCACATTTATCTTGGGAAATAAAGCTCTAATTTTTGTCTTTTGATTTAGATACCAATTGTATTATTGTATTATATGGTAACATGATATTGCAATATTAGATATTTCATTGGTTAGACAGTGAAATGATTATAATTTACCTTTGTGTTCAGAAAAAGGTACCTTAGGGGTGCCTGGGTGGCTCAGTCAGTTAGGCCTCCAACTCTTGATTTCAGCTCAGGTCATGATCTCATGGTTTGTAAGTTAGCCTTGCATCGGGCTCTGTGCTGATAGCACGGAGCCTGCTTGGGATTCTCTGGCTCCCTCTCTCTCTGCCCCTTCCCTGATCTTGCGCTCTCTCTCAAAAATAAAATAAACAAACATTAAAAGAAAAAAAAGAAAAGAAAAAGGTACCTTGTTATTCACTTTTTTTTAATCCTTTACTTAAGATATGGATGAGTGCAAAGAACCAGATGTCTGTAAACATGGGCAGTGCATCAATACGGATGGCTCCTATCGCTGCGAGTGTCCCTTTGGTTACATCCTGGAAGGGAATGAATGTGTAGGTGAGTAATAAATCGGTTTCTTCCATAAGGATTTTACAAATTAGAAATTACGCCAGTTAGCATTCCTGCTAGGAAGAATAAGTACCAAGATTGGGACAGAAATAGGTTTTGTCCATTCATTCATGCAGCATTCATCTAGCAATACTAGCTAAGTACCCCATGTGTCCAGCACTGTGCTAGGCTCTATGGCTACAGCAGTGACCCAAGCCAACATGGTTCTTCCTTATAGTCTAATGGGGAAGACACTGGACACATCTGAAGAGATAGTTGGAAAGGAAAACATTGTAACATATTCTTTTAATTTAAAAAAGATTGTTGATGATCATAATTGTATTCTCTCAATATGTAAAATACAAAATTTATCCAGATTTTATTACATTTAGTAACGTGAAAGGCTATGTACACAGCATAAACTCCTCTTGTTTTTACTCTCTTATTAAAATTTCAGAGAATGGCTCCTATGTCTGACCTTTGAGCTCTTAATCCATACCAACTCAAAATTGAATCCAAGTATGATGTCTAGGTCTCTAAAAAATCCAAAGCAGTTCAATTTAATCTGAATTAATAACAGCAAAAATGCTGAATGTTTGTGTACATTAGAAAGCGTTCTTTCCATACAAGAATCAGGGCATGAGGACTTCCCCCAAAGCTGTGGCCTCGGAAGCGTAAACAAGTTCCTTAGTCTTCCTAGGCCTTAGAATGTAATGTTATGCAGATAGACTAACTTATTTCCATTTACCCTGCAGCTCTAAAAATCTATGATACTGTGATTTTTATTCACTTGAAAGAGATGTAATATTCTGGACAGTGAAATGCAATTCATAGCAGAACAAAAGCAAAGTTGTCAATGTTTTCTCTTTGGAATCTTCAGTTAGTGCTTCTCTGTGCATGACAGATGAGCCTGCTACCACACCTTCTTGCCTTTTCTTTTTGACTCAGAACCCAACATGAAATGTAACCCTGATGGCAGTCCATTACTATTCCGTGTCCTAGACAGCTAAAATAATAATGTTATTTCTCAACAAGTTCCCTTTCCCAGAGGAAGACATTCTCCTCAAGAGATGTGTCAGAAGAACAGCCAGTATTGTAGGTGGATGGGTTGGGAAGCATATATATTTTTTAGAGCTCCTTGGTAAGACTTTTTCTCTCTCCACAGTTGTTTACAGAGATCATACCCTAAACATATTTCTTTGTAGCTTTTCTTCTGCCTAACGTAAACCATCTGGTTTCAACAGAATCAACAAAAAATCTGTGTGAATCTTGATTTTATCCAGTGTATTAATTTTGCTTAACCTCTGGTCTCTTGCTTTGTGTTAAGCGTAGTCTTCTATTTTATATCTGGCAAAACTCCATCATGTTTAAGGCTTCTTAGAGAATGATGTAATGTAAGGCCAAACTGGAGATATATTTCTAGGTTTATTTAAGTGAAAACTTTTGACTTGTGAGAGAAGCCTTGTTTTAACCCTTTGAGCATCTATTCCCAGTAGGTTTACCTCTTCATAATACAGGAAGCTGGAGAAGCTCACAGAGAAAAGCACTATGAGGGCTGGAAGCCCAGATACTGTCACTGTTAGTGCCACTGTTACTTAGCAGGTGAAATTTCACAGCTATAAATCTGAGGAGATAAGACATGTGCACTCCTTTCTTGCAAAGACAGAATGAGAATAAAACAAGATGCTACAGATCAAAGTACTCTGATAGGGTGAAACGTATCATTTGAGTCCAAGCCCATTTTTTTCTTCATTTGTCATATTTTGAATACACTCTTGGTCACTTGCAGATACTGATGAATGTTCTGTGGGCAATCCCTGTGGAAATGGCACCTGCAAGAATGTGATTGGTGGTTTTGAATGCACCTGTGAGGAGGGATTTGAGCCTGGTCCAATGATGACTTGCGAAGGTAAACCTCTTTGCAGAATAGTTGGTTACATCTTCTGATCATGGAGACAATAGCTGGCTGATTATGGTCCTTGATATTAAATCCCACCCAGGGTGTGCAGAATAAAGAACATCTGGCCTGATGGGCCAAACCGTCACTTCTCCTGAAAAAGGTGGAGGTGGTTCGTGGCACCAGTTATGCTGCCTATCATGCAGAGCTCCTGTTGGTGTCTCCCCACTGCTAGTATTTGGATATGACTCCTGTCTTGTTTGCTACCTTCTATTTTCCATTTTCCCCTTCCTTTTTTTCCTTTATCTCCCATGCTCCCTTTCTTTTTTCTTTTTTCCTTTCTACTCATATCTGCACACTGACATAGCCACCAACATCCTGTGGCCATCTGGGGGCAATCACAGCAAAAGAGGTTGCCGATACCCTGTAAGCATCTTCCAGTGTCTAGTAGGATAGATGCATGGAGAGAAGGGAAAGAGAGGGAATGTCTAGCACAGTGGGTCTCAAAGGGTGATCCCTGGATCAGCCACATCAGCATCACCTGGGAACTTGTCAGAAATACAGTTTTTCAGGCCTCCTCCCAGACCTCTTGAATCAGAAACTTGAAGACTGAAGCCTCGCAGCCTTCCAGGTAATTTCTGATACACTCTCAAGTCAAGAACCACTGGTCACAGAAGTGAATGAAGGTGAAGGTAGACAATAAAAATGGTATGAAAGTGAGCTCTTCATCAGAGATATGACCTGTCAATACCACTGTCATAGTTGTTGGTGAATCTTTAAAGGCTATGACTAAATATGATCTGGGGTCTCACTGATGTTCTCAGTATCATTAGACTTAGAAAGAAACATGATAATCAAGATGGTCTGTTTTGACCTGCTTTTGCAAAACACATTCTGATGGTTCCAAACAATGAAATCTGTAAAAACCACTTTTATCTATTAATAGTAAAGCCTATTTAAGGCTGTCACAGCCATCAGTGTAAACTTAGCATCTCCATAAGTGTAAAATTATTCAGAACACCATTTACTTGGGCACAAGAATCACTGTTATTTCACAGGAGCCTCTTTTATATGGGGAAGGGGAGGTGGTTAATGATATTGGATGGGTCTGCTTTTGTTCTGACTGCAGTTGACTTGACAGCTGTTTTGACTGAATGGAGTAAAGCTGATCCCCATCCTATGTGACTTTAGGGAATGGCAAATGGTCAACTTAAGGCTTCAAAACCAGCATTTCCGAAAAGCTCCCTCTATGTATAATTTCTTAATCTAAATAACACTGGTAATTATACCAGGACAATAAGCCTGAACTGGGACTGTGCTAGGAGCACTAGGATACATGATCACTCTACCTATACCAGTTATAAAATAACCAACTCATTTTATGATTCTCTGAAAACCAAAGATTGCTTGGTGCATCCACGTTGATGACAATGCAACATTTCAACTTTTGATAAAAATAGATTTTGTTTTTTTGGTTGGTGCCATTGACCCATTATTTTCATGCTACCTTCTGCTGCAGATATAAATGAGTGTGCCCAGAATCCTCTCCTCTGTGCTTTCCGGTGTGTAAACACTTATGGATCATATGAATGCAAATGTCCTGCTGGATATGTTCTTAGAGAAGACAGAAGGATGTGCAAAGGTAAGACATCCACATTAAAGGTCATCTAAGCTGAGGGGGTCTAACTCTTATCTATAAGGAAAATGTCTCTCCAAAGCTTCTATTGGTAGAGGAAGACTTTGAATCAGGAAACCCTCCTGTAGTCCATGGACAATATGGGGGTCGTCTTCACCTCCTTTCCTCCCAAACTGTAACTTCAAGCATCATCAAGCTGAATCAAGGGCCACCCTGCAGATCTTTTTGAGTTCACTATGCACTGCATGCCTATGACATGATAGACACTCTGTAGGATGCAAAGATATAAAGAAAAAAAGACATTTACTCACAATCAAGAAGCTCAGCATGAAGAGGTTGAGACAGAGATATAAATAATTGTATTATGGTGTGATAAGTGAGAACTGAGAACACGAAGGAGTATGATAATATTAATTAAATAATTTTTAAAAGTCCCCATCACTAAGGGATGGCATATTCCAAGAATGGGGATAGCATATGGAATATACTTTAGCTAAAGATTTCCATGAATAATGCTCACTGAACCCATGTAATTACTAGGGCACTGGAGTAGGCTCTGCAATACGAAGTTGGGTAAATCATGGGGCTCCCTGAAGAGCACTGATTTGCTCCTTCAAAGTCTTAAGTGAGAAGATCCTTGTTCCCTTCAGATGGGTTAAATAGGATTTTTTCTTGAAGATGAAGAGATTTCCTAACAAAAAGCTCTACATCACATTCAGGATAAGTCCAAATTTCTCAGCTCAGACCACATAAAGGAGGAAGATAAAGAGAGGGAAATGCAAGAGGACAATAAGGAATGAGGAAGACCCCTCCACACCAGGAAAAAGGAAAGGAAGGAGGGAAGAACCAGTAGAGAATATGATTTTTGTGAATGCTTGTCTTTTCCTCAAAGTGTAAAAACTAAAGCTTTAATTATACAATGACTCTTCTAATATTACATCACACTAATTAATATTATATAAAAATATCATATATTATGCTTTCAGTATAGTTATACAATGGAAGCTTTGGCTTCTTAAAACATATTGTAATTATAATGATGTTGTTATAGCTGTCATTCTATCGTGAAAGATTTAGAGAAGACCTTTTTGAGTTGAATTCATCAAAAAGAATTAGCCATGCTTCCTGCCTTTGAAGAAGTTATCCATTAGGGAATAATTTCTTCATCAAGTTCAAAGATGGTTAGAAGACTCCTTTCCAATCTTAGGAGGCCAGCACCCACAGTACAAAAGGAAGTAGGTTAACACTGAAGTAGCATAAATGAAACCTGATTGCTTGAGACCATCTCATACTTAAAAGCAAGAAGTTAATGAAGCTTATTTTATAATTTGCGGTTGTATGTTCTTTCCAGATGAGGATGAATGTGAGGAGGGAAAACATGACTGTGCTGAGAAGCAAATGGAGTGCAAGAACCTCATTGGCACATACATCTGCATCTGCGGGCCTGGGTACCAGAGGAGGCCTGACGGAGAGGGCTGCATAGGTAAGGGAGTCACTGCCAAAGGAGCTTTCCAGGAGTCAGAAATGACAGAGGACAGAAGGGACTTGGGGTCTGAGTCCCTGTGGGCAATGTGTTCTTCGTGGCCAGACCCATCTTGCCTCTCTTACCTTGTGTCATGATTTTTCTTGGAGATCCCCTTGGCTCTCAATTATCAAGGGATTCCATGAGCACTGCCATTCTCACCCTCTGAGCTGGCCTTTGCCAACTTTCTCAGCTCATCTTGCTGCCATGATTTGGCACCAGGTGTTTCCTCTAATTCTTTGCTTTTTATTTTATTTTATTTTATTTAATTTTTGAGAGAGAGAGAGAGAGTGCAAGAGCAGGGGAGAGGCCAAGGGAGAAAGAGAGAGAGATCTTAAGCAGGCTCCACACTCAGCTCAGAGCCTGACGCTGGACTCAATCCCATGACCCTGGGATCATGACCTGAGCCGTCAGACCTCTGGAATCATGACCTGAGATGTCAGATGCTCAAATTACTAAGCCACCCAGGTGCCCCTCCTTTACTTTCTATACTTTTTTTGTTGTTTTAGGGTCATTTGTCTTTACGACATTAGAATGTCTTTCTATTGATCCCACTTCGCTATTAGCACCCTGATGTTGAATTACAGATGCCAGGTCCCTCTGAACCAGGAATATCACTAAACCAGTGGGATCTTCCACCAGAGAATCTGTTCTTGTCTAGAGTGAGGTCCAGGAACTGGTATTTCTGAAAGTTTCCTAGGTGATTGTAATATGGATCCTGCATTGAAAACCACAGCTTCAGATCAGGGATTGGCAAACTACAGCTAGAAGGTCAAATCCAGCCTGCCAGCCTACCTCCTATTTTTGTAAATAAGTCATATTGCAACATAGCTGTAACCATACATTTGTATGTTATCCATGGCTGCTTTCATGCCACAAAGGCAAAGCAGAATACAGTGAATGCAACAGAGACCATATGGCCTGCAAAACCTACAAGATTACTATGTATGATATAGTAATGCTAAGTATTACTATAACTTAGAGAAAAAGTTTCCGACCTCTGCTTTAGACCATCAATATAGGAGAAAATTATGAGAAAATTCCCATGTGTCCTTTTTAATTTTAATAATCAGTGACACCAGAACAATAAATTTTATGTTGTCAGTCAAGAAGCTCAAGAACCTCATTGTCCCCTTACCCTGTAAGGTACAGAATTAAACAATAATTGAAGAGCAGACTTTAAAGATTTTTTTAAATGTTTATTTCTGAGACAGAGAGAGAGCATGAGTCAGGGAGGGGTGGAAAGAGAGGGAGACACAGAATCAGAAGCAGGCTCCAGGCTCTGAGCTGTCAGCACAGAGCCTGATGCGGGGCTCGAACCCACAGACTGCGAGATCATGACCTGAGCTGAAGTCGTATGCTCAACCGACTGAGCCACCCAGGCGCCCCTGAAGAGCAGACTTTAAAAGCACAGAAAAAGTATTTGGGCTATGATCATGCACTAGATCTTCCAGGTTCAGTGGTTCACCTCATTTGCACATTGGAATCACTTAGAGAACTCAGCTCCCACCCCAGACATTCTGATTTAATTGGTCGGGGGGTGACGTGGGCATTGGGATTTTTAGCCTGTTTCAACGCTACCCTAAATGTCACCTTTGAACTTTCTGCCTCTCATAATGAGATGCCTGCCTTGGGGGCTCAGAACTATTCTCCATGAGATGCACTTAAGCAAATCACTTTATGATTTTTCTAAAAAAATCATCAGATAATTCTAAGAATCTCTGGCTTGTTTTAATGCCTTTTTTTTTTTTTAACCTGGGAGCCTGGTTTATGATTTATTATTCCTGAATATTGTTGAAGTATTATAAAAACATAACCTATATTGAATTGGAAGATTATGTGTAGACAAGTCTGAGGTCAAAACTGACCCATTATAGACATTATTCTGAGGAAGTATTATATTTTTTCAGCATGTTGATCTTAAGTATTTATTTTTTTCCCTTCACTTGAAATCATCCTTTTTAGGGACAGATATGGACAGTTTTAAATTTTATTAAGTGAAATATGTGTGTTTACATAAAATGCTGTTACCTACCTTTAAGCACATCAAAATGCCATCAAGTATGGTTTTTAAAGGATGGAAGTAGACACACACATTGTGTATTTGCTCACATGTGCAAACTCCATTTCTAGAAGGTTACGTGAGAAACCAGCTGTAGCACTGGTCACCTCCCAGGAGGGGTGTTTGGTGGCTGAGGAATAAGGGAGGAAAGGGCACTTTTGCTCAATACTCTTTTGTACCTTTTGAATTGAGAGCTGTGTGAGAAGGATATCTATTCACAAATTTCAAAAGAAAGAAAAGAAAGAAAGAAAGAAAGAAAGAAAGAAAGAAAGAAAGAATCTATCCCTGTACAAAGTAGTCAGGTGACTGCTCTTGTTTCTGATCTTTCGATCACACCACACAGATGAGAACGAGTGCCAGACCAAGCCGGGGATCTGTGAGAACGGGCGCTGCCTCAACACCCGGGGGAGCTACACTTGCGAGTGCAATGACGGGTTCACGGCCAGCCCTACTCAGGACGAGTGTCTTGGTGAGCACAAACAGGATGATTTCGTAACCCTGAACTTCATGCTGGGATGCTTGTCACCCACATCGCTTATTTGAAATAATAGAAATTGTTAACATTTGAGGCAGGTTCATATTTTGGAAATGACTTAATGACTGTGATTGTCCATGGGGTTTAGCACCACCCTGAAGCTAAATTCTTCCTTCACTAATTGTATCAATGAATCACTTGTTTGGAATTTCTTTCTCCGCTGCCTTTTTAAGCCCTTGGTGCTCAGGGTCCGATTCCATGTGTTTTTCTGCCCCTGTCTCTGCAGCATGACTATCCCTCCATATTTCTGAGAGCAGATAGAGATATAACCTTGTGCACGCTAATGCCTTCCTGCCCACTTACTGAATTTCTTGTCTTGTTTCCCTTAGATGTCATCCTTTCTCTCTTACTGCTGTTTCCAGCTTTCCTTTATTGCTTCTTCTCACCCAGGGTAAAGTGTTATATCCTTTTTGGGTTTTATGTTTGACCAAATTCTTAATACATTGTTATGCTCATAAAGCTCCATAAAAACCCTCTGTGCAATGTAACGTCCCTTCCAGACAACCGGGAAGGGTACTGCTTCACAGAAGTGCTCCAGAACATGTGTCAGATCGGCTCGAGCAACAGGAACCCTGTCACCAAGTCTGAGTGCTGCTGTGATGGCGGGAGAGGCTGGGGCCCCCACTGTGAGATCTGCCCTTTCCAGGGTACTGTGGCCTTCAAAAAACTCTGCCCCCATGGCCGAGGATTTATGACCAATGGAGCAGGTACTTCACTTATGGTCCAAAAATACTTGCAGGGAATCTGTTTGTTTGTTTTCTAAAAAACAGTTGAGAATATGGAATCTACAGTATGGGCTTAGGCTGAGTTGCATGGTTTATACATCAACAAAAACCCTTTATTGTATCTTTGTACAATTATCTATTGTAATCTTTTAGACAGTCAAGGCCAGGCTGCTAAAGTGTCCTTGATCCATCTGATTAAGTTGTATGTGCTTGGGTCTCTGCCCCTGCAATACAAGGAGTCCTCAACTTTTAAACAGAGGTTTGTTATAAGTCAGTTACTGGTTACTCGGAGTGTAATTTTTTAGATAAACCTTGGAATAAACGATCACTAAATTCCTAGACTAGTCCACCCATATGTATTTGCACTCGTAAAATTGGCCAAAATATACTGCATGAAAGAAGTATAAACAATGCTGATATACTGGCAATTAAAACACAGTTGCCTCTGGAATAGCGCAAGCTATTCTCATGAAATAGAATGGAGAGAGACTCTTAGAGCTCCTTGGGAAGGGATTGGAAGTGAGCGGAGAAGAAGGAGAGTAAGCAGGATTTGTGTTGATGGTTGAAAGATGTGGCCAAAGGTGGAATAATAGAACTGGATGTGTGGAGGCACACAGCCGAATAGATTAGGCAGGGTAGCCAAAAGCAATTTATGATTCTTCTGAGGATGTGAAAATGAGACGGTGGAGAAGATTCACTTCTTGAAACCAGTCAGGGTAGGCACATTGCATTTCAGAGTAAACTTGAAAGAATTCGGAAAAATAACATCTGTTGCAATAAAATGGTTGTTTGGCAATTAAAGGCTAAGAACTCATTTAGTCTTGGCACCCCACCAATCACTAAGGAGACAGGTGGGTCACGATGTGGAAGGACAGCAGGTTTCACGCTCCACAGTACATGTTGACCAAGTCTTTCTCCCTGTGGTGGACTGGGATTAAGATCTCTGTTCCTTATCAGGCTGCAAAACCCAGCCCAGTGACCCACCCCAGAGCCTTAGTGCTTCCCTTACCAAGGGATGTTTGGTCCCATTTCCCCAATATTATGCAATGTGATATTTTGGGGGATTAACTGTAAATACAACAAAAAGAAAAGAACCTTCCTCCTTACTCTGGACAAGCAATATTAGAAAAAAATGGTTTTGTTTTTTTTTTTTTTTTGGTCAAAAGAATCTACTGCTATGATCCATTTATGGATCAAGCTTGCTTGATGGCATGAGATAGAGCAAGGAGCTAAATATGTCTGGATGAGATGGTTGTTCTATAGACCCAGAGGGGAAAACTGTAAATTTAGAAAACCAATTCTTTTTAAAAAAATATTTTTAATGTTTGTTTATTTTTGAGAGAGAAAGAGAGAGATCACGCACATGTGCAGGAGTGGGGAGGGGCAGACACAGAATCTGAAGCAGGCTCCAGGCTCCAGCTAACAGCATAGAGCCTGATGTGGGGCTCAAACCCATGAGCTGCAAGATCATGACCTAAGCCAAAGTCAGAAGCTTAACCAACCAAGCCACCCAGGCACCCCCCAATTCTTTTTAAAGCGTTCCCCTAGCCTGATTAGTTATTATACTCTCATCCAATGCAGTTATTCATTTGCCTTTTGTTATAGTTACCATTACGTATGAAATTCATGCTGTCATTTCTTTGGCTTAATTTCTTAGGTCTATAATACAGTAACTGTTTATTAATATTTACAGTGACATCACCTCTACATATTAATGTCCATTTTATAATGTCTTTCTTATTTTAACTTCTGACTGTTAAATTAACAGATATTGATGAATGCAAGGTTATTCATGATGTTTGCCGAAATGGGGAATGCATCAATGACAGAGGATCATATCATTGCATATGTAAAAATGGCTACACTACAGATATAACTGGAACTTCCTGCATAGGTAAGTGCTGTATTTTTGATGTTCAGATAATTATTCTGAGTGGAAATTATATATTATGGGAAAAAAATATAAATCCTCAAACTGAAACACTAAAAAGCCTATGTAATTTCATAGGAAAACATAAGACAATGATCAAAGACAACACAGAGTTTACCTTTTCTTTTCTCAAAGCTAAAATTCTCTGTTAGACCCTGTGGGTACTGACCATTATTTTAGGGTGGATGGTCACACTGTCTCTTTTTGATCATAGATCTGAATGAGTGTAACCAGGCCCCCAAACCCTGCAATTTTATCTGCAAAAATACAGAAGGGAGTTTCCAGTGTTCTTGCCCGAAAGGCTACATTCTGCAGGAGGATGGAAGGAGCTGCAAAGGTAAAGTAGAATTTGCCAGCACCCACTCACCTGCCTTCTGGGCACATGGTTGTATTCCTTGTGCATTTGAGGAATCCATAGGCAAGCTGAAAAATCCCCCCACTGGCAAGAGGTGCTTCCCTGGAGTTAGTTCCTCCCTGGGACCTCCCTGCCACCCACTCCTATGCTGGCTGGCTGGAGGTTGAGGCCAGGGAGATTGCTGGGGACCTCTGGCAACAGCCATCCTCACTGCCTGCCCCTTGGGCATCCATAGGAGTGGCCCATGAGGGTGTCGGAGACAGCAGAGCCAGCTCTGTAAGGCCCAGGTGGGGCAGATTCCTACTTGATTATTTCCTTTCTGCTTTCTGTTTATCATATTTAGATAGCCAATCTATCCAACAACTAGAGCCCAAGCCTCCAGCATTGTCCATCCTCAGATTAATCGGTGCCTAGAAGACATTGTGCCTACCTAAGTAAACACTTTGTCTAGGTTTTTGTTCTGCCAAATAGGGCCATTCCTTCCCTCCAAGAGCTTATCTAAGCCATAAATATCATAAAGAATTAAGAAACAGCAGAACTTTATGTGGAAATCCCTCCTCAACCAGAAGTTACCCTTTGGAAAATTTCGTTGGTGTAAATTTACTCCAAGAAACATCTTCCTCAACAATACGAACTTCACATATTGAGTGAATAACAGCACAAGTGAATCAGACTTAAGGGTAATTTTAAAAGGGAGGGATTTGGAACAGGAAAGGTAGACCAGATGGTAGAATAAGAGCTAGAAAGTACTGCCACGAAACCTTGATGGAGCAAAAAGCAAACAAGGGAAGTTAAATGGTGGGGTGGAATGGAAGTGGAGAGCAAAGAGAATTAGGACCCTCAACCCCTTTCTTGTGTCTGCTTAGAGAGAATTAAGAGGCTTATAATATAGGATGACATAATGAACAATGCATGAGGTTTCCCTATGCAGCACAAATCCTATATAATCCTGTAATTTGGGGAGAGGAAGTTGAGAGACGTAGTTAAACATTCTGACTCTCTTAATATAAGAGTTGTTTACAGCTTTGTTCTTCTCAAGCATAGAACTTCTCAGTCTGTGGATCACAATGAGCTCTGGGCAAGGTAAGGCTAGAGCTCAGAGCAATAAACTTATTCATGGAAACAGAGAACCAAATTAAAGAGAAAACACCTCTCAGCGTGGATACTATCTGTACCAAGCAGAACAAATTTACAGCATTTTTCTAGCCTGTGGGAGCAGAAAATCCTTAAAAATGTCTAAAAAGAGAAAAACTGGAAATTAAATGTACTATAGTAACTGTGTTTTTTCACAATGTAAAAAAGCACAAGTAACAGTTTCTTTGTGGTTTTAGGAGTGGGAAGAGCAGGGACATGACTTTTACAGATCCTTTTACAACATAAGTCCCTTTCTCCTATTGTTCTCATGAGGTCTAGATTCTTCCACATACTTGGCACATAGGACTAAAGATCAAACCGTGTGGTGCAGATACATGTACTATTGAAACTGACAGAAAAGAGCCTCAAAGGATAGCCCAGGGGAGATGTGGGACCAGCACTTCCCCCCTGAGAGCTGGGTAGGATCCAGATAAGAGGAGAGAAGGGGAGCCAAGATGTGCTTGGAGGTGAGAACAGCAAGTGTTGCTGTTCTTAATATGTTGTAGTTAGAAAATAGTGTCAGAAATCACTGAGCTGTCTCCCTCACCTGTGTGCAGGTAAGCTTCAGCAAATGTGTGACAGTGCTCTAGCAAGGCTCGTTGAGTCATAGAAAGGGGAGGCCACCCTTCTGTCAGGAGGCGCAGAGCTGCTGATAATGTAGAAACCAGAAAAGCAGAAACAGCAAGCCCCACAGCTATGTAAAGAGCATGGGACTGGCTCCATTTTGAGAGAAGTCAGCGCTGGGAGAAATATGGGGGCTCGGGGGTTCTTTTGGTTTAGGTCCCCTCCAGATGTTACTCTAGACAGGAACTGGCACTTATCTTCAGCTGCAAGCACAGCTCTGTGTGCAGTGACCAAACAAGGTAGGAAGGTAGATTGGTTCCTGAATACACCATGATTTTTTTTTTTATATTAATATTCAGCTAAAAGCTGGAACATAGTTTGTATCTCTTGATGTCTTTAAACAGCAGTGGAGTTGAGAATGAGCCTAGAAATTCCGGCAATGAGGAAAGAAGCCTGGTCAAAGCGGAGGATTTTATTGAAATATGGAAAATAATGTTGCATAAATACTGTAGGCAGTTTTTAAATCTGCTATTGGCTTATCAGAGTGAGTTTTTCTTACCTTTGCTTCCTTCTTCGTGATTGCTCAATTTTGTTTTACCAAAGGAGAATCTCTAAAAAAAAAAAAAAAAAAAGAAGTCAGTTTGGTTTGATTTGCTTTGGTTGAACACCTCATTTGAGCAGACTCAAAACAGCAAACAGAAAAGACCTAAGCAAACAAATTAATTTCCAGCCTCAACATTTCTTTTTGTAATTCAACTTGAAGATATCTTTTCAGCACTCTGGAAAATTTTGAGAATCCCTAATCTTTTACTTCATTGTGTAATCTATTTAAAATGTCACAATTTATTTGAAATTCCTTTGTTGATAAATTCCTACATTCCTCTCACGGAAGGGAATTGGGATTTCCTTGGATCCCCCAAAGAGCTACATTTTTTGGTCTAAATGGAGACCACATTTTATCTTTCAAACCTTTATTTGCTTGATTACTCCCAGCCATTTACTGCATCTCTATTCTGGCCACAGTCATTGGAGACATACAAGTCAGAACTCAGAACTCCTTCCTAGGGCAGTTGCTAGGTACCTGTGCTCTCAGTTTGACTCCAATACTCATCTTACATATTTTTTAATAGATCTTGATGAGTGTGCAACTAAGCAGCACAACTGCCAGTTCCTGTGTGTTAACACCATCGGCAGCTTCACATGTAAATGTCCTCCTGGATTTACCCAACACCATACCGCCTGCATTGGTAAGTGGAGAGGAAAATCCCTATAGGAAACGTAGCTGTTCCTTTAAGGAATTGTTTTCTAGTTCCTCTGTTGGGATAAGAAGACAAAAACTCAAAAAAAAAAAAAAAGTGAGTACAACAGAAAGTGAATCATCCCTCTCTCTTCCTTTTAAACAACAGAAAGTGAGTTCAGTCCATTTTAATTCCCACTTTTCCCCAACTGCTTCTTATAGATAACAATGAATGCACTTCTGACATCAACTTGTGTGGGTCTAAGGGTATTTGCCAGAATACTCCTGGGAGCTTCACCTGTGAATGCCAGCGAGGATTCTCTCTTGATCAGAGTGGCGCCAGCTGTGAAGGTGGGTAGGGGCCTCAGCTTGATGCAGCTGGTAATTCCTGGTGGAGATAATCTGTGTGACTGTCAAAATCTTCATTATCACCCTCTGTGGGATAGCAGAACAGAGCACAGGACTATCACCCAACTGAAGATGGGGAATATTTTTCCTGGTTGGCACAGGTATCATATCTTAGAGATCCATCTTTTGTCTCATGCTTGATCATGTCTAAACCTGTGCCTTTCCTCAATATGTGAAGACTTTATCTGCTCAGTTATTAATGTAATCTAATAGGGCATGAAATAGTCAAGAAAAATAGCTAGGTTCCCGAATTTGATCCATTAATATTCTAGTCATTGGATCCAGAGTCATAAAAGAATTCCCCTAATGTGGATTAAATATATGAAGAATGACTCTTCTGATAATAATATAATTAAAATTTTGAAATTTTTTGTAGGATTTTATTTTTGTACTGACATCTTTTGGTTTCTAACTCTAGCATGAATACAAAAATACAAATAATTTACACAGCTATTCCGTAGAGTACTCTTGTGCCTTACATTAGTTTCTTCATCATTTTTACTTGCCGACTTTACCAGGGATATCTAAATGTCTTTTTCCTTGGACTTATCAAAAGCTCCAGAGCACATATTCTTGAAGTTTTGGTGGAAGAATACTTTTTTAGGGGTCAGATTTCTTATTAAAATTGACTTTCCCTTTACCATGCATATAAATGTTGCTTCAGAGACCAACTCTGAAACAAATGTTGATGTGGCTTAAAGCTGGCTCTACTTTATTTTTTTTTTTTTTAAGTTTATTTATTTTGAGAGAGAGAGAGGGAGAGTGAGCAAGAGCACAACTATGGGAGGGACAGAGAGATAGAGGGAGAGAGAGAGAGAATCCCAAGCAGGCTCCGTACTGTCAGTGCAGAGCCCAATGCAGGACTCAGTCGTATGAACCAGGAGATCGTGACCTGAGCCGAAATCAAGAGTCAGATGCTGAACTGACTGAAGCGGCTCTCCTGTCCTTCTCAGATGTGGATGAGTGCGAAGGAAACCATCGCTGTCAGCACGGCTGCCAGAACATCATTGGGGGCTACAGATGCAGCTGCCCCCAGGGCTATCTCCAGCACTACCAGTGGAACCAGTGTGTCGGTAAGTAGTTTTTCCTTGTTACTATGGTGAATCACCACTGGCTCCTGTGAGTCAAAATACTGCTTTCTTTCTGAAAACTTTAAACGTGTCATTAAATCAACAATATTCACTTAAAATTGCCCTCACCTGCTTGGAATCAGAGGAAAGTTGTAGCCTTTGCAAAATAGCAAATGAAGAAAAAAGATAATGATGAAGGTACTTGGAGAGCATCGGAAATGAAATGCCCCTAGAATCCCTTCACTCTCAGTGTCCCCCTGCTCTTCTGCTGCATGGAGTCACTGGCCCACACTGCAGGTACACATGAGGGCCAACAGAATCCTACCTCAGCCTGAAAAATATCAGCCAGCCAGAGGCTATTTTCAGTGACTCTCGGCCTGAAGACACAGAAGTGGTTCCATTCAGCTCTACACATCTTTTGGGGCAGAGTGTGAGCAGCAGACACAGCAAATTTTTTCATCATCACCAAATTCTTTTGAAAATTAAGGGAGACTCATGAACTTATTAAATTGAAATTATGTAATTTTTGATTTCATAATGTCATGGGAAAATAATCTTAATGCACACCAGAGAATCCAAACACTGTGAGTTTAGAGGGACCCCGGATCCATTTATCCCAAACTCTTGATTTTACTATAAAGACCTCAAAGCCCAAGGAAGAAAAGAAGTCTGTCCTTAACCTGGTTCCTTTGTGACATGCCTGCAGCTGGAGCCCCAGGCCCCTAACTTCCTGACTTAGGGCTGCCTTTCAAGTGTCATGTTCACTTGTTTTTTTGTTTTGTTTTGTTTTTCATTCATCAAGCCTCTACACAGCACCACTGCAAGCTTGGTGCTCAGGTGAGCTGTTCTAGCTGCCACACTCTTGGGAAGAGAGCCTTCCTTAGCAAAGAGGCAAGGATTACTGTTTCGTGGGTGGCTGCTCCACATCTCAATGCTTTGCTTTATTCCAAATGAAGATACATTTGGTGTGTTTTAACTTATCAGAACTGGATCTCTCTCATTTGGTTTGATTCTTTTCAAGGCACGGTTTTGCAGAAGTGAGTAGGGTTGGCTAAAAGGACACCAGTGCTGGAAGAGTTTAGACTACACAACTTACTGACAGCCTTCCTCTCCTCTTCCTACCTTTAGTCCAGGAATAGTGGAGATTGACAGGTCATGTCTTCGTTGCCTGGAGGCTCTCCTTTGGCCCCATGAAGATCATCTCTGGCTGGGAGTTCTAGAATAAATAGATTAAGAAGCAGTAAGAGGTTTGGGATTTTTTGATGTCCAAAAGATACTAGCCCAAACTGGGCTCATAATTCTTGAGAATGAGCATTGCCTTGGGCCAGAATGGCTTCCCCAGAGATGTACAAAGCAGAGATCTTTTGAACCAGCCCTCTCTGGATCCTCACTCATAGGCAGCCAGAATTTCACTCTTAGAAGATGGATGGGTTTAGGGTCAGGGGCCACTGCAAGGGGCCACTGCATCTCATTGTTTTCTAGAAAATATCAAACTTCCAGGTGGAGTTGGAGTTGAGCCATGTTGACCCAGAGAAAATTTGTAAAAGAAAGCCCCTCCTACATTTTCGAATTCTCTTACTGGTTCTCCCTTAACACCACAGCTAACAAACCCTATACAAGCCTAATGCTCAAAAATCTGATTTTACAGGACAGAGTGGGTAGGTTTCAGTCTGCTTTCAAGGAGGGTGTTTGGAGAATCTAATGCTGTTTCGATAAAATTAAAATGTCTCTTTTTCTAAAAAAGGATAAAACTCTCACCAATTTTAAGTATTAACTGATAGTAAAACAAAGATTTTGGAGTACAGAAAAATTGCTCCTGGAGCCTTTTGGTCCAGGGTGCACAGGATGGAAATGGTCAGAAGAGTGCAAAGCATGTTAAACAAATCGTGTTGGTATATTGATGAAAAGGGTGAGTACACAAACAGACTATTTTCAAGCAATAAACACTGAACATTTGCCAATTTCTTATCTTCATTCCTGCTCTGCTCCATCCCAGTTCTCTAATGCAGATAAGCAAGTTTAATTTAAACTTTATTAGACTTTCAAGGAATAAAAAAAGGTATAGTAAAATAGAAAAGAATGTGAAAGAGGAGGAGGAGAGTTCTTGGCTGGGATAGATATTTATACTAACACAGATAGATCCTCAAGGCTAGAAAGACCCTTACAGATTATCTAGTCTGGCCTCATTCCCAAAACACAAATCCTTCCCTAAACTCCCTTGGTTGTCCTAGTTTGACTCAAATACCATCTTGAAGGGCATTCACTTTCTCCCAAGATAGCCCAATTTAGGTATAGAAAACTTTAATTCTTAGAAATGTTTTTGTTTTCATAGAAAATGAACTATTCCTCCCTCTACTTCTAACCATTGGTCCTATTTCTGTCCTTTGGAACAATACAGAATAAATCTAAGTTTTATTTTGATGGGTCTTGTCATACATATACAGACATGGGCCTTAGAGATTTTATCAGAGTCCCAGCAGGAAATGGATGGCTGAGCCCAACCAAAAGTATGGGACAAAGGAGAGAAGCCTGTTGATGCTCCATGCAGCTCAGCCTCCAGGGTCTGGAGATAGACATGAGGGACAAGGAGAAGACATCCAGCCCAGGGATATTCTTTCCACCAGTGTAAACCCCCTAATTTCCTCATTCATTCCTTGGTGCCCATAGTCTCCACTGGTATCTGTCACACACTTCATCTCTGATTTAAACTAAGGGGAAAAGAACAAAGACAATGGCATATTTATTTCTGTTCTAGGAACCTTGGAGCCTAAATGATCTTAAGTGTATACTTGAGAGTCCTTGGACATAAAGGTTCCAAAACAGACCTGTAGCTAGGCACTGAGCCATAGCGGGCTTTCTTATTGTATATCTATTCCTTCCACACAGGAAAGAAGGAGAGAAGGGAGAGGAGGAAGGAAGGGATATATAAGGAATAATATAAATAGTATACATATGCAATCACCCTGTGCCCACCATTTTTATGCACCTGTTTCTCTAACTTAAAAACAGATTTTTCTTAGAAACAATTTTGTTCTGTATAAAGGAATCTACTTTAGCAAATAAGGTAAAACCAATTAAAGGGCAAAGGAAGTACCAGTTTAAATGGTGATTAGTCTCGGGGCGCCTGGGTGGCGCAGTCGGTTAAGCGTCCGACTTCAGCCAGGTCATGATCTCGCGGTCCGTGAGTTCGAGCCCCGCGTCAGTCTCTGGGCTGATGGCTCAGAGCCTGGAGCCTGTTTCCGATTCTGTGTCTCCCTCTCTCTCTGCCCCTCCCCCGTTCATGCTCTGTCTCTCTCTGTCCCAAAAATAAATAAACGTTGAAAAAAAAAATTAAAAAAAAATTTAAAAAAAAAATTAAATGGTGATTAGTCTCTTGAGAGATATTGTGGTCTAAAGGAAAGCACGTGACTGCTGTCGTCAGACAGACCTGGGTGTACATCTCGGTCCTGCTGCTGCTGTCAGGAGACCTCAGATGGGCTTTGTGAGCTCACTTTCTTTATCAGTAAAACAGGGATTATAATACCTTCTGCCCATAATTTTCAGGAAGGTTAAGTAAGTGAACGTGAGGCACCTCGTATTCTGTCATGCAATAGGCATTTAATAAATGTTAGCTACGTTTAAGTTTCCCCCCCTCCTCCCTTTCATTGGAAGTATTTGCTGAGTGAGGTGCAGGCCAATCTCCCTGCGTTCAAATGAACATATGCCTGAAAATGGGCCACAGCAATTAAGAAATGTCTTACCAGCAAGCTTGCAACCTGCCCTTATGAAGGCAGGCCTACAAAAATCTATTTGAGATTTAAAAAAAGTATAAATTAGAAATAGATACTCAAGGTTTTTCCCCTCAAGTTGATTTTTCAAGTCAGATTTCTTTTTCCTGCTTTTTACCATCAGACTTGGCAGGTCCCCGTGGGTAGCCAGTCCTGCAGCATCTGTCTCTATTGTGGGTTTTTTCCAATTATTGCTCGTGAAGTCTGCACTGAATCTCTTCCAGCCATACTTTGCTTTAGACACGGCCCAGACACTCTGGGCAGGAGGCTGGTTTGGATAAGGGGGGGCCCGTTCAGAGATGGGAGCAGACATACCAGAAGGCACTATTCATCCCCAGGACAAGCACCTGGGGGCTTTTGCAGATTTTTGAAAAGGAAGTACAAGCAGGGCAGACACTTCCTGCAGGATGTCAGCCCTTGCCAGCCCTGCACATCCTGAAAACGGAGGACTGGAAAAGCAGCCTCCAGGAGGATGGCTGGTCTCTGCTTCGGAGACTGTGGTCCCGTTCATGGAGAACTGCAGGACTCCTTCCCTCCCACCCTGAACCTTGAACCAGCCCGGCATTCTTCACAGGAGGCTCGTGTGGTGCGGAACGCACTAGTGTTGGCTTCAGCTGAGAACTGGAATCTGTCGGCCCTCGGAATGCCATCCCCTAATGCGCTCCACGTGGCACATTTGACCTCAGCGACCACATTTGCCTACTGCATGGCGAGAGGCCACGTCCACGTCCGCATCCCCCTCTCCCCACCCCAACCACCTCGGCCCGCCCTACCTTCCTGAGTGCTGGCTGAGAGCCAGCTGGCCAGCGGTCCCCAGTAGAGACGTCTGGCCGGTGTCACACACACAGTGTCTTCTGGTTTTCCCTGCAGATGAGAACGAGTGCCTCAGTGCACACATTTGTGGAGGAGCCTCCTGTCACAACACTCTGGGCAGCTACAAGTGCATGTGCCCCGCCGGCTTCCAGTACGAACAGTTCAGTGGAGGGTGCCAAGACATCAATGAATGTGGCTCTTCGCAGGCCCCCTGCAGTTACGGCTGCTCCAACACTGAGGGTGGCTACCTGTGTGGCTGCCCACCTGGTTACTTCCGGATAGGCCAAGGGTAAGCACTGCTTTTCCAGGCCGTGGCCAGAGGCTCTCTTGTTCCTAATATCAGTAAGTATATTTAACTCACAGTGACCCATCCTAGTCAAGAAGAACCATACTTTTCATAATCCTGGAGTTAATTCTGGTTAGCTCTGCAAAGGTTTTAGGCTATATTATTTGAAAGGAGACATCAAAATTTCTAGAAATTCATAGACTCTGAAACCAATTGTAAATACCTTGATATATGGTGTCTCTATCTCATTCTCTTGATCTTCGCATCTTGTTGGGAAGTGATTCATTTCTCTAGAAATGCAGGGGCTGACCCATGACAGAACTGGACTCACACTGCATATTGCTGATCTCCCCTTCTCCTGAGGCAAGCAGGATCCTCTCTTGACTTAAAATGCCTTCTCCTCTAGCTACCATTAGGAGAAATCACAAAGATACCTGGCTTTAAAATACATTTTACATCTCAGACTTAAGTTTACATAAAGAATTACCAAAAGAGCATAAAATACGAGAGCTAAAATAATTATTGTATCCTCCTGGTAGAATACTTTACCACATTGTATGTGTGACTGTTGGGGAAGAAAAGACATATTTTTTTTTTTAGCCAGTAATTTAAAAGTTTAGTGGTAAGTTTTCACTGTGTAGGCCTTTTTTCCTGCTGAATTAATCTAGAGTTGGATGTCCATGTAGTGTTGTCTATGCTGTTAAGGAACTCAAATTTTAACATTTTCATTAGGAACACATAGACATGAAATATACATACACACATACACATCCCACAAAATCACATATTCCATAATACACATATATGTATATATCAAATTAGTGTAATGTACTGGCCTTTGATTTCTTGACACACAAACATCAAGCGATTCATTTTGGGTCTGTGTAGACTTGAAGGTGAAAGAATGTTTCATGGGAAGCACACAGAATGCCAGCAATAGGAAACAAATTCCCAGATGTTTGTGTCTGGCTCTCAGTAGTCTCATTCTTTATAAGTTGAATGCCAGAACCATTTTCCCAGCAAAAATTGTGACACTCCAAACTGGCTTCTGGCCAGTGGGACTTTGTAGTCACACTTCTTGTAAGTGGTGTTCCAGGGATATGAAAATACTGGAAAGGAGTTCTGAGAAAAGAACCAAAGCCTGCAAATTTGGGATTTTTCTTCCAATAACTTAATCATTATGTGAATAGACACACACACACACACACACACACACACACACACACACACATGATGAGCAGTCATCATTTCATCCATTTTGTTTCTGCACATTTCATGCAGCAAGATAAAGGAAGAAAAAAGGAAAAGTACTGGGCTCTGGCAGGATTGCAAAAACTAGTATGAACCCATACATTGCTGCAAAACACAAAAAGTAGTCTGCTTATCGGCATTATATTTTGAATCTCAAGAGCATCAAGAAAAATGGGTTATAAAAATAGGCCAATTAATACAGAAAAAGTGATAAATATTTGGTCTTCATTGTGACCCATTAGTGGAAATCTACCCACTTCTAATAGTTTGCGCTTCTCTATGAATCACTAGAGTGGACCCTGCCCCAAAATAAAGACTCCTAGGATCATTCAGATATTTCAACACATTTTGAAAAAGGAGCCTGGTAAATACATTCCAAGAGGCCTATGAAATAGTAAGCAGAATAACAAAACAAGGTACTTGTGAAACATGCAAGCCTCCCTTCGTAACTTGGCTTTGATAACTGAAAGGCAAAGAAAAACAGCTGAACTAGTTCTCTCTTGGGCATGGGTTTGTTTATCCAGCCTCACATGAGTCAGCGCCAATGGCCCTAGTGGTTTTGAATGACTTGAAACAATTTCCCATAGTTGGGCAAGCTCTAATACATGCATTTTATACATTGCACATCTTTACAGTTTATTTCTAAGTCAACTTCAGTTCTACCTAGAACTTTCTTTATACCTTCAGTAGCTTCAGCCAAAATGAGTGGTCAAACAATAGAAAGTGCTCAGAAGCTGAAGTGATGAGGGCTGGTGAGTGTGGTAGTGGTGGAGGTGGTGGTGATGGGGTCATTGAAACAGGAAGAGGACAAGGAACTGAACACAGACATCTCATACCTTTCTCACTTTCTGTTTCATAAATAGAAGACATTTTTCTTTACCCTCCCAAGTCACATGATCTCCCTCATCCCCCACTCTTCCTCTTTCTACTCCATGTCCCCTCCCCAGCAGCATAAGGACAGCAAAACACCTGGTACAGTGGGGGAGGGGGGCAGAAATGTAGGGGCAAATAAACATGCAAAACAGGACCTTGAGAGATAGTAGAAAGGAATCCACTCCAGGAACTGGGACTCAGAGCCTAAACACAGAGGACTTCAGTGTGGCTCTCAGAACCAGCCAGTCACCTAATGGATGAATAATCAATGTCTCAGTGTCACCAGGTGGGGTCCACACTTCACCAGAACTCTTGCACCACCTCCCTCATCTCCCAGTTCTAATGCAAAAGGGCTGTGCTTCCCTTCCACAGGCACTGTGTTTCTGGAATTGGCATGGGCCGAGGAGGCCCAGAGCCACCTGCCAGTGGTGAAATGGATGACAATTCTCTCTCCCCGGAGGCTTGTTATGAGTGTAAGATCAATGGCTACCCCAAACGGGGCAGGAAGCGGAGAAGTGCAAATGGAACAGATGCCTCCAACATTGAGGTAGGTCAGAAGGTAGTTTCTCCTCATGTCTCCTGTTGCAGAAGGGCCTTCCAGATGCCTGTGGTTTCCTCCAAGGATGTTCCAAAGTGTGAAAAAGCTCCCTGGGGAGAAAATCCAGACATTCCCTGAGCTCTAGGCTGCATTTTACAAGAGTCTGTGGGACTCTCTGGAGTTTCTTGCTGCTTTTAGGGAGTGGCCATTCGAAGGTTTTCACATACTTGCTCATTTCCTCTGTCTCGCCAAAAAGAAAGTCAAACACCCACCCAAAGTCTGCTGAAAAGCAAGGTCTGAGATCCAGGACAGCAAGTGGGCAGAATCGTGAAGTGACATAGTGCTCTCTCCACGGGGACGCCAAGTTCGGAAAGCTAGAGGCTCCTCTACTGAAAAGAGCCATGTGGAGTGTGAGGGAACTTGGATTCTAGACAAAAACAACATGGAGCTCAAGCAGCCTGGTTTTCTTAGCCTACGGCTGCTGCAGCCTTTCAGTCAACTCAGAAATGCACAGATATTCACCCAGACCTCTGGCTCCAGGCCCGGAGAATCCAACACATGTGGTCCCAGAGAGGCAAGCAAGAAGCCAGGTGAAAAGCATTGAATATTAGCAGATCATCAGAGTCAGGAAGTAGGTTCCTAGGCGTGTCCTTCAGAGGAGATGATTTTGTGTCAGTGAACAAAATGGAAATAGGCTGGTTCTTTCTTAGCATTGGTGCTCCAACTCATCCGCTGTGGTTTGGGAAAGGAGATAAGTCTACAGAAAGAAAATAGTCTATTGAA
Source organism: Puma concolor (assembly GCF_028749965.1). NCBI lineage: Eukaryota > Metazoa > Chordata > Mammalia > Carnivora > Felidae > Puma > Puma concolor. The sequence continues at coordinate 93,623,123 of NC_141672.1, read as the reverse complement.
ACAGTGGTTTCCAACCTCGAGCATGCGTCTGAATCATCTGGAAGCCTTGTTAACATGGAGTTTGGGGAGACACCCCCAGGGTTTCTGATTCAGTAGGTCTCAGGTGGCACCGAGAATTTGCGTTTCTCAGATTCCCCGGTAATGCTGATGCTGCTGGTCCAGGGAGTACACTTTGGGACACCTGCATTAGAAGACCACCAAGTCATTTCAACTTGACTTTCCTCTTGACAGTTTAATGTTTTTTATTATTATAAATATGTGCCAGTTTAACACATTTGTGATTTAAACAAAGTGTTTTATGAAAATCCGCATTTTCGACATGGTATATACAACATGAAAAGGCTGTATTAGTGGGAGATTCGAGTCACTTTTTCCTTAATATGAGAAATAAGTGGCATATTTTCAATTAATTTAACACACTGCCATGTGTCTTTCCAGGACCAGCCTGAGATAGAAACCAACGTGAGTCTCGCAAGTTGGGATGTTGAGAAGACGGCCATGTTTGCTTTCAATATTTCCCACATCAGCAACAAGGTCCGAATCCTGGAACTCCTTCCGGCCCTGACGACTCTGACGAATCACAACAAATACTTGATCGAATCTGGAAACGAAAATGGCTTCTTCAAAATCAACCAAAAGGAAGGGATCAGCTACCTCCACTTCACCAAGAAGAAGCCAGTGGCTGGAACCTATTCATTACAAATCAGTAGTACTCCACTTTATAAAAAGAAAGAACTTAATCAGCTAGAAGATAAATATGACAAAGACTACCTCAGTGGTGAACTGGGTGATAATCTGAAGATGAAAATTCAGATTTTGCTTCATTAATTCACCATACAGAGACCAAATAATTAAAAAAAGAAAAACAACCAACGATAGATAGGTAGAACTGAATTTTTCCCCCAATCAGAATCTTCATATCATAGGTACAATCTTTCACCAAATAAATTTCTATAAATAAGCACTATTCTTATATTACAAAAAGTGAGGTACAGGTGACTACCCTAGTTCAAAACAACCACTTTCTCAGGCTTCTCATGTGTGTAGCTGAGCTACCTTGTCATATGTGTTGACTCTTGAAAACTGGGACACGTATTTTATTGGGGGTCTGCCATTCCTGCTGACGTGTCATCCTTCTAGCCGATGTACAGGAATGTGCTTTCAATCGATGGACTGCTCTGTATTTTCCAAATTTTTAAACTTTGCTTCTCCAAATACAAGTACTAGGTTGGCCAATTATAATATCTATTTGGTGCTAGTAAATTCTCAAACTAGATCTATAAATGCACTGTAATATTTACACAACTTAGAAACCAAATTACAAATATTCAGTTCAAATACTTCATTAATTTCAATCAACCAAAGTTAGTTCAGTAGCTTATCTCAGTTATGAGCATAATACATTACATGTAAATTAAGTGTGTGTATACTGTAATCGTGCTATTTTTTATCATTGAAACATTTATAAACTAGAATAATAATGCCCTTAATGTGAGGGTTTGTAATGGTGCTTATTAAGACCAAAGACTTGTTAATTGTATACACCAAGTGGTAAGGAAATTTCTGTGACTGGCCCATGCGTGCATGGAGGTCTGGGAGGACCAAGCAGCAGCCTCAGCAGCCAGAGGATCACCAGTGCATCCTTCATCACACCTGTGCAATATGCCAAGATTACCCTCGGTCATTCCTGTCAACAAGGGGTCCATGTCATAAATGTCACAATAAAACAGTCTCTCTTTTTTTAGTGTACCCTTGGCTTTGTGTTCTTGCATGGACGCGTGATTTGAGGGGGCTTTTCAGAGGCTAAATAGAGTTTCCTGAATTTAAATTATCCTGGGTGTGGTAGTGATAGCTTCAAAAGGTGCCAAATGTATAACCACTAGCAGAAAAATTAACATATTTGAGTTAGTCCCTTGTTTTTATTCATTAATGACAGCAGAGTTCTTTCTCGCCAATGAGAAATTTAGACTGTAGCATCATTTCTAAAACATGACCTAATTAATCTTGTGACTTTTAAACCACTAGATTTAAGTATTTTAGGATATCAAGTTCAGTCATTGTCTTAGAGCACATGTGTTTCATTATAAAAGATTTATCATGCCCTCTCCCCTCAAATAGTGTTGGCAAGCCTTAGATGCTTCATCCTTTCCCCCCCAAACATCTGTTGTTAGTCATCGCTAGTCTAATTACAAAAGGATAATCCCAAATTGATTCCAATTGAATGCTATATCGCTCTTGTTTTTTGACTGTCATAATTTGAAGATGCTGTTTTATTTTAAGTGCGATATTGGATATTTAACAGTTAAGCTCACTGAATTGATATGAAATAATTCTTAAAATCCCCAAGGACAGTAAAGGGTGGTAAATTTAAACGTGAAGTAAAATTGCTACATGAAGGAGACAGAACCCTTACAAGACATAGGAAATTCCTCTCAAAATCTTCAAAATGCTACACTAAAGAAGATGGATTAGGTATGTTCCATCTTATTTCAGAAGACAAAATTAAGGTTAGTTACCATGAAGTTAGGTGTAACATGCACCTTCCTAATTATTGAGCTGCCCACTGAGGGATGGATTTCCTTGCAATGTAGTGAGCTGTCACTCTTCAGAGGCATAATGGTTGTCAGGGGACAAGGATACTTTCTTCTACCTAACAGGCCATGAACATCTTGGAATATTTTTTGTATCTCTTATTTTGCCATCCAAAAAAATCTTGCTTGTAATAGGTGCTAAATAGAAATGAATCAAATGACTATTTTGGAAGCAATTTGTACCTTGGTTAGCAAGTTAAAATATTACTCCAAATTTCCTTCTAATTCTATGCCTGTGGGTCTGTGATGGAAGTGTACTAAAATTGTGAGAGAAGAATATACAGCATGCAGTAAGCTACAGTTTGCATACAGAAAATGTCTCTGATAATTTAACCAGAACTGCATTATATTCAATAATGGATTTTCTTTATAACAAACAACAGAAGAATATAGAGTTGGCACATGGTAGATCACTTTGATATTTTTAATAGTCTCAGTCTGGATTGTATTTATTTCAGAGCCAACAATTTTCAACAGCATATTTTCCATGTTTCTGTCTGTAACAAAACATTTTCCTCATTGTTCCATTGTAAATATTCCTCTTGTTGGAACCTTTTTAATCCTGAGATTGAAACCTGTACCTTTTAATTGTCTGTGACCTTTCAATTTTACTTTCAGTGGTTGACAAACTTGGTTTTGTAAATCTCTCAGAAGCTTGAAAACGTCTTGTCTCTACCCCCCAGCCCATTTCATTTGCCAATAACTATTTTGTAAGTAGGGTTGAAATGAACTCAGCTGGCCTTGTGAAATGTTTAAACTTGCACAAACAACTACATTTTTGTTCAACAAATAGCACTTTACTCAGCCAAAATTGCTTTGGACATTGCCATTACAAATACTGTTAAACTTCAGAGATCATGTTTGTAAATTAGATGAGCCAAAATAAAGGACAATTAGGTTGATACTATATTAGTATACTTAAATGTTATATATGTGTAAACTGTTAGAGATGTTTAGATCACAATTTTGTCCACGGAATGTACTTTATTCTTATTTTAACTGTAGTTCTTAGAGATATATTGGAAATGTCATTATTGCATGGTCTGAGGACCTTGGTTTTTTTTATTTTGAGAGAGAGAGAAAGCATGAGTCAGGGAGGGGAAGAGAAAATCCCAAGCAGGCTCCGCACTGTCAGCACGGTGCCCAATGCAGGGCTCAAACTCATGAACCACGAGATCATGACATGAACCAAAGTCAGATGCTTACCCAACTGAGCCACCCAGGCACCCCAAGGGCCTTGTTTTTAAATGCTAGAAGATTATTGATGTGAGAAGAATTAGTTTTCACATACAGAGCTGAAGGCAAAGCTATTTCCCCCTTGCCGATTTTAAGTAACACATTGTTTAAAAAAAAAAAAAAAAAAAGGCAGCAAACCAACTTTTGAAACCCCAATGTGAGCCTGACTTCTAACATTATGTATTGTTAAGAATTGATTCTCAGTACTGTAAGTTTAGGGTTAGAGAGAAACAAAAAGGCTGTGAATTTGATTTTGCAAATTTCCATGTGTATCTATGACTGGGCTCACTTATAGGACTGAGTCTCAATGAAAGGTTCTGACATTCTCACAAATGTCTGTATAAACATGAGGGTCTTGTATATTTGACATTCGACATACATCTGACAGGACCTGGCAATGTCACAAAATCTGTTATTTCAGCTAACTGCTAATGAATCCAAAATGGTTTTTCTGGCACACACAATCATAAACCTCTTTTTAGGACATGGGCTGTTTTGCATCCTTGAGCCAAGCCTGAATTATGACCTCTACAAACTGATGTTAGCCTCATTTTTTACTATTTGATGGTGGAAGGTGCATCATTTTTAAATGAATGAAGTCATAGCAGGTAAGTGGGTCTGATTTCCTGCTAACTCCACGCTCTGCTCTCTGTCCACTCTTATTTTCTTCCACATAAAGGAATATCCATTGTTACTTTTAATCCCCGTGACTCTTCCCATTTCATAAATAAAAGCATCATTACCCTCTCTATGCTCCCTTTTTCCCCTTGAGCGTTGGTTGTATTGTCATTTAGAAGGCATCATGCTCGCTATTTCTAGACCTTTAGCTCGGGTGGAAGTGAAGCAGCATACAGGTCGAAGGGCTTAGGAGAAAGCCACAGCTCCATTAAACGGTTGCTGGGAACCTTCCATAGCCCACCTGAGGTGTTCCTTGCAGCTGTGCCGGGAATTGCAGAAATCAGAAGAGTTCTGTTTCCTTTTTAGCACAAAATTCTCTCTAGGGGGAAATTAAATGATGCCTAAGTGATTCACTTTTTCTTCTGGAAGTGGAAACACTGAAAACATCCTGGTGGTGAGGGGAGACCTGGGGGGATGCAGTTGGTTAAACCTCTGACTCTTGATTTCAGCTCAGGTCACAATGTCACGGTTCATGAGTTCTATCCCTGCATGGGGCTCTGCACTGACAGTGTGGAGCCTACTTGGGATTCTCTCTCTGCCCCTCCCCCCTCCTCAAAATGGATAAACTTTAAAAAAAAGAAGAAGGAAACATCCTGGGATAATCACATATCCCATCGATCCCACCAGCCATTGACAGAGGGCGTGGTTCTGTGTTTCTCTCTGCATGGTGACCTCTGCTTTGGGTGTCCCCTGGGGCTCTGCTAGGTAGAAGGCCAGAGCTCTCAGGAAAGATTAATGGGAACTTGATATATCAGAATTCCAAAGCATAGAAGGCTGGATATTTTTGTCACAACATGAAATCAGCATGATGTGCTGTTTAGCCTTCCTTGTCTTTGGTCGCACCAAAATTATCCACCTTCAGTGTCTTCTCCACACCTTTCTAGGCCAGTCTCGTGATTCAACTACAGTGATTCTGTGTTTCAGGCAGGATGAGGCCTGCTTGCTACACGTTTGTAGATTGACTATAGCAGACTCTCTTGTGGATCATTCATGGTAAGCACTGCGCCCCCGACTCTGTCTGCCCCAGAACCAGCTCCCCATCCTGCCTGTCCAGTCCACACCCACACCCGCCTCACTCCCACTGGGAAGCCACAGGGAAGACAGGGGCACTATTCTTGCAGGCTGAGCTCTCAGTCTCGTTTTTCTCCCAGGGTCTACGATTCTTGGTTCAGAGATCTGACTTTTCTTTGGTTTATGAAGAAAGTTCACTGAGAGCTCAGTTCAGACCCAAGGTCCTAAGGAGTGCCTGGTCCAGAGTTTTGACACTACAGGAAATCTGAGGTCAGAAAGCTGTGTTCAAATCTTAGTTCCCTTTCTACATCATTTAGCCAGGGCAACTCCTTGATGTCTCTAAGGCCCATTTTCATCATCTATATCTATCTATATCCATATCCATATCCATATCCTTATCTATATCTATATATCTAACACCTCTAGTTTAAGTACTTGTGAGGGCACCTGGGTGGCTCAGTTGGTTGAGCATCTGACTTCGGCACAGGTCATGATCTCACAGTTCAGTCTGAGAGTTTAAGCCCCGAATGGGGCTCAGTGCTATTCAGGGCAGAGCCCACTTTGGATCCTCTGTTTCCCTGTCTCTGTGTCCTCCCCCAGCTCATGTTTGCTCTCTCTCAAAAATAAATAAAAATTAAAAAAATAATAATTAAAAAAAAGCACTTGTGAGCAATGCCCTTCTGAACCTTGCCTCAATGCTGGGTAATTATCCTTGTGCACAAGTTCAAGTATCTTACCAAAAGCCTCTCACCTTACAGAGGTGGAACTGAGACTACAATCCCCAGACCTTCTGACAACATAGCACGACTCACTTGCCAGATGAAGAATAAATCAAATACAATATATGAAATCACAATAGCAATCTGCAAAACTGCAAAACTACAAATTATATTTGTGATTCAAGATCCAGGCTCCCCTCTGCTTTTCCAGCAACCAAAGGAGGACAAGAAAGGTGAGCAACACCTGGCACAGCCCTCCTTCTTCCCCTCTGCCTCACCTCCCTCCACCCTCATGAATACTCATCATGACCCTGTAACCCATTGCTGCCTCCCCCATGTCATGGGAGACCTCTGACGGCAAAGATTCTGTTTTGTCCTCATAGCTCCGTTTCCCAGATCGATGCCTGGTACACAGTAGACACTAAATATGTGTTGAATGGATCAATGACTGAGATTGGAGGAAGTAAAAATACAGGTGAAAATAGGAAAAACCCATGCAAAAGAGCAACCCATTTCCTCTCTCTCCTCCTCTTCCACTCCTTCTTTTTCTCTGCTTTTCTCAACAAATATTTTTTGAACACTTGCCTCTTGCATGAAGCACTATAGACAAAGGATGAAGGGCGCAGGGTTCCTAGTCTACTGAAACTTTGAAATAAGGGACAACAGGGCAGCTCTCTCCCCATTGTATCTATGGTGAGGACATGGTTAGACTTTGCAGGTGCCTGAAGGAAGTTGCAGGTGGAGGGGTCCTCACCCCCCACAGTCCTAGGAGGCAGGAGGCAAGGTAAAAAGTTCACTAGTAAATTCACCTTTGACATCTGCAAGGCCCCAGTTCTGGATCTTTATGAATCACCAAAATTAGAAGCACCGTTCTAGCATATCTCCCCCAACGTAATGCTGAAAAGTGGTGATCTTCAGTAGGGGGTTTATGGTTAGAGTTAGATTCCCAAGTTTAAATGAAACTTACCCTGAAACCTAACACTGAAAAGCAGGCAGAGTTGTTTGGGTTAAAGCAGATTTAGATAGCCTGAGGTCTCTCCACTCATTCCCTTCTAGACAATTCTTATGGAAAATGTAACTGAAAGGTCAGTTATGGTCTGACTGATTCTACAAATATAAGACAATATCATTTATAAACTTAATTTTAAATGTTGACAAAAACTCTAAGCCCATTAAATAATTATAGAGAGATAGATGGATAGAGACAGACAGACAGATAGAAAGATAGATAGATAGATAGATAGATAGATAGATAGATAGATAGATAAGGGCATTATAGACACTGTGTCAGGTAAGGAAGTTACACACATTTTCACAGTATTTCTATGTAGCAGAAACTGACTAGATGCTCACCAACCATTTGTTCCTCCTGGGCCCACAAAAAGACTGTCTCCTAATTTCCTCTGTAGTTAAGTTTTGTGCTGTGTGATGGAGTCTAACCATTGGGATGTTGGGAGAAGTGATATATGCCATCTCCAAGTCTAGCAAAAAAATACATATGCAAGAAAGTACATATCCATACTCCCAAGAAATAAACTTGACTTCACTAAAGCCACTAATATTTTGGGATTATTTGTTATAGCAGCAACCACTAATTACCCTGACTAGTATAAATATGCATACATAAATATATATGCATATGTGTATAATTATAATATTTATATTATGTATAATTATATATTATATTACATTATTAGTCAGGGTAATTAGTAGATATATGAATTTATATTATGATAATTTTTTAATTACTTTTTTAATGTTTATTTTTTAGAGAGAGAGACACAGAGCATGAGCAGGGGAGGGGCAGAGACAGAGGGAGACACAGAATCTGAAGCAGGCTCCAGGCTCTGAGTTATCAGCATAGAGCCTGGTGTGGGGCTGGAACTCATGAACCATGAGATCATGACCTGAGCTAAAGTTGGACACTTAACCAACTGAGCCACCCAGGTGTCCCTATTATGGTAATTCTTTATGTATACACACACACACACATCAATGGCTGTCAACCTCAGTTGCAACATTATTAGAATGACTCAGGGAGCTTTTTAAAAAAAATCTCACTGTCCAGGCTACACTCCAAATCCATCAATTCAGAATCTCTGGAGTTGGGGTCAGATACTATCAGTTTTAGAAGCTCTCCAGGTGATTCCAATTGGCAACTGAGATAGAGAACCACTGTTCTAAATGTTCGAGGCCATTGTAAAATTCAGACTTGGGAAAATTTTGAACTTGGGGAAATCTACCAGGTAATTCTGATATGCATCCCATCCACTACTGACACTGCTAGTCTATAGGACATTGTATTATCACGTAAGAACATTAACCATGGCATTTTCTGACTCTGCAAACTGTATCTTTTCAATGGAGTTTGGGGTGCAGCATAAGTAGGGAACAATCAAGCAGCAATGCAGTGTGTATGTCGCAAGGTAGTTGCTTAGACTCATTAACCAGCTATTTGATTGTCACTCACACTAGCCTTGAGACAAGATTTCAGCTCTTGCCTCCATACTGGGTATTTCCCAGAGAGTCCACATCTCCAATGTGAAGTCTCTTCAAAACAAAATGTTGAGGAAATCTAAAAATATTTAAGATATTTTTATCTTAAATGAGGAACTCAAGTATCCTCATACTGCTCTTCACATTATATAACAGGAAAATGTTAATTAGTTCTTTTGAAGGAGACAGGTCTATGGAGTGAAAATAGAAACTGACTTTTCAAGAAGTGATCAGCTTCTGCTAAGAGTGTGCACGTTATATGGTGGGGTACAGGGTCAGGTCACCAACGAAACCACGTACTGCCTCCAGGCTCACGTCACTCAACCTTGAAATGCTGAAATGAAGGCATGGGGCTATTTGCCAGGAATGGGTGATGCATTCTGTCACCTAAATTTAAACCTTTACTGGGTCGCCTGGGTGGCTCAGTAGGTTGAGCATCCGACTTCAGCTCAAGTCATGATCTCACAGTGCGTGGGTTTGAGCCCCACGTCAGGCTCTGTACTGACAGCTCAGAGCCTAGAGCCTGATTCAGATTCTGCATCTCCCTCTCTCTCTCTGACCCTACCCTACTCATGCGTTCACTTGCACTCTCTCTCTCTCAAAAATAAATTAAAATAAATAAATAAACTTTAAATGTAAACCTTTACTATGCTTCCCACAAACTTTTGGTTCAGAAAACCACAAAAGAAAAACCAAAGACAAAATGAGAATTACAGAAAAGTAGAATGCTATTGCCAATACAAGAGTCAGAAAAAGTAACTTCAAAATATATTTCAAATAAGAATGCTGAATTTTATTGCCATGCACTTCATGTGCGAGGGAAGATCCAGTTTCTCAGATAATGAGAAAAATGTGAAATAAGGAATCATTTCAAATAAGTTTAAATATTATGATACATTCAATGCGTGTAATAAATTCCCTATGTTGAATATGAAGAAAGAAATCCATTTTAATTAAGAAAAGCAATCAGGGAGGAGCCAAGATGGCGGAACAGCATGGAAGTTTTTTGTGTGTCTCGCATCCATGAAATACAGCCAGACCAACACTAAACCATCCTGCACACCTAGAAAACTGATTGGAGGATTAACACAACAATCTGCACAACCTGAACCACAGAATTTAGCAGGTACGTGGCACGGAGAGGTGGACTTGGAGAGCAAGAAGGAGCAGGAAGGAAGGTGCTTATGTGAGCAGAGAGAGGATGGAGACTGGGGTGGGGGCAGAATATGGGAAAAGCACCCCTCCCCAAAAGCAGCTGGAGAGAAAGTGGAAAATTGAAAACAGCCCTAAGAACTGAATTAAAAAGGGAGAAAGGAGAGGGTTTAAATTCCATTAAGACTGTAAATAAGGGGAGCGCAAAGTCTGCAGCTCCTCAGCTCAATACCTGGCAGTGCTCTGGTGGGAAGGGCGAATCTCCAGGAGCAGAGTGGGATCCAGGAGGTTCTCGGGCCACACGGGGAAAAGCTGTTCCACTGGTGGGAGGACATTTGGTAGAGACTGTTGAAGCCACTGGGTCCCAGCAGATCCCAGAAAACAGCCACATTCGCTGGTGTTGGGACAAGGTCATTATGGGTGAAGCCTGGTGCCAGATGTGTGTTGTGATTTTCCATAATCCCTGAAAAGCTGCTGCTACACTATCCCGCAAACTTTTTCTGGGGCAGGCTGGCAGATGGCCACAGTCTTGGAGCACCAGCAGCAGCAGGGTCCAGCAAGTGTTCCTGGGTGCAGCCGACATTTGGCTATTGCTCAGTGAGACCCTCCCACAGAGGGCCGGAACGGGTCAAAGCCGCAGTCCTTCAGAAGTAAGGGACAGGGGAAAACAGCCACATCTAAGACAAAACTCGGGAGAGAGGTACTGCCTGGGGCCTGGTCACAGAGAGTGAAAAAGCTGGGAACCGACAAGAGCTGAAGACAGAGGACAGGTGCGGGGTGCTGATCTGGGAGAACAGACTGGGTAGCTGGGTGGCGCCATTTTCACCACGCATGCGCAGACGCACCTAGGAGCTCTGCAACAATCCACCCCAGTAGGCTAGCAGCGCCATCTAGTGGAGAACGGAGCCATTACACTGAGCCCCACCCAATTGGGCCAACTTCTCTCTTCCAGAACACAAATCTCACTGCCTGCTTAGTTTATGGACTATAAAGTGCTACATAGTCTGACTTCTAGGGGAAAACGAAGTAATTTCAGTCCTACTTCAAACTGTTAGCAGATCCGTCTATTCAATTTTCTTTCTTTATTTTTCTCTTTTACACTTATTTTCTTTTTCTTGAATACAGAAAGAAAAAATTCATTTTCATTTAAAATTTTTATTAAAAATATTATTCTTTAATTTTTATTACTATATTTTTTACTTTTGTGTAAATTTTTTCAAATTCCATTTTACTTCCATCGTTTTAGTTTAGTCTACTTCAGTGTATTCACCTTTTCAAATTTTCAAGCAATTTCTTTTTGTTTCTTTTTCTTTTTCTCTCTTTTTCATTTCTTTTTTTTCTTGAATGCAGAAAGAGAAAAACTTCATATTTACTTTCCATTTCTATTAAAAAGATTTTCCATTAATTTTTTTACTATATTCTTTGTTTTATGTAAATTATTTCAAATTCTATTTTATTTCCATCATTTTATTTTAGTGTATTACAGTGTATTCACTTTTTCAAATTTTCATGATTTCCGTTTTTCTTTTTTTTCTTTTTGTTTCTTTTCTCTTTCTTGAATACAGAAAAACAAAAAATTCATTTTTATTTTTAATTTTTATTAAAAATATTTTTATTTTTTTTCTACTATATTCTTTAATTTTGTGTATATTTTTTCAAATTCTATTTTACTCCCATCATCTCATTTTAGTCTACTTCAGTGTATTCATTTTTTTTCAAATTCTCAAATGATTTCTTTTTCTTTTTCTTTTCTCCCCCCCCCCTCTTTTTTCTCTAATCTGTCAAACCACTTTAAACACCCAGACCAAAACACATCTAGGATCTAGCATCACTTATTAAATTTTTGTGTGTGTGTGTTTTTAATTTTTTAATTTTAATATTTTTTTTAATTTTAATTTTTCTACCTCATTAATTCCTTTTCTCCCTTCAAAATGACAAAATGAAGGAATTCATCCAAAAAGAAAGAGCACGAAGAAATGACAGCCAGGGATTTTAACCAACACAGATACAAGCAAGATATCTGAACCAGAATTTAGAATCACAATAATAAGACTACTAGCTGGAGTTGAAAATAGATTAGAATCCTTTTCTGCAGAGATAAAAGAAGTAAAAAATGGCCAGAATGAAATTAAAAATGCTATAACTGAGCTGCAATCACGGATGGATGCAGTGATGGCAAGGATGGACAAGGCAGAACAGAGAATCAGTGATATAGAGAACAAACTTACAGAGACCAACAAAGCAGAAAAAAAGAGGGAGATTAAGGCAAAAGATCATGATTTAAGAAGTAGAGAAATCAGTGACTCATTAAAAAGGAACAATACCAGAATCATAGGGTTCCCAGAGGAGGAAAAGAGAGAAATAGGGGTAGAAGGGTTATGTTAGCAAATCATAGTGGAAAACTTTCTAACCTGGGGAAAGACAGAGACATCAAAATCCAGGAAGCACAGAGGACTCCCATTAGATTCAACAAAAACTGACCATCAACAAGGCATATCATAATCAAATTCACAAAATATTCAGGCAAGGAGAAAATCATGAAAGCAACAAGGAAAAGCCCCTAACTTACAAGGGAAGACAGATCAAAATATGCAGCCAGGAATTCTTTATCCAGCAAGGCTGTCATTCAAAATAGAAAGAGGGATAAAAAGTTTCCCAGACAAACAAAAATTAAAGGAGTTTGTGACCAGTAAACCAGCCCTGCAAGGAATTTTAAGGGGGACTCTCTGAGGGGAGAAAAGATGAATATATATCAAAAGCAACAAAGATTAGAAAGGACCAGAGAACACCACCAGAAACTCCAACTCTACAAGCATCATAATGGCAATAAATTCGTATCTTTCAGTACTCACTCTAAATGTCAATGGACTCAATGCTCCAATCAAAAGACATAGGGTAACAGAATGGATAAGAAAACAAGATTCATCTATATGCTGTTTACAAGAGACCCATATTAGACCTAAAGATACCTTTATATTGAAAATAAGGGGATGAAGAACCATTTATCATGCTAATGGTCAACAAAAGAAAGCCAGAGCAGCCATACTTATATCAGACAATCTACACTTTAAAATAAAGACTGTATCAAGAGATGCAGAAGGACATTATATCATAATCAAGGGGTCTATCCACCAGGAAGACCTAACAATTATAAACATTTATGTGCCAAATGTGGAAGCAACTAAATATATAAATCAATTAATCACAAGCATAAAGAAACTCATTGATAGTAATACCATCATAGTAGGAGACTTCAACACCCCACTCACAACAATGGACAGATCATCTAATCAAAAAATCAGCAAGGAACCAATGGCTTTGAATGACACATTGGACCAGATGGACCTAACAGATATATTCAGAACATTTCATCCTAAAGCAGCAGAATATACATTCTTCTCCAGTGCACATGGAATGTTCTCCAGAATAGACCACATACTGGGACACAAATCAGCCTTCAACAAACACAAAATGAATGAGATCATACCATGCATATTTTCAGACCACAACTCTATGAATCTTGAAATCACCACAAGAAAAAACTTAGAAAGGTAACATATACCTGGAGACTGAAGAACATCCTACTAAAGAATGAATGGGCTAACCAAGAAGTTAAAGAGGAAATTAAAAAGTATATGGAACTCAATGAAAATGATAACACCACAACCCAAACCTCTGGGATGCAGCAAAGGCGGTCATAAGAGGAAAGTATATAGCAATCCAGGCCTTCATAAAGAAGGAAGAAAGATCTCAGATACACAACCTAAGCTTACACCTTAAGGAGCTGGAAAAAGAACAGCAAATAAAACCTAAAACCAGCAGAAGAAGGGAAAAAGTAAAGATTAGAGCAGAAATTAATGTTATCGAAACCAAAAACACAGTAGAACAGATCAATGAAACCAGAAGCTGGTTCTTTGAAAGAATTAACAAAATTGATAAACCACTAGCCAGTTTGATCAAAGAGAAAAAGGAAAAGACTCAAATAAATAAAATCAAGAATGAAAGAGGAAAGATCACAACCAACACAGCAGACATACAAGCAATAATAAGAGAATATTATGAGCAATTATATGTCAATAAAATGGGCAATCTGGAAAAAATGGACAAATTCCTAGAAACATATAAACTACCTAAACTGAAACAGGAAGAAATAGAAAATTTGAACAGACCCATAACCAGTAAGGAAATTGAATTAGTAATCAAAAGTCTCCCAAAAAACAAGAGTCCAGAGCCAGATTGCTTTCCAGGGGAATTCTACCAAACATTTAAGGAAGAGTTAACACCTATTCTCTTGAAGCTGTTCCAAAAAATAGAAATGGAAGGAAAACTTCCAAGCTCTTTCTATGAAGCCAGTATTACCTTGATTCCAAAACCAAGCACCCCACTAAAAAGGAGAACTACAGACCAATTTCCCTGATGAACATAGATGCAAAAATCCTCAGCAAGATATTAGCCAACTGGATCCAACAATACACTAAAGAAATTATTCACCACGACCAAGTGGGATTTATACCTGGGATGCAGGGCTGGTTCAATATCCACAAAACAATCAATATGATTCATCACATCAATAAAAGAAAGGACTAGAACCACATGATCCTCTCAACAGATTCAGAGAAAGCATTTAACAAAATACAACATCCTTTCTTGATAAAAACCGTCCAGAAAGTAGGTGTAGAAGGATCATACCTCAAGATCTTAAAAGCCATGTAGGAAAGACCCAACACTAATAACATCCTCATTGGGGAAAAACTGAGAGCTTTCCCCCTAAGGTCAGCAACAACACAGGGATGCCCACTCTCACCACTGTTATCCAACATAGTACTGGAAGTCTTAGCCTCAGCAATCAGACAACACAAAGAAATATAATGCATCCAAATCAGCCAGAAGGAGGTCAAACTTTCACTCTTCACAGGTGACATGATACTCTACATGGAAAACCCAAAATATTCCACCAAAAAACTGCTAGAACTGATCCATGAGTTCAGCAAAGTTGCAGGATATAAAATCAATGTACAGAAATCGGTTGCATTCCTATACACCAATAATGAAGCGACAGAAAGAGAAATCAAGGAACAGATCCCATTTACAATTGCACCAAAAACCATAAAATACCTAGGAATAAATCTAACAAAAGAGGTAAAAAATCTATACGCTGAAAACTATAGAAAGCTTATGAAAGAACTTGAAGAAGACACACACACACAAAAATGGAAAAATATTCCATGCTCTGGGGTAGGAATGACAAATATTGTTAAAATGTTGATACTACCCAAAGCAATCTACATATTCAATGCAATCCCTATCACAATAACACCAGCATTCTTCACAGAGCTAGAACAAACAATCCTAAAATTTGTATGGAACCAGAAAAGACCCCAAATAGCCACAGCAATCTTGAAAAAGAAAACCAAAGCTGGAAGCATCACAATCCCAGACTTCAAGCTATCCTACAAAGCTGTAATCATCAAGACAGTATGTACTGGCACAAGAACAGACACTCAGATCAATGGAACAGAATAGAGAACCCAGAAATAGACCCAAACATATGGCCAACTAATCTTTGACAAAGCAGGAAAGAATATCCAATGGAATAAAGACAGTCTCTTCAGCAAGTGGTGCTGGGAAAACTGGACAGTGACATGCAGAAGAATGAACCTGGACCACTTTCTCACACCATACACAAAAATAAACTCGAAATGGATGAAAAGATCTCAGTGTAAGACAGGAAGCCATCAAAATCCTCGAAGAGAAAAGAGGTTAGAGTGGGAGAGAGCCAAAGCATAAGAGACTCTTAAAAACTGAGAACAAACTGAGGGTTGATGGGGGGTGGGAGGGAGGGGAGGGTGGGTGATGGGTATTGAGGAGGGCACCTTTTGGGATGAGCACTGGGTGTTGTATGGAAACCAATTTGACAATAAATTTCATATATTGAAAAAAAAATCCTCAAAGGGAAAGAAGGCAAAAACCTCTTTGATCTTGTCCACAGCAACTTCTTACTCAACACATCTCCGGAGGCAAGGAAACAAAAGCAAAAATGAACTACTGCACAGCTTCTGCACAGTGAGGGAAACAATCAGCAAAACTAAAAGGCAACTGACAGAATGGGAGAAGATATTCACAAATGACATATCAGATAAAAGGTTAATATCCAAAATCTATAAAGGACTTGTCAAACTCAATACCTAAAACAAATAACCCAGTGAAGAAATGAGCAAAAGACACGAATAGACACTTCTTCAAGGAAGATATCCAGATGGCCAACTGACACATGAAAAAAATGCTCAACATCACTCCTCATCAGGGAAATACAAATCAAAACCACAATGAGATACCACCTCACACCTGTCAGAATGGCTAACATTAACAACTCAGGCAACAACAGATGTTGGCGAGGATGTGGAGAAAGAGGATCTCTTTTGCATTGTTGGTGGGAATGCAAGCTGATGAAGCCACTCTGGAAAATGGTATGGAGATTCCTCAAAAAACTAAAAATAGAACTACCCTACGACCCAGCAATTGCACTACTAGGCATTTATCCATGGGATACAGGTGTGCTGTTTCAAAGGGACACATGCACCCCCATGTAGCAGCACTATTAACAATAGCCAAAGTATGGAAAGAGCCCAAATGTCCACTGATGGATGAATGGATAAAGAAGATGTGGTATATATATACAATGGAGTATTACTCGGCAATCAAAAAGAATGAAATCTTGCAATTTGCAACTACGTGGATGGAACTGGAGGGTATTATGCTAAGTGAAATTAGTCAGTCATAGAAAGACAAAAATCATATGACTTCACTCATATAAGGGATAAACATAAGGGAAGGGAAACAAAAATGATATAAAATGTTCTGTCATAAATATGGAGAATGAACTGAGGGTTGCCAGAGGGGTTGTGGGAGGGGGGATGGGCTAAATGGGTAAGGGGCACTAAGGAATCTACTCCTGAAATCATTGTTGCACTATATGCTAAGTAATTTGGATGTAAATTTTAAAAAATAAAAAATAAAATTAAAAAATAAAGAAAAGCAATCAACTTTTTCCAATCTCTGCTAACTAAATGTTAAATAATATTTAAGCAATGTCTACCTGAAGACACCAAATTAGTCTGCCTGGAGCAGTCAGGTGTCAGTCTGACCACCCCTAAATTTTCCCAGAGCAGCAGTGCTTCTCAGACTAGAATGGACACATTCATCAATGGCAGATCTTGTTAAAATGCACATTATGAGTTTGGAGGTCTGGGATGGGGCCTGAGATTCTGGATTGCTAACAAATGCTCACGTAACACCCATACTTCTCCAATACAACCTCACTTACAAAAGCAGGTGAATGGCTCACAGTTTGTTGTTCACAATTTGAACTGTTTCAACATTATTTATCTCGGTTAATGAGTGCTCTTGGTGCATGCAAGAAGAGTGCCTCACTCAGCTGGTCTAGTCCCAGCCCTTTGGTGCAGCCTGCAGACCATGCTTGCTGTAGTGACATCCTGGTGCACTGCCTCACGGTTTACCATTCCTGGTCTGTGACTGATCCACGCTTCACATTCAAGTCCATAGCTATGCCTCCCAGCCTGCCTCCACTCAACAGTACCAATTCTCATCTCACACAGAATGTCTTTCGAGAAGATATTTGAATGTGGAATTTGTGTCTAAAAATTTTAGCTCTCCCTAAATGAAATTCCTATATCAGGGAAATAATTTTTAAATTGTTTTGCTATAGTTTTAGATGTTACATTTCCTAATGGTGTGTGTGTGTATGCACACATGTGTGTTTATGTGCCCCTTTTTAAAATAAAAACCTTACATTTTAAATTTTTTCTTGAATGAGACACATGAAAAAAGTTCGCCTCCTACTGACTGGACATTATTCTCTATCAGCTATTGTCAGAATACACTGGTGTAACTTACTTTACTTTTCTTGGGGAACCTCTGTCAGAAGAAGTTAGGAAAATATTCATATGTAAAAAGCATGTCAAACACTGTCATTTAAAAAGAGCTTCAACTGCCTTTTTAAAAGTGAGGATAGAGTCTGATTTATTTTTTTAAGATATGCTAAACTGTGTTGGCTCAAATTGACTTCAGATAATCCATCATTCCTTCATTGCTCTTGTCCTCCTTTTAAAAACACATTGACACAATTCCCAAAGTCTCAACATACCAATATTATGAGATGGTTGACCCTCATCAACTTGATATTTTATGCCAGGCAGAAGTGCTTAGCAACATCTTCCAACTTAGAGATTTCATCATGCAACTCATGTCTATTGCTCGTTTATAAAAATATGAAACAAGGTCACCTCCAGCGTGGTTTCTTCGCTATCTGTTTCCAAAGAGCTTAATAATTGGCACCTCCCTTCCTTGTCTGGCCTCCACTCCATCGGTCGCAAACCACAAAAGCACTTTCATCCAAACAGATACACCCATTTACTCACATACTAAGCAACAAGTATACACAAAAATACACTTTAAAGGGTGGATCCGTGGGAAGCCGAGGAAACTGGACCTGTGGGGGAGGGTCATACACAGAAGAGAATGAAAGAGGTGTGTGGGGGGGAGGGTAATGGGCGGCCTATGGAGGAGATCATCAAGGATGTAGCACAAGAAATTAGTTTCGCTTATGTTTTAACCCAAGATGGTTTTGCCTCTTATAAAATATTTATTGAGATTTGCTATGTGCTTTGCACTGTGCTAGGCTTTATGGTGAATATAGACAGGGTATACAACATTGAACTCGAGGGATCTACTGACAAAACTACTGACAAAACTAACACAAATGAAGCCACTGCATGGGAGAGCTTATACACATACATACACACACACACATGCACAGAAATACAGAAAATGTTTGGTTTCTACAATGTCCTGAGCATTTCAGAAATATCTCAATTATGCCTCACAACCATCCTGCAAAGTTAAGTACTACTGATTCCTTTTGATTGATGGAGATCCGAGGCCTGGGAAGCATAAGTGATCTTCCCAACATCACACAGCTAACAAGTAGCAGAAATGGAATTTGGTCCTGAATTTATATAACTCTGTTTTGGTCCAAAAAAAACCTCAGTGGTTTAACCCAATAAAAGCTGCTTTCTTGCCCGAAATCGGCAAATGTTCTTGGTTGTCTGGGCTTTCCTGGGAGGTTAATTTCCAGGTGGTGACTCAGGAATCCAGGCCCCTTTCATCCTGAAGCTCTGCTATTTCCAATATCTGGCATCCAAAAGTATCAATGAAGGGGAAGAGTGAGTGATGATGACACATGAGATATTATAACAGTCTCCACCCGAAAGCAATATAAATCACTTTTACCTCATTGACCATAATGGGTTTCATAGCCCTAGTAAGATGCAAAGGGAGCGAAAAATGGACTTGCTGGATACTTGTGTCCCAGAGACAACATGACCTAATGGGAGGAGAGCAGGTATTTTTGGCAGCTGGCTAAAAACTGCTGCTACAAACTCCAAAGTCACTAAACATCATGCTTCTGAACCATACAAGGAAGAGCTAAATTATGTGGTGCTAAGTTACAATTCCTGAAAGAAGTTCAAAGAAGTGGGAAATCATAAGCCTGGAGCAGAAAGAAGGGAACCTGAGTAAGATGCTGAAAAGTGGGTATGAGGAAGACATTTCTGGCTGAGAAGAACCAGAGTGAACATGCAAAGTTGAGAAGATAATGATGTGCTCACAGTCATGTTATACGACGTATTTATCAGTGCATCACATACAGGGACATGCATCACAGGCGGAGTTCCCAGAGCTTAGTAAGTGCTTTTCAGACAATACAGACTATAACCTTCCCAGGGACTTCTCAAAATGTAAAGTCACAGAGGTCAGAAACCATGTTATGCATGCTGCATTTTGCTCTTCAGTGCCCAGAACTTAGCAATTGGTCAGAAAAGATAAATTGTGAATGTTCTATGAACAAGGGTGGGCTTTCAAAAAATGTGCTGAAGGGTAGATAATCTTAGGTCTTCCATTTCCCTTGTCTCCTATTGGGCTTTTCATTGCCTAAAAGGAGTTATAAATTCCTTGAATCTTGTGACATTCATCTTTCCCACAAAGGAAGTCCTAAAATTTGGTAAAGGAGTAAAATAGTGGAAGTGGTGAAAGATCATTTCCATCAGAGATGTTGGAGAAAGCTTCTTGGAGATGTGGTGGTCACAATGGGCCTTTACATCAAGAATATATCCCAAGTGGGGGCCCTGAGTTGGGCAAGAATGGAGTGGGCAGCAGTACTAGCTAGAAGGCACAGTGCAGAACGGGAGTAAAGTCATGAGATCATGGTCATGGAGGGGTTAGAATGCCTGCCTAGAGTGCAATACAGTGGGTTGCTTTGGGAATATTAGGAATGTTCATCCAGGAGTGTATAGAATTGCCTGACAAGTTGGGAACCTGACACAGTAGAACAAATCCAGAAGACTCTTTCATTTTTTTTTATTGCTCATCCCTGATCACGTGACCAGTGCCCATTTATCTCATCTGGCATTTAGGCATGAAGGCAGGAGCTGTTTGTGCCTCAATCATTCACTGAAAGCATGAAATCCTGCACAAGTCCAGGCAGGAGACCTCAGCAAGGTGGTGGTTTGAGAAATGGGAGGGAGGGAGTGGAGTCAAGACCACACATAAGGTGAAATATTCTCTTTCCTGCTCGGCTGCTCTGTTGAGTGACCTAGGGAAAGTCACTTGTCTCCTTGTCTCATTTTCTCACCTTTACCTGGTCCTCTGTGTGTGAATACCAAGGAGACATGATTATAGAAGAGGTTATAGAAGACTAAGAGTAAAGGGGCTTGTATAAGACCTTGTTAACAGAAAACAAAGGTGAAGCAAGTGTGACCAGGACAAGTGTGACCTCCAAGTCTCTAGAATGGCTGACACCTCAGGCAGTGGGTGCCTTAGTGGCTGTGGAATCAAGGACCCATGGGAAGATGGAAGAAATGAAAACAAACAACTGAGTTCATTATGTGTGAGTAAAATTAGCAGCCAGAGAATGTGATTTTGCTCCAGAGGCTGGAAAAGAATAGTAACATAGAAGAAGTAAAACTCTTAAGCTTGTCAAAGGCCACTAGAACAGTAGGAGGGGATCTAGTGTGGCAGGAAGAGGCAGCAGTTTGGGTGGTGGATCTGAGCAAGAAGGTAAGTCTGTCTATGTTTCATTTCTCACCTTTATAAGAAGACATGGTGGTGCCTAAAAGCTGTCCTGGGTGACCTCCTGAGTTCCCTTGTTCCCCTATCTCCCTCTTCTGAGCCCACCCTCTGTGCTCCCAGCTCTCAGATTCTATGAGAATTAATGCTTGGGATGACCTGGTTCAAGTCACTCTCCATTCTTCTGGCTCCTGTACAGATACAGAAAGATTCCTGGCAAGAATGTGGAGCCCAGGGGCGCCTGGGTGGTTCCGTTGGTTAAACGTCTGACTCTTGGTTTTGGCTCGGGTCATGATCTCACCATTCATGGGTTCGAGACCCACATCGAGCTCTGTGCTGATGGCATAGATCCTGCATGGGATTGTCTCCCTTGCTCTCTGCCCCTCCCCTGCTCACTCGCTCACTCTCTCTCTCTCTCTCTCTCAAAAATAAATAAACATTAAAAAAAAAAAAAGAATGTGGAGCCCAAGACTAGCAAATCACACTGGCTAATGTGGCATCTCCACCCCAGTGTGACTTAAGTGATATGAATCCCCTTTTGAGAGAATTGACAGAGGATCCTGTGCTCCAAGGGTTGAATCCCAGGCTGAAGTCTTGTACGTTTGGAAAGTACTTTCCAACTTGCAAAGTGCTGTCATGTGGGTATGTCTCTCTGAGATTGAGGATGATAAACAACCTGATGAGCCCAGGATCTGGCTGCTGTGTGTTCCAAGGGAAGGGAGGCCTTCCTGACCACATGAGGTGCCCCACACCCTCTTCCCTCCCTTTCTCACAGCCTTCCAACCCCCAGAGAGTGTTGGAGGAGATGAGCTAGTGCTCAAGGCTCCCAAACCTGGGCGAGCTCCGGCCACCACCTCTGTCTCCCAAACACAGCCAGCTAAGAGGAAGCATGCTCCGGGCTCAGATCTGTGGCTGGAACCAGAAAATCTCCGGAGAAGGGCCGAGCAAATTGGGTCAGACTTCTGTGCCGGGATAGGAGATTCCTTGGAGTGACCGGGTGTGTGTCAGCTGCTAAATGATTCCACTCTCTTCCCCCAGCTCCTAAGCCTCCGCCCTCCCCTTAGGGACCTCCAGCTGCCAAGGAGTGCTCCGCTGCCCTCTGGCTGCTGTGGCACGTGTGCTTAATAATAATGAGCATTGTTTATGGAGCCCTTAAAATGTGCCCGGCAGTGTGCTAACCACTTTACAAATGTAACCGACTCACCAGCTTGGAACAGAAAATGAGGTCACATTCTCTAAAATGTGAGCATTAAATGCCTTTGCATCCATGTTATGTCTGTGTAAAAGTTCCAAGACCCCAGGAAGTCTTCCCTCCAAAGGGTCATTGCAGACCAGTACTGCCTTAAAGTGTTAAACCCAAAACCTTGCCTAGTCTGCCAAGGAACCTCATTCTTTCTGGCTGTGTTTGCCACTGCCAGCAGTCACTGTTGAGATTCCACAAAGCCCCCACTGAGACAGCTGCTCAGTGAAATTGATGACCTGGCACCTGAGCTGACCCCTGCCCATTCCAGGAGTCCGACCCCTTCAGGCAAGCATTTCCAGAAATGGGAGCAAGTCCAAAGGCACTGTGGATGTCAGAACATGCACCTGCCGTGTTCCACTGTCCTTTGTCAATGTCACCTCAACTCGGGACCCTCAGACATCAAACACCAAGAGCCAGGGCACAGCTCTGCTCTTCCTACACAGTGCTCAGAGTTCACACACAAAGTTATTTTTCCTGACTCAGCTACCCACTGTATTTTCTACTGAGCTATGGATTTCGTTCCTGAAATGGTGAAGAAGGGATCACCCCTCCATGTGTAACATCAATCCTATTTCCTGTCTCAATATGACTGGCATGTTTTTCAGGGAATCATCCATCTTATTATTTGCAGATTATCTTTTTAATTTTTCACACCCTTTTGCATTATTAGCTCCATTTTACAAATGAGGAAAGGCAGACTAATGTTAAGGAAATTGCTCATGGTCACACAGCTAAAAACTGGCAGAGCTAGGATTTGAACACAAACCCTGATTAACAGAACTGTTCTACCTCCCTAAAATGTTCTTGGTTGGTACATCTGTCTAAGTCTAAGTCAAGGAAAGAGGTTCCTTAAATAGGTAAGTGTGTTTCTTTGTGGAGCTCATGAACCCGGGGAAAATCATGCGGAGGCAGCCAAGCTGAAAGCCCTTATCTGAACTCCATTGGAGGAGACAAACACTCGGGTAGTTTGTGAGTGGCCAGGACATGTTGTGCCACATGTGGGGTGTGGTCATTTAGCACACGTGTTGGCGTTGGACTGTGGCCTGGCCTGGCACTCTTACTAGGCCAACAGCCTGGGTTAAGAAGACCCAGGAGACAAAATATGAGAGAATCTAAAGGCATGTGTGCCAGCTCTGAGCCTCTGTCCATTCCTAGGCTGGTTTCTGGCCTCAAACTCAGCACCAGCCTCCCTGGCCATAATCACCTCTGCACTGAGCCTAAGGCTTTTTGGGCAGAAGCCCATGGGAAGAAGGGCTTTATCAGGTCTCACTTCAAAGTCATTTGGAAATATGAACTTGACTTTTCCAGCACCATCCCTGATCACCCTCTTCTATCCCAATAAAGGCCTACCACGGCGAAACACTATCTGCTCCAAACAAGAAGTTCAG
Source organism: Puma concolor (assembly GCF_028749965.1). NCBI lineage: Eukaryota > Metazoa > Chordata > Mammalia > Carnivora > Felidae > Puma > Puma concolor. The sequence goes on along the minus strand of NC_141672.1, from coordinate 93,599,467 downwards.
ATGGAAAATATTTGAACAGAAGTTAGATTTGAGTCCCAGGCAAGTGCCAAGTAGCTGATGGAGAAATCAGAAAGCGGGGGTCTATGGGTACACAGAAGAGAAGGAGCAGGTGGCTCTGAAAGAGACCCATATTCTGGGGTAAGGGTAGAGGAATGTTAACAGGAAGTAAGTGGTAAACCACCAAGCCAAAGCAAATACAGAATCCAAAGCTGCCCATATGGCTTATCCATAAGGAATGTTGCCAAGAAAGAACACAGCAGGGAGGAGAAGCGAAGTGGAAGATTCACAGCACGTTGTTTAACAGCCAACCATGGTGAAGGTGAGCCAGCAATGCATTCTGGCCTCTACCTCTTAAGTAACTCAGGTGGGGTGTTTCTGCCCCTTAGACCTGGGTATAAGAGGCTTGAATCCTATCCCTATTCCCCACTCCCACCTAGATTTTTCTCTGAATTCCTGAGGGCTTATATTACGGCTGTCTCCTCTACCACGCAAGCTTCTACTTTCCAGTATGCTGTGTCTGTTGTGCACCATATTGACCCAGATATCAAACACAAAGACCCACCCCCAATTTCTACACATTTCTGCCCTGCCCCCTTCCAAACAGACTTTAAAGGATTTGGGTTTGAGGGGATATGGAGGAGAGGATTCATCATGGTGATGTAAAGCAAATATTATAGATGGCAATGTTTTATTCTTATCATATCTGCTTGTTTTGGACTTTTTTAAGGAGTGAGTGAACACTTTGCTACTACAGGTGCCTCAATGATATCTCTTTCATGACAGTGTGTGGATGGATTTTTTTTAAATATAAATATCAGATAATAACTATAAATATGGCTAACATTGGGAATATACCATGTACTAGGCGCTATTATGTATATGTATAACCAAATACATATTTTATAATATATATATCACCAAATACATATATTGCCAAATACTTAACTATTTCCTTATTGAAAACATCAAGGTTTTATCAATACTCTCTCATTTATGACACTTCTTGTGTGCCTGGCTGGGTCATTTGGTTAAGTGTCCGACTCTTGATTTCACTCAGGTCATGATCTCAAGGTTCGTGAGTTTGAGGTCCGCTCAGGTTCTACACTGACAGTGTGGAACCTGCTTGGGATTCTCTCTCCCTCTCTCTGCCCCTCCTCTGTGTGTGTTCTCTCTCTCCCTCTCTCTCTCTCTCTCTCTCAAAAACAAATACATAAACTTAAAAAAAAAAAAAAAGAAATTCTAACCCATACTTTCATTACCAGGCTTCTTCATATGGGTGATAGGAAAAAAATTAAAAATCTCAGTGAAAAGTTCCAACTGACCCTCAGTATAGGTTCTATATCCCTATGAACAGTCCTTGCTGCCATTTTCACTTGTCCTTGATGTCATTTGTCATCATTGTAAGTAGTGTAATTAGTTATCCATACACTTACTTGTCTAATGTCTATCTACCCTACTAGGTGCTTGATGAGGACAGAGACCATATCTACTTGGCTGACTCTGTCCTCAGAACCAACAAAAGGCCTGCCTGGTGTGAAAAATATGACTTTGTATTTAGTCTGTCTGTCTCACCCATCTTTGAAAATGAATCCATCCCCTATAGAAAGTGGCCTCACAAAATAGAGACACCACTGGATATCCATATAAGCAGAGGCCTCATGACCAAATTGGGAGGGATGGGGGTGAGGATGGGATCCCTACACCAGTTGTGATTTGGAATAGTCTCTAAGGTCCTTTCCATTCCCCAAATCCTGGAATTCAGTCACACGGCCAGAGCTAGGATGCAAGGCAGGAGGAGTGGAACCGCATATCTGAACAGAAAGGATTTAGGTGACTGAAGAGTTCTTGGAAGCCATTTTCTTTCTTACTGAAAAAAATTTTTCTTAAAAAAGGTAATTTTTTTGAAACTCATTTCTCTGGTTGTACAGGTAAATGAGGTTCAAGGGAGTAACAAAAAAGTAGAACCTAAACTTCTTTTTTTTCATTTTTTTAAATGTTTATTTATTTTTGAGAGAGAGAGAGAGACAGAGAGAGAGTGGGGGAGGAACAGAGAAAGAGGGAGACACAGAATCCGAAAATAGAGGATCCAGGCTCCGAGCTTTCAGTACAGAGCCCAACATGGAGCTCAAACTCACAAACCGCGAGATCATGAGCTGAGCCGAAGTTGGACACTTAAACAACTGAGCCACTCACGTGCCCCTAGAACCTACATTCTTAAGTGCAAAAAAAAAAAAAAAAAAAAAAAAGTATTACCAAAATTCTCAAGGCTTAAATAAAAGATGCATTTTTCAGTAGTCTCAAAACACTAGGCCACTAATTATCCATGGTTCATGCCTTTTTACATTCTGAACTGAGAAGCATTAAAAGAACTGTGAATTTCCCCTTTATTGGAATTAGGAATAAGTAAGATTTCTTGTTAGAATATAAAACAGTGAAACATAGTTTACATATATTACATAAAATTATTTTTTTAAAGACTTCTCTGGAAAGAGACAGAAATGTATACAATGGAAAGTTGAAAATTTTCCAATTTCAAGATGAATCAGCAAATAACTTCTCCATGACAGCGACCTGGGAACTACTGAACAGATAGACCTACTTTTAATGGGAAATCAGCTCTATTTCCTGGCTTGCAGGAATAATTATCATGTGAAGACCTTTTCTAGGTGATATGTCTATGTCTGTGCCTGTTGGAATTTATTAGGAACAGAGCATGATATCCCAGGACAGTATTTACCCACAGGAAAGGATATGTGTCCAATGGAATGTGATTGCATCAGGCCTCCTCATTCCACCCAACCTTTCAGTCCTGGCTTTCCCATAGGGGGCAAGATGTTTTGTGTAGCTGCCAGCTGTTAATTAGAAATTTTCTTTCTTGAGATTTGTTTTTAAGTAATCTCTACATCCAACCTGTGTCTCAAACTTACAGCCCTGAGATCAACAGTCACACACTCTACCAACTGAGCCAGCCAGGCACCATATTTCTAGGAAAATCAAACCCTTGGCTTCATGCTTACACATCCCCAACCTCCCCACCCCCAAAATATTAATTTTCCCTTGCTCCAAAGGAAAATGCTTTTGCCAAGCATTCCTATTCCTTAGCAACTTATTCATTCAAAGAAGGAAGTTGGGGGACGAAAAGAGGAAATAAAAGAAGAGATGAGATGGTAATTTCTCTCCTTCCCTGCTCTCCAGGAAAAGGGGTGTGTTACAAAGAACTGTCTTAGAACTACTGAGATGCATATGGGTCATCCAAATGATTCTGGCATTTCCTGGTGCTCTCTTTGGTGCCCTCTTATTTCTGAGATGACACTGCCCAATGTGTAAATTACCTGTATGTTCTTAATTAATGGGATTGATGCATTGTAGTCCCAGTGGAATTGGGCATAGAGCTTGAGTATTTAAGGGTTTGAGATACTGAGGCAATGGCACCAATCTTTGTTTAGTAATTCCTTTATCTTCCTCCTAACTCTGAGTCCACATAGTTGTCGCAAATTTTTATTCAACTCAAAATTAATTTTCTACAGTAGTGACATAAATGATGGGCAATATCTTTTTTTTTTCAATATATGAAGTTTATTGTCAAATTGGTTTCCATACAACACCCAGTGCTCATCCCAAAAGGTGCCCTCCTCAATACCCAATGATGGGCAATATCTTGTTTCCTTCAGTGAAAACAGGACCACCTAGAGTTGAAAAGATATCTTCTTCCTCCTCTCACAAACCCAGAGTTAAACAGGCCAGACATACTTTTATATGTATTGGTCACCTTTCATCTGTCTGTCCAGCAACTCTCTCTTTCTGGAAATAGCCATGCCCTCTCTCTGGGGAACTGCCTCTAACCAGGTAGATCTTATTGGGGTAGAAAGGCTGGACCCACCTGGGAGTCTGCCTAAGTTTCTGATACCCTGAGAAGTTGTCATATTTCTCTAGCATGATGTCCAATGAAGCATAACTTGAATATGCTTTTAGAAAATATACTGCCAACAGCTTTTATACCTATGTAGATGCAGAAAGTCACCCTGGGATGGACTATCCTTGATGTTTCCTTGTAACACCTGAATGGTCTCAATTAAGCAGACTTGGCTGCTCTCCAGGGAAAAGGGTGTGTTACACAGAACTGTCTAAAAACTATTGAGATGCATGTAGGGTTCAGCAGGATTAAAGCCTCTCCTATGGATTGAGATGGTCCTAACAGAGGTTCACTGAGACATCACGTGCCCCAAAGCAGAACCCCTTGGGCAGAGAGTCTGGATCAGTAAACAGAGCTACTATTTTGTGGGGAAAACTAATTCCAGAAGTATAGCTGGGGTTACAATCTTACTGGCTCATCTAGACCAGCCACCTTGGTGTGGTGGCTATGTTTGGGAAGCAATAGCTGATCCTTAACATATAGCCAAAGACAGCCTAAACCTTGAACTCCAAGGGTGAGGTGTATCCAGAGCCAGGGCAGGACCTGGGAGGGGACGTCTCATCACCACAGTGGACAAGAACACAATGGAATCCTGCTAACATGGGCAGGTAGAGAAGGTTGTCAAATAATTGGAACAAATAAAAATGTAAGGCCCAGGTATCTACTGAAATCAGCAAAATGGGTTGTACTAGTGACATTTTCCATACTCACCTCTATACCTAAATATTCACTCAAAAGTTCCTTTTTAAAAAAAAATCACTTTTCTGTCAATGGTGCAAGAATTGGAAAAGAGAGGGTGATTTTGTATGAATGGTTTATAAGTCAGGAGGCACTTGCAGTAGATCACTGAATGCACATGACTAAACAGTGTTTATACATTCCCCCCTCCACATCACATGATCAAGTATTTCACTATGTGTGTCTATTAATTCAGGGTCAAGGCTGAGTCAGCTTCATTTCAATTTCAGTGGAGAAATATTTTATAAATGAAAAATTGAGACCTAAAAGGACCCCCGAAATCAAAACTCAACAAGGTTGTGATACTTTGTGGTACTGGTGTCTAGCACAGTGCTTAATGAGCTTGAATCCTACAACTAAACTGTCTTGGTTCAAATCCCAGCTTGACCACTTCCTGGCTGTGTGACTTTGGCAAAGTTACTCAAGCTTTCTGTGCCTCTCTTCATACAGAGATACTAATAGTACCTATTTCACAGGCTTGTAGCAAGGATTAAGTGGGTGAAGCATATACAATTCGCAGAACTGTGCCTGACACACAGCAAGCACTCAATAAAGGTTAGCCAATATTATTACTACCAAACATTGTTGCCTACGCAAGACAAATAACTCATTGAAACTGTGGCATCCGTGGTGCAGATCCAACAAAGAGCAGAGGCCAACCAGTCATCCATCACCAACCCAAAAGGTGCCTTCAGTTTCTCATCCCAGTAATTGAGGACATATGTTACTCTACAGAGAGTCCTGATGGGAAATGGTTGATGGTTCTTCTCCTCTGAAGCTCGGGAAATGAGAAGGAAGAAGAGACGGGAAAGGGGAGGAGGCTGAACCTTTTTATTTTCTTATGTTAACAACTCTAACTGACAAAGGGTATGAAGGGAATGGCAATAGAATATAAAAATGCTTTGTGGAAGGTTCACATTTACTCGTACTTTTAACTCCACTGTGGCTGATTAGTTCATGGGAAAAAATGACAAAAAGGAATAAAAACCTGACTATGAATCCAGTATCAACAATTTGCAGCCATAGTAACCAAGAAAGTGCAACTCATGAATTGAAACAAGAAGAAAAAAGTGTGTGTGTGTGAGTGTGTGTCATCAGGAAGATGTCAGGAAATGATTACTGAGTGAAGAATGTAGTTAACCCCTGGTGGCTCAGCAGGGCAGTTCTGGATAGTCCACATGCACACCCTGGCTAACATGTACGTCAAAGGTTGTCAAAGAAGTTCTAATATCTATTTGATAGAGTTTCCAACTCAGCTATAAAAATTCACTCAAGGATAAAATGACATACAAATTCTCTAACAAGAATTTCTTGATTTTATTTTTGGTTTAAATCAAATTTGGTTTGCATTAGTTCAGCCCAGCTTCATTGCAGAAAGACAAAAGGGTATGTGGCTTCTCATATGTTTCCATAACTAGCTCTGGAATGACTTGGAGCTGCCTTATGAATACAATTCTGGATAAAATACAGCAACCCAGTGCTCAGAACCACACCCCATCTTCTTTACCTTTGGCATAGAAGTCATCAGTTTCTTATTTGTGTAGCCAGGCACCAGCAATATATGGTCCAGGACTCTGGAAGGAAGCCCAAGCAAGTGCCAGTGGGTTTGGGAAGTCCTGGGGTGATCACCCAGATGGGAGTGATAGGCGATTTAAGAACCACCTGATTATCAAATGTGGGGCTGGCAGCATCTTTAAGGGCTATCTAGTCCAACGAGCCATATGATGCTTGGATTTTCCTTTTCCTTCAAACTTTGTTCCAAAGAGGAGGTTCATCCTATGCTCAGACTCCACCCTTGAGAAGGAACTCTCCTCCCCATGGGGCAATCCATGTAGTTTTGACTGAAAAAGACTCAAATTGAACAGAAATATTCCTCCCTGTAAATTACCACTCACAGCCCAGTAAAGCAAATCAAATATTAATATATTTGAGGATAGAGGGCTAACTGTCCTCAGAAGACTTCTCCAGTGTAAACATAAAGAGCTGTTGACCATTCTGCATTTAGCTCCTCTCCTCTCACACCCCCAGAGGACCTCTTAGAGTCCCTTGAATGAGCACAACACTCAATGAACATTCTGTCCAGAGTAGGGAAGTAACCTCATTATTAGCTCTATTATTCTGAGATTTTACTACTATCAATGTAGCCTCACATTTACATAGATTCTAACAGCCTAATGGTATTTTGGACTCATAATGAACTTCCCACTAAAATTTGTGTGATAGACAAATTAATGATGCTTCTGGTCATCACTGACCAATTCTGCTCTATTCCCCAGGCACTTGAGAGGAATACATGTCTCCAACCCTTGAAGTTAGCTGACTATGTGACCATCTCTGGTCAATGAAAAAAAAAAGCAGAGGTCCCATATGTCAATTCAAAGTTGAGACATTTAAGTACTCATTCTCAACTTTCCAGCCCGGTTTTTCCCATCAAGCAATTGTCAACTCATGTGTTGATTAGGAAGTGTCATGGATTGAATCAAGCTGGAACGCTCAGCCAACACACGGAAGACAGATGCCCTGGCATATTGCCTGGACATGCAGCACACTTTGACTAAAAAATAAACTTTTGTTGCATTATGCACATGATTTGGGGGTTATTTGTTACTGCAATATAAACTAACTTTCCTGACTCAACGTATAAGTTATTTTTCATAAGTAGAATCAGATTTCCTACCTCACACATACCCCTACACTACCTTTTCATATTTTAATAATTGCTTTTGAGGTCTGATTAAGGAACTTCTATTTGCTTTTTCTCATGAAAATTAGTTTTAATTCTCTTAGTCCAATGGCCAGTTCTATTACAATCTTTAAGATTTTGATTCCATCAAATAAAGGTATTCACTCTTCCTACTACCTCCTTTACATTTGAAAGTATTACGAATATATTTAAAGACTGGAAATAGGACATTTCTGATGACATGCTTTTCTTAGTTCTCCACCCTCTATTCTCACAATAATGTTCAAGCCTAATGAAGTCTGTTCTGGGCTTTCTTAACTCAGTATAGAGGTTTAAAAAAAAAAGTCACTGGGGTCCAGTAACCACTGGAGATCTTGTTTTTAGCTTGATGAAATCTCAGTTCTCATAATAAAAACAAGACATAACTACAGGAAAAATATATATGATTGATACACTTTATTCAGCTCCAAAATCATTCCATTTTGATTCTTACTATTCTCAAGGAGTGGAAAACATAGAATTGTGGAAAATTCAGGCTGCAATCAGGTTGCTTACATTGAAAGACAGCTCCAGCAACATCATTGTGGCTGATCCTGCTGGTTGTGCACCGAATGGCCATCTTCCAATTCTTTTCATGCTAATCAAACCCTGACATTGTTCAAGAGTGCATAGACTTTAGAAAGTACAGGCCACTTCCCCTCACACCAGTTATGGGGATTATATTTCCCTTGGCCAGTCATTGCTTTGGGAATGGCCATGTGACACAATTCTTGCTACTGAGATGAAGGTAAAGTCTGCAGAGAAATTTCTGGGAAATTTTTTCTCACTCTTAAAAAGAGGCGCAGTGAAGTAGGGTTCTCTTTCCCAGCCTTCAATATGGATGTGTGGGAATATGATAGAGATGCCTCCACCATCTCTCACCACTGGAGGATAAGCATGAGAATAAAAACTAGCACAGTTAACCTGGCAGGTCAAAGATGGAAAGAACTAGGTACTCTACTCCATAGCTGGGTGCTGAATTAACTGGTTTAGGAACTGCCTCATGACTGGACTTCTTATAGGAAATAATAAATCTCTTTACACTTAAGCCATGTTGAGTTGAGTAGCTCTTTTGTTACTTGCCATCAAAAGAATCCTGACTGATGTTATCATTAAGAAGTATTTCATTATAAACATCATTATGCTGTTTTATAAAAAGTACAACCAGTATAATAGATAGAGGAGGAGGAAGAAGAGAAGGGGGAGGGGTAGCAATTGCAGCAGCAGCAGCAGTAGTAACAGTACTGGTAGTAGTAGCAGTAATGATAATACCAGCTTACAATTATGTGAACCTGCTTAGTGTGAGGCACTATGAGACGCATTTTAGAGAGCTTAATCTAAAATTCAAGACCATACTTTTACTCTTCCAATCTAAGACCATATTTCATCCATTCTGGGCTCATCACATCATTCTGTTCTCTTTTATACCTGGACCCTGACATTCAGAGAAACAAGAAATGGGGTCACCATTAATGCAACATGCCACTAGTCTCAGTCCATTCACAGAGCCCGTTCTGCCTTCCACTGGGGCTGTCACTGTGTTGTTGTTACACCAGGATCTGCTACTTAGGTGCCAGATGGAAGAAGAGGGGATACAATGGCAATACAGCTCTTCATGATCACTTAACATGTCCCAGTTGCTCACTGAGCTATTAGTTGGGAAGAGTCTCAGAGGAGGGCAGGGCCAACAAGGGACTCAGTCAGTGGATATCCCACTCTAAAATGGTCATTCCTGCCATTAACAGACTTCAGTGAGGCTATGAAGATGGGTAGGACACAACAGTGAATTTGTTGAAAAGAGCACAATTGTGTAAAACATGAATTCAGAAGTTAGACAACTACAGTATCAGGTTTCATTATCAGCCTTGCCACTTGCATGGTCTGTCAGAAGGATTGCATTATCTCCCTAAAGTATGCTTGGTTTCCTCATCTATAAAATAAATGTGCCTGACACCTAGTAAAGATTCAATAAATCATAGTTATTATTATTCAATAGCCTATCCGCAAAGAAAATGTACTAACATGCTGCCTTGGGCATGTTAAGAAAACCCTTCACTAGTCTACCTTTGTCTAAACACAAAGCAACAGTGAAGACTAAATTCTGATGACTGCATCTAGCTATGCCTGAAGACAGATGAACTCTGGATGTACGGTTCCTTCTCTAAGGGAATTTGAATTGGGTTCCTGTCACTGACAGCCAAGATCAGTTAGGATCAAACTCAAATCTTTCCTCTACAAGCTTTCTCAGCACTTCAGTATGTGACACAAGATGATTCACAATCTTCTAATTTCTGTATTGCACATTTCAATAATCACTTGTATTTCACTTGATTTTGCTACTTAACCGGTTATTTTAGGAGCATATCTTGTTTTCCTAACATGTTTTTAAGTTTCTCAAGACAAAAGCAATGCACTCCACTTATTTTCTGCCACAAAACCAGGTACAGTTCTGGGTAGATACCAGATTCAAAAAAAACCACAATTAGCAAGGTGGTTTTCATTGGAAACTAAGTCAGGTTCCCTGCTGAATTTAGGCATTTCTGAGCATGTCTGGTAACCTGGCATGATAAATATTCCAGGAAAGAACCATCCTAAAAGAGAACAGGGTCAGGCACATAAGCTCTGTCCAGCAAAAATGCTTCAGTCAACCTAGATACAAGGGAACTCTAAACATTGTCTGTAATATGCTGAGAACATCAGGAAGTGCTGTAAGGGGGCCACTGTAGGACACTGTGGATTTGAGCACAGTGCAGCCTTGGAACAGTGATGGGGAGTGGTGACATTAAAGGCACTATAGACTAAATGTTTGTATCCTCCTCCAATCCATATGTTGAAACCTAATCCCCAATATGATGATATGTGGAGGTGGGGCCTTTGGGTGAGGCCTCTCCTCATGAATGAGATTAGTGCCATTATAAGGGAGACCTCAGAGAGCTTCCTTGCCCCATCGGCCATATGAGAACACAGCGAGAAGATGGCCACCCAGGAAGCAGGAGGCAAGTCTTCACCAAACTGTGAATCTGCCAGTGCCTTGATCTTGGACTTCCCAGCCTCCAGAGCCTTGAAGAAACAAGCGTTTGTTGTTTGTAAACCACTCTGTCTATGGTATTCCATTATAGCAACCAAAGGGATGAAGACACAAGGCCAGCTTCAACACCGGTGGTGGCAAAGAATAAGATCAACAGCAATTCTGATAACATGAGGCACAGAGATTGTGGTGGTGTAGTGGGAGCTTATAAGCCCCGTGGTGGTGGGACACAGCTGGAAGAGAAGCCCTCACATCTAGTCAGTGATAAAAATCTTGTTACTCAGTGGGAGCCTTCTAGACATTCTCTGAGGTTTCCCAGAAATGCTGGGGAGACTTTGTTGGGAGTCTGAACACTGTACATGGCACGGTGTCTTGTGGTACCCTAGAGTGGCATTCTCTAGGGACACATGAATTACACTTGCAAATTAAATTCTCAAGGACAAGTACTCCAGTGCCATGGCCAGACCACCATTTGGCTGTGAAGGAGTTGAAACAGACCTGACCTCCTCTTGCTACTGTGGCATGTCCCGCTCTCTGGTCAGCCTCTCACCCCGGCTGCTTTTCCTCTGAGTGGCCCCTGGATCGGCAGGAGTTCAATCACACTGGGATTCAACCTGCCCAGTTTCCCCTGCCCCTGGGAGGTCCCACAGTCATACACTACTTTTGGGCTCCAATTCTACTTAATTTTTAAAAACTGGATTCCTATTTGTGTCTGTGTCTCTATAGTTTTTCTTAGAATTTTTTTTTTCCATCAGACTCTTAATTATCTTATTTCTCATTTCTCCTTCCTCTAAGAATGGGTTTAACTCTCAAGGTTGTCTGAAGGCATTTGATATAAAATGCAGTCTATGGTATTCTAAGTTCTTCGCCCAACAAGTATCCATCAACAGGAGGTGACCCAGAAGTTTGTGATGGCACCAAAGGATAGAAGATTTGTTTACTCAATCCCATATGTTTCATTCTGTGGTTTGTGAAGTACTGAACTAAGTGCAGAACCAATTCCCTTAGAGGAAGTTATGGATTTGTGGAATCCTGCAATGTTAACACTTTAGAGCTACTAGGGTACTAGTGACTAAATCTTTGTTTCAGAGTTTTGGAAAGTGCCTGTCTGTCCTCTAACTTCCTAAGGCTGTGCCGATGCCCACAGTCCACCTTACTTCTTCAGTTAAGTGGGCCTAGGTGGCCGTCAGTACTTGGGTTGTGGATATACCCAGTGCGTAAATGTTATGCAGTGTGGTCACATATGAACTTCAGTAGCCAAAGGGGGTCTCCAGGCTCTCTGATGCTCCTTGATAGTTACTGGGCACCCGAACTGAGGCCAGCACTTCCTGGCTAGTGTGAGAGTCTCACCTTATGCCCTTCCAAATTGGTCCTTCAGAGTGAGAAGAGGGAAGCCATTACCACTGTTTCCTGCATTCTTCTCTAGGCAGACACAGCTGCAAGGGTACTATGGCATAGGAGAACGTGGGTAAACAGGTTACAAACTGCTGTTTACAGTTTTCTTTTCACGTTTCAAAAGGAGGCCATCTGTGAGAACAGAATGTTCTCAGTGTCATCACCCACAAAGAGAAAATGCAGGCATGTGGGCATTTGGGACGATGCTTCCTGGTAACTTGTCCAATTTTAGCTGCACTGAAGTCAGTGAATAGACTTATTTTCCAAGGGTAACAAAAGCAAAAATAAACAACGGGTACTCCATCAAACTAAAAAACTTTTGCACAGTGAAGGAAACCATCAGCAAAACAAAAAGACAACCTACTTAATGGGAGAAGATATTTGCAAATGATAAAACCCATAAGACATTAATATCCGCAATATATAAGGAACCCACCCAATTCAATATCCAAAAAAAAAAAAATCCTATTTCAAATGGGTAGAGAACCTGAATAGACATTTCTCCACAGAGACATACAGATAGCCATCAGACATGTGAAAAGATGGTCACTCAGCGTCAGGGAAATGCAAATCAAAACCACAATGAGGGGAGGGGTCAAGATGGCAGAACAGCTTGGAAGTTTTTTTTGCATCTCCCATCCATGGAATACAGCCAGAACAACACTAAATCATCCCACACATCTAGAAAACTGATTTGAGGATTAACACAACAATCTACACAACCTGAACCACAAAACTCAGCAGGTACCCTGCACGGAGAGGTGAACTGGGGGAGATAGAAGCCGCGGAGGGCCGGGAGTTGTTTTTGCTTTGCTTGCAGATAGGGGACGGAGATGGGGGGAGAGTTCGGGAAAAGCACCTCCTCCCCCCCCACCACCACTAAAAGCAGCCGGAGAGAAAGAGGAAAAGTGGAAACAGCCACAGGGACTGAACAAAAAAGGGAAAAAGGAGAAAGGAGAGGGTTTAAATTCCATTAAGACTCTATGAACAGGGGGAGCACAGAGTCTCAAACTCTGTAGTTCGATACCTGGTGGTGTTCTGGTGGGAAGGGTGAATCCCCAGGAGCAGAGTGAGCTCTGGGGGGTCCTTGGCTCACACCCCCTGCTTGGAGGACATCTGGTAGAGGCAAAGGCCCCAGCAGACCCCAGAGAACAACCACATTAGCTGGTGCTGGAACAAGGGCCTTAAGGGTGAAGACTGGTGACAAATGTGTGTTGTGACTTACCATAATCCCTGAAACGTTGCTGCTACACGACTGCTTGAACTTCTTCTGGGTGGGGCTGGCACCCAGCCACAGTCTCTGGGCATCAGCAGCAGCGAGGTTTCCCGAACGTTCCTGGGTGCAGCCAGCACCAGCCATTGCTTGGTGAGACCCTCTGCGAGAAGGTCTGAGCGGGTCAAACCGCAGTCCCTCAGAGGTGAGAGGTTGGGAAACACAGTCGCATTGGAGATAAAACTCAGGAGGGAGGTGCTGCCTGGCAACCTGACGGCTTGGTCATGGACAGCGTAAAGGCAGGGAATGGAGGGAAGCTGGAGACCACGGACAGGTGCATGATTGCTGAGCGGGGAGAACAGAGACTGGGTAGCTGGGTGACGCCATAGCTTCCCGAGTATGCGCATACACACCTACAAGCGCCGAAACAATCTACCCCAGCAAACCAAGCAGCGCCATCTAATGGAGAACAGAGCCATTACACTAAGCCCGCCCAACTGAGCCAACCTCACTCTTCAGGATCACAAGTGTCTCCACCTGCTTAGTTTACCGCCTGTAAAGTGCTTCATAGTTTGACTTCTAGGGGAAAACGAGGTAATTTCAATCTTATTTCAGTCTGTTCATTGATCCATCTTTTTATTTTTTTCTTTCATTTCTTTTCTTTTTCTTGAACACAGAAAGAGAAAAGTTTTATTTTTACTTTCAATTTTTATTAAAAATATTTTTCTTTAATGTTTTTCACTATATTCTTTACTATTTTGTAATTTTTTTCAAATTCTATTTTACTTCCATCAATTCATTTTATTCTATTTCATTGTATTCATTTTTTCAAATTTTCAAACGTTTTCCTTTTTTTTTCTCCCTTTTTTCTCTAATCTATCAGGCTCCTTTCAACAACCAGAACAAAACACACGTAGGATTTAGCATCATTTATTTGATATTGTGTGTGTGTGTTGTTTTTAATTTTAATTTTTTTACCTTATTAATTCCTTTTCTCCTTCAAAATAATCAAATAAAGGAATTCACCCCAAAAGAAAGAGCAGGAAGAAATGACATCCAGGGACTTAATCCACACAGATACAAGCAAGATGTCTGAACCAGAATTTAGAATCATGATAAAAAGAATATTAGTTGGGATTGAAAATAGACTAGAATCCCTTTCTGAGGAGATAAAGGAAGTAAAAGCTAGTCAGGATGAAATAAAAAATGCTATAACTGAGCTGCAATCTTGAATAAATGCCACGGTGGCAAGGATGGATAAGACAGAGCAGTGAATCAATGATATAGAGGACAAACTTATGGACAATAATGGAGCAGAAAAAAAGAGGCAGACTAAGGCAAAAAAGAACAATTTAAGAATTAGAGAAATCAGTGACTCATTAAAAAGGAACAACATCAGAATCATAGCGGTCCCAGAAAGGAGGGAGAGAGAGAAAGAAGGGTAGAAGGGTTGTGTGAGCAAATCATAGTGGAAAACTTTCCTAACCTGGGGAAAGACACAGACATAAAAATCCAGGAAGCACAAAGTACTCCCACTAGATTCAACAAAAACCGACCATCATCAAGGCATATCAGTCAAATTCACAAAACACTCAGGCAAGGAAACAATCATGAAAGCAACAAGGGAAAAAAGCCCTTAACCTACAAGGGAAGAAAGATCAGGTTTGCAGCAGGCCCATCCATAAAAACTTGGCAGGCCAGAAAGGAGTGGTATGATATATTCAATGTGCTGAATCAGAAAAATGCAGGCAAGAATTCATTATCCAGAAAAGCTGTCATTCAAAATAGAAGGAGAGATAAAAAGTTTCCCAGACAAACAAAAATTAAAGGAGTTCGTGACCACTAAACCAGCCCTACAAGAAATTTTAAGAGGGACTCTCTGAGGGGAGAAAAGATGGAAACAAGAACAAAACAAAAAAAGACCAAAAGCAACAAAGACTAGAAAGTACCAGAGAACACCACCAGAAACTCCAATTCTACAAGCAACATGATGGCAATAAATTCATATCTTTCAGTACTCACTGTAAACGTCAATGGACTAAATGCTCCAATCAAAAGACATAGGGTAACAGAATGGATAAGAAAACAAGATCCATCTATATGCCGTTTACAAGAGACCCACGTTTGACCTAAAGACATCTTCAGACTGAATGTAAGGGGATGGAGAACCATCTATCATGCTAATGGTTGCCAAAAGAAAGCCAGAGTAGCCAAACTTATATCAGACAATCTAGACTTTAAAATAAAGACTAACAAAAAATGAAGATAGGCATTATATCATAATTAAGGTGATAAATCATATATAACCACCAAGAAGACCTGACAATTATAAATATTTATGCTCCAAATTTTAAGGACCCAAATATATAAATCAATTAATAACAAACATAAAGAAATTCACTGATAATAATACCATCATGGTAGGGGGCTTCAACACCCCACTTACAGCAATGGAAAGATCGTCTAAACAGAAAATCAACAAGGAAACAATGGCTTTGAATTACACCTGGACCAGATGGACTTAACAGATATATTCAGAACATTTTATCCTAAAGCAGTGGAATACACATTCTTCTCCAGGGCACATGGGACATTCTCCAGAATAGATCACACACTAGGACACAAATCAGCCCTCAACAAGTACAAAAAGATCAAGATCATGCCATGCATATTTTCAGACCACAACACTACGAAACTCAAAATCAACCACAAGAAAAAATTTGGAAAGATAACAAATACTTGGAGACTAAAGAACTCCTATGAAATAATGAATGCGCTAACCAAGAAGTTAAAGAGGAAATTAAAAAGTTCATGGAGACCAACGAAAATGATAACACCACAGACCCAAACCTCTGGGACATAGCAAAGGTGGCCAAAACAGGGGTGTATATAGCAATCCAGGCCTTCCTAAAGAAGGAAGAAAGGTCTCAGATACACAACCTAATCTTATACCTTAAAGGGCTGGAAAAAGGACAGCAAATAAAACCTAAAACCAGTAGAATACAGGAAATAAAGATTAGAGCAGAAATTAATGCTATCGAAACCAAAAAACAGTAGAACAGATCAATGAAACCAGAAGCCAGTTCTTTGAAGGAATTAACAAAATTGATACATCACTAGCCAGTTTGATGAAAAAGAAAAAGGAAAAGACTCAAATAAATAAAATCAAGAATGAAAGAGGGGAGATCACAACCAACACAGCAGACATACAAGCAATAATAAGAGAATATTATGAGCAATTATACGCCAATAAGATGGGCAGTCTGAAAAAAATGGACAAAGTCCTAGAAACATATAAACTACCGAAACTGAAACAGGAAGAAATAGAAAATTTGAACAGACCCATAACCAGTAAAGAAAACAAATTAGTAATCAAAAGTCTCCCAAAAAAACAAGAGTCCAGGCCAGATGGTTGCCAGGGAAATTCTACCAAACATTTAAGAAAGAGTTAACACTTATTCTCTTGAAGTTGTTCCAAAAAATAGAAATGGAAGGAAAACTTCCAAGCTCTTTCTATGAAGCCAGTATTACCTTGATTCCAAAACCAAGCACCCCACTAAAAAGGAGAACTACAGACCAATTTCCCTGATGAACATAGATGCAAAAATCCTCAGCAAGATATTAGCCAACTGGGGGCGCCTGGGTGGCGCAGTCGGTTAAGCGTCCAACTTCAGCCAGGTCACGATCTCGCGGTCCGTGAGTTCGAGCCCCGCGTCAGGCTCTGGGCTGATGGCTCAGAGCCTGGAGCCTGTTTCCGATTCTGTGTCTCCCTCTCTCTCTGCCCCTCCCCCGTTCATGCTCTGTCTCTCTCTGTCCCAAAAATAAATAAATGTTGAAAAAAAAAAAAAGATATTAGCCAACTGGATCCAACAATACACTAAAGAAATTATTCACCACGACCAAGTGGGATTTATACCTGGGATGCAGGGCTGGTTCAATATCCACAAAACAATCAATATGATTCATCACATCAATAAAAGAAAGGACTAGAACCACATGATCCTCTCAACAGATTCAGAGAAAGCATTTAACAAAATACAACATCCTTTCTTGATAAAAACCGTCCAGAAAGTAGGTGTAGAAGGATCATACCTCAAGATTTTAAAAGCCATATATGAAAGACCCAACAGTAATAACATCCTCAATGGGGAAAAACTGAGAGCTTTCCCCCTAAGGTCAGCAACAACACAGGGATGCCCACTCTCACCACTGTTATCCAACATAGTACTGGAAGTCTTAGCCTCAGCAATCAGACAACACAAAGAAATATAATGCATCCAAATCAGCCAGAAGGAGGTCAAACTTTCACTCTTCACAGATGACATGATACTCTATATGGAAAATCCAAAATATTCCACCAAAAAACTGCTAGAACTGATCCATGAGTTCAGCAAAGTTGCAGGATATAAAATCAATGTACAGAAATCGGTTGCATTCCTATACACCAATAATGAAGCAACAGAAAGGGAAATCAAGGAATAGATCCCATTTACAATTGCACCAAAACCCATAAAATACCTAGGAATAAATCTAACGAAAGAGGTAAAAAATCTATATGCTGAAAACTATAGAAAGCTTGTGAAAGAACTTGAAGAAGACACACACACACAAAAATGGAAAAATACTCCATGCTCTGGGGTAGGAATAACAAATATTGTTAAAATGTTGATACTACCCAAAGCAATCTACATATTCAATGCAATCCCTATCACAATAACACCAGCATTCTTCACAGAGCTAGAACAAAGAATCCTAAAATTTGTATGGAACCAGAAAAGACCCCAAATAGCCACAGCAATCTTGAAAAAGAAAACCAAAGCTGGAAGCATCACAATCCCAGACTTCAAGCTATCCTACAAAGCTGTAATCATCAAGACAGTATGTACTGGCACAGGAACAGACACTCAGATCAATGGAACAAAACAGAGAACCCAGAAATGGACCCACAAACATATGGCCAACTAATCTTTGACAAAGCAGGAAAGAATATCCAATGGAATAAAGACAGTCTCTTCAGCAAGTGGTGCTGGGAAAACTGGAGAGTGGCATGCAGAAAAATTAACCTGGACCACTTTCTTCACCATACACAAAAATAAACTCAAAATGGATGAGAGACCTCAATGTAAGACAGGAAGCCATCAAAATCCTCGAGGAGAAAGCAGGCAAAAACCTCTTTGACTTGGTCGCGGCAACTTCATACTCAACATGTCTCCGGAAGCAGGGGAAACAAAAGCAAAAATGAACTATTAGAACCTCATCAAAATAAAAAGCTTCTGCGCGGAGCAGGAAACAATCAGCAAAACTAAAAGGCAACCAGTGGAATGGGAGACAATATTTGCAAACGACATATCAGATAAAGATAGATTAGTATCCAAAATCTATAAAGAACTTATCAAACTCAACACCCAGAAAAAACAAATAATCCAGTGAAGAAATGGGCAAAAGACATGAATATAGACACTTCTCCAAAGAAGACATCCACATGGCCAACCAACACATGAAAAAATGCTCAACGTCATTCATCATCAGGGAAATACAAATCAAAACCACAATGAGATACCACCTCACACCTGTCAGAATGACTAACGTTAACAACACAGGCAACAACAGACAGCCAGACCAACACTAAACCATCCTGCACACCTAGAAAACCGATCTGAGGATTAACACAACAATCTGCACAACCTGAACCACAGAATTCAGCAGGTACACAGTGTGGAGAGGTGACTGGAGGAGAAAGAAGCCATGGACGGCAGGGAGCCACTTTTGCATGTGGAGAGAGGACAGAGACAGGGCGGTAGAATACAGGAAAAGCACCCCCCGCCCCGCAAAGCAACTGGAGAGAAAGTGGAAAAGTGGAAACAGGCAACAACAGATGTTGGTGAAGATGCAGTGACAGAGGATCTCTTTTGCACTGCTGGTGGGAATGCAAACTGGTGCAGCCACTCTCGAAAACAGTATGGAGGTTCCTCAAAAAATTAAAAATAAAACTTCCTTACAACCCAACAATTGCACTACTAGGTATTTGTCCCAGGGATACAGGTATGCTGTTTCAAAGGGACATATGCACCCCAATATTTATAGCAGCACTATCGACAATAGTCAAAGTATGGAACAAGCCCAAATGTCCATTGATGGAGGAATGGATAAAGAAGACGTGGTATATACATACATATATATATATGTATATATATATATATATATATATATATATATACACATATACATACACATACATAACACACACAATGGAGTATTACTCGGCAATCAAAAAGAACGAAATCTTGCCATTTTCAACTACGTGGATGGAACTAGAGGGTATGTTAAGCGAAATTTGTCAGTCAGAGTAAGACAAATATATGACTTCACTTGTATGAGGACTTTAAGATACAAAACAGATGGACATAAGAGAAGGGAAGCAAAAATAATATAAAAACAGGGAGGGGGACAAAACATTAAGAGACTCTTAAATATGGAGAACAGAGGGTTACTGGAGGGGTTGTGGGAGGGAGGAAGGGCTAAATGGGTAAGGGGCATTAAGGAATCTACTCCAGAAATCACTGTTTACTATATGCTAAATAACTTGGATGTAAATTTAAAAAATAAAAAAAAATTAAAAAACACTCCACAATGAGATATCACCTGACACCTGTCAGAATGGCTAGAATAAAAAAAAAATAAGAAATAACAAGTGTTGGAGAGGATACGGAGAAAAGGTAACCCTCGTGCATGTTGATGGGAATGCAAAACATCACAGCCACTATGGAAAACATTATGGAGGTTCCTCAAGAAACTAAAAATAGAGCTATCATTTGATCCAGCAATTCTACTTCTGGGTGTTTAGCCTAAGAAAATGAAAACACTAATTCGAAAAGATAAATGTACCTCCATGCTCTTTGCAGCTTTATATATGAGGCCAAGACAAAGAAACAGCCCGTGTCCATCAATTGATAAGTGGATAAAGAAGATGTACACACACACACACACACACACACACACACACACACACACATACACACAATGGACTATTACTCTGCTGTAAAACAGATTGAAATCTTGCTATTTGCAACAGCATGGATGGACCTAGAGGGTGTTATGCTAAGTGAAGTCAGTTGGACAGAGAAAGACAAATACGGTGTGATTTCACTTTTATGTGGTATCTAAAAAAACGAAACAAATGAGCAAACAAAACAAAACGGAAACAGACAGAGAACCAAAACGGAAATAGATATGGAGAACCATCTGGTGGGTGCCAGGTGGGAGGGGAGGTTGAGGGATGGGGGAAGTGAGGAAGGGGATTAAAAAGTATAAACTTCCAGGTATAAAATGAATAAGACAGGGTTATAAAGTACAGAATAGGTAATATAGCTAATATTAAGTAACAACTTTGTATGGTGACAGATGGTAGCTAGATTTATTGTGATGATCACTTCATAATGTCTATAAATGTTGAATCACCTGAAACGAATACACTATTGTATGCCAAGTACACTTCAATTTAAAAAATATACATAAGTGGGGCGCCTGGGTGGCACAGTCGGTTAAGCGTCCGACTTCAGCCAGGTCACGATCTCGCGGTCCGTGGGTTCGAGCCCCGCGTCGGGCTCTGGGCTGATGGCTCAGAGCCTGGAGCCTGCTTCTGATTCTGCAGGCTGATTCTGTCTCCCTCTCTCTCTGCCCCTCCCCCGTTCATGCTCTGTTTCTCTCTGTCTCAAAAATAAATAAACGTTAAAAAAAAAAATTTTTTAAATATACATAAGTACAAAAATAAATAAAACTGCTCTTCTAGTTGGTCATAAAATCCCAGCTTGGAAGCAGTCCTGTCTGTTTTCTAAGAAATGACATTCTAGTGCCAGAAATTACCACCTCAGTCATTTTATTCTGAGGGAAATAGGGGTAAGAAAAAGAAAAATGAACATGTAGCATGTGGTAAATGTAAATGAAAAAATTAATTCCTGGTGGTGGCTGAGTACTTTCTGTCCCGAATAGGGACACAATTTAACTTTTATTTCAGGTTTAATTAAAATAAGAATGAGCATAGTTTAAAAAAAAAAGAGAGAGAGAGAGAGAGATGAGTTTTAAAGTGGTTCTCTCTTGGGGCGCCTGGGTGGCGCAGTCGGTTAAGCGTTAGACTTCAGCCAGGTCACGATCTCGCAGTCCGTGAGTTTGAGCCCCGCGTCGGGCTCTGGGCTGATGGCTCAGAGCCTGGAGCCTGTTTCTGATTCTGTGTCTCCCTCTCTCTCTGCCCCTCGCCCGTTCATGCTCTGTCTCTCTCTGTCCCAAAAATAAATAAACGTTGAAAAAAAAAATTAAAAAAAAAAAAAAAAGTGGTTCTCTCTTGACTCCCTCCCCAATCTACGTCCACACAATGCCCTGGAGGCAATCACATCGCCATGCATAATACTGGATCATGAGCATAGATATCTATTTCTCCATCTATCAGCTTTAAATGGTACCAATTACTCTTAAAATAACAATTTAGCTTTTTTATATTATCCTTCACCTTCCTTCCCCCTTATCCTCCTATTCTTTTATATTACTACTTTCAATTCTTCCCCTGGTTACTTTTGTGACTGTAAGTAATACATTTACATCACTATTTCATCCTCCATCAACCTTGGTCCACATCTCAATTCCTTTTTTTTTTTTTTTTTTTTTTTTATGGAATAAACTACAACTATAGACATGGTCTTTGCATTACCAAAGCTGTTAACATTTACATATGCTCTGGTGCCGGGCATGTGTGTGTGTTTCGTCTCTTGATTAATTTAAAAGGTAAAAGTGAATTTGTGGAATTTCTATTGTTGAGTGAGTAAATATGGCTCACTGCTGACCCAAGTAGAGTACTAGGATTGTATTTTCTTCCCAACAGATCACTGGGGCTGTGTAGGGGGAAATATTTTTAGCACCAAGGCCAAAAGGGTTCTCTTTTCTTATACATTATCAGTTGCTTAAACTCACACCTCTTTATTGTTTTCATCATGTTTGGACAAGTCTATCTTGTCAAGATTTTTGTTTTTCCTGAAATTTCAAATGGCTGTTGCCTTTTTTCTTATGGACAAAAGAATAATGTGCTTTTACGATTTCCTACAATTTTTTCATCCCTCAGTCATGCTGTCGATTAAGCTTGGCTGCCTCTTCAAGAAGTGTATCGTCTGGTTTCATGACTGACATCTCAGACTTCCCTTTCACTGCATTCTTGGGTTGGAGCCTCTATTTCCTGAACCTCATGTTTACTCTTTCTTGGTTTTCTTTCTTATTTTTTTCTAACATGCATCCTTAAATAACTTCAAGCAAGGATGCCCTTGTCTGGAAAGATCTTTATTTTGACCTCACACTTACTGGGTCGTTGGTCTGGATTCAAGATTCAAAATCGTCAGCCTCAAAATAATTTTCATAAGTAGAGTTAGGAGTACACTTTCATAAACATGCTTCCTCAAAATTTCATCAAAAATGAAAAAGGGCAACTTCAAAAACAACCTCTTTGTGATTCTGACTTCTGCCTCGACCCTCCGTAGAGTCAGATTGCTCAAAGATCACAGATAACTGCCTCATCCAAAAACTCATTTTCAACTAGGGCCAACAGTGGACCATCCATGAAACTGCTCCACTGACTGGTAACACAAAGGAACTTCCCAACACATAGGAGTTTCAAGCACTCAGGAATTGAGCATTGTGACTGGGACAGGAAGGAAGAGGAAGAGCCAGAGAACAGACACCAAGTGGGGGCCAGAAGAAGAGCAGTGGCACTAGGAATGTGAGAGGGGAGAGGGAGGAACTGAGGGGAAGGAGAGAGGAAATATGAAGAAAGAGTATTTTCTTTCCCTCTTCCTCATCCTCCAGATATTTAATAGTTATTACTACTTTTGTTTCTTCTATTGGTTACCTTTGTCACTTTAAGTAACACATTTATATCACAGTTCAGAGAGAATTATATCAATATTAAAAAAGAAAAGCAGAGGGTTGATTGGGCTACTATTTTTTATATCATTTTATTGAAATATTACTGATATATAAAAAGCTGGACATATTTAATGTGCACAGCACAATGCATTACGTGACAAATATACACTCCTGAGACCACGAGCACCATCGAGGCCATGTGCTGATTTTCAGAGCGCATGTGTGTAAGACTGCCTGTGGCAGGGGTGGGGGCAGGAAAGGGAACTGAGGTCCTAAGGCACTCACTTCCTTCTCCATGTCCACGGAGAGGCCATGGACAGAGAGACTTCAGAGCCAGATGACAAACATGCCAGATACCGGGGCCTTCTACCCAACCAGACCCGGGAGCACAAAATGCCACAGTGCAGCCAAGATCCAATGGAACCTACTGCCATATTAGCACCTCCAGGGGTCTAGCCTTGGAAGCACCAGGAAATGGCACCTGGGAAGGGAACTGGCACCTACAGAGAGAGTCTCACAGGGGCAGGGACCTTGACAAAATAATGCATTCAGTGGCAAATATCTATGGGGGCTTGGAATGGACAACCATCAGAACTAGGTATAAGTAGGGGCGCCTGGGTGGCTCAGTTAGTTAAGCGTCCAACTTCGGCTCAGGTCATGATCTCACCAGTCGTGAGTTCGAGCCCTGTGTCAGGCTCTATGCTGCTAACTCAGAGCCTGGAGCCTTCTGTGTCTCCCTCTCTCTCTGCCCCTCTCCCACTTGCACGCACGCACACACGCTCTCTCTCTCTCTCTCTCTCAAAAATAAATAAATAGTATGGTAACCAATTTGACAATAAATTTCATATATAAATAAATAAATAATAAATAAATAAATAAATAAATAAACACACACAAAAAAAAGAACTAGGTGTAAGAACATGTGAGGTATCCCTAGAGATGCCCAGAAATACCTGGGGGAGGTGGAAGGTCCCTCTTCACACACATGTACCCTTGAAATATGAATCATGACCATTAGCTCAGCTTTGAACCTGCAGCTTGGGGAGACTTATGGATCTATGAGGTCAGGTTGATAAGGCAGAGAAAACAAACTGTCATTTTACAATCTTTAAAGGGCCCTCCCTGGTAACAAGCTATATGCTACCAAGAGACACAATTCAACTCAATCTTTGGAAACCCAATTAAGGTGGCCCAACCTCCATAGTTCAGCTTCCAATGAGTAATTTTGCAAATTGATAGAAGAGACAGGGAGAGCCCAGTGGGGGGCGGGAGGGGAGAAAAGAGAGAGAGAAAGAGATTCTACTTTTTCCACTCTTTTTTTTTTCTCTATCCCTTTACCTCTCTTCACTTAATACATACATAGTAACTTGCCCAATATTTTTGTTGGGGAAACTACCCTCTCCCTACTCCAAACCAAGTTTTCCATGCATAAAGGAGTCAGTATATTCTTAGAAAGAATGTGGAGAGATTTGAATTCAAACGAAGTAAAATGCCACTTCCAGAATTGTAGAGCTTGTGAGGTGGATAGACATCATCCAGTAAAACACTTTGCAGATTCACGTGCTCATCGTCCACTGCCCCCTCCAGTAAAAGAAAAAGAAAACAATAGATTGGACTTACAGCCACATGATATTGGAGGAATTCTATCAGTGGACGAGAGAGAATGAGTAGTTTGAATGTAGATCACAATGAGAAGCTCCAACCCCTTGAGAAGATTTGCTCTGGGGATTTGTCTGAGAGACGCTTTCTTCTGAATTTAAGTCTTAGGGTTGTGATATTTAAAAAGGGCAAACTGGCTAGGGGAAGAAATATAAAAGATGACAAGTGGGGTGAATAAGGAAGGGCAGAACTTGGGAAGGGAACAAATGGAAGTAGACAGATTAGGGCAGAGAGGGGGAGTGAGAGCAGAGAGGGGGCGGTTCAAAGAGAAAAGCTCTGCTGGTGAGGAAGGAGGTGCCCAATGGGCAGATCAAGGCTGCACCCAGAGCCCGGGGAAGGGGAGGCAATCACAGGAGTGTGGACAGGTAGGGGGCCGGCCAGTGAAGGGACCTAAGAATCCATCTGAGCAGAGGCTGAGGGAGGAGAAATGGACAGAGTCCAGAGAGCCTCACAGCAGGGACCTCGCAGCAGTGACTCTTGGAAACTTGCTGTACAGCCCTGGACCATGCAACTGCTTCCAATCACCAAGAAGTTTAGCAAATTAAGAAGTTATCAAAAATATTAAGGGTAGAGCCAGCTGTTGTCGACTTTATCCAATCTGTGTCATAATGGTCACTGTTCAGTGCCCCGTCCCACCACCCCGAGTCCATCACGTCACTGACAATTCTGTTAAGTCGCTCTGTTTTCCTTCCCCTAAAAAGGCCTGTGGTTTCCTTTCCTTGACATCGCCTTCTGAGGAACTGGGGCCTCCCTGCACCTTGCCTGATGGTCATTTGACTGCACGCAGTGACTTCAGCATGGGCAGAGTGAATGTACCTAGATCTTAGCATCTCTGCCTCTGAAGGAAGATTTAAAAGGAAGGTGAGATGCTATAGAGGAACACTCCAAAAAGTAGATGTGTGGATGGGTTTCCAGCCAAGATGAGTCTTCAAAGGCAATGCAGCTCGGGGGACAGGAAACCTCTTTTTGTCCCTCAGTTTCAGTTTCCTTAGTCACAGAATGATGGTGCGGCAAGGGATGGGGAGCAGGGGTAGAACTAGGTTGAAAAGAGCTCCTAAGTTTCTTCCCGCTTCTGGAAAGCAGTGTCCCATAATGCTGTGGGGAAAGAGATTCTGAGGCTGCCTCACAGCTACATGGGACAGTGGGATTGATACCTGCCTCGGATTAGTGTCCTAACGAGTGTCCCTTTCTGCCACTGCCAATCCTCACCACCCTTCTCTCCAGGATCCTAAGAACTCCTGCTTAAATTCATTGATGCCATCAAGGGCTCTGTGTCAACTTTCACACTGATGACCCAGACGAGATGTTGAAACTTGCCTCACTCTGTCTGCAGCCTCACGTATGTGATTGGTCAAACATGCCACCCTGGTTGTCTAGAAATTCTGTTTTCCCAGTGTTGTCAGACACCTGAGTTTGGTGACCATTCTCTGCTCTGCAGCACTGTACCAGAGAAGATGTCCATCTTTCTTTCTTTCTTTTTTTTAGTGTTTTCTTTATTTATTTTGGGGAGGGAGGGGCAAAGAGAGAGGAGAGAGAGAATCCCTAGCAGGCTCTACGCTGTCAGCATGGAGCCAGATACAGGGCTTGAACCCACAAACCGTGAAACCATGACCTGAGCCCAAACAAAGAATCGGACATTTAACCGACTGAGCCTCCCAGGTGCCCCAGATGTCCATTTTTCTTGAATTTCCTTCTGGCATATGCTAAGATCTGTGACTGTAGTTTATAGGTCAATTCTGCATCTCTAGCACTAGAGGATGCTGAAAAGAAAAAGGTCATTTCTTCGTAAATTTGTATCCTATATGTGTACCTCCAGAACTATTAAGGTTTTAAGAATGATAATTAAAGTCTAACCAAGCTTCTTTGGTGAGACATCTCTTGTCTCCAATACTATATGTGTATGTATTAGTAATAACTTAAAAAGCATATAAGAAGCATAATTCACCAAAGTCTTTCATACAATTAGCTTTGATTTTCATCCTTACAATAGGAAAAGTAGGCATTATTATCTCTATCAAGCAGGCAGAACTCAAGTCCTGGGAGTTCAAATGATCCTGACACACAGCTGAGAGCAGCAGAACTGGAAACGGAATCTAGATCCTTTGACTAGAGGCCCACAGAATTGACAAGAGCAGGCAGTTGGGGGAAAAACTTGGAAAAGAAATTGAGTGAGGGGATGTGCAGCCAGCTTTACAATAGGTCACCCCCATCCCTTGCTCTGAACAGGATCCAGGAAGCTTGGGTTCAGAGGCAGGTCATGGGAATAACGTTATAATTACTGAGTGAAACAGCTGTTGAAATGAGCCGCAAACATTTTGGCTCCCTCCTCCCTTTAAGAATCCTGTATGCTAGTGGTTTCCAGTCCATGTTTCTAGGAGTCTTTTGTGAAGCTTCCTGAGGGCTAACACGACAGCACGGTGGACACATCTCCACAGTGCCACATTCATCTGCTTTAGATATTGGGCATCTGCATAAGATTTAATTTGAAGAAAGAACATTCTGCTACTGAGGAAAAGTTTTTGAAAATCATTATACAGGACTATTTAACCTCTTGCCCATTGAGTTCTCCAGGACATCTGGATAATTTTCAGCCAAGGAATTTGCCATTAAAAGAGGTAAACCATGACCTGTACTGACACAGAGGGAGCTAGGAGCTGGGGTAATGATCAGGCTTAAGACATAGGATGTAGACACCACAGAGACGTGGTCATCCAGGGTCAAAGGAGGTGGCCCACCAAGGTTGAGAGGGTGGGAACTCAGAACCGAGCAGGACCACATCAGGGAATGCGTGGGGTGCAGAAAGAAACTGAGAAATAGACGTCAAGGATTGAAATTCCAGGTTTTTCTCACATGTACACCAGAATTCTAGTAGTTTCTGATGGCCCAGATTGGGCATCACTTCCAGGAGCCTCAATGCACCAAGTTCAACTTAAAACAACACCAGCCACATTAAAGAGCATTGAGTCTTGTCTTCTGTTTCTACCTGTTGCTCTCATAAATGTGTGAAATCAGCATTCAACCCTGTCTTACTGTGAGGCTTCCTGAACTCTAGAGATTCTACTGGTGAGCCTGGCTCATTTCAGGTCGGGACCTGGGGACTAGGTAAAGAGTTAGGAACAAGAATGGACACAGGTTCAAACTGGATATGAAGATGACTAAATTTAATCATAAGCCATCATCATCACTATCCTGAACCTGTTATAGAAAATCAACCTTTTTTTTTTTTCACCACAAAAGAAAAATCAGAGATCTTGTCAGAAATCACTTTGGGGATTCTGAAATAAAGACATTTCAGAAGCATGAAAACATGATCATGTAGCAAGACCAGCAATGTAATTGAATACTATCCTTTCCTTGACCTTTGTATCATAGAAACAGCAGCTAATATGCAATATTACCTTGGAGAGGAGGGTAGGACCTTGGGAAGTTGAATCCTGGATATCCAAGGGTTTGAAGATTGAGGTGGAGCACTGGTCTGCCCATAAGTTGTGCACATTAATTCCTGAGCACTGCAACCACTCGGCCTGAGCCATCCCCCTGGTAATTACACCTCCCCGCGGCAGCGCCCCGAACTCAATGTTACATTAGGCAATTGTGGTGAGCCTGTAACCTGATAGCAGCACATTATGTAGTTATGTGGGAACTCTGGTTTCTGGAACAGATTGAGGTTCCCAAGCTCTGGTCTTGTGCTGTTTGGGCGTGTCTTTCACGAAACACTCCTTATGTAGAAAACAGACTAAAACACCAACACAGTCTTTGGGATGTTTCTCAACAGCAGCATGAAACTGACCCGTTTCTTCCAAAGGATTCTTGCCAAAAAGGAGAAAAGTTGCTAAAAACAATAAATAATCCTCTTCTCTGACATTTGTCACCTAACTTGCTTAAATACTGTGCTTTTGAGTAACTTTTTTAAAACAAAATGTAGTAAAATAGTTATTCATCACTAATGCTAGAGGTACTTTAAATTCTTGTTTCCTAAAGAACCCATTGAACCTGATAGGGAGGACTAAATGTAATGTTACAGATTTAATAAATGAAAATGGGTGGGGAAAGGTACTGAGGGTTGAAGTACCAGTTTTCACGCTGCCCGTGCCTAGTTATCCACCCTTGATAGAAGCTGGCTTCCAGAAAAGAGGAACAAACGGAAAAGCAGCAGATTAGAGCACCAACTCTATCCTTCAAACTGAAGGACTTGTCATTAGGCACTTACAGAAGAAAACTGAGAAATTGGGGGTCCCATCCAGTGGCAGCAACCTTGTCAGTCAGGACTTTGCAAGCTGTGCTCCCATGTTCTCAGCTTGAGGATTCAGATGATTTATGGGGACTTGGCTCCACCCATCAGATATCGTTGCAGGTTACTTCTAAAGCCACACCGGGTAAGTTGGAGAACATGGATTTACCATAGACCAGGTGGAAGTGGGAGCCTGGGGCAAGGAGAAAGGAGAGTGGACAGATGAAGAAGGAGAGGGTCATTGGCCGAACTAGGAAGGGAGGGCAAGGACTCAGAAAAGCATGTGAGGTTTTACCTATCTCTCCTGGGCATACGTAGGATAATTTTAGGCCTGATGTGACACATGAGATACACAATCTGAGAAAAGAGAATTTTGGACAATATATCTAATGCCTGTGTCAACGATTTGGCTTGGTCACATGAATGAGTAAGTACCAGGTCCCCAGCATAGCGAGCAAGACCCCTCTTGGCCCAATGCCCTCGGAGCTCCCTTGTCAAGCATGACTGTGCCAATGTGTGGGATGTGTGCAGGTGACACACCTGAAGGCCTATTTCCCATCAAACTCTAGGGGCAGGTATGCTGGCTTAGTTCCACCACATGCCCGTTGGCCACTCCCTCTTGAAAGGGCTAGGGAACAACCTGTGATGCCATATCTTAGGAGTTTCCAGAGGGGAGATTTTTAAAGTCTGGGATGATGTTGCTTCAGAATTATGGGCCAAGAGCTTTCCCATAAAAGAATATTTCCAAAGGAAGGAGAGTGATGACTCAGGTATGCAAATTCTCACTAGAGGAAATTTCCGAGAATACTTCAGATCATAGACTATTATGTTTTTCTGACCTATAGGTTGTATTTTTTTAAATTTTTCATTTCAAATCAGCATCTCAATATTTATATTTTTATCAAATCCAGTGCAATACTATAGCCCCACTGTTTGCTAAAAGACTTCAGCTGGAAGGAGCAGACCCAGGAAGCCACAAAAGTACCCAGTGGAGCCACACTCCCTCACAATGTGCAGTGGGACCAGAGTGGGCTCTGAAGAAGAAGGCAGGCCAGTGACCTAGAGTCTAGTGAGAAAAGAAGAATGGTCCAATTAGATCCCCTTCCTAAAATTTTGGGGCATGGGCAACTGAGATATTGACTTAGCTGTGAGAAGTTCAGGGAGGCGGGGGGCTGGGATGGCCATCTTGAGACATGCACTAAATGAGAAGATAACAGAACAGATGTGAAGAAAGGGGAAGGGAGGGGAAAGAGGAGAGGAGAATACCCCCCTAAAAAGTGTGGCTTGGGTTCCTGGCAACATTCCAAGTTCCATGAGTTCTTGTGGTGCCTCATTTCGTGTTTTGGAATTTCTGTGACTCTTTGCTTCCTAACCCTCACAACTCCCTACCACCACTCCCAGCAACTCCCCTTCCAGACTACCACCTCCCGGAGGGGGCAGGCTTTTCTGGTTCTCTGTCCTTCCAACCATGAGCAGGAATGCCTGAAGAAAACGTCTCTCAAACTCCACCTGGAATTACCTCTAAAGCCACCAAATCAAGAGAAATACAAACTATCAAAAAAAAAAAAAGAAGAAAGAAAATATAAGTGAAAAAGGAATAATCATAAATTAGATATAAAAGATCTGATCACTATGGAATAAATGTTAAATTTAAACTTTGAAGTTACAGTTTCAACTACAAAGTGTTCATACTGAAGAAAAAAAAGAAGAACGAAAGAAGGCAACCGGTGAGCAGAACAGGAAAAGGCTGAAAAAAATTTTTAAGAAAGAGTGAACAGAAGAAAAAAACGAGAGACAACTCAGACATTCTTTCCACAAGAAGAAGTGCCAAAAAGGGATACCTACTGTGTGCTCCTTGCTTTACACATGTTATCTTGTTGGATTCTCACAAGCAGCCCTATTTTTACGGGAGTGCAAACATGAATGCAAAATAGGTAAGTTGCCAAGAGCTCGAAAGCAAAAAAGAACAAAATCCCTTGTCTGGCTGGCTGCAGAGCTGATGTTCTGAAGGAAGAACACGTTTGTCTGAAGAGTCTCCAGTCAGGCAGGCCTCTAAGAAAAAGCTCATAGGTGTCAAGGCTAAGTGCCGGAAAGGCGGCCAATCTTTAACAAGTTTTCTCACCTGAAAGTCTCAACAACAAAATGTTGAGGATCCTATTCTGTTGAGCGTGTGCAATTGTTGGGACTTTCCATGCAGCTGGACCTTATACAAAACAAATCCTGGCCTGAGACATGATTACCACGAGAGACAGCTGTGGGGTGGGACTCGTGTGTAGCCTCATCTGAGGTCAGTATTGAGCAAACAAGATCAGGCAACGAGGGCACATCTTGTAAAAACCCTGGGTGATACTTGCCAGAGGAGGAAACTGCCAGTGAGAACAGCACAGCCTCACTGTGGCTACGATAGTAGGTAGCCTATAGTGCCCGGATGTAGGACATTCACCAGTGGGGGGAGTCCTTGCTTTCCTTGCATTTGGAAGGAAGACTTTATACCCAGCACAATTAGGAAAACAAGACAGCTACAGAGTTTGAAACAGAGTTGCCCGTGACTTTGTTATAGGTGGCCCAACAGCTTTGAAGCTCAAAGCAGTTTCTTAACCCTTCTCCAGAAAGTGATGACATTCTGGAAGATACCCCTGCTCTATAAGGGAGCACATTTGAAAGCCAAAAGACCAGAGCAAGTTATGCTAGATTATATACTGCAAGCTCAAGGCAGGCAAAAATTAGGACTTGGAAATCCTGACTCCCAGGTGAAGGTTTTGTGCTTTGGTACCCTTGTTTTATAACACCCAAGGGGTCTTGTATTATCTCTTCCTTATTCACTCATTGGTCATATATATATATATATATAGAGAGAGAGAGAGAGAGAGAGAGAGAGATGCCTGAGATGTGGAAAATACTGTCAAGTGCTAGAAAACTCAAAGAAGAAGACACAATCTTAGCCCCTGAGGGCTAATGTTATGTACAGCAGCCTTCCATTGTGGGACTGGGAAATACTACATCTAAATTCTCCATTGTAAAGTTGGGAAAATAGAAATTATTCTATATAAGTAAAGTAAGTGTTTTGTGAACATAGAAAGAAAATTACTTTGGTCAGGAGCAGTCAAAGAATGCTTATGAGGGGAGGCAAAGAATAAGTAGATCTTTCATAGGAGAAAGAAAAGTAGATTCCAAGTAATAGAAATTGTCTATGCATGGCTTTGAAAACAAGAAAGAGAAGACATGTTTGAAAAATAGCATCTAACCTCCTATGCTTGATTGTTGTTCCAATCGTAATTGGAAAAGTTACCAAGAGTCAAATCATGAAAAATTTTGTGTGCTAACAGAAGGTTAGAATTAAAGTTGGAGGTGTTACAGTTCTAAGAAAAATTTTAGAAAGGGGAGTGACATGGTTATGTTTTAGCCTTTTAAAATAAAATAATTATGATTCAAAATAAACGTGGAATGGGACGCCTGGGTGGCTCAGTCGGTTGAGCGACCGACTTCGGCTCAGGTCATGATCTCATGGTTTGCAAGTTCGAGCCCCGTGTCGGACTCTGTGCTGACAGTGCAGAGCCTGGAGCCTGCTTCTGATTCTGTGTCTCCCTCTGTCTCTGCCCCCCTCCCCCCATGCTCTGTGTCTCTCTGTCTCAGAAATAAATAAAAACATTTTTAAAAAATAAATAAATAAATAAATAAATAAACATGGAAAATTAAAAGGAAGCATTTATAAAACTCCCTCTACAACCTACTGAAAATGGCAGTGAGGGAATTAAGAAAGACGTAATCTCCAAAGACAAAAAAAAAAAAAAAAAAAAAAAGCTGTCAAGGAGAAATCAGACAAGACTCTCCAACTGCATTTTGAAAGATGGAAAGCCAAAAGAAGAGGAGTAGCTGACTGAGCAGAGAGAAACCTAGTAACACCTAAACACCTAATAAAATCTAAGAGGAAGCCAAGAAGAAGCAAGATGTGTTGCTTCAAAAAAATTTTGAAGAGGTCAGTGATTGATGGTCCCTGATATTTATGAAGATGAAGGGAATGGAGAGGGACCAAAAACAAAAACTTTTCAAAATCTGCGTAAGTTACAAATCCTTCCCTATGCCTCACAGCTAGGTGAGTATCTCTCTCCTGCCCTAGTAAAAAGCAAGAATATTTGCTCTCTAGAGATGCTGAACCAACATGATTCTGGAGTCAGTGATAGCTGGGAGCTAGACAGAAATAGGATGAAATGAAGTCCATCATTCTGAAGCGTAACACTTCTCCAAGTTTCATGGGCTTAGCTTCTTAAGTATCCTTCCCTTAGCTCCATGAATGTAGACATTCAAGTTTATGCTCCCCATGGACGAGACTGGCAAGATCCTCTTAGAGAAACTGACCAGCCCCAAAAGAAAACTGACATGGTGGCCACCAAACAAAATGCCTGGGTCCGACCTCATCCCTCTACAAGAAAGCCCACCAATCAGTATGTCCTACAAAGGGCTTCCAATAAATGTTTTATTCCTTGACATCTCAATGTAAACAGGCAGCCAAAGATGTCCAGATGTATGAGGACATTCTCTAGTATGAAAGATAGATTTAAAAACCCAAAGCAACTACAAAAAAATGGGGAAAAATAAAACATGGAGGAAAAAAAGAGGCAATCCAAGAGAAGAATCCTTCAAAAAACTCTTACTAATTAACAGTTATTGCATCCATAAAACAAGGTACAATAAAAAGGAGATAATAAGTGAACAAGAAAAATCTCTAAACATTACAAATATAAAAGTAGAAATATTTTTAAATCAATAAAAGACTTGGCAGGTAAAGTTGAGAAAGCCTTGCAGAAAGTAGTACAAAAACATAGTGATGAAATATAACAAAGTAAAATACCCACACCAAGCATATCATTATGAAATGTCCATATACTAGGGATATAGAGAAAATCCTAAATATGTCTAAAGAGAAAAACCGTTCACAATGGTGCTGGATTTCTTAATAGTAACACTAGAAGCTAAAAGAAAAGAGAAATGACTTCAAACTTCCAAGGAAAATAAGTTCTTTCTCCCTAGGATTTAAATACCTGGCCAAACTTTCATTTCAGTATGACTTAGAACAGAAGTATTGATAGATATGGGAAGTGTGGTAGACATTACTTATGTTCACCAGTATTTGTTTCTCCTTTCCTTCCTGGTACCTGGAACACTGTACTTCCTGGACCTTTCCAAGTTAGGTGGGGTCATGTGTTCTAATCAAGTAGGTATATGCAGAAGTAATGTGTCATTTCCTGGCCAAAGCCTTGAAGAGAGACCTATGAGCTCCATGTTTTCTGAAGAGGCCTCCCGTTGAAATAGTGGAGCCATAAGACTGAACCATTTTGGATCACTGAATCACCACATGAAAGACAACTGCCCTGGAGGGTTGCCTGACCTCCAGCAGACTTGTCTGAGCCAGAAGAGACTTGATACATTAAACCATAAAGATGTGAGGCTTATTGTTACTGTAGTGTAGTCTAGGCTAACCTAACACAAAACCTATCATAAATATTTCCAACTGCCCCATTTCTCAAGAAGTTAATGACTATCTGATAGCCCAGCAATTCCACTCATGGGTCATATACCTAAAAGAAATGAGTGCATGTGTCCAACAAAAAGATGGAACTGGACTATTTATAGCAGCTGTATTTATAACATCCAGATACTTTAAATTCATACCACATACCACAGCAAAACACAAACAAAAGAACAAATTACTGGTATATGCAATAACATAAATGACTCTCCCAAGCATAATAAGGAGTAAAATTGAGCCAAATATAAGAGTACATACTTTTTGTTTATTTACATAAAGTTCAACAACAGACAGAACTAATTGATGGTGATAGAAGTTGCAATAGTGGTTACCTCACTGGAGGTGGTGTGATGGTGGAGGACATTGACTGGGAAGAGGCATGAGCAAGGTCTGTAGAGTACTGGAGATATGCAGTATCTTTATGGTGCTTATATGAATAAATATTCAAAAATTAAGCAGGCAGGACACAAGTTGAGTATACTCTACTATATGTTTGTTGTACCCTAACTGAAAAAAAAAAAATTAAGAAACTACTGGAGACTGTGATTCATCAAAATGAGGACATAAACCAAAAGTAGAAAATCATGGGATCCAGACATAGGAAATCCCCAGAGTACAGAGATGAAGGGAATTGCTAAGAAGATGGTCAGTCCCAGGATGGCAGCTGTACAGCAGGCTGGAGAGCAGTCAGCCATGACTGGAGCCAGCCAGAGCCAGAGGGATAAAAGATAGAAGCATCTAGAAAAAAGGAAAAAGAAAAAGAAATGGATAGATTATCTTAGTGTTTGATTCTATTTAAGGGAGTGTTACTGTTCTATCAAAGAATTGGTGATAAATTAATGATAAACATACAAAAAAAATAAGCAACAACAAAAAAAGATGCTATTCTCAATGAAGTTAGATAAACATGCTACCATAGTACACTGTGTGGCTGAGCTATCATTTAGCAAAATATTGCTTTAGAATTGCATTGGGAGGCTACGAAAAAGGAAAGCAAGCTGGGAGGAGTGTGCAAAAAATGAGCATGCTAAGAAAGCTGAATTCTCTTCAGCTGCAGAAAACCAGTCGAATGCCCACATTTGAAAAAAAAAAAGGAAATAGCCACATGCATATTATTTAGAAACACGAAAGTAAAGAAAATAAGTCCTTGCAAGTGTTTCATTCGACTTAAGATGGAGAAGCAGAAGCGTAGGCAGAGGACTGCTATTTTACATTGTACACCTTGTTGTATCATTGACTTCTAAAGCTACATGCATGAAATATTTCACCACCATGCTGAAGCAATTAGAAGACATTTCAGAAAACTCCGAGATCTAACATAAAATTAAATAACTTATTTCAAAGCACATTTTGATTCCAATTAATTTTTTAAAGACAGATTTATAGTACCTAGTAATTTTCATTGGTAGAGGAGCGGTTTGTGAGAGGTTGTAAAATCATGCTGTAATCCTTTCAGGGATCCAAAAAGCTGGGACGTCAAACTCTGTCAGCCCCAGGTGTTTGCTTCAAAGAAAATAGGAGTCATGAGAAAAATACGTTCTATCAGCTTATCAGCTCTTTCACAGTTAATAGCATGATAATACTGGACAAGGGTTTAGAATTTTTAGATGTAAGCACTTTGGGTCACTATTTTAAATCCTGGCTGTGCAATTCAAATGTGCTTTTTAATTTTATTTTTTTAATTTTTTTTTAACTTTTTTTTTTTTTTTTTTTTTTTTGGGACAGAGAGAGACAGAGCATGAATGGGGGAGGGGCAGAGAGAGAGGGAGACACAGAATCGGAAACAGGCTCCAGGCTCCGAGCCATCAGCCCAGAGCCTGATGCGGGGCTCGAACTCACGGACTGCGAGATCGTGACCTGGCTGAAGTCCGACGCTCAACCGACTGCGCCACCCAGGCGCCCCTCAAATGTGCTTTTTAAAAAAAAAAAATCAGGTTCTGTTAAAGGGAGCATGGTCCCATTAAAACAAGGCAACCTGTGCCTAGCAGGGGCATTTCCTGCCACTTCTGCAGGGTTATTAGAGCCACCAATGTGGGGAAAAACAGGTAGTGTTGTGTACGGTAAGATGGCTAAGAGTAGCAAGTAGCCAAAAAAATTCAACTCAAAATGGCTTAAACCATAAAAAGGAAATATATTCAACCATCTAAAATGCTCAGAGGTAGAGATACCAGAGAAGGCTGCATCAGGATGCAACAAGGATGCAGTTCTCTTCTGTTGTTTTGGGCTTTAAGAGACATTGGTTTTAAGAGACTCTTGGTTTTAGGAGACATTCTGCCAGCACTAATGCTTCCGCTTTCACGCCTGCTGGGAAAGAGTGAGCCTCTTTGATAATTCCCACCAGAAGTCTCGAATCTGCTTGCACTGGGTAGGCTTAGGTCCCATGCTTACCATTGAACCAAACATTGGCCAGGAGATGAGATGCAAACAAGCACCAGGTTAGCTCAACCTCCCTGGACCCACACTGATGCTAAGTGGAGGAGGGGAAATGGATGGAGACCAACCATAAATGTCTCCAAAGATACTTAAAAAGGAAGAAAGCTCAGAATGTGTTGGCAGTTGTACAGGGACTATCTTAAGATTATCGTGCAGCCCATATATTGTCACCTCCAAATTCTTATTTTTAAAATTTTTGTTGAAACTTGAGAGAAAGCCAACAAGAGCAGGATATATGCAAAAGCAAATGGGGACTTTTCCATGATAAGTCGTCCGCAGGGAAAGCATATTTCTCCTACTAGAATAAAGACTAGGAAAAGGCAATTCTATGGTGATATAAAGGCTTTAGATTTTTTGACTAGATCTAGTGATCTCAGAACAATAGTTGAACCCTAAGAAAGTGCCTAAATCAGGGGTGCCCGGGTGGCTCAGTCGGTTGAGGGTCCAACTCTTGGTTTCTGGTCAGGTCATGATCTCACAGTTTGTGGGTATGAGCCCTCTATCAGGCTCTGTGTTGACTGCTTGAAGCCTGCTTGGGATTCTCTCTTCCTCTGTCTCTCTCTCTCTCTCTCTCTCTCTCTCTCTCTCACAGTAAATAAATAAACATTAAAAAGGTGGGGGGTGCCTAGGTGGTACAGTCAGTTAAGTATCTGACTCTTGATCTCGGCTCACGTCATGATCTCACGGTTTGTGAGTTCAAGCCCCACATCTGGCTCTGTGCTGATGGCACAGAGCCTGCAGAGTCTGTCTCTCCTTCTCTCTGCCCCTTACCTGCTTGTGCTGTCTCTCCAAATAAATAAATAAACACACACACACACACACACACACATATATATATATATATATATATATATATATATATGCTTAAATCAACATCAGCCTGGAGGAAAATCATAGTATAGTAAGCTAAAATTGAAGAGTAGTTGTGGTACATCTGAAAGGATTTGTGCAAAACATCAAAATATGTAGGATTGGATTCTCCCAAGATTCCTAGATGGAGTTATTTATATTCAAAAAAGGATAATAATGTCCATCTTACATGGTGTTCATGAAGATTAAAACAGACTATTTGTTTTAAGTATGTTTGAGGAGTTAAGCATGAAGCAGTGAGGAGAATATGAATAACTGTTGAAGATTGAAAAAGCTACCAAAGTTCATAATTTAAGATCTTTCTCAATTTTTGACATAGCAGTAAGTCTGAGAAGTGTTACACTTAGCTGTAAGTAAAAGGCACTTAAAATGTAAAGATGTGTAATTGAGTGCAAAATTACACTACCTTTGACTCCTTTTATTACAACAGAGACAGGCCTGCATGTATGGATACTGACATGCTGTTTCACCTTTGCACCTATTGGAGGTCCATTAAAATTGCAGCCCTAGTCCCAGGAGGGAATAAATTGCGTCTGTAATGCTGGCCTTGCAAACTCAAGTCAATGGGTGATGGAAAATGCCACTCAGTGGAAGAAAAAAACACATAAGGATTCCATAATTTCAACAAATGTGAAAAAAACAGTATTCTGGTGTGCATATGTGTTCGAGAGAGATTGAGTGATCATTTTAAGATGTCTGAATTTTGTCCTTTTCATTCTGTTTGCATTCCTTTGGTCAATGTTTGTTGTAAATACTGTAGCTGAGTATTTGATCAGCATTCTTATTTAGGCTGGACTGCTGCCACAATAGAACCATAGTCCTCAATTTGCTCTACTATTAATCAGATTATTTATATTAATCATATGACCTTTTAGCTCATTGGCATTATGAATGCCAAACAATCTCGGGTGCCTGGGTGGCTCAGTCAGTTAAGTATTTCACTCATGATTTTGGCTCGGGTCATGATCTCATGGTTTGTGGGTTCAAGCCCCAAGTCTAGCTCTGTGCTGACAAGGTAGAACCTGTTTGGGATTCTCTCTCTTTCTCTCTCACAAATAAATAGTTTTTTTTTTTTTTGTTTTTTTAAATTGCTAAACAACCTCAAATATGGTGGGAGTGAACAAGACTACTCTGTGAGCATGGATTGCATTCATCACTGGTCAGTACTTTACAGAACACTAGGTGTATTTTAGGTGAATTTTTATTTAGATTGATTGATTGATTGATTGATTTTTGAGAGAGACAGAGTATGAGCCAGGGAGGGGCAGAGAGAGGAGACACAGAATCTGAAGCAGTCTCCAGGCTCTGAGCTGTCAGCACAGAGCCCAACGCAGGGCTGGAACCCATGAACTGCGAGATGATGACCGGAGCTGAAGTCGGATGCTCAACCGACTAAGTCACCCAGGTGCCTCATAGACTAATTTAAAAAGGAGAGAATAAGTGTCAAATGAATATATTTCATGTTGCCTAATATCTCATTGTATTCTCTCTTAAATGGGTACTTAACAATTGTTTTGCAAAATATTCTCTAGATTAATAAATGCCCTAAAGCAAGTTTTAAGTATCTTCGTAGCTATTACAAATATGAAGAATTTGTAACAGCAAGTTCATGAATTCTTGTGTATTAAGGTGGTAAAACTAATCACAAACTAAATTCAAGATGTATTTCCGGTGCTTCCATGACATAGCAAATCTGACCCCAATCCCTCAATTCTCTGCAAAGTTTCTCGTCAGACAAATGTGACGGATGATATAAAAATGGCCAAAGTTTGTAAAGACATTATCATCTAGCTTCATAATAATAATTATGATAGTAGATCCCATTAAACACTGATCAGGGACCAGGCCCTGTGCTAAGCATTTTGCAAAGCAAGTTTATTTACTCTTCAAAAACAGTAACATGAGCAGTATAATTTCTCCCATTTTACCATAAGAGGCGATTGCAGCTTGGAGAGGATAATTAACTAGCCCAAATATACAGGTGGTAGGGGGTGGAGCTATGGTTTGAATCCAGGCAGTCTGAATTCAAAGTCCATACCCATAGCTACTCTACAATAGAGCTAAGACTGCCAATACTTTATGGGTTTTATTCTGGGCTTCCATCTTTTTCACTTGAAGGGTGTTTCTTTAAAACATGCCAGTTTTTAATTTTTAAATACTTTTCCTGTTATTATGCCATATTATAGCTTTCTATTAAAAAGTGGAAAAGGTAGGGGCGCCTGGGTGCCTCAGTCGGTTAAGTGTCCGACTTCGGCTCAGGTCATGATCTCACAATCTGTGAGTTCGAGCCCCGCGTCGGGCTCTGTGCTGACAGCTCAGAGCCTGGAGCCCATTTCAGATTCTGTGTCTCCCTCTCTCTCTGCCCCTCCCCTGTTCATGCTCTGTCTCTCTCTGTCTCAAAAATAAATAAACGTTAAAAAAATTTTTTTTTTTTAAAAAGTGGAAAAGGTAATAAATTGATTGTATAGATGGCTCTGACTTATGATGGTTTGACATAGAATTTTTCAACTTTTCAATGGTGTGAGACAATACAAATTCAGTGAACTTTGAATTTTGAATTCCAATCTTTTTCCAAGGTAGCGATATGTAGCCTGATACTCCCCTGTGATGCTGAGCAGGGTCAGTGAGCCACAGCTCCCAGGCAGCCACAGCATCAGGAGGGTGAACAACTGCTATACTTGCAACCATTCTGTTTTTCACTTTTAATACAGCATTCAATAACCTATACGAGATATTCAACACTTCATTATAGAATAGGCTCTGAGTTCATGCTTTTGCCCAACTGTAAGCTAATGTAAGTGCTCCGAGTGAGTATGTCTAAGGTAGGCTAGGCTAAGCGCTGATGTTTGGTAGTTGAGGTGAATTGAATGCCTTTTCACCTTATGACAGGTGTATCGGGAAGTAACAGCATCATTAGTTGAGGCAGATCTGAATTTCATTTTTATAACTATAAAAGGAAGACAATAAAATAGTGTTTTGGTCTACAGTGGAAGAAAGCATACGTGTGTGGGATAAATGCAATACATTTTGATGATATTATTTAAATCTCTTTAGATTCTCTTGAACTGAGTTTATAGCTCTGTGTTTCAGACCTTTACAGAAAAAGTTACCCAGATCAGGATGATGAATGTGTCTTCAATCCTCAATTACTAACCTGTTACTGCCTATCATGGGCTCTTTATGAGAATGGTATTTCTAAACTAAAGATAAAAAACTGCTTGATAATAATATTTTTTTAAGTTTATTTATTTTGAGAGAGACAGAGCAAGTGGGGGAGGGGCAGAGAGCAAGGAAGAGAGAGAGAATCCCAAGCAGGATCCGTGCTGCCAGCACAGACCCCAATGTGGGACTCAAACTCACAATCCGTGAGCCTATAACCTGAGCTGAAACCAAGAGTCCAACACTTAACCAGCTGAGCCGTCCAGGCACCTCTTGATAATAATATTTTAATCAAATCCCACCTACTTCAGATATTTGGAAAATTGTTGTTAGTCGAGATGTGCAGAAAATTACCAGAATTATTCCTACATGATTATAAAAATTTATTCTATGACCTCTTCAAATCAACCCAACCCACTTTCTTCATGTTCCAACCTCAATGTTTCAAGATAAATATTTAGCAGTTGCCAATTTTTAAAAGCAAGAGGTGTTCATCACAGTTTTAATTGTCATAGTTAAAAATATTGAAAAACAGAAAATAAACCAAAAGACAGAAAAAAAATGCTATCAAATAGTCACCCTTTAAAAAAAAAAAAAGTGCTCCTTGGCTGGTACTTGATTTCAATGGTTCTTATGTTATAGAATCCTCCTGACAAGCATTTAGATCTGGATTTGTAAAGATTAGGCCATAAAGACGTTTCTGCTCTTCATTTACTTGGAATAGCAAAACCACTTCTGGCACATAATGTGTGCTGGTTTGAAACTGTTTTGTTGTTTTTTGTTTTTTGTTTTTTTTTTTAATATGAGTTATTTAGACAGAACACAGTCAATAAAAGCACTACATCTTTGTATAGCTAGGTCAATTTGAGGAATTATGTAGGGCTAGCAGCAACAAAATGTTCAAGTATTCACTAGTTTCATAATTTCAGTAACTTAGTAAAAAAAAATCTATTCCTATTAATTATTTGTGGTGTTTGGGGAATAAATATGCTGATCATTCTTTTGCAACTCTAGCATGTATGCAACAGGACCCTTTTTAAGATGGGGACCCTATGAGGTACTAAAGCAAGCATTCACTTCTCTCACGCTTGAGGTCACAAGTTTTTGCAAGTCAAAAAGGTTGAGCATGCCAAAAACATCATGCCGCACACTACCAAATAAAAGAACACTGTTATTCTTACAAGGAAAGGTTTGACAAGACAGGAAATAGGCAGGGTAAGAGAAGTTTACTTAATACTGAGACTTATTTAACCATCGTGAAGCCAAAATACAATGACAGTTAAAAAAAATAAACAAATAGTTGTTACACAAAACAAAACCCCAGGATACATGGTCTCTAGTGGAACTGATTATTAGATTTTTAGCAAGTACGGGAAGCGGAATAACCCCAGAGAACCCTCGCAAAATTTCTAGACATCTTCCCTGTTTACTTTGGTCACATACCTTTCCCTCAGATAATGTAGATTAAAACAGTTTTAATCGGTGGGTTGAAATTTGAACAAGGAAAAAAAAAAATCAGTCTTAAAATGCTGCAAAAGAACTTCATTAAAGGGAGTCATTTTAAAAGTTGCATTCTCCTAAAAATGAAGAGGGAGGAGGAAGAAAAAAGAAAATGGAAGATAGGAAAAATCTAGCTGTTCATTACAATTTTCCATTTTTTGTTTAAACACAGCAGGAGGGCAAAGCTGCTGGCTTTGCTTCATCCTTGCAAATGCCAGGAGGGATTATGCAAACCCCACAACCACCCAAATCTTATTTAAAGTTATAATCATTGTTCTCATTTAATGACTTTTGCCTGCTTTCACTCAAATATTGCTGCATCTTGTTTTCTGCCAGTTTGGACCCACTGGGAGTTGTCAATTCATAATTGCAGATAAACCTTTAAAAAAAAAAAAAAAGAAATACTACTTTCACAAAAAAAGCAAACATCAAGTGACATCTAGTGGATGTCTGCATATTATTTTCTAAGGCCTCTGAATAGCAATATATTCAACAATATGTTGTCTTAACATTGCTTACAGTTTGTTTCTCAGGTAAAGCCTCTGTCTTTTCCTAAGACAGAAAGACAAGTTATTAAATAGGAAAGTTGCCATTTTCTCTTTTTTCTCAGGGTTTTCTCAAAGAAAAAATAATTCTTTTCATTAGTATGTGAATAACAATTCTCAAGATAAAAACATGATGGACATAACTCGTCTGTAACTCACACCATAAGTGTGCAAAAAAAGTCATGGTATATCCAACATTGGACAAGTATTTGGGCAATTATCCACTTTGCAGATGGTTCTTAAGATGACATTTCAAGTCCCCAATTCCTCTGTTTATCTATAATCTTAAAGAACCTTATTAATTTAACAAATCTATATTTAGTTCAACTATGATCCCCATTTCTCTTAAAAAATTTTTTTTAATGTTTATTTACTTTTGAGAGAAAAACAGTGTGAGAAGGCCGGCGGGGGGGGGGGGGGGGGCAGAGAGAGACACACACAGAATCTGAAAGCAGCCTCCAGGCTCTGAGCTGTAAGCACAGAGCTGGATGCGGGGCTCGAACCTATGAGCCTTGAGATCATGACCTGAGCCCATGCTTAACTGACTGAGCCACCCAGGCACCCCCCCCCCACCCATTTTTTTTTTCCTTTAAGAATGCTGCAGGAGAATTGTGCAGGTATCTAGGTGCACTGTCCTTAGATGGGTAATTTTTTCTTGTTCATCACAAATTATTAAAGAACAGTGACTTAGCCAGAGCTACACAGGGAGCAGTTGAAAACTTAACTGGGATTGGGATTGCCTAACAACTCCTCCCTAGTGATGTCAGGTGTCTGAAAGGGTCGTGGAGAATAAATGCTTCGCATTGGTTGTCTAAAGACTGCATTTGTTAAAGAGACAGAAAGGGAAATGATTGAGGAATTAAAAGATGGTGTTTAAATTTAGTATTTTCTTTCCTTTCAAGGAAAGGAAACTTGGAATATGCAACTGTAACCCAAAAGCCAGCTGTCTGGCTGTCCCGAAGATTTCCAGTCTTTTAGAGTCACTCTTCATTTTAATAATAAAACACACTCACACACACCCACACGCACAGAGTCCTGCATGAAGGCCTCCTCTGACTTCCTGTAGAAAATCTAGCGTCCCCTCCATCCCTTCCAGTCCTCCAATCGTTTCAAGAATTCTTGAGAGTCCTGCTCATTCTTAACCTCATCTCTGCATCAAACCTCATATTGCTGTCTCGTTCTTTACCTACGGTGGCCCAGATGCAAACTTTTCCGTGTTTTGTGCTCCCCCAAAGCACCCACCAACACTAAAGCGGTGTGTGCAGTCAACTTTAATGAAGTTTG
Source organism: Puma concolor (assembly GCF_028749965.1). NCBI lineage: Eukaryota > Metazoa > Chordata > Mammalia > Carnivora > Felidae > Puma > Puma concolor. The sequence continues at coordinate 93,555,347 of NC_141672.1, read as the reverse complement.
GGTAAGAGGAGGGAAGCCGCGGCCCTACAGATGGCTCAACAAACAGATTAAAGTAATCGGTGCAGTGATGCAATGTCTGGGGTTTGTTTCAAAATAATTCATTGGGGTTGGGGATGGGGGTTATAGAAGAAACAAAACCAGCTATGAATTGATCATTGTTGAAGGGGGGTGAGGAGTACCTGGAGTTCATGCATTTTACTTTTGCGTATGATTGAAATTTGCATAATATATATTTAAAGGAGCAAGTTCCTAGGCAATCTCTGATGCAAGAAGTTCCTTACCAGCTCTGGTCCCTTCTCCAGTTAGCCTTCCGCAAGAGCTTCAATGCCTCTCACTTCTCAAGCTGCCCAAGCAAGCCTTGAGCTCTGGGACCCACTCTAACACTTAGGGAGCCCATCAGAATGATGCTGACTCCTGAAAACTTAAGAAACCAGTTTTCACCCCAAGAGGAATTCTGCTCAGGTTTTACAAAATACCCAGCTCAGGTAACAGTGACACAACTGGCATTGTGCCTGGAGTATACAGCGTTTCAAAAGGTTAGTTCTCTTCCTTCTACGATTTATATTCTAATTGGAGTTCTCACAACTGATTCTAACAAAAGCTGACACAGATAATTATGTCAGGACAAAGCAGTTTAAAAGATGATACTCGGTGCCTACAAATAAGTTTTGGAAAGAAAGCGCAAGGAAAATGTGGCAAATGGGTAATTATATTTGGCTTCTAACCAAAAGATGTTCAGTGTATACCTTGTGTCACGTAGAAATAAAACTATCTTTAGAAATAAACACTGTCAGGGGTTCAGTCATTAAGGGTCTGACTTCAGCTCAGATCATGATCTCATGGCTCATGGGTTTGAACCCCAAGTCAGGTTCTGTGTGGAGAGCTCAGAGCCTGGAAACTGGTTTGGATTTTGTGTCTAAGTCACGTCTCACTCCGCCTCCCCTGCTCATGCTGTCTCTCTCTCTCTCTCTCAAAAATAAATAAACATAAAAAAATGAAAAAAAAAAAAGAAATAAACACTATATTTCTATTACTCAGCCATACTGCAGTAGCCAAGGGCTAGGCAGCTATGCCAGAGTCTCATCAGGGATGCACTGGAAGCCTGAGAGGTCTAAACATACCTCCCTCTCCCCAATACAATGAACTTGGTGGGAGGGGAGGGAGGCACATTGGCATGGAGCCCACGTGGTTAACCAGCTTCTCTCTTACCTTAATCAGCATCAACTGGGTCCTTTCACTTAATTTTGCCTACTTTAGCCTAGAAAATGCAGGCTTTGCTTAGTGCAGCTCAGAAGTCACCTGAGATTAATGTTCAAACCCCCAAAAGGTGTGCCTATAAAGACAGGACATGAAGTTATGTAAGGAAAGAGTTTGCACTTCACAATGGATGTGCAGGAAGAATAAGAGAATTCACTCCGGATGATGACGCTAATGATACAAAGTGGAAACTGTTGTGCCCAAAAGAGAGGAAAGGGGTTCAGAAATTTGAGGATGGGGAGGGAGAAGTAGCTGTGGCTTCTGCAGCCACTTGCCAAATGCCTTTGAGCAAGGGACTCGGAAAAGTGAACGTGTTAGCATTGGCATGTGCCATTGTCCCCAAACACATGTGAGACAATGTCAGCACTTACTTCTGGCACTAAATTGAAAAAACACTTCCTCTCTTGCTGCCAGCACCATTTTTTCTTGCATTCACCCCTGGAGTTTGTCAGTTTCCATTCCAAGGAGACCCGACAATGATTCCAGGGAGACTGGCTAACATATTCCAGTGAAATTGCTGGCGGACAGCGTGAGACGGGCATGGGGATAAGTTTAGGCTGAAATGAATTAGGAAACATTTTTAAGTTACTCTTTGAAGTTTTTATTGCCTTATCATCAAACAGCGTCTCTTCTTTTGCTGTATATTGATTTTTCTGAGTATGAAAAAGTGTTTCATCTCTTCTATGATAATCAAACACAGTCTCAGTTCAACGGGCACCCTCTTTTTTTTTTTTTTTTTTTCTGAACCGTGTTATTCCACATATCATGGAATTATCCCACACTCTCCCCTCTACAGGACCTTCAGACAGCATTAGTCTTCTTCTAATATGATTTTTCCTATCATTCCCAACAATATAACTTTTCCATGCCAAACATAGCTGCAGGGGATTATATCATTATTTGCCTTTGTTCTAGTCAAAGTAAATTTTATGGGAGCTTCCTGTCGTGGGTGCTGAGCTATGCTACTATTTGTATGCTACTATTGCCTGCCTCTCTAAGATGGCAGAAAAAAAAATCCATGTCAACTAAAATTTAAGCCATTATATTGCCTTGGGTGGCTCAGTTGGTTAGGCATCTGACTTCAGCTCAGGTCGTGATCTCACAGTTTGTGGGTTCAAGCCTTGGGTTGGGCTCTGTGCTGACAGCTCGAAGCCTGGAGCCTGGTTCGGATTCTGTGTCTCCCTCTCTCTCTGCTCTTCCCCCACTCATGCTGTCTCTCTCTGTCTCTCAAAAATAAAATAAAACATAAATAAATAAATAAATAAATAAATAAATAAATAAATAAATAAATAAAAGTTAAGCCATTATGAATCCCATGGGGGTTTCAAACTGGAACACACTTGGGATTTTATTTCCCTCTAAGTATAATGCCCTTTCTAATACTCAGAGTGAACGGACTTGCAGAAGACTATTTTGTCACAATACTTCCCCTCTAGCCCCTGGCACGTTAACAAAAGGTTTATTACTTTCCCACACACTTGTATGTATATATATATATATATATATATATATATATATATATATATATATTGGTTTAGTGTCCATACCTGAGGGGAAAGCTGGCTTAACTCTTTCCTAGGTGGAGAAGGGGTATTAGATCCCAAGTCAGGAACCCTGGAGTCTACTCCTACAACTGCCAGTTTGGTTGGTTTCGTGACCCCAAGCACGTGATAGCCTCCCTCAGTCTCAGTAGTTCATTTGTGATCTAACAATGTCTCTAGTCTCAGCAAGTTTCATTCTCAACTTTGTTTTTATAGTTTCTTAGTGCCGTTTTTCTCCATCCTTTGTTGTCCTCTGTGTTTATTGCCTGGCTATTCTGGCAATGGCCTCTTAACCTCATTGTCACAGACATTAAATTAATATCAATCTTCTTGAGGTTCAGCTCTGGGGTTGTTACTCTTTGACCCAACTCTTCCACGGCTGGCCATTGCTTCCCTGGCATTTAGGACCTCCCAGAGCGGACTAGCACCCTCCCATTCCAGAACAGCCATCAGCAATTCCTACAAGTCCTTTGTACTCCACTCTGTTTGCATTTAGATTTTGCCATTTTACCGAAGGTGCCTTGTGCCTCTTTGTATTTTCAAAGCATATCACATATTGCACTTATTTCTGTATTCATCTTACTTCCTTTACTAGATGTTAACTTCCTGAGGATAATCACTACCATTTATTGGCCAAATATTCTTTGCTATGGACTGTGAGATACTTTACATCCATCATTTTTAGATTTTCTAATAATGTAAGGTGGATATTATTATCTTTATGTTTCAGATTTTGAAGACAGAGACTCAAAAGTGGTTAAATAATGTCCTCAAGGTCACACAGCTAGTATGTGACAGCTCATGTCTAGAAAGTGTCATCTAGAAAAACACTAAATTGAATGAACCATGATGCTCACACTTGCCCAGCACATGGATGGTAGGCAAATACTGTATACACATGAATTAATGAGTGAATGATGGTGATTTTGTACCTTAAATACAGCCCCTTCACTTTAGATAACTGCCACCAGGTGGCAGTAGTTTGACACAGCCATACAGTCTGGTCTCAAAATTCACTAAATACAATAGGAGAACCCAAAGGGACCCTGCGGATTATCTAATGACTCTCCTTACTTTATGCTAAAAAAAATTGACCAGCTATAGGTCACTTTATTTGCTCAAGATAATGTGGTTAGTAAAACAGCAGAACTTAAACTCAAGTTTAAAATTCCCAAAGCTAGTGCTTTTCTATTATACTAACTTGTATGTTTTTTCTTCAAAATTTGTAATTTATAGTCATAATATTCCCACACACTTTCAACATTAAAAATATTCACTAAAATAGTAAATATAACCAAAATTAAACAAAGATATTTTTATCATAAAATTTTAAGATTTTTTCTTAAGGAAATACTATAGTTTCCATGTTTAAAAATGTTAAAATACAAATAATGCAAAAAGGGAACAATTACTAGCAATCCCAACAGCCAGGGATAATCATTATTTTGGTACTTTTCTACCAGAGGTTTTTAACTCATCTGTAAAATCCATTGTTGAAAACTAGGAGTGAACCAAGACATAATTTAGTAACTTGTTAATCTTTAATTTTCTCTAATATCTTACTTTCATAAAAAGTTATTACAAGTTTTCCTTAGGAGACCTCTTGGATCTTTTAAAATTCTCCCAACTTAACCATGTTTAGTTGCTCATTTTTAATTTCTTTCTCTCTCTCTTTTTCCTTATCCTTCAGTGAGAATTACAGTTTCATTTATGTTTCCTTTTTCTCATTCTCTTTTCAGTAAGGAAAAGAAAAAGCACTGTCAAAACAGTGTCTATAATCCATCTCCAAATAGAGAGGTGTCTTCAGCAAAAGTGATTTTATTTTCACTTTTGAGGAATGATTTCCCCCCACCTCTTCTCTCTTCTTAGAATAATGATACTAGAGGGTATTTCTCAGCTAAAAGAATTGGGTCAGTTACATAAAATAGTATATTTTACACTAATGAACAGAGGTAAGGTGGCTTTAAATGCCTGATCAAAGATTCCACTATTGTCTTTATTAGCATGATTACATGCCAGGGTGCCTGGGTGGCTTAGTGGGTTAAGCAACCGGCTTTGGCTCAGGTCATGATCTCTTGGTTCTTGGGATTGAGCCCTGCATCAGGTTCTGCACTGACAGTGTGGAGCCTTCTTGGGATTCTCCCTCTCTCCCTCTGTCTCTGTCTCCACCTTCCACTCCTGCTTGCTCTCTCAAAATAAACTTAAAAAAAAAAAAGAATGATTACATGCCTCTTAGCATGGGTTTTGCATGTAAGCTCTTTCTATATTTAAGGATGCTCTGAATCTATAAATATTACTATTAATATTATCATTGAACATTGGCCCATGGCTTCTATCATTCTCTGTAATCTGCGGTTCACATGATCGACAGTCTATTACTGCTACCTTAAGGGCATGCGGTAGAGGTTATCAATAGAGACAAGAAGTTGGGGAGCAGAGTGAAGTATAAACTATTAGTACTCTCCTAACAGGGATCACTATTGGAGTTGAAGATGTGGGGAAAAGTAGAGAAATGAGAAATAGAGCCAAGAGTGACTTGGTTAAAGTGAATGGTTAAAGCAAGATGCTTCTGGAAGCTCTATTGAGAATGCTCTAAATAACAACTTAGACTCACTACTCATGTAACTAAGCCAACATATCTGAGGTCCGCTAACCTCAAACTCTGATACATACACTTTACAAAACTCCAGGTGCCTACATGTTAGCCCTCTAGCTTTCCATCATTCCTCCATTGATAAGATGGAAAATGAACGTGAGTTAATAATCATTTGGTATCTCCTTCTGGGTGGGATGAAGAGGGTCCTGTAGCAGGAAATACCGTGTAGGGAAGGTGCTCTGAAACCCAAATCTTGGGCCTTGGCCTCCCTATCCACCGAAGCCATTTGCTTAAGTACTAGCTTGTGGCTTCCATTGTAACTGGCCACCATGGTAATTTAACTAACGGAGCATCAGATGTTTGTAGGAGTCTCTCTGATTATTTCTCTTCTGATGTATAAAGTACCAAGGACAGGAGTGGATAGTGGGCATCATTAGTGAGTGAGAAAGACCTGTCAAGGAAGAAGAAACTACCTGGTCTCTGCCTGAGAAGTTACTAAACTGATAGTATGGTAATTATTAGCCAACTTGTAGTTAATCTAAAAATCACAAGGTGCAGTCCTACATGTGAAAATGATGCTTCTCTTTGGCCACCAGTAAAAACCTTCGGTTTCCTTTCTGCTGGGAGGGGAAGAACTGGCCTTATAAATGGACCCTTTTGTTTTCCTTTTCCTACCAACTAAATCCACGTGGTTGGGATAAAACCAAACTGATAATGAGTTCAAGAACCAGCACAGTGCTTTTTTTCAGACCACTATTTGGGTGTTCTATTTTGTAGTTATTCATTATACTGTACACTTTTGTTTTATACACTTTTCTAAATGTTATATTTCACATAAAACAAAGTAAAAATGGTATAAAATATGCGAACTCTGCATATATAACACAGAATATTTGTCTCCAGTGAGCCCAACCCAACTGACTGGTAGGATATGGCTCTTTCACATGGCATATTCTTTGCTTTTTCATTAAAGTTGCTGTCTTAGGGAAGTTCCATGAGTCTGCCCTTATGCCACTGTAAAGAAAAAACTCAGCTTGTTTCCTTCCTATGTAGGAAAAAACCGGGTCTGCCCTCGTTTCTTCCGTTTGTCTTCTTTACTACTCAACTAAAACACTTCACTTCTGGTCACTAGTTGTGCAGAGGCTTCTCCCTACACCAAGCAATTCTTTGTAATACCAACAGGTGTCCTACAACTTAACTCAGCTCTGACACTAGCTACCCAGAGAGGGTCAGATCTCACAGGTTAAGGGCTCAGTTCCACAAGACTGCCCCCTGTCCCCAATACACACTTCAGATCGCCAGTTACAAGCTAAGGTTGTCACCTCTGCTGCTCACCAAATGGCTATAGATTGGAGGTTCCAGGGACCCCCCCTCCTTCAGTTCAATTTCCCAGACATCTCACAGAATTGAGGGACACACCTTAGTTCACCAGTTTATTAAATGATATGATAAAAGATCCAGATGGAAGAGCTGAGTAGGGCAACGTATGTGGGGTCACAGAGCTTCTACGCCCTCTCCAGGTGTGCCACTCTCCCAGCACCTCCAGTGTGCACCAACCCAGAAACTCTCCCAATCTCCTATTTTTGGGATTTTATGGGGGCTTCATTATTTAGGCATGATCCATCATCAACTCCATTTTTAGCCCTTCCTCCCCTCTCAAGAGAATAGGGGTCAGGACTAAAAGTTCTAAACTTCTCACCATGACTTGGTCTTTTTAGTGACCAGCCTCCACCCAGGAGCAATCCAGGAAGCCACCCAGAGTCCCTTCATTTGAACAAGACAGTCATCACCCAGTAGATTACAAGGGTTTCAGGAGCTCTGTGTGAGCAACCGGAATCAACGACCAATATTAGAGCAAGAGATGCACCTAGTGCTCTTATCACTTAGGAAATGACAACAGTTTAGGAACTATGTGCCAGGAATCGGGGGCAGAGACCAATATGTATTTTCTCTTATCTCACAGCTCCCATCTGCTATAGATTAAATGCACTGATCCTACCTAGTTCCAGTCGATCAGGTCACATATGACAAACCTAATTAGTTCCCTTTCTGAGTCTTTAACATCTAAGATCTGTCATACCACTAGAGACCTTCTATAGCCACCCCTCCTCCCACATTCTCCCACCCCAACACACACTTTTTCTACAAACAACACCCCATCCCGGAGATCTTCCATTTATCCCTCATGAACATGGTTCCAAGTCTCTAACTTTCAGAGTAGATTCAGATGTAAACAACTTTCCATAAGTCTGGTGCCCAGATGGAAAGACACCAGGAATGAATGAATACACTAGAGTACTTTCATTTACCATCTCTTCCATTCTGTATTCTGTCTACCACTTGCAAGACTGAAGGTTGCACAGAACATGGGCTTCAAAGCCATAGGACCTGAGTTTTAAGAGTGGTCTTTCAGCTGAAATGTTAAGCAAGCTACTAAACATCTGTGCCTATATCTGTCATCTATAAAGAATGTTTTATCGGTGTGCCTGGGTAGCTCAGTTGGTTAAGCATCTGACTTTGGCTCAGATCATGATCTCACGGTTTGTGGGTGTGAGCCCCATATTGGGCTCTGTGGTGACAGCTCAGAGCCTGGGGCCTGCTTTGGATTCTGTGTCTGCCTCTCTCTCTGCCCCTCCTGCTCACAAACACACTCTCTCTCAAAAATAAGTAAACTTTAAAAAACATTTTTTTAAGTGTTTTATCTACTCTCCCACAGGTATGCCATGAGAAAAAAAAAAAACAAAAAACAAGCAGTTTCTAAAAGTGCTTAATACAGTGAATTTTCAGTAAGTGGGAACTAACATTAACAGTGTAACTAAGACCGAATCTCTTGGCAGTCACATCATACCATTTGTTCTTACTCAACTGTTACTATGTATTGGTCAGTGTTCAGAGGACAGAATCCACTAGTTTAGCACAAGGGGATTTATTTAAATTTTACTGACTGCAGAAATAATTTATATCATGAGCCAGTATACACATGAACATATGAATATGTAATTCAAACAATGTTCACAATATTTACCCAGTTGACATGTGTTGTCCTCTGCTGTTTCTCTATTTAATTTTTAAAAATGCATTAGAGGAGTTGATTTCATGACTCACTAGTGAATTGTGACCCACAGATGGAAAATACTACATTACAGGTTACGAAATGGTCTAAAGAATCACTGGAAGGACAGAAGACACACACTCTAGCCTGTGCTTCCAAGAACGGGTCGCTGAGAGCTGCCAGCTCCAGAAGCACTCCATCTGCATGACCCACACTCACAAAATGACGTCTCATGAGCTTCCCACTAGTGCATCTGACCAGCAAAGCTGAAGTGACCCCGACAGCCCTTGTGCAAAGATGACAGATATACAGTGCAGGCAATACAGTGCACACCTACAAGGTTGCAAATGATGTTAAATCAAGCAAATCCACAGAATCAGCCCCCTACCTGTGATGAAATACTGCTTACTCGTATTAACTCAAAAGTACTTGGGATGGGCAAACCCAATGGCCTAAACACACACCATTACTCTACTTTTTCCCTATTAAATTGCCTATTTTCTTGGCTATACCCTATTACAGTGAGAGAAAGGTACACAACTTGTACAATTTATTTGATGGAACGAAATCAGGAAGATGAACCAACTGGAAATCCCCAGGTTGCATCTCCATTCACAAACATAGTTCTATCCAGCCAACCGGGGCCTACCAAAAGGATGAAAGGATGATTAAAAATAAAACTAAAAAATAACCTGAGGATTCTCTTCTTCCCAATGTCACAAACAATCTTAAAAAAAAATTTTTTTTTTAACTTTTATTTATTTTTGGGACAGAGAGAGACAGAGCATGAAAGGGGGAGGGGCAGAGAGAGAGGGAGACACAGAATCTGAAACAGGCTCCAGGCTCTGAGCCATGAGCCCAGAGCCTGACGCGGGGCTCGAACTCCCGGACCGCGAGATCGTGACCTGGCTGAAGTCGGACGCTTAACCGACTGAGACACCCAGGCGCCCCTGTCACAAAGAATCTTAAGATCAAAATCACTTTTGAGAGCAATGGAGAGAAGGGATGGACAAGGAGTAACTTCAACTTCTTATTATCTTTTTAGTTCACTTTGTGCAATAATTTGTATCTGTGAAAGAAGTCAAATTTATGGAATGAAAGGTACTACTTATGATTTACAAAGCAATTTAATAAGCTGAGAAGCAGCATTTAGTGAATTAAATAATACAGGGAGTTTGGGATCTGTAATTGATATACATTCCATTAAAAAAAAGAAACACTTTGTATTAGGTCACCACACAGATTTATACAACATTCAAATGTTCCTTTGTGACCCCAACTGAGGTATCTTTTCCTTAATTAATCCTAAGACAACCAGTTTTAGTAGCTAACACTAATAAGTTTACAAAAGTATAAAAAACCAAAACACCTTAAGCAAAGACTCTTTATTTTTAAGAAAAGTATGTTTTCTCATTTTCTATTCTTGGCATAAGTTTTAATTCTTCCCAGTAGAACCAAAACCTCCTGAACCCCTTTCAGTGTCATCCAAAACCTGAAAAGACATAAAGGTGGTGTTCAGGTGGTTAATTTCAGACCCTCTTTCGGTTCTTTCTAGCTCCTAATCTGTAAAAATTTTTTATTCCATCTGTATCATACTTTCAAAAAGGAGATTACAGGAAGAAAATTAAATTTTAAAAAAGCTCCATAAATAAAATATTGGGCAATTTTCAAAATAGCTAGAGAAATAGAATATTAGAGTATATTTAAATGATGTATTATCCAAAGTAATGCTACATAACAGCCACGAAAAACATTTCAAGAAATTCTACGATTTTAATTTTGCTTAAAATAGGACTATTGTATGTGCTATTATTTAGTTTCAAATAGCATATGAAATGCTTGAAATTGTAGTTTTCCCTTCACTGAAGACGGTACATCAGTTATTCCCAACTCGGCTTTTATGACACTTACCTGAACTTCCTCTATTTCTGGATAAAAAATCCGTTCACAAATGAGCTGTGCAATTCGATCACCCTTTTTGACTTCAAAAGAAGAAAGAGTTTATTACTGATATTTTATTGACACATTCTTTCTATCTTGCCTTAGAGGAGTAAGCATGTGTTATTTAGACACTCCTAACTCTGAAAACTCACATTCATGTGATTGTATGTAGTTAACGTACCTTCAAACTTTTCTTTGCCAAAATTAAATAGTACAACACCCACATTTCCTCTATAATCTTCATCTATGACGCCAGCTAAGGAAAAGAAAAACAGCATTAGCATGGTTTTTATGCTACCAAAACACTGAGGGCGTACGATGACCTCAAAATCACTTTTCTGTAGCTGTGAGGTCTTTAGCCTTGCAAATGGGTAAGTGACTCTTGCTCTGGAACTATGTAAAGTCTCAAAACTAAAAAATGGTATTACTAAAATGCAAATACATAGAATTCATAAAACGGCCCTGATTTTCCAACCTGTCACCCTTACAAGTGGTGACCGTTTCCTATTCTAAACTAGGAATAGGGACTTAGCATCTCAGATAGGTCATCCTGAATTGCTCACTCCAAAACCACTGTTCTTCTGCTGCACGCCTGCTAAAAAGACTAGGAGAAAATAATGATTGGGTTGCAAAGGCTTTTCCTGGTAGCAGCTTCCCACTAATATCCAGATTGAAATGTGATTGAGTCATAAATAAAAAATGTCAAGAAGCCTGAAGATCTGCTGTGGAAGAAGTCAAGGCTGACACACTGTTAAGTGGCAGTCTAGCAAATATCAGAACAGTCATTTTTGCAATAAAAATGGAGGTGAACCTTTCAGTTCATATTCTTCCTTTCCTTTTAATGTGAGCTACCATCCTTTTTTTAGAGCATGATCTCTCAGAAGACATTAGCACATAAGCTTAATAACAAGTACACTTTTATGTGAAACCATGTGTCATCAGTACCTGTTTGAGATTATAAACACAAGGACAGCAAATCTTTGCAGGAGAGAAACTTGCATCAGGGCCCTGCCTTGGCCCAGAGAGGTACATTTCTCAAGCTTGTTAGCATTTCAGTTTGGGTCAAGAATTTAAAACATTTCCATAAACACAAGCACAGATCATACAGGTGCATCAGGACTTCCCATTTCCTCTTTTAATATTAAGACAGAATTCACAACTCAACGGTTTTCAGTGTATCCAGAATTGTGCAACCATCACCACAATCAATTTTGGGGACTGTTTTCTTTACCCCAAAATAAAATCCCCTACTTTTTAGAAGTCAGTTCTCTTCCTCTTACCTCTACCCACCCTCCCACCCCACCCCCTGCCAATTTCCTTTTATATACGTTCATTCTTTCCCCTCTGTTTGGAAAATGATAGGACTCATGTGATCCTAATTAAATCCTAATTACTAGTAACACCCTCCTCCTAAACAAACAAACAAACAAAATCCTCAAAGGAAAAAAAACCAGGAATGTACCTCAATGGGTATTAATATTGGTTGGCCAGACTCATAATTATTTGAAAGTAAACTGAAAAAAAAAATTTAAGAACAAGGTTAAGCATTCCCTTTCAATTTTCTCAAAGAGTGGTGGGGGGGGGGGGGGAGCAAATTTTTTAAAAAGTTCCAGAACGGGGAAAACTACTCAGATTTTTCCAGTGGATTACCGTTGAAGTTTAAATGAATCCCTGTGTTTTATGAATGAAAGTGAATTTAAGCATTCTTAAAAGTTCCTGACACAACACTTTTAAGAGTTTGAATTAAAGTAAATTTTTTTTTTTAACGTTTTTTTTTATTTATTTTTGGGACAGAGAGAGACAGAGCATGAACGAGGGAGGTGCAGAGAGAGAGGGAGACACAGAATCGGAAACAGGCTCCAGGCTCCGAGCCATCAGCCCAGAGCCTGACGCGGGGCTCGAACTCACGGACCGCGAGATCGTGACCTGGCTGAAGTCGGACGCTTAACCGACTGCGCCACCCAGGCGCCCCTGAATTAAAGTAAATTTTTAACAGTGGGAAGAGTGAGTATGAAAGTAGCAGAAAGGCAGCAGAAGTGGTTCATATCATGTCTAGACTGAAGGAAACAGTCTATTCTTTTCTAGTTGTACAGAAACAAATTCAAAGACTAATTCAAAGAATACTGAAGCCTGTCTTCTTTCCCCACTGCCACCTGACCACTCAATTAGTCCTTAATATGTACTGAAAGAATTGACAGAAAGATGGGACCAGCTGTTTTCTATATTATTAATATGCAGAAAGTTCTGGCTGTAGAGAACAACGTGGATCAGATTCAGTGTAGAAACCCCTGCAGAGACCATGCTGCTCCATGCTGGGACAGATGACTCCAGAAGGCCATGTAATCTCCAAGTTGGAGATCTGAGCAGTCTAGTACTCACTTATCTAGAAAGGGTTCAAGGAAGACAATGGGGACCAATTTCTGAACTCTTGGTTTCTACTTTATAAGAAAAATTTTACATTACCCAAACAGTACACGTACATAGAAAGTAAAAGCTAATAATGTTCCTCTACCCTCCTTCAGGGAGCCAATGTTACAGTAAGAGATTCTATGTATTACTTTCTTTTTTTCCACTTAAAATATCAGACATCCTTTGCAATTAATATATAAATAGGAATCTTAGTTGTTCTTGAAAAAAATTTTTTAATCTTTATTTATTTTTGAGAGAGAGAGACAGAGTGTGAGCAGGGGAGGGGCAGAGAGAGAGGGAGACACAGAATCCGAAGCAGGTTCCAGACTCTGAGCTGTCAGCATAGAGCCCGACGTGGGGCCCGAACCCACGAACCATGAGATCATGACCTGAGCCGAAATCGGACGTTCAACAGACTCAGCCACCCAGCTGAGCCACCCAGACTCAGCACCCCTTAGTCATTCTTTTTAAATCCGAGATATGGAAATACAGTACCATTATCCCTGTGTAACTATTCTCTTACATGCTATCACTCAGGTTGCTTTTGCATTTTTGCTATAATAGACAAAGCAGTCCTTTACAGATGTCCTTGTGTATTCGTGATTTTCAATCTCATCAAAAACTTTCCGAAAAGCACTTTCCTGATCAAAGGGTGTGTACACTTTAAATTTTAGTGGATATTTCTGGATAACTTTGTGAAAAAGGTGTAGCAATTCAAACTTCTATCAGCAATATTTAAGAATGCCCGTTTCCAAAGTCCTTGGTAGTACCAGATGGCAACAATCTTAAAAAAAAAAAAAAATTCTGGCCAATGTGATGAGTGAAAAACAGTATCTCCTGGCTTTACTGTGCATTTCCCTGATGACTAGTGAGGCTAGAATTTTTTTCTCTGCATATTTGTTGCACATATGTATGTCCTCTTCTATATTTTGTTTACGATTTTTTTCCTTATTTGTTTGGGCATTTAAATTCTTTTCCCTGTGGCCTGCAAGCATTTGTTTTTACTTTCTGGTATCTTCTACCATACAAAAACACTCCCTTTTTGTAAAGGCCTTTGCCATATATCTATAAAGTAATCCGAATCAGACTCATATGGTTGAATGTCTTGAATTCTGCAAAGCCAGATATCTACCAAGGTTTTATGCTTGGCACACAAAAATGTGAAAAGCCCTTTAACTCACTAAAAGAAATGAAGTCGTTTGAAGTCAATTAAAATGTATGGCAGGAAAAAAAAGTGCCCTCAATTAATACTTTCTTGTTTTTTAGCATGAATGCTAATAGTACGAAAAATCCAATAGTTCCAAGTTTATGTATTACTCAAAGACAATTTGACCTTCAAGAAAAACCCAAGACATTCTTTTTCTACATAAGGAACATAAGCATCAGGGATATTTCTCTTCATGAGAAAGCAAAAAGTATTTTGAAGTTATCACTGGAAAAATCATACATTGGAACTGGCAGGGTAATTAACTGACTTCAGGCAAAAGTTTTACTGTGTCAAGACTTTGGCATGTCATTTGTTGGAAACCTTTAGTGAAAACTACCCACACCTACCAGATGTGGATTCTGAACAGAATCCTGCATACTCAACTTTTCCCTTTGACCCTTATTTACAGCCTGGGATTTCTAACAACATCTCTCTTTTGAAACAAAAATGGTGGCCAACGATGATAAACCTGTGCCTAAGAGACATTTTTAAGACACTCTGCATCCAAGAACACACCACAATGTGATTTTAGGAATAATACCACACCAACCACCAGGCAAACTAACTTTCCATTTCTTTTACATGAATTTTTTTTCAGGAGGTTGTTTTAAACAGCAAAAATGAGTAACAAAGTCAGAAAGAAAAAAAAAAAAAAAGCTGCCCCATTTAAAAAAAAAAAAAATCCGTGAATTCTCTAAGGGACAAGAAATATAGCTTCTGGGGTCTAATACATGCCAAGCAGTGTTAGATGCTTTACATGTATTCTCCTTTAATCCTCCCATCCTTCTGAGGCAGGCACACTAATTTCCATTTTATGGAAGAGGAAACTGAGGCTCAGAAAAGTAATAACTAGCCAGTTAATGACAAAGCTGGGACCCAAATCAAGTTGTTACTCCAAAGCCCATGTTCCTTTCACAACCCTTTGAAATTTCTTTAAAAATATATCCAATCTTTTATATCCTAAAGTTATAGTCCTCAATTACCATACTTGATGTTATAAAAGTATTTTTGGAAAGCAAGCATAACCGAGTCCAGGCAATTCTCAACCCGAGTGGGCTGTCCATTCTCGCTGTCTGTGCCAAACTTGGCTCCTTTTCAGTCGCTAAGAAAGGACTACTTTGAGGATTCTGTCTTGCCTCACAGCACCACCTAGTGACACCAAGGGCAGACAGAGAGACGGCCCAGGGACAGTACTCATTCCCTACTTGAAGCCTGCAGTGCAGGTAACAGTAACTTTATTCAGCACAGTGCTTGCTTGGTGCAGGGATGGGGTGAGGTGAAACCCAGCATTGAATTGCAGTGTAAAGAACAGAGGGACTGTAGGGGCGCCTGGGTGGTTCAGTCACCCAGTGGAGTGTCCACCCAGTGGAGTGTCCCACTCCTGATTTTGGCTCAAGTCTCAGGTGGTGACCTCAGGGCCATGGAGGTGGAGGGTGGCGTGGAGCCTGCTTAAGATTCTTTTTCTGCTTCTCCCTTGCTCCAGCTCCCCGTGTACTTTCTCCCTCCCAAAAAAAAAAAAAAAAAAAAGAACAGACGGATTAAAGGATTGGAACCATGGATGAAGATTCCAGTGTTCAACATGTCAACTTGGGCTCATCTCTGAGACAGTTCTTCATCTGTTAAAAAGTAGCTTTGTAAAAATGGAGGTGTTTAGAGAATGAGGCATACCCACTTCTTGGAGGGAGAAGACGTCTAGTTAGGTGAAGCACTCGGCTCATAATGATGGGAATTAAAGTCAGAACAAAGGTCAGAATTTCCCTACAGTGAGGGGTGGTTAGGGAACCTACAGCAAGAGGACAGCACAGACTGGGGGCTCCTCATGAAAGGGGCTCCATGACGAAGTTGTTGGCTTTGGGAGACCTGAGTAAGGCTTGATTATAAGGGAAATCAGAGCCACTGAGGACTTGTTTGACAAGAAACATAGAAAGGGAAGCATAGCGTTTTCTCTTCTCACTCAGGGAAAGATTTTCTTTTTATATTTTGCCAAACAGGGATGGTTCTCTCATGCAAGTTAAAAAATTTCTTACAAGATTGACCTGCATTTTCTATAACTTTGGCTTAAAGAATTTCCTTCTTTTTTTTAAAATTTTTTAAGTATTTATTTATTTTTGAGAGACAGAGAGACAGAGTGTGTGTACAAGCAGAGGAGGGGCAGAGAGGGAAAGACAGAGAATCCAAAGTGGGCTCTGTGCTGACAGCAGAGAGCCCTATGTGGGGCTTGAACTGCAAGGTCATGTCCCAAGTCAGATGCTTAACCGACTGAGCCACCCAGGAGCCCCTTGCTTAAAGAATTTAGTAATTACTGCTTAAGTATTTTTTTTAATTATTTAAGCAAAACATAATTGCTTTAAAATGACATAAAAGCTTTTCCTACCTTTCTAAAACTAACTTTCTTCTAAGAATGGAGTCATTTTTGGACTAAATGCAGATTATCACTAAGCCAAGGCAAAAATCCTATCCATCAGATAATGTCTAGTTAGCCTATTAGTAAAATAACATGTATTTCACATACTGATCATTTAAAATTAGATATAATCAAATAATACTTGAAACTACCTCATAATTTGAGAGATGGAAATTTCTAAAAAGGCAAAACACAACAAAATTCATTTCCTTTTGTTGAAGATAAAAATAAGACCTGTCTTTTAATTACTACCTCTTAAGCAAAGGCAAAGTGAATACATACACATATTTACAGAAGGAAAACGTAAACACATTACCTCCTACATCTATGAAGTGTTTCGCAGCCAGGCCAGAACGGGGAGCTAAAAAAGAAAAAGAAAAACAAAGAAAAGGAGAAGTTGGCTACTTTAAGGCACGTCACTCTCCTCCCCTAGAACATCTACATCTTAACTTTAGCAGATGATCCTGGATTAAAGAATATATTTATTATACTGTGTTAAAGGAGGAAAGTGTAGAGAAACCTGACACAGTTTAATTCAAAAGCTGCTTAAACCACTCCCACAGGACTTGGGGCCATGGAGGATGTGGAGAAGGTGTGGTAGTGAAGCCCTGGGCTGCTGGGGTAGACTGAGAGGTGAGCAAGCCGAGGCAACTCTTTTAAGAAGTCTGGCCACAAAGGGAGGACTGTGGCTGGCAGGGACACAGGACTGAGGAAGGAGACTTGTTTTCAGATGGGAGGTCTGGGCATATAGTAGTAGAGATGGGAAGAGGGCAAAGGAGGGGGCGGGGTGAAACAGGCATCAACTTAACCAACCAGTGGCAAAGCCTAGCCTAGAACTTGGGAATCCCACTCATGATGCAAATGCCAAACAACCCATCTGTATATAAACAAATGAACCAGAGGAAGAGAAAAGGCCTGGTATCAGTCAAGCAAACTGTCAAAAAAACAAACCTTAAAAACTCATTCCCACTATGCTTTTTATTCTTAAAATGAAACATAAAAAGCTAACATTATACCTTATACTTGCTGACTTGAGCAACAGGCCTATCGTTAATTATTCTAGCTTCTAGTTTTCTGTTCCAGAATACTTCAATCAGGCACTTTGTCAATAAATGCTGCCTCTTCCTGCTTTTCCTTTTATTTCATTCCATCTCCCTGATCTCCCCTCTCCCCACCACAAATATTCTCAAAATGCAGTCAAATACTGCCAAAAGGAGATGAAAAAAGAACCCATCTCGTGATTCTTTTAAAGGCGGAAGTATTAGCAGTTCTCACACTCATGGCTAACAAGATGGTGGTAGTCCAGCCCCTTCCCCACCACAGTTCCATTTGTGCCTTTAGGTTTACTCTGAAGTTAAGTTACTCTTGAAGAAAGTTTTGAACTCTCCAGTGACGGGTGATTTGCTTGCCATTTTGTCATAGCTCCTCCTGCTATAAGGCATACCCTCTAGTGCCCTAAAGGGTATCTCTTGACAGTAATACACCCCATGGGAGGACACCCAAAGGGGGAAAAGGCTGAATAAATGGTCTGACAGACTCTGGAGTGAACAGAAGCCAGAAGTTTAACTTAGCCTTATAATGCCATGTGCCATTAACCCCAGCCTGCCTCTTTCCTTACGTAACAAATATTAGCCATTCTCATTACCGTCTTCACATGTGACCTCATATACAATCTGATCCTTGGTGGGGGAGCTCCAGTTAAAAATCACCTGTATTTTCAGTTTCTCAATGAGGAGTTGAGAGAACACACTCCTGGGCCAATGTGAGCCTCCTAAAAGCTCAAGGAATCAGAAAAAGAGGGAGGCAAAAAGCAGATAATTACATGAAATCTAAAGTTTCCAAATGGCTGCACTTGCCATTATAGTTGGCACTTCTTTATTTTAGGACACATGCCAAACAATATCCATTCCCTCACTTATACCCTAAATGGAACTAAGATAAAGGAACGGATCATAAAGGAAGAGCTTGACAAATAGTTACCCATGTCTTAAATCACTTACCTACTCTTCCATAGCACCCAGAAGGAAGAGCTATCTGAATGTCCGTTTTCACAAGGACTTTTTCCATAGGTGGTACTGTATAATCATAGGCACTAGGAAAATAAAGAAAGTAACCAGTATTTATTCATAAAAGTGTTTCTATACGCTCTTCCTTGTGACTAAGTATAAGAATTGCTTTAAATATATTTCATAAAATAATCACAAAATTCATGCAATCTTACATTTCAGTAACCAGTCTAAGAGTTCAGTACTCGAAGTTTCCAGTTCATATAAAAAAAAGCTTATGAAGAAGATAGTGGTAGACATTCTCTTTTAGTCCATCATGAAAATTGTGCTACCTTTAGATATAGTCATTCTGGCAAATATTTTGGTTTAAGAGGTATCAACATGTAATTTTGTTGTCCCCTGAACAAAATTTTGCTGGGAAACTGAAATACGTATTAGCAGGAGGGGGTGGAAAGGCACACTTTTAAAAGTTGTATGCTTCACTAATGCGATATAAAAAGAGGAAGATAGGGGTGTTCACGTGGCTCAGTCAGTTAAGCACTGAACTCTTGATTTCAGCTTGGGTCATGATCTCACAGTTCCTGAGTTCGAGCTCCACATCAGGCTCTGAGCTGACAGCTTAGGGCCTGCTTGGGGTTCTCTCTCTCCCTCTCTCTCTCTCTGCACCTTCCTGCCCCCCCCCCCCCATCATGCTTGAGCACTCGCTCTCTCTCTCTCAAAACTAAATAAATAGGGGCGCCTGGGTGGCTCAGTCGGTTAAGCATCCGACTTCGGCTCAGGTCACGATCTCATGGTCCGTGAGTTCGAGCCCCGCGTCAGGCTCTGTGCTGACAGCTCAGAGCCTGGAGCCTGCTTCGGATTCTGTGTCTCCCTCTCTCTCTCTGCTCCTCCCCGGTTCATGCTCTGTCTCTCTCTGTCTCAAAAATAAAAAAAACATTTAAAAATAAATAAATAAATAAACTTTAAAAAAAAAAGCTGTGTTGCATCTGTTCTGCTAGCCTTGGTAGTTAACCAAGCTTACCAAGCTGAAGCCTCGAACCTCACAGGTTGGGGACAGAGCTGATCACTGTCAATAGGCCCTGGAGAAGGACACTGCTGAGAACCCAATATTCTAAGATCCACCCATCAAATGCTGCTACTATTGCTCTTACTGTAGCCCCCTTCTTGATAGAAATTTAAGAGATTTTACAATGAGCAGAACTGTTAAGTTACTTTGGAGACCTTAGTGAAAACTAGTAAAGCAGTATTAACATTTTCACTTCTTTCATTGGAATTTCCTCTTTCCATAGTTAAGCCCTAATTTATTAAAGAGGGAAGTTATTTCCATGTCTATCTCAGTATACAGTCATCTCTATTCATTAGGAGGATGTTAAAGTATCTTAAATCAACATCTCTCATTTGACTCACAACAGTGCCCAGACATGATGCAGTCAAACTACATCACTCCACGTTTAGCCACGAAAACTAAGGGACTGACCACATCCCTTTCAGCTCTAACAGACTATACCTCACCTTCCTTTTCCTATTGTCACACACTCCTTTCTCCCCTAACCCATAACCCATAACCCCCAGTATCACTTTTCACCTACCTTAATGGTTCTAAGAACTGGGCACAGTAGTCAAGGGAAAAAAGCACTGAATTAAGGGTCAAAAATTTTATTACATTCAAGCCCTTGAGCAATCAGTTCAGCTCTTCACAAACTCCCTCATCTGTAAAAAAGTAACACTTATCTACTTCAGGAGTGTCCCGAGGATTCAATAAAAGTGCCCACACGTAAAGGCTTTAGTAGAGGGAAAAGGTGCTGAACAAAGCAAAGGGTGGTAGGTAGTATTACTGACATTCCCACTGCTTTTCTGATTTGTACCCTTTTGACATTCCCAGTCCTTGGGCAGAACTTAAATATGGACATACAGAAAAATTTTACAAATCCTTTAAGGCAGAAGCATCGTTCATGAATCCTCCTCATGTATTTTCATACTCAGCACCTAGACTTCCACCTTAGCTTCTCTTCCTGTTGCCCACTGCATCACCCTCAGGCCACTCCTTGAAGGCCAAGGTGGGCCTTATTCATTTCTACCTTCCACCAGGAAAGGGTAAAATAAATGTTGCAAAACAAATAATGCCTTGGTGGACATTTACATGTAGTTACCATTCTGCATGCTTATCCCAAATCCTTATTGAATTTATGCTAAAGAGGAAAACTAACATTTTCAACAGTAAAAAAAAAAAAAAAAAAAAAAAAAAAAGACTGAAATCCTACATAAATGCAAAAGGAGTTTGTTTTTGTAATCTGTTAAGTGAAAGTTTCAAGCTGTAGCAGCAGATGGCAAGAATATAAGCTAACCTGAGAACTCTGCAACTCCAGGCCTGCACCTTCGCTGCGTGGGGTAGGGATGCCACGCGCAGAAGGCGGCGGGAAATCCCCACTCACCTGTACAGGTCGTAGCCCGCGGCCCGCGCGGACCCCTTGCTCGGGGCGGTGGCGTGCTCCGAGAGCCGGACAAAGCGGAGCCGCATGGCGTCCTCCGCAGGCCGAGCCCGCTTGCTGGGGGAGATGGTGGGTGTCGCTTCAGAGCAGGGCATGGCAGAGCAGAACGAGAGAAAAGAGGGAACAAGTGGACTCAGAATGAGTCCAGCCGCCAAAAATGTAAATCTCCCGCCAACAACTCCTCGCCCCGCCCACCGACTCCCGGACGAGCCCACAGTTCTGGCTGAGAGGGGAGGCGAGATTTAAACCCTTCTTGGAAAGCGGATTTGGGAAACTACTGCGCCTTTTCAAGTTTTTCCAACTCAGCGCACGGGTCCAACCTGCGCGGGGACGGCCTCGGTGGCTTCCCGCACACACAACAGGAAGGAAGCATTTCCCTAGGGGCTGCTCAGGCTCCCACACCGCTCAGACCACCGCGACTTGCTCGGGGCCCGCCCGCTGGTCTCCTCATCTCCCTCCTCCTCCTGCTCCTCCTCCTCCTCCTCCTCCCCCAACCTGGGCGGCCCTGGGGAGGGGCGGCCGGGCTCCCAGCCTCCCCACTCCCTGCAAGGGGTGTCCTGTCAGTCTGGGCCCCGACATTACTGGCGCCGCGGCAGCCCCGACTCAGGCTGCGAGTGCTGGACAGCGGCCGGGGCGGCCCCGCGGCCTCTGCTCTCGGCGCTGCGCTGCGCGCGTCTTTAAACACTGAGCGGAGCAAACACGGAAAGAAATGGTAGCCGAGAGCCGGGCGAGGGCAGACGGGAGTCATTTGCCCCGAAGTTTGGGCGCTGGTTGGCTGGCCCGCTCCCGCAGGCGGTCTCCGGGTCTGCACCCTAAAGATACGTCCGGGTAAAATGACCTCGGAAGCAGTAACCGCCGCCGCCGTCTGACGAAGAGCGCAAGGAGGCGGCGCGTGGACCGCCCTCGGGCTGGCGCAGGTTCTGGGCCCCCGGGAACGAGGTCTCCGCCTGCCTCCTTGGACCCTCATCTTTTTTGTGGTCTCTGTTTTCCAAGGCTATCCGCGAGGCTCGGGGCCTGGGCCCTGCGCGCTGTTGAGTTACCTGGGGCGGCGCCCCCCGCGGCCATGGCTCCGCAGGTTCTAATCTCAGGGGTCCCCAAAGCAACGGAACCGCACCACCATGCAGATGACGGCCGCTGAGCTCAGTGCTACGTCCCAGGCCATAGGCCAGGCAGCGTGTTCCATTCCTTACAGTACCCACAGTGCATGGCGTGTTGTTTACCCTTCAAGGGGGCGGGGGCAAGCATCTCCGGATGATCCCAAGGATAATTCAGTTGAAATCCTAGCACTGTTTCATATGACCCCACAGAAACACAGAGGGGGGACCCCAGTGCCTGGGATTCGAACGAAGATCCTGGGCTACCCTGGAATAATTTACAATGGGGATGAGGAAATAACTTTCTAGATAATTGTAAATTGACTTTTCTAGGATATAAATATCTCTAGTTATTTCCAGAACTGATGCAAAAATCTGAAAACTAAAATGAAACGCACCTTGTCAAGATAAACGCAAACAATAGGTCAGTTTTAGAAAAATGACAGAAACGTTACAGTATTGTTGAGGAAGTTTCCAGACTTCCCTGCTGTGCCTTTCCTTATTGGCCCCACCTCTGCAGTCTCTTACTGGTTCCATTTAAATGTTGGAATTCCTCCGGATGAAGTTATGGATTATACTCCACACTCTCTTCTCTTGCCTTTAAACATCTACCACTTAAAGACTCCCCAAACTGATATCTATAGCAACATGATATGGGTCCTGCTACTTCTCTAACCTCATCTAGAGCCATCATCCTGCTCACCTCTGGTGCTTCTGGCCACAGTGGCTTTCTAACCGTTTCTAGACCCACCAGACTTACTGCCTGGGAGTCTATACACACCCATCCTTAGTTTATGTTTCATGTGTTTCCAGTCTCAGCTCATCTCAGAAGGGCTATTTCTGTTAAGGGAAGTCCCTCACCACCATTTTCTATCACAATAATTTTTTCTAGTCACATCACTTATTACTACAATCTGTATTTCATTCATGTCTTATGTATGTATGTATGTATGTATGTATGTATGTATGTATGTATGTATTTTTGCTTGTTGTCTATATGTTCTAGTAGACATAAGCTCCAGAGGACAGTGACCACATATGTTTTCATTCACTAATGTATTCCTGGGGCCTAGCTTAGTGCCTGGATCAGAACAGTGCTTGATAAATATTTGTTGTATGAATGAAAGAGATCTTCTTGCTTGTTCTGTCAGGCCCCTGTGTAGGATCACTTCTCAAAATCTTTTGATTTTCCTGTTTACCCCTTTAATTTGTAATCAATTGTGTTTTGTTTTGTTTTTCCATGTAATGTTTTTTCAAGGCCTGCAATGAAAAACTGGCCTACCCCTCCACCAAAACACTCCCCCAAAGTTCACTCCTCAGGGGCAAGGCTTCCAACTTTTTTGGCTCTTTCTTCTGGAATGTAACCCCCTGTTTCTAAATCGCATGTTGCTATTTTTTTAGTGGCATAAAAATTATCTTTAAAATTAGGGTAGTTGAGGATTAAGTCTTTTACTCCTCTTTTCACCCCATTCTGCAAATAGTTCTGTAGCAATATTTGGATAAGTCAGTAGTATTTATCATGACTGTGTAAATATCATTCACTGTTGAGATGAGTAATGTGATATTATTTTTTTTTACACCTGTCCCCCTCAAGTTAATAAATATGTTGTTCTTCCATTTGTCTTTGGTGGTGGTGTTTTTGATTCACCTATTGCTTTTTTCCAAATGCTCCAGGGGATCTAGTACCTTACATCTATCATATCAAATGAAACCCTGAAACACATCAAATCACCTATCCGTTTCAATTTCCCCCTCCCTCACCCCTCCATTCTCTTGCTCCAAAATGTGCATGTGACTCTCTAGTCCTGGAATAGCTGTCATCCTGACACTTCCCTTTGCCCTTCTCTTATATTGGAGCCTTGGTTTTAGGAATCTAGTATCTTCCTTTTAGTTTATTCCTTTATTTTGCTGAAGCCCTTTCTCTAGTAATTTCCTAAGGAAGTTCACATTAGAGATTCAGTCCTTGCATATCCTCAAATGTAATAATTGTAATGACTCCCTTTACCCAGACTCAAATAAAAGTCTCACTTCACTTATGAAACTTACAACCAGCAGTGAGCTCTGCCTTGTCTTACCTCTCACAATATTACCTTATCATTGATTAGCCATATACAGCCATTGTGTAATTTCCTTGTGATATGCATTTTATCTTTCACTTTAATAAGAGTTATTAATTTGTATGAAACCTTCAAAGCATCTACTTCAGCGTTTTATACAAAAGTGACTTGTTTGGCTCTTTGTAATCCCTAGTCCCAGGAAAGGATTCTATTTCTTCTGTTAATGTGGATAAAATGTTTATTATTTTCACTTTGCATCTGAGGACATTTTAGATTAGAAAGAGAAAGGGGTATAATCCAGCTGCAAAAGGTTAGGGCTCCAAACCAATAAGCATATCATAGGACATTCCTTAGGACAATTGAAATAGAACTTGATATGAAAATACATCTTTCGGGGCGCCTGGGTGGCGCAGTCGGTTAAGCGTCCAACTTCAGCCAGGTCACGATCTCGCGGTCCGTGAGTTCGAGCCCCACGTCAGGCTCTGGGCTGATGGCTCAGAGCCTGGAGCCTGTTTCCGATTCTGTGTCTCCCTCTCTCTCTGCCCCTCCCCCGTTCATGCTCTGTCTCTCTCTGTCCCAAAAATAAATAAAAATGTGGAAAAAAAAATATTTTAAAGAAAATACATCTTTAATTCCATACACTACAGCAAAGAACTAGACATGTTCCAACCATAGTGTATTCCCTGCTGTTTTTTTAATCACAATATAATTATCCTATCAGTCATGCTGATTAATTCAATTACATACGTCCAGTGCCAACTTGAACCTGTTGAGAATGTAAGTCGGTACTTTACAAGCCATGTTGTCCTTCCTATCTTGACCATTGTAAGATTTTTCTGTTTTTAACAAGGACTTAATGTGATGGTTACTTCATGCCAAGTATATTTTAAGTGTTTTATGAATATTAACTCATTTAATCAGGACAACCAGAGGAAACAAGTGTTATTATACCCATATTACAGGTGAGGAAACCAAATCACAAAGGATTTGCCTATGATCACACAGCTCACAAGTAGAAAGAGATAGAACCAACATTCAGCTCAAGGTCATCTGACTTTAGGGTCCCTGCACTTAGCCACCGTGCTCTGTAGGTTTACATGTGCCTACTGGGACTGTGGTGAACTCTTCTTGATGCTAAGCCTGCTACTGACTATGTTCCCCAGGTCTGGGAAAGATGTGTGTAGTAAATTAACCAGGCATTCTTAGCTTCACAGTTGTTCATGCCCTTCTGGTTGAGACACCAGGCCATACTCTGGGTTTTTCTAACATCACTGGCTGCCTCTTCTCAACCTCTCTTCCTGTTCAAGATAAAAAGCCTTGGAGTCCTGCTTCCTTTTTCTCTTTCTGTCAGATCTTCCCTTATCTAAAATTAGTTTCCTCCTAGGGTAACATGTAGTGTTTTACCCTATTTGTTTTTTCTTCACAGCATGTACTACTATGTGATATAACATATTTATTCATTTCACGTGTATGTTGTATGTTTCCTCCCCTAACATGTAAGCTCCATGATGGACTTGAATCTATCTTAATTTGGGTTCTTTTCAGATGTTCTGTTTCTTTTTCAAATTGTATTATTATTCATTTTATTTTAATTAATTGAATTATTTTACTATTTCACGTTTCCCTTTAGTTATTTAGAGATTTCGCTCTCTGATTTACAATTTTAGATAAAACATGCATGCTTAATTCATCGGTGTCTAAAATATGAAACAAAGTTATTGTCTTTCTTCTGGATAACACAAGGATCTTCGGATGCTTTAATTTCATTACCCATTCTTTCAACATATATAAAATTATTATCTAGTATTTTAGGTGTATCTTTTCTTTGAATCTCAATAAACATTATTAGTATCACTACATTTTAGAATTATTTTTAAAAATGTTTACCCAGACTTTTATCACTTTCTTTGCTTTTCCTTCTGCATCTCTGATCTCCATCTGGGATCACTGTCCTTTTGCCCAAACTTTCTGTGGACTTTTTCAGTTTTTGTCAGTTTGAACTGACAAAACTCTTTAACACTTCCTTAGGGTTCTTTGACAATCATTCAGGAATGGAAGAGGTGGGAATATTAAAAGAAAATTATCATAATTCCCCATAACCGCATAGCTCCGCTTATCTGAATTCAGAACATTCCACCGTGGGCAAAAATACTTCATTTATCATGCCACGGTTCACCTTTACCAGAAATATGTGTAAGCCAAGAAAAGACAGAAGCCACACTTTGGGTTCTGGTACCAAAAGATAGAAGTTCTTTGTTTCAAGCCCAGAGTTTTTTACACCATGGGCAAAACACCAGAGTAATGCTGAGGATAGGTGTGATGTATACCTATCTTTTGGGGAAGGGCAATTGAAATAAGGGAGATAGGAAAGAAGAACTCGTATACAGGTAAATAAATTTCAGTAAAAAGTACATATGTTTGTTGACTATCTGAAAGTTTGTCCTTTGGTCCAGAATACCATCAGCCTCCAGAATAGCACAATACCCCCTAGAATACCTTGTGTTTCCTTAGGAGTATCTATAGCCCAATTTGAAAACACTAGACTAGCATATAACTTGCGAATTCACAAGAATGTTCCTGCCAGGCTCTTAAGAAGAACACAAAAATCAAATATATGTAGCCTTTCAATTTCATAAGAGCAGCACATGGATCGTAAGAATAGAAGTAGCTCAGGAGCTCGACATGTTGAGTGGCAGTTAAATAAAGCAGGTAAGGAGGAAGCAAATCGTTAACAAAATAAGCATTTACTACTAGAAACTACTTTGGACTAATTCACAAATGACTGCCACATGGTACTACAAAAGTTCAAGGGGATCGGAATAGTTAACATACAAACTCAGAACTGCAGTTTTCATGAATACACTGAATACCCAATCTGTTAACATGATGACCATGAAAAGCTGACTCTGAATTATGCCAGTGTGTAGGAGTACCAGGAGGTGAAATTTCTGTATTTACAGCCCATAGAAGGACATTTTATTTCCTTTTAAAAGGATCACTGAGTTTTTAGGAAGTAAAGAAAATAAAAACAGGTAGCTTGAGAGCCAGGATACACATGAAAATCACCTAGAAAGCTCGGTCAAATGCCCATGTCCAAACCCTACTGCAAACCAACTACTCAGAATCTCCAGGGTGATTCTTGTTGGCCACCTCTGGTTAAGGACCATTGCTTTAGGGAATTTATTTCTAGAGAATCTGCTGGGGTCGATACAGAGGGAGAGAGAGAATCTTAAGCAGGCTCCACAAGTGGGGCTTGATCCCACCACCCTGGGATCATGACCTAAACCAAAATCAAGAGTCAGACGCTCAACCAATGGAGCCACCCAGGTGCCCCAATTTTACACCTTTTTAACCATTCTAAGACATGTGAAGGTCTGTCTGCCTGCTGCCTTTAACAGCACAAACTGGTAGTCACAAAAGCATGGGTCTCTTGGGGAAGCTTCTAGATCTGGGATCAATAAGACTCACAAAAGCAGGCCAGGTCTGTTTCTAAGTGTTCCCAGGGATGGGCTTATCTTCTCACCTTCCCTGGGAGCACGGGTGCCTTTCCTCTTGGCTCCATCTGTTGGGGACCATCTACTTCCTTCTGCTCCTCTTCCCCAACATGGGTCCCATCTCGGTCAGGTCCGTTTCCTGGATGAAACAAATGCGTCCAGGGAGCAGGTATGGAGAATGAATGTGGAAAAAGAAGATGATGTTAGGGCCACACTGGACAGTTTCAGTGTGAGTGGAAACCCACTGGTTGGTTGGTTTGGGGCAAGTGAATGTATGACAATCATTCTGAGCAGAACGTGAGCGTGAGAGCCTTATTATATCATTGAGGGTGGCTCCAGGGGAAAGGATGCCTAGTTAAAACACTACCTCAGACAGTTTTGATCTCTCTATTTCTCAGGTCTCGTTGGTTGCACCTGATTTCCTCCACGACATTAAACAACCGTTGTATGATTTTTCTGTTGGTAGCACACAGTTTTTCCAAATTAAAAAAAAAAAGACAGGAACAAAAAGGTTATGCTTTTCATCTATGTCTGTGTAAACAAACCCAGTAATTACCATAACTCAAATTGCTGCTGAAATTCTCCATATTTTAATGTGCACACTGTCGCTCTTGCTACTAAATCTCTGCATATATCCTGGAAAGTTAATCCTGAATTAGGAAACAGAAAAACTGATTAAAATAAAATTGGGCCAAGTCCATGATTTTTATATTCATAAGATTCAAAATTTCTGTGAGGAAATGTGCAATGCAAATTGAATTATCTTCCAGAATAATAACAAAAAAAGAGAAACAATGGTAAAATATGGGTATCCATGCAGAGAGATGTATGAATTAGGCTTGCTAAGGTTTCAGTTGATTGTGATTCAATATTCTGCTGCTCTGAAACAACCTTTACTTACTAGGCTGCGCAAACTCAATTCTCTTCAGTGGGTAGTGGATATTATCCAGTTTTCATGTAGCAACATTTCATCAAATTTTACACCTGTATCAAGAGAGGTTTGTTGCTGAACTTTGAAGAAAGCATTATCAGTCCTTACACGCGTTTTTTTTTTAATTTTTTTTTTTCAACGTTTATTTATTTTTGGGATAGAGAGAGACAGAGCATGAACGGGGGAGGGGCAGAGAGAGAGGGAGACACAGAATCGGAAGCAGGCTCCAGGCTCCGGGCCATCAGCCCAGAGCCTGACGCGGGGCTCGAACTCACGGACCGCGAGATCGTGACCTGGCTGAAGTCGGACGCTTAACCGACTGCGCCACCCAGGCGCCCCCTTATAGGCGTTTTAATCATTGTCATTCCTGATTGCCTTTAGGACAAAAGTGCAGTTGTAAACGTTCAAAGAAAAGTCAGGAAGGTAAAAGAGCATTGTTTGGGCATCTATTGGCCTGGGCTAAGTGAAACGGACTATTAAGGAAATAATGCAGAAAATTCGAGTCTCCACATTTTCTTTTAATAACTGGGAACTAATCTGAATGTTTTCACTACATATCTTCCTTATATTCCCCCAACCCCCAGACGCCCTTTCCATCCCTCTCTGCTCTCTGTCCCAGGAGGCTGACCTGTTTGGACCTCACCAATGAGCTCTCTTGTCCTCTGGCTTGCCTTGGGGTTTGACAATACAGAGCTCCAGCAGGAGGTCAGTGGGGTAGGGGAGGGTAAGTTCTGGGTCCTCTCTTGATGGCTGTGTCCCTTCACTGAAGACCACTGCTCTTGCCAAGGTTGCCCTTTCTTCTAGGCTCTAGAAGCTACATGCTCCCCTTTCCCTTCATGCCTTCTACTTCAGGGTACTACTTTCTCCTCTGTAGTTTTGATTTCCCACATCTTGGCCCTCACCCTTATAAATAGCACCTTTAGTAAACTCTCCTTAAATTATCCTGATTTGAATGCTCTGTTTCCCATTACAACCCTTACAGAGACAGACTCTGTTTTATCCAGTCCTATATCTAAATTCTCTTCACATTCTGGGGCCACCAATATCTCTTACCAGGACTACCGAGAGATGTCTCTACTTCCACCTTTTATGCCTCAAAATCTTCTGAAGTTTTCCCATCACAAATATAAAATCCAAATTCCTTCCCATGGCGCAAGGCCAGTTATACTCATCTCCTTGGTTCTAGAGCATACTGATTTCTCTTTTGCCTGAGGACCTTTGTCCCTATTATTCACTCTGCCTAGATTGTTCTGTTCCCTGCTTTTCATGTAGTTCACACAATCCAAGACAAAAATTGAGTAAGGAGATGGATTTTATTCAGTTGATTGCAATAGGAAACACCACAGATCTAAAGATTAGAGTGCATATTAGTTTTTTATGGTTGCTGTAACAACTTACCACAAAATTAGTGGCTTAAAATGATAGAAAGTTATTACTCTTATAGTTTTGGAGGTCAGAAGTCCGAAATGAGTCTTACTGGCTAAAAAGGGCTGTACTCTGGAGAGTCTAGGGGAGAATCTGTTTCCTTGCTTTTTCCCACATCTAGGGCTGAATTCCTTCGCTCATGGTCCCTTCTTCTGTCTTCACAACCAGTGGTGTAGCATCTTCTCTCTGACTCTGCTCCTCTCTGCTTCCATCACACGGCCACCTTCTGTCTATGGTCACGTCTCCTGTTCCCCTCTTACAGGAATATTTGTGATTATATACAGGGTTGACCCAGATAATCTGGGATAATTGTCCCATCTCAGGCTCCTTAATCACATCTGCAAACACCCCTTTTTCATAAAAGGTAACTTTTATAGATTTTAGCAATTAAGACCTAGATCTCTTTTATGGGGCATCATTAGCCTACTACACTATATCCTAGAACAGTAGTTTTGCCTTAGATCTTTATAGGGAGTAGAAATAGTGGAAGAGGAAATATTTATTCCTGTGTCTAGCTAGTTTTAGGGGGACAAACAATTCTAACGTCAGCTAATTATTCATGAGACAAGGAACAGAGTCTATGGCTGACTTTGTCAGCTGATGTAGGCAAAAGGGGAACGGTTTAGGTTTGCTCTTGTCACAGGTAAATACAGCAGTCACATCCATAAGTCTTGAGAGAATTATGAGAAAGAGTGGACAGCAAGTCTTATCTAAGCCTGTGGGGAATGGTGGTTCATTGCAGTTTGCCATTTTCTAGAACACAAAAGGGTGGGCGATTTGAGGGGGAGGGATGTTTGGGGATATTTCTTAATCATCATTGTTTTCCAGGAGCATAGAGTTCAGGTAACATTAAACATTGTCAGCAACTTCTCTTCCTTAAATAATTTTTCATTGATCCCCTCACTGACCACTCTAAGTACACCCTAAGTTTCCATTATTCTCTGTTACAGTTTCCTCTTTATTTCTTCATGGTATTTTTCATAATCCATAATTATTTTGTGTGTTTGTTTGTCTATCAAAACCATAAACTTCTTGAGCACGGGGAACACGGCTGTCTTATATTTGAAGAGCTTAGGACAATGTGTCTTCATATCTTCAGGACGTTTTTGTTGAATTGACAAAAGAAGAAATACCAGATGGCCAATAGACTCAGGAGAAACTGTCTAGTAATGACCTCATTGGTAGTAAAAGAAATAAGGATGAAAATAACAGTGGGATAAGCAAAAAAAGAGTCAGAAATCCCAGACAGGAGGACCCACATGTTCAGAGACACAGAGGTGTGTACTAAATGTGAGTCACAGCTGGTGTGGGATGGAGTCTGAGCTGGGTGGGGTGAGGCTCCACAGTTAGTCAGAAACCAGACCCCAAAGGAACTTGGGATTTATACTTCCTATTCCCCTCAGTGCCCTGCATTCATTCATCCTTTCAACAAATATTTGTTGAATATATTTCATGTGCCAGGCACTGGTCTAGACGTTGGGGACATAGCAGGAAACAGAACAGACAAAAATAAGTCCGAATAAATAGAAGTGATTGAAATAAACAGTTCTGAGTGTTAAGGAGAAGAGCAAAGCAGGAGGGTGAGATGTGGAATGTAGGTTTGTGATTTATAGAGAGTGGCTAGGAAAGGCCTCCATGAGAATATACTATCTGCCAGGTGTGGAGTTGAGGGGCAGGGGGCCTTTAACCAAACTTAAAGGAAGTGACATCCTAGAGAAGGGCATTCTAGACAGAGGGCACAGCAAACACTCAGATCCTAAGGTGTAAACTCACCTGTCAGATGGCTGGTGTGTTGGGGTGCCTGGGTGGCTCAGTCAGTTGTGTCCAACTCTTGATTTGGGCTCAGGCCGTGATCTCACGCTTCATGCGTTATTGGGCTCTACAGTGACAGCATGGAGCTTGCTTGTGATTCTCTCTTCTCTATATGCCCCTCCCTTGCTTCTGCTTTCTCTCTTTCTCAGAATAAATAAATAAACATTAAAAAAAAAAAGATGGCCATTGTGGTCTGAACAGAGTAACTTGGGTCTTACAGTTGTCGGAGATGAGATCACAGAAGCGGGGGAGGGGTGCAGTTGCAGGGCCTTGTAAGCTTCTGTAAGGATGGTGGCTTTTCCACTAAGTGAAATGGGAAGCTCTTGGAAGATTTTGATAAGGGGAGTAACATACTGTATTTCATTTAATAGGATCACTTGGGCTGCTATGCTGAATGAGACAAAAAGGATCGAGGCCTGATGCGGGAAGACCCTTCAGGAGGCTACTCAGTGATCAGGGGAGAAATGATGATGGTTGCACAGATCAGGGAGGTCGCAGTGGAGATGGTGAGAAGTGGCTAGATTCTGGATATATTCTGAAACTGGGTCAGATGTGAGGTGAGAGAGAGAAGTCAAAGATGACCCCAAGATTCATGGCAAGGATGGGGTTGCCATTTACTGAGATCTGGAAGAATGCTAAATGAGCAGCTTTGGGAAGGGAGGCCAAGAGCTCAGTTTTGGACACATTAAGTCCAAAGTTCACAAGTAATACTTTTTCTTTTTAACGTTTATTTATTTTTGAGACAGAGAGAGACAGAGCATGAATGGGGGAGGGGCAGAGAGAGAGGGAGACACAGAATCGGAAGCAGGCTCCAGGTTCTGAGCTGTCAGCCCAGAGCCAGACGCGAGGCTTGAACTCACGGACCGCGAGATCGTGACCTGAGCTGAAGTCGGACGCTTAACCGACTGAGCCACCCAGGCGCCCCAGTAATACTTTTTCAAAAGCGAATTCGTTTTGTGACTATATCTGCGAGCATTAGGAAATCATAGAACTGGTGTTCATACCTCTCCAATGTGCTGATTGCATTAGTGGCTGCATAGTTTAAGTTTAACACGACTCAAGACCTGTTCTTGCTTTCTTCTCTGAACTTCCTACCTTCCCTGAGAATATTTCTACCTCTCCTTTGTTGGGAGAAGTACAAGGAAAATTAGAAAATTTAAGTACATAATTGTTTTGGAAGTAGAAAGTCCATATGTGAAATAACTCCTTTTGCTGATCTCTTGGGCATCCAGAAGAGCAGACAAACTGCATTCAGAAGCTCAGGACAGCCACCGGCTTTGGGGACATAGGTGCATTGGAACGGAGGCCCATGCTTTGGCCCCCAAGGCTCTGCAGCTGAGTGCACAGGTTGGCATGTCTTTCCCCAGTAAGTCAAGTGCTTAGCTTTGGGCCCAAACAGCCCTCTGCTGAGAGGTCGTCCAGGCTAAGGAAGCAAGCAAAGGCTCTTTGCTTCCAATGCCATTGCTCTCGCCTTCTCTGAAGCCGCAACATTCATAACCTGGAGCCTGCTCTCACACTCTGAGTTCCCCTTCCATATCCCTCATCTTGAACTGTCCAACCTGAAAATATACTCTGCCTTGCTGCAGAGTCATTCCATGTAAGTCAATTTTCCAGATAACTGAAGCTTAGCTGTCCTTTGACGTCACCTATGTGAAGGAGAATTGTTCTGAGGATGAACTGCACCATTCTTGCTTTCTTAACCAGAGTACCTGGAAGAGAACTGAACATTTCTGTCAGAAGGCTGTCCTCTCACAATGATGATGTCCTCTGGCTCTGATGAGGGATGTAGAGTCTGCGTTTGCTACACTTAGTGACCTCAGACTGCCATGTTTTTGAGGTGTGTATTTCTTTTTCAAAGTGTTTCTTGTTTTCTTCTGCATTACCCTTGCTGTCATTCATTGTTAGTTTCTGCCCACTTAACGTGTTGGAAAACACTGACTGAAAAACCATGTAATCAGAACTGTATATGCATATACTGTCTGAGAACCTTGATTTAGTACTAGAGGATCTCTGAGGTCTTTTTCAGTTTTAATTTATTTTTGTGGCTCTAGATTTCCTGGAAAATGGGCATAATTAATTATGTGTATATAGTGGGTTTTTGTTTGGATACTTCTCAGGGTGTTTGTAACTTATTATCTAAGTCCTAACTTGGCTCTTAGTGGCTGATATATGATCTTCAGAAGTGTGAGATACCATTTGTGATAGAATTCTAAGATGGCCCCTTCATGGTCACCCTGTGTAATTTGCTTCTCTTCAGCTTGGGCAAGACCTATGAGTATGATAGGATGGCACTCCAATGACTAGGTTACCTTCTATGTTTGGCAAAGGTAAAGGGATTTTGGATATGTAATTAAAGTTTCTAATTAGCTAGCTTTAATGTAATCAAAAGGGAGATCGACCCTGGTGGGTCTGGCTTAATCAGGTGAAGCCTTTAAGAAAGGGTCTAGAGTGAAGAGGTTTTCTCCCCTGCTGGCCTTGAAAAAGCTAGCTGCCATGATTTCTATAGTTGCAAGGAAATTAATTTAGTTAGCAACCACGTGAACTGGAAGCACCTTGAACCTCAGATGAGACCACAGCCCCAGCCAATGCCTTGACTGCAGTATTGTGAAACCCTGAGCAGAAAACTCAGTTAAGTGATGTCTGTACTCTCGACCCATGGAAACTGTGAGATAATAAATGGATATTGTTTTAAGCTGATAACTTTACAATAATTTATTATGGAGGAATAGAAAATTAATACAGCATCCTATTTGGATTTTGTGTTTAAAAGGTAAAAGAGCATACTGCACTTGCCATGCATGGGTTCACACAAACTTAATCACATTATGATAATTACCTCATCCTGCTACGTATGGATAATATCAATTCTGAGGTTTATGCAGGCCCGGAAATAAAACCCAAGAATTTATTAAGATTATGCTTGTCCATTCCTGAGAAACAGCAAATAAAACGTGCAGGGCTGTTGTGGGAAGTCCAAGCCAACATTTCTCTATCAGTCATCGTACCCAGGAGAGAACCATAAGTTTAAAAAAAAGATCTCATGTTAAAAATAAAAAAAAGCTAAACTAAACTTAGTGGATACGAGGTGGAGTCAAAGTGTTTTTACAGTGATTTTTTTTTTTGCTTACTTATTTTATAGATAAGTGCAGCACAATATAATGATGGTACAATATCTTACATTTTTCATAACTTTATAAAACTTTTTAAAAATGTTTATTTATTTATTTATTTATTTTGAGAGAGAGAATCCCTAGCAGCCTCCGTGCTGTCAGTGCAGAGCTCGACCCGGGACTTGATCTCATCAACCCATGAGATCATGACCTAAGCCAAAATGAAGACAGTTGGATGCTTAACCAACTGAGGCACTGAGGTGCCCGAGTGTTTCATGAAACTTTTTAAAGCTTATTACATATGGCCCTCACGATATATGTCACTTCAACTTGACATTGTATTTAATTAATTTAATAATTAAATACAACCTGGAAGGCAAGTAGTTTAGTTATTTATGGATGTCATTTAGAAAATTTTTAATTCCAGTATAATTAACATATAGTATTATATTATTTTCAGGTGTGCAGGTTGGTGGTTCAACAATTCCATACATTATGGGTTTCATTTTTACATTATTTAAAAAATACTCTTTTTGAGTAGTCATTATTGACATGGTAAAAATTAGATTTTTCTCTCACATACCTGTCCTTCATTCATCTTGTTTTCCTCTTTAGAGTCAACCCCTACTGGTTACCTGAGCATTCCTCTAGAGGTATTCTATGCAATAACAAATAAATATTCAAATTATCAATAAATATAGGTACCTAATGCTCACTAGGTGTGATTAAGTAGTTTACCCTATTTTCTAAAAAGATAAATCTGTATCCCTGATTATGACAAATTATTACCTCAATATATTGATAAAATTGAGTTGTTAATATTTTATTTGGGATTTTTCTGTGTTTATTCATACAAGGAAGTTATTTGTCCTTTCCAGTTTTCATGGTCTGTTGTCTTTTGATATTGTTATGGTAGTTTCCCAGAATAACTGAAGAAGGGAAAGAGTTTTATCTTGCTCCATTCAGCAGTAGCTTAAATAGAATTGTAATTATCTCTCCTTTGAAAGTTTAAAAGATGTCACCTGGAAAAAAAATTCTTTGGGTTGATACCTTTCTGCAGCTAATTTTTTTTTTTTAATTTTTTTTTTCAACGTTTATTTATTTTTGGGACAGAGAGAGACAGAACATGAACAGGGGAGGGACAGAGAGAGAGGGAGACACAGAATCGGAAACAGGCTCCAGGCTCTGAGCCATCAGCCCAGAGCCTGACGCAGGGCTCGAACTCACTGACCGCGAGATCGTGACCTGGCTGTAGTCGGACGCCTAACCGACTGCAGGCGCCCCTCTGCAGCTAATTATTTGACAATCTTTGCGTTTTATTCTGAAGTATTAGGTTTTGTCAGGTATTTTATGTCTTCTTCTGTTAATTTTAGTAAAAAATATAAATTTTACTGGAAACATGTATTTCACTGGAATTTAAAAATTTACCAGGCTAGAATTTTATTTTTTATATATTAAAAAAATTTTTTAATCTTTATTTTTGAGAGAGAGAGAGAGAGAGAGAGAGAGAGAAAGTGTGAGTGGGGGAGAGACAGAGAGAGAGGGAGACACAGAATCTGAAACAGGCTCCAGGCTCTGAGCTGTTAGCACAGAGCCCAATGCGGGGCTCTAACTCACGAACCGCGAGATCATGACCTGAGCCCAAGCTGGATGCTCAACTGACTGAGCCACCCAGATGCCCCCAGGCTAGAATTTTAAAGAGCATTCTTTAAAATTCCAAAGTTGTACCAATAGTCTCTTGCCTGTTCATAAATTTATAAATTTGTATGCATTTCTTTTTTATCCTTCAATGTTTCTTTTTTTGTTTTAGTAATAATAGCCACAAACAGTACTTGAGTTTGCCAGCTGTACTGTTTTTGTCTTTTCTGAAAATCATAATGTCTAACACTTAGTTAAGTTACCATGAAGCACTCCGCTATTAATACACATGATTTCATTTCTTTGCAACAATCCTCAAGGGTAGTTTTGTGGGGTTTTTTTTTTAACATTTATTTTTGAGGGAGAGAGAGTGAGGGGTGAGGGCAGAGAGCAAGGGGGACAGAGGATATGAAGCAGGCTCTGCCCTGTCAGCTCAGAGCCCAAAGTGGGGCTCAATCTCTTGAAATGCACGATCATGACCCGAGTTGAAGTCAGATGCTTAACGGATTTAGCCCCTCAAGGGTAGATTATGAATCCTCAAGTTATGTAGGAGAAAATGGATTCTTCAGGAGGCAAGGTAGTGATCCCTCCACTACTCAGTAAGGCAACTGAGACTCAACTCTTCTCTGTGACTGCAGAAACTGAGTTTTTGATTTTACTTCCCTACTTTTCTTCCTCAATTTTTTGAAAACAAGTGTTTTTGAAAACACTTTCTCTGCACAAAAAAGGAAGGCTGACATCATTGTTTCAACATCAGAAATCCTCAAAGAGGTGCATAAGACTGGACATGCCTTGCCGAGGAGAGGGGGTTCCACCAGTGGAACAGGGCTGATGGTGCAGGAGAGCTGGTGGCTCCGCAAGGGTACGTGGGCCACCTGCTGGGGCTGGAGCAAGGTCTGACTTCTTGGCCATTACTGCAACTAATTGATGGGGGTGTTGTGAGCTGTCAACAGCTGGGATGCAGTAGCACTAAAGTGACTCACACCCCAAGAGAAATTTCTCTTCTCCCTTGTGGAGTTCAGACAGATCTCACCCTCAGGTTGGTGTGTCCCTAATCTCTGCAGAGGGAAGGATTAGAAATATCTAGTGACCTGGGGGGCAATATCCAGTCAGCCAGGGCCCCATGGGGCACTGAATCTTTTTCTTTTTTTAAGTTCATGTATTTTTGAAAGAAAGCGTGAGCAAGGGAAGGGCAGAGAGAGAGGGGGACAGAGGATCTCAAGCAGGCTCCGCCATGATAGCAGACAGCCCCATGCAGGGCTGGAACCCACAAATTGCAAGATGACCTGAGCTGAAGTCATCCTTTAGGGACTGAGCCACCCAGGTGCTCTGGGCGCTCATTCTTTTAAACCACAATGATGACAAGCAGATATGACAGGACTTGTTGACACAGGGACCTCCACCACACCTCTTGGTCAGTGTGACAATCTTCCTATTTAATCTTAACTAGGGGTCTGCTTGATATCATCTTGCAGGGCCAGTGTAGTAACTCAGCAGCCTGAGAACAGTGAGACCCAGGGCCAGAATCGCCCATCCCTGTGAACTTTCTTCCTTATATTAGGAGACATGCACTAAAAGCTGATTTTCTCCTGGGCTCAGCCTCTGTGGAAAGCACTTAACTTTCTGGTGCCTTTCCAGGGCATTTGTGAGATGCTCCACTCTACCTATGTCTGCTTCCAGTGCTGGGGTGGCCTCACTGGGTGGTCTTTTCTGAATACTCTTTGTATCCAGCAAAACGGATCCCACTCAGTGCTGTACTCTGGCCTACCTCCACTTTCTCATCTCCAGATGCAAATTGTGGACAGGTTAGTGGAAGTCTTTCAGAGTCTCCTGTGATTTTTTTCCCTCTGGAGTATTGGTTGCAAGCTGACCTTTGCTGAATCTTGTCCCAAGTAAACTATAGCTTGATTGGTTTTTTTAAAGTTTTTACTTATTTTGAGAGAGAGAGAGAGTGTGTGAAGAGGAAGGGCAGAGAAAGAGGGAGAGAATCCCAAGAAGGCTGGGAGCTGTCACTGCAGAGCTTGTTATGGGGCTTGATCCCACGAACCATGAGATCATGACCTGAGCTGAAATCAAGAGTTGGACCCTCCACCGACTGAGCCAACCAGGCACCCCCTAGCTCAATTGCTTTTTAAAAAGTTACCATGTTGATGATATACTTCCTTAGTTTCCTACTGTGATGCAGATCTTTCCTATTTTCATTTCTTTGGTCATTTCAGGGGAGATAGGATACTCAGTAGAGAAAGAAAGTCTTTGCTCCAGCTGTGCTTGGGGTGTTTTTTGTTTTTTTGTTTTTCTTTTTTGAACAGAAGTCTGGTCTTCCTGCATTTAAGGTATCTGTAGGACTTACAAAGAGAAACACTATGAAAATTAGTGATTGAATGTTTGGATCTGAGACTTCAGGGAGATGTGGGTGAGAAATACAAATTTGGGAGACATCAGCCTATGGTGGCAGTCACGTCACAGGAATAGGAGAAACTGCCTGGAGCAGGTTCCAAAATATTACAGATCATCAGTCCCTCTCCCAGATTCTAATTTAGCAGGCCTAGAGTAGTCTCCAAGAATCTACAATCTATTTTTTTTTTTTGAAGCTTCCAAATAAAGATTTCTAGAATTGAGTATTAAGAGAAGAACTTGTAAGACAACGCTCCCAGAATGGTCCTATTTAGGTACGAAAGGTTTATGTCTATTGCACATAGTTATGTTGTAGGGATGGTGGCAGGGTCATCCACTGAAAAAGTGATGAAGATTTTGAGAAGCCATGATGAGGAAGAAGTGGGGATACTGTGGAGACACATAGACAAAATGAGAGGACTGAGAGTTAGACACCAATGCAGGTGATTGTGCAACTGTCTCCTTCCTACTCAGAAAGTTGAGTGTAGACAGGAAGATGAATGGTTGGCTTAATTGAGTTGGGTGAAGCATGGGACAAGTACAGGGCATTAAGGGCTACAAAAATCTGCTGGTGTCTGACCACTGCCTCCAACCATTCCATTTTCTGCTGCCCTAACCTAACCTACTCTGGACCTCAAAGCCACAGTCCCTTCTGCCACCTGACCCTTTTCTCTCAGTCCATGTACCCTTCTTTTGTTAACCTGGAATCCAGGGATGTCGCTTCAGTCACTATCTTGCCGGGAGCCCTCAGAAAATTAAATAACTAGTTTAAGATCAAACTACTATAAATGGTGAGATGAAAATTTGAACTTAGGCCAGTCCAAGTTTTGTTTGTTTTAAGACCACCATTTTATAGGACCCCCACGATGGGAACGGTGATGTCATACCAGACCCTGGTTAATGAAGGACTTATTGCCCCAGCCACCAGGAATGCAGTTAGCAGTCAGACTTCAGCTCCCAGGCCCCTCAGGGATCCCTTGGCTGCAGAGAACTGCCTCATCCAAGGTCACACCCCTTCGTGGGCAGCACACATCCAGTGATGAATCAATGCATAAATATAAAGGCCCAGCCCTCTCAGCCCTGCTTGGGACTACTCAGAAGGAACTTTCTGTCTCCAGAGCTCCCTGTGACATTGGCTGAGGCTGTCCTCGGGCCTGCATCACAGCTCACCTTTCCTTCCACAGTTGTTGATCCCAAGAATACTCCTTAATAAACACACTGCATGCTAAATGCTCTTTCAGAGTCTGTTTCCCAGGGAACCCAGTGTGCAACAGCCTCTCAAGGATATAGGAGCCAGACTTTCCTGTTACAGAAGTCCTATTACTTCTCACTTTTCCCAGAGTGTTTCTGAGAATTGTCAGGTCCAAAAGAAGCTGAATGCTCCTTCCCCTGGTCACAGGGACCACATCTCATACAGTCTTTGGATTTCAGTTCTGTAGGGCTCAAGAGAGATGGCTTAATACGGGGCTGAGTTAGGCAAACAGTCCTGGATTTGGAGTGCGGCTAGCCTGCTGCTTAAATTTTGCTGACTGTTTTTCCCTTTTCCTCCCTAGTCATCCTCCTGAGCTGAGTCTGGGCTTGGAATTCCTAATCTTGATTCCCAGTTTCAAACAAGCTTCAGACAAGGCAACTGATTGAAAAAAATTTTTTAAGTTTATTTTGAGAAAGAGAGAGAGAGAGACAGCGTGAGCTGGGGAGGGACAGAGAGGGAGAGACAGAATCCCAAGCAGGTTCTGTGCTGTCAGTGCAAAGTCTGAAGTGGGCTTAAATTCACACACCCATGATATCATGACCTGTGTGCCAAGATCAAGAGTCAGACGCTAACTGACTGAGCTACCCAGGAGCCCCACAACTGATTGAATGTTTAATGCTCACATTTGATATGCCATTGTACCGCGATCTTAGTGACTGAAAAGTAAAAACATGAGCTAGGCCAAAGCAAACAAATTTCAGTGCTTTTATTTCAGGTTCATTGTTTTCCTTGTATTTTAGCAGTTAGAATAAACAGTTGAAACATGTTAGGAAAAAAAATTAAGTCATCCATCAGAAAAAAAAAATTATAGGGTTTTCAATGTGATTAAGTATAATAAGAATACTAACAAAAATGAAAAAAATCAATACTTGCATGTTATACACAACATACAATTTTGTAATTTTGTAAGTTTCTCCATTTTACATTTTAATTATTCTTTTCAATCCACACAATCACTATATAGAGTAACTAAGTATATGATTCAGGATATATTTGTTTATAATGGTTTGAAAATTTGTGGTATTTGGTTTTCAGTTAGACATCTATGAAGATTTCATCTGTGTTAACCACTTAATTAGAAAAAATATGCAATGTACTATGATGGAGATTTCAAAATATTTAGCAGGTGAAACAATTGAAGTTTATCTATTAAAATGGAATCTAGTCTATTTAATTGGAATATTGTTGCCTTCTAATCCAGCTAACATACTCTTCAGTCAGCAGCAAATTGAAGCCCTATGTTATCAATGATCGCTCAGATCACTCTAAGTATATAAGCTATGTTACATTAAATAACCTTATTTAGGTAACTGCTTTAAACATTCTGTAGACTCAAGTACTTCTTAAAGTTTTCAGTTATTGATTTTCAAATCTTCTTTGTAGGTATAAGCCTCTCAGAAGGCCAAGCATAATCACAGTTCCTGCCCAGCCGGTCTTTTCCTTTGATAACCACCCATGGTTACTATACCAGCCTGTCAATAAGCATTTAATGAAAACCTGCTATGGGGCTGAGGCCTCTACTGGAGCTGAGAAGCAAACAAAAGATTAAGTTTGCCTAGAGAAGCTTACAATCAAGTTGGTGGTTTTCATGAGCATAAGCCAGCATGGTTTCCTTGATTTTCTTATTTATCAACAGCAACAAGAAATTGTTTTTCTAGGGGTAGCATTGAGTTGGACACCCTCTTAAGCTGAGAGAGGAAAAAAAATAGCCCCCAGTAACTAATAAAAAAAAATGACATAATTTATGTGGAATCCTGTACGATTGTCTCCAGAGGTTTTCATATCCATCTATCAGATTTATAACATAAAGTACCACACATGTTTCTTAATTATCTACACATTAAGTTAAGAGGTGTTCTTATCCTTCATGTATTAAGAGTAAAATGTCAGCACATTTTTGTGGTTTCCTCTAACTAGTAAAACAGGAGGGAGGTTCTTCGTGAGGATTTCCAACCAAGCCATGTACAACCAATCTGATATAGATCCTTTTCTCGCCACTGGAAGGCTCCTGACAGCAATGGAAGAAAAATTTTAAAAGTGACAATTACTACAGGCAGTAACATCACTAGTCATCTGAGCTATTTAATAACCAGTGGCCTGAAACTTTTATAACCCTCCCCCACAAAATGAAAGCATAGACGTTATTTTGAATATAGATATTAAACTGATATATTTCTTGGATGATACAAATATCTATAAACCAGAAAAATAGGCTTAGGCACTGTAGAGTAGCAACAAAGCATAACTATAAATTTTCACTCCTCTTTAAATAGAAAATTTGATCAAGCAATACCTCTCCTTTTTGGATGGAAATGATATTCCCAGTAGTTTAAGTCTCATATTTGGCAGAAATCTCAGAAAACAGCTATTTGAACCCTCTCACCCAAATTGGGAGACTGTTCTAGGTCTTAGGTGGATAGTTCTCCAGTGTAGACCTTGAAGACATATTAATCTTCACACACAGGAATCAGACCATGAGGTATAAATGTAAAATAGTTGGTTTTCATGTTTAGCTATCACTGCTTGAGTCCACATTCATATTTACAACAGGTACACTTCTAACATTTGTGGGATGGAGGGTAAGAGTGGAAATGGGAAAGTCCCCTGCCTTTTTCTCCCACCCTGACCTCTTCTAACAGAGCAAAGAGCCTCCTGAACATGCTATAGACTCTATATCTCAGGACCACTCCCAGAGAAGGAGCCCATGAGCCTCAGAGGCTGACTTAAGGCCTGCTAGGCAGGGAGTTCCAGGGTCAGGTTCCTGGAGCATGGTCTGAAGAGGAAGCCAGGGTTCTACGTGGGCACATGCCCTGGCCCCATGGGTAGGGCACACCGGATGGAAAGTCCAGGTGGGGCCTTCTAAAGCCCACGGGCTCCAGTTGGCAGGGTCTCAGGGTGGCATTTATTTTCCTTCACGGTCTAAAATCCCACATGTTCCAAATTTTTTTAAACTTTCCACCTGAATAGTTTGGACTTTTTAAGTTGAATAACCCGTTTACCTAAGATTTCCCTGTAACATTCTTAAATATCTGCAGTGATACTTACAGGACAATGAGATTAGCAGCTCTTGAGTGTTCCTGTAAGAGTTCATTCAGGCGAACTTGGCGGTAACTCTGTGGACAACATTCAGGTTTTGTTGAGGGCAGTTCTACCAGAATTATGAATGATAATCTATCTTCTTCCCTCAAATAGTGGAGAAGTAGAAAAGCCTCACTTTAAAAAATTACAATTATTTCATCCATATTTGGAAACTAACGGCGTTTTAAAAACTCATGAGAATTTTTGGAAATAAAAAGAGTAAGACAAGGTTGTCATTGTGCAATAGTGGCTTATTAAATTCTAAGAGAAAAAGCAAGCAAGCAGAAGACATGGGTAATAGTAAAGAGAAGATGAGAATGGCCAGATCTGGGAACAGGTTTGAGGTAGAAGAAAACTAACTGAATCTTGATACCTAAGAACATAAATTATATCCTCACCTACACTGTTTAGGCTCTTTGAATATTTTATCAGCACAGGGGACTCGTTCCAACTAAAAAGTCAACCAAAACTCACTTGGAAAAATAACTACATTGATGATTTTGCTTTGATGAAAGTAATATTTATTATTATATTTCATTGGTTCAGAAACTAAGGCTTAGATGTATGATTTGCTCAATTATACGAAAAATCTTTGTCAGATCTGGGCAGTTTATTATACACAGTTTATAAATTTCAGCTCAGGGGGCTCCTGGGTGGCTCACTTGGTTAAGCATCCACCTTCAGCTCAGGTCATGATCTTGCAATTTGTGAGTTCGAGCCCCACGTGGGGCTCTGTGCTGACAGCTCAGAGCCTGAAGCCTGCTTCAGATTCTGTGTCTCCCTCTCTGTCTGACCCTCCCCCATTCATGCTCTGTCTCTCTCTGTTTCTCAAAAGTAAGTAAATAAACATTCAGGGAAAAAATTTTAGGTCAGTATTTTTTCTACTAAATTTGAAAGGCTTTAGTATCTCTCATTCAAATTTGTTTCAAATTCAGCTCCTAATGTAGTTTATTTAAATTCTGTAGTTTAGAGGTTTCTGTGGCCCTTTTCCTTGAATATCTAATCCAATTCAAATGTCAGTTCTTCTACTTAATTCTGTTGTCCCAGCCCTTTTCATCATCCTCATGATCACAACTTCATTCAGCTCAGGCCACATGGGGTAACTTCCGTCTTCTGGGTTCTCCAGAAAAGCTCCCCACTTTATATCCATCCTACAACATGTGCCCAATCCAACTTTCACAATTCTTGTTCCAATTGCGTATTTTCTCAGATCCCTTTGTTAGTTTTCATAGCCTCATCAGGTTAAAATTTCTTTGTTACTTGTGTTATATTGTGAGTCAACTACCTTGATCTACTTTGCACACATATTGACTTAAATTATTTTAGACTGATGGGTATGTCTCCTGTTCTATAAAATTAAATTTGAAAGAAGACTTCATAATATATATCAATAATCTGGTTTTTTAAAATCTTTTTTAAAAAGAATTCATTTCATA
Organism: Puma concolor; assembly: GCF_028749965.1. Lineage (NCBI taxonomy): Eukaryota > Metazoa > Chordata > Mammalia > Carnivora > Felidae > Puma > Puma concolor. The sequence goes on along the minus strand of NC_141672.1, from coordinate 93,510,724 downwards.
TTAAAACTGGAAACTAGTTTCTAAATCCTTATATCCCATAATATGATTGAAAAGCACTTGAAAAAATGCAGAAACCCTGGATCTTGAATAATGAAATTCTATAACAGATAATGTTACTTCTTGATCATTAAATCAACTGTTGTTTTCTTTTGCAGCTAGTTAGACAGTAAAGTAAAAATTAAGGAAGACAAGTCCTTACCTTTTCCTTGACTGCTTCCAGTTCTGCATCTGTAATTTTCCACGGGGTTTCTCTCTTTAATTTCTCCGCAGTTGTTAAATCTTTGCAGCTTTCATGGAGACGATATGGTTCAATCATCTCTTCAAAGACTTTCCAGCTGAAATTGGAATTATAAAGGAGGGCTCACAGTGGGAAACTAACTCATTATTTCACAGATACTCCAGGTATGACTGGCTCTGCTGGCTGCAGAATCAGAGCTGAATGTCATGCAAATCTTTTAAGAATTATCTTTGCAGGGGACTTACTGTGAGTAAAGTCATGGATATAGTACTGCCTCCCTACCCAAGGCAAGGCCTCAACATGTTTGAGGCTTGTTAGCCTACTGGGTATTAGATCCTCAATATAAACGCACCAACACACAGATAGCAATTATTCTGCAAATACACTTTCTACATGGTATAGTCAAAGACACAGTTGTAATGTAGACATGTTAGCCCATAAATAAGTTTCCATCTGCTGAACTGAGTTTCCATCTGCTTATTGTACAGACTGTATGGGAGACATTTATGGATTAATGTGGGAGATGAGCTAGGTTCCTTGGGGTGGGAGCTGGCAAGTCCTGCCCTCCCCTTTAGTCCAAGCACCCCACCCCCTGCTGGCAGGGGGCTGTGGACAGCTAGAAGAATAATAAATTTAATGGTTATAGAGCAATTTGTATGTATGCTGCAAATAATGGAGCTTTCGTCCTTCTGATGTCTGCTGTTGCTGCCTGAGATTTTTAAATGACTGTTTTTCAGGTGCATGTCAGAGAAAAGAAAACAAAAATCAATAATATCTTAATGTCTAAAAATCCAAGGCCATTTTAGAGCAATTAGGAAGATGTCATTGAGTAGAAAAGTAGAAAATTACAGTGCTATCTCACAGCTGTAGATAATTTTAAAACTTGCTAGAAAATCTCATTCTTGTCTTTCATAAGAATCTCATAGGATTTTTTTAAAACAGTAGTACAAAACAAAGCTTATAGTTTATGAGAGTAGTTGTCTTTAGTGTGCTACTTTAAGATGATCTCAAATATAAACAAGATCTTTTGATTTCATATAATGTAGCTTACTTATAATTTAGTACCTTTGAATTGAGGGGGAACTAAAATCAAAGTGCTGTTAGGTTAAGGGGTGCCTGGGTGGCTCAGTTGGTTAGGCATCTGACTTCAGCTCAGGTCATAATCTCACAGCTCGTGGGTTCAAGCCCTGCATCGGGCTCTGTGCTGACAGCTCAGAGTCTGGAGCCTGCTTTGGATTTTGTGTCTCCCTCTGTCTCTGTCCATCCCCTGCTCATGCTCTGTCTCTCTTTCTCTCTCAAAAATAAACAAATATTAAAAAAAATTTTTTTGTTTAAGTGCTATTAGGTTAAGGAATTAAAATATGAGGAGATGAGTTCAATGATCTCATCAGTTGCCCTGATTTAGGATTTGCAGATCAAAGTGCAGAGATTACAAAGGAGAACATGCCAGTGTGCCTTTGTTAGGGATAGAAGAGCTACTTAATGTAGTAGAGTTCTGACATTTTGACTCATTTAGAACGATAGACAACACCAGAGAACACTGATATACCTTATTATTCTTTCAGCTACACAATACTTCTCTTTGTTATTCCTTCCAACAGTGCCATGCCTTCAGAGACCTTTGGTAGTAATCTGTGCAGTGGAAAGACCCTGGCCTAGGAGAGAAGAGCCTGAGTTCTTAGTCCTGCTCTTCCATTGTCCTCCTGGACCTGGATAACCTTGCCTATAATAGGAGGTCATGATGGTTGCTCAAAGCTGGCAATGAGGATCGGTGTGATGGTTAGATGTGATCTGGGTAACAGTGCTCTGAGAAGTATACAGTGCCCTGTAAAACCAAGGCATTCATTTTACTGAATAGCCACAGGACTGAGGTTAGTACTGACTCTCTGTTTAAGCTCTCCACGTAATTATTTTGATCAGACTACATTTTCTTTGCATCTCAACCCTGGTACTTACTAGGAAGACCAGCTCAAAAATAGTTTCCTAAGAAATAGAAGTAGAGTAGAGGTTGCTTGCTGTCTCCCTGGTATTCATACTATGCCCCTTTGGATGGGAGTGACTCCATCCTCAGCATCAGCTAATCAGGACAATTCTATTCCTTCTACCAGAGCATTTGGCCCGGGTAGACACATAGCCCAGGCAAGGTTGACCAAGAGGCACCTAACATCCCATTGACCACTGTAAGTGGCTCAGTGGCTCAAGCTGGTACAACCTGAATGGAGCCCATGACCTGAGTTCGATGACTGAAGAAGAGACAAACCTTGTCTCCCACTGAACATAAATGAGCAAGTATGTAGATTGCTATTGGCTGTCATCCTGTTTTTATGAGCTAAATCAATTTGATTGATGATTTCATAATGGAAGGTGGGGTAGAGATTATGGAAGAGAATTAGTCCTTGATTACAAAATTAACCTTCTAGATCAAACTTTGCCTGAAAGCCAAAACATAGTTGGATTTTTCAGTTATGTTTGCAAATAATTTTCATTATTCAAGTCATTGTCAGTTTTCTTTTCCTGGTATTGAAACATGCTAAGTGACACAATAGGTTATAATGGGACTGTATTTGCCCATTTACTTTGTCTGAACTCTTAACGGTTCCTTGTCTATGTTCGTCTTTGACTTCATCCTAAGGTTCATCCCTGAACTGGCCATTTTCCATCCTCCTAGCTAGGTGATGCAAAGGTGGCTCAAGATTTCTATTCTGATTCTCATTAAATCTGACTTTTCTTTTTAATTCACTCTAGAATAGGCCAAGATTTACGTGCTATTGAATGTAAATGGCAATGAATTCAATTTTAAAAATTAACTTATACCTGCCCTGCCTTCCCCATCCTGTTCTTCACAATAACAAAGTTTAAAAATTTTTTAATTGCAAAAAAAAATTTTCCCTAAGTTCATGTAAGATTTCTTTTCTCAAATTAATATACCAGTTGTTTTGTGACCATTTTAGTAGCTTCAAACTAAATTATCCAGTTAATTGCTTCTACTTTCTCTTTAATTTCTGTATAAAGATTGTTGTCTTTTTGGCCTATGGCTTTTAATTCAGCATATTCAATAAAAAATTAATTTAACCACAAGAGATTTTCAGTTTCTCCAGGCTCAATTATTTTCTCATTAACTTTGCTTTTATACTCCCTTTCACCCTTGCCCAGTCATATTTATAATGTTTCTATGATCAAATATCTCCATCAAGACTTACTGATGTTTTATGGGTAGCTGAAAGATTTATTAGAGGTAACTTAAGGCATTTAACATTAGCCTCCAACTTGGGAATCATTGACAAACTATTTTCGACATTGTGTGTCACCTGGTGACCAAAAAAAAAGCCCAGTGATGGAGAAATGATTATTAACGGTAGATAGGGGCTGTCTAGTCAAGAAAAGCTGAAGTTGAGCTGGTGCCCTAGGCGTTGGCCCCTGGAACCAGGGCCGCATCAGCCCAGAGGAAGAGTCTTCTTCCTCTAATTGAGCCACTCAGAGGAGATGCCTTTTAAAAGTTATCACAAACACTTCAACAAAATAGGTTTAGAGGGAACATGCCTCAACATAATAAAGGCCGTAAGTGAAAAACCCACAGCTAATCATCAACAATTGTGAAAAACTGAAAGCTTTCCCTCTAAGATCAGGAACAAGACAAGGAGGTCCACTCTCACCACTTTTATTGAACATGGTACTAGAAGTCTTAGCCACAGCAATCAGACAAGGAAAAGGAATAAAAGGTATCCAAATTGGTAAGGAAGAAGTAAACTTACACTATTCGCAGATGACATACTACTATATATCAAAAACCCTAAATATTCCACTAAAAAATTACTAGAACTGATAAATGAATTCAGTAAGATCACAGGATACAAAATCAATGTATTGAAATCCATTGCATTTCTATACACTAATAATAAAACAACAGAAAGAGAAATTAAGAAAGATATCCCATTTACAATTACACCAAAAATAATAAAATATCTAGGAATAAGTTCAACCAGGAGGTGAAAGACTTGTGCTCTGAAAACTATAAAACATTAATGAAAGAAATTGAAGATGACACAAACAAAAGGGAAGATAATGCATGCTCATAGATTAGAAGAACAAATATTCTTAAAATGTCTATACTGCTCAGAGCAATCTCCAGATTTAATGCAATCTCTATCAAAATACCAACAGCATTTTCACAGAACTAGAACAAATAATCCTAAAATTTGTATGGAACCATGAAAGACTCCACATAGCCAAAACAATCTTGAAAAAAGGAAAACAAAAGAAAAAAGAAAAACAAAAAAAGAAAAAAGATATCTGGAGATATCACAATTCTAGACTTCAAGTTATACTATAAAACTATAGTAATCAAAACAGTATGGTACTAGCATAAAGACAGACACATAGATCAATGGAAGAAGATAAAAAACAAGGAACAAACCCATGATTATATGGTCAATTAATCTTCAACAAAGGAGGCAAGGGCATTCAATGGAAAAAAGACTCTCTCTTCAACAAATGGTATTTGGAAAACTGGACAGCAGCATACAAAAGAATGAAACTAGACCATTTTCTTACATCATACACAAAAATAAACTCAAAATGATCAGAGATGTATATGTGAGACCTGAAACCATAAAAACCCTAGAAGAGAGCAAGGCAGTGTGACAGTGGCCATAGCAATATTTTTCTATGTATGTCTCCTGAGCAAGGGAAATAAAATCAAAAATAAACTATTGGAACTACATCAAAATAAAAACCTTCTGCAAAGTGAAGGAAACAATCAATAACACTAAATGGCAACCTAATGAGTGGGAGAAGATATTTGTAAATGATATATCTGATAAACTGTTAGTATCCAAAATATATAAAGAATTTACATAACTCCACACCCAAAAAAGTAAATAATCCTGATGGGTGGAAGACATGAACAGACACGTCTCCAAAGAAGACATACAGATGTCCAACAGACACATGAAAAGATTCTCAATATCACTCATCATCAGGGAAATGCAAACCAAAATTACAATGAGATATTACTTCATACCTATAAGAATGGCTAAAATAGAAAACACAAGAAAAAGTAACTGTGGTGAGAACGTGGAGAAAAAGGAACCCCATGAAATGTTGGTGGGAATGAAAACTGGTGCGGTCACTCTGGAAAACAGTGACTTTTTTTGGAGGTTCCTCAAAAAGTTAAAAATAGAACTACACTGTTATCTAGCAATCATACCACTGGGTATTTTACCCAAAGAATACAAAAACACTAATCTGAAAGGACATATGCATCCCTATGCTGATTGCAGCATTATTTACAATAGCCAAATTATGGAAGCAGCCCAGTGTCCATCGACTGATAAATGGATACAGAAGAGGTGTATATAGACACAATGGAATATTATTCAGCCATAGTAAAGAATGAAATCTTGCCATCTGCAGCAACATGGATAGAGCTAGAGAGCATAATGCTCAGTGAAATAAGCCAGTCAGAGAAAGATGAATACTATATGATTCCACTCCTATGTGGAATTTAAGAAACAAAACAAGCAAAAAAAGGAAAAAGAGAGAGAGAGAGAGACAAACCAAGAAATTTACTCTTAACTATAAAGAACAACCTGATGATGATCAGAGGGGAGGTGGGTGGAAGATGGGTGAAATCGGCGAAGGAGACTAAGAGTACACTTATCATGATGAGCACTGAGTAATGTATAGAATGGTTGAATTACTACTTTGTATCCCTGAAACTAATATTACACTATTAACTACACTGGAATTAAAATTAAAAACTTAATAAAAAATTATCACAAAGTACCAGATGTGCTACCAGTGGCCATCTGTGAGATTTACTGAATGATCATTCTCTGTTTTAAAATAGGGTTACCTTTACATATTTGAATAGATTTGCCAACACCAGATACGTGACTGTTTTACAAAGCAATATGGCATCAGTTATGGTGGAAGACTGAAGAGAGGAGAATGGCACTTCCAGCACCCCTCTTCTTGGTGGTGTCTTGTCTTCACACCAGGTGACATTAGCTGCAAAGATTCTTTTACTCCAATATAAAATGGATTTTGTTTTTTGCATCTTCCTCAAGACCTTGAAATATCAGAGAAAAAGATCTCCAAAATTGTGAAATCTAATTCATTTTTTTCCTGAGAAAGGGAAATAGATCTCTTCATTGTAGGATGGTGAGGATATTAGAAACATCGAATTAAAATGGAGTCTAAAATCAAATTTAAGATACCAGGACAAAAGCAAAAATGCCTGGTCCTTTGTTTCTTGCTACTCTCCATAATGTCTGCTGCCTAAAAAGAGAAAAAAAAACATGGTGCAAAGTTCAGGGTTAGTAAAATAAATTGTGTCTAGACTATGATGGGCACTCAAAGAATGGAAAGACATTAGTGGAAGAGGTATATTGACATTCTTCACGATAGGACATATAAGACAGGTATGCAGGGGGTGACCACAGCAGCTGGGCAGAGAGGAGCATGGAAGGGAAAGAAACAAGGACTTGAGTAGAGAAAACCAGATTGATAGGTATAGAGGCAAAGGATACAGGAAGAAATTAATCAGTAAGCACAGACAGTCCTTAGCTACTGCTAAGACAAACAACAGCAAGAGGAATTTGGCTGCAAGAAGTAGATGACTAATTTGTGCCCAGCATTGAGCCAGGGCCTCTGGAAAATCCAAAGGCAGTAGGGTACACCGTGACTACCCTCCAGACAACAGTAAATGGCTCTATGCTTGCAGAGCTCTGGCAGGCTCTGGCCTGTTGCAAAGTAGCACATGCTAGGAAATCATTGTACCTGCTGTGTTATGAAATAGAATGCATTTCCACCAATTAGAGACACAAGATGAGCCTGTTTGATCACATCACTGCAAATGCCAAGAGGTGATGACTTAGGAATTAAAATTCTTCAAATGAAGTGTGGGAGGTTACCAGAGATTACTACATGACAACCCAATTCATATCAGAAAGTCAATTACATTTACCAAGGAGAATTATAAACTTTGTTCTTAATTTTTCTTAAGTATTTAAAGCTGCAGAAATAGAGGAATACAGGCATTGGTGGTATATATGATATGAAGACATATTCCATGGTAATAACCAAAATGTAATCTGTTGATTATAGCTTTCTTATCACAATTAAAACATTTTGGGGGTGCCTGGGTGGCTCAGTCAGTTAAGAGTCAGACTCTTGGTTTCAGTTTCAGGTCATGATCTAGAGGATTGTGTGTTCAAGCCCCACGTTGGGCTCTGTGCTGGCAGTCTAGAGCCCGCTTGGGATTCTCTCTCCTTCTCTCTCTGCCCCTCCCCACTTCTCTTTTTTTTTTCTCTCTCTCTCTCAAAATAAATAATTTTTTTTAAAAAGGTATTTTGTAAAGCCACTTTAATTGATCCATAGCCTTAGAGGAATCATGAATACCCTCAAATAACACAAAGTTCAATGTTGTTGTTTAGTCAATAAGAATGCATCTTAAATCTAGATGTTTCTCCATTAGTTATTAAACTCATCTAGGATCAAAAGAAGGGAAGGGCAATAAGACTGGAGTGTGGAACTGCAACCCATCAAGAACTGCAGGTGAAGGGAGAAATGACTGATGGCCAACAGAAATGAGAAGAGGTCCAACAGGCCACCGAGAACCTAAGCTATACTGAGATCCCTGTTTCCCTTTGTAGTCTCAACCTTGAAGGACCACTCCACACCGAATCAAATGTGCTAAATTGCATCCAGATGTTGGGGCGCCTGGGTGGCTCCGTCAGTTGAGCATCTGACTCTTGATTTTGGCTCATGTCATGTTCTTGCAGTTTGCGGTTTTGAGCCCCACATCACTGCACTGAACTGAGCCTGCTTGGGATTCTCTCTCCCCTCTCTTTCTCTGCCCTTCCCCACGTGCATGGACGTGTGCTTTCAATCTCTCTCTCTCAAAATAAATAAACTTTAAAAAAATTTAAATTGTATCCAGATGTAATAGTAAATATGATTCTGGACTGTAAACAGTTGAAAATGTTTTATAATTGCTAAATTATCACTAGGTATTTTACTCAGTCTCAGCTTTAATTTCCAGGCAATTTTCTTACACCTCTGGGAATTCCTGTGAGAATCTAACCTACAAATTGTTTTCAAATATATGGACTTGACACATTTAACAATTAACAAGGGTTAAAAAGATGTCACGATCTGAAGACATTTAAACAATTACTTCAATTTTGTCATTTTAAAATTTTGAAGCCAACACATTTCTTTGCCAGGCTTCAGTTTTAGAGGACCCCCCGCCTCGCCAAATTTCATAGCTTGACGTGTTGGGTCCCTCGTGCCTAAAAGTGAAAATGGCCATGGAGGGTGGGTTGTGTCATTGTGCCAAGAAGACTCAAGCTGTTTCTATCTTCTCTATCAGAGCTCCCCCTGCAGGATGCCCCACTAGGAATTTTAAATGATGAAAGCTTGCCCCCGACTGCTCAGTCCAAAAGAGTCTGAGCCCGTACTTCCTGCTATTTTGGCCACCACGGAAAGCAAGAACAGGAAGGGCAATTCTAAAATGCTAACTAACCTGTGTTTCAACAGCTCTCCCTCTCAAGCTCAACTTTACCATAAAACCTTTTCCTTCTGTTAGAATTTATTTGATAGCTCGGCATGATTATTTGAAGTCCTTTTTTATTATATCTTATTAGGCAGTCACTGCAGTGAATAGATAACATTTCTACCCCTTAATAATCAACACAAAAGAAAATGAGAGAGTACCAGGGGTAAACAATGGATCTTGTTAAATGTTTCATACCTCTCTTTGTTTGGCTTAATGTTGATGTCTCCAATGATATGGATATCTGCAAATTTTATCCTAAATTTGCTCAGAAGGGAAGCCATTCTGAAAATATAAAAGAGAAATATCCCATCACTGCATGTTTCGCTGTTTTCAGTCAAAGAGGTTTGTGTTTAAGATACCACAAGCAGTCATGTCTTATTTCAGGTTCACTTTCACACAAAGGCTGTGGTCAGGGTTTGATTTTCATCGCAGTGTATTAAATGTGAACCAAGCGATTCCACCAAAGACAGAGAAATTCATGTAGGTACAAACCCTGGAAACAGAAAATCCAACCCTGCATTCATGTTCTAGGTAAGAAAATACAGAGCTGTACATGCTTCCTTATCATTTGGGGGGGAAAAAAGAGGACAAGTTTTAACATTACTGGCTATTACCTTGCTGATAATTTTTATAGAGTTACTGACAATGTACTGAAAAACTAATAATTATGTCATATATATTAGAGGTTCTTTCCCTGGCAACTGGAATTTTTTATATAATTTCAAATTTATAGAAAAATTGCAAGGACAGCACAAAAAAAATCTCAGATCCACCAGCTGTTTATATCTTGCTCTATTTCACTGAACACTTTTTCTTCCTTATATATAGCTACCTCTATCTACAACCTTCTTTTCCTTCTTTCTTTCTTGCCTTCTATCCCTCTGTCCACCTGCCCATCTGCCATTTAAAGTAAGCTGCAGCCATCAGGTCCCTTTCCCTCTAAACACTTGGGTGGGTATTTCCTAAGAATAAGAACATTCTCTTATACAAACCGAGTATAATTTTTGAAAGCAGGGCATTTAGCACTGATGCCATACTATCATCTAATCTACCGACCAATTTTAAATTTCATCACTTGTCCCAATAAGTTACTAAAGGCTTTAAGAAATAGAAATTATTATATAGAAATTATTATAGCTATCATGTTACTTTCCATTTAAATATGACTCTCTTTAAGAGGAATTAAATCTATATATCTATGTCTGTCTATGTCTATGTCTGTATCTCTATCTCTATCTCTCTATCTCTATCTCCCTATCTCTATCTCTATCTCTATCTCTATCTCTATCTCTATCTCTATCTCTATCTCTGTATCTATATAATATCCTTCCAGGACAGAGGAGAAAACATGAAAAATTACTGAATAAAAGCCTGTCATTATTTTGTGATTTCTGGAAGGCCTCAGGATGTAGTCCTACCATAAGGGAGCAAGGGCCACTCGAGGTCGCTCTTCAGATTTCCACCAGAGACCTTTGGATGCACCACATTCTCAATATCCTTGCTGCCTCCACAGCCACATGTCAGACCTCTGTGACTAAATTAATGACAAAGCTGCGAATTTCCACGGTGGGCACTTATTTATTTTTTTAATTAAAGGAGTTTTCAACAGTTATTCATTTAAACTCTTTCAAACTACAGATGAGAAACTGGGGACCGAGATATGTACGGTGACCGTGACAAAGCCTTGCAGCTCGTTGGTGGCAGAGCTGGGACAAGGATCGGGTTCAGTCCTTTAGTTCTATTTTAAGTGTACTGTGCTACAGTGACCACCACAAATCAAAAGGTTCGACCCCCCACCCCCACCCCAAGGAAGCTATTGAACACAAATCCCTTCGGGCTTTTCGTTTCTTGGATACATTTTCTAGTCAAACCAAAACAAACATTATACAAGATAATGATGCTCTCAATAAAGAATTGAGATGAGACTTCTGTGTCAAATTCCTTTTAAAAGCATTTGTGGCAGGGGATCAAGGGACATGAAGACAGTGATTACAAAATGTATGCAATTTATTGACCGGAAAACCAAGTAGACACGAGGCTTATCGCGGTGGCTTTATCTTTAAATCTGTTGTGCCTCAAAAACACTTAAAGTTCTTAAAATTAAAGGATTGAAACAAAAAACATCCCAAGTGTTCTAACAAATGAGTGATGAGTTACTCACGCAATTTTTTCTTCTTCAATGCGGTTGATCTTCCCTCCAACATAGATCCTTAATTTACAGTCTTTCCATTTTTTTCTGAGAGTCAAGATATAGGGGATAAGGAGTGTTAACCCTGAAGAAAGAGTAAATTATGACAGAAAGTATAAGCATATCTCACTGAAAGAGAATGAATAGCCTTATATCTTTATTCATTCCCCCATTTGTTGCTCCTAAATAATTTAAAATCTCTGGGAAACACAGAAATATTATTCTTAAACTGATATCATTTTCATATACCTTCCCATGCAGTTTGTTAAATTTATCAACACAGTAATTTTGCTCCCTAGTGTATATTCTGGAATTGTTTTTACCTCCGTCATCAAACAACCACCACACATCAATTGTGCCTTTTCCCTGTTTCTTTTTAAATTGGGTGCTGGCTTCCACTAGTTTCTGGTTGAACTCCCCCACGTGCATTGACTGGATTGTGCTCATGCTGCTGTCTGTAATGAAAGAAAAGTGGTATACCTATTGGTCTTTTGAAGAAAGAAACAAAATAACTTGCCAATAAATCCATTCAGGAAAAGAGAGGAAGGGTCATGAATTTTAAGTGTTTTTATAGCTACAGGTAAACAGTGAGCTATGAGAAGGGGAGATAAAGGTCAAGTCCCACAGTAATTTAGGTTACCTTCAATAGTCCAACAAAATATGATATTGGTTTTATGATTACAGTTTTCATTATAAAACAGTAGATTATTTTCAAGTTCTTAGTAATCTCCAGGGTGGAATGTATTATTTAGACAGGTAACGATGCTAAGTTATCTGACACAATAGCCAAAAAACCCCCATTTTACAAAATTTCAGATATAACTCAATCATATTTCAAATTTACTTGAAACTAGAACATGTGGTGATTGGTTTTCTAGAGATAAGCAATAGAATCAGAACTATTTCTTCATTAGAGCATTCAATGAGTACAACTGGTATAAATTCCATGAATGTCTGCATTATGAAAGTGGCTAGGGACCAAATGCATCTTGACTCTATGACCCTTTGGACCTAATGTCAGCCTGGCTTGCTCTCTGTTTTCAAGGAGACTCCTGAAGCCAAGGAAAAGCCATGGAGCTCTATGAAAGAGATGAAAAAGCCAATACGGAAAGACAAAATTCCTTTACTGGAGTTATAGATAAGGGTGCACATAAAGTACTTAAACATTTTTTTTTTATGCTTTTTCCACCCTATCAAGGATACATTGAAAGTCTGCTAGGGAATGAGGCCAGTTTGAGCAGGACCCTCACTCCTATTTGCCAGTAGAGGTTTTTGTTGCTACACTGTATATATTATTTCTCATTTCCATGTCTTTTAAAGTTGTGACTTTATTGCTCTATTTCAAAGAGATGATGTCAGCCAAGTGCTTAGAGTAGGGCTGACAGCTGCTTCTGAGCTTCCTCTCTGATCTGAGAGGTTCTGAAGATGCTTTGTTCTGTCTTTTGCGGCATCCATGTTTTGGGCCTGTCAGTCCTGAAGCAATTATCTTACATTGCTTCTATCTCCCTAGGACTTCTGAGGGAGAAAGTAAATATCTTTACAAAATGGACCAAACTCTGCTCCCACTTACATGCAAATCAAAGCATCCAGGGGACTCACGCATTAGTGTCTGGAGGTAGGGTTTGTCCTGATCTAGAACTCAAAAGAGTTGTCAACCAGCGAAGGCCCAGAGCAGTGAAGGGGCCTACTTTAGAGCTGCGTTTGAAATTTTAGGTGTTGAAAATAAAACATAACATCATTTTGCTTTTCGGAGCAATGAGACATGTTGACTTTCAGAAGAGTACCTCTTTGCCAAAAGATTTGTGATGCAGAAACAGGCTTCCAAAATAAATAATAAGTCCCTTCTCATTAATAAGAACATTGATGCTTCCCTCCTCTGCCATCAGCTAAAGAATAGTATTGGGCTATGACTTCTGAATTTTCCATTGCTTTTCGAGACGGTAACTAACATTGAAAGACTGAATGGTAGAGCAGATTCAATGAATAGTTAACATGTCTCATGAATAAACCAAATAATTGAAAAGGAAAGAAGATAGTTAGAATCTAGATGGTCTTATTCTAATATTTACATTCTGAAAGTCCTGATGTACCTCCAGCTTTAGATTCAAACACATCATTTTCCTAGACAATGTCATGTTAAGGTACATAATATATAATAAGCTTTCCCATAGCCCATGGAATATTCCAGAAACCCGAGGGTACTTCCAGTATTTGAAGGGGGCAATGTTTATATTTTATGTTATAAATATGTTGTAAATATATAAAAATATTGTATTACAGGTAAAATTTCATCCTTGGACTATAGTAGGAAAACAAGCAAACAGGTCCAAACTTTTTCCAGGGTATTAGAAGGCCTCATTGAAGAACCTCTTTGAAAGAGGTCAAACTAGCCTATCAGCCTGCTAAGGTGCAATATGGATCTTGCTATTTGATGTAAAAAACCTCCCAGAGAAATAATCTTTTCTGGGCCTCATACCAAGTGACTTCAGTTAAGTATAGGATTATTTGTGTACGTTAACATTATAATTTTCTACCAGCAGAGGTCGCTGTGGACCTCATTAAACTTAAACCCATGGTTTTTCTGGAAAGAAAGCAATTTCTTATTTACAAAAAAGTTATATATTTGAATCACCTATTTATAAATTTTACAAAAAGCTCTCATTCTGTGGTCTTTCGTTACTGGGGTGTATATTGGACATTCAGAGGTTGAGTGTACCTTTACCTCTCCGCTGAAATCTACAGGTAATTGGTATTAAGAAAGTTCCCAGTCCAGAATTCAGGTTTGTGATAAAGATAGCTGCTTTTTGAAACTAGGGTTCTAGCTGGATCCCTGATTTACCTGTACTAGTTAATTTAAGTCTCCTTAAATGTCTGCAAGGTGTGTGTGTGTGTGTGTGTGTGTGTGTGTGTGTGCGCGCGCGCGCATGTGTACAGATAAACCCATTTGGGTATTCGTTCTTAAATTTCTATCCCCTTTCCATTTTAACTAAGAAATGTCTATTTTATGGCACTCCAATCTGCTTAAGCACTTCAGGACTCCCAAACCAAATATTATTATTTTAAAATTAAGTTTTTACACTTAGATGGTACAAAGGGCTTAATGTTATTGATAAATGACAACAATGTCTACATCTTATCTGTGCTATCGTCTTGAAAGAAATGTCTTTCAGTCCTGAGCTACACTCAATGCCCTCAACATCTTAGATGCTGACTTCTGACCCCTATAGATACTCAAGCAGTGGCTCATTTCATAATCTTTCTTGCAAATTTGGAAAGCACTTACCTTTCTTAGGCGTTGGCTTAGTGATGTTCAATTGGCTGGCTTTTTTAAACAAGCCTCGGATGCCTCCACTGCCTTCTTCACATTCGTTATCTTTGATAGTGGCTTCCAAAGCCAGCCGCTCCTGTTCCAATTTCTCTAATTCATCTAGTGAAAGAAGACAAAACTCACTTACTTAACTCAGTGACAAAGTTTCTAGGAACCATCTCATAGACTATTTTAATATAAACGTGGTGGATATGCAATAAAATTAACATCACGTGATTTTTCCATATGATTATTAAAAGGTAATGCATATCAGTAAAGTATATTCAGAAAGTAATAACTAGCTTGGGAAAATATCTCTATGTGTTGTTATAATACATGAAATCACTGGGCTTTTTATTTGTGAAGTCCAGGGAGGCTATTTAATGACATCTTTATTCACTTCTGGCAAAAACCAAAATGCCAGATCCATTGTACATATGGATGCCACTGGATGTACACTGTATGCCACTGATTTACTGACCTAAACTACTGTGTCAGATATTTTACAAGTAGAGGTGACAAAATTACCAAAGTATACTGGTATATATCAGGCACCCAACAATGCCTCCTGAACTGCAACGTAAAACTAGACAGCAAGAAGTAAGGAAAGGTAACCAAACTTTATAAAGGCTTAAATAAGCTCCGAATAGAAATTACAGTGAAAAATATCCACTAACAATTCTTTCTGATAGGCAAAATACTTTCTGGAATGAGTGACCAAAGGGAAAGAAAGAAAAGCTGAGGTTTCTGTGTGCCTGTCCGAGTTCAAATTGCTAAGAAGGGTCTCACAACACTCGAGTCTGGAACAAGAGTCAAGCTGTGCAGCCTCCTGTCCAGGGCTTAGACCCAGTTTCCAAGCTTTGATGTTGCATCTGACTGCCTTTTATCTTTTTTGGATTCTGAATGTGACGAAAAATTCCTAGCTCCTACGTAATGCCCTGCATCCCTTTCTGACCTCAACCTACATTGGGTCAGGGTAAATAAGACTTTAAAAGCAGTCATGGGACAGTGCTTAACGAATGATGGGCATTTTTGCTTACAGTGGGCAAGGTGGCCTCTTGTCAGATCCCCTCATCTTCTTGCTTGCTGAGAACAGAGCCTTAAAAAATGAGCAATGTTCCGAGGAACAGAGTGGAAAACCTAGATTCAGTGTTACAAAACACTGGTAGGGCTTCTGTAAATGTCAACCCTTGGAGCCCGTTGCCTTATCTATCTGGGAAGCGAAGCTATACAAACTCTAGATTTATCAATTATGTACTAACTAAATCTGTCAGGACAGTCACATCCCTAGACGGTGCTGTTATTCAGCTACACAGAATTGTCTGGCCTCTTTCCAGGTCTTAGCAATTAATCTTTTGCCAGTGGCATGAGATTTAAGGTCAAATCACCCATGTGATTTCCCCAAAGCCTCAAAGGTTCTCAAGATCAGCAGCTATAGAAAATCTGAGAAATTAGACTGATGGTATTAAAGCTCAGACAGGAGTTGCTTACCCCTGACTTTTGAAAGGTGAACACAAGCTGCATTGCACTGGAGGTCATGACCCATTACAGCTATGCTGCTGGCTTTATGTGACATTAAGCAAGTCATTGACTTTTCCTATGCCTCTGATTTCCTATCTGTGAAATGGAAAATTGTAACCCTTCCCCTTTCCCACTCTCCCAGCTTTGCAAAAAGAACAAACAACAGTTTCTGCATGGTACTTTGTTGCTCCTTAAAGACCAAAGCAATGAGTGTGTTCTATAGGCAGTGTATTTATGCAACTTCTGGAAATGGGCTTAGTCATGCAAAGCAAATTGAGTATTTTAAGAAGCCTGGGAGTTATTTTAGCAGTTACCATTTATTGCGCACTCTTTGGGTGCCAGGGATTGTGCTGCATATTATTCCTTCCCAAATGCTTCTGAGATAGTTGCTATTGTTACCCTCATTTTGAAGATGAAGAGACTGAGGCTCAGAAAGGTTAAGTGATTTGTCTGATGTCACCCCGAAAATAACAGGGTTCAAATCCAAAGAGGTCTGCTTGACTCCAGATCCTGCATATTTCCCTCTATGACGACCTCTTGCTGTTTGCTCATTACTATTATTTCAGACTTGTCCCTTTAACCTCCTACTCTTCATCGTCAGATGAACCTGGACACTCTCAAGCACGTGGTGTAATGTCAGATTAACTGCCCTATGCTATGGTCCCTCAAATGTACCATATAAAGGGAGGATCCTAAAGATGCAGGTGTAGGCTGCCCCAGAGCAGCCCCAAAGTATCATGCCCCTTGCTTTCATCTACTGTTTGGGGTGCTGTAGGGGCCAGTTGAGGGGTCATCCACCCTTTGCAGTCGTCCGGAAGGCGCGTATTTGTGTGCGTCTTCGGGGGCAACTGCCAGGGCCATGCTGGGGAAGGGTTTCTTTTGCTGTACTTTTTTGGCAGACTCCAGCACACCCTGTGATTAGACACAAGTTG
The DNA here is from genome assembly GCF_028749965.1 of Puma concolor. NCBI lineage: Eukaryota > Metazoa > Chordata > Mammalia > Carnivora > Felidae > Puma > Puma concolor. Next base: position 93,493,978 of record NC_141672.1, on the reverse strand, counting down.
CCACATTCTTTGTCCTCTAGTTTGGACAAAGGAGGAAAAAAGATAAATCCTCCTTTGTAACAGAGTCAGCTGGCTGAATGAACTGGGAGCTACTCCAACTATTTGCTCAAAGGTATGTACACAGCCCATCCTGGACAGAGCAAACTGCAAAATCCCAGGCCCCAGAGACAAAACCAGACTTTGCTTGAATGCGTCAGATTCCGCGGTCCCCTCAAAGACAACAGACAGAGACCGACGGAGAGAGTCTGTTCTAAGGGCTAAAATCTGCTTGCTTGGCCCTCTTGGATTTTCAGATCCACACGGTGGTCTGCTCACTTGCACAGTGACTTTGCAAATTCTTATTAGAGTTAATTCTTAATTATTCCCTTTGTAGGTGATCTAAGGGCTCCTCCTGTGCAATCCATCCTTTTCTAATTTCAGTGCTAAGGAGAAGTGACGGTTTGATTATCTGTTCTGAATCATCTATCTGGTGTACAGCTTGCTTCTGTTCACATGCGAGTCAAGAGTGGACTTTGTGAAAACATTTCTTTCAACAAGAGTACTCACCAGCTGACTTGTGGAAGTGTGCCATTGGCCACAAAGGGGGGTGAGCCAAGGGAGTATGAATGGAGAGATATAAACGGATTTCCACGAGCACAAAAATAAAAATTGCTCATGCCCTCATGACTGCATCTGTGATGTTCAGGATTCACAAAGCCCTTTCCTCATAGTCTTATTTGATCCCAACATGAGTACAGGGATGCAGGCAGAACTAGTGGCATTCTCCCCATTTTACTGGGAAGGAAACTTGGGCTCAGAAAGTTCAAGGTTGCACACTGGTGATGCAAGCCTCCTGCTTCCAATTCTAGCTCCCTTGTTCCCATCCTTCCTCAGCAATAGGCCCTGACTGCCAATAGCTGCCTGTTGAAGAAATCCACAGTCTGCATTTTTTTGAAGAAGCCATCCCTAAATCTCTCAATTAAAGAAATTTTTATAATGCTCTATATGTCCATGATACTCTGCTTCAAACTTTATTCCAGTAGACATAACTGCGTGACCTAGACTAGTTTTAAGACACATGTTTTTTTATGCCCTCTAGACTGCAAATTCCTGGAGGGTAGCTTATTTCATACTTCATCACCTCCATTTATTGAGAGTTTATTTTGTGCCAGGTACAATGCCAAGCACTCTGCAGCCATAATATCCTTTAATCCAAAACAATACATCTGTGAGCTAGGGGCTATAATTATTTCCATCGGAAAATGTGAAAAGTGGGACACAGAGAAGATGAGTCATTTGACTAAGGTTATACACAGCCAGAAAGTGTCAAGCTGGGATTTAAACCCAAGTCTGACTGATTTCAAAGTCTTCACATACTGCCTCTCACATTCTCAGCTGTGCCCAAACCTCCCTCCTCGTGCCTACCATCACAGTAAACACTCAAGAATAGTTTGTTGGGATAAAAGAACAAGTCAATGCTATTCAACACAGTTCAATACAGTTGAAAGTATCTCTATAATGGAGGGAAAACAAGTGAATTGTGGTCACAGATGAGCATGTGTAAAATCATGTGGAGGGGGGATACAAAAGACAATGTTGAAAAGGAGTCGGGTTAATGCCATATACAGAGTTACAGAAAGAGGACATAATAGGGGCTGTTGGCCCAAACCAGGCTGGAATGTCACAGAGGGTAGGACAGGCAGGACTGATCACAAGAAGGAGAGTCAAGAGAATGAGTCTTTTCCCTGGAAAGACCCACCACCTGGGCATCAGATGGGAATTTGAATCTTCCATAATAGATAATTCTATAGTCTATCACAATTTACAAAACCACAATGCAAGAGAGAGAGAGAAAGAGAGAGAGAGAGAGACTGAGAGAGAGAGAGAGAGAGAGAGAATAAGAGCCTGACTTTCTCTCATTCCAAGATTAAGAGAGTTTCTGAGGTTCTAATGATGGAAGAAAAAGCTTAGACCTTTCTGTTCTCTCACTTGAGTGGATTTGTAACCAATTCCTCAGATATAGTCCCAAACAGTTCTCATGGAGAGAACAAAGAGTGACCTTGTTCCATGTCTTCATGCAAATGCCAAAACCACTTGAACAGTAGTTACCTGTTTTCAAGTCCTTTATAAATTGATTGTATGATAACCAACGGGAGTGACTATAGTTTGAAATTCAATTTAGTTGTCAAGATTGCCTCAAATGTTCTATCCCCAGTCTTTATATATATATATATATATGTATATATATATATATATATATATGTATATATATATATATACATATATATATATAAAGATGTTTTCAGAAATAGGTAGGAGTCTACACATTACAATTCACTTTGAATCTCAAGGATGGAGAACAGTCAATTATCTGACAGCAGAAAAGGGAACAGGGAAACCCACTGAGGAATCGCATTGCCTCCCATTTCACAGCATCCTTTCTCTTTATTAATTATTAAATTATGATTCTTTCCCTGGTCAATCAATTCAAAGCTGTAAATGCTCACATGAATCAACGTGACTTACCCCAGATGAAGTCTCGTTGAATTGAAGGCAGGAAGCAATCCTGCAGTGGTTGTCTTCCAATCAAGTAATTATTTACTACCCTGCCATCTGTCTTTATTTTGCTAAGCTACTCCATCAGACACAGCAGAATCCCCATGCTCGGAGATGGTCATAAATCGTGTAGTACTTACATGGAGCACTTGACCGCAATATATTGCGGATCACGTTTCATCATTTTATTCCTACCAGTGCAATTTGGACTCTTTGTTGTAGATGGCAAACTTGCTAAATACCCCTGGGAAGCTAACAATATGAAATATTGCATTTTTTTGTGTTGTCAGGCAATAAATTAATTTATTAAGAGAAACTGTCAGCCATCAGTATTGGATGAGTTGCTGCAGTGTACAAGTTAGAATGTTATGAGCATCGATCTTATTTATATGAAAAAGTTATTCTCCTCACATAATCCTGTGACACAGTATAGAAATAATTGTCATTAGCTGGTAAATTACCTATAAAGCTGATTTCTATTCACTGCTTTATTAACTACAGTATATGGGCACTCTGAATTGCTAATATTTCCTTTAAATTATAATCTGTGATGACACTGTGGTGCCTGTGTTGGAAAAGCTATGATGATAATCATTAACATAGTATAATGCAATACTTAAGATTTATCAGGCTCTTATTAAGCCCTATATTACAGTATAATATAATGAAACACAAGCTTATTTCTTCCAATTCAAAATCTAATATGAGGGTGGTGTCATAAATTACATAAACTTCAAAACAATGCATGGAAATGTGGCATAAAGTTAATTTCTATCATTATGCTGTTGTTTTTCTGCATGTTCTTCATGTATTTGTATAACACTTTTTTGTTTACTCTAGATAATTGGTACTTATAATTATTTTATTAGCATCCAACTGTATTTTTCCTTTCTTGAGTAAGAAACAGAAATATTTCAAACATCAAAGTTGATATAAATTGGATACATCCCTTGGGAAATTAAAAGGGGATGCAGTTCACTGCCAGGATTCTTTCAGAAATACTACAAAATTTGCTTGCTGTATTGCCTTACAGGACTAAATTGATGGTGCATTTTGGTGGATGGAGCAGGAAAGGGTGGGAGTGATATTTTCCAGCTACCATCTCATCTTTCAGCTTGAGGAGATCAACATAACATACAAAGAAAATGTGTAATCTTAGTCATTTTGCTGTCTAGCTCTCCTTCTTAAAAGGTAGACTGGCAGTTTCAAACAGCCACAGGTTTGAATCTTACCTCTACCAATTGCTAGCCTTGTGAATCTTGGGTAAACCTCAACTTATTACCTGTTCGCTGGGGCAAAGATAGTACACTCTTCATAGGGTAGTTGGGATGACAAATGTTATGATATATGTGAACATGAGCATAACACGTAGCACATAATAAGTGCTAAAAATGGTTAGGGGTGCCTGGCTGGCTCAGTAGAGCTTGTGATTCTTGACCTCGAGGTTTTGAGTTCAAGCCCCACACTGGGCATGGAGCCTACTTAAAAAAAAAAAATGGTGGCTCCTGTTGCTGCTAATGTATTAAGTTCTACCAGAAAAAAATATAAATTAATTATGAACACTGAATGAGAATTAGTATATCTTTCTGCAGATGTAAAAGATCCATAAAAGAGAATAGGGGCATAAGACAGGAAGCCTGAAGATCTCTTTGCTACATTTTTGCACAGGATAGATTCTCAGCTTTATCTTTTAAAGCTCTTCATACATAATCATAGAGTATACATATCACACAGTGGTTCTCTATCCTATATAAATGCTTGATCTTCAATTTCTTCTTCTCCCTTACAATACACTGGATTGGCTGCATCAGGAAGTTCACCTAATCCTCTTACATTGCCTTCTGTTATGAGGGAGACAATCATACATGGCCAGATAGAATCTGGACCATCAGGCACCTCTCAAATCCCTTTCAGGCTTTTCCTTCCTGATGAATCAGTCAACAAAATCCCGATCCTCCTCTACCTGGAGACCAAATGCCCCAAGAGAAAAACAGGCAACTAGAGAGCTTGCTCTACCTCCAAAGAGAATTGACACTATTGTGCACAATCGTCCGCAATTTATCACTCTACACTTATAAATCTACATACCTAATCATCATTCCTCAACTCTTTTGCTCTAATTTTAGAAGATGAAGCTTTTTTTTTTCTGTTTCAGACCAACTCTTCCATCCATGCCTATCCCATGATTCATCCTATTCCTCCAGAATCTTACTCCATGGGTCATCCTTTGTTTTCATTTCCATCTTCAATCTCTCCCATTATCTCGGGCCCATTTCCTCAGTGTGAAAACATGACCCTCTCTTGCATTCTAAGGTCAATAGGTCTTCCTCTGGTAAATCTCAATCTCTTTCCTCTCATTTGCATCCAAACTTCTCAAAGTGGTGGGCCACATCCATAGTCTCTGATTCTCTCCTCAACCCACTCCAACCCAGATCCTGCCAACACCACTCTACAGATAAGATTTTCACTCAGATTATCTGTGCTGTGTCAATTGCATTTCAGGAACAATCTCACTGATATTTCCTGCTGTATTTGACAATGTTGATGATTCTTATTTTGAGCACTCTATTCCCGTAGCTTCTGTGACACCACAGATTCCTGGTTCCTTTATCTTTCTGAGGGCTCCTTTCCTGCTCATCCTTTGGGGGATTTTCCCCTGTACTTTGGGGCTCTCCACTACATGCACTCTTTAGATTTTATTTTCCAGTGTCATTGTTTCAAGTTTTACCTTAACTATGAAGTCTCCTGTACCAATCCACTTGGGTTGCCATAACACATACCACAGACTGGGTGCTTAAATAATAGACATTTACTTTCTCATAGTTCTGTAGACTAGAAGTCCAAGAAAAAAGTGTTGGCGGGGTGGTTTCATTCTGAGGCCTCACTTCCTGGATTGTAGATGGCTGTCTTCTTCCTTTCCTCTGTGCTTGTCTGTGTGCTAATCTCATTTCATAAGGACACCAGCCATATTGCATTAAGTCCCACCCTTGTGATCCTATTTTATCTGACTTACTTCCTGAAAGACCCTATCTCCAAACCCAGTCACATTCTGAGAAATTAATTCGCTACAGAACTCTGGGGGAACATAGCTTGGCCCATAACATCTCCTAAATGTGCATCTCCAGCTCACACTTCTCCTTTAAGACCAGGACTATCTAACTGCCAATTGGACATTTCCGGTAGAATTTCCCACAGGAGATTGTTTAAAACTAAACCAGGAGATTGGCTTCATTAAACCTACTCTTCCTCTTGTGTTTCCCATTTCCACAGGCAGTATCACCATTGATGCAGTCAGCCAAGGGGTCCTTTTTCACTCCTCCCTTTTTCATATCCAACCAACCCCCAAATGCTGCTCTGTGTGTCTTCAAAGTACTCCTGTCCTTTCCTCTCCATCCCTAGCTCTAGTTCAGGCTGTTTCGTTCTCTGCCTTTGATTTTTACAAAAATCTTTTTGATTTGTCTCTCTGTTTCCATTCTAGCCCCTGTAACTGAAAGAGTATGAGATGTAAACCCCAATTTGACCACATTATTCCGTCACTTAAATCTCTTCAATGGTTCTGCACTGTCTGCAGAATATTTCTACACTTTTTAATATGGCAAATGAGGCTTTTAAAATCAGGATCTTGGGGCGCCTGGGTGGCGCAGTCGGTTGAGCCTCCGACTTCAGCCAGGTCACGATCTCGCGGTCCGTGAGTTCGAGCCCCGCGTCGGGCTCTGGGCTGATGGCTCGGAGCCTGGAGCCTGTTTCCGATTCTGTGTCTCCCTCTCTCTCTGCCCCTCCCCCGTTCATGCTCTGTCTCTCTCTGTCCCAAAAATAAATAAACGTTGAAAAAAAAAATTAAAAAAAAAATAAAATAAAATCAGGATCTTATATCAGCAGCCTCAAATTTCACTATTATCTGCTTCATACTTCCTACTTCAGTGACCTGAATCTGCTCTGGGTAGCCCATATACCCCATCCTTCCATAATCCTGTGTATTCACACCTTTGCTTGATGCTCTGGTCTTTGTCAGGAATGCTGTTTCCCAAACTCATTTCTCTTTCGCCCAACATTGCCTAGTTAACTCTACTCATCCACTAGATATCAAATCTAAAGTAACTTCCCTCAGAAAGACCTCTTGGAGTAAGATGTCCCTCTCTCTTCTCCATTATACTCTACAAATATACTTACTAGCACACTAATTAGTTTTGGTCTACCCAGCACCATCATTTACACCATGTCTGGTACACAAGAGACACCCAAAAAGTATCTCTTTGTTTTAGTGTTGGTCATCAGGGGACTCTATTTTCAAGTTCATCTGAAGAGATAAGTCATGAATTAGTTCCCTGTCCTAATATTTCAATGACTATTTAGATGTGTCCTTTATCTCATTCGTAAGTTTAAACATAAGTTATAACAAAAAACTAAGTTTTTTTTAATAAATTTTTTTTTTCAATGTTTATTTTTGGGACAGAGAGAGACAGAGCATGAACGGGGGAGGGGCAGAGAGAGAGGGAGACACAGAATCGGAAACAGGCTCCAGGCTCCGAGCCATCAGCCCAGAGCCCGACGCGGGGCTCGAACTCACGGACCGCGAGATCGTGACCTGGCTGAAGTCGGACGCTTAACCGACTGCGCCACCCAGGCGCCCCACAAAAAACTAAGTTTAAACAGAAGAGGGTATGTTTAACCTCTTAAGATTAAACAAGTATACTGGGGCGCCTGAGTGGTTCAGGCATTTGAGCATCCGACTTCACATCAGGTCATGATCTCGTGGTTCTTGAGTTCGAGCCCCACATTGGGCTCTGTGCTGACAGACAGTTCAGGGCCTGGAGCCTACTTTGGATTCTGTGTCTCCCTCTCTCTCTACTACTCCCTTACTCACACTGTGTCTCTCTCAAAAATAAATAAACTTTAAAAAAAATTAAAAAAACAAACAAACAAGTAATCCTCTAAAGGGAAAAAAGCAGAGTTACTAATCTGAATTAGTGTTTCGGCCTCGGACTTAGATTAGTGATTCACAGCATGATACATTCAGGTTCATTTCCATGTTGGCTGAAAACCAGATCATAGACTCTTAAAAACAAAATACATGGTTTTTTGAGGAAAGAATTAATCTCTATTTTCTCAAACATCTTGCAGAAATTAATTCAGCAGTTTATTTTACCAAAGGTGTTTATTTTCAGTGATGCTGGCTTTGTAGTTTTGTGATAAGAATAATAATTTATGACTGCCCTGGATTATTCCATATTTTATTTTGCAGGACAAAGGCGGTTTGTGTTAGCAATGGAGAAAACACTGGGGAAGTGTATACACCTCAGGTCAGCACAAGAACATAAGCTCTATCATTAGGGGGTTTTGTCTGTATTGTGCACTGCTCTATCCCCAGCACCTAGAAAAATACCAGGCATGGAGTAGGTGCTCAATAAATATCTGTGGCTTGAATAAAGAAAGTACATACCTTGCACTTGAAGAACCTGAGAGATGTCAAACCCTTGGCTGATTCTGACTATGACCACACCAATCTCAAAATCAAATGCATCACTGAAAGTGAAAGCAAAGTGGTTATTTAAATGACCCCTTTAATCTTGAGGTTTTGTACTAATAGTAAGAGAGTCTAAGATTCTCAATTCTAAGATTTTAACATAACTAAACTATGAAAATTCACTTGAGAATACAGCCAAGAGCTGATGCCTTTTGTTAGTTAGTTTTTCTCCCTTTATGCCTTTTAAAAATGTATTCTGGATAAAGGTAACTGATTCATTTACTCTGGAACCAATTTATTCAAATAATACTGTCACCTAGAATTTTGATTAAGAGCTTGTTACATGCTTTTAAAATAATTGTTTCATTTCTAATGTAAGCAAAACAATCACTGAAATATTTAGAACAGAGAGTTTCTAGGCTGCAAAGACCCTTTGAAATTATCAGCCAAATCCCTACTTATGGAGAAAGAATCCTACAACATTTCTGACATCAAGTTCCCAGTTAAAAATATCTCCAGTTCCTTTAAGGAACTTTCACCATTGACTTTGGGCAGACTGTTTGAAACGATGCTTTTTCATAACAACCCAATGCCGTTGGCTGTTGTGCCTTCTCTACACTCAATCCAATAGAATTAGATTTTCTAGAAGGAAAAGAAAGGCTCTCTTTCTTTTATCTCTGTTCTTGTAGAATATTTTTTTTTCTCTGCTCCTAAATATGGGGCAAACCAATTACTACTTTGAGTTCATTAAAAATTTTCTCCTTAGGGGTTCCTTTGTTCAGTCTCAAATGGATCGGAAGCCTAGGACCCTTTCCATAGAAGGTCACCCTCTACCAGAAATCATGCAGTTTGTGATTGTCTTATATAGGCAAACAGGTTTCTAATAGCCAAAGTGAACCTGAATTTTCAAATAATGATATGAATAAACTCAGTGTAATATGAATATCCATTCAAAATTCAATCTATAAGTGATCTTCACTTAGCAACATAGACCTAGCAAAAGTCGCCACAAAATAAATTCCTGATAAGTCTTGTTTCTAATTGTCCTTGATTGTAAAAAGGAGACAATGTGTTCCACAAAAAATATTTGGGTTCTGTGCTAGGAAGAATAATTTTAGACTTCCCAAAGACATCCACATTCTAATCCCTGGAACCTGTGAATATGTTACTTTATGCCGCAAAAGGGACTTTATGGATGTGATTAGCTTACAGACCTTGAGATGAGATTAACCTAGATTATCTAGGAGGGTCCAGTGTAATCACCAGGGTCCTTAAAGTGCATTTGGGAAGCAGAAGAGGAGGTGAGGGCAATGTGGTATGACCCATCAAGAGCTTTGAAGATGAAGGAAGAAGGCCATGAGCAGGACTGCTCTAGAACCTAGAAAGGGCAAGGCTGGGGAATCTCTCCTAAAGCTTCCAGAAGGGAATATAGCCTAGCCTACACCTCGATTTTAGCCCAGTGAATTAGTGTCAGACTTTTAACTCACACATCTGTAGGCTATTAAATTTGTGTTGTTTTAAGCCACTAAGCTTGAGGCAATTTTTTATGGCAGCCAATGAAAACTAATACAGATTCAAATTAAAATTAAGCCATACCTAAGAATATTATAAACATTTAAAATCTTTTATCTAAAGAAAAATTATAAAATTCTATATTATTGTAATAATGCCCCCATGTTAACAGTAATACTATGCTTTACTCTTACTCACAAAACCAATCAAAATAGTTAGAAAGGGAAATATAATACAGTATGGAGGTATGATGGTCTTCCCTTCTATATTGACCTCACTGCTGTGGTAGTAAGGTCATTTAGCCTTACTAAGCCAGCTAAGTTTTATACTAGTATAAATTTGAGCCACCTTAACACTGAACTTTACTACCAATAAGACCAATTTGGTATAAAATCCAGAAGTCTCCTTGGCCTAATATTATTGGGTTTGATTATTTTGGTCCCTTTAGATTTCTAGAATGTTTCAAAGGTGGGCACATTGGAAGATGACCCCAGATAATTTTGTATCAATTAATGGATACTAAATGACTGACGGTTTACATATGTCTTATTTGCTTCAATACTTTTTTCCCCCAAAGATGGAGATGAAATTTCTTTCCTCTCTGTCCCCCTTTTTTTCCCAGTGGTAAAGATGAAATTTTATTTTAGTATCTGGATAACAGAGAGCAGCTCTAATCTATTTCCAAGAATGGTCAGCAACTGACTGTTTCTGAATATATCAAAATGCTGGTTGGTGAACATGGTAAAATTCTACCTTCATCACCTGCTTTAGCCTTAACATACTGAACTTAGGGTATCACCAGGGGCCAAGTGGCAGCATTTGGCATCCAGACTTTATACCTTCGGGAAACACAATTCAGGAGAACGCATTTAGTACACAAGTTCCCCATGTTAGAAGGATTGTTAAGTGAATGTGTTTGGTCAGTAAACGCATACAAATTTCAGATGATGAAAAATATTTTTTTATACTTCTTTTCAATACACTAAAACTAGAGTGCTTTTATAATGTTCCTTAAATCTCTCCCAAACAATGATAAATACAATGCTCATTCCAGCAGGGGCCAGGACATAGCCTGGTATAAGAAGCACTGTGAATACATGTGCTTGTTTTGAAGAGGTGAGGGTTTCTTTCCTGTGTATTACAGACTTTTTTTTTTTTTTTTTTTTTTAATTTTTTTTTTTCAACATTTATTTATTTTGGGGACAGAGAGAGACAGAGCATGAACGGGGGAGGGGCAGAGAGAGAGGGAGACACAGAATCGGAAACAGGCTCCAGGCTCCGAGCCATCAGCCCAGAGCCTGACGCGGGGCTCGAACTCACGGACCGCGAGATCGTGACCTGGCTGAAGTCGGACGCTTAACCGACTGCGCCACCCAGGCGCCCCTATTACAGACTTTTAAAGTTCAGCCAGACTTCTCAGGGCACATTCCCTACCCTGTTGTATGGAATCAGAGCAAAGCCAGACGCCAGATGGGAAATATTCCATTTTCAGAGCTTTTGACAAAAGATAGCTGTTAGCACAGCTAACATTGCCCCCCTAGACAAATATGGCTAAATATTTTCAAGACGGGAAGAAAGGCTCAGTTTTCTAGAATGGTCACTAAGGGTACTCTGAGCCTTTCCATATGTGTAGACTTCATTTTCACTTATGCAAAAGAAAGAACCAAGCCAGGTAATACTTTCGCTATACATGTACTATTGGAGGCAGCCTAGCATTTTGGTCATGAGCTTAAACTTTGAATTTGGATAGTCCTGGGTTGGAATTCCAGCTATGTCACAACTGTCATTTTCTGCATGTTACTTAATTTTTAATGTCTGCATCTCTCCTTATAAAATGGGAACAGTATTAGCACTTACTTCAAAGTCTTCTTGTGGGAATTAAATGGGATAATTTGTGTGAAGGACATTAGCCTGGTGCCTGCTAGTCTCTTAAAGGCTATCATTACGACCCTTGTCCCAAGACTTTTCCAATATATAGATATTAGATGTCATGTCCCATTTAAAACTCACTTTTTGTCCTTAAACCAACCCAGAGACACTGATATATGAAAGCCTCATATCAGCAAAGAGGCATCTGAGGCTCAGGGGTAGTAAACTCCTTATCCAGGGCTCAGAGGAGACGATGACTGAATTGGGCACACCAGCCAATCCAAGATTCCAGGTGTTTTGAAAGAACACTTCCTTCCTTACCTAGCTGTCCTTTGCTTTTAATCTTATGAATAGGTTTTAAGACTGCAAATCTTAATAATTACCTTTTTCTTTGACACCAAGTTTCCTCCACCCTGCTTCCTCTGACACCACCCTGCTTCCTCAAGTTCTATTATTGGCAGTGTTTCTTGCACTTTGGTAAAGAATTCAGAGTACCAGGGGAATGTCTTCTTCTCAGGCAATTTAGTCTGGTACAACAGCACCTGTTATGTAGTGCCCTGGTTAGTGGTTTGTAAACAAGAACACGTCCTGAAAGCCATCACTTACTGTATGATTCCCACATAGTTCTCAATCTCTGTCAAGGGAGCTTTCCTCCAGTTTTTTTTATATCCGATCACCAGAGTGTTGGGTTTCATTCTTCCTAAGCCCGAGGCCTAAACAGAGGAGATAAACACATGGGCAATCCTTTCCAGACCAGGAAACTACCACTGCAAATGAAAAATAATGTCCAAAAGAGCACTGAAGTAATGTTCTGAAGATTCTGAAGATTAGATTACATTTTAGAGCATGTCCTTCATGCCCGTACCCAAGCATAAAATAGAAAGATTAGTTCTAAATCATCTCAGCCATAAATGGATTTTAGATGACAGAAATGTAGCTTTTCTAAATTAGCAGTCATTTGCATTTCTTCTGACACACTCATTAAAATGGTTCAATAATTTAAAATCAAGTGAGGGTCGGCTTAACTGTTGGCATGCGTGTTGTAACTTAGTGGTTCAAAGCTCATTTCCACCTGTTTTACCCATAATGTCATTAGCAATAAAATCCATGTTTGGAAAATTCTAAGATACAAGGATCACTGAAACTCGTACTTGTATTATTTATCGAAGGGTAATGGCGCTATGTCTCTAGGACCTAAGCTTCTTACCTGATAGTATCATTAATAGCCATCTTCCATATCAGGTTTCACTCCCCCCCCCCCTTAGATGACAGGATATGGCTTCCAGTTAATTAAACTTAATTTGGCAATAGTATTGAATACCTATTAATTACAAAGTGTTATGTCAGGTGCTGTAGAAGAGCAGTGAAGCATATTCTTTAGCCTTAAGGAGCTTGGAATAAGGTGAAGAAGGCAAGATACACACAAATAATTATAATTCAAGTGCACATGCAGTAGGAACTCATATGGAAGCATAAGGGAAGAAAACCTGAATTCTAGCTGTGTCTTCATGGATGGCTTCAGGGGAAAGGTGCCATTCATTCCAGATCTTGCAGGTCAGTTAGAGGTTGACAAGCATGGAAAAGAGAGCAGTGGGAGTGAAGGAAGAACACTCTGGGTCACAGGAGGAGTGAAACCAATGGCCAGAGCAGAACACATTAAAGGGGACAGTGGTGAGCAGGAGGAAGCAGGCATTGATGGAGGGTTCCTGAAATAAACTTTGCCTCCACATCTGTTGTGTTTCTCCTAGAAATGTCCAGGTGGCAAGATAACTCCTTACAGCCATCGTTTGGTGCTCAGCAGATACACGGCAGGATGGAGCTTGTCTTTTCTGTGACTACAGTTTGGGGATGTGGTCATTTGTACCATAAATTCTTAGAAGCAAAGAAGTCTTCATCCAAAATGGATGGTCATAATGGTCAGTGCTTCCCTTTAATACCACCCTGTCTTTCCCTTTGTACCCCACTTTTCTTTAAGGAAATTCAAGTGAACAAGCGTTCTGCATTGTCGAATGTTTTATGGTTTCTTCTGTATTAATATAAGACTTACTTTCCAGACCTGTGTCTTTTCTCTCCCTGCTTATTTCATGTCAGACCACCCATTCCTTATTGAAAATTTTATTATTTCACCAATCTTCCAAGATAATTTTACCTTAAATGTGTAACCTTCCCAACATATTTCACCACAGGGCTCCTGAAAAGTAACTCACTAAAGACAATCAGCTTCTTAAAATGACACCTATTTCCATGGTTTGGCAAATTAGTAACAGGTGAAAGGATGCTCATTGGGGGTAATAGGTGTTTCAGAAATGGCTTCTGTGTGCAGCTACTTTGCAAGAGTTCTTCAGGAATATAAGAGACAGAAATATACCAAATACTCTTAATCTCCAAAGTAGTACAGTTTATTTTTTCTCTCCTGACTGCATAAGCATCAGTGTCACCTGGACGTCATCCTGAATTTTGTCATTCCTGTAAACGGTAACTCTGAAAGCAAATACATCATTCAGTACATATAGAATCAGGGCTTTCCAACCATATTAAAGCCAGAATGATTAGAAAGCCAAGCCCTACAGTTTCTTGGGGTCTCTTGGATTGTTTGAAGAATGGTTCACCATTCTATTATGATCAGAACTGGGGAAAGACTCTGTGTACTAATTGTGGAAGGGGAGAAAAAAAGGAAAGAATAAGGGAGAAAAAGATAAGAGAACCAAGGGCTTCCGTGTTGAGCCACAGAGATTATTACATTTTACTCAACATTCTGGAAATAATTTAGGAGGATAGGGAGATTTTTACACCCAGATCACCATGCATTTATTTAGTCGAATCTAGCAGCTTGCCCTCGCGCCATTCACAGAAGAAAAAAGGAGCAGAATGCCTGACTTGAGTATTGCTATATGCAGTATGAGATGCAAAAATAGTTTGAAGTTTTAATAGGATCCTGAATGTCGTCAACCATCAGAACAAATTTGCATTTCAATAAGTGTGGGGACAGAATGTATGCTGGTGGCCAAAGGCAACCTCATTTCCCATTTCCAGCATATCATCCATAGTTCATTGTAATAGAACCTCTCTGCTTTTGTTTTAGTTTTGCCTCTCCTCAGGAATTCGAAATGAGTTCCTTAACCATCTGCATTGATCTCTGATGCTGGGCTGCCTAACGGGAGCCATTCACTTTGGGAGCCTCATTAATAGGGAGTGATAATTGTCTTTTGCCTCCGTACTCATTCCCTCAGTGTCAGCCTTACCTGAAGGAGACTTCGGACACCATCTCTGAAACAGTCTGCTGCCACTGCAGCATAAAAAGCCTTGATTTTGTTCTTGATAAGCCAGGCCTGCTTTTTTGCCATGCCGCTGTTCATCTCTTTAACACACAGCTTGCGCGGTCCCTGTACGACACGATGAAATATTGGTTAGAAGCCCTGCTATTATCCATTGCGCTGCTGTTGTTTTCTAAAGGACAAAAATAGCCAGCAATGCCCCATCGAGTTAAGAAGTGGGAAAGAGGGAAAAACACCTCACTAAACAGGGTTCACGTAGACTCAACCTTTTGGAGCAGGCCTCTGCTGCTCCCATCATTCACTTTCCACCCAGAATGTCCAGATGCGTTAACACCTGTTTAATTAACTGCCTCATGCCAATGAAAGAAAGAGCTGAGGGCATCACGGCACAGGAGGAAAACACTGAAAATGCGAATGAAGAAATTCAGGATAAATACACAATCAACCTTTGACTCAGTAGCAAGAGGTATGTTTAAGAACACTAAGGAAATCTCAGCTAGACCCCAATTTGAAGAAATGGGCAGAGATCTTGGCAGTCAGAACATGGTGGGTTGCCACTTTCCTTGTGTAATGTTGACCTACCCCGATCCAAATAAATTAAGATTTCCCTCTCACTCAATGAATTTCATGGGAACAGAAGTTCATATACCTGTGGCATAGGAAGAATACGGGAGCTTAATAGAGAAGAAGGTAGGTATCGTGGTGGTAGATGAAACATTTTATAACTTTAAGATTTGAGTTCTGGAAATTCATTTCAACTAAAAATTTGATTCTTTTTCTCCTTCCTTACAGGTCCAAGCCAAGTCTTTTCTTTGCAAGTTTCAAATCACCCCTAAAAGTGTTTCTGATGATCTATAATGTGCCTGATAGGATATGAATCTATTTTCCTAGGAAATTCTTCCAACTCATGAACAGATTAGGTATGTTGTTGAATTGTCTTAGATCTCTTACAAGCTACCTAGGATCTTGACGAAATGCAATGTGTAGGTCTGGAATGAGGCTTAAGATTCTGCATTTCTAACAAACCCCCAGGCCATGCTTGGAGTCACAGTCTTAGAGGGTCTTTCACTAGAGAGAAAGGGCTTGGGATGTATGAAAAAGATACCAGGATTTGTGGTCTGCAGAAGTGGTTTCAAATCTAAAATTGGCCGTTTGGAAGAAGTTAATTATTTCTGAGCATTGCTATAATTTTCTGAAAACAGGGATAAAACCTCTAGCCTGCAGGGTTGTTTTGAGCAGTAATGATAAAGTGCCCAGTCTGATGTCTGGAATATAGTAGGTGCTCATTCAAAGTTGGATGATTTTAAATGAGTTTTCACAATCATGTTGGAGCCCCAGACCTATTTCTACCACTGTGTTTGTTCTATGACAGAGTTTTGAATTGGGAGCCAGAGCTGGCTCTGGCACTGGCTGGCTGATACCCTGGCATGTCATGTGCCTTTTCTTGGTGTGGGTTCTACATTTTAAAAATAAGGGAATTGTCTAGTTCATCACTGTCCAGTATGATAGCCCTTATCCATTCGCTGTTGAGCATTTGCAATGTGTCTGCTCCACACTGAGATGTGCTGAAAATGTAAAATACACACTAGATTTTGAAGCCTTAGGATGGAAAAAAAGAATGCAAAATATCTCATTAATATTTTGTATATTGTGCATATTGAAATAATATTTAGGATGCATTACATTAAATAAAATGTATTAAACTTAACTTTTCTTGTCTCCTTTTACTTTTTTGATGGCTGCTAGAAAATTTTAAGTTACATATTATGTTTCTATTATGCAATACTAGACAATCTTTGGTCACTTCCATTTTAATATTCTATTTGAAATGGATCAGATTCATTATGTACTAATTTTAGTATTTTTTCTAGAACTTGCCAGCTTTTCAGAAGACTTGTCAAAAACTTTTTAAAACAGTTTGGGGGGCTTACATTAAAGTTACAAAACAAGACCCTTCAAAGATGATGGGTAAGTAAAGATACAAGGAGGACAGTTATTAAGCCAGAAGACCTAAACTAAAGAAAGATATGCCATTATGGATAAAATTCTGCTTAGGGTTCTAGAATGTCCATGCATTTTGAACCATTAGTTCTCTTTGGGCACTCTAGACTCCATCAGCTGCAAAGAAAGAAGAGATATTTTTTCAGGGAGGCTCAATGGTAACAGTATCCATGTGACAGAAGAATAACCAACAGCTAGAAAAGGTATTGGGCCATCAGTATATTGAGTTGTACCACAATGACTGTGCCCCCCTGGGGAAAGTGGCATTGATTTAAACAAATGCAGTCTAATGTATGTCTATTATTGTTATAAAAACCCAGATTAAGCATTAATTGTGACAGAAAGATGTACTTTAATGCCTAAATTTGCCATATTGAGAAGTCATAAAAATATTTCAGACAGAATCTCTCTTTGCTAAAAGCGATTATAGTATCATTGTAGCACACTTACTAATGTGAGGCAAGGCTGCAATACAAATGTAGTAAGGAAAAATAAGCTAACAAAGAGGGAACACATACTGGAACATAATTACTCTCAACATTCAAATATGTCATAGTCACAAAAATGGATTTTGCCACTCAATTAAAATATTATAGAGATTAGCTCAGTTAGGATCCAAAATATGAATGCATAAATTAATTCAGGATTTGAACAAAGAAGCCCTAAAAGTCTTGTACGTATTATAACTTTGACATTGATTGAGAAAAGGGTAAAGAAATTCTAATTATTTAGTCTGGAGAAGTAGTTGATGGGATGCTACCTCAAATAAATGAATATTACGAAAAGAATTTGCGAATGAGTTCCAACATCATTAGATCAAATAGAGAAATTTGGGCCAAAAGCAACGTTCTTTCCAACTTTCATTTTTCAAGACACTGAGAGTCTTACTGCTCTTTGCTTTCATTGCCGCTTTGGTTGGAAGTGTGGGAAAGGGAATTTTTCCTTTCTGATTTGGTCCATATTTCATCTCACCATGTGCCTAGCGCCCATTCTCAGGTCATTTCATTTTTCCTGCATTGTGCCATGTCACTCTCTTATGAACGTCATGACAGAGCCTCGATGACTAAAGAATAATAGATGCGTCTATAAAAATGCATCAACTTGGTGGTTGTGAACATTGAGACGAAGAGGTTGAAGATAGAAGAAAAAATGAAAACTTTAGTTTCCTCTGGTTCATCTGTGATTGAACTGCCCTCTGCTTTGCCAGAGTTAGGAGTTGGTTGTGTTCCCTGAGTTTTCTGAAGAGTGTCTTTGAATTCAAATAGAGCTTTAGGTTTTATTAAGATGTTTTCTAAATTTTAAGAAAAAAAAAGAGAGAAAGGAAAACAGTAAGGGTGAAATTCTGTTAAAAGGGGATCTACGTAAGGAAGCTGGTCAAAAGCTATCTGTCATGTCCTTTACCATGAGAGGAGAGCAGGACAATCAAGGTTTAAGGAATGTGAAAGAGTAGGCAAACATTAATCAAAATAGATCTACATCTTGGCACACTTATGTGAAATGAGTAGAAGAATGCCAACAAACCTCAGGTAACATTGCCTTTGGAGAGGGGGAGAGCCATGTGCTAAGTGGTTTTAACAAGGACTTCAGCTTGAGCTGTGGTTTATTTCATTTTAAAAGTGAGTAGGAACATTTATGACAAAAATGTTAACAGTCATTAATTAAAAGAAGTAGGATATGGGTGTCATTTTATTTTATATAGTCTAATCATATGAAATTGCCTGTATCCAACAGTTTTACATTCGACAAAAATGTAAATTTCATATGCTTCGACCTAATATTTTTCTTAATGTTTCAAAATAAAAAATAAAAACAATCTAAAAAAACTTTATTTTTCAGCCACCAGAACAGCACAATGTACTTAATAAAAGATGCCACCGTACACTTGAAAGTCTTTTGCAATTTTAAGACAAACAAAATTTAGAAAAGAGCTAAGTATTGCATTTGGGGGGCAATAAAGGCTTTATCTGATTTGCATTCTAAATCCCAGATCAATTGGATCAAGTTTCCATCTTTAAAGTATATTTGTCTTTGATTTGTTTTCATAAAAATTACCCTGCCTTTCAACTAAAGCTGAGAAGTATGTGAGTGAGTGACTGTTGCAGCATGCACGATGTCTTCTCGCACGGGGAAAGTAAATGTGAGATGGCACCAACTGAGCAAGGTATACCCAGAGAACTAAGGGTACATAAACCCAAACTAAGTTATTGTAATGATTGATTTTATTATCGCTCTAACTCCTGTGAATGAGGTAAGTGAGGAGACTAATTGACAAAGAAAGGCAATGTGTTTTTATGTTGGGAAAAGAGGGTAGAATTGGTGGAGATTGCAACCCCTGACTTAATGCTTGCTTGTGGCTGAACCCCTGAATTAGACTACGCTTGACAATATGAGAAGATACTAGAAGGTGGAGTCCTACTCCCTCTGATCTTTCTATGGTGATAAGAATGAAGCACAGAAGAAGAAAATTACTTTTGTTCCCATTTTCTTTTCAATGTTTTATATTTTTGAGAGAGAAAGAGACAGAGACAGAACGTGAGCGGGGGAGGGACAGAGAGAGAGGGAGACACAGAATCCGAAGCAGGCTCCAGGCTCTGAGCTGTCAGCACAGAGCCCAATGCGGGGGGCTCGAACCCATGAACCGTGAGATCGTGACCCGAACCGAAGTCCAAACGCTTAACCAACTGAGCCATTCAGGTGCCCCTACTTTTGTTCAATATAAAGCCTCCTGGGATATAAGTATATCAATGATTTATCGTGTGGTAATTCAAAGGAGAAGAATAGCCAGCATTTTAAGTTACCAAGCTGGATTCCTTAAAAGAGATGCCCATATTTGTCTTGATGAAGGTACCTCTGAAATCTTAAGGCTTCTAGCAAAGAAGCAAGAAGGAAAAAGAGGCTCTGGTGGATGAGTGTAAGAGTTAGTTGAATATTTGGAAGGATACAGTGGGGGCTTGGGGTTCAGCCAAAAGAATAACTCTTTCAATTCAATTCAGCAGCTTTGAGGGCTATGATGTCTAGTCCTTTAAAAATGTCTCTGTTGTAGGGGCACGTGGGTGGCTCAGTTTTGGTTAAGCGTCCAACTTCGGCTCAGGTCATGATCTCACAGTTCATGAGTTCAAGCCCGGCGTCTGGCTCTGTGCTGACAGCTCAGAGCCTGGAGCTGCTTCGGATTATGTGTCTCCCTCTCTCTCTGCACCACCCCCAACTCACACTCTGTCTCTCTCTCTCAAAAATAAATAAACATTAAAAAATTTAAAATGTCTCTGTTGTAGAAAATGGCAGCTGGGCCACACACTTTCCATCGACCCACCAGCATTGAAATACCACTGAGCTCTGAGTCTTGCTCCTTCCTTGTAGTGTCACCACACTTCAAGTTAGCTCTTAAATAACTGGAGGCCAGCAGAGGGTTGGAGCACAAAGCCAGCTATCCTATGATTAGTTGGCAGGAATACGTATCTTACTGTTCTATCATGATCATGTTGGGTACCTAAAAAAGTCCAAAAATCCAGTGTCTGGGTCTGGTTTCCTTAAGAAAGGATGCTTCCAGTTTTGTTGAAAGGGATAGATTTTTGGAATGAAATGTCAACTATGGTATACCAAAAATAATGATGATGAAAATAACAATACCAACAGTAACAACTACAATTAAGTGATCATTTACTGTTTGATAGATGCTGAGCTGGCACTGGAAAGATCATCTGATAGAATTCTCACAATAGCTTTGTAACATAGGTGCTAATGTTGTTATTATTCTTCCCATTTTCTAAAAAAAGAAAGAGCATCGAGGCACTGTAAGACTAAATTATGTACCTAAGGGACTCACAGCTAACAGGTGGCAAAGAGTGATTCAGAACTTGACCATATGTCTCAAAAGCCCATGAGCACCAGCTTCCCAGAGTTAAAAACTACATTGTCACCTCTCAACATTATCTTTTCTTATTTGACCTTTCCCATAGGTTGGCCTAACCACCAATAACTGTGCTTTCGGAAAAAGTTTTCTAGTGGTATGCTGACCTCCCCCCATGTCACTTTCCATCTGTTTCTTTGCAAAGATGATTGACGACTAAGTCTAGAGTTGAAAAATGCTGACAGCATCTGCAGCCCCAGGAGCTCACAGAGAGTAACTAACTGGAAAGTCATTAACTGAAGCAGTAACTATTTCCTGTCCCTGAGAGAACCTCAGGACCTGGGAGTATGACTCATGGACCTTACTCAGAGAGACCAGCACAATGATATATAATGTGGTCCAATATACCTGTCAGACAACAGGGCTATTGGAGGCACAGACAAGGATGCTTACTTCACGTGATACTCCACAATCACGCTCTTTTATTAGAGTGAAAGCAGCAAAGGGTTAATTAAAAGCAATATCTCTTGTCTCTGTTAGAAGACCTTTTCTCCCTTGCCAATATAGGACTGTTCATACTCTCAGTTCATTTCTTCTGTCCTAAAGATTTTTTATTGCCTGCTAAACTAAGTTTTCTCTAAACTGCTGGAGAAGAAAAACACCCCAAACTGCTTATTCCATCAAAACCAGCTCTTGTATTATATTGACCAAAATGAAATTCAGTAATCCAGGGCACAAAAGTTGATAATATGAGAGAAGGGTGCTTGATAAGATTTTTAAAAATGCTCTGGAGTCACAGTTGGTCATTACTTAACCTGTCAATCTTATGTAGTTGGTAGGGTGCCTTCTACTCCCCTTCTGGATAATTGCATTGAGTTCTATTGTCTCTGTTACTAGCATATGAGCACTTAAAGGAAGGAGAATGTGACCAACTTGCTTCATACAGCAAGTATTAGAGTACTGCCAAGTATAAAAAGATGCCTAAGTGCTGGTCATGATGATGTGCGGTAAATTTTGTCCCTGCATCATGGCACAGCTGACTGGCCATGAGTTACACGGCTTACTGACAGCCCTATTCCTGACAAGTACTGGAAGTTTGGGTAGTGGTACCTGATTCTATCAGCACTCCCAAGGACACAAGTCTGCTAAGGCTTTCTCCTCATGGGGTAACGCAGCGCACAATCCAGTGGCCTGGACTGACATCCTGGTTCCGCCGCTTTCTTATCATGTGACCCTATGCAATAATTCAATTTTCTTGCATCTCACTTTTCCAACCAATAAAACGAAAGAAGGCATTCTTTTTTCCTTCCCACCTCACTAGGCTGTTATATACCTCAAATAAGAAAAACTAGGAAAAAGCTTCAAAGAATTGATAGTTACTATAAAAATACATTGAAGGAGCTAAGAATTTTGAGTTGTGTGTATGTGTATGAGAGAGAGAGAGAGACAGAGACAGAGTTTGAGGTAGAGATGAGGGTAGAAGGTGTGAGATTGTTATGGGAACACAAGTAGAGATAGGCTGATTTGGAGGACTTAGACTTACTATTTTATTAGAATTTTCATGCTTTCTCCTCACTTTAGAGATTGGTAACTGGTCAAGAATCATGGTTAAATTCTTAGCATCTACTTTTAATACCTCCTGGGAAAACCATCAATAAGTTATCATTAGTCTCTACACACTTCCTAAAAAAAAGGAATCCATTCAGCTCCAAATGTTTATCTAAGGCATGGGAAACTTGGTTTAATTCCCTAGATATCTGTAGTGTCATCAATTTTATCCAAATATTTAATCTAAATTCTATGTGCTGTCATTTCAGGACATTATGTCTGGTTTTCTCCTCATCAGTTAATCTATATAATAGTACTCTCTGGCTCATTCCGTGCTTTTATATTTCTGTGGACAGTTACCACCCCAAATGCCTTCATTCTATTTCTGAGCCAGTTCTCTTTTTCTTGTCTCAAAGGCCATCATTTGGAAATATTTATCACTTTTAGTTGGTCTCCCATGAAATCTGAAACATTTTTTATCTACTTATTTAAATTCAGTATCACGGCCTTTGCTAGTCCTTGCTCTATGAATCAGGGAAAAGGGCCCCTGTCCAAACTGCCTTGCCATTTTCTTATCACTGCCTGTGCGCACTTGGCTCGCCTAAAACAACACAAGGTGAGCAGGGAGGGAAAGCACCTTCCTGGGATGAAGTGGCTCTTACCACAAAGACTTCGCAGCAGATGCAAAGGCCACTGTTCTTGGTAAAGGCATGAGTAATGTCCAAGAGAGCAGGTCTTGTCATCGGTCCCCCTGTTAAGACAATGCACTGGGGCCTGGACATGGAGAAAAGAAGATGTGAAACTGGCCGTTTCAAGAAGCCTATGAACCAGAACAACCCTGATGGAAATGGCAGGAACAGAGTGTTTGGCAAATGGGATAACTTCTCCCCTAAATAGTTCTTGGGTTTCTCATCAGAATTCTTGAATCATCCTACCTGTTCATCTTGCCATCTCTGTATTCTTAGTTCATTAGTCATGGCAAAATGTGAAATACAAAAAAGGTGGTCTTGGGTTTACCCCTGTTTTCTTCCCTCCAGATACTACCCTATCCTAAATCCCCAACGTGACCTCTTACTCTCCAGCTGGCCTTTTCATGCTGCTTTCCTTCATCTTCCTTGCAAAGCTCATTTTTTTTCAGGTTCCATTAAAATAAGATATAACTAATGAAGAGTTTAAAATGTTACTTTTTGGGGCGCCTGGGTGGCGCAGTCAGTTAAGCGTCCGACTTCAGCCAGGTCGCGATCTCGCGGTCCGTGAGTTCGAGCCCCGCGTCAGGCTCTGGGCTGATGGCTCAGAGCCTGGAGCCTGTTTCCGATTCTGTGTCTCCCTCTCTCTCTGCCCCTCCCCCGTTCATGCTCTGTCTCTCTCTGTCCCAAAAATAAATAAACGTTGAAAAAAAATTAAAAAAAAAAATAAAAATAAATAAAATGTTACTTTTCCTAAGAGAATACAGTAAGCCACAAAGCCTTAAGCTGAACGAAGACAGCACCAATGATTAAGGTTTTGGGGGATTTGGGAACATCTCTCTAAAATCACACTCTTGGATCACCTCTCTATTTCTGTGCATGGAAGGTGACACCTGGCATTATGATGGTTTATAGTTGAGAGTGGGCATCGCTCAGGGTGGAAGAGAAGAAACACTCATTCATAGAGGTGTTGTCATGAAAATGAGGCAGTTTTGTAGGACTGCCTATTCTGAGAATATACCCATAAAGTGTATCACTACTCTAGTGCATTTGTTTCCCATAAAGGAAAACCACTTCTAATGTAGAGCAATGCCAAGATGCCTGAGAGGTTAACTTTACCTGAAATTTTTCACATGGTCTTCCACGGTCGTTAATTCCAGGGCATTGTCTAATGCGCTCACATAAGAAAGAGCCTGTGTGGAGGAGCCCCAGTTCACATCTGTGGACAATGGAAGAATTTGGCATTAAAAGCATTGACCTTCCCTCTGTGTAAGCTGTTGCCTTCTATGATTTTCCTTGGCTATCTCATCAGTGAGGAGTGCCCAAATTAGAGAAAACACAATGTGGCATTTCCTAGAGATAGCATTGTGTCCTTTTATGAACACTTTATGAATTCTTAGAAGTGAGATCTCTCTTTCCAGCTAAGGGTCAGACTTTAAAGATTCGGCTCCAGAAATTTTGCTTGGTGAAAGAGGGTATGTGACAACCACGTTGCAAGTGGATAGATTTGGAAAAGGTTAGTCCCTAAGTAAATTCAAAAGGTCTTCATAAATTTTTGAATTGAAAAGAAAAGAGGCATTTCTGTAAACACAGAATAGTGTGTAGCAATCTTTATATTTTGAATAGTAAAACTGAATAGCTCAGGGATTCTTCCTCTTGGGTATCTATAAAGAGAGTTTGGCAAGCATTTTAGTTTGATGTTTTAGGGCCTGATCTTCATAATAAGGGAGGGAAGTGCTACCATCTCCTACCATTTTTTTTAAATAAATTAAATATTAGATGGGGCCTCTAAACTTTATAAGAGGCAGTCCTGATGGGAATGTACAGACTAACTCCAGATGGTAGATAGAGTCATCTCCCTAGTCTTGCTTGGAAGAGGCAGGGAGATGGTGGGGAATAATTATCTGGAGGAAAAAAAAAAAGACTAATACTGAGTTAGTATTGATTGCACCAGGTATTTAGCATACCTTAGGTTATTTTGTTCTTATAAAACTCCTACTAGTCAAATGGATATTTATAAGTAAAAAGTGAACCTTGAACCATTCTTCATACCATGTGTAAAAATTAACTCCAACTGGATAATGGGCATAGATTTAAGATCTGAAACATTAAAACTTTTAGAAGAAACTTGTGACCTTAGATTAGGGAAAGATATCTTAGATTAGAAGCAAAAAGCCAAATCATAAAAAAAAATGATAAATTAGACTTTCTAGAAATTAAGAGGGGCGCCTGGGTGATTTAGTCGATTAAGCATCCAACTGTCATGATCTCACAGTTCATGAGTTCAAGCCCTGTGTGGGGATCTGGGCTGACAGCTCAGAACTTGGAGTCTGCTTTGGATTCTGTGTGTGCCTCTCTCTCTGCTCCTCTCCTGCTACTTATCATTCTCTCTCTCTCTAAAAAATAAACATTAAAAAAAATGAAAACAACAACAAAAAAGTAAGGTGACTTGGTTAAAAGCAGGGAATAGACTAGTCTGGAATCAGGCCTCGTGCTGACAGCGCAGAACGTGCTTCAGGTTCTGTCTTCCACTCTCTCCTTTTGCCCCTCCCCAGCTTGTGTTCTCTCTCTAAAATAAATAAATGTTTTTAAAAAAACAAATTAAGAATGTCTGTTCTTCAAAACAAACTGTAAGGAAAATGAAAAGGCAAGTCATAGCCTTGCAGAAAATATTGCAAAACACGTACCACTAAAGGATTTACATCTAGAGTATATAAAGAACTCTCAGAACTGAATAATAAGAAAACAAATAGGCACAAGAAAATAAATAGGCAGAAGATTTAAACAGGCATTTGACTGAAGAAGATAGATGGATGGCAAATAAGATATTCAATATCATTAGTCATTAGGAAAATGCAAGCAAGTCATAATGATAGGACTCCACATCTATTAGAAAGTTTTATTTATTTTTTTAATCAACTGACAACGCTAAGTGCTGACAAGGATGTGGAGCATGAGGACTTTCATCCCTTGCTGGTAGGAATAGAAGATGATACACTTTCTGTGCAAAACAGTTTGGCAGTTTCTTATTTAAAAAAAATGTATATACACACACTAGATGGTCAGAAAACCCACTCTTAGATACCCCACTCCTAGAGAAATGAAAACAGAGGTCCACATAAAGTCCTGTGTGTGCATGTTTACAACAGCTTTACATATAATCATCCCAAGCTTGAAACAACCCAAATGTCCATCAGCTGGTGGATGCAGTTCTTAAATTTTTCAGATATATTCATACAACGAACTACTACTCAACATACATGAACAATCCACTTACACATGCAATAACATGGATGAATCTAAAAACATCCTGTCAAGTGAAAGGAAGCATACACAAGGCTACAAAATGCATCATTCTATGTAATACTCTGAAAAGGCAAAGCTATAGCAACCAAAATCAGAACAGTGGTTACTAGGGGCTGAGTCAGGGGGGGAAGAGATCGAATACACAAGTGTGAAGGAACTTTGGCTGATGATGGAAATGTCCTCTGTCTTGATTGTGGTGGTGGTTACAAGACTGTGTAAATCTGTCAAAACCTATAGACTGTACATCTAAAGGGGATGTATCTTACCATATGTAAATTATGCCTGATGCGTAAAGTAGTAAAGAAAACAGCAAACAAATCCCTCTAAGCTCGTTACTGCCTCTCTACTTTCCTTGTGCAGTACAGGTAGGGGACATAGGAAGGTGGCTGGGGGCCATCTGGCTCCCGAGACTAGGCCTCTCTTTACCACACTCTGCTCTCTAGCTTCTCCCAGCTTCAGCCTATCCTTCTCGTTGATTCAGAAGTTAACACCCAAAGTTCAGCTCTAATTGAATGATCTATGGCAGCTTCTTGTTGCTCACTGAATCCCTAGCATGACATTATGTTTTGTATTTATCTGGCCCAAGCTACTCCTCTGCCCCTTCTCCTTAGCACCCAAGAACTCCATCTGTGTTACAGGTCTTGAGCCATGTCCCTGCATGCCTCCTAACTTCACTCATGCTTTTCCTTCTGCCCAGAATAATCTTCCCTGACTCTGTCTGATTTGTTCATTTAACAAATATTTATTAAGTGCCTACTGAGTGTTAGTCCTGGGAATGCAAGCCACGAACCAGAAGAGTCTTCCTGGACAACCCTAATCAGAACTAATCGCTCCCTCTCCTTTTCTCAGTAGTTCGCTCATGTCATCGCATGGTACTTCCTATATAGTATTATGGTTACTTGCTTGCATGAGGGTCAGTGAACTCCTTGAGGGTAGGGACTATATCTTATTTAGCAGGATTCTTAGAAGGTGATATAATGGGGTTTGGTATCATACACTCTACTCAAAATGTCAGCTCTAGCTCATCCTGTCACCTTGACAAACGGTCAACTGTTTGAACTTCAGTTTCTTCATCTGTGAAATGGGTCTAATGATACCTGATATACAGCATCATTGTGAGGATTCAAGGAGTGCTTGGTATATATGGTATATATGGTTAACTATTATGTTATATTTTTAATATCCACTGTTCACATAGCACACCTAAGCACATAGGAGGTGCTCAATAAACATTTGTTGAATGAATGGTTAGTTAGGGAGTGCTTTTGAAACACCCTCCTGTACAGTCCTTATCTTACCTGGTTTCTTATAAGTCACGTATATATAGAGGAAGAACTCAATGACATAGGTGATGACAGCTGCCCACCAGTTGATAACAAACATGACTGCACAGCACAAAACAGCTCCAAAAAGAGATACCCACATGTTGTAAATTCCATATGCAGGTCTCCATCCTGAAATAAAAAATCTCAGTGCATAAGAAAAACTTTCACACTATTACTTTATACCACTACATATGATTAGAATGCAGCTTGGGGGTGCAGGTTGAACATCCGCCTTTGGCTCAGGTGTTGATCTCACGGTTCATGGGTTCAAGCCCCACGTCAGGCTCTGCCCTGACAGCGCAGAGCCTGTTTCAGATTCTGTCTCCCTCTCTCTCTGCCCCTCCCCCCACTTGAATTCTCTGTCTTTCTCTCAAAAATAAACTTAAAAAATTTTTTAGCTGCAGGCAACAGTTTTTCCTAGCATGAAAATCAGAACTTTTAGGTCAAGTTCCCAATTCTGTTATTAGTTTTCTGTGACCTTGGGTTCCTGGCCTATGAAGGTATAGTAAATAAGAATGCTATAAATATAAAAAATGTGTTACTCATGGCCTCTTTGTATTTCCAGCATGCCCCAATTGTCTTCCCAAACTATGAAATCTTAAGCCTCTGATATCTATGCCATCAGGAGTTAAAAGGAGGCAGGAGAGATGAAAAGAGCAGGGTCTAGTGGGGAGGAGGGAGAGACACTCCTTGGTGGCCCAAGAAAGAGGAGGTTAAGACAACGGGCTTATTGTTCCTATGGAGAAGGTAGAGCTTCATCAAAAGTCAAGCCAGTAACTTCCTGATAGCTCTGTCTTTACCTTCTTTATGTTAAGAGGATAGTGATTGCCCTTTCAGAAATAATAATCTATGAGAAAAAGGGAGAAGTTTTTCTGTAATAGCTTTTTAAATCTGATGCATTAATGTTTTACATTTTACAGTGAAAATATTTCTCATGGTTCATATATGCATGGGAGTTTCCCATGTTCCTTGCAGTGAAGAAGCTGGAAGACAGTATGGTCAGCTAGGGAAGTTCTGATTTGAAGGGCATTTGGTCTATGGGTGAAATACATATTAAATTTGGAGTTGCCAAAACACAACAGAGCCTTCAAAGTCTTCAGGAGCAATTTCTGAAATGGCCACCAGATGGAAATAGCACATTGAGAACATCCCTGGAAATGCCTTTATTTTTCCAAGTCTGGCTGTATGTGAGCGCGCGCACGTGTGTGTGTGTGTGTGTGTGTGTGTGTGTGTGTGTGTGTGTGTGTGTGTGTGTTTGTGTGTGGCAGAGGCAGTGTGTGTGTCATTTTGTGGGTTTGTGTATCCATGTGTCTCTGTGTTTTTTTTCCCCTCTCTCTTTTTCTTTCTTCCTCTTTCACTCCTTCCTTTTCCACTCTTTCCCCTTCCCATCTCTATGATTTCACCTTGCTTTTCAAAGATGAACATAACATGGCATGGAGGCACACATTTCTATACTTGTTGTATTCACTGACTAGAACTTTCTGTTCTCTGTTTAAAAGAAGACAACACAACAGAAACAAAAGTTCCTCAGTTGTCCTCTGAAGCCCAGTGGCCTTGAGTGGACGAAGGCTCCCCTTCTGTCCATATTTTGTCTTATTGGCAGCAGGTTTTGCAAAGGAAGCTTGTGATCACAGCAGGCCCTAATAGAGTGGAAATGTGTTTACATCCCTGATAAAGGCTCTCGTGGTGAAGAACTTTCTGAAGGTCAATTGTGACGAGTATCTATTCTGGTGGAAAGGTAGAAGGAATTCTAATAGTGAATGAAAGCAAGGAAGAGGTGAGAGGTGACTAGACAGGGAAGGTTCTTTGGCGTGAAATTTTGCACCACTTTCAACCACAGTCTGAGGAGGGCAGGGATGCCACTGGTTTCAATACGAATCTGCATCGACTGTACTCAGCAGGTAATTATGGGAACTACTCATCCTTCTCTTCTGCACCATGGGCAGGAAACAAATTGATAGTAAGGAAGTTTCAAATATATACATTTATTCCACTTCTGTGGTCACTTTCACCCTGGAAATAAATAGTGGTGTTTTTCTACTGCTGAAATAAATGTGGTTTCTCTTGCAATGAATAATTTATTGCTGCAGGAGAAAATTGACTTTACGGTTGGTCAAAAAGGCCATTGCTCAAATGATTCTTTTTCTATTTCAGAAGTCACCCCCCAACTCACCAAAATAAAGTGGATTACGCTGCCCACTAGGATATAAGGAAATACATAAACACAGATTGAGCACTTTTCACTGACTTATTTCATCTTATTGAGACAAACTAACTGCCTTCTTAGGCTTATTTTAGTTACGAAAAGTCAACTTACCCGGAGATTTGGCATAAGAGGCATGGAAGCAGGAGAAATTAATAAGTGCATATGAGGCCAGGAAAAAGTTGGAGATGATGGGGGCGATGGTGTTCAGTTCCGCTGTGAATGAAGCAGAAGTGAGCATGTACATATGAGTGATGAGACCAGGGGCTGAACAGCTGTCACAGCCTGGAAGCTTGACTTTATTTGGAAATTGAAAACATAGCTAGCATTTGTCAAAGTTTAAGAAGTTAGTGATTTTTCTTTGGGGTTGCATTCATTTAAAAATATTTTTTCAGCCGGGGTTTCCACAAAGTAAGATACAAGAAAACCTACCAATGAGAAAATAGACAATCGGCAAGACCTGTAATTCAAGTGGGCGTGGGTAGAGGGTTTGGGGACTGGGCAGATGATAAACTCCCCTGTAGGTAGTCCAGAGGTACCATATCTTCTATTCTTTGTCTGCTGTGGATACAAGGAGAAATTATTTTTCTCCTGTGTCACTAAGCTCTGCAGTGTGACAGATTAAATACCAGGGCACCAGCAATACCCAATTGGAAATCTCTATACCCAACTTACTCTTCTTGACTCTCAACTCTTGCTAGTCATTTGCTGCCCCCCCCCCACTTTTAAACATTTCTAGAGAGTTCTACCTCTCAAGGTGTGCCAGAAAATTTTTACCCCAGTACCTAAATATCCAGTATGATTTAATCCTAGCTGAATTGTTTACTGTATGATATAGGAAATAATTCAGAGACATTATCATTAATCTGTCAACCACAGTGATGCAAATACAGGTAGCATCTGGGTGTGATTCTAGACCATAGATGCCAGCAAGGAATAGGCAAAAATGGCTGCCATGAAGTTTGTGCCATGAAGCTAGTCTACACTGTTCTCAGTGATTTTTAAGGATATTATTTAATTTATACAATTTTCTAACACTTGGGCTATTCGATCACATAAATGCATTATAGGGCAATGATTTGAGGTGTTATGCTTAAGTTATAGAATGGAAGCTTTTCTGTAAATAATCACTTTTTATTTAATCTTTTAAAAATCTAAAAAACACAGACAGTCATATTTTCTACCTCTTCAACCTTGTAGAAATCTTATGAGGATTCAGGAATTACAGTCACTTCCTGAGTTCATGTGATGATGAGGGGCCTTTATTGTTTAGTGCCACTGTGCTGAGGAAGGCTCTGCCCTTCTAG
The DNA here is from genome assembly GCF_028749965.1 of Puma concolor. NCBI lineage: Eukaryota > Metazoa > Chordata > Mammalia > Carnivora > Felidae > Puma > Puma concolor. The sequence goes on along the minus strand of NC_141672.1, from coordinate 93,463,100 downwards.
GCACAGTTATCATGGCCTTGCTTTTGGCTTCTTTTCCTCTGATAGGCTCACCAGCAATGGTAGCACCTTAGGGAGGAACGAGGAACGTGCAGGCTAAAGTTGATGAATGTGCCTCTCCAAGATTGTGCAGCTGTTCCTATATCACTTTGGAGAGGAAGCCGAGATTACAGTCTGGGTAAGTGGTTCTCAAACCTTAGTCGTCTACAAATCTCCTGAGGAACTTGTAAACATGCAGATTCCTTATCCCCAGAGACACTGATTCTAATTCTGGGGTTGGGTCTCAAAAACTGGCACATTAACAAACCCCAGGTGATTCGGATTCTGATATAAGTGGTCAATGGACCATATTTTGAAAATGACACTTCAATTCTCCAGCTAGCTGCCAAACCAGGAGAGGTGGAGACAAGTGGCACCTGGGGAAGACTCTGGAATTACACAATATCAGGGAGCTTGGAGGAAGGATTCTCTTGCATTTGGTTGGATGGATTTCCAACATTCAGATTCAAAGAAGATTCAAAGTCTACCTCAAGTCCTCGAATGCTCTCTACACACAAGGATTCCTTGGATTAGACAGACTCCAATTATATGAATTGGGATATTAAACATAAAACAGGCAATTCGTCAAGCTAAAAAGAAAACCCTAACAGTAATCAGAAGAATTCCTTGGCTTTCAGGAAGCAAGAGAAAACTACAAACCAATAAGAATGAAGGCCATGGCTATAACAAAAGTGAGAATGTATCCTCTCAGGGGTTCATTGTTTTTCCCATATCCCTTTGCAAAGAACTGCAGGGCTTTGTAGATGTTGTCCTTGCACAGTGCCTAATGGAAAAGAAGAGGAGATATTCATCATTTATATCTATGCACAGTCATTTTCCCTAGGTGATTCAAACAAGAAGATTTGGGGAAAGATGAAGTGGTACATGATATAGGCACAAGTTAACACTGCAGTTTGTCATTCTTTATATTATTTGAATCGATCTTGACTATGTGGCAGACAGCATTTGAGCCAGATGCAAACGTTAAACTGTTTCAGAAAATGATGGAAGATGATTGCTCGTGAGAATGAGTATTTCAGCTTGATCCAAGTTTAGTGGAAACAGACGTAGGGAGAGGAACATGCTCTTGTGCTTGTATCACCTGGAACACTTTGGGTGCGCTGACGAGAGAGGCCAGGGCTGAGGACAGCGTTGCAGAAAAGATGCCAGCAGTGATGAGGGGGCCAAACCCTGACACCATGCTCATGACCTTGAGAAAAGACATTCCAGTAAGGAGACTCATCCATCACACAATTAAAAAAGAAAGTCAAAATTTTATGCAAACGCTTCCCTTTCTACTTTCTGTGATTTGGAATCTCCTTTACAAATTAATTGCTTCTAACCAGATTGCCCCCCGCCCCTGCTTCATTCTCGAGTTCCTCAATATTTGTTTTTTTTCAAAATGGACATGGCCATTTTGTTGTCATTGTTTATAACAATAAGAAATGCTCACCACAATACATCCAGAAGATACTGGAAAGAATAAATAAGGAAATGATTTCAAGGACTTTGACAACATTACCCCTGTCTTTTTGGGCATATGTTTCCTGGACAATGGGAAATCCTATCCAGTAGGAACTGGTATTTAAATAAGTTTTGGGGAGGGCTCAGTTGTTTACTGGTCTTCCAAAAAGCTTTAGACTTTCTTGTTCTTCCTGCACATAGAAGCTTTTGAAACATTTGCTTTCTCTGTGATCATTAAATATAATTTTAGATCTTAGACATGATGAGATTCTGTCAATTTAAGGCATATTTTGGAATAATGACTTCAACTGAGTTAATTTCTCTTTGTTGGTTGTTAAAATGTACGAATGAAGCCTTCAAGACAAATTTGCCTCTCCCTCTGCTCACCAATCATTCAGACAAATTGATGTTTCAAGTTCTGCAGCTTTCCCAACTTCCCTTCTTCCTCCCCCCTCATTTACCTCCCCTTTTGCCACTCACAATTTCCTTCTTGGCCTTGTTTTCCAGGCACTCCAGGACCACATTGGGGCCCTTTCCTAAACTGAAGTCCATGCACAACGTGCATTCCAAGTGCTAACTATCTAAGTCTCTCCTTCTCCCCGCCATGGAATCTTTCATAATTGACTGGAAGATGCATAATGTCAGGTGGTAATCTTTCTCTGGTGATGCAATTCATACAAGGGCCCATTCTCTTCCCGCCACAGTAAACGTAACCACAGGATTTGCCACTACATAATGCCTATAGGGTTCCCTTCCCTCACTCATGAATGGTTCCTTGCTGAATTCAAATGGATCCACAATCAATCATTTGCAAAGTCAGAAGTTTCATTATACTCCACATGACATTCTACAAATGAAAATAGCAATCAACTTTTTTTTTTTTTTTGGTCATTCAAACCTGGAAATTGTTCATCAGCCCATATTGACATGGTTCATGCCGACATCTTGAGAAATCGTAGCCCAACCCACAGGCTGCTGAACCATTGCAGTTCATCCCAGAAATGATTGTGTCATTCATGCTTCCAGTGGCATCTCGGACCACACAGGCTCCTGGGGAAACAACCATGGCTTGTCATTTCTTTTTAAGTGTTCTGCCCCCTATAAGGTTTTCTTCTGAAATCATAGTTTACTTTGAGTCTGAGCAGGTCCATTGCCATCCTCTCTTGTCATTCTGGGATCAGGTACCTGGAGGTTCCCATTCTCAGAGGCTTGAGAGCGCCCCCTGTCTCTAACAAGCTGCCACTTCCACTGCCTTGGGTGCTTTAAGTCCAAGCTTTCACCTACCTCTTTAAGACACTTGGGGGTTGGAACCCTATTACTTTCTGAAATGCACATGGCAATGCTTTGCACATAATATGTATTCGATTCATATATCTGGTTTGGTACTACTGATCAGGTGTTTTGCAGGTAGAAGGATTTATTTTCTCAACGGTGAGAGAACCAAGGGGTAGCATTATTGATTTCGGTAATTAAGAGAACTGAGACCTTGTTTCCTTTTTAAAATTTTTTTTTTCAACGTTTATTTATTTTTGCGACAGAGAGAGACAGAGCATGAACGGGGGAGGGGCAGAGAGAGAGGGAGACACAGAATCGGAAACAGGCTCCAGGCTCTGAGCCATCAGCCCAGAGCCCGACGCGGGGCTCGAACTCACGGACCGCGAGATCGTGACCTGGCTGAAGTCGGACGCTCAACCGACTGCGCCACCCAGGCGCCCCTGAGCCCTTGTTTTCAACTAATGATAGTCCTTTCATAATTATTTAAACATAGCTATAATTCTACTTTATATAGAATTTTAATGGTTTAAATAATAAAGAAATGGGGGATAAAATATTAAGATTTCCTTGGTACTATTAATGGTCAAATAATATTCTATCAAATATCAGTGTATTCCATTATTTTTATACATTTTGGTATTTCTGTTATTTTCTACTATAAACACCTATTCTATGTATGAATGAACACCTATGATGAACACCTTTGTACACAAAATTTCCTTCCATATTTCAACACATTTCTCTAGGGTAGATTCCTAGAAATGGAGTTATGAACTTTTTAAAGATTCTTGATAGATATTTTAATCACTGACTTTCCTTAGGAATTTTATAACTATAATCTCTGCCACTATGTATTTGATAGAATTATTGAAATATATGACTATACATGGGATATACGTAGAAACTTTTCTGAACCACCTGAAGGATACATGTTTTGCAAACTAAATCCCAACCAATGAAACTGTTCACTTTGCAATTCCAACTCCAGCCAGTAGGAGTCATCATCCCTTGCTATTAACTTCAAGAGAGGTCTCAGTGACAGGTACCCTGTCAGGTGGTAATCTTTCTCTGGTGATGCAATTCATACAAGGGCCCATTCTCTCCCCACCACAGTAAACATAACATGACAGGACTGCTTAAACAGTTGAAATCATGGATGTTGGTTACCAAGCAAAACTATCCATTCTAGATTTTACCTTTATGCTTTGTTCTTTTATGTTGAGCTGACTTTTCTGAATCATATATTTTGGCTTCTGCATTATACAACTCCCCAAATTTCAGTGAAGCCAAGCCATGAACCATAACTAATGACAGGGTATAGACCTCATGACTGTCCTCCTCTCCAGGGAAAAGCATAGAAACAGATTTTCTGCCCCAGGCAAAAACTGAAAGATTCTCTGAAATCAGGTCTATAACTTTACTCATTCCTTCATTTTTACTTCATGTGAGATAGAAAACCATTTGGGAAATTTAACTTAAGGTGATTTCAATGTCATTTAAAAATGTGTCAATTTTCTAAAGTATTGGAATAAAATCTCTTTACATGTAACTAAACTTGAAAATGCCACAGCAATATAGCTAACATTATCCATTTTCCTCAAATAAGAGACAGTGAGAGGAGCAAGAATCTAAGTTAACTGTTTTGCTTTTTTCTCCACAAACCAAAGTAAGATTAATGCAGTTCCCCAATTTCCTTTAAGTAGAGGACTACTGGGATGTGCCCTTCAGCAAAATGGTCATCCGGGATTCTGCAGTGGGGAACTATATTCTGTGCAGTGCACAGAAAAGAGTTTTCTTCTCTGAATGTTCCACATTGCTTCCTCTCCTACTATGGTATAAGCATGAAGTGACCCCCAACCAGGAGGAGGTGTGGCTGCAGGCACCAGGTGGAATGAAAGTCAGCTTAGGAACAGCAGGTGCATTCACATATTTTCTGTTCACTGAGCAATGGTGGGGGCTGGCCACCCACACTGCTGGCAGCTGGGTCTTGTTCTGATTTCCTGCCAACTAGTGACAGTGACATTTCCATATTAGGGACAGTTAGTGCAAGGAGGAGATACAGTCATCAATTCTAGATCTTTCATATTTTCCTAAGCCTTTTTGTTTTTGTCTTGTTTTCTTTTGGCTTCTCTCTGGCTGTTTCTCACCTCCCTCCCAAGACAAGGGAGGTGGGTGCTGGGTGGGTGCAAAACATCTTTGGCAGGGGGGATTATCACCTAGAGTAGCTAAATTGGATTCTCTTTGTGTTCAGGCAGAATGACAATCTTATTAACTCTATCCTAGCCCTGACCCCGAGACACCTATATTATAGCTTAATTGCATTCAAACCCCTAGAGCATCCAGAGGGGAATAAAAATGTTGTCTTTAAAAAAAACTTTCTACTTATGATCCATTGAAAGCCCACTGGACATGAAAGGACTAGACTCCTTGTAATTCTGGAATTCTTACACCAAAGACATACAACTTACCTACACAAATAGCAACTCCTATGTAGGCAACAGTGGTGATGAAAATGGCCAGCATGGTTCCTCTGGGGATGGCATCTTGGGGATCCTTTGAAAAAATAATGTGGTGGGATGAAGAGACAATGTAATAAGAAACAGAAATGACTTGGGGTTATTACTATATTTCAAATTTTTCATCTACCCTTCCTGAGGCACATTGTAAAGAAAAGATCAAGCAAATGGCAAAATGGTGAGCTTGAGTTTTTTCTGGAGGTGTTCACGTGTTCAGAGTGAATAAAGAAACCTCTAGATCTTCGTGCTGAATGAAAGAGATCGCTAACTGTCCAGGACGGAGTTTTTATAGAAAAGTAAACTAATTAGATCACTCACTAATGCATCTCCCTCCCTTTTATCCCTTGGGGATTTCATGCAGATGTATCCGACCTTAAAGTATTAGGGGAAAGACCCCAAACACACCCACACACATTGATACACATCGAGAATATCCGTGTGTGTGTGTGTGTGTGTGTGTGTGTGTGTGTGTGTGTATTAGTTTTGTACCAAGCATAGGCTTGCTTAAAAAAAATAACTTTTAAGCAAAAAGGACGATGTACTAAATTCTCCAACCCCTCAAATTTCCCTTTTGGAATCTAGTTCAGGAATGACTGCAATGGGAGATATTTGATTTTCATAAGCAGGCATAAAGAAAGAGGCAAATTTAAGCTTATACCAGAAATGGGCTTTTCTCTTGCTTATGAATGTATATAAATTCACTGAGCTGAGCTGACATCATATATAATATACCATTTTATATCCCATTTTGGGGGCTAAGTCATATCATAATCAATTTCCACACAGCATAACTTCTAAATAATTGAATTCAACTTAACAGGGATTATTAAATAGAGATTTTAATGTATTCATTGCTTATACAGGACAATGCCTGGCATATAGTAGGAGTCAATAAATATTGAATTGAGGGAGGCACAATCTCGGTAGATATTAGTTCCCCCACCAAAGGACCTGAGATTTATCAATACAAATAAGCAGTAAATGCAGCCAAAGTTTGAGATTTTTTTGTTTTTGTTTTTAACTTAAATCTGCTGATCAAATCCATCAGAGAGGGAAAAGAAAAAAAGGGGGTGTGCCTGGGTGCCTCAGTAGGTTAAGTGTTGACTTCTGCTCAGGTCATGATCTCACAGTCTGTAGGTTCAAGCCCGTGGTCGGGTTCTATGCTGACAGCTTGGAGCCTGGAGCCTGCTTCAGATTCTTGTCTCCCTCTCTCTCTGCCCCTCCCCCACTCATGCCCCCCCACCTCAAAAAATAAATAAACATTAAAAAAAACACAACTCATTAGAGAGGCCAAGTCATGGTAAATGTAAACCCAACCTCACAGCTGGAAATAAAATATACAAACAAATTTTCCCCTAATGGGAGTATGCCAGTCCTATGGAGCCACTATGTGATCATTAATTCCTCCCCATTCTTTTAGGAATGTCTGCCCGGGGGAGTTAAGATGGTGGAATAGTAAGGGACCCTGAGCTTGTCTCGTCCCTGAAATGCAGCTAGATCAGCATCAAACCATTTTGAACACCCAGGAAATTGATCTGAGAATTAATGCAACAATCCTGAATAATTGGAGCCAGTGAATTTGGCAGGTACACGGTGTGGAGAAGTGAATTGGGGGAGAGAAAAGCTATAGAGCCACAGAGGGTAAGGATCCATTTTCATGGAGAAATGACAGAGAAAGAGAAAGGCAGAGAGTGCAGCGCATGGGGATTGCACAAGAAAAGCACTCCCCCTGAAAGTAACTGGAGAGAGAGAGAGAGAGAGGGAAAATACTCGCAGGGGATTGAACAAGAAATCTGTTCCCCAAAATCACTAAAGGAGAGAAAGGAGAGGGTTTCAATACCACCAAGATTCTATAAACAGTGGAGCTCAGAGTCTGAAGTTTCAAGCTCAGTGCCTGGCATTGCTTTGGTGAAAAAGTAGGGTGAATCCCCAGGAATAGGCAGCATGGTCTGAAGGGTCACATGGGGAGAAGCAGTTTCCCTGATTGGATAGCATTTGGTAGAAGCCATATGGCCTCCCCACAGGCATAGGTCCCAACAGACCCCAGGGAGTGGCCACGTTTAATGATATTAGAACAAAGATGCCAGAGGACAGCAAAACCTGGTGCCAGTTGTATGTTGTGATTTGCCATAAACTCTGGGTGTCTGCCACTGCATGATAGCAGGAACATTCTCTGGGGCAAGCCAGCATTCGGCCATTGCTCAGTGAGATCCTCCCCCAGAGAGTCCTCCAGAAAACCATGGGAGTTTCTGAAGTGTGGGGTTTAGAAACACAGCCCCATTTGAGATAAAACTCTGGAGGGAAGTGCTACCTGGCAGGCAGGCAGCTTGGACGCAAACAAGGTAGAGGCAGGATCAGACAGAAGCTTGAGACAAAGGAGGATGCTTGATTGTGGGCTGGTTGAGGGCATGGGGTTCCTGCACCAGAGACTAAGGAGCTGAGTGAAGCCATTTTCACTTCTAGTGTGCACACATGTATCAACCTCAGTAAGCTAAGCAGCACCACTAAGTGCATAACAGAGTTACTACACCAAGCCCTGCCCACCTGAACCCTCCAGGCATATCCCCCAGAAGACCAACACAAATCCCTTCCACCTGTTTATTAATTTACTTACTATAGTGTGCTGCAAAGTTTCAGTTCTAGGGGAAACTGGATGTAACTTCATTTGGGTTTCATTTTGTTTGCTGGTTTATTTGTTTGTTTTATTTTTAATTTTTAACTTTTTTTCCTTTCTCTTTTCCCAAAGAAAAAATAAAGGAGTTCATGACCACTAAATCAGCCCCGCAAGAAATTTTAAGAGGGACTCTTTGAGTGGAGAAAAGACAAAACAAAACAAAAAAGACCAAAAGCAGCAAAGAATAGAAAGGACCAGAGAACATCACCAGAAACATCAAATGTACAGGCAACACAATGGCAATAAATTCATTAACTTTCAATAATCACTCTAAATGTAAATGGACTAAGTGATCCAATAAAAAGACGTAGAGTATCAGAATGGATAAAAAAAAATAAGACCCATCTATATGCTGCCTACATATAGACAAGAGACTCATTTTAGACCTAAAGACATCCACAGATTGAAAGTAAGAGGATGGAGAACCATCTATCATACTAATGGAGCTCAAAGGAAAACCAGAATAGCCATAGTTATATCAGACAAACTAGATTTTAAAACAAAGACTGGAATAAGAGATGAAAAAGGGCATTATATCATCATTAAGGGGTCTATCCACCAAGAAGATCTAACAATTACAAATATTTATGCACAAAACTTAAAGCACCCAAATATATAAATCAATTAATAACAAACATAAAGAAACTCATTGGTAACAATACCATCATAGTAGGGGACTTCAACACCCCACTAATAGTAATGGAAAGGTCATCTAAGCAGAAAATCAACAAGGGAACAATGGCTTTGAATGACACACTGGAGCAGACGGACTTAACAGATATATTCAGAACATTTAATCCTAAAGCAGTAGAATACACATTCTTCTTGAGTTCACATGGAACATTCTCCAAAATAGATCACATACTGGGTCACAAATCAGCCCTCAACAAGTACAAAAATATTGATATCATACTATGCATATTTTCAGACCACAATGCTATGAAACTTGAAATCAATAACAAGAAAAAAATTGTAAAGACCACAAACACTTGGAGATTAAAGAATATCCTACTAAAGAATGAATGGGGTAAACAACAATTTAAGAGGAAATTAAAAAGTACATGGAAGCCAATGAAAAGGAAAACATGACCATCTAAAACCTCTGGGATGCAGCAAAGGCAGTCATAAAAAGGAAGTATATAGCAATCCAGGGCTTCCTAAAGAAGGAAGAAAGGTCTCAAATACACAACATAACCTTACACCTTAAAAGCTAGAAAAAGAACATCAAAGACAGCCCAAAACCAGCAGAAGAGGGAAATAATAAACATTAGAGCAGAAATCAATGATATCAAAATTAAAAGAAAAATAGTAGAACAGATCAACAAAACCAGGAGCTGGTTCTTTGAAAGAATTAACAAAATTGATAAACCCTTAGCTAGATTTATCAAAAAGAAAAAGGAAAGAACCCAAGTAAATAAAATCATGAATGAAAGAGCAGAGGGGTGCCTGGGTGGTGTAGTTGTTTAAGCATCCAACTCTTGATCTCTGCTCGGGTCATAATCTCACAGTTTGTGAGTCTGAGCCCTATGTCAGGCTCTGCACTGATGATGTAGAGCCTGTTTGGGATGTCTCTCCTTCTCTTTCCCCCTCCTCTCTCTCTTTCTCTCTCTCAAAATAAATAAATAGGGGCGCCTGGGTGGCTCAGTCGGTTAAGCAGCCGACTTCGGCTCAGGTCGTGATCTCACGGTCCATGAGTTTGAGCCCCACGTCAGGCTCTGTGCTGACAGCTCAGAGCCTGGAGCCTGTTTCAGATTCTGTGTCTCCCTCTCTCTGACCCTCCCCCATTCATGCTCTGTCTCTCTCTGTCTCAAAAATAAATAAACGTTAAAAAAAAAATAATAAATAAATAAATAAATAAATGAATAAATAAATAAATAAATAAAATTTTAACAAAGAGAGATCACAACCAACACTGTAGAAATACAAACAAAAATAAGAGAACATTATGAGCAATTATATGCCAACAAACTGGGGAATCTGGAAGAAATGGACAAATTCCTAGACATATCCTACCAAAACTGAAACAGGAAGAAGTAAAAAATTTGAACAGACCCATAACCAGTAAAGAAATTGAATCAATAATCAAAAATCTCTGAATAAACAAGGGTCCCAGGCTGCATGGCTTTCCAGGGGCATTCTAACAAACACTTAAAGAAGAGTTAACACCTATTCTCTTGAAGCTGTTTCACAAAATAGAAATGGAGGGAAAACTTCCAAAGTCATCTATGAGACCAGCATTGCCTTGATTCCAAAACCAGATAAAGACTCCAATAAAAAGGAGAACTACAGACCAATCTCCTTGATGAACATGTATGCAAAAATTCTCAAAAAGATACTAGCAAATGGAATCCAACAATACATTAAAAGCAGTAATCACCATGATCAAGTGGGGTTTATTCTTGAGCTTCAGGGGTGGTTCAACATCCACAAATCAATATATCACATTAATAAAAGAAAGTATGAGAACCACATGATCCTCTCAATAGATGCAAAAAAGCATTTGACAAAATACAGCATCCTTTCCTGATAAAAACCCTCAAAAAGTAGGGATAGAAGGAACATACCTCAAGATCATATATGAAAGATCTACAGCTAATATCATCCTTAATGGAGAAAAACTGAGCTTTCCCTCTAAGGTCAGGAACACAATAAGCATGTCTATACTCACCACTGTTGTACAACATAGTGTTGGAAGTCCTGGCCTCAACAATCAGACAACAAAAAGAAACAGAAGATATCAAAATTGGAAGGATTTGCTCTTTGCAGATGACATGATATTCTGTTTGGAAAACCCAAAAGACTCCACCAAAGAACTGCTAGAACTGATACATGAATTCAGAAAATTTATATCAAAGGATATAAAATCAACATATAGAAATCAGCTGCATTTCTATACACCAATAATGAAGCAGCAGAAAGAGAAATCAAGGAATTTATCCCATTTACAATTGTACCTAAAACCATAAAATACCTAGGAATAAACCTAACCAAACAGGTACAAGATCTATACACTGAAAACTAAAGAAAGCTTATAAAAGAAACTGAAGAAAACACAAAGAAATGAAAAAACATTCCATGTTCATGGATCAGAAGAACAAATATTGTTGAAATGTTGTTACTGTCCAAAGCAATCTACACATTCATTGCAATCCCTACCAAAATAACACCAGCATTTTTCACAGAACTAGAACAAACAATTCTAAAATTTGTATGGAACCAGGAAAGACCCCAGATAGTTAAAATCATGTTGCAAAAGAAAACCAAAACTGGAGGTACCACAATTCTGGACTTCAATCTGTATTCCAAAGCTGTAATCACCAAGGCAGTATGGTGCACATAGATCAATGGAACAGAATAGAGAACCCAGATTGGACCCATAAATGTATGGCCAACTAATCTTTGACAAAGCAAGAAAGAATATCCAATGGAAAAACAGGTCTTTTCAGCCAATGATGTTGGGAAAACTGGACAACAACATGTAGAAGAATGAGCCTGGACCACTTTCTTACACTATACACAAAAATAAACTCAAAATAGATGAAAGATCCAAATGCAAGACAGGAAACCATCAAAATCCTAGAGGAGAAAACAAACAGCAACCTCTTTGACCTCAGCCACAGCAACTTCTTATTAGAAATGACTCTGAAGGGGCGCCTGGGTGGCGCAGTCGGTTAAGCGTCCGACTTCAGCCAGGTCACGATCTGGCGGTCCGTGAGTTCGAGCCCCGCGTCAGGCTCTGGGCTGATGGCTCAGAGCCTGGAGCCTGCTTCCGATTCTGTGTCTCCCTCTTTCTCTGCCCCTCCCCCGTTCATGCTCTGTCTCTCTCTGTCCCAAAAATAAATAAACGTTGAAAAAAAAAATTTTTAGAAATGACTCTGGAGGCAAGGGAAACAAAAGCAAAAATAAACTGTTGGGATTTCATCAAGATAAAAAGCTTTTGCACAGTAAAGGAAACAATCGACAAAACTAAAAGGCAACCAACAGAATGGGAGAAGATATTTGGAATTGACATATCTGATTAATGGCTAGTATCAAAAATCTATAATGAATTTATCAAACTCAACACTAAAAAACAAATATTCCAGTGAAGAAATGAACAGAAGACATGAATAGACACTTTTCCAAAGAAGACATCCAGATGGCTAACAGACACATGAAAAGATGCTCAGCATCACTCATCATCAGGGAAATACCAATCAAAACAATAATGAGATACCACCTTGCACCAGTCAGAGTGACTAAAATTAACAATTCAGGAAACAACAGATGTTGGCGAGGATACAGAGAAAGGGGAACACTTTTGCATTATTGTTGGGAATGCAAACTGGTGCAGCCACTCTGGAAAACAGTATAGAGGTTCCTAAAAAATTTAAAATGGGCTAGCTACCCTATGACCCAGAAATTGCACCATGAGGTATTTATCCAAAGATACAAAAATGCTGATTCAAAGGGGCACATGCACCCCAATGTTTATAATAGCACTATCAACAATAGCCAAATTATGGAAAGAGCCCAAATGTCCATCAATTGACAAATGGATAAAGAAGATGTGGTATATATATACAATGGAGTATTACTCAGCAATCAAAAAGAATGAAATCTTGCCATTTGCAACAATGCAGATGGGACCAGAATGTATTATGCTAAGCAAAATAAGTCAGTCAGAGAATGATAAATACAATATGATTTCACTCATATGTATAATTTAAGAAACAAAAGAGATTAACATAGGGAAAGGGAAGGAAAAATAAGATAAAAACAGAGAGGGAGACAAACCATAAGAGACTTGAATATAGAGAAAAAACTGAGGGTTGCTGTAGGGAAGATGGGTGGGGGGGATGTACTAAATGGGTGATGGGTGTTACCATCACTTGTTGGTATTTGTTGGGATGAGCACTGGTTGTTATATGTAAGTGATGAATCACTAAATTCTACTCCTAAAACCATTATTACACTATATGTTAACTAACTTACATTTAAATAAAATTTAAAAATAAAAAATAAAAAAAGGAGTATCTGCACTTAGGGTTGGTTCTGCTACATGTATACCCAGCCTTCTCCTTCCGAACTATTATCTCCAAAAGTGATTTCAGCTAATAGATGCAGTTGAGCAACACATCAAAAGAAAAATACAACTGTGGTAGAAATGGGTCCCTCTCAATCTCCCAATTCATGCTATATTTCAAGTTTTATTTTATAGATTAACTATTTCTTATGATCTGAGTGGAATGCAAAGATTAAGTGAATAAAGGCAATATTAATTTAAGTGGGAATAAAGAAATATATGTAAGGATAAAAGATGTGGCAATAAAAGGCAGTTGTGTACCTAAAACATGAAAACTTTGTTCTTATGTAGTTCTTATGTAGAACTATCTTAGATAGTTCTTATGTAGAACTATCTGCTACAAACAGGGAAATTACTTACTTAGAATATACATGAGAGTCAGACTGGACCCAGTATAAATAAGGATGTCAGTATCTTAATAATCATATGTTCACATTGTCTGCTCTGGCTCCCTTTCTCCTAGACAGGGACCAGGACTTTGACAAATTCTTAGTTTTTACTTTAAATGTTAGTTTCCATCTCCCCAGCAGTTACCTAAAAATCGAACCTTCTTTAACCTTTTTTAAATTAAATATTATATATATTTTTTGTTAAGATAGAATACACAGCAATCCATTAGACTGCTGCTTTTGGAGTGTCAACCACATCCTAATCTTGCATCTCTGAAACCACATCTTAACTGTCTTGATTAGATTTGGGTACCCCCCAAATCTTCTCCTAGGAACATATTTACAGATTATGCATTAGTGAGTTAACAAATGGAAAGTTCAGGGTGGGAACTTTGTAGCATTCCCTTGGGCCAACACTTGTTGACTGTCACTGGCAGCCTGAAGTGCCATCCTGTGAAGGATTCTGAGGCTGTGAACAGAGGTAACATCTTGCATATCCCTATAGTGTGTAAATAATACATGCTTACTAATCTGAAATAAATCTATTATGTTGTGATATTTCTGATTTCACTCAGAGAAATACAGGCCACTCTGGCTTTTGGTCATGTTAATTATTATTTCTCAAACTGTTCTCCTTTCTAGATCTTCATGACCCCATTCTCTATTGAGTTCTCTTACCTCTTAGATAGCTCTTTCCCTTTTTCTTCATGGACTCCTTTTCTACCATTAATATTTTGAGGGTCCCTGGGCACTGTCTTGGTTCTTCTCTCTCTTCTCTTTGCACAGACCTGGATGAACTCATCCACACCATGGCTCCCAGTCCTGTCCAAGATCCTTTCCAGAGCTCCAGACTCATGAATCTAGTAACCCACTAGACGTGTCCACTCTGATGTCCTTTTGCTATTGCAACCTCAATGGCCAAATCTGAGCTTCTTTTTCCTCATCAATTACAGCATGGAATCAATCAGTAGGTTGCACCCAGTATTCAAAGAATACGATAGAATAGAACTGATGTGACAATATCAGAAGATACCATTATTAATAAAGAACTGTTTGGAGAAAATTTATATGTGTGCACTTGATTTGATGTATAATGTTTTCTGCCTGCAGATCATAGTAGAAAACACTCTTTCCATTTCCTCTCCTAACCCTAACAATAGCTAACCTCTTTGATCCATTCCCCCTGCCATGGTCTTAATTTAGACTCATGCCATCTCTTGTTCTGAGCTGTAATATCTTTTAACTGGTCTTCCTGACTCCAGTCTCCCTACCTTTCACCCCCTACCCTTTATTCCATCCTTACAAGCTGCTAGAAGGCTCTCTCTAAAACACGTTACTCCCTGACCTGTCTCTAGCTAGTTTTGGGATAATACACAAACTCCCTTTTCTGTAGTCTAAAGAATCTGAGTTCTATTTAATAGTATATAGTCATGTATGTGTTGAAAGTTAAGCTTAATTGCAAAACCACCAAATATTTTTAAGCAGAAAGAAAGCAACTTTTTACAACACTATGACCACATATGCCTTGAAAATCATGACAGGACATCCTCTGCAGATATATTCTGGTTCTTTGCTTACTCCCAAGGTGTCAGGACACACAGCAGATCCTTTATAAATATGTTTATTAAAGTGTTGCTAAAACTATTTTACTTGCATACTGTACCACACATAAAAACTAATTTTCATCAGCAGCATCTTTCTCTGTGCCTTTCTCTATTCCATTCCATCTACTCCAAATGTCCCTCTCTTCTTTGTTCTGTAGATGAGCCCCTATCTGTCCCTTGAAATTTGGATTGAATGTCCCCCTCCTCTGAAACCCTTCCCTTACTGTTTCAGGGACAGGAAATAACTGTCAATATAAAAAAAAAAATCTGATTTAAAATGGGTAGTTGATCTGAATAGACATTTCTCGACAGAAGACATACAGATGGCCTTCAGACATATGAAAAGATGCTCAACATCACTCAGCATCAGGAAAATGTAAATCAAAACCACAATGAGGGGAGGGGCCAAGATGGCAGAAGAGCATGTAAGTTTTTTTTTTGCGTCTCCCATCCACAAAATACAGCCAGATCAACACTAAACCGTCCTGCACACCTAGAAAACTGATTTGACGATTAACACAACAATCTGTACAACCTGAACCACAGAACTCAGCAGGTACACGGCACAGAGAAGTGAACTGTGGGGGAGAGGGACACACTGAGGGCAAGGAGCTGTTTTTGCTTGCAGAGAGAGGACAGAGACAGGGATGGGGAGAGTTCGGGAAATCACCCCCTCCCCCTGCCCTGCAAAAGCAACCAGAGAGAAAGTGGAAAAGTGGAAACAGCCAAAGGGACCAATCAAAAAAGGGAGAAGGGAGAAAGGAGAAAGGACAGGGTTTAAATCCATTAAGACTCTATAAATAGGGTGAGCACTGAGTCTGAAACTCCATAGTTCGATACCTGGTGGTGCTCTGGTGGGAAGGGGGAAAACCCAGGAGCAGAGTGAGCTCCAGGGGTCCTTGGGACACACCCCCTGCTTGGAGGACATTTGGTAGAGGCAAAGACCTGAGAGAAGAACCACATTAGCTGGTGCTGGAATAAGGAAATTAAAGGTGAAGATTGGTGCCAGATGCGTGTTGTGATTTACCATAATCCCTGAAACGTTGCTGCTAGATGATTACATGAGCTTTTTCTGGGTCGGGCTGGCAGTTTCTGGGCAGTTTCTGGGCATCAGCAGCAGTGCTATCCCTGGAATGTTCCTGGGTGTGGCCAGCACCAGCCATTGCTTGGTGAGACCCTCCCCCAGAGGATCTGGGCGGGTCAAAGCCACAGTCCCTCAGAAGTGAGGGGTTTGGAAACACAGCCACATCTGAGATAAAACTTGGGAGGGAGGTGCCTCCTGGCAACCTAATGGTTTGGTTACGGACAGTGTAAAAGCAGGGAGTGGATGGAAGCCAGAGACAAAGGACAGATGGGGAGAACAGAGTTCCAGTACTAGAGACTGGGTACCTGGGTGACGCCATTTTCACCACTCCCACGCATGTGCATACACTCCTACAAGCACCAAAACAATCCACCCCAGTAAGCTAAGCAGTGCCATCTAGCGGAGAATGGACCCATTACACTAAGCCTGCCCAACTGGGCCAACGTCACTATAGGAACACAAGTCTCTCCACCTGCTTAGTTTACAACTATAAAGTCCTTCATAGTTTGACTTCTAGGGGAAAATGATGTAATCTCAATCATATTTTAGTATGTTGGCTGGTCCATCTATTTCTTTTCTTTTTCATTTCTTTTCTTTTTCTTGAATATAGAAAGAGAAAAAAAATATTTTTACTTTGAATTTTTATTACAAATATTTTTGTTTAATTTTTTCTACTATATTAATTTTTGTAAATTTTTCAAATTTTATTTTACTTCCATCATTTCATTTTATTCTATTTCATTGTATACCTTTTTTCAAATTTTCAAACGTTTTCCATTTTTTTGTCCCCTTTTTCTCTAATCTAGCAAGCTCCTTTCATCAACCAGAC
This sequence comes from Puma concolor, assembly GCF_028749965.1. Taxonomy (NCBI): domain Eukaryota; kingdom Metazoa; phylum Chordata; class Mammalia; order Carnivora; family Felidae; genus Puma; species Puma concolor. The sequence continues at coordinate 93,446,164 of NC_141672.1, read as the reverse complement.
CAAAACAAACCTAGGATTTAGCATCATTTATTTTATTTTGTGAGTGTGTGCTGTTTTTAATTTTTTATTTTAATTTTTTTACCTTATTAATTCCTTTTCTTCCTTCAAAATGATGAAATGAAGGAATTCAGCCCAAAATAAAGAGCATGAAGAAATGACAGCCAAGGACTTAATCCACACAGATACAAGCAATATGTCTGTTCCAGAATTTAGAATCATGATAATAAGAATACTAGCTGGGTTTGAAAATAGATTAGAATCCCCTTCTGTGGAGATAAAAGAAGCAAAATGTAGTCAGGATGAAATAAAAAATGCTATACCTGAGCTGTAATCTCTAATGGATGATACGACGGCAAGGATGGATAAGGCAGAGCAGCAAATCAACGATATACAGGACAATCTTATGGACAATACTGAAGCAGAAAAAAAGAGGGAGCCTAAGGCAAAAGAGCATGATTTAACAATTAGAGAAATCAGTGACTCATTAAAAAAGGAACAACATCAGAATCATAGGGGTCCCAGAAGACAAAGAGAGAGAAAAAGGGGTAGAAGAGTTATGTGAGCAAATCACAAAAGAAAACTTTCCTAATGTGGGGAAAGACACAGACATCAAAGTCCAGGAAGCACAGAGGACTCCCATTAGATTCAACAAAAACCAACCATCAACAAGGCATATCATAGTCAAATTCACAAAACACTCAGGCAAAGAAAGAATCATGAAAGCAGCAAGGGAAAAAAAAGTCCTTAACCTGCAACAGAAGACAGTTCAGGTTTGCAGCAGACCTATCCACAGAAACTTGGCAGGCCAGAAAGGAGTGGCAGGATATAGTCAATGTGCTGAATCAGAAGAATACACAGCCAAGAATTCTTTATCTAGCAAGGCTATCATTCAAAATAGAAAGAGAGACAAAAAGTTTCCCAAACAAAAATTAAAGAAGTTCGTGACCACTAAGTCAGCCCTACAAGAAATTTTAAGGGGGACACTCTGAGGGGAGAAAAGATGGAAAAAAAACAACAAAAAGAAAGCAAAACAAAAAGACCAAGAGCAACAAACACTAGAAAGTACCAGAGAACACCACCAGAAACTCCAATTCTACAAGCGACATGATGGCAATAAATTCATATCTTTCAGTACTTACTGAAACGTCAATGACTAAATGCTCCAATCAAAAGACATAGGGTAACAGAGTGGATAAGAAAACAAATCCACCTATATGCTCTTTACAAGAGACCCACTTTAGACCTAAAGTCACCTTCAGATTGAAAGTAAGGGGATGGAGAACCATCTATCATGCTAATGGTTGTCAAAGAAAGCCAGAGTAGCCAAACTTATATCAGACAATCTAGACTTTAAAATAAAGACTGCATCATGAGATGAAGAAGGGCATTATATAATCATTAAGGGGTCTATCCACCAAGAAGACCTAACAATTGTAAACATTTATGCTCCAAATTTGAAAGCATCCATATATATGAAACAGTTAATCACAAACATAAAGAAACTCATTGATAATAATACCATCATAGTAGGGGACTTCAACACCCCACTTACAGCAATGGAAAGATCATCTAAACAGAAAATCAACAAGGAAACAATGGCTTTGAATGACACACTGGACCAGATGGACTTAACAGATACATTCAGAACATTCATCCTAAAGCAGCAAAATACACATTCTTCTCCAGGGCACATGGAACATTCTCCAGAATAGATCACATAATGGGACACAAATCAACCCTCAACCAGTACAAAAAGTTCAAGATCATACTGTGCATATTTTCAGACCACAATGCTATGAAACTCGAAATCAACCACAAGAAAAAATTTGAAAAGGTCACAAATACTAGGAGACTGAAGAACATCTTACTAAAGAATTAATGGGCTAACCAAGAAGTTAAAGAGGAAATTAAAGTACATGGAAGCCAATTAAAATTATAACACTCCAGCCCAAAACCTCTGGGACGCAGCTATAACAGGAAAGTATATAGCAATCCAGACCTTCCCAAAGAAGGAAGAAAGATCTCAGATACACAACCTAAAATTATGCCTTAAAGAGCTGGAAAAAAAACCAGCAAATAAAACCCAAAACCAGCAGAAGACAGGAAATAAGAAAGATTAGAGCAGAAATTAATGCTATTGAAATAAAAAAAACCAGCAGAACAGATCAATAAAACCAGAAGCTGGTTCTTTGAAAGAATTAACAAAATTGATAAACCACTAGCCAGCTTGATCAAAAAGAAAAAGGCAAGGACCTAAATAAATAAAATCAAGAATGAAAGAGGAGAGATCACAGCCAACACAGCAGAAATAAAAACAATAAGAAAATATTATGAGCTATTATATGCCAATAAAATGGGCAATCTGGAAGAAATGGACAAATTCCTAGAAACATATACGCTACCAAAACTGAAACAGAAACAAATAGAAAATTTGAACAGACCCATAACCAGTAAGGAAATCAAATTAGTAATCAAAAATCTGCCAAAAAACAAGAGTCCAGGGCCAGATGGAAGGAAAACTTCCAAACTCTTTCTATGAAACCAGTATTACCTTGATTCCAAAACCAGACAAAGACCCCATTAAAAAGGTGAACTACAGGCAGATTTCCCTGATGAACGTGGATGCAAAAATCCTCAACAAGATATCAGTTAACCAGATCCAACAACACATTAGAAAAATTACTCACCACAACCAAGTGGGATTCATACCTGGGATGCAGGGCTGGTTCAATATCCACAAGACAATTGATGTGATTCATCACATCAATAAAAGAAAGGACAAGAACCACATGATCCTCTCAACAGATGCAGAGATAGCATTTGACAAAATACAGCATCCTTTATTGATAAAGACCCTCAAGAAAGTAGGGATAGAAGGATCATACCTCCAGATCTTTAAAGCCATATATGAAAGAACCACCGCTAATATTCTCAATGGGGAAAAACTGAGAGCCTTCCCCCTAAGGTCAGCAACAAGACAGGGATGTCCACTCTCACCACTGTTATTCAACATAGGATTGGAAGTTTTATTCTCAGCAATCAGACAATGCAAAGAAATAAAAGGCATCCAAATTGGCCAGGAGGAGGACAAACTTTCACTCTTCACAGATGACATGATACTCTATATGGAAAACCTTAAAGATGCCACCATAGAATTGTGAGAACTGATCCATGAATTCAGCAATTTGAAGGATGTAGAGTCAATGCACAGAAATCAGTTAAAATTCCTATACACCAACAATGAAGCAACAGAAAGAGAAATCGAGGAGTCGATCCCATTTACAATTGCACCAAAAACCATAAAATACCTAGGAATAAATCTAACCAAAGGGGTGAAAAACTTATACACTGCAAACTATAGAAAGACTATGAAAGAAATTGAAGAAGACACAAAAAAAAAAATGGAAAAAGATTCCATGCTCCTGGATGGGAATAACAAATATTGTTAATATGTCAATACTACCTAAAGCAATCCACATATTCAATGCAATCCCTATCAAAATAACACCAGCATTCTTCATAGAGTTAGAACAAACAATCCTAAAATTTGTATGGAACCGGAAAAGACCCCAAGATTGCCACAGCAATCTTGAAAAAGAAAACCAAACCTGGAGGCATCACAATCCCGGACTTCAACCTATACTACAAAGCTGTAATCATCAAGACAGTATGTACCGGCACAAGAACAGACACTCAGATCAATGGAACAGAATAGGGAACCCAGTAATGGACCCACAAATGTATGGTCAACTCATCTTTGACAAAGCAGGAAAGAATATCCAATGGAATAAAGGCAGTCTCTTCAGCAAGTGATGCTGGGAAAACTGGACAGCGACATGCAGAAAAATGAACCTGGACCACTTTCTTACACCACACACAAAAATAAACTCAAAATGGATGCAAGACCTAAACATAAGACAGGAAACCATCAAAATCCTCGAGGAGAAAGCAGACAAAAACCTCTTTGACCTGGTCGTGGCAACTTCATACTCAACGCTTCTCCAGAAGCAAGGGAAACAAAAGCAAAAATGAACTATTGATAGTTCACTATTTTGACCTCATCAAAATAAAAAGCTTCTGTGCAATGAAGGATACAATCAGCAAAACTAAAAGGCAACAGGCGGAATGGGAGGAGATATTTGCAAATGATGAATCAGATAAAGATAGATTAGTATCCAAAATCTGTAGAGAATTTATTAAACTCAACACCCAAAAAACAAATAATCCAGTGAAGAAATGGGCAAAAGGCATGAACAGACACTTCTCCAAAGACATCAGATGGCCAAACGACACATGAAAAAATGCTCAACATCACTCATCATCAGGGAAATACAAATCAAAACCACAATGAGATACCACCTCACACCTGTCAGAATGGCTAACATTAACAACTCAGGCAACAACAGATGTTGGCAGAAAGAGGATCTCTTTTGCACTGCTGGTGGAAATGCAAACTGGTACAGCCACTCTGGCAAACAGTGTGGAGGTTCCTCAAAAAATAAAAAATAGACTTACCCTATGACCCAGCAGTAGCACTGCTAGGAATTTACCTAAGGGATGTAGGAGTACTGTTGCACAGGGGCACTTGTACCCCAATGTTTATAGCAGCACTCTCAACAATAGCCAAATTATGGAAAGAGCCTAAATGTCCATCAACCTATGAATGGATAAAGAAATTGTGGTTTATATACACAATGGAGTACTACGTGGCAATGAGAAAGAATGAAATATGGCCCTTCGTAGCAACGTGGTTGGAACTGGAGAGTGTTATGCTAAGTGAAATAAGTCATACAGAGAAAGATAGATACCATATGTTTTCACTCTTATGTGGATCCTGAGAAACTAAACAGAAACTCATGGGGGAGGGGAAGGAAAAAAAAATAGGTTAGAGTGGGAGAGAGCCAAAGCATAAGAGACTCTTAAAATCTGAGAACAAACTGAAGGTTGATGGGGGGTGGGAGGGCGGGGAGGGTGGGTGATGGGTATTGAGGAGGGCACCTTTTGGGATGAGCACTGGGTGTTGTATGGAAACCAATTTGACAATAAATTTCATATATTGAAAAAAAAATAAAAATAGAACTACCCTATGACCCAGCAAATAGGTATTTATCCAAGGGATACAGGTATGCTGTTTCGAAGGGGCATATGCAATCCAATGTTTATAGCAGCACTGTCAACAATAGCCAAAGTGTGGAAAGAGCCCAAATGTCCATCAATGGATGAATGGATAAAGAAGATGTATATATATATATATATATATATACATACACACACAATAGAGTATTACTCAGCAATCAAAAAGAATGAAACCTTGCCATTTGCAACTATGTGGATGGCACTAGAGGGTATTATGCTAAGTGAAATTAGTCAGAGAAAGACAACTATCATATGACTTTACTCGTATGAGGACTTTAAGATGCAAAAACAGATGAACATAGGGTAAAGGAAGCAAAAATAATATAAAAACAGGGCGGGGACAAAACATAAGAGACTCTGAAATATAGAGAACAAACAAAGGGTTACTGGAGGGGTTTTGGGAGAGGGCATGGGCTAAATGGGTAAGGGGCATTAAGGAATCTACTCCTGAAATCATTGTTGCACTATATGCTAACTACCTTGGATGTAAATTTTTAAAAAATAAATAAATAATGTGTGCTTACAGGGGTGCCTGCGTGGCACAATGGTTAAGCATCCAACTCTTGATTTTGGCTCAGGTTATGATTTCCCAGTTCGTAAGTTCAATGCCTGCCTTGGGCTCTGCACCAAAAGTGGGGGATTCTCTCTCTCCCTCTCTCTCTGCCCTTCCCCTGCTTGTGTTCTCTCTTTCTCTCAAAATAAATAAACTTAAAAAAACATATGTGCTTATAGTCTGCAGAATTTTACATTAGTGACCTCTGATACTTTTCTAAATCTGAGAAACTGGAAGCTCAACATCCACAGCTAAATTTCATTAAGCAGACATACTTACTATTTGAATCATTTTGAACAAGTTACTTAATTTTCTGAGCCTCTGCCTAATTTATTTTATGCCATATCTCAGCTCAAGAATTGACCATGACACTGTGGTCCCTAATATGACAAATCTAAATGCTCTTATTCATTCACTCAACAAATATGTATTGAAACCTTACTAGCTCTGAGGATGCAGCAATGAATATAACCAAAGGTAAGGTCCCCACTCTGACAGAGTTAAGCACCTCTTGCTTAGGTCCCACCAACAGCTATTTCCTTTTGCACTATAAGGTCATCCAGCCTCATCAGGGCTTCTCCAGTTAAACTGTGAGGGACGACTGTCCTTTTTCTTCTCTACCTGGAATACCTGTACATTTTCTCACCAACAGTCACTATTTAGCTTTTGCTCTAAGTTCACCCTGAAAAGTTACACCCTTAAGGAAATCATCCCAGACTTAACAATTATTTGTTTACTATGTTTATTTCACAATTTATTTAGACAGTACATGTGGTTTTCATTTGTACATATCTCTTGACAGCTCTTGCAAATATTTCTTGTCTTCCAAAGTTGATTATAAATGTATGAGTTAAAACCTGTGTCTTCTTTTTTGTTAATGGTAGAGACTGTTTACTATCCCCTAACATCCATTCTTATCTTCCTCCTTTTAATACTAGAACTCCCTAAAATTCAAAGTACATGGCTGCCCAGCTAGAGACTACATTTCCTAGCCTTCTTTGCAACTAGGTAAGGTCATAGAGACTAAATTCTGGCCAATGGAATGTCCGCAGAAGTAATACATGCAAGGGCCAGGATTTCTTGCCCTCTACTTCCTTAATCCTCTTCTTATGGGCTGGAACATGATCTTGAAAGTGACCAGTCATCTTGGACATTGCCGGTGAGGGCAAACCAACCCCAAAGGAATGTTAAAACAAGAGAGATCATCTGGGATTCTGAGCTACCTTTTGGAGAAGATTTTTGTTATTCTACTGCATGACCTATGAGCTAAGATTTTTATCCAGTAGAAAAATAAACTTCTTTCTTGTTTAGGTCACTGCTATCAGTATTTTATAAAACATGCAAACCAATAATCTAACATAATGCTCTTTATGGTACTTGACATAAAATACTATGAATGGAGTGCTAAATAAATACTGATTGAATGAATATATGCATATATATTCATGTGTATATTCATATGTATATGTATATGTATATTCATATATGTATATATATTCAGATATATATATCTGAATTCAATAAATAAATATTCACTAATAAAGTGATTTGGTGGGGGTGGGGGTGGGTTTTTCCCCCCAAATGTTATGTGTTCTTGTTCATTATGTGTTTAAAAGAGAAAGGCGGGTTCTGATTTTTTTTCACTGAGCTATATTCATTTTCTTGGAAATGTTATATACTATCAATATACTCTATCCTTCTAATGTCACTGAATAAGAGTTTTGGAAGGAATATCTGAAATAGGATGGTCTGGCATTAAATGTTGGCATTAAAAGAGAGAAGTTTTAAGTAACTGGGACCCATACAGAAATTTTAGTTTTAAAATTTGTAAAGAACTATGGTCACTGTTGACCTCTATAGCTCATGCTGCTCACCTATGTCACCACCACTTCCCAGGACCACAAAAGCAGAGGAAACAACATACCTCCAAATCTCCTGAGATATTGGCACCAGCAAGAATCCCAGTAGCTGCGGGGAAAAAAATGGCAAAGACAGAGAAGAAGCCTTCACCTTTTGTGAAGCTTGGCCCAAAGTTTTCCGCAAATATTGATGCTGTAACACAAGTAAAGAGAAAATTATCATGTAGACTTTCTTTACAGAGCATGAGATTGGTTTCCTTTAGTTTCTATCAATGTCTTATGTAAATGTTTCCCTATATTTTAAATGGAAGGAACTTGAAGAGATTGGTGTACTCCTGACAAACCTCATACTCATGTTTGCCGAGAGTCAAGGTTGTAGCTTTCTAGAACAGCTCTGAAAAACTTTTGTGCCAACAGAGACCCAGGCCTCCTGACTTTTTGAATCTTTCTAGATTGAAAAAGGGGGAAATGGAGAATGTTTCTCATGGCTATACTGGCATATTTGCAAATATACCACACACGTGCACTGCCCTATACACACACAGCTACTTTCTTCCATGCATAAATACTCTAATCAACACACAGATTTTCTATGCTTTTTTTTTAATTGTAGGAAAGCCCTGTGGGTGAAACTATCTTATGATTTTGCTACTTATGTTTACCCTCCCCATTCCCTGCTCCCAGATATTAGATCTTAAATTCTTATAGCAAATTCTCATATACAGAAGTTTAATATAGTGAAGAGCCTTCGTCATAAAACAGTACTATTCCATGAGGTCTCAGCAAATTATTTAAATTAGAAGCAAACAATGCAGAAGAAAAACAGAAAAAGGAAGGGAGAAAAATGCAAACAAAAGAATCTGGCCTGATGCAAAAACAAGGAAAGAGAATTTGAGTCATCAGAAACAATACAGCAGGAGCTAGGACTCAGAAAATATATAGCAGGAGCTAGAAGGAGGGAAAGGGATAGAAAGGAAAAAGGACGTTAACATACAAAGCAAACAAGACAAACTTTACAAAGAAAAAGATACAGGTAGAAAGGGGTGATGGGATACCTAAAGGAAACAAATACTAATAATAAATAATGAAGAGAAATATTTTTTTAAATCTCAGCAGTGGATTCTTGAGTAAGCTAGAATGGACAGCTAGGAAGGTGTACATAGGTGGAGTAGAATTTCATGCTCAGTATGATTCCCTCAGGATGATACACCAGCTCCTACAATCTTTTATGCTTGAAAACCTGACAGTGATGCTTAACTAGATATCACTAGATAATCCTAGAGATAAGCAAGGTACAAAGAAGTTTAGAAGGGGGCACCTAGGTGGCTCCGTCCATGGAACATGCGACTCTTGATCTCAGGGTTGTGAGTACAAGCCCCATGTTGGGCATAGAGATTACTTGAAAATAAAATCTTATGAGGCACCTGGGTGGCTCAGTACGTCGGGCGTCTGACGTTGGCTCAGGCCATGATCTCACAGTCTGTGAGTACAAGCCCTGCGTTGGGCTCTGTGCTGACATCTCAGTGACCAGAGCCTGCTTTGGATTCTCTCTCTGTCACTCTCTGCCCCTGCCCCACTTGTGCTCTCTCTCTCTCTCTCTCTCTCTCTCTCAAAAATAAACATTAAAAAAATTTTAAACACAATAAAATATATATTTTTTAAGTCTAGCAGGAAAAGGACTATGTTGGACTTTAGTACTCTCAATGGTTGAGCAAATTGCCTGACCTATGTTCTCTTTCCTTGCTTATACAACTCTACTTCTACTATTTGATAGCAACAACAATTTGTCCTACACTTGAAGGTTTTCAAGGAACTTTTGCATCCACTACCTTATTTACTTCTCAAAAATCTCTTCAGGAAGTTATTGTTATCACCCACTCTTGGTCAGGGAAATTTGAGACCCAAACATGTTAGGTGACTGGTCTAGCTGGGAAATAGCAGAGTTGAGACTCACTGCGGATTTCCTGAAACCAACCCCAGGCTCTTCCCTGGATTGCACTGGCTGGGATTGCACTGGGATTGCACAGGCTCTTCCCTGGATTGCACTGCGATTCTAATGGCTGAAGTGGGGGACACAGGGATGGTGATGGAGGTGGACAGGGGAGAACCACTGATTGCAAAGCAACTAATTTGTCACACGTACCTTGGTAGTTAAAGAAACCTCTGGACTTCTTCTCATTGTTGGATGGAATGACGGTTCCAATAAAGAAGTTTGCAATAGCAATGAGAAGAATGACCAGAAGTATCACTTGAGCCTGGAATGACAAAGAAAAAGGAGGCCAACTTAGATTCATTTAACAACTCTTCACCTAATTGTAAAAGTAATGTCCACTGAAGAAAGATTCTACCTGGTTATTCTGATTAAAACTACTATCCAATAGGCAATAGTGTATCCTTGTAGGATACACTATGTCTGACCTGAGTGTAGCTGTTAACATTTTCAGTGGGCACATCTGCTTGTGCACTTGAAGGTGACATTTCAAAAATATTCCAAGTACTAGGTGGTAACTTGCTGCAGTGTCCTTAGGAACATAAATGGAGTCCAAAGTTTTATCACTGATAGAGTTTATTTCTTTTCTAGACAGACTGCCTATGGATTCTTTCTTACCTTTCCCAGTGCTAAATGCAACAGGAGTATGAGAACATGATGATTCATAGAGCTCCTGTGATGCCTCATGCATCTGATGTTGGGCCACCAGTGTGTGCTCAGCACAAGCAATTTGCAAGGTTGACCAATCAAATTGTCTTTCTTTATCCCCCCTCTCCTCCTGCTGACATTTCAAGAGTCTTTTGGCTTGGCATTCCCATATGCTGCTCCCTCTGCAGGGAACTCTTTGCATAACTATTTCCTTCTTCTCATCCTTGAAGTCTTAGTTACCTCTTCAGAGAGGACTTTATTGACCACTGAATCTAAATAATAACAGCTATCATTCACTGAGGGCTTACAACAACAGAGACAGATTTAATTTTACCGGTATTCTTTCAGATAGATAATACCACCAATAACTGTATGAAGTAGGCAACCTTATTATCATCATTTTAAAGATAAAGAAACTGAGGCACAGAGAATTTAGGCAACTTTCTAAAAGTCACACAGATGTAAACCAAATTCAAATTCAGGTGCTCTGACAACAGAGCTAGCGCTTTAAATCTACCCTCTACTGCCATGAAACTACATTGCGTCCCTGAGGGAATAAAGTCATTGTAAGTAGATTCCTCTTATTTTGTATCTCAGTGCCCTGTTCAGTTCCTTTACAGCACTTTCACAACTTACCTTTTTATATTTACTCGTTTATCTACTTGATCATTACTCCTATTCCCACAGACCATATGCTCAACTAGGGCCAGGATTGTGCCTGTTTTGGTCACAACAGAATATCCTAGCCTAGCAAAATGCCCAGCATATAATAAGCCCAGCACATAATAAACACTTAATTAATTTTTGTTTGATGTGTGAATGTATAATCCACAAATAAATGCCATATGGGAATGTTTCCCATTGCCTTATGTAGGTGGGTGACTTTGGCCCCCTTTGTATCTCTGGTGACCTCTTGAGGTCTAAGCACTGCATCTCCAGGCACTTACGACCAGTTGCAATTATACCAGTCACTGTAGCGTTATAAATCAGGAAAAATACATGCTCCTGACATGCAGAAATTTACTAACTGTATTACTATTAGTTAAATCCAGATATTCTCTAGTTCCAGGGCCTTATGATGCCCCCAAATTTGCTCCTGTACTACTGTGTCTCCTGGGAGAATGATAGTTCCTGCCTCTATTACCTTCTCCCATCGCACTTGCCATTTCCTTTGGGCTTCAGCACCATAGCCAGCTTGAAATGGGATACCAGGGGTGTGACTAGGAGACCCAGTTTCCAGCATGTACCACTGCTGTGATCATAAGGGGTCTGTATGTGAAAATGGCAGCAATGTTGGTGTGTATGTCACATGGTGACAGCATAAAGAACAAAGCCCAGCCCAATCAGGTGACACATGAGCTGAGTCGTGACTGCCTGGACCTCGTGCTCTGAGGGCTTGGTGCTCTTCCCATTGCTAACCCACAACTTTTGCCATAGCAAGTAATAATAGCAATTCTTTTAGAATACAGGGTTTGTTCTATTCCTGCAATTTGGCCAAGACCTGAGCAGCAGTGGGTGATAGCACCATTTTGAGAAAATCACCTTTGCTTCCCATTCCATTCCAGCTACTGAAATTCCTAAAAGAATCACCACTGTGATGGAGCCTATTATCCGGATGTCATTGGTTGGATCCACCATCATTGAATTGCTCTCCTGGAACAACAACAGAAATCATTAAAATGGTTAGAGATGGAGCTTTTTTGGCCTGTATGTCTTATTATAGAAGAGACACTGTGCACTCATGTCTGGGGCCCTATAGGATAATAGAAAAATGAAGTGCTCCTAAATCTGAGATGAACATTATTTTGTCCTATAATAATAGGCCATTGTTAGCCAAGTTTGGAAGTTCTAGATGGTCATTCTACTCACAGATTTTAAAGCTATTGTAGCACTAAGGTAAGTATGTGCCCTTATAAATACAATGTTTTCTTTCAGAAGAATGACTAGTTATTTTTGTGTGTCAAGGGGAATCTTAGAGAAATAAAAATGAGTGGTTTCCAACGTGAATATTGGAAAATAAGTGTCATTCAATTAAACTACAGAAACCAGATAATGCATGTCTTAAAGATCATGTACCTTATGAACTATATAATTCACTCATTTATTCATTTAATTTTCAAATAAAGGTCCTGCTATGAATTGGATTCAGTGAATGCTATTACTTCCATAAAAGGAGGACTACAAGTTAGTTCACATACCAGCTAATTAACATGGTCACATACATACCATCTAGATGGAGCACCTAAACTAGGAAATGCTTAATTTCCTGCAGTGAGTTATTCGAATGTTTGAACTTTCTTTCCCTTTTGGAAATCTATAACCATAATAGTAATATTGCTACTGAAAATAATGTTCATCATTTATCTTTTGTTTCATATTTTACACAGTATTTCATTTGTTCTGTACTACATTTCTATTAAATACATAGAACAGTATTATTAGCTCATATGACAGATTTGAGAAAAAGAGTTCAGAACAATAGAGGGACTGGCCCAGAATCCTCTCAGCTGATAAATCTGAGAATCGGGATTCCAAGCCAGTTCTGATGCCAAGCCCAGAGCTCCTTCCACTATATCCAACTTCCACATTCTACAGAATAAATGTATTTCCTCTCATCTTGCCATGGCGATAACCCCTAGTGCCCTGAAAAGGCAAATTGAACTGAATTATCTTAGTTGGCTGAAAAAAAAAAATTTTAATTACCTTAAGAAGATCTACCACTGTTTCAGCAAATCCCACCACATACATAGCAACAGCCACTGCATTGGCAAAAGCAAAGATCAAGCCTATAGACCCACCGAACTCGGGCCCTAAGCTTCTGGAAATAAGATAGTAGGCCCCACCTAAAACAAAAAAATGAACATGTTTTACTTTGAGGAACTGCTAAGGGATTTAGTTTATATGACCAAATAATTTTGAATAATTTTTATTCTAATGAAAATATCGTAACTTCCTAATAATTTTAGGAATCTTGTATCACTTTAATGAATAACTTAGCCTTTTCTTGTACTCTGAGAACTGTAATAGAATTTAGTAGAACTATCCTTACTTAGTAAATTCTGATTTATCGAAACCTAATTGTATACAAAGTTTACAAATAATACAGCTAACTTTACCAAAACAAAATGCTTTGCCTTTAAAAAAAATTCATTGGTTTGGGGTGCCTAGGTGGCTCAGTTGGTTAAGCATCTGACTTTGGCTCAGGTCATGATCTCACGGTTTGTGAGTTCAAGCCCTGCATTGGGCTCTGTGCTGACAGCTCAGAGCCTGGAGCCTGCTTCGGATTCTGTGTCTCCCTCTCTCTCTCTGCCCCTCCCCTGCTCATGCTCTATCTCTCTCTGTCTCTCAAAGATAAATAAATGTAATAAAAAAAAAATTTTTTTAATTCATTGGTGAGTTCAAATCAATGATGTAACCAATGAAAAAAACTTTGTATTTGGAATGTCCAGGAACAGGCAGCCCTAGGCAGAAAATGATATAGGAGATGTATATCATTGCTATTCTAACTTCCTTTCTGGTATAATTTTCTGGTATATATTTGCTGCATAAAAAAAGTATTTGTATAGTGCTATGTATTATCTACTCTATAAATCAGAATTGGTTCTCTACCCTTTTAGCTCAAGAAGGCATGATTATTGCCAAATACCCACATGTGTATGGGTGGCCAATGGGAAGAAAGAGAGGGTTTGGAACAACTGTTTCTCCTCTGGACCTTGAATAAGGTAGTTCTATATATGGCCATGTACCTATGTGCACAGGGAAGCCTGAGCTGGACTGGTTAGCTTCTAGAGTGTACTGAGAGCAGGTAAAAAAGACAAGGTATTGAGAGGCCTAGATAGCTAGGTATTATCACGAACCATAGTAAATTAATGGCTTTCTACAGTGAGCTAGTCTTAGAGTGGACAGAATTGGTAAGGGAACGACACCGAACAGACATATCTCAAAACAAAACACAACTATCTTTTACGGAAAAGGAATTTCCTCCACTGTAGTAACTCCTTTGGGTTAAAAGGTCAAAGCTCTCTTCAAAAATGTAACCAATTATCTGGGTGGAGCAAACTGCCATTATTTCCTTTGTCCAGATTACATTAGATAAATTAGCTAGCCAGTCACTTAGGCTTGGTCAAAGTGAGAGACTAGCAGGGGAAGCTCTGAGAGCAGGTGTATTTGTCAGAGGAGGAGGCCCTTAAAAGGCCCTGGGAAGGGGCACCTGGATAAGCTACCCAAGCTGAGGCCCCAGGAGTCAAACAGAATGGGAGGGGGAAGGCAGGAATTAGAACAGCAATGATAAACCTCACCCCCTTCATTTTCTGCCTTAGCTTGCATATTCCTGGATGATTTAAAAGTAACTCTTTGTTATGTTTGTTGGTTTCTATTTTCTTCTTAAGGATTTTCTCAGGCCTGTTAGCCCCTAGAAGTATAGCATTGGGGTGAAATCTGAGGGCTAACTAAGCGGGAAGTGTCAGCCGGGGTGCTGAGTGGGCCTGGCAGAGAGCCAGCAGGGCTCATCCAAGGTACAAAGCAACCATGTATTTTACTGTAATTATCTATGCCTTCTTTCTAGACACCTGGTCACTCTCTGTAAACATGTTTAATCACAGGAAATAGGTCAAAGAAAACATCTAGCGGTCTCTTAATTTCAGTTGAGAGAATTTTGCCTTGATGTTCAAATTTGGGTTAGCTCACTTTGTTTTAAGGCTTTGGGGACTAATTATTTAGATGCAGATTTTACTTCCAGCATTAAACCGACTCTGGACATTACTCTGTAACCAAAGCTTGTCGTCATAAGCAAATGAATTGGCTTACCTCCTCTTACTACTCCATTTGTGCAAATGGCAGACATAGAAATACCTGTGAGTGTCGTCACTACCACACTCAGGCCAATGATGATGACTCCAAGACCTGCAAAATCCCCCAAGAAATGTGTTTGGCTCCAGCACGTCCAGAGGCAGCAGTCTGAATTGTCAAAGAAGGATCAGTCTCCCCACGAAAAACCTGAAATGTTCTAAAAGATCCCATTCCATGAAGATCTAGGAAGCACCTGAAATGTACTAAACTTTAAATTAAAGCCACATCCAGGAATCCTTTCCCAAGAGACACCGGCAAGAGGTATGCAGCCTCGCCTGGAAAATAAAACATTCACCTACAGAATTCTGAGCATCTGGAAACCATGAGCTGCAATGCGCCAGAGAGATCCGTTAGAGACGATCCCACCGCTGACCAGCGTAGACCAGGACTGCACTCATAGTACCTTATGTTTCCTTCTGCATCCAGGTCACTTGTATAGTCCACCAGGCATCAAGAGCATTGGGTTACTTGCTTATTCCAGTCAAAAAGGAGTATATAAAAATTTTGCCTACCCGTAGCAAGTGATGAGGGCATTAGATATCTTAGAAATGTTACCTCCACGAACAAACCCGTTAGTTGCTATTGCAGAAGTTGACAACCCAGTAATAGAAGTTACCATGGTGGAAAGAAGAATTATGAGAACTCCAAGACCTGTTAGCAATGAGAGATAGAAGATATTACATTTCACTTTTCTGACTTGGATTCCCTGTTGTTGCAAACTATATACTGCCTTGAATTTAAGTTTTCCTGTCCATGCCTGGGCCCCAGTGGAGTGCCTTTGTGCTCAGGAGAACCTGGTTGGCCTGGCATAAAGATCAAGTCGGCGGCCTGCTCATTACGATGGAGGATGGTTTCCAAAAGTAAACACAATCTGAAATGCGGCCCTGAAAAGGAAAAGTTGACTTCCGCTGGTGTCCTGGGAGAGAAACTACCCTGGCTGTGAAAAGAGAAAACATGACATCTGACCTTCTCTCTTGCTTGAGAGGAACCTGAATGAGAAAGTTGGGGGTTTGACAAAGGTTAAATCCTTCCTCATTTTTCTCGCATCTCTCTTGCCTGAAGGAGAAAAAAAAAGAAGCCAACTTGGATTACCTTTGAAAACACTCCAGAAAGGTCAGTGGTGAACTATCTGAGTCTTTGTTGCCTTTACCTTACAAATGATCGTGCAGGTCACAAGTTTAATTACCTCCTCTGACATATCCATTTGTGGCAATAGCAGAGGTGGATAAACCAGTGATACCAGTCACTGTCACGGCTAAGCCGATGATAATCACACCAAGACCTCAGTTGGGAGAGGAAAAATAAAGGCAATTAAACAGTGCAACAATCCATCAGATCGTTCACATAAAAGCCAGCAAATGGAGGGTAATCAACAAAGAACCACATCTGAATTAACAAATTGGCCTGGAAATCACCAGAGTAAGTGCTCAGCTTTGAAGTTTTCTGCCTGTAGTAGCACAGAGCCTAGAAACCGAAGAGCTAAAATGTGCAGTGAGAATTGCCCACAAATGAACAACAATGGCTGGTCAAAATGTAGTGGGAACCCCATTTTTTGTGCAGTTCTAGACACCTGTAAACATAATAATTCATCAATATGAGTCCAAGCTGCCTTTAGAACTAGACAGGAAATGTTCACCCTTCCAGATAACTCTCTTTTTATGTACATTTGGTTGTGTAGGAGTGGAAAATTACATCCAATGTAACAAATTGTTTATCTGGCAGATAAGTAAAGTGGAAAGAATCAAACTGAACTATGTTCACTTATTGGCTTTGTGACCTCTGGCAAGTTACTTATTTTCTGAGCCAAAAATGGCAATGAGATTAGAAAGAATACATGTGTAAAAGTGGCTAGCAGAGCACATAGAACACAGTACACGATCAGTGGCACTGCTTTTTGATTGTGTCCATGATAGTTATAATAGCTGTTGCTTACTGAAAGCCCACTATGTATCCAACTATGGGTCAAGTAGAATGAGAAATGCAAGGAACAAATAAAATGAAATGAAAAAAGCTGCCCTCAAGGATCTTATGGTGCAGAAGGTCAATGATTATAAGAGGGAGAAAGTGATAAACCAGAATTCAGAGAAAGGCAAGGCTGCTTTCAGCTTCAGGAAGCATACAGTCAAGAGGATACTGAAGGGTAGCAGAATATGCTATCTCCAAATGTACCACTTTTGCATAAAGTATATTTTTAGCTAACGGCGGCAGAAAAAAAGCAACTACCTTCCCATATTTGTCTGAAAACAAGGCATAAATTTGTAAAGGTGTCTCTACTTTCCTCTATACCAGGAAGGACAGAAGTTAATCATCAGAGGTAATTCTAGACCCTTACTGGCTGGAGTAGTGCCAGAAGAACCTACATAACAGCCTTGACTTAATTTCCATGAGTTCCCTCATGTATCTGCCTTCCCACAATCTGCCATCCTAGAAACTCAGTCCTTTTCCTTTGTCTTGTCACTTCTCTAAGAATACATTGTTCTTTGTTAAGATGTTATGTAAGCCAGGGGCCCCAGGGTGGTTCGGTCGGTTAAGCGTCCGACTTCAGCTCAGGTCATGATCTCATGGTTTGTGAGTTGGAACCCCATGTTGGGCTCTGTGTGGACTGCTCAGAGCCTGGAACCTGCTTTGGATTCTGTGTTTCCCTCACTCTCTGCACCACCACTCCCTCAGCCCCCACTCACACTGTCTCTGTCTCCGTCTCTCTCTCAAAAATAAATAAACATTTAAAAAGTATTTTTAAAAAGATGCTATGCAAGCCCAAGTTCTAACCACTCTGTTGAGTTACTCATTGCTGAGTCTTCTCATGTGGACACATGATGCACATGTTAATAAATTTCTGATTGTTATTCTCTTGTTAGGTTGCCTCTTGCCACTGTTAATAAAGAAGTTTAGGGTCACAGGCACTGAAATCACCCTGGTTCTAGTGAGAATGCTCTTGCCTACATATGCTCCCCTACATAAAATGGATGCTTCATAATTGTTGTTGGCAAGCTGTCTTGTTCCAGGGATAATCAGAACAGTAGTCATCTGAGAAAGGCTGTGATCTCTCTGGCCATGCCCTGGGAAAAGGGGAAGTGGAAGGAAATGAAGGACAGACATAAATGGAAACAAGGTATTGGAGGTTGCCTCTCTTGATGGTCCCAGCTGTATCCTGGCTCTAAAAGAAGTCTCTAGGCTATTTTACAGTTTGAAGTACAGTAGGAGGAGGCTAACTATAGGCATGAGATACAAACTTGGACCATATGGCTTTGGCCCCTACAGACTCTTAAAGCTTGGAGTTGCAAGAAATAGTTGCACTAAATTCTTTGAATCTATTGCAGGGATCCTTTGGTACATATTACCTCTGCATCACCATGTGGCCTGTTCTTTGCACCTCTACAAGTAATTTCTTCTTATCTTCTGCACACGATTTTGCTTTTGCTTTTGTTTTGAAGACATTTGATATCAAATGTTTAGCTCACCCCAGCAACTGTACAGAACTAAATAGTTTGTATTTCAGGACATGAAACCTACTTTGACTATTATTTTCATACCCTTATTTTCCCTTTGCTTCTATTTTCCCAACAATTCTTATTTATTCTTTTGCACTGTATATATTTCTGTAAACCATTTGAAATCCTAGAACAAAGTTTTATACACTTAAACAGCAACATATTTGCTTTTCTTGAAAGGGCCGGCCTACACCAGCCGACTCCATCTTGTTCTGTGTCCTTCACCTTGACCACACCTCCTCCCCTTGAGTAACCCCCCCTCACCTGCCTAACAGGACTCGACCCTTCCCCAGGACCCTTCCCCAGCCAATCGACTGAGGCCATAGCCATTACCTCACCAACTGCCCCCAGGCCCCAATAAAACCTTTGTCCTTTTGAAACTCGCTCTCTTTCCCTGGTATCTCACCGCTGCGTCGGTGCAGGTAGGGGATTGAGCTCGAGCTAGCTCGAATAAAGGCTCTTTGCTTTTGCATCGGACTCAGCTCCCTAGTGGTCTTTGGGGATCACGAATTCTGGGCATAACATTTGGGGGCTCGGCCCGGGATCCCCAAGAACCCTGAGGGACCCCCGACCCGGAGGGCCTGACTGGCCACGGTTAGTGTCTGTTTGTTCTGTCTTTTCTGTGTGAGCTCATTTCTGGAATTCTGGTAGTGCCCAACGCGGTCTAAGTGGACCCACTGGAGGACCACGGGCCGGGAGTTTCGGAAGACGTTCCGATTCTCCCTTCTGGAGGGACGTGGAATCCCCTCAAAGGTCTGAGACGAGGCGGGTCGCTCCCGCTGGTCGGCGTGAGGCCGTCGTCTTTGGAGGGACGTGGAATCCCCTCATCGGTTTTGGAGGGACATGGAATCCCCTCAAAGGTCTAAGCTAGCTTGCAGTTTTGCTTCCATGGAGTTGGAAGACTTTCCAGGGGCCCTCTGTTTGTCTGTTTTTGTGTTTCTCTGTTTTGTTCTGTGGACTTACTGGACGGACGTTATGGGACAGACTCAGACTACTCCTCTAAGTATTATGATTGATCACTTTAAGGATGTGAGGGGAAGAGCTAACAACCTCAGTGTGGAAGTCCGAAATGGTCGGTTGCAGTTTTTTTGTTCTAGCGAGTGGCCAACTTACAATGTCGGATGGCCACCAGAGGGGACCTTCGACCTCCCTACCATCCACCGAGTCAGGAGTATCATCTCTCAGCCTAAGGCGGGCCATCTTGATCAGCTCCCTTACATTATCACTTGGCAGGACCTTGTAGAAGACCCACCCTCTTGGCTTAAGCCCTTCCTAACCCTGCTCCCTCCGGAGCCAAAACCCATTCTTGCTTTGCAGGAGACAGAGAAGAGGAAAAGTCTTACCCAGCCTTCAGCACCCCTCTACCCTGTCCTACAGGGGGGTACTGAAGAAGAATTAATTTTTCCTCCCCCGTATAACCCCTCTAGGATGCCGGAAGAACACCATCCTCCCCCTCCGGGGGAGGCAGACGCTGTTCCGAGAGCGGGAGGCGGAAACGCTCCAGGGGGAAGCCCGCCCTTTACCAGACAAAGGGCTCAGAGGGGGCAATCCGCCTCCGCCGCCGACTCCACTATTCTGCCCCTGCGAGCCACGGGACCCCCAGACGCGGAGGGGAATCAGCCCCATCACTATTGGCCTTTCGCCACTAGTGACCTCTACAATTGGAAAGCTCAGAATCCTAAGTTTTCCGAGAAACCGGCAGGGCTTATTGATTTATTAGACTCTGTTCTTTTTACCCATCAGCCCACGTGGGATGATTGCCAGCAGCTTTTGCAGGTCCTGTTCACGACTGAAGAAAGAGAAAGAATCCTCAGTGGGGCCCGAAAACTAGTTCCAGGCGCAGACGGAAATCCCACCACCAACCAGGCTCAGATAGATGCCTCCTTCCCCTTAACTCGGCCCCAGTGGGATTTCAACACAGCAGAAGGTAAGGAGAGGCTCCGGGTCTACCGCCAG
Organism: Puma concolor; assembly: GCF_028749965.1. Classification (NCBI taxonomy): domain Eukaryota; kingdom Metazoa; phylum Chordata; class Mammalia; order Carnivora; family Felidae; genus Puma; species Puma concolor. The sequence goes on along the minus strand of NC_141672.1, from coordinate 93,425,683 downwards.
ACTCTAATGGGGGGTCTCCGAATGGCTGCTAGAAAGCCAACCAACTTGGCCAAGGTAGGAAATGTACAACAGGGAAAAGATGAATCTCCGGCTGCCTTTTTAGAACGGATCATGGAGGCATTCCGTACCTATACCCCCATGGATCCAGAGGCTCCGGAAAGCAAGGCAGCTGTTATCATGGCCTTTGTAAACCAATCGGCCAAAGACATTAGGAGAAAATTACAGAAAATAGATAGACTAGGAGAAAAAAGTCTGCAGGACTTACTGGTGGTAGCCGAAAAGGTATATAATAACTGGGAGCCTCCTGAGGACAAGCAGGCTCGCGCCATGGTGGCTGCCAGCAGTAAGCAGACTTGAGACCTGGCCAGAATACTACTAGCTACCACTGCTGACTTCCCCGAGGAACGAGACCGCCGTCTCCGGCAGCTGGCAGACGACGCAAGAAAAGGTAAAGGAACCACCAAGGAGGAGGAAGCAGAGGCTGCAGAAGGATCAGTGTGCATACTGCAAGGAGATAGGGCATTGGGCCCGAGATTGTCCAAAAAGGGCCGGTGGGAAGGGAAGGAAGACTGATCGAGTAAAAGTCCTAGAGCTAGATGAACTAAGTGATTAGGGGAGTCGGGGTTCGGACCCTCTCCCCGAACCCAGGGTAACTCTTAAAGTGGAGGGGACCCCTATTGACTTCCTTGTCGACACCGGAGCACAACATTCGGTCCTCCGCACCCCACAAGGAAAACTAGCCAGCAAGAAGTCCTGGGTACAAGGGGCAACTGGTATGAGCCAATATTCATGGACTACCTGAAGAACAGTAGATTTGGGAACGGGCCGGGTATCCCACTCCTTTATGGTAATACCAGAATGGCCCTACCCACTGTTAGGACGGGACTTACTGACCAAGATTGGAGCTCAGATAACTTTCAGACAAGGGGGGCCTCAGGTCACCGATGGCAAGGGCCACCCCATCCAGGTCCTGACCATGAAACTGGAGGATGAATACTTCCTCCACCAGGAGGCGCTCCTGAGAGAGGATAATATAGACAGATGGCTACGAGAATTCCCCTCGGTTTGGGCAGAGACAGGGGGGATGGGACTAGCCGCTCACAGGACCCCAGTCCTGGTAGAGCTCAAGCCAGGAGAGAGTCCGGTAAGGATCAAACAATACCCCATGTCTCAGGAGGCCCGGAAGGGGATCCAGCCACACATCCGGAGACTATGAAGCCTAGGGGTACTAGTACCTTGCCAGTCTGCCTGGAACACCCCCTTACTGCCGGTCAAAAAGCCTCACACAAATGACTACCGACTGGTACAAGACCTCCGGGAAGTAAATAAGAGGGTCGCGGACATACACCCAACTGTTCCCAACCCATATACTCTCTTGAGCTCCTTAGCGCCCTCCAGGGTCTGGTATACTGTACTAGATTTAAAGGACGCCTTCTTCAGTCTGCCGTTGGCACCCCAGAGCCAACCCTTGTTCGCCTTCGAGTGGCATGATCCGGAGGAGGGCTACAATGGGCAACTCACCTGGACACGGCTACCTCAGGGATTCAAAAATTCACCCACCATCTTCGACGAGGCACTACACGAGGACCTGGTATTTACAGACACCTTCTCTGGCTGGGTGGAGGCATACCCAACCAAACATGAAACGGCTCAGACGGTGGCTAAGAAGCTACTAGAAGACATCTTACTCAGGTATGGTTTTCCTGCCATGGTAGGATCAGACAATGGACCAGCTTTTATCTCGCAGGTAACACAGGCAGTAGCCAAGGCGGTGGGGGCAAACTGGAAATTACATTGTGCTTATAGGCCCCAGAGCTCAGGACAGGTAGAAAGAATGAATAGAACCCTAAAAGAGACCCTTACCAAATTAACCATGGAGACTGGCGGGGACTGGGTGACTCTCCTACCGTACGCCCTTTACCGGGTTAGAAACACTCCTTACACTCTGGGTTTTACTCCCTACGAGATCATGTTTGGCAGGCCACCCCCTGTTATTCCCAGCCTTCGAGCTGAACTTATTGCTGAGTTTAAAGATCAAGAACTTTTTCTTTCCTTGAGCGGGCTCCAGAGGGCGCACGAGGACATTTGGCCGCGCCTCCGTGCCATCTACGAGGCTGGCCCGATCGCGACACCTCATCAGTACAGGCCGGGAGACTGGGTCTACGTCAAGAGGCACCACCGAGAGACTCTCGAGCCGCGCTGGAAGGGACCCTACATCGTGGTGTTGACAACCCCCACCGCTCTCAAGGTAGACGGCATCGCGACCTGGGTCCATCACACCCACGCTCAGCCAGCGGACCCCTCCTCGATCCGGAAGGACGTTGTCACGCGATGGGCCATCAGTCGGGACCAACACAACCCGCTCAACCTCAAGCTACAGCGCATTTGACCTACCTAATATTGGTAACTCTGTTAACTGCTTGTCATTGCTCATGCTGCCGGGAGTCCCCACGCAGCTGGCAGATCATAGACACCAGCTTGGGGACAATACTTAATCAGACGTCCCAGAGCCACCCCAGGGACACTTGGTTCCCAGAACTTTGCATAAACCTCCAAACTCTGTTCCCCTTGTCACCATAAATGCAGCCGGTCCCATGATTGGGTCCCTAAGCTACATGACAAGGGGGGAATGAAAGGGCCGGCCTACGCCAGCCGACTCCATCTTGTTCTGTGTCCTTCACCTTGACCACACCTCCTCCCCTTGAGTAACCCCCCCTCACCTGCCTAACAGGACTCGACCCTTCCCCAAGACCCTTCCCCAGCCAATCGGCTGAGGCCATAGCCATTACCTCACCAACTGCCCCCAGGCCCCAATAAAACCTTTGTCCTTTTGAAACTCGCTCTCTTTCCCTGGTATCTCACCGCTGCGTCGGTGCAGGTAGGGGATTGAGCTCGAGCTAGCTCGAATAAAGGCTCTTTGCTTTTGCATCGGACTCGGCTCCCTAGTGGTCTTTGGGGATCACGAATTCTGGGCATAACATTCTCTCACAATCAAACAAAAAAATCCCAGGGTAAAAGGCAGGTTAGAGAACGTTCAGTTCATAGTTTTCTCAAAGTGTGGTCCTTAAACCACCTATTTCAGGAAATACCTGAAGTGTTTATTAAAAATGCCCAGACCTGTTGGGATGAGCACTGGGTGTTATATGGAAACCAATTAGGCAATAAATGTCATATAAAAAAAATGCCCAGACATACTAAGTTGGAATCTTTCAAAGTGAATCCCAGGATTCTGTGGTTTTGGAACCGAACTTCCCAGGTAATTCCTATGCACCCCACAGTCTGAAGACTATCGCACTACCCTAACCTATCTCAAGTTGTGTCTGTCTAGACAGCACAGTTATCTAGCTTTATCTTCAAAGAATTGATTAGGAAACAGTGAATCCAGGTCCTTAATTTTCAGATGAGAAAATGAAACTCATGGAATGACTTGCTTTAGGTCATACCTCTTTCACTCCCTTCTTCCATGCCTAATGTTTAAATTTATTAGAAACCATCTTGCCCCAGCCTAAGTCCCCTAGACAGAGAACAATTTTATGACATTTTGGGCTTATTCTACCATTTGCTTTTGGGGAAAAGACAGCCAAAACTCTTGGCCCTAGAATGGTTACCCAAGGGCTGTAGCTACTGTTACTCTTGGCTCCAGCTTCTTTCTGACTTTGTTCCTAGGGTCTCCTCTTGAAAGGATCTTCCCTAAACGATCCCAAATCAAGGAGAAACTACTTGTATTTGCTTCTTTTCTTACCCAATAAAGGGAATCTAAATGGGACCCAGAAGGTGACTTAATCAACTCATTTAGCTTTAAGTTCACAGCAAAGGCCAGTAAAACTGAGTAAGGGTGGTAATAAGTTTCTATGACTCACTAAAGTCTACTTTCTGAGAACTAAAACAACAACAACAAACAAACCTTCATTCAAAGGAAAACCCACTAGACACCCATTTAAAGTAGGATATGACTACTTAAAGGAAAGGTCCTTATTAAAACAACACTGATGTCTGAAAGTATAATACATAGTTTAGCAGAAGATAGGGTTCTTCATGTTTTACACTTTTGCAGTAAGCATGAAACTGGATTGACTGTAAAGAGTAATGTAAGATCTGATTAAGGTTCAGGTTATCGCTTAACACATGGATGTTAAATAAGTTGCGTTAGAAAGAATTACTCTTGCCCTTGGCTACACTCACACCTCCAAACAAAGTAATGCTGCTTGATGATCTCAATAAGTTACTAAACTGCCCTTAAAAAACTAATTTTGCATGAAACCCTGGGGCAAACACTTGGCAATATTAAGATGCAGATTTTCCATGGAACAGCATCTACTTATTTCGGACCCTGCGGCTATAAGCATTCATTTGATATGCATCATAAAGCTGGCAAGCAGCCCTTTGTCAGGAACCCAGCACTTGCCAAACATGAAACATGGAAAAACTATGGGAACTGGTTCCAGTGTTTCAATTTACAGCTCAGCCCTTTCTTTTTGTGAGTTAGTCTTCCAGTCTGCCTTGAGGAGCAAAGGCGATAAATAATGACTGAGTAACTTTGAATGTGAATTGGGATATGTTCTGGAGTAGTATCTAAAAGCACATCTGAATCTCTATGTTCTTGACACTAATGATTTATAGGTCTTCTCCAAAAGTGGATTTGTAATACATTTTCCATACATAAAGTAGAACGTCACTAATTTTTATCACATTAAATCAGGAACTTTGATAAAATTCAAGGAAATTTTTCATATAAATTATATCTATATACTCTTGATTAAAAAAAAAGATTTGCCACAGGAAATCATGTTTTAAGTAAAATATAATCTTCAAAAATGTCAAAGAATCACTCAAAATAATCTCAACATCATGCATTTTCCATTAGAAAAATTATAAGTAGGGGCACCTGGGTGGCTCAGTCGGTTAAGCATCCGACTTCAGCTCAGGTCATGATCTTGAGTTCATGAGTTTGAGCCCCACGTTGGGCTCTGTGCTGACAGCCCAGAGCCTGGAGCCTGCTTCAGATTCTGTGTCTCCCTCTCTCTCTGCCTCTATCTCCCTCTCCCTCTCTCTCTCTCTCAAAAATATACAAAAACATTTTAAAAATTTAAAAAAAAAGAAAAATTAGTGGTAGTTACACATGTTATCTCAATCATTTCATCTATCACGTTTAAGCCTCTGTCTGGCATATTTTGTTAATTTTTGTTTTCTTACCACTGATACCTGAAAGTAACACAATTATTTTCTTTGGCAAATGTTCAACAATTCAGCATTTCTATTAGTCAGGTCACATTGTTCCCACTTTTCCCACAAGCTGTTCTTGTTGAGTGAAATTTTGCCAATAAGCATAAGGGGGATGCACAAATGTCAGTATGTCCCAAACTATGAATAGTACTGTTTAAAATATATGTGTCCCTACAGATCTGTACACCTAAAACTTTAAGAACAAATAGAAATATTAAATTGAGCATTTATCTGGTTGGTAAACTGGAAAATTCCAGTCTCCCAGAAGTTAACGCTACACTTTCCTCTCTGACAAACATGGTCAAAGAGGCAAAGTAAAAGAGCTCGAGTGTAGATTATTTCTGTGACCTCCATCTCACATTCAGCATTAATGGTGAAAACAAGTTGCTTATTGAGCTTATAATTGACACTGAAAATGGTATACGGGGCATGGGGAAACATGCTTACCGATTCCAGCTTCTCCAACAATCCAAGACAGGCGAATGAAGAGCATGACACCCCAGATATTCAGCATGCATCTTACCTGTGGGCCAAAGGAGCATTGAAAGGGATATGAGCAGTGATAGTGGGGCAAAACCCAGCCATGTCCGTAACTCTGTTGTCCAGGATTTGCTAACATTTAGTCCACTAGGACACGGAACAAACAGATTTCATTTGGAAACATAGGAGCCTTCTCACCAGCACACCTTTCACCCATCCAAACTTCACAACGCCAGCTTTATCCTCCTCTTCCTTGTTTTCAACTTCTTCATCTCCAGGCATTCCATCTCCGTTAGCAACCCTGTCAGCTGAACCTGGTGCCACTGCTACGTTCTGTATTTATACAGGTAGCAAAAAAACACACAATATTTGGTCAACAGAAGTCTCCAGAAAACTTTCAAAGGCAAATCAAAATAACTGACATGAAATTTTGGACACATCAAATTCTAGCATGCACATAAGGTAAGTATTTTCTTGCCCTGGGAGCTGATGGATTCATTTTGTGAGAGATTTCAGGCGCAGCAAAGCTGCAAAGGATCTTGGGCAGTCCTACGGGTGAGAATATTACCTTAGGGGAAAATGGTTAGATTTAGGTAAATTTAGAATACAAAAAGAACAAACAAAAGAAAAAGAAACAAAGGCAGCCTGAAAGTCTATCAGAAGTGAAAGAGAGTCTTTGAGGTATGGTAGGAGGTTAATGTCATTGATGCAGGCTAACTGGACTTCTTTCTATTAACCTCCCTGGGCTTCATCTTATTCACCTAAAATAATGGTAACAAAACTTCTCTAAACATGTCACAGTATCTTTAAGAAGATTGAATGAAAGAACACATAAAAGCATTTTCTTTTATAAATTTATGTATTCGGTTTTTTTGTTTTAACTTATTTTAGAGAGAGAGAGAGAGAGTTAATGAACAGGGGAGAAAGAGAGAGAGAGAGAGAGAGAGAGAGAGAGAGAGAGAGAGAGAGAGATCTGAAGCAGGCTCCACACTCAGCCAGGAGCCCAACACAGGGATCCATCCCAACAACCCTGGGATCATGACCTGAGTTGAAATCAAGAGTCGGACACTCATCTGACTGGGTCACTCAGGCGCCCCTATACGCATTTTCTTTAAAAACAGGAAGAAAAGGGTTAAAGTTCTAAAAATATTTAAAGGCACTGTTTGGCTACAAGGATGCTATTCCTGTAGAGGAAGTTTCTTTCAGATTCGATATGCCTTTGCCTGAGAATTGCTGGATGTGCTGGTAGCATTGTACAAAGGGTAAGAAATCTTATGACTGACTGCTAGAAAGGTAAGCTGAGTACAGATAAGAAGTAGTATAAAAAATGTCAGAAGCTTATTTAGTGTTTTTTTGTGTGTGATCCAATTTTGAAAAATAGCTTCCTCGTCAGTAAGGATAGTCTCTGAATTCTACTGGGGAAAGAAATAGCCCTGTTTCTCTCAAGTGAAAAACAACTCTAACTTCTCTTTTAGATATGACCTTGAATAATTTCAGATACACCCACTTAATTTAGCCTATCTGACACCTACTTGATTCTAATGGTTAGACTATATACCCCACTGAGTTCCCGAAAAGCAATATTTTCCAGTAAGGGGTTGAAACCATTGGGGGAGTCTCTTAGATTCAGCATTTAACTACCATTATTAAAGAACAACTTTGGGGGCGCCTGGGTGGCTCAGTCGGTTAAGCGTCCGACTTCGGCTCAGGTCATGATCTCACAGTTTGTGAGTTCAAGCCCCGCGTCGGGCTCTTTGCTGACAGCTCAGAGCCTGGAGCCTGCTTCCCACTCTGTGTCTCCCTCTCTCTCTGCCCCTTCCCTGCTCATGCTGTGTCTCTCTCTGTCTCAAAAATAAATAAACATTAAAAAAAAAAAACAAAGAACAACTTTGTTCTATTTAAGTGGCCTAAATTAGTTTACGGCTGGGATGATGTGTCCCCCTATTACTAACTGAGATGTCTCAGACAAGGACATTTCATGAGACTGGCATGAAATAAATACTCAGTGTTTACTATAAGGACTTTATTTGAGGGCAATCAAAGTTTTTGTCCTTGCCATGTTTAAGAGTTATTGCTTCTTTGGGCTTTGGTGTATCATTAGCATACCCACTATAATCTGACTCTAATTTGGGCTGTTTACTCCAAGAGACTTTGACTTCTTGTCTTCTTGTTCTTCCATGTTCTTCTACTTCTCTATGTCAATAAGAATTTCTTCCGAGTTTGTTCTCCCACAAGATTTTTTTTCATGATACTAGTGGACATTTGGGTAACCGATGCAATACAATGTGGTAAGTCATTGTATATTAACTACAGGATGTGGATTACTTCTCCTAGATGCCAACAAAGACCCTACTATACAGCAGGTCATCAATAAACATTACTGAATCCATAAAGTAGGCTTGGAGGCCACCTGATCTCTACCACTTCAGAGAAGATGACCTCATTTCTTAACCATTCCTGCCTCCTATTTCCTTTCTCTTCCATCCCTGTTGAGGATTTCATTTTTCATTGTTTTCTCTGTGTAACCCACATTAAAGAAGGGAGAAGAAGAGAATGAATCTCAAGTCAGATCATCTTACTATTTTCCAACAGCATTGCAGGGGAGGGGTAAAACTAAATCACAAAGGAAGCCGAAATTAATAGTTAAAATTTAGTTTTGAATTACCCGAGGAATATCTTAATCTTTTTTTTTTTTTAACGTTTATTTATTTTTGGGACAGAAAGAGACAGAGCATGAACGGGGGAGGGGCAGAGAGAGAGGGAGACACAGAATCCGAAACAGGCTCCAGGTTCTGAGCCATCAGCCCAGAGCCTGACGCGGGGCTCGAACTCACGGACCGCGAGATCGTCACCTGGCTGAAGTCAGACGCTTAACTGACTGTGCCACCCAGGCGCCCCAGAGGAATATCTTAATCTTAAGCATCCTCTGTCCCTACTTGCACAGATAATTGAAATCCGACATCATATATTCATATTAAAGTAAAATATGGATAAACAAAGTCTACAGAAATTGAGGCTGAACTAGCAGGGCAGAAACTGGCTGTCTATACCAGCTAGAAATGCAAGTCATGGATGTAATTCAAAAATTTCCAGTAGCTCATTTTAAAAATAAAAGGAAATTAGTGAAATAACTTGGGTTCAGATCTGAACCCTTAAATTTTAAAAATGTACCTAAGTTTTGTACAATATCATATTTCTAATCTTTGCAATGTAATATTCATTAGCTATGGTGGCAACCCACCTTGTAGGAGGAACCTGGATCATGGACTGCTTTAATATGTTTTACGTAATGGATCTATATCAAATATTATCATTTCAACATATAATCAATATAAAAACAGTGATGAGACATTTTAATTCTTTTTTTTTTTTTTAACACTATGTCTTTGAAATCTGGTGTGCAATTTACAGTGATACCACATCTCAATTTGTACTAGCACGTTTCAAGTGCTCAATAGCCACGTGTGGCTGGGGCTATTATATTGGAGCACACATGTCTATACATTGCAGTCAATTACAGATGGATGGAACATTTGAGGTTTTTCTCCAGGCAGTTAAAAATCCTATTTTTTCTCTGAACGGATTCTACACTCATAAGGCAGCTGCGTGGTTCAAATGTAACTTTAACTTTCCGTAACTAGAAAATCAATGAAAGCAGAGAATTGAGGAATGTGATAAAATGCCCAGGAATGTTGAAGAGATTATTTGGTTAAGAAATTCATTTATTTGATTTGATTTGAGAAAAACTTTTAAAATTGACAATATTCTAGTTAATGAAGATCTCACAGCCAGACCATCAGCAGCTACTCATTCAGGGAGAAGGCAATTTCCTTTTCCTCGGTTAATTGGGGATCCCATGAGACAGAGCCTTAGTCACTTGCTTTTTAAAGGCAGTCTTGGGAATAAAACCTATGTTTTCTGATCAATCCTGTATTTGAGGGTTTGGTCCAGGAAATTGCTTTGCTCCCAGATGAACTCCAGTGGTAACTGTGACCCTTACATCTGGATTAATGAGAATACCAATGACTGTAAAAAACATCTTAAAAAATTGGTGAAAGGATGAATAAGATATTTAAAATTTCCCCTTATATGGACATTTCTATCTGATGGATGCCCTTCTGGGCACAGTTTAATGGTTCTTCAATTTATCACTAGGACATACACTATGAAGCAAAAGGAATATTCTATGAGGGCTTGTCAGGGAAATCATCATATATGAAAGTTAGTAGGGAAAAAATTTTCTAAAGCTATTCAAAAATAGAGTCAATGTAGGGCGTTCAACTATTTCTTAGGTGAATGTGTTCAACCTGCTAGAGTTTCCACGTTTTCAATGTATTTATGTCATGGAAAGGAAAAAAAAAACCTTTAAATGTATATTTCTTGCCCTGACTGTAAAGCCCTGATAATACATTTATAAGTACAGAATCTATTTCCATTGCTTACTCGCTTACAGGAGCTTAAAACTCACTGCACCATATAAACTTGGAGGCTTGGAATCTAGTTTCAGCTATGCAATTAATTCAGGGTGTGTCCCCCAGCAAGTCACTTAACCTTTCCTGGATAGTGCCAAGGAGGATAAATCCAATGAATTTTCTGAAAATCTTACTTTGAAGTAATTTACTCGAAGGCAAAATCATTTTTCTATGTTTGTCATCTTCCTCTTCTAACATGGCAAAGCAAAACTTGGTTTCACTCTTAATAAATGCCTCCTTTGTGAGCCTATACAGCAATTACAAAGTCAACTTATCATCAAAGTACTGAAAAGACTTTTAGTTGAGGGTTATGGGCACTTAATGGCTGTGAGCTATAACCAGTGGCTGACAGACTCCTGGCTGGTGCATTTTCTTGGGACCAAAGTCTCAAAGAATAGAAGTTTTATGATTATTCCCTGAAACCAGTTTTTTCCCTCATACTTTGAATTAATTTGTTTGTTCATACTCCATCACCTAAATGATGACCCACCACCTTTTGTAAATGCATTTTAAACTGCATAGCTTTAGGGAATGATTATTAATTTACCAAAAGTTTTACCTGTGCGTTAAGTATTCAGAGAAAGTAAAGTTCATTAGGAAGAAAGAAAGAAAGAAAGAAAGAAAGAAAGAAAGAAAGAAAGAAAGAAAAAGAAAGAAAGAAAGAAACTTCTCCTCTCCAGTATTGATAAACTAGTAAAGCTTCAATTACATGCAGTTTAAGGGGTAAATTCCTAATGGGTTTTGCTAGATGATAAAAAATTATTTTATTTAATATGAAATGCGTGATTTTTTCAGACCCCAGAAAAATTACAAATGCATTTCTAGCTATCATCAAAGAAGAAAAAAATAAGTGTATTTATTCTTTCAATTCTTACTAGAGGGGCACCTGGGTGGCTCAGTTAGTTAAGCGTCCAACTTCGTCTCAGGTCATGACCTCATGCTTTGTGAGTTCAAGCCCTTCATCCAGCTTGATGCTGTCAGCATACAGCTGTCCTTAGATCCTCTGTCTCCCTCTCTCTCTCTGCCCCTTTCTGGCTTGTGAGCATGCTTTCTCTCTCTCTCTCTCTCTCTCTCTCTCTCTCTCTCTCTCAAAAATAAGTAAACATTTTAAAAATTGTTAAATAAACTATAACTAGATAATATTTGCCACTATACGTGTTTTTAGGTTTTCAATCTCAGGATGGTAGAAATTTTAGCCCATCCTAGAGAAACAACTCCATAAATATTTAGGACTATATGATCCCCTCCCAGTTGTTTTAAACTTTCTTTTATTATTGAAATATTTAAATATATGCCATAGTAGGGAGAATAAATAGATCTCATGTGCCTACCACTGAACTTCAACAGTTATGAACATATAGCCAGTACTATTCCACTTAAACCTCTCACACCCCTGCCACTGGATTATTTTAAAACCAATCCCAGGGGCGCCTGGGTGGCGCAGTCGGTTAAGCGTCCGACTTCAGCCAGGTCACGATCTCGCGGTCCGTGAGTTCGAGCCCCGCGTCAGGCTCTGGGCTGATGGCTCAGAGCCTGGAGCCTGTTTCCGATTCTGTGTCTCCCTCTCTCTCTGCCCCTCCCCCGTTCATGCTCTGTCTCTCTCTGTCCCAAAAATAAATAAACGTTGAAAAAAAAAAAAATTTTAAAACCAATCCCAGCAAGGATCAGAGAATTTTTAGGGTTCATTTCAGCGTGAAAAACACGATTTAAAAAAAAAATTTTTTTTAATGTATATTTTTGAGAGAGAGACAGTGTGTGAATGCGGAGGCCAGAGAGGGAGAGGGAGACACAGAATGTGAAGCAGGCTCCAGGCTCTGAGTTGTCAGCACAGAGCCCGACTTGGGGCTCAAACTCACAAACAGCAAGATCATGACCTGAGCCGAAGTCAGACGCTTAACTGACTGAGCCACCTAAGCACCCCGAAAAACACAATTCTGATCACATTCCTATATTTTACTAATCAGTGTTACTATGTTTGTACATTACAAGCCCTTTGTGATAAATGGGAATATTTTAAATTATGAAAGTGAGAGGTTTCTTGTTTTAAAAGTTGCTATAAACCATGCCTGTAAATCACTACTAATGGTCACAATTTATTATAGTATTTTTACTGTACCTGAAAACATATAGCTCACACAAAAATTAACTTATATTTTTGATAACTTAGGCCTAAAGGTAGCTATGTGTGTAATAAGCAGTGGAAGAAAGTAAAATCAAGGGGTGCCTGGGTGGCTCAGTCAGTTGAGTGTCCAACTCTTGATTGGGGCTCAGGTCATGATCCCAGGGTCATGGTATAAAGCCTGGTGTTGAGCTCCGTGCTGAGCATGAGCCTGCTTAGGATTCTCTCTCTCCCTCTTCCCCTCTCCCCCATCACACTCTTGTTCTCTCTCTCAAGAAAAAATTTAAAAAAAAAACAAGAAAGTCAAAAGATTCTTAATATTTTCCACATATACACGGGAACTGTTAGTCTATTCACCAGCTATCACTGAACTAAAAACTAAAACTTCTGATAAGTATTAAAATGAGTCTTTAGTTGCAGATTTTCACTCCAGCAAATATTTTAGGGGTGACCACTAATCCTCCTTCAAGGCACTTATTGCCTCAATTTTTATGTGTACTTAATTGGGCTTGGTGATATTGCTAATTTGGGATAGCTCCAAGTTGAATGCTAAAGTTCCAAATTTGAACTTTAAAACATTTTAGAAAATACTATTTCCCAGAGAATGCATTTGTAAACCTTTGTCTATTTAAAGAAGATAAACATTTATACATTGGTTTATGTACTTTAATGTTTGTTAACCTGATTATATGTCCTTTATTTCTACCCATAACAAAGTCATTTGACATGTAAAATAAATCCTGGAGAGTAGAGATCAAATCTCTTTAACTCACTTTATACAGCATCTTGTATATAAAAGGCTAATAAATGCTTTTGATGATGACAACGAAAATGATTGAGACCTACAATTAATTCTGTAGGAGAAAGAGAGAGAAAAAAAAATTCTGTAGGAGAAAGCAACATGATCTTTTGGCACAGTCCCCAAAACAAGAAAGGAATTGAATCTCCTGTTCTGCCCATCAGGGCTGAGATGCAATTTCTTCTTTGTGCCTGAGTTCCACTTTCTTCTGTAGCTATCAAAATGAACTGAGGCAAAGTGAAATGGGAGAGTAGGCTGAGGATGGAAAGTAGCAATAAAGAGCATGGACTCTGGGGGCACCTCAGTGACTCAGTCGGTTAAGCACCCAATCTCAGCTCAGGTCATGATCTTGAGGTTTGTGGGTTTGAGCCCCATGTCAGGTCTCTGCTGTCAGTGTGGAGCCTGCTTCAGATCCTCTGTCCTCTCTGCCCCTCTCCTGCCTGTGCTCTCTCTCTCTCTCAAAAATAACAAACATCAAAAAAAATAAAAATAAAAATAAAAAGAGCATGGACTCTGGAGTCATGCAGACATGGGTTCAATTTATTAGACACATGACTTTTGTTTCTTGACCTTGGAAGTTTTTTGACTTAGGTTTTTGTTTTCTCTTATAAAAGATCCATAGGATTTTATAAAAACTTTAGAATCTATAAAATAGCAATAACAATAGTACCTACCTTGAAGGTGTGTTATAAAAATTGAATGAGAATTTGCCAAGTGTGAGCACCTTGTCTGATAACAAAAAATTCTCGGGGCCCCTGGGTGGCTCAGTCGGTTGGGTGTCCGACTTTGGCTCAGGTCATGATCTCACAGTTTGTGGGTTTGAGCCCCCGTGTCTGTGCTGACAGCTCGGAACCTGGAGCTGCTTTGAATTCTCTGTATCTCCTTCTCTCTCTCTCTGCCCCTCCCCTGCTCACACCCTGTCTCTCTCTCTCTCTCAAAAATAAATAAACATTAAAAAAATTCTCCATAAAAAGTTTGCTTTTGCATGAGTGTATGTAATCCTTTCTATTCACAAATTACTTTTCCTAATGCTTTTTATTCACAGATTACTTTTTGTCGCTAACTACCTAATGACCCAAGTGTGAAGTCGTTCCATTGTTTTTGTTTTGAAACATTCTCTAAATGGTTGGTTTCCTTAAAAATAATATTGCTATCTTAATTTTTGTAGTATTTTATTCTTTGTATAGACAGTTTATTTCAATGACATCAGAACACTGACTTTGATAGAAAGGCTATATATTTTCCTGATTCTTATATAATTATATTTTTCTGAAATGCTAACAACAATGGTGGTTAGTAAGACTGAAAAGGAGTTCCATTTTGGTTAGCCCCGTAGTTAGGAATTGTGCATATAAAGGTGGCCACAGATTTGCAACAATGTGGATGGAACAAGAGTGTATTATGCTAAGTGAAATAAGTCAGTCAGAGAAAGACAAATGTCATATAATTTCACTCATGTGGAATTTAAGAAATAAATGAACATGGGGAAGGGAAAGAAAAAGAAAATAAGATAAAAACAGAGAGGGAGGCAAACCATAAGAGACTTTAAATATAGAGAACAAATTGAGGGTTGCTGGAGTGGAGGTGGGTGGGGGGATTGGCTAAATGGATGATGGGTATTAAGGAAGGCACTTGTGGGGATGAGCACTGGGTATTGCATGTAAGTGGTGAATCACCGAATTCTACTCCTGAAGCCAATACTATATGTTAACTAACAACACTATATGTTAACTAACTTGAATTTAAATTAAAAAAAAGTAGAAATGAAAGATAAAACCATGATCACTTAATAAAGTAGTTTAGTAATCAAAAAAAAAAAAAAAAAGGTGGCCACAGGATTATGCTGGACAGTAAAAGTACAATTATTTTTACAAAGTAAAAATACTGGATTAATCTTTACCAGATATCTAATAATCATTATATTTTTTATATGGAAAGAACTCCAATGTGCATTGTTTAGTGAAAACAGTAGAATGCACGACAATGTGTAAAATATTTCAATATGTGTTTGAAAAAAATACAGACGGAAAATTAGATAGATGAGATAGAGATACTTATAGATATATATATGTATATTTGTATAGGCATAGAAAATTTCTGGGAGGATTTATAAGAAACTGACAGTAATGATTGTCTTGGAGAGAAAAACTGAAGATCTACATTAGATAAGAGACATTTCAAGATATACTTTTCAGTACTTCTTAAATATTTAATTGTGTATATTTTACTTTTTGAGTAAAAATCAGTGAATACAAAAATTGCCATCATCATTATCAACAATGATTTGTTCAGTTTCTACCCATTGTAGAAGGCAGCATGCTAGACTTTATATGCATGTAATCTAGTATTCACAAACATCCTACAGTATCAGTTGAAGTTATGTAGCTTATATAATATTGCAGAGAAAGTAAAGGATGGAGCCATTTTTTCCTGCTTTTAACTAGGGTTTTTGGAAATCTATAATTCATAGCCATCTGTATAGGCATTTAGCTCTTTACTACAGAGAAAATAAAAGGATTTTTTCAACTATGATCTCAAATCATTGGGATTACAAATTTTGTCAATATGTATCATTCCTAGAGTTTCAGTGAAGGTAGAGACTTAAAATAACGTCTTTCAAACCTATTTTTTTATTTCAACTATTAGGACAACCTTGACATATAATTTTTTTTTCTGACTTGGAAGTTACAGCCAGGATTCTGCAAAAAATCCAACTGGTTTCTGTCTAAATATGTTGTCACTTAATGTAAATATACAATTCTTTTATGGCTTTTTAAAGCATTATACTCGGGTACAAAAAAAATATATCACCAAACTTGTACTATGTCAATTGCTTTCCACTTTTAAATTGTTTGAGTAAACATTATCATTTATAATTTTTTGCATACAAAATTGGTGATGTGTCTGAGTATTATTATGTAATATTTGTTCTATTGATCATGTCTAGTTGTGATTTTGGGAACTACCATAAAAATGTCAAGGGCCACAAGGAGGTAACAGCATAGCTCATTACACTATAGGTCTTCATCTTTCATGAGAGGGAGGGTAAGCAGGAGGAAAAAGAATCAAATTCACTAACAAAGAAGAAAGGGATGAATTGATGAAGTCTCAGATTGTTCATGTCTGGTATCAAAGGATAGCACAGAGGTAGATCATATGGAGAGGTGGACTGGGCCCTACAAGTTTAGAGACACTAGTATATAGATTCATGGTTGCATTAGAATTCTGCTCCCAATTTGGCTATGTGGATACTTCTGTGGGATTTAATGATGAAGTGTCTTGATAACTGAGGGTCAAATTCATAAAAAGAGTAACTTATTACTATACTCATTCAGAATGATTATTCAGGGCATTGAGCCTGAACCTAATTTTTAAACTATTTAATTTGCTATTTCTTTGTATCTGAGAAAAAAGAGCTTTACGTCAAAGTTAAGTCTTTGTGTCATTTTCAAAAATAGGATATCCCAAACAGCTATGAAAACTGTCAAATGCAGCTATTGCATTTCGACTACGGTTGTTCAGATTGGCTTTTGAACAACCAACCATTCCCGGAGAGTTTTTCTCCCCTTATGTAAAGATTTACATAAGCTGTGGCTTTAGGAATTGTAAATAAGCTATGTTTCTCTCTCTAGAACATTAGTCCAAAGAACAATGTGAGTTTACTCCATTTCCTTATTAATGGAAATAGACTTTTATTTTGTTTTCTTGCAAACTGGGGGACAAATATGAGAATATTTAAATTTTGATGATGCTAATTTTACAAAGGATGAGCTTTAAGACTTATCATGTGGAATGAGCTGGAGTATGGTGGGAGAGAATTTCAGATCTTTTTAAAGAGAACTTTGGCTCATTTTACTTCTTCAGAATAAATTGAAATCCCTTTATAATGCCCTAAGTTTCTTTTTCTGTGCTTTTTGAAAACTCCCTGTGCCCTCTTCTCACAACCAACTTTACCCTCTTTTCCTTCTCCCCGTTCTCTCTTCTTTCCACTTTCCCACACAAAGCAAAGTGATACCTGGGTCTGATCTCAGGAGCTTCAAATCAACCCCCTTCTCAAAATTTTAATGGGGGCCGCCATTTTTTTCTGACATTGTCACATTGCTAACTTCTTTTGATCAAAGCACCGAATATCCTAGATAAAGTCTAAATCTTCTATCTGTAAAGAAACCAGCCATTCAGCAGACTGTTGCAAATATAGTACATGGGACAAGTAAAGCCTGGTGAGGAGAAAGGATAAGGGTACAGCATTCAGAGCATGGGCTCCGCTCAGGAAGTCACTCAGCCTCTGGTGGTAGGATGCAGAGTCAGGGACCCCGAGCAGCCAAGGAGAATACATTTTAGAGATGGGTTTCCTTGTGGAAAGAAGAATGAACAGAAACTAAAGGGAAAACTTCACCCTTATTAGCATCTTCCGTGAGAGCAATATTCCTAGACTCCCTAGTGTGGGTAACCATTTGATAAAATCAATGTTGAATGAATGGATATGAAAGGAATTGTTCCAATCAATTTTTTCTTTTACCTCAAAACCTGGGCAAAAGTAAACTACATTTGGATATGTGACAGCTAATTATTCTTTTTAGCAAGTAATTACATCCATAAAGAATGATATTCATTCCAAAATGTGTTCCAGAAGAGCAGGAAGATAAAGTGCATCAATATATTTTAGAGCAAGTTATAGAAGAAGAAATCTATGAAGTTTATCAATGATTTGCTACATGATTAGAAAAAATGCTACCTCCTGCTTCTAGCAGATTTGGGAACCCATTATTGATTTTCATTAAATAATGAAAAGCTTAGCCATTTCTGTACTTAAATTTAATTCAGTTACTTTTATATGCTTAAGAGCATTCAGGAGCCTCAGGCAAAGTTTTGAAGAGGAAGGGATAAAATGCTGAATCTTATAAATCTTGGGTTTCTCTTTAAAGAATATAAAATACCCATGTGCTCTAAAGGCTGACACCACAGTATTAACTACAGTAAGCTCCAGTGATGATTTTTCGTTTTTTTGGTTTTTTTTCCCCTCTTACAACTGCTGCAGAGGCATTCATACTAAGGTGAAATTAGCTTAGTATCTGGTTTGGAATGTTTAACCAAGAGTGCACTGAGTACACTATAAGTTTAAAGAAAATATAATGCACTGCCTCACTTTCAGAGCTAATTCTTTAGTTCTCGGTGCTCAGTAAATATTTGTGAAACACTCCGTGTATTGTCTAGTTATTGGGAACGAGGGACAGCTGTGTAAGGAAGGAGGGTGGTTTGGAATAGACTTCCCCACAAGACACTCCGACATTCATAGCATGATTAAAGAGCAGGATATCACCTGAAGGAATAAAGGGAGGGAGGATACTTGCCTGTGCCCTGAAGCTTACCTTTGCAAGTTGCTCGTGAATCTCAAGCAGGCTGGGTCGGTTGACCTTGGGCCCGCTGATGCTACCAGTATTGCGATAGTACTCAATCTTGGGAACAGCATCCACGGTGTTGTGGCCAAAGGTTTGTAGGTAGTATGTGTTTGTGTGAGAATCATAAGCATGAAAACTGGCATCTGTTTTAGCGGTTTCTCCATTTTGGAGGAAATTGTCATAGCACTCCTGATTTCCAGGCCTAAAGCTGATTCTGAATCTGTTCTGGGTTTCATCTCCAAAAGAGGTTTCCTCATAATGTGGAGGATCGGTGTTATTATCCACAGCCGCGCTGCTCTCGTGGCTCTCATTTATGACATTAACTTGAAAGCGATTGCTATTACTGGGCGTTGAATCCAGAAATACATTGGAAGAGTTGTTCAGTGACATCTTCCAAAATGGATTTTTTTTGGGGGGACTAAGCTGTCTACTTTATGGTTTTTAAAAAAAAAATCTATGTATTTCCTCCTCAAAATAAACTTTAATGTGTTTACATTAGGGAGCTCCTGGCCTTTGTTCTAGAAGGACTCAACAAATAGATTCTTGATGTATTGTTTCTCTCCTCTACATCCTTTGAATGTTCTTCAAAGCTGCCATTGAAAAAGAAAATTAAACTTGTTTCAAGTAATATAAATACATTTAAGTAGGCATAGGGGTATGAGGGCAGAGTTTTCTGTTACAAAACATATAATATCTTAAATTCATTCCATTAAAAATTACCTGTCGGGGAACTCTAGTCACCTGAGCAATTAAATCCCATAATAAATAACTAGGGACCTGCTTCAGCGAACAGAATTTTCAATGGAGTCATTAAAATATTATCTATGTTTGTAGCATTTGTTTGGACTCAGTGCAGTTGGATTTAATATGATTTTAGAAAAGATATAACTCTACCAGTGAGTACAGTAAGAGAAGATGAGAATATTCTCAGTCTGAAACACAGTTCATTGACAGTACTAAATGTTGAAACTGCAAAGTATTTTTTATAGACATGAATTCATACTATCTAATAATGATTATATTCCATGATGATTATAAAATTTAAAAATATTTTTTAACTTCTAAAAAATACATGCTTGTTAATTTTTAAAAATAAATCCTGTGAAGATGAGAGCTTTGTAAATTCATGGATCTTTTACTAGCCTCTCATCTGCTCATACATTTATGTTTTGCAAATACTATCATGGAATCTTTAAAAATATATAGGTATTCAGTGTAACGAAATAAATCTCAGTCCTTAATAAAGGTGTACGCTATATTTAGGTAAGATAATCATGCCCTGTTAATTCTCTTTAATGAAATAGTCTCAAATTCATTGAGAAGCTTTTAATTTGACTGAGAGGCAGACTACATAATCACTTCTTTTACCATCCATGATATGAGCCATCTTAGTACATTCTTTAATGAGATTAATAGTTCTTTATTGATAACTTAAGTTTTGGCTTTTTAGAAAAGCAGA
The DNA here is from genome assembly GCF_028749965.1 of Puma concolor. Lineage (NCBI taxonomy): Eukaryota > Metazoa > Chordata > Mammalia > Carnivora > Felidae > Puma > Puma concolor. The sequence continues at coordinate 93,405,732 of NC_141672.1, read as the reverse complement.
CAAATGCAAACAAAACCGTGCCTGTCTCCTGAAGTTACTAGGCTATTTCTTTGAATTAAAAAAAATATCTTAACTTCAACTTGCAAAGAACATTTTTTGGGGCGAAACTATAAGTGAGGCTGTTATCTCTTTAGTTTTTATAGACCATCCCATGTCTCTTCATAGTCCTTGACATCCTCACCTTTACTCCATTCCTCAGGATCTACTTTATGACATAATATTAAGTGTGATTTTTACCCCATCCAGAAATGTTTAACTTACCATCAGAAGAAGCCTTCTTCTCAGGAAGCTTTATCTGTTTCAACACCACCCAGGCATATATGGGGCACCTAACTTTCACTCCAAAACCTTGGGCTTCTTATTGGTTAGAACCTTCCTTGAAAGAGGTGACTGAGCAGTGATTGGCCTGGAATAATACTGTGGGCCCTGCCCAGTCATTAGCCCTGAGGAACCTTAAGTACTTCATCAACTAGTAACCAGTAGTAAATCATTAATTCATTTAGACAGAAAGTCACATTAAGTTTCTTTAATTCATAAGGGAAGTTGGATTGCTCAACAGTAATAATCCACCAAAATATAATCAGTGCTTCAGCTGTTTGGGGCTAAATAAATTCAACCCCATTGTCTTCACGATTCCTGGTGGCCTCCTATTATTTAACATGTACAGCAAAATCTAGGCCTCCAGAGATAATTTCTATACTTGGTAACTAGAAAATGGTATTTGAGATTATTTTCTTTTTTATAGTAGATACTAGCTGAATTCTTCTCTGCATGGGAAGTGAGCGGATTGAATGTAGAATTGGTGATTTATTGAAAATATTTCTACCTAGTGGAAAAACTGAAGCAGGAATGAAACCGTGGGTAAGGTTCCCAGTGGCATTGCTAAATGACCTTTTTGTCTCTACCTGGCAAAACATTTATATCAAACCCATTTTTCTAGTGTTGTTGAGAAACAGGTTTTGCTCAAATCTGTGAGGTGGTGATTATTAAGACAGCACAAACAATTCCTCCACACAGGTCCTGTCACTGGTTTTCAATCAGATTGATTGAATGAATCCACCTTGTGTTTTATAAGAAACTACCCAAGTGATTTCCACCTGCCTGAGCAGCACCGTTGTGGCAAAACAGTGGTTAGGAGCAAGACTCTGAAGTCAGTATACTCAATTTGCATCCCAGCTGTGCCACTTCCTAGCTGCGTGAGCTTTGGCGAATTACTCAGTCTTTCTGAGCCTTAACTTTCTCATCTGTAAAATGCTATTGTGGATAATAATGTTATCTACCTTGTTGTAAAGTTAGTGTGAAGATCAAATGAGTTAATTTGTGTATAGGATTTAGATCAGCACTGGTTTGTACTTAGCACTTGCTTTTACTATGTTGGAAATACTTACAATTGACTGCTGACTTTTACTTAGTCATATCCAAGATTCCAAAGTGAATTGTTAGAGATTGGGATAGGTACTATGCCTATTAAAGTAGGAGGAAAGTTAAGTTGGTGAACAGATGCTGGATTGTAGAAAAGGGTCTGGAGATACCTAAGTAAAACTCCTTAGACGCTCTTAGGTAAATGTCATGCTAACCAGCCAGGCTAATGCCAGAGGCTGTTTCAAAAATAGAGACAGAATTACAACTATGTACCACTAACTCATTCTGCTCTTAAGTACAAGGCATTTATCTGTTCGACAAAAGGTTCTAACTCCCCACACAGAAGGCATGGGAATTACGCCTTTCAGATTCAGATTCATTTCAGATTCATCTGGGTGTTGCTATTATTCAGAACAGCTAAGATGGGGCTGGTACTCAAAATAAGTCCTATTCCCTAGTCCTGGTGGGAAGCTTTGAATTCGCTTGCAGTTATCTCTGCCACCTCTAGTCCCCTTTTCCTTCAACCATTCCCTCAGCTCCATCCCTCTTTCAGGAGCCCACCTATTTATTCCTTAACCTTTTCCTCTGCCAAAGACTGTGCATGCATCTGATAGTGGTCAATTTTGCTTTTTCCTTGCTGTCTGCCTGTCTGACTGCAGTGTTGTGTGAATTAGTTTTAGTCTCGGTCTTACATCAACCAGACATTTTTGTTCTAAGCCTTTTATCTTAACCATGAAATGAAAGTCTTTGTTCTCTATTAAGGGGATTCAGATGTTCTGGAGCAGATGGAAGATGGTTTGGGGGATATGGATGAAATTACAACATCCATAAGCCAACTTTGAAAGGTAAACTCAATTTAGGCCTTTCAGACATAGGAGTAAGGTAATAGGAGGAAACTGTCTGGAGGTATGCTCCTCTATTTTTTCTCTTGTCTTCCCTCATGGGGCTCTAGGAAAGGGGAAGCTAGAGGATGATATGACTATGACATTGGACTCTCCTAGAAGACTTAGCATTTCATGAAGTTTCCATGATGTATCCATATTATGGCCATCCTTCATATTTTTTATATTGTTTCTGGCTCTGAAAATACAGACACTGACCACTCTTTCCCCACCCCACCCCCCCCAAAAGTCTAAGGTGAACAATAGATCATGAATAAATGCTATGGATAAAGACACTTTTGGTTAAAAGAATTTCTGTTTAGTGGGATTGAAAATAATACTATGGTGGAATTGATGAGATATGAAAAGCTTGTGAGTGTTGAAATTTCAGAAATAATGCTCATACTTCATAAATTTTCTTGTGTTTTAGGTTTTAGGGTCTTCTTTTTGAAATAAAAATCTGACTTTGTTATGTTCTAGTCACCAAAATGCAGGGTCTTGTTGGATGTCTTCCCTGGGAGACAAAAGGTGCATCTTATACTTAGCTAGATATCTTAGCAAGTACTTTAAAAACCTGGTTCACAAAGGAGGTGCTTAGTGTCCTGGTATATACAACTTTCAGTGTGTCCAGCTGACTTGGCTCAATGAGGTGTTCTTGGACCAAACTAATAACTGACTACAAGGTGTCCCAGGCCGACACTCCTATACCTAATGGGTCTCAAAGAGCCTCCTTGAGGTGTGGGCTTGGTCCAAAAGATCAACAGCCAACACAGAAGTGTTCTAAATCTATTAGGAGACGGAAAGTATCAGGGAATCATATCTGACACAACTGGTTTTGGAGTGATCTGAGCAGCAACCATAGTTCTAAGATATATAGAAATCTTGAGGATAGTGTCTGGGAGCACAGCATGATGTTTACAAATAATGACTCTGACATTAGACTGCCCATATTCAATTCCTAACACAACCACTCTCTAGCTTGATGACCCTGGGAAGTTATGTAATCTCTCTCAGCTTTAGTTCCTCATCTGTGACACTGAGACAATAAAATGGAAATAGTAGTGTTGAACTCAAAGGATTCATAAGGGGATCAAATCACATAGTAAATGGAAAGCACCCAACTTGGTGCAAACTCTTAGTAAATATTGGTCATTCTTTTTTCTGTGTGTTTGGCAGTTCTGTGTTCTCAAGTGACACAAATAGTTTTGTATTTATTTATCTCCTACTATATTCCTCAATTTGATAACCATAAAGAGTCAAAATTTTGTAGCTGTTATTATTTTATAATAATATCCTATCTTTTCATTTATCAAATGAAGAGAATGAAGGTTGAATAAGGAATAATTTACACTAAGCCATTGCTTCTTTAGGTTTGAGAATCCTTATTAGTATTACCACTGAGGATAATAAATGATTGCAAGGTATGTTTCAACAATGTTTTATGGTTTTCATATTGCTTTCACATTCATCTTACATCACTTGGTCCTCTCAACATTCCTGCAAGATATGCAGGATAGGTTTCTTTATCCTTGTTTTTGTAGATATGGAAAGGTTCCTCTTAGACAGCTTTATAGGTCATAAAGCTTCTTGGCTAAGTCAACATTAGAATTCAAACCACAGAATTGAGACTCCTAAACTGAAAAAATTTTCATAACATCCTAAATCCTCATTCATCTCAGATCTCTGGGTTTCCCGATACGTTCACAGAGTTCATAGGGCACTAGAATTGAAAGGGACATTAAAAATCCTCTGGTTAGCTTCCTCACTGAAGTCCATAGAGATTAGATGACTTGGCCAACCATACATGTTTATTGAATTTAGTGGATGAAGTGAGCCTCTTCCAGCATGCTCGAGGAGATTACAGTTGTATCTTCCATGGGTCCCAGTGGCATAACTCTAAAAAACCATAAAGGTGGAACTCTCACGCAAGTGCATATTCAAATGTCCCTTTATCAAATTCTTCAACTTCATCTTCCCATGTAGAGGAAGGCATGCTACTGTACGGGTCTAACAGGATTTTGAAGCATCTAATAATAAGAAGTCCTAAGAAGATACACAAAATCCCAACAAAAGCAAAGCCAGTTTTTTGTTCCAGAGTCAACGAAAAAGCTGATACTTCATTGACGCTCATCTTAGCTGAGGAGTTGCCACAGTAGGTACTACTCATTATTCACTGTCACATCATTATGGCTCTTCAGAATTCCTGCTGGAGTCACCTGTTGGCCTAAATATAAAATAGAACTCAGTTTAGTGTTATTCATATACGGTATTGAGCAGGTAATTGTTTTATAAAATCTGGCAGTTTTCAAACCCTCTTGACTTAACTCACAAAAGATGTGTGAAAACATCATCAGATGTGGATCAGCATCAAATTAGCATTGGAGATGCTATTTCTATTGTAGTAATTACTGAATTGCCTCGGTGGGCAAATGAAACTGTACCTACATGCACTAAATATAAAATCAGATATGAAAGTGAATTTTCAAATAATGAACCCTAGAAGTTTGGATTCATTGTGAGATGGTTAAGTCACTACTTCTTTGAACTGAATTGTCATCTAATTTTTACTTCATTTTTCCATGTGTAGATAACACCAAAAATAATCATAGTGTGTGAGCTGGTCAAGCTCTCTAAGGTCCATGTTCTAAGGTCTGTCTCTAGTGCCACTGTGTCTGATACAGATTCTGATCCTTTTAAATAGGTATAAAGACTCTCTTTTCATTCCCTTAGCTTTTAGATGTATGCACTTGTGTTTTCTTCCCCACTACCACTCCGTATGCTAGATGTTAATTTCTTGAAGAGGTAAATTGTGTTTTTAAAATTATTTTATTTTTTTTTTTTTAAATTTTTTTTTTTTTTTTTTTTTTTCAACGTTTATTTATTTTTGGGACAGAGAGAGACAGAGCATGAACGGGGGAGGGGCAGAGAGAGAGGGAGACACAGAATCGGAAACAGGCTCCAGGCTCTGAGCCATCAGCCCAGAGCCTGACGCGGGGCTCGAACTCCCGGACCGCGAGATCGTGACCTGGCTGAAGTCGGACGCTTAACCGATTGCGCCACCCAGGCGCCCCTAAAATTATTTTAATAAGAGCCGTACCCAACAGAGCATCCTGCAAGTAGCAGGCAACAGTAGCTGTGGATCATTAGCCATTGCCCCGCCATCCCCATTAGCTTTCAGAACACCCTAAATGGACATAAAAATCCAAGTTAAACAGCATGTTTTCCATAAACATTCAGCTTCACCATGAGCTCCCCAGTTTTCTTCCTAACCAGAATCTTACTCCTAAGCTTGTACTCTACTGAGATTTTAAAACTACAGCAAAATTGTTCAGAAAGTGTATGTTAGGGGCGCCTAGGTGGCTTGGTCGGTTAAGCGTCCGAGTTTGGCTCAGGTCATGATCTCACGGTCCGTGAGTTCAAGCCCCATGTCGGGCTCTGTGCTGACAGCCCAGAGCCTGGAGCCTGTTTCAGATTCTGTGTCTCCCTCCCTCTCTGCCCCTCCCTGTTCATGCTCTGTCTCTCTCTGTCTCAAAAATAAATAAACGTTAAAAAAAAATTAGAAAAGAAAGTGTATGTTGGATTGAAGCAAAACAGATTTTCCCACTTGATGTGTTAATTAAGTTAATTAATTAATTAAAATTAAGATGAGTTCATTAGATCAAAGTTTACTAACACACAGCCACCCTTCTTGAGAGGACTGTCATTAAATAGCTTATCATCTAAAAACTGAGAATAATAGATTGCTAGTGTTTGCACTTTTATTGTTGCTTTTTCTAATAATTTTTAAGAATTATTTATTAAAATGACCGACCCTTCAGATTTTTTTTGTATTCAATTTTCAGAAAACCACTGAGACAGAACAGGGATGGGAGGTAAGGAATAAAGAAAGGTAATTAAAAAGAACAAAACTTGTAGCTTTCAAAGTTATTCACCAATGAATAAACCAGTTAATATTTAATGATATTCTTTTTATTATGGTTTGGATTACAAAACAGCTTTATCTTTGTCTTCAAATCTTAAGTGTCAGGAATATTTAATACATTCTGGGGTATGCTGTTATTTGACTTTTTTAATAAAAGGAAAAATACTGTTTTCAACTTCTCTGTTAAACTTCTTTCCATCAAATCATTTTTTTCTTCCCTAATACATATTGGTATAGACTATACTTTGGTTCTTTTCTTAATTTAGTATAACTTAAGTGGCTCAGAGTGATTTCTCTGATCGACCTCTTGTAAGTACTCTTTATCTTGTAGAAGACATGAGACTGGACTGAATATCTAATGACCTTGGGACTTAACTAGAACTTTTTTCTGATGAAATTTCTACTTTTATTGCTTTTGTCAGTTAAAGGTCTTTTGCTGAGATCCATACATCCTCTGGTTCATTTGTTTAACAAGTGGAGAAACTGAAAAGCAGTATGTTTATACATGGAGATGCTGAACCAAATATTTGTCATGTAACAGACTGATTCAGCCAAGTAACTAGTCTGAATTCTTTCTTCACTAGAGCCATGACCTTGCTAGGCTATATCATTTGATAATTTCAGAGAGCATGTGTATAAGAGGAAGCAATAAACCTGGTTTACTGATGGACACTGTGGTATGTACGACAGGCTCCCTTCCATGAAGGATTTATGCCCAGCAGCTGGGAGTGTTGCCACCAGATGGTCTTTGGCTGTAGCCCCTTTCGAGGAGAGCTGCCTCATCCAAGGTCACTTCAATTCCTAAGGCAGACCATTTTTTAAATATTTTTAAAAAATATTTTTATTTTATTTTTGAGAGAGAGAAAAAGAGAGAAAGAGATAGAACATGAATGGGGGAGGGGCAGAGAGAGAGAGAGAGGGAGGTACAGAATCAGAAGCAGGCTCCAAGCTCTGTCAGCATAGAGCCTGATGCAGGGCTCGAACCCACGAACTGTGAGCTCATGACCTGAGCTGAAGTTGGAAGCTTAACGGACTGAGCCATCCAGGAACCCCAACTGATAAGGCAGACCGTTTTTAATGTCTGATTAATGTGAGAGCAAAAGACCTGATCATCTTGACACAAGGGAGTACAACTCTAAAAAACCATTCTAGCTCTAGAGTTGTTCATGGAGTAAACCAAGACTGTCACTGGTTCCACGTCACAGCTCGACTTGTGCCGATTCCTGCCTACTTTCTCGTTCTTCCACAGGTGTTGAGCCCAAGGGCACTACTTAACAAACATCCTCACACTAAACTCTCAGAGTCTGGTTTCTGAGGACCAAATGTAACAATCGGTGGTACAGAAGTGAAAACATCTGGACAGTTTTCATAATCTGCACTTTTTTTTACCGAGTTCATTTTGCCACTATGAAGAAACAGCCTAAACTATGTATAATTATGATATTAGTTAACTTTACATGTTTTTAAAAATCAGAATGTAGAGGGGCGCCTGGGTGGTGCAGTGGGTTAAGCGTCCGACTTCAGCCAGGTCACGATCTCGCTGTCCGTGAGTTCGAGCCCCACGTCGGGCTCTGGGCTGATGGCTCGGAGCCTGGAGCCTGTTTCCGATTCTGTGTCTCCCTCTCTCTCTGCCCCTCCCCCGTTCATGCTCTGTCTCTCTCTGTCCCAAAAATAAATAAACGTTTAAAAAAAATAAAAAAAAAAATCATAATGTAGAAAGAGACACAGGGTCATAGCTGATCATTAGAAGAGTTAAGTCAGTTGGCTTTTAATGATTAATCCACTAGACTCTGTTATTCTTATTAAAACCTATCGACTAAAAAATAAATAAATAAATAAATAAATAAATAAATAAATAAAACCTATAGACTGAGCAAACAAACAAACAAAAAGGCATTTACTAGTTGTAGCAATAAAACACTCAATTCATTTGTCAATATTAAATTAAAACACAGTATCTTCCTAGTTAGAGATATAAAATTATACTTTTTATCACAATCATCTAACATACGAGATAATGCTTTGTTCTGAGAGTCTCAAACAATCTGTGAATTGAGCTACTTTACTTTTTAAAGGAAAAACTCCTACTTCTCAAGTCCTGGTTACAGTTCCCAGCATATCATAGATATCCAATAAATATTTTAATTGAATCAAAGTAAATTTATTGAAAAATATAATTTTTTAAGAATAAAGTTCTGGGTCCTAAGAATCTAATTGTTGAATATCCAGAAAACATATTAAAAACATTTAACATTTAAATGTCAAAATGAAATGAATAAAAAAAAACTTTTATTTGATTTCAAAAAAAAATTGGCCTCAAAGATAAGTATCAAAATTCAGCAGCTCATTCAGAGTTCAGTGTTTCTGTTTGTTTTTATCAGGTTGATTAATAAGAACATTCCTGGAAAGATTCACATGATTTGTACTCAAAGTGATTCTAGCCTGTAAGGGAGAGGATACATGCACAAACAGGAAAAAACTGGTATAGGCTTCTACAAGACAATAAAAGGAAAGGAGGAGCAAACTTGTATTTAACATACACTGTATACCAAACACTGCTTTACATATGTTATTCTATTTAATCCCCATAATAATCATACAGGGTTAGTAGTATTATCTTCAACATATTGATGAAAAAAGAGATTCAAAAATCAACAAATTTAGAGGAAATAGATATTTTACCCATTTAAGGATCAGGAAAGTTTTTCTTGTAAAAGATTGTATTTGAGATGAGTCTTGAAAAAAGACAGAAGATTTAGATATGCAAGGAAGGAAACAGCATGACAATGAATATGAAGTCAGAAAAGTGCTGAATTTATCCAGAGGAGCAGTTTGTTCAGAGCAATTTGATACAAGCAAAGAGGAGTATGAGAAACAAAACATTGAAAAGGTAGGTTGAGCCAAAATGTGAAATCTCCTGACTGTCAGGCTAAGAGTTTGCAATTTTTTAAAATTTTTTTTAACGTTTTATTTATTTTTGAGACAGAGAGAGACAGAGCATGAATGGGGGAGGGGCAGAGAGAGAGGGAGACACAGAATCCGAAGCAGGCTCTAGGCTCTGAGCCATCAGCCCAGAGCCTGACGTGGGGCTTGAACTCACGGACCTCGAGATCATGACCTGAGCCGAAGTCGGCCGCCCAACTGACTGAGCCACCCAGGCGCCCCCTAAGAGTTTGCAATTTATTTGCCTAAGGGCTGACTGGCTTGGTGATGAGACAAAATAAACATAGATTTCAGGGGGGACATCATAGGAAATAAATGTTCCAGGTGAGAAGTAATGAGGGCTTGGACTACAGGGTAGATGAATGGGAGAGGAAATGGGTTCAAAAGATGTTTATAAAGATATCAGGGATAGTTTTGGCAAATAATGGAAGGTAGTGGGCCATGGAGAGAGGTATCAAAGATGACTCCACTCTTTTAAGCCTGAACAAGTGTAAAGGCAATGTTTTCATCAACCAAAATAAAGAAAATACAAGCAAAGTGTAAATTTAGTAAACAAAGGGTTTAGTTCTGGTCTTAGTGAATTTGTGGTGTTTACATCTGGCACATAATAGACATCAATCAACAGGCAGGTTTTTTTTTTTTCTTTTTTAAGTTTATTTTGAGACAGAGAGAGAGAGCATGTGCACACTCGTGGGGGAGGGGCAGAGAGAGAGGGGGAGAGAGAGAGAGAGAGAGAATCCCAGGCAGGCTCTGCACTGTCAGCGCAGATCCACACAAGGGCTCTATCTCAAGAACCCATGAGATCATGACCTGAGCCAAAATCAAAAGTCCAACGCTTAACTGACTGAGCCACCCAGGCACCCCTCAATAAACGGTTTTAAATAAATTAATCCAGCTCATTTTGTCCCGCATAAAATCACTGGTGGGGAAAACATCTTAAGGATATTATTGCCAAATAGAGTTTGTGGGGAAGAATGCCTCCAGGACACAATTTAATACATAGAAGCATTTACAGATCAAAACTTAAGAGAAGGAAAGAATTGCTGAGTTTTTCAGGAAAGAGGAGACCAAGGAAGATGACAGGTGTATTCTAATATTTGAAGAGTTATCCTGGAGGAAGCCAGATCTACTTGTTCTGGATGGATCCAGAAAGCAATTTTGATGTCATCCCATTAAGGTTCTATTTGCAGTTACCAAAAAGGATTGAAAATGAAAGAAGCCTAGCAATGAGCCTCAAAGAATCCCTCTCTTACAAGAAGAAAACAGGATCTGCTAGTAGAGTTGTGTAAGGAATGATCAGAGTTCTAAGTGAATCTGCAGTAGGAAGTTCACTTGGAACAAAGGAAGCTAGAGTTTCTGAAGGTGCTGGTAAACAGTGTTGAATTCTTCAGTGGTGATGGAAACAAGTGATGAAAAACAGGACCCTGGGTTTGGCATTCAGACTTTTTTCACCGCTTTTAAAGCTTCAGTTGAATGTCCAGGGGGGACAATAATTGAAGAGGGTTTTGGAGTGATGGGTAATGAATAAATGAAGCCCAATGCTAAAAGAAACTTGACAAAAAGGAAGTTTCACTTCCTTTACTTCAACAAAAATTTAAGTGCATAAGTTTAGACCATTAGACTACTTATTTCCAATAATAAGGACAGGATTATATATTCAGCTGTTAAAAGTAGAGCCAAGTAAATACACTTGGGGTTTAAAGAACTAGGAAATTTCCATTTTTAACCAAAAATTGGGTGACAAAGAACAGAGGTTTTATTAAGATCTTAAAAGGAAGAACTTGGACTTTTATATTCATTTGAAAATTCTGCCTTATGCTAAAGATGAAAACCAAATACAAGTCAAGAAAAACAACTAAAAGGATAATATTTAAAGCTTGAAAAAAAAAGCCTGGCCATTGCTGTAGGCTGTGGACAGACAAGCAAATTAGTAAAAAGTTAAGCAATTGCCTAACAATGTGTTCAGCAAATAGATGCTCTTAGTAATTTAAGCCATATGTGTAGCAACTGAAATACCAGTATTTGTAGGCCTAAATTTTTCAAACGTTTGCCCAAACTTTCCATTTTACTTGCTCTGTGAAATGAATAACTTATACTTTCAACAGCAGGTAGAAAATTTTTGAGAATATACTGCTAAGTGCAATGAACTTTGTACCTTTCTATTGATATAGAGCATAATTAGATTAAAAAGTATTGTTAGTAACAAAATATTGTTAAAAATAAATAGAAGTCTCCAGTTACAACACTGATTTCTTCATAATTAATAAGATATCCAAAATTACTCAACAATGTGGATAAAAGATACATTTTACTTTCTCTAGTCCATGGAAGAGATGGAAATGCAAAACAAATCAGTATGCTCTGTAAAACAGACATTTTAATGCCTACCTCAGAGGGAAAACATCATCTTAATATCTTGTTTACTGGGAAATAGAAAAATGAGAGACATTCAGACCATGAGGTTACAAAACCATGATAAATAAGCCCTGTTGAGAAAAAAGAAATGCATTTTCAAAAAAAGAGTAGATGTAGAATTATGTGATAAGAGTCATTTTAAACATCCTACACCATAAAATATGGGTTAAAAGATCAACATTTAGGTCCTTTAGAAATGAGCAATTGAGTTGAAGGTACATCATTTCCTTCATGGCAATTATCAGGAGCTGGGATTTCTAAGTCCTGATGAGTCATAGGATTGGGCCAACAGTATACCGGTAGACCAAAAGGCCAAAATCTCATTCAGTGGCTTTGTAGTTAGTAACCAGTAAACAAAGTCTATCTTTGATCAGTCATACAAGTGATACCATTGTGAGTAGTCAAGCAAATAGTATTTTTATACCTAATATATATATAGCCCTTCATACATGTAAATGTTGTGTTACTTTTTTCTTCTATGAATAAGCTTACTGATTAGAAAGATATAATTTCACTTTTTAGAAACATATAGTATGCATGCAACAATGTGCAACTGCAGAAACCAATATTGAAGAGTATATGCCCATTAAAAAAAGAACCTCTAGCATTTTAATCAACAGGTTTTTTCCTTTGGTTTATTTATCTATTAATGATAGTCTAAACAGTTTATCTGAAATAACAACTATTATATTGGAATATGGTGTTCTTGGTGAAAAGTATTTTGATGTTAGTTATCAGATATAGTAATCTTTAATGCTCATAATATGGATATTCATGATTTCATGGAATGAGAACTATAAGAAATATCAGGCTTAAAAAATAATGAATCCTCCCATACGCACATAGACACATCCCCCACTCTACATCAAGGTTATTAAATCCTATTCAAAGTAAACAGGGAAAAAGAAACACTGTTCAGTCTGCTTCTGCACAGAGCTAGTTAATCATTAGGAATGGAATGTGTGGGAATTAAAGGAAAACCTTAAATTACAAACCCAGATGTCTTCATCATGATCAAGTGCAAACATTTCAGGCCTTCCCAGAAATACAAAACCTCAGGATCTGCCAGAATTGCACCCTCCCTCCCCCACCAACCTTTCAGATTTCAACCTTAAGAGAACTTCCCTCTTAAGAGAATCTTCACATAGCTCCCCAAGGACTCTGACATTCGATCTTTTCAAAACACTGGAAATCTGGTCTGAAAATTTTCAAAATGTCTCACTAGAGAAATGTAGACTGTCATTATCATTCTGCCTTGTTTGTCTCCAGTTCTCTTTGGACATGTTAAACTAAAGAAGCATAGCATCAGCAAGCTAACTGCACACACACATTTTTTTTAAATTTATTTTTTCTTTTTGGCAGCAGCACCAGCACCAGCAGAAATATCAGGGCTGTATCCTCCTTTAGAATTTGAACTGACCAGACCTGCAGGATCCATTCGTGAGCCCCCCTACCCCCCGCCCCTGCCCCCACCTCACCACCCCCTCACCCCCGCCCTCCCCAGTCTCCTTTCCCACTCCTTAGCTTCATAAATACAAGAGAATGAGGACATGCTTCTCATCTGAACCTGCACTGGAACCCTGTCAGTTAATGCGGAGGGTAGGGGGAGAAAGTTACTTCGCAGGCAGCGATGTCTCACCTTCCATGCTTGTTGCCATGGAGATGAAATCCAGCCAGTAGAGTTAAGTGTTGGCAGGTTTGTCAGTGTTCGCTGATCGGTTCGGTAACAATGTAAAAGGCGTGTCCTGGGAACCTGCGTGGAGTCACAGTACCGTGGTTAGCGCTCTCCTGGCCTACGTGTGTAAATATCTGTATCTGTCGGTGAGAGATAGAGGACGTGGGCGCTCGTGAAGTACGTGTGCGCGCGCGTGTATTTGCAGGAAAATGTGCCTGATTTATTCGTTGTGGCAGAGTGTAAACATTGGCGCGCGCGCGCGTATATGTGAAGGCATCTGACCGTGTGTGTTTGTGAGACCGAGAAGAGTTGGGAAATGAGAAGGGGGAAGGGAATCGGCCACCG